>NW_027556402.1:172493824-173887574 GCF_003287225.1 Phascolarctos cinereus
TGGCTGATTTGGGCCAGACTGAAAAGCCTGGTTGACCCATTTACCTATTTACTCACTAATGTGGCCTTGGTGTTTAAACAGAAGTGAATTGAGCCTGTAGAGAAAGTGTGCATGCATACATGCATTCGTGTGTGTGTGTGTGTGTGTGTGTGTGTGTGTGTGTGTGTGTATGAAACCAAGAAAAGTTTATTGTCTCTTTGGGGTTCATGCTCCTATAATTTTCCAGTGTTTAACTGGGGGTTGGTTAGGTATTTCACAAAGGATGCAGTAAATTCTTTCATTACTAAGTGTAGTTTCCAGCATAGAAAACATAGCTTCCAGGGGCAACTAACTTCCTCAGGGAATCGTTTGCAACTGGAGATACCTGGTTCAACAATCTGTGAACCAACATGTATTTATTGAGCACATGCTCATCACTTTGCTAGACACAGTGAAAGATAAAGAAATACATCCTTAAAGAATTTACTTCCTAGTTAAGGGGCAAGGTTAACACACATGAAAGAGCAAAAAACAAAAACAAAAACAAACAAACCTGCAAGGCAGTCTGTAATTGACAACTAAATGGTGTATGTGCTATAGAGGAATTCAGGGAAGAGAGAGCTCAGGGAAGGCTAGATTAGAGCTTCCTGGAAGAAATGGGACTTTAGCTGGGTCTGAAGGACAGGTAGAGTTAGATGAGCTGAGGGGTGAAGATGAAATAAGACAATCCTTGTCCCCAAGTAGCTTATATTCTAATGGTGAAGGAATAGGAAGAGAAGAGAAGATAGGAACACCAATAACTTGTTTTTAGATTTTCAGTCCAGGTACCCTTCCTGTTCTTCTCTTTTCCTTGTTTTTATCATAGTCAAGAACAACTCACTCAAAGAATTCCAATTCCAGCTGCCATTTATGCACAGATTTTCAGCAGTGCAGATGGAACCTCTCTTTGCTCTGGTGTGGGGGGAACAGAAAATGCAGAAATTTGTAGACAAACCTTGGGATAGAAAAGGTTGGGAGGCTCCAGTCACTAACGTGGCCCTGGCCCTGGGCAAGTCCATATACAAATGATCACACTTGTCACCAGACACACAGTACAATAGAAAATGTAAGGGAATGTGTAAGACACTGTAACAGGTACAAGGGGCACTAAAAGGGATGAGCTGTAGCCCACACCTTTGTTGCTCTACATATGTATATACGAGATGTATATAAAGTGATGGGACTAAAAATAAAACAAATGGAGTTGTGATTTCAGATAGGTATCATCATTCTAAGTAGTGCCCTTGGAGGTTATACATTTATTCTGGTAATGTTGTCATTGCAGAAAGAAGTTTTCTGGTTCCTCTTTTGGAGTAGCCTTCAAAGGTCATTTATGAAGCATGCAAACAACAACAAATCCAATGCCTCATGACTTTATTTCTAATGTTATAATTACATTTTGTCTAACCCCAAATGGCTATATACAAGTTTGATTTGCACCCTCCCATTCATAAAATTTGGTTCCAAATGACTTCTGGCTATTGCTGAGAATCAAATCCATCCTCAAGGGTTAAATATTGTGATACCCTCCCCTGCCCTCCCCTGCACTGTCCCATGATGATACTCAGTAGAATATACTATAGGCTTGAGGGTATTTCTTAATGAAGAATTTTTAAAATGTTTTGTTCAATGGCAGTAAGGTTAAAATTAATAATAACAATAATAGCAATAATTCACATTTCTATAGTGGTATGAAGTTTATAAAGTGCTTTACTCACAACAGCCAAGATGTAGGAAGTGTGGGTATTGTTCCCATTTTGTGGATGAGGACACAGATGCCCATAGGTGTGAAGGGACCTTAAATGTTAAAACTGATTAGACCCAGGTCTCCTGACTCCAAATCATAAGCTCATTCTACTACATCATGAATAATAATAATAGCTACCATTTATATAGTTCTTTGGGATTTCAAAGCACTGCATGCATATTATTTCATTTGAGACAACAATTCTTCGAGGTAGGTGCTTCGAAGGTAAGAGGTTAGGTGACTTACCCAAGGTTACACAACCAGTAAATGTCTAAGGTTATATTTGAACTTGGGCCTTCCTGCCTCCAAGTCTAGCTCTTTGTCCAATATACTCCCTAGCTTCTTCAAAATAAGAATAAGCATAAAGCCACCCTAAGTGACTATTTTGAAAGTACTAACACTCATTTGGATAAGTAACTTTGGGTACATGTGGTTTTTTTAAAAAGTTACATTTCTTTTTTTGGATAACTTTTGCATTCTAAATTTAGTGACTATCAAGGTATAAAATGTTCAAATCAATAAGCAGAGTTTAAAAATGAGATGAAAGCCATAACCTGCAAAAAATTATAATTTTTAAGTGTATATTAAATTTGGCAAAGTAAGAACCAAATGAACCCTCATTTGCTTCCACATCCTGATATCTTTATCTTCTTAGTCCTGTTTCCTTGTGGTCATGTGTTTTCCATGTCTATCTATACATACACACACACACACACACACACACACACACACACACACAGAAACGCACACACAGATATCCCAACCTCATGGAAGCCTGGTTTTTACTCTAGGCAGGAGTTGTACTAAGTAACTTCTAAAGTCCCTTTGAACTCTTTAATGCTGAGGAGATTCCCAGATGTCTTAATTGACTCTGCTCCTCTGACCAACAGTGCTCATTGTCTGGAGTTTGTTCAGTACCAGTCAGTTCCATATTACACCTTAGTGAACCTCAACAGCATCCACATACTTTGACCTCAAACTTGTAGTGTACACAGAGAAACACAAATCGTGTTTTAAAGTATGGAAGGGACATTGCCACTCTGTGACTCTCATTGAGGGCATTTGCTTTCTCCTAAGCTTAATAATCCTGAAGGACACAGAATCTTAAATGGTTATTTCATTTCAGAAATAAAATAAATGACATGGTTTTCAATTGAAATGGAGAGTCAATGACTTACTGGACAAATTGTTTTTCCTTTCTAACCTTTAATGTGAATTAAGTGATTTCTGAGGTCTCCTCTAGCTTTGGATTTGATCGAGGTAGACAATCTAGATAATTTTGGCAATAGGATTTTGGTGGGCAGGTTATATTACCAGATATGTGGGGTAGTTGCTGTTTTGGTTTGACCTTAGCTCCTCAGAATGTTCTTACTATCGTAGGACTATGAAACCTCAACTGGAACCCAGCTTAGCCCTACCTTCAGTCAGCTGAATTTCCCAAGCCCTGAGTACTTTTACTTTCAAGAGAAAGAGAGCAATTACCACCCTGGGAAAATTGTCCATATAAGGGATTTAGGTGTTTAAAAAGCATCTTTTGGGTGTTTGGGCCAGACTGAAAAGTCTAGCTGACCCAGTTACCTATTGACTCACTTATCTGGCCTTAAAGTACAAGTTCTGGTGTTTAGACAGAAGTGGAATGAACCTGTAGAGAAAGTGTGCATGCATATGTGCATGTGTGCATGCATACGTGCATTCGTGTGTGTGTCTGTGTGTGTGTGTGTGAGAGAGAGAGAGAGAGAGAGAGAGAGAGGGAGGGAGGAGGGAGGGAGAGAGAGAGAGAGAGAGAGAGAGAGAGAGAGAGAGAGAGAGAGAGAGAGAGAGAGAGAGAGAGAGAGAGAAACAGAGAGAAGCTTGTTGTCCTTTGGGGCCATGCTTCTATAATTTTCCAGTGTTTAACTGGGGGTTGGTTAGGTACTTCACAAAGGATGCACTAAATTCTTCCATTACTAAGTGTAGTTTCCAGCATAGAAAACATAGCTTCCAAGGGCACCTAACTTCCCCAGGGAATAGTTTGCAACTGGGGATACGTGGTTCAACAATCTGTGAACCAACATGTATTTATTGAGCACATGCTCATCACTTTGCTAGACACAGTGAAAGATAAAGAAGTACAATTAGACACGGTCCTCATCCTTAAAAAAATTTGCTTCCTAGTTAAGGGGCAAGGTTAATACACATGAAAGAGCAAAAAAACCCAAAACAAAACTGCAAGGCAGTCTGTAATTGACAACTAAATGGTGTGGTTTAGACTGTATGTGCTATAGAGGAATTCAAGGAAGAGAGAGCTCAATGAAGGCTAGATTAGAGCTTCATGGAAGAAGTGGGACTTTAGCTGGTTCTAAAGGACAGGTAGAGTTAGATGAGTTGAGGGGTGAAGATGAAATAAGACAGTCCCTGTCCCCAAGTAGCTTATATTCTAATGGGGAAGAAGGAACAGGAAGAGAAGAGAAGATAGGAACACCAATAACTTGTTTTTAGGTTCCCAGTCCAGGTACCCTTCCTGTTCTTCTCTTTTTCTTGTGTTTATCATAGTCTCAATAAACTTTCTACTTTCTACCTATACAGCAGTCTTTTGTGTTCAGAATGATACTGAGTTGCTTAGAGATCCTGAATCATGAGGAAAAAACCAGCTGTGGCTGTTATAGATTATTTACTCAGGTTGGAAAGTGAAGTAATAAATTTCAATTTGTTCTTATTTTAAAATTTTGATACTTTGGGTGTTGATACAGTAGCTATATCCTAGCAAACCTGTGAACCCCTACCCCAGGCAAAGTACATTCTTTGAAAAGTATTAAGTGGAAACCACCCAAAAAGAATGATTTTAATCAACAGCATATGTGGATTTCCACTTTTGTAATTTATGTGTAGCAGAAAAGAAGGATGCCTGCTTCAGCTTTAATAATTTGGTGCCAGCATCATCCGTGGTTCAACTTGAGTTTTGTGGCTGTTGGTCGCATCTTCATTTACATTGTTATCATTGTATGTATTCTGCATTTGGTTTTGCTTTCTTTACTCACTTCATCCAAGGGTTATCACATTTCGTTGACTTTTACATATTTCTTGTTCCCCATGGCCTAGAATTATCCCATTATATTCATAGAGCCTATACTTGGTTCAATTAGCCACTAATATTTACACTCATGATTTCTTTATTGCTTTTTTGATATTAACAAATAGTGCTGCTATGAATATTTTCATACAAATGGGTCTTTTCATGCTGTCAGTGACCTCCTTGGAGGTGCAACCCCAGTAGAGGGTTTATCAAATACGAACCATTTAGTAACTTTTTTCATAATTTCATTTCCCACCTCCCAAAAGTTTGGATCAATTTATAGCCTGACCTGCAGTGAATACATTAGCATAGTTTAGAAAGATTTTTTAAAAAATAAACTTTTATTGATAACCTTTTTATGGTGCCTAAATTTTATCTTATATCCTTACAAGGATGCAGTAATATAAGGAGAAATTTAGGCAATATAAAAACTTCCCCCCATTCCAGAGAGCTATGCCATATAACAAATTAAAAAGAAAGAAAAGAACAAGATGAGGAAGAAGAAAAAAAAATCAGCAAAATGATCAATACATAAAAAAAAAAATCTGACAACATATGCAATGTTCCACATCCATGGACTCTCCCCCTCACCTTAGCAAAGTAATGAGGGGAGGTGTCTAGAAAGATTTTTTTTAAAACAATGAGTTGAAAAAGAAAGGATATCCATTTAATCTTGGCTACTTCAATTTTTCACAGGTTCCATGATCCCACCAATGTGGGATCTAACCTATACCTTCACATTGATTGATTTTTTTCCATGCCTTCCCATAAATCCTTGGAAAAGGGTCCACCAAGTATTCTGGGTGAATGGGGAACTGGAATGCCTTCACACAGGTATCAGTGCAGTCCTCAGGCTGTTCATTTGATGTACCTCACTCTCACTACAAGACTGACCCATTTCCTTTTCCAGTCATAGAATGACTGGATGACTTTTGGATGATATCTCTTCTTCTATGCAAACCATTGTTGGTTATATGTTATAGTCCACTTGTCTTTCCATTGTCCTTTGTGTCACGCCCAGTTTTGATTCTTCAAAGATTATTTGTAGTCCTATAGCCTTACTGGAGGATTCACTTTTTGGTGTTAAAAAGATAAATTTTTGTTTCAGAGAGAAGCTTGGGGTTAGTAAAAGCACTGTACAACTTCCTGGATTCCTCCTGTTTCCCATACTAAAAATCAACTTTTGGTTAATGAGAAAATAATTGCTTACAACAGGCTGTTCTCTGAAGAGCCCAGGTCATTGGGTGTCTACTAAGATTTAGTTTCTTTACACATGCAAACCTTAGAAACCAAGACATAAAAATGACTTTGCAACCAGGTACCTTACTGAGTCCTTTCTTAAAGTCCTTTCTTGTATCTATTCTCAAGTATTAAAATGATTATGGATGGACCATGTATAATTCCTTGAAGGATGGAGTGATGTCATATAATCATAGAATATTAGTGTTGGAAAAGACCTTAGAGGTTATATACTCCAGTCTGTCATTTTATAGATGAGGTTTTTTTTTTACAGATGAAATACTTTATACATCATTCTTGAATTAAAGAGGCAGATGTCTAATATTGCTTAAAGATTTCAATCGTATATTATCATATAATTGTTAATTATTGTCTTAAGAATCCAGACTCTAAAATACAGTCTGACTAGTCGTGCTTTTTCTGTGTGTAACTAACTAATTTCCTAACCCCAGCATCCACTGACAAAGTTGAATATTTCTGAGTTGAAGGCAATAGGTCTTTATTTTACATCATTAGCTTTATTTAAGTGATTTTAGAATGAAGAGGAATAAAGTTAATAACCATATTGAAATGTAACTTTCTCCTTCCAGTTCTTTGGCCAATAACCACATAAAAACACTTCCAAGGGATGTCTTCAGTGATTTAGATTCGCTGATTGAACTGTAAGTAATGCAAACCACATTTATATTGGCTTGCCATTATGGTCCAGTTAATTGTGCACTTTAAATGTTTTCCCCTCTCCTCTTTTGTTTGCATTCTCGCTGAAATCTGTGATAAAAGTAGGGTAGATTGTGTTATTCGTATGTATGGTGTGTGTACAGTGTACCTTGTGTTAGCTTTTGTAGTTTTCAAATGCATTTTTTATTAAGTTAGACTCTGAAGGTGGGCCCTTCTGCTCTAACTCCCCACCCCCATGGCTATTGGCTATTACATATTTTATGGTGTTTGTCAGTTTTTGTTTTTGGCCTGGCTTGGTATAGACAACCCAATGTTTCAGTTGTGCTTGTGAAATATTTTCCTGTTATGTCCTGTTTGAGTGGGTGAGAACCCGTATCAATAGGATGCTTATACCAAACTTGTTTTGCATGGAACAGTGACGATTTCAATAGTGTTTGAAGAGAGGGTGATACATCATCCTGATTGAGTTTTTCAGCCAGCAACAAGTGCTCTCTCTTTACCATAAAACTAAAATCCTGAACCCAGAAGACCTTTAAATAAAATTGTTGTGACAAGTGAAAAGAAGTAGGTTGCAATAATTGGGAAATTTCAAAAACCAGATCCAATGTCTTGGGGAATTAAATATATTAGGGTACTAACAGTGCTACTGTTTTGCATTACTACCAACCATTTCAAACATGTCTATTTCTGTGTGTTTTTTTAGAGATTTAAGGGGCAATAAGTTTGAGTGTGACTGCAAAGCCAAGTGGTTGTATTTGTGGTTAAAGATGACAAATTCCACTGTTTCTGATGTCCTGTGTATTGGTCCACCAGAATATCAGGAAAAGAAGTTAAATGATGTGGCCAGTTTTGATTATGAATGCACCACTACAGGTATTCAGAATGTATCTTTTTAACCACACCATAAATGATTGAAGATTCATATTTAGAACCATTTCTTTTTTTATTCTCTGCTAGAATGTCTATGGGGAGTGGAACAGAAGCTTCAAAGGGGAGACCTTCTATTAAAATTATTTAGGAAGAATTCACAGTTCTAGATGAAGTTAACACAATAGGGTAAAGAAAAAGAACTGGAGGTGAATTTTTATTCTGAAAGAATATTAAAACAGCCAGGGAATTAAAATTCCATTAGGTCTAATCATGATCTTCCCTATGATTCCTATTTCATTAGTCAGCCCTTTAACTCAATAAATCAATCAGGCAGCTCTTTGTGAAAGGGTATGGTTAGGTAAATTGCAATTAGTGTTAAAATAGAAAGTGGATCAACAATGAATGTTTGTACATCCAGGGGGAAATTTTTTTTTAAAGACAATTTGATTTTTTTCCCCAAAAGTAATATCCTGAGAATAACCTCAAGGTTCCAGTTTATGTTTTTTTTGAAGGTTGTCAGATAACAAAATTAAAATATTAACTGCATGGAATAACACAACAAAATATCAGTTATATGTCTTCAAGATGAAAAGATCTGAGTTTTTGCCACTTTTAAGGCAAGCTTTAAAGATAAAGTGAATCAATAAAGGAGTGCTATGAAAGTTGCTTACCAAATATATAAAAATAAGCATTCAGATTGATAGTTGATATCTCCAAAGCCCCAGGGCATGCTAAAGGAGAAGCAACGAGAATGAGGAATGCAAATTCAAGGGGAAAAAAAGTGAAACTAGGTAGTCAGAGCCAAAAACCTACAACAGAATGTTGGAGACTTCCCTGGGGATCATCTGGGAATTATGCACAGGAGGAGATGGAGGCTCAGAAAAGGGAGGGTGATTTGCCCAGATTCACATAGTAAGTGACAGAGCCAGTACTCGGACCCATTTTCTGGATTCATACCCAATCAAAGCTTTTTCCACTGTACCATATTCTGGCATTTGTTATTTCAGGGTCCATTGAATGAAAAAAACAAACCAACCACGAGGTGAAAATGATTTTTTTTTTAGAATTTGACCTTTGTAAATAGGTGGCCATGCAAGCAATGTCTTGGTCTAATGGAAAACCTGGAATTTCAGGAAGACCCTGAAATTCTGTCCCCATCTTGTCATTCATGTCTGGACAAGGACTTCTTTGTGTGCCTAGATCCTTTGAGATTAAATGTTAATGTGTTTTAATCCTTTGAAACTACTAGAGAGACAATTTATTATCTATGAGAAACCCATCAACAATTGATATTTATGCCAAATATTCCCACCCCACCCCCCACTGGACCTTTGGTCTGATCTCCACTTTTTCATCCTCTCTCCTTTCCCCATCTCTACTCTTCAGTAGAGAGATATGCTCTAAGTAATTAACTTGGCCTGGTGCACCCCATCCTTCTTCCCTGTTCACTTCTTTTTCTCTCAATGTGTCCTGGAATATGAACAACTTGTCAACTTTAGAACGTTAGGGTTCTAATGGTCTGGCAGGATGATGTCTTCCTGACTCCCTGGGGCAAAGGGGAGATCTGGGTACCTGAAAAGACTCTATGTTAGGGGAAATTCCTGAAGTAGAATCCCATGAAGCATCACCTAAAAAAGTGCAGGATCTGAATTCAAATCTGCCTTCAGACACTTACTAGCTATGTCACCTTGGGCAACTCACTTAACTTCTGTTTATCTCATTTTCCTCATAATAGCACCTCCCTTTCAGGGCTTTTTTGAGAATCAAATGAGATAATATTTATATAGCACTTAGCATAGTGCCTGACACATAGTAGGAGCTATATAAATGATAGCTATTATCATTGAAGTGGCATGGGAGTGATCCAAAGTGGTCAGCACCTGAAAACTGCTGTAAACTTGGAATGCATGGGGTAACTGAGGCCTGATAATGGATTTTAAACCATGCATAGTTAGTGGCTTTTCATTAGTTAACATGAATTAGTCAGCACTTGACTGGTTTGGGGAGCATGTTGTCATAAAACTTCCTGATAAAGGGAAAAAATAGCAATCCTCGGCTTTGTTTTTTCCCCCCTCCTGTAACAGGAACCAACCACCTACCTAGTCATTGCTTTCTTCCCTTGCAATGAAATTGGCACAGAAAAATTATGACCTGCCTAGACCATAGAAACACTGCATTGTAAAAACTAGGTCAGGAAATTATGAGTTATTGGCTTCCTCTTCTTTGCTCAGACCCTACTTTGCTCCCTCTGTTGCTTTAACAAAGGCTCGAGGAGAAGCTATCTTGAGGAACAATACCAAGAAAAATAGAAAGCCCAAAGCTAGAGCCTATGCTAAGTATTTGGAAAGGAGTCTCTTTTGTAGTATGTAATTTTCCTCCCAAATCACACTTTCAAAAACGGAGCATTTAAGCATGCAATCTCTGTTTGCCCCTATGGAAGAGAGGTGGGCTGTTGTTTCTACTGTCCTATAGCAATTTGACAGAAGCTATTAACACCACTAGTCACTGCTGTGAAGTTTCACCCATGCATATTGAGATCACAGCTCCATTTCCCCTACCTCCCAGCCCCCAGCTTCAGGCTAATTTTAGCTATCTTCTTGTATTACCTGTGTAAGGTGAAGCCACCAGATTCTTTCGCTGGAGTGAATTTTGCATCCTAATTGCCCCGTTATCTCCCTTGTTTCAGGGGCTAATGAAAATGCAAACAGAAGCGATGCATTAATGTGCAGTTTCTCTCCCAATAGGATCTATATCATGTATAATTTATTTAGTAAGTGTGCTATAAATAGTCACATGAAATTCTGTTGATTCCAGTGGGAGTCAGATTTAAATTGTAACAGCCCCACTGACATCATGAACTTGATCCAACAAGAACAGAAGTGGCAGCTCTGACTCCAGAGAGTCCTATTAATACTGTATCACTTATGCGTTGATGTCATGCCAATATATGCAGTCTTTGAGAGGGTTTCAGGATGAGTATGCTTCTGCTAACTGCTATTTAATGGTAAATGAGAGATTTTATGTAAATGCCTTCAATCCCCCACACACCTTTTCCTTTCATCCTTCCCTTTTGTCTAAATGTCTCCTATTAAGAATTAGACTCATGGTTCCAGCCATTAACTAATTTTGTTACGCCAGATATTCAGTATATATAAAGTTTATGCAAACACTTTTACAAAAAGGATTCAGCAACAGGAGAGCTTAATGGGACCAGTAAAGGATAGAGTTTCTAGAATTTGTTTTTTGAATTATCTTCCTCTTTTTGCAGTTATAACTTCTCATTTCATGACTCTTTAAAGACTAAAACTACTGCTAAATTACAAAACTTGACAATTTAAAAGACCCACGTATTTAATGGAACATTAATGTATCTGAGAATTAAGAGTGCAGTTAGGAGACTAATGTAAACCAGGAAGAGTCATGAGTTATGAGTGAGATAGGACTTGTTCGGCACTCTTGGCAGATTTGGGTTATACTTATAAAACAGGAAACCCAGTAAAGAAAGTTGAAAGTCATCTCTGTTGTAATTAAAAGAACACAGCTGCATTCTTTGTATCCTTCTGCGCACCCTTAGAACAGTGAACATGTAACTGCCACCAACTCCCCCTTCCTCCCTCTTGTTCATTTGTCATCTTAATATTTACAAGAAAAGTGGCAAAGCCTTGTTCTTCTGTTTCCATGAGCCTGTCAGTGAAAGCAAAACCAACCCAGGTTGAGGAAGCCTGGTTTTACTCACTGCTGGGTAGCTGTAGCAAAGCCTAATTATCTGAATTCCACATTTAATAGTGTTGTCTTCCTTTCTGTTGATGGACAACTTACTCTACCATTGCTCTGGTCCCTTTTTTGTTTCTTCCCACCTCCTGTGCCTAGACCATCACAGTCATCTCTTGTCTATCATGGATTGAAGCAATATCCTTTCTGCTTCAGCCATCTCTTCCCTGCCAGCATCAATTCATTCAGCTGGGGCCTACTGACAGCACTAGCTTTTGACCCACTAAAGTGATGACAGGAGCCTCCACTGGCTTTTTTCTAAGATGTCCAAGTTTTACTGAGAAATCCTATGCAATAATGAGTCAACACTCATTAAGCCAACAAGTATTTACTGAGAGGGCTACTAGGTGGCACCATAGTGCATGGAGCACTGGGCTTGGAGTCTGGAAGAGTTATCTTACTGAGTTCAAATCTGGCCTCAGACACTTACTAGCTGTGTGACCCCGGGGCAAGTCACTTAACCCAGTTTGCCTCAGTTTCCTCATCTGTAAAAAGAAGGAAACAGCAAACCACACAGTATCTCTACCAAGAAAACCCCAAATGGTGTCACAAAAAGACTGAAATCTGATTTATTGAGTATGTCCTGTGGTCCTAGTGCTAGGAGTGTGAAGGGTACAAAAGAAGAAGGTATTGTCCATATACTCAAAAAGTATGGCTGGCAAACAGGACTAAGATTTTAAAATATCACTACCAGCAGAATATGAGTTTAATTGTGACTGGAACAAAGGAGGTGAAAGGTGAAGTGAGCATCCTTTCTTAGACTCATGCCCTCACTTCTTTTTCCATTTGACAAATAGTCTCCTGCTCTTTTCATCCCTTACCTCTGCCTCCTTGCCTGGAACTCCTCTTTTACTCAACCCAACCATATCTCTTCAGCTGCTTATTTCCCATTTCCTGCCCTCTTCAGCATTTCTTTTCTCATTTAGTTAACTTCTCCCTCATTTTCTATGCCACTTCTTTCATCTTTCCTTTACCTTTTTTGGTCAGGTGCAATCCCTGATTCTCATCATCTCTCTCTCTCTCTGTCTTTCTGTCTGTCTCTCTCTCTCTCTCTCTCTGTCTTTCTGTCTGTCTCTGTCTCTGTCTCTGTCTCTCTCTTTCTCTCTCTCTCTCTCTCTCTCTCTCTCTCTCTCTCTCTCTCTCTCTCTCTCTCTCTCTCTCTCTCTTTCCCTCTCTCTCTCTGTCTTTCTCTGTCTTTGTCTCTGCCTCTCCCTCTCCTCTCTCCCTCCCTCCCTCCCACTTCCCCTAACTCTTCCCTAAATACCTTCCTCTTCCTACCCTCCAACTTGTCCCTTATCAACTGAAGTGACTTTAGTGAAGCAATCCAAGCAAAAGTAAAATTAACAAGTGTTTATTGAATGCCTACTGTATGCAAGAGCAGTAAGGGGAATAAAAGCATAAAACTGAGTAAGTCTTTCAAATGTCTCCCTATCTACAGGAGGAGACAAGGCATAAACATACAAAAATTAGTAACCGATGTAATAGTTTAAAACGAAGAGAGTATGTAATATATAATCAACAAGTAGTACAGACAGTAAGTGCCAGGAGTCTTGAAGTGAGAGAATGCTTGATTAGGGTGGTCACAGAAAGCTATGTGGAAGCTTTGGTTCTTGTGCCAGACCTTAAAAAGTCAATAAGATTGTGATTTATGGAGAAGTGTAGGAGACAGGAAAGAGGCCCATTCCTGGCATAAATCACTTATCATTATGCTATCAATCTACGATGCTTAAAAGTTAGCCAATATTTAACTTGGGCCCTATTGACAACAGCAAGTCAATGTGGTGTAACGAATAGAGAATTAGCTTTAAATCCAAGAAGTTCTGGGTTCAAGTTCCATCTCTGATACTAATTGGTTGCCTGACACTGGGCAAGTCACTAATGCCCCCAGATAGTTCTCTAAGACAAAAGGTTGCAGAGAAACCAATGTTCATTGGTAGAGGGAGTTTCTTTACCTGGGAATTACTAAATAAATGAAATTATTATAATAAATAAATATGTAATTTTATATATTATATATAAATAAATATAAATAATTAAAATAAATAATCCCTATCCCCTGAGAGCATCTGGGTAAATTTTATCCATTTATTTTGTGGGCTAATCACTAGTATTTATTATTTGACAGCTTTTTGGAGAGTCTCCCAGCCCCAGATTTCTCTAGGTCACATAACTACTATCCAGCATCACTTAGAAAATGTTCACTTAATCCTCACACAGTTAGACAGGCATGCCAGCTTTTCAGTGCCATGCTAGGTATCTTTTGTAGAGGTCTACAAGGAGGAACATTGAGTTGCCACCAAATGCACTGAAAATAAAGAATTTGCTAATGAGAAATAATCACCTGTGGCTACCCAAATCCCACAATAACCACCTTCTCCATAGAATCAGGGAGTCAGTAAGTATCCAAATTCAAGTTATTTCCCCACTCTTCATCACAAATTAAACTGCAAGTCACTAGCACGGCTCTTCAAGAGGCCCAAGTAGAAAAGAAATGCCTCTGAGATGCCATAGTCACTACTATTGCCTGATTCCTATAAGACAGGTCAGGTTTTGCAGCCTAAGCTTGACAGCCTCCATTTTCAATATTTTCTGTGCTATTGTTTTCACTAATTAGCCACAGTTTTCCCGTCAGAAGCCCAGGATCTGAGAGAACAGGTATGTCAGGCTGCCTTTCTTAGTTCTTGACTTCACAGAAATTCGTCTGTTGAACAAAAACAATAGACTACACCTGAGGCTTGAGGACGTGATTCCATTTCCAAATCTGAAGGCACCGTAGGTGAAACTGACACAACGCACAAGGTTTGCATCAACTTCACGGCTTGAGTTTTTTGACGTGCAGCCTCTGTGGCATATAGCCTCTTTCCCACAACTTTAAAAGCTGTTTCTGCCAATTTTATTAGAAAGATTTGAAATCCCTTAACTTACTTCTGAAGCCTACTCACCTGGAGGGAAACTTAATAGGAGCAGTAATATAGGCTGCAAATCCTGTGCAAACCATAATCTTTACAGGATCCCCCACTGTGAATTATATTTTGATGCTTTTAGTGAGTCTAAACATGTTCTCTTTCCCTTGTTTCTCCCTCCCCAGTCTGGCAGTACTATTGATAAATGAGGCAGGAGATAAGTGACTGTGGGCATTTCCAGCGGGTGATTTTTATGGTCATTGTTTTTTTTTTTTTTTTTTTAATTTCTGGTTTTAGATTTTGTGGTGCATCAGACTTTGCCCTACCAGTCTGTTTCTGTGGATACATTCAACTCTAAGAATGATGTTTTTGTGGCCATTGCACAACCCAGTATGGAAAACTGTATGGTCTTGGAGTGGGACCACATTGAAATGAATTTCAGAAGCTATGACAATATTACAGGTACGTTTATGGTCCTAATCGGTTTTATCTACCAACATTCAGCATTGTCTAAGGCCCAGGAAAGAAGAAATGTTCTCGGTCATAAAGGGAGATCTTAGGTGCTAGACTCCATAAATGCAGCCTAGCGTCACACAGCACACATTTTCTCTCTTGCTTTTGCTTCGTGTTGTTCTTTCTGCCTGGAATGACGAAAATATTCTCTGGTGACTCTCATCAAATGAGGTTGGGGAGAGGGGGAGAGAAGAAAAGGAAATGGATCATTTTAAAAAATATTACCAACTGCTATTGGTAGGATATGTGTTTAAATTAAATTTGCAAGAGCAGTAATAGGTCATAAAATCATCCGCAGTCTCTTGCCTTGATCCTCTCCCTTGGCCTTGAAGTTTTGGTTTCAGGTTTTGGCTAACTGGGCAGTGCCTGATTGTACTGCATCTCATTGGGAGTGTATCCTCCGAAGCCAGGCCAGTAGCTCTTTCCTGGTTTGTGTCCCCATTTTCCCAGCTGACTTTGTGATGTTTCTAGAGGTACAAGGTCAGTTAGGTCAGGCCAGGAGCCATTTCTTTTGTTTTGTAACTACTCTAGGGAATCTTGATTGACTCTAGTTGATTCTAGAAACATAGAGAAAGCAGTGAAGAGAGGCAGATATGGAGATGTTCCAGAGGTCCCAAGACACGTTAGGGGGTAAGGAATGCACCATACTGGATTAATCCCATACTCTTCTGTGTCTTCCGTCTTGGAGAATATCAGCACCCACTGAGCTATTATTATTCCAGCAGTCACGGTTTTCTGATCATAGAGCTAATCTAAGCTGCTACAAGATCCCACTATATAGCCAATTTTTTTTGGTAACCTAACATAATGAGTATTATTGCTTCTGGGAAAAATCAGCCTACTTAACACTCTTCTTTTTCCAACTCCTGACATAGACCCATCTCCTTTTCTACACTGATGGTTTGGCTATGCCATCACACAGTACACATACTCATAGTCGTAGAATACTAGAGGGGAAAAGGACCTTCAAGAACACCTAGTCTCAGATGTTCACTGACTCCAGGTCCAGCATTCCTCCCCTCTCTCCCCAACCCCCTACTATACAAGGTCACTCAGCAGCTAATGGCAGGGCTACTTCTTTTGATTCCAAATGTGATTCCCTTACCATTTTACCCCATAGCTTCTTTTTTTTTCCTGTGGGAAAATGGAGATCATTTTTACCCTAGTAAAATTGTGAAAGGTTACTGTTGAACAAATAAACACACTGACTATGCCATTTCTTAGGAAAGAGACACAGGAGGGCTTCTAGCACCTAACTCACTAGCAGGTTCGATTGATCTGGTCAGACAGGAAGACAGGAATAGAGTTATAATAAGGGGTTAAATAAGCTTACTTTATTCTAGCCTAGTCTTCTGAAAGAGAGTTTGCCGATAATGGGAGCACCAACTCCTACAGCATTCTCTAACAACCCTTCGTGAAGGGGGGGCAACTACTTCTTGTCTTGATGGGATCAGTTGAGATCAGCAAAACTTGTTCTCTCCCCTCAATCCCCTCAAGCCTCAATGGGGTCCAGTTGGGGCAAACACAGAGATTCCCTCTCTCAAGCCTTGATGGGTGCTGATCAAGGCATGCACAGCATTCAGTCTGCACATTCACCCTTATGCAGGTCCCCAGTCACTGACCAGCTCCCACTTGCTTTATAGGGCAACAGACAAAGAAGGCCTATTGCCAGCAATAACCTCACAATTTTACATCACTTCATCCCTGTATCTACTGCACAAGCATGGTAGAAACTGTTTCGAACCATGATCATGAGAACTCATATGTAATACCTGGGAAGTAGAGATTGTTATGGCTATAGATCCTGGGAAGAAAACTCTAAGAAAGAATAACAAAAAAATCCACTTTACACACACTAAAATTCACCTTACTTACAGTTGCCCTAAGCTGTCTAGTAATAGAGCCAGTTCTCTTTGCATCCAGGCTGCCTGACCTTGATCTAAGCACCTAAATTGGACTTCATGAAATTGCTCGGCAGTATTGAGTAGTTCCATGCAATGGGGATTTAGTCTTGTTTAGGCAGCAAGAACCAGTTTGGAACCACTGTCCTCAGGAGTTCCCTTTCCTGAGCTGAGACAAGTTTCCGTGGAACTGCCTTTTTTTTCCCTTGTTCTTTTTCACATTGCCTGTGGTGATGTCACTGTGCTCAGCTGATTTCAATTAGACCCTTCAAGTTAAAGCTGGGTGAATGATTTGGCATGCTGGCTTCTTAAAAGGACACAGTGATTTTGAAACAGCAACAACATATGTTATATATAAAATTAATCATTTAACAGTCATGAGAAAATAGGTTTCTTCACACCATCAGTCTCCCTAAGGTGGCTGAACTTAATTTTCCCTACTCCCCAAGATGGTTTATGCTCCCCCCCATATTTTGAAGCAACTGAATCTATATAACTTTGAGTTTTGAGGGCCATTAGAAAGTTCCTCTCTTGTAAAGATAATTTGAGAGACCTCCCATCAATAGGGCATCTTAGTGTTGTTTTCTAAGTTGTGTGATGGATTTGCATTGGCCTCTTCACACATTGTTATGTCCAAGGGAAAGTATTTTTGAAAAAAAACATTGGCTAAGGGTATATAGCTATGGTCATATAATGGAATGAAATCAACTAGCCCACATGGCAATTGAACCTATGGCCTTGGAGTCCATAGCATAGGTTTCTAACCAAATGAACTAACTAATCCATGAATGGAGTAGTGACATGATTTACTTGGAACATATTTGAATCCCATGGAGTCCAACTTTTCTAAATGGGGTATTTAAGCTTATTGTGTTAGGTTGTCAAGTAGAGTGTTGGTCTTGGACGTAGCAAGACCTGAATGTGAATCCTACTTTAGATACTATCCCTGTGACTTAACTTCTGCCATCTTCAGATTCCTCATCCATAAAATGGGACTAACAATAGCCAAATGTAACATGGGATTATTATGAAGAACAAAGGAGATTTAATATATATAACATACATGCAATATACATCTATGTATATATGATCACACAAAACACATGTATGCATATGTGCATCTATATGTATATATAAACATACATATATATGAAGCCCTTTGCAAATTTTCATAAATACTAGCTATTGTGATGTATTATGATGAGGTTCATTCCAACACTAGAGCTATGATTCTATTACTGTTATTGTTATATTATGATCATGGCACTGAGTTCCACAGCCACATTAATTTTATTTTGGATCCCTGTTTATGAAGCAGGATATTAAAAAAACCACCATATTATCTAATTTTAGATACGTGTACCTTGAGGCTATTTGCTATAAAAAAGAATAGACTGGGCAGGATTATTCTATTCAGTCGGCTGCTTCTGCGAGGACTATTTTTAATGCCTTCATTTACATCAGTCATTTCTCAGTATCCCCCCTTCCCCATAGCGCGCGCACACACACACACTATGACTCTGCTTTTGCAACAAAGACTTGAGCAAAGCTGACAGAGCAACTCCACATGATGATATGCCCAGCACTCCATGCTCGTAGTCCCCCTACATCTCTGCCAAGAGGATACCAACATGCATGTGTGTATATGTGCGTATGCACATACGTACATATATTTGCATATACATATATAATACACATTTAATCATCTATTCTTTAGAACAGTTCAGCTGAACTCAACTGCCTTTTGTGATATTTTTATATGTTATCAGAACCATCGTATATTTTGTTCTCTGTTTTTCACTCTATCTCTTCATACAAGTCTTCCCATATTTTTCTGAATCTCTTATATTCATTGTTTCTTTTGGCACAATAATATTCTATTACATTCACATATTATAATGTGTTCTACCATTCATTCTCCAATTAATGGATACTTACTTTGTTTTCAGGCTTGGTTTTTGTTTTTGTTTTCGCTACTAAAAAGTTATGTTATTTGGCACTGACTTTTTTTGGTAATCTTGGGTAAAATGATTCTTCTTTTAAAAATTTGCTTCAATTTCCCATCTAGGAGATCAGGAGATCAGATTGTGTGGGGGGTGTGTGTGTGTGTGTGTAAACATGCACACTTACACATATCCACATAACAAGAAAAAATTCCTGGTCCAAGTCCACTAATTTCAAGATGTACTTTATACAGTAAAATTCCAGTGTGCCAAAATACTCAGGATAATTGCTTTTAGGAAATTTGACCTGTGATTTAGAAAGCCCTTTCCTCTTAATAACCCTATAAAGAGCATACTACAAATAGTATTAGCTCCATTTTAGAGATAAAGAAACTGAGGTCCAGAGAGGTAAACTGATTTGGATACTATAATACAGCTTGTAAGAGGCAGACCTGGAATTAAAACTCTGATCATCTGTCTCCAAGGCCAGATCTATTGGAACTAATTAGATAATTTGGATGTGCCTTTGGGCTCCAGTGATAATATGCTAGGATCTTATTTGTAAGACAGGAATAAGGGGATCACAACATTCAGGCCTCTGGAGCCAGATTTGCTAGTGTATATCTTCCAGTATTCCGAATGGGATCTTGATGTCCCATTTCTCTTAAAATCCAGCGGTCTTCTTGTTTTTTTTCTTGTTTCTTATTAGTGAGATGGTGTCCAAACACTGTATTTTATGAGCTTTCTTGATGATTAGTAAGAAAATTGTTACTAACATTAATGCTATGAAGAGGCAAAGAAGCCTAGGCTATTTTCCTATGAGGATAATTTCATAAAAAACATAGACTTTTAGAGCTGAATGTCCATTTAATTCAACAAACATTTAAATGTGTACTGTGAACAAAGCAGTGTGCTAGTTCCAAGGAAAGATGTTCTCTGCCCTCATGAAGCTTAGAGTCTTTTGGGGGAAGTGACAAAACCACAGATAACTGTAATTTGAAAGAATACATTCTAAGTGCATTAAAGCCAGAGTGCTATCTGAGGGCCAAGGAAAGGGAAGAGGAAGAGAATTAGCATTAATACAGCACCTACTATGTGTCCTAGGCACTAGACTAAGCACTTTACAAATATCTCATTTTATCCTCATCACAACTCCTCAAGGTAGATAACTGGAGGGCAACTGGATGGCTTTATGAAGGACTTGGCATTTTAGTTGGGTTTTAAAGAATGAGCAGTAAAAATAATAGCTAGCATTTATATAGTGCTCTAAGATTTGTAAAGCAATTTACAAACACCTCATTTTATCCTCACAACAACCCGGGGAGGTAAGTGTTATTCTAATCCTATTTTACAAATGAGGAAATCAAGGCAGACCAAGGGAATTGTGTGAGTGAAGATACCTGAGATGAAAAAAGTTTAGAGCATGTTCAGGGGACAGAGAATGGTTTGATTTGGTTTGGTTGGAGCATAGAATAAATTAAGGGAATTAAGTAGCATAAGATAAAACTGGAAAGTGAGGATGGGACCAGATTTTTAATATCTTTGAATGGCAGGCAGACAATCTTGAACTTTTACCTGGTAGGTAGTAAGAAACTGCCAAACTTTTTTTTAAGCAGAGGAGTGATATGAAAGAACTATGTATTAAAAAGATGGTTCTGTCAACAATAGGAGGGACTGATTGGAAAGAGAGACAGAGAGTAGAATCAGGAAAACCTCTTAGGATTCTGCAATTCATAATTTTCTTTTTCTGTTTTTACTCTTCCTGGTTTAGATATCAATATCATATTTGTTTCATAAAAGGAGTTTGGTAGTTCGGGTGGGTAATGCAACTGTAGCAGGGGGGTGACAATGGGAATACAGAGGGGGTGAATTGGAGAGCTTTTATAGAGGAAGTCTCTCCAGGGCTGGATAATTTATTGGATGACTAGTCTAGCCAGTGGAGCAGTGAGGGAGAGATAACAACAAAATTTTGGGCTGAATGGTGGTTACTATAGGTAAGAAAAAGTGAAGTCAGAGAAGGAAAAGGTTTACAGAGAAACACAGTAAACTTAGTTTGGAGTATGTTGGATTAGAGGTGCTGGTGTGACATCCAGGTGGAGATGTCATGTTGGTGCTTAGAGATGCGCGGGTCTTGAGCTGAAAGAGACATAAAATGGTCTAGTCCAAATTTCATTTTACAGATTTCTTTAAGTAGCAAGACCTTACAGTTACAATTAGAAACCCTTCTTGCTAGCATTTCAGCATAGGAGACTCCAAGGAATTTCTCAGGAATGAACTGGCTTAGTAGCAGATGCAGGGACATCAGGGCTCCCAGAGAATGTCATTTCACCCCCTCAGGAAGAAGGGCTGCTAATTAGCCTAATCTCACAATATTGAGAGGTCTACAAGAGACACATCCTGATGCTCCAAAGATGCCATTTCAAATAAGGCTCCTGTGTTTGTTGTCAGGCCATCTGGTCTCTTAGTGCTGAACTAACATTCCTGGAAACAGTGGCTCCACTCTGGAAATGCAAATTCAGCACACTCTAGGGCAGGTGGATCTAATGAGAGAGCCTGGCTGTCCTAAGAACTTAAACTAATAAATTTTAGAAGTACAAAAAGCAAAAAAAAAGAAGAGGCGGTAGGGACAAGTGGCCAAAGTTTGTCACTTCCCTGTTTTCAGTTCTGTTAAACATGTAGGGACTAGAGGACTTTGCATTAATTACTTTGGTTGTTACCCATCCCTTCTTTACCACCTCTGATGAAGCAAAATCTGTACGGTTTGTACCATTGCATCTGTTCTCTATTTGAGGAAGCAGAAATCAGTTTCCCAAGTATTTTGCCTAGTGTCTCCTTCATAAGTTTTCCTTCTATTATGTGTTTGTGGGAATCTGGGTTAAGACCATAGGGAGGATAGTGCTTACTTCCACTTATTTTTCAGGATTATATTTAATGTTTGAATTTCTCATGTGATGTTCTCTTAGCTGTTCAAAAGAACAGAAAGTATACTGGAAGTCACATAGTTCTGACAGGAAGCTAAGAGAAGGATCTGGGAATGGACAAGAGGACCCTGTCCAGAGTCCTGCCTGCTTTCCCCAGTGCAAAGGGAAAAGTCTGAACTTTTCTGTGATATTATCTGCATCGCTTCAAATGTTTTATAAATATCACTGAACCCAAGGATCACCTGGGTCATAGGGGCAGCATGATGGATGGTGAAGAGTATGGCCTTCCAACCCTGGAGAGAAACTGCAGTTGAAAAAACACAGAACAGCAGTAGTGATGACAATGAGAAATGAATAAAGAAAAGGAGCAACTAATAAGTTGCTGAAAACAGAGGCAGTGAAAGTGGGCCAGTCTCTCCTCCTTGAGCAGTGCTGGGCCTGATTATCACCTCAGTGACAATGGGTTGATCCCTGGCTGTGTCTGGAAGTCCCCAGCCCCCCCCCCAACTTTATGTGCTGACAACAGGAGCTCCAGCTTAGCTTCCATGACTCTGATGGGGTTCTCAGTTCCTTTTGCATAGGACTCAAGTGAAGCAGGGCAAATCTGCATCTTTCTCAGACCTTATTTACCTATAATGTCCACATTATTCCTAGACATTATTCACTTATGGTGCATTCTCTGCCCTCATTACTCTGTCTGCCTGTGTGGTGCCCACATTTTCTGCATATTGAGTTGGTGACAGTTTTGTTCATGTTTTAAAATGATTTATTTTGAAGAGATGTTCAAGTTCACCTTAGTTATTGACTCCCCCTGCCCCCAGCCCAACCAGCCTCTGCAGAATAACAGCAGCACTTTCCATTGGCAGGAGAGGCTTCAAGAAAGGCAGAGAGGAAAATACTAATGAGGATTATAGGATTTAGTTAACTGAGTTCTAGGTCCAAATCCTTTCAACCAAAGCAAAGCTAAGTGGATAAATGGAGTAACTATCCCGATTTTTAAAAAATCAGTTCATCTTCCCTACATCTGTGCACACTTCCACCTTATTTGATTTCTCATGCTAGCTTGTTCTAATTCTTTTCGTTATTCCATTTAACACTTTAAAACAGGGTTCTTAGCTTTTTGTGTGTGTGTGCTATGGACCCTTTTGGCGACCTGGTAAAGCCTATGGACCACTTCTCAGAATAATGTTTTTAGCACATAAAATAAAATGCTCAGTATTACAAAGGAAACCAATTATATTGAAATGCATTTATCAAAATATGTATGTTTAAAAAACCAAGTTCATGGTTAAGAACTCCTTCCTTAAAGTGAAAGTAGCTGTGATTGCTAATGACTCCACAAAAGTAGTGTTTTCCTCGGAGAAGCTGGAGAAAGCCGCTCTGCACTTGGTTAAATGCTGGCTCAGGCTGCCCCTCTAATCAACTGAGCCTGGCATTTCTCTCTGCTGCTTCTGCACTGTGGGGACCTAGGTCAAGCAGGCTGTCGAATTAAGGTGAAGCAAAGCAGAAGAGTAAAAGAAAAGACTTTTAAGGAGTGCTCCTAGGAAGTAACAGCACTAGCCTGGGCTTCCGAGGGAAAGCCCAAAGGAAAAGTCAAGGAAGAGTTTCTGCAACTTCCAAGAACAAAAATCACTTTTGTCCAAATTGCCTAGCGAATTGAGGAAAACGTACTCATTGAATTTCCTAGATCAAAAGTCAGCAACTTTTTAGAAGACAGTTGCTTCTTTGCTTACTGAGCACAGGTCTAGAAGGTGGAAGTAATTAACCATGGGCTGGAAGGAGGGGTATGATTAGGAGGTGGTGGTGGCCCAGAATAGGTGGCAACCACCAAGTCTGCCTTGGAAAATCATGTCATGTTCCATCCTGCTGTGCTGTAGGTTGTCAGTGTTTGATATAAATAATTCAGATAATTTGTTCATTCATTCATTCACTCACAATTACTGAAAAGAGGGCCGGATCTCTTTTTGGACAATAGGGACCTGGGTTTACATCCCACCTCTAACACTTCCGAGCTATGCCTGACCACATAAAAAAGTCACGAACTTCTCTTGCCACCCCCAACATCCTCATCTATAAAGTGGGGATAAGAATTCCAGTAATAATTACCTCACACAGTTTAGGAAAGCAACAAATGAGAGAACATATCTAAAGTCCTTTGTAAGCTATAACATTTACAACAGGTCCTAGATAAGTCATCTCTTATCATCCATCAATCCATTTATTCAGTAATCATGGCACCGAAGGGTCAAGACCAAAGTGGTTTTAAATAAAAGGCATTAAGAGCAGCTTTTGGGAGGGCATGAAAGGGAGAGGGATTTTTTTTTTCATTTATCAGGATAGTTAACACAATTTTCCACTTAGATTTTCTTCGACTGGTGAGACTTATACTGAGGACCCTAATATCTCTAAAGCCATTGCTTCTTTTGTTTTCCTTTCTGTATCTTTACAGAAAACAAATCCTGTGCTTCCCCTCCTATCCCATAGCAAATATAGTTAGGGCTTCTTTCACTGCCACAGCCTTTTATGAATGAAGACAAAGGAAAAATGTGAAAACCACTTGTTTTGTTTTAATTGTTAAGTTTTACTAACAAGCTCTTTTTCTCTGAGGGGCCTCAAAGTGCTTGAAAAAGAATTTCTCTGGCTATCTTAGGTGATGGAGTTGGACTGCAGCTGCACTGATACCCTTCCTTCCTTTTTGTTTTGGGGAACAGGTCAGTCCATAGTGGGATGTAAGGCAATCCTGATCGAGGACCAGGTGTTTGTGGTGGTGGCACAGCTTTTTGGTGGCTCACACATATACAAGTATGATGAGAGCTGGACCAAGTTTGTCAAATTCCAAGACATTGAAGTTTCCCGGATTTCAAAGCCCAACGACATAGAGTTGTTTCAGATCGATGATGAAAGGTTCTTTGTCATCGCAGATAGCTCTAAAGCTGGTTTGTCAACCATTTATAAATGGAATAGCAAAGGATTCTACTCTTACCAATCTCTGCATGAATGGTTCAGGGACACAGATGCTGAATTTGTTGACATAGATGGAAAATCCCATCTAATCCTCTCCAGTCGCTCACAGGTCCCCATCATACTGCAATGGAATAAAAGTTCTAAGAAGTTTGTCCCACATGGTGACATTCCCAATATGGAAGATGTATTGGCCGTGAAAAGCTTTAGAATGCAGAACAGCCTATACATTTCCCTTACCCGGTTCATTGGGGACTCCAGAGTCATGAAATGGAATAGTAAGCAATTTGTGGAGATCCAGGCTCTCCCATCCCGTGGCGCTATGACCCTTCAGCCCTTTTCCTTTAAGGATAATCACTACCTAGCACTGGGAAGTGACTACACCTTCTCCCAGATATACCAGTGGGATAAGGAGAAGCAGATCTTCAGAAAGTTTAAAGAGATCTATGTGCAGGCACCTCGTTCATTCACAGCTGTATCCACAGACAGAAGAGATTTTTTTTTTGCCTCCAGCTTCAAAGGAAAAACACAAATATTTGAACATATAATTGTGGATTTGAGCTTGTGAAAAGCTTAAGGAGGTAGTTTAACATACAGTGACATTGGTTCTTAAGAGAAAAGGAAAACAGAGCCACAGCTCTGACTGGGAAAGTTGTTAGAAGTTTTCAAAACTTTTAGAATTCACATTTTAATCAGGGATTGCATTTACTTGGCTAATTGCATGACATGTCCACTCTCATTTTAAAAGACATTTGAAAGCCTGTAATTATTGAGAAAAGCTTGCAGCCTATCAGCGTTAGCTCTTACTATCAAGAAAGGAAATGTGTTTTTTTTAAATAAAGGAGGAGAAAATTGGATCATATGGTACAGCTCTGATAACTAAAATTTAGGAACTATCCATTCCACCTTAGTGATTGTTTCAGTAAGAATGCTTAAAGCAAAAGTCAGCTAAAAAACATTTGCTGATGATTAGCATAAAATCTTATAATGTCAACACTCAGCAAAGCTATTTTGGGCCATCTGGTTCATGAAATTGCTGTCCAGCCTTCTTTTGTCCTTCTTTGAATAAAATGAAGGATATCGTTTTAATTCACACTGATGTGACATGCTAGGGATGTTAACTCTATAGTATTTGAAATTTTTTTGTCCACTACTGAAGAAAAAAAATGATAAACCCTTTAGAGTCCTGGATATGTTAGTCTTGGCAGCAGCCTTTCATTAGAGCTTCAAAATTGGCCTACATGAAGACCATAAGTGTTTAATAGTAGTTTGTGTGAACTAAAATTGTTGAATTCCTAGTATTTGCTTACCCAAAATCATCCCTTGAGTTTGTTGGGTAACCCAACTGACAGGCCAAAGATTGAATGATGCCATGTACTTGGCCCTCAGAGAGATGAATCCCGGGAAGGCAGCCACCTCTGTCCACTGCTGTTGATCATCCTACAGATTTTTTTTTCTAAAAAAGATTTGTCCTTAGAGAATCATGTTAAGTCATAGGGGATCCTTCATGAAAGACAGTTTGCTTAGAAAGCCACAGGCAGTCCTTTGGTTTTTGCATGCTTCTCTCTTTCCCTACCAGACAATGTACCTATATAATATATGTATGCATACCCACACGTATCTACCATTTGTCTGTAGTTCTGCTTGGAGTTTGGTGATGCCACTGTTAGCAACACAGTGAGCTGCTGACTCATCTTTTCTGCTTCTCTCCACCCCCCACTGGCCCCTGACATAAGGTACTGCAGGTGCCAGACTGTGAAAGTTCCGGATCCCCTCAAAGATCCCCCGAATCTTTCCTGGTTTAGTAACAGCAATGCTTAACAGTCACAACCACAACAACAACCAACTTCTGGGGTTAGAGCGTGCCCACAGGTTGATCCACCTCCAGATCAGGGAGGGAGGAAGGGAGCATGGGGCCCTTAGGCTTATCACAAGGGACTACATATCGAGCCAGATGAGCTGAGTCATAGAGACCAGTTCCATGATTCACAGGACCAAGTTGTCCCTGATCAAAATAAGCCTTTTTTTGACTCATAATGAAGTTTTTCTTTTTTGTCCTCTGGCCCCAGTTTTGTGGAGGATTCTCATTGGATGCTCTGCATGGTTAACAGCGTTTATGACTCTAGTTTTCTTTGAAATATGTCAGGCTAGATTTTTTAAGACTGCCTATATAAAGGGAAACCAACCACCTCTGTTCCAGCAGTGAAGTTAGCACAATATTATTGCATCAGTTTTTTTTAAAGTCCATTTGCCAAGTCATGGGTAGATAGCAACCTAGCTACAAATATGAGTGGTTTACTGCCTATAAACAGAGCGATCTGTAGGCAGCAGCCCTTAGGAGGGTGATGCCATGATGTTCTAGCAGCACCCTTGGGTGCACTATGAGACTGCAGGCAAAGAGTTTCTAGCCCAGAAGATGAGTGGATCTAATGAACCAGCCCACATATAACCAGAAGTGTTACCACTTTGACATTTATTTCCAGTCGAGCACTAAATTAATGCACAAGACGAAGTCCGCTTTCCGTTTTTCCCCTAAGCATATTTTAGATTTCTTTTCTTTTCCTGCTTACATTTTATCTTCTGTGCTTTATTTGAACTGATGACGCAAGCCCCAGAGGCTTCCATGTCTCCCTTGACCCTGGGAGGTAGGAGTACCTGGACCACCCTATAGCTCTCTCACTAGCTGTGAAGATGGCTAGTGAACACTTCTTAACTCTGGGCACCACTCTGTCCAGCTCATGTTGCAAACTGGACAAGTAGCATAGGCAAAGTTTAAAAAAAAAAACCTCTCCATGCCCCAGCCCAGCTCACTCCAGTATTCTGTATGCCACCTGCTAGTGATGGGCACACCTGAAGAGGCATAATCTCATAGTACTGCCTCAACTGACTGGTTCCCCAGTGTCTTTTCTGACAGCAGAAAATAGGGGTGTAAATTTTGCACACAATAGAGATCACCAGGAAGCACAGAAATGCTGGTTTTCTTGAGAACAGATGGGCATTAGTGACTAAAAGAAAAAAATTATAAGTCACCTAGGTGGGGCAGTGAATAGAATGCTGGACTGGGAATCAAGAATAGGAAGATGAGTTCAAAATCCTGCGTAAGATACATCCTAGCTGTGTGACCCTGGGCCAGTCACTTAACCTCTCAGCCTCAGTTTCCTCATCTGTAAAATGGGGATAATACCTACCTCACAGGGTTGTTGTGAGGATCAGATGAGCTAATATGTAAAGTGCTTTGCAAACCCAAAAGTGTTCTATAAATGTTGGTTATTGTCACCATCTTCATTTTAAAAGGATGTGATCAAAGATGCAAAAAGCAAACTCCCCTTTCTCTCCAATTCATTTGGGTTTGGGGGGGAGAGGGGTTTTTTTTCTCTGTTTTTAAGAGAGAGCAAGATACTATGGACCTCTGATACACTGAGCCCCTTGGGGAAATAATTTGTCTAGTCATTATCTTTAAATAAGCAGAAAACATTCTAGCAGCAACTGGTTAAGACCTCATACTGTGGATGACTCTTGCCACAGGAAACTCTTTCTCCATAAGCAACTTATAGAGCACCAACAGGCCAACGAAATATTTGAGCCCATCCCCTGTTGGAGGTTAGCATTATTAGTGGCTGTTCCTGTCTCTAGGCTAAGACCTCTGATATTTCTCTTTGCTCTCATCCAATCCCTTAATTTTCTCTTGGTTCTGGCTTCTTATTCTGAGACCCTCTGTGCAGTTAGGGGTACTGGCCTACCTACCTTAAAGCCCAGAGGGATTTTAAAATCTCACAGGGTAGAGGATGGATGTCAGGTACAAACCATTTACTTGAGTTCCTCATTGTTCTCTGGGGCTGCAAATAATAATAATGCCTTTCCAACAATACCTCCTGCTTGGTCAGAGCTCTTTTACCTAGTTTCTCTCCTTTGATATTCATCATAGGTTTTTTTTTTCAGTTTAGATGGAAGCAGGTATTATTGTCTCTGTTTTGCAGATGAAGAAACATAAAGAACGGAGATAACTTAGAATCATAAATTCATAGGTTTAGAGCTAGAAGTGGCCTTAGAAAGTCCAACCAACTTATTTTACAAATGAGGAAACTGAGGGACAAAGAAGTTAAGAGACTTTCCCAGGGTCACACTGCTACTAAATGTCGGAGGTGGGATTTGAACCCAGGTCTTTTGACTCCCAAGTCCAGAATGTAAAGGGACCTTTGTGATCTTGGACAAAATACTTCCCCACTCAAGGCCTCGATTTTTCTCGTTTGTCAAATGAGGGTATTGGACTAGATAATCTTCCCATCTCTCCTATGCCTTTGGAGATCACCTAGTCCATCCCTTCATTTTTAGGATGAGGAAACAAAGGACCAGAAAGGTGACAAATGGAACGAGTTCCCTGGGTTCTTGCCAGTGCTTTTTCTTTCCTCTGTAGCAGACTGGTTTTGTGTGTTTGTTTTCTCCTATCCTGGAGGCAGCATCGGCCCCTGGACGCCATACCAACAAAGCCCCCGTGTTATGGAAGGAAATGTTGCCAAGCAGTGAGCAGTGACAAAGTCTTCAAGAAGTTCCTTCTACTTTCTAAAGAGCAGTCCTGCCTCACCCAACCCATTCTTCTTCTTGAAAGGGGTGGGGGCGGGGGGGGGGAGGGAGAAAGTACTAAGTGCTAAAGCTGGTGGGGCACTCAATGCAAGGCAGATGGGAAAGGCTTTCTGGAGGAAAAAATGGAAAAAAACTTAGGAGCACTGAGGATGCTAGAAAATGATTCCCAGGCTGTCGTCACTCTTGGGGAGCAGGGCAGTAGAAAAGACACGTGGTATTCTCCTGCAGAGTGAGAGACTGTTTATTTTTAGGAAAGAAATCAGCGTGGGATGCTAGAGATTTGGCTGCTAGGAGCAGTCACGATGGAAATTTCTTCCACTGTGGGTATCACGAAAGAGAAATGAAGGTCTGTAGGAGGGGAGTTTATTTACATACCCTCTAAAGAAAATCACGTTAGCAAGGGAAATTGACTCTTCTGTTGCGAGATGAGCACCCCACACAACACACACACACACTGGCAGCTTCTAGGGACAATTCCTCCATTAAAAGATGTCTGACTAGAGATTTCAGGCAAACAGTACAAAGATAAGATGGAGGTGTTAATGGAAGGAGCCCGATGGTGCAGAGTGTGGGAGGACATTAAGGAGAATGGGGGGCAGGAGGAGCTCTGGCAGCTTGGGGAAGGTAGGAGGCAGGGGAAAAGAGGGAGAACACACAGCATTAGAGAATGAAATGCCTGAGACTGTCAGAATTGCCTAGGAGAGAGCTGGGCAAGAAAGTAGCATCCCAGGTATTAATGTAGAAAAACAGCTTAAATGAGACCAAGAAGATACAGTGTTGAAAGGGGGATTCCATTGTAAAGGTCCTAATCCACATGAAAGCGTAGCTTTTTCCTTCTGTCCACAAGAATAACCCCATTCTGTTTCTATGGCTTGTTAGAGCATAATCGAACTCTTTTCTAGTAGTAATCTATGCATCCCCTGTCAATGTCCTTTGACTATCAGGAATGTATCAGGACTGTGATAAAATAGGCCAATATTCCATTTGGTACAGTTTTTATGTATTTTATGTATTTTAAATGCAAAACTTAGGTACAATAACAGTAGTTTATATATGAAAGTACATTTTACAATATGCAGGCTACAATGAATGCATTTTCAGGTTGTATAAATTTAGCTCTTTTTGGTAAATAGATTCAATGAATTATCTGCCTCTTAAATCCATGTACCCTTAAAAATACTAATAAAAAGTAGCACATGATTAACCTGGTTTGCTTACTGGTCTAATTGAATATAGAGCTGAAGACCCACCCTAAGATGATGTGACACATAAGGGAAGCCTTTCCACTGAAATCCACCTCCCATCTGGGTTAGAGCAGGAAAGGGATAGTAGAGGTCATGGAGTGTAGCCTCCTTATTCTGCAAACGAGGACATTGAGGCTTAGACAGGGCAAGCTGATTTGTCCAAAGTGAAACAGCTAATGACAAAACTGGTCCAGGAGCCTATTACCCTTTGAAGGCTAGTTAATCTTCTATCAGGAGGTGAGTATCTTTAGAGTCATCTTGAGAAAAGCAGCTCAGTATAGCACAGGAGGGTCAAATTCACCTAGAAATAGAGCCACTAACTAAACCATGCGTAAAGATGTCTGGGCTGCATTAGAAAACTACATGTTAACAGTATCTGTGTTCTGTTGCATGCTTTCTTCTATGTTTTTTTCAGGTTGTTAAATATTTCCCAATTACATTTTAATCCAGTTCCCTTCCTCTCCTCTGAACACTCCCTCGTAGCTTCGATGGTGAATGTTTAATACCACCATGGTAGATGAGGTGCTGTAGTTGGAGTTAAGAAGACTTCAGTTCAGGGGCAGCTAGGTGGCGCAGTGAATAGAGCTCTGGCCTTGGGGTTGGGAGGACCTGAGTTCAAATCCAGCCTCAGATACTTAACACTTACTAGCTGTGTGACCTTGGGCAAGTCACTTAACCCCAATCACCTCATCAAAAAAAAAAAAGAAGACTTCAGTTCAAATTCTGTCTCTGATATATATTAGCTGTGTGACCAAAGACAAATGATTCAGCCACTCTGAACCTGAGTTTCCTCCTCAGTAAAATGGGGATTATAATGACACTGGTAATACCTATTTCATAGTGTTATAGTGCTCAATAATACATATGGAGTGCTATACAAATGTAAAGTATTATATAAATATATATAAATAAATGAAGTATTATGTAAATTATATAAATAATATCAAATCAAAATATCAGTATCCTTCCAGCATCTGGAAACAGATACTCATTTTCAATCAGCTCATTGAAGAGTTTTCAAATTAAAGCAGTGCCTGAGCTGAGTCTGTAGAAGGCGCCTTTCAAAGTTCTCAAGTCTCCTGAGCAAGAGAACTCCAAACTTGGCATATGACCACAGGCACAAGGTCAGTTTGGATGGTTTGATTCTGCCTGAAGTCGTATGTCTCAGTAGAATGCAGGGGCTTGATGTGTAGGACTTTAATTAAGAAGAGTCTCAGCCTCTACCATCCATACTTTTTGGTTAATTTTGCTGGTCAACCGAAGGAAAGTCTGGGAAATAAATGGCAATTATTTATCCATCATCTATTCAACAAACTCATGCTTAAGATTTACTATGCGCTTTCCTCCCAACAACGCTGTAAAATTGGTGGTGCAAATAATAATCACCGTTTTACAGATGAGGAAACCAGTTTAAAGGTTGTTAACTTTTCCAGAGTTTCTTCTAGAAAGTCATTCCATACAATGTAGCTACTATCAAGATTAGGTTAGCTATTTCCCCCCCCCTTGAATTAATGAAAAAGCTGAAGCATTTATTGCGTACCACCAAGAGACTCATGATATGGTAGATACAGAGCAGGCCTCCAAGGCAGGAATATCTGGATTTAAGGCCTATCTCTGACACATATGAGCTGTGTGACCCTTAACCTTTCACTACTAGAGCCCAGTGGTGTCAAATTCAAATAGAAATGGATCCCTGCAGATATATTGACTTGGAAAACCATAAATTAATGTTATCTGAGTTGTGCTTTTCTTTATTTTGTTCAAGATTTTTCCAGTTACCTTTTAATATTGTTCCCTCCTCACAGGAAGTTTGACACCTCTATTCTAGGCAATTCTTTAATGCTAGAAGAGAAGCTACTGACTTTCTTTGGTGCAGAGTGGGAACACTCACCTTGAAAATGAAATCAGAGCCTACTGCCTAATCTACTATGTGCCAACCACTCTGCTAAGTGGAAGGGGGAGGGGACAATCAAATACAAGCAAACAAGACAGTTCTTGCCCACAAAGAACTCTCGTCCTCATAGGGAAGAAAACACATGTAGGGGTATGGTGGCCAGGGAGGAGTATTGGAGAGAGGAGTCAGAATGGTGTTTGAATTAATAGGGCAATTGATTGAGATGTTCTCACTAGGAATGGTAGGCAGTTGGGTTTTTTTGGGCGGGGAGAAGGAAGGTGGTAGGGGGAGGAGAAGAGCATGCCCTTATTGGCATGGCATGGAAATGTGAGGAAAGTGGCATGATGGGCCTTTGACCTAGCAAGTTAAGGTGAAATGCTCACCGATCAGAGCTCAGGATGGCAGCAGGTGGAACCTTCAGTTCCAGATGGAAATGGAGGCTGCAGAACACAAAGGAAAAGCTTAAAATGTTAGAACAAACAAACAAACAAAAACTCTTAAGCACATGTTAATATATACTTAAAACATGGAACACCGTGTGTGATGTACAAGTCTAACCTGGCAAACATGGGAAGTCTTAGGCTTTCTTAGTCCTTTTAGCCGTAGGAGAATCCTATCAAAGATCACATCCTCATCCTCCGGGAAGCTGTGTGGAAGCAGGAATTGTCTCTCATTGGGCAACCAGCACTAAAATGCTTGTTGGATTGCTTGATTAAGAGTGCTGAAGAAGTAGGCATTGTGGGGGATAAAAACAGGGCTTAGACACCTTAAGGACATTAAGTTTGTTTGGGGAAACAGGCATGAACATGTCAAAAATTAAACAACAGGAAAATAAATAAAGAACAGTTCAACCTAACAATAGAAAAGGTGACACAAAGTGGTGAATGATGAATTGTTAAATGAATGGTACAGAAAGTAAGTTGAAAAGAGAGTAATTATATCAAGTAGGGAAATGTATCTTGAACCAGTAAAAGGTAGGTATACAGGAACCAACCTTCCTTCCTTCCTTCCTTCCTTCCTTCCTTCCTTCCTTCCTTCCTTCCTTCCTTCCTTCCTTCCTTCCTTCCTTCCTTCCTTCCTTCCTTCCTTCCTTCCTTCTTTCCTTCCTTCCTTCCTTCCTCCCTCCCTCCCTCCCTCCCTTTCTTCTTTCCTATTTGGAGTACCAGGAATCGATGGCTTAGTTCAAGATTTGGACTCAGGGGTCCTATCCTGGGTTTGTGTCACAAATCTGTTACTAAGTACAAGTGTGATCTTGGGAATCATAGGATCTTAGATTTAGAGGTGGAAAGAACGTTAGAAGCTATATAATACAACCCCCTCATTTTAGAAATGAAAAAAACTGAAGCTAAAAAGGGTCAAGTGACTTGTCCATGGTCACACAGCTACAGAATGTCAGGGTCAGGATTTAAATCCAGTGCTTCTTGATTTTTCAGTCCAGCACGGCCCCCACCCCCCCACCCCCATCCCAATCTACATGATTTCTAAGATCCCTTCCAGTTCTTCAGTCCGTTGAGTTCTGCTGTAACCTGAGGCATCTCTGGGAATGTGGGAGGGGGGAAGGGGTAGTGCATAGTCAGAACGGGTTCACACCTGAGAGACTGACCCAATGCAAGGTCAGTGACAGTTTGCCACAGTGATTAGAGCTTTCATGGCTCTTGTGAACATTCAACATCCTCACCAGCTTGCAGACTCAACACATAGAACCAACAAGTAGCCCCAGCGTCTTTAACAAGTCGGGGGAGAGAATGAATATATGGATTATGGGATGTGGGATGAGGGTGGGGATAAAGTAAATAATAAATTAAAAAACAAAACAAAAACAAGATCTCCAGATATTGATCCAAGCTGTTCCTATTGCTTAGCATGGCTCTCTAACTGGCCACAGGAGTCAGCTGGAGCCGGGGAGCAGGGGAAACAGGCACATAAGCAATACGGCTCAGAGGGGACAATGCTAAGTGAAAGGACTATTCATCAGGTGGCGGGAGCCAACCCTTCTTCCCCGCAGCAGCCTTCCGAAGGACTCTCGGCTCAACTCCCTTCATAAATAACAATATCTGACAGATAGCATTTGAAGGTTTGCAAAATACTTTGTATACATTATTTCATTTGAATCTCACAAGACAGTGAGAGAGGCACTTCTCCTAGGGGCATCATAGTCTCCTGGCTCAGATAAGGAAACTAGAGAGGCTAAGTTAATTGCCCAGGATTACACAGCAAGTAAATGTTTGAAAGGGGATTTGAACACAAGAGTTCCTGATGCCAACTCTGCTATCCCCATACACTTACCCTCTCAGAGGAATTCTAGGAACTTAGATTTAGTGCTAGAAAACCTTAGTGATCAGCTAGCCCCACTCCTTTATTTTATAGTTAAGGGAGGAGGGAAGTTAAATTAGTAGTGTAGTTAGGATTCAAACCCAAGGCTTTTGCTTTCAAATCCAGGACTCTTCTTGAAAACTCTTGTAATCACAGCGAGACTCCCACTGTGGCCGATAACACAATTGCTTTAGTTCACTGGTTTGGAGAATCACAAAATTTTAAAACCAGAAGGGATTTTTGAGATGACTTTGCCAAATCTTCTCATCTTACACTTGAGGAAATCAAGGCATTGGGAAAGGAGGTGACTTCCCAAGAGTCACCGAGTGGCAGAGCTGAGCCTGGAGCCCAGGTCCTAAGGACCCAATAGGTGCCAGTCGTGGGGGGTGGGTGGAGGCTGCCATGAGGATGTTCTCAATCACAGGACCAAAACAATCCTGGGATGAGGTCTAGCAATCTGAGAAGACAGCTTGGCTCATTAACACCAGCAGTGTCCGAATGGCTCTAAGGCACTTGCTGTCAGGATCCATTGGCAGGATTCTATCCAATGTGGGTCACTGCAGTACCAAATAGGAGCAAGGCTGGGGTGAGAGAGAACATGATCACACCAGGCATTGGCAGCAAGGGGTGAGGAATAACACAGAGATGAGAGAACAGTCTGTCTGCTGATGCCACAGGGAGCCCAGAAGCCCCAGGACATCTGTGTGTCACAGAGCCCTGGCCAGGGTTAGCAGGATCTCTTGCTTGCCTTGAAAATCCTGCTTGCCTCCATAATCTGGATGATAAAGGGTTGTGAGGACAAAAACTAATAAGAATCCACATTTATGTAGTGCCTTAAAGTTTATGTAACCCATATAAGCTCTGAAGATCCTTATCCAACTCCCACTCTCCTAGGTGAGACTCAGGTCCCAGAGCAAAGCTACATCTGGCCCTTAGGGTCCTAGAGATACCCCTGGGGAGTGCAAGGACTCTAACACCATAGCTTAAAACCCATCAAGGTGCTTATCCCCAAGATTATCAGACAACCAGCTTGAAGTAGTTTCATAAACAAGTATTTGCTAAGGTTATACAGTAAGAAGCTGGTATAAAACATCCTCCCAAAAGTCTGTGATATGGACTCCAACAAATACATGCAGAGTGCAGGGGAAAGTTGGTGTCAAGCTTAGAGAATATATATGGCAAAAGGTAACTCATGGTTGCTTGATGCCCTTTTCCCCATTTTTGGGGTACTCACAATGTTCCTCTTAGGCACGTGGTGGTTTCTTTATTGGCTCCTTAGGAATTTATACCCCAATCTTTCCTTGGCTCCCCACACAGACAGTGTCACTAGCTGGTCTGGGAATGCTTCTAGAATGGGGATGCTGATGGGAAGACTCTTTGAAGCTTGTCCGGTCCTCCTTTAGACAAAAGGGGTGGCAGGGAAGGAGACCTAAGGCAAGGCTGAAGCAGCGACCTCTCATTCATCCTCCAGGTGGCTCATCCTTAAGTTTTATTGTTCCAACCTCTTGAATGACTCCAGTCCTAAACCAGCTTGTTTGTTTATAGATGATCGCTGGAATGTGACCAGATTTCCTTGATCTATCTGAACCTTTCTTCCTAGGCAACTTCACTCTAATTCCATGTACTTTTCTTAGTCTAAAGTCTAGTATTGATAGTGTTCAATTGGGTATTTTATTGCTTACTTTGAGTGGGGTGGGATGATATGTTTGGGTGAGTCCATCAGCACCACCTTTATATTTGTAAAGCACTATTTCATTTTATCCTCAAAACAACCGTATGCAAGTTGCCTGACTCTTGGTGCAATAACCTTTCTGTTATATCACAGAATAAGCACTTGTGAAGCACCTGCTTTGTACTAGGTGTTGGGGATACAAATACAAAAGCAGGATAGCTCTTGCCCTCAAGGAGTTTATACTTTGGTCTACTGTGGAAGAGGGCTACAGAAGTTTCACACATAAGGAAATACAAGGCATATGCAAAATAAATACAAAATGATTGGGGCAGGGGAGTTGGGGTGAGGGGTTAGAAGTACCAACACAGGAGAACCAGGAAAGATTGTTTGAAGGAAATGGTACTTGCAATGAGCCTTGATGGGAGATAAGAGGTATAAGAGATGGAGGTGAGAGGGGAAGACACTCTAGGCATGGAGGATGATCTGTGCAAAGGAGGCAGAATATGAAGAACTTTAAATGCTGGGCAGAGGAGATTGTATTTTATCCTAGAGGTCACTGGGGAGGCTTGGGGGATGGGGTTGCTAAAGTTTCTTGAGTGGAAGAGTCATTCCCATGGTCAGATCTGTGCCTTAGGAATATAAATTTGGCAGCTGTATTATAACAGATGAAGGTGTGATCTATCCTGGGCATGTTTAGATTTTAATAGGAGGCTCTTAAAAGGGTAAACTAATCAAAAGAAATGAATGATCTAATGTGTATTTAGTTTATATTAATAATTGAACCATAGATGATTAGCTTTGGCAAGAATCCTCTAGTCAAAAGTCCGAATTTTACAAATAAGGAAATTTGGGAGTAGAAAAGGGAAGAGATTTGCCCAAGGTTACACACTGAACTAGTAAAAAACCAGGTTTTAAAGAATACCATGGTTTCTGTCATGATTTTGTTACCCTAGGCGAGCCACTGAACCTCTCTTGATCAGAGGTTGTTTTGTTGTTTAGTTGTTTTCAGTTGTGTCAGACTCTTTGTGACCTCTTTTGTGGTTTTCTTGGCAAAGATACTTGAGTGGTGTACCATTTCCTTCTCCAGCTCATTTTATAAATGAGGAAACTGAGGCAAATGGGGTTAAGGGACTTGCCCAAGATCACACAGCTAGTAAGTGTCTGAGACCAGATTTGAACTCAGGTCTTCTGGACTCTAGGCCTGACACTATATCCACTGCACCATCTAATTTTTTACTAAACCTCCTCCCACTACTTAAATCTGTTATCCTTAGGTCATTGTATTACTTTGTGTCCAAATTCGTGTGGCTTAATTTTCCTTAGCTATTGGGGACCTTCTAAGAACTATTAGTAAAAATCAAAACATTGAGGTTTTCTCCATATGTATTTTCCTGGAGCAGGAGAAAGCTTGGCATTTTGAGGTTTTGGAGGAAGACTTCCACCACACCTATCAGGGTTCCAACAGGTGGAAGCAATGGTACAGGTAGCTACTCAAAATGATAGTTGCAAGTTGTGGTATATAAATGTTGTTGTGTTATAAGAGATGATGAGCAGGCAAATTTCAGAAAAACCTGAAAAGACTTATATAAACTGATGCTGAGTGAAGTAAGTGAGCAGAACCAGGAGACACGCAGTAACAGCAACATTGTTCTATGATCAACTGTGGCAGACTTAGCTTTTCTCAGTAACACAGTGATGCACAATAGTTCCAAAAGATTCATGGTGGAAGACACTATTCACATCCAAAGAAAGAACCAATGGAGTCCAAATGCAGATCAAAGCATACTATTTTAACTTTCTTTTGTTTTGTGGTTTTTTCCCTTTTGTTCTGTTTCTTCACTCACAACATGATTAATGTGAAAATGTGTTTAACATGATTGCACATATATAAGTTATATAAAATTGCTTGCCCTCTTGAGGAGGGGAAATGGGAGGCAGAAAACTTTGGAACTCAAAATCTTATATTAAAAAAAAAGAATGTTTACATGAAATTGGAAAAAATACTATTTATATAAAAAATGCTAGTCGCCCAACTAGCCAGATCTACAGCCTCCCTCCAATCTTCCCTACCCAGCCTTCACCCTATCTCCTCACCCCAGCTCACTCAATTCACCTTGAAAAACTGAGAACAAACTGTCTTCCCCAGTCCCAAGCTCAGGATAATTTCAGTGCCACTTAGAGAAATGAAACTGGATGACCTTTCCAAGAAGCCAATGTAGCTAGTGCCTGAAAACATCCTCTACCTCCAGATATATCTCTAAAAGGCCATTCTATCTATGTAAACCTGCATAGTCAGAAGGAGCTGGTAATATCCTCAGTTGCCTCATCTGGAAAAAGAACTTGGACTAGATAACATGCAAATTTCTTTCTAACTCTAGGATTCCATGGTTAGAATTCATATTTTAGAATTCTGTCTGATGCCATTTCAGATACCATGGTAGATCAGTTGAGGGATAAGGCTTTTTAACACCACTTAGATTTCATTGTGTAAACAACATTTTCCACTTACGGCTAAGACTGTTCCTCATCCTTGGGATCAACAAAATAATATCCAGCTTTCTTCCTAGTGCTCCCCATTTTTTCAGGGTACCCTTTTCCAGTTGACTTATTGTCCCGGGGTCTTCCTTCAATGTTATCCTGAACTTCAGTACAGTGCCAGCACTTTAGGCTTTTAGAGTTAAGATTTATGAATGAAACAACATTCTAGAGGCAAAAGCTTTCCAAATCCATAGATCTGTTGAAAGCTCATTGGGTGATATGATAGGGACATGGGTCTTATCAGAAAGGAGCCCTGGGCTTATCATGCAGCTTTACTACTGTACTCAAATGAGCTGTGAGTAGTCGACAAAGAGAAACATCGCGATGAAATTGCAGCCTTGACAATGATAACTGATGATGTACAATAGGAGTATCTGGCCTGTAATCAGCCCAAGCTGTACTTAGCTACTTAAGAGTCCATTCCTTTCCCATGGAAGGAATACCGTGTGCAGGGAGAGCTCTACACCCCTCCAATATGCTTCCTTCTTCATCACTGGGCTCCATGCTGAAAAAGTACTCACTTTGTGACAGAGCTGCAGATTACAGCCTGAAAAATCTGGATTCTCAACTAGATCAGAGTTTTCTTTACTTCTAAAGAAAATCTGCTTTAAGCTTAATTATAGTCTATCATTACCAACAATCTCATAATGATCCAAAGTCCCTAGCAAAATGATTGGAGAAAAAAAATGAAGAAACATAGCTTGAAAAGACCCAGACATATGCCATGGAATACGCAGATAGCAGCATTCTCTGGAAACAATTGTGAAATGAGGATTGGTGCTTTGAAATAATCAGCTGCCATCCAGGTCCCCACCTCCATTTAGCAGGGTCTGAGGCTCCATGTTAACTTCGCACACTTTCTGAATTTCTAATTTTGTTTATTCCGAATCTCTTCTCTTTGCCTTAGGAAATGGGGAGTTGTTTCCCCAGATAAACTGATGCTAAAAACCAATGAGTTCACTCTCATAGACCTGAAATCCCAATTCCAGAGAGGAATTCAAGTTAATGGCGCAGAAGGAAGTTTCGATGGGTCAGATAAGAGGCACCGCTAACAATAGTGGGCCTTGTAAATCAAGTTTTCTTTGTCAGTTTCAATGTACTGTGTATATAGTGGGTGTTTTCCCTTCTTCCCTTTGTAGTGCATGGGTCCCTGGGAGCTCCCTCTTGTGGTTATTTCTATAAGTGAATAGTCTGCTTTTTAATTTTTCCCCCCCAAGCAAAACCCTGGTGATCAGTATAGTCAGAAGGAGCTGGTATATCCCTAGTATGGAGAATATCCAGGACTTTGAGAACTCTCAAATTTCTATCTGTTTCCTTCTGCACTTGGGATTGGGAAGAACTCAAAAATTGTCTGGCACCCGGAGGTTATTATCAGAAGCGGGAGACCATTTGAAAAGATGTGAATTTCAAAAGATGTTTCTCTTTCTGAATTTCTGTGACCTCTGGCAAGTCCTTTCCCAGCTCTGGGACTCAGTGTCCTCATTTGTAAAATAAGGAGCTTGGACTAGCTGGTCTCTAAGATCCCCTCAGTGCAAAATCCTATGATCCTATTTATTCTATGGCTAATTCCTTCTTCTTTTATCTGCTGAGGTATCAAAAAACAAAAACAAATTTCTTTTACCCTTCAAAGCAAGATGTTTTGCAAGAACAAATACATTTTGGACAAATAGTAAGCAATAAGGCAATAACCATAAACAGTTAAGTTCAAAACAGAGATTTGTTTTGTATTGTTTTCCTAGAGAGATTTGAGTACATTCTAACCAATATCAGGTCTGCGTTTAGCTTAGAAGTCTCATGTATCAGAAGTTAGTGTTCAACAAATCATACTGTAATTAATTTAATTTTTAAATTTTTCTGTACAAAGTAGATCACCCTGTTTCACCTTTGCACCTCAATTTTAAAGAAAGAAGATGATGAGCCAGTGAGAGCAGAGATTTTAAAGGTTCTGGTTATGGGTGGGGAGATTGGACAGTATGGGAATCCTAGAGTTTACATCCACACAAGATTGCTAGAATCCATTCAAAAGTCCGTTCTGTTTACATGGTAGGGGCATGATGCTGTGTGGCACAAGTTCAGATTGCCCAGGAATTCCAGAAAGGAAAAACTAAACCTACTGATTTGCCTACTGGATTGCTTTTCAGGTGTATGATTCTGTGCCACAGTACAGAGCCAAGTAAACTACAGGAAAAGTGAATGCTGTATCTGTGGGGATGTATTCAGTGTCTCATCACTCCTCCACATCAAACCTCAGCTTTGCCTCCTATTGAGGATTAAATAAGAAGGCACAGTCCACTTAAATTTAGTTCTGGGAGGAGAGGATGGGGTCAATTTTGTTGTTAAGTATTTTGTGCTTAGAGCAGTTAAAATGAAAACCAAAACCGACAGTCTAGAGACACTATTCTCTTGGGCAGAAGTTTTCTTTTGATCACTTCCTCCTCTGAATTCCTCAGAGACAGAAAGCCTAAGGGGCTATCCCCCCCTAAGCGGGGATGTGAATTCTTTTCATGTGAGTATTCTTTTCCAATGGTCAGAACAGACTTCTAAATAGCTAAATGAAAATTAGTGGAGTCCCTAAAATTAAGTAAGATTAAGGTTAAGGATAGTGGGTAATGAATGAAAAGATTGAGACGAATCTTTTCCTCTGCAGATATGCTCGTGAATTGTAAAGCTGCTAAAGTGGGAGAAAGATACAGGAGAGCAACAGCACATACATTGACAAAAGAATCTGAAATGAAATTCACATGGTGCCCACAGAAGACAAGCCCTTCTTCCCCTTCTTCCTGGGCTGGCTCACATCTCTTCCGAGGGGCTTGTGTTCTTGACTAGTCTAGGGGATTTTAAAAAACATTCTGCTCTAAGTTACAAGTCTTTCTCTGGTTATTACTTCTGCTTATCACCTTGAGCTGGCTGAATAGGACTCCTAGATTTATGATTTCCCCTCACATTAGGGGCTGGATGTTTCCTCTGATTTTCTGAAGACTTTCACTCTACCCCATTTGCTATATGCTCAAACCAGCATTTCTCAAAGTCTCCTTGAGACCCTTTCAAGGGATCTGGTCTGTGAGGTCAAAACTGTTTTCATAATACTACAAAGACTTTTAATTTCTAATATAGTAACTACTGATAGATATAACTCACAGAGACAAAAGTTCTTTGGAGTCCTCTATAATTTTTAAGAGTGTAAAGGGGTCCTGAGACCAACAAGTTTGAGAAACAGTTCTTTAACCCATTTTCTCTGTGCAATTTCTTGTCCTATAGGCAACTCTGATCACACAACGGAGACTGACAGCTGCTAACTTCATATATCAATGGGAATCAATGGTAGTGAAGAACAGAACAGAGGATGGGAGACTGTGAGGTGGTGGCGAAAGAATGGTGGAACAGTCTGTGGGCATGGTCTTTGGCCCAGGTGGCAAGGGCAAGGCTACTAGTGATAAGCCAAGGTCCTAAACAATCAGAGATACCCTAAGCCCTAAAGGGGTGGGAATCAGAACCTCCATTTAAGAGTCTGGGTGGAAACAGGGGCACTTGGGTTTATTTTTCTTCCACATAGCCACCTTGAGCTTACTTATTACTTGAGCATACTTATTACTTCAAAATGAATTCAGCCCATACTGAAATGGATAATAAGAAACATTATTGAATCTCTTTTACAGGAGATCCTTACAAAAGCAGAGAGATTTTCATTCCTCTGGGTTGGATTGGATGTGGGACTACCTGCAGGCAGGGGGATGGACTAGATGACCTCTCAAGGTCCCTTTGAGCCCTGTGATTCTAAAATCACAGATGGCTTGTTTGTGGACAAAGTAATACACACATGCAGGTCACCTTTGGGAGCAAATTGTCAAAAGTAGTTGTGCCCGAGGCTGACCTAGTTTGACAGTGGGTCTCATACTGGAACTCTCCTCTTCAGGATTGGTTCCAAATGTTTGTTTCTTTGCAAACCTTTCCATTTTGCCACTAAAAATACTCCCCAGCAGCAGATATGCAACTGACCATGACTGTCCATGTAATAGCCCAGTAAACAAGCCCAGTGGTATCACCCTTCCCAGAAACCCCCTGGATGTACTGATTGTGTAGAAAATGGTAAGCTAGAAATCTCCTACTTCAAAGGAGTATACATTCCTGCCTGTATATATCCACCTGTGGCAAAACCACAACTACCATCACAACAGAACAAATCCTTCTCTCATATATGTGTATTAAGAGAAACTTGAGTCTGTCTAGGATGAAATAATCTAAATGCAAAGAAGATTTGGTCATATTAACATTTGTAAATATAGAAATGTATCATATTAGAGATGAAGAGTATCTTTAGAGATTATTTAGTCTCATCTCCTCATTTGACTGGATTATAGAGTGCAGGATGGGGAATAAAATAGCGTTCCCTTTACTTGGGCCCAGAGAAGTTAAGTGACTTGTCATGGGGAGATTTGGAAAAGGCAATGGGAATGTTGTACTACTGCAGTGGGTTGGTAACATATGGTAAAGGTGAAATTTTGATGGAGTTGGAGACTTCTAAAGAAATTGGGTTCAGAAAACAAAAAGAGGAAGATTAAAGGAAGCAAAGAAGCATCTGTTAGATGTTTGTACTGGGTTGTGGACCAAGAAAAGGAAGGTGTAATTCAGGGAAAATTGGTGGACAGAATCCAAGAGAATTGCTCAATGTGGGTGACAGCTTGGATCTAGCACCAGTGGATTGACCTAGGACACAGGAAAAAGAAGGCCTTACTTCACAGAAGCATGGAAAGGTAAAGTAAATAAAATAAAACAAAATCAAGAAACAGCTAGAAGTTTAGACTGGTCAATAGAAAAGCTGTGAGAAATAGCTTCATGGAGGGAGCAGAGGGTTGGGAGAGGGGTAGAGGTGAGAGTTCAGACCTAGAGATTGGAGATAGCATGTAACATTAGTTATCTTTTCATATGTTACTGTCTCATTTCCCAACTAGAGATGGATAGCATATATTACTCACTATCTTTTCCTATATGCCTGTCACAACTCTTCCCTACAATATAGTGCAATGAGTACCAGATTTGGAGTCAGAGGATTTGTATTGGAATTTGAACTCTGCTGTTTATTAGTACTATCACCTTAGTTAAGCCACTTAATTTCTTTGAGCCACAGATTCTTCATCTATGAAATGAGGTGGTTGTTTTAGATGATCTTTGAGGTTCCTTTCAGCTCTAAAACCTAAAAACTAGAATGTAAGCCCCTTGAGGGCAGAGACTACGTGCTACTCAGTTTTTGTACCTTCCCCAGCTGCTCATCATATAGTAGGCACTCAAATATCTGTTGAATGAAGGTACATATATCTTCTTTTTCCAACTCTTCATGCTGAGAAATAGTGGACCTCAGGATAATAGAAGCAGTACATTATTCATGTAGTAAAAGGATGGGTAGGCTTCATTACAACCCTTTTGTCATAATTTATTTCTCCATGTATATGTGTTTACTTCAGAGGATTTGTGACTTCTTTTGGGAGCAATACTCCCTACCCAACATAGACCACACCTCATGCATGTCTTCTCAATGTACGTGCTTTGTGTCTGTGTCTTTTCATTCATTAACAAATCATGGAACCTGGGTTAGAAGGGACCTCAAGGTCCTTTGAGTCTAGTGTGGACCTGAACAAAAATCTCCTCTACAGAATACTCCATAAATGGTTATTCAGACCTTGGTGTGTAAAGAGCTCTAGTGAAAAGGGACCAACCATATGTCAAGACAGCCCATCCAGCTTTGAGTTAGATATAGTTATAATGAGATTCTTTCTTATATGGAGCTGAAATCTCTATGTTGGTAACTTCTACCCAATACTCCTCATTCTGCCCTTTGGGGACAAGAACTCTTCCACCTGATGGGTATGAAGTATAATGTAAGTATATGAAGGTCTAGACAGGGGTGGGGAGCCTGTGGCCTCAAGGCCACATGTGGTCTTCTAGGCCCTTGGGTGTGGCCTTTGGACTGAGTCCAAATTCTACAGTACAAATCCTTTTATTAAGGGGATTTGTTCTGTGAAGTCTGGATTCAGTCAAAGGGCTGCTCTTGAGGACGTAGAGGGCCACATGTGGCCTTGATGCCACACGTCCCCACCCCTGACTAGCGTGTCCTCTCTAAGACTTTTCTTCCCTTGGCTGAACAGCCTCAATTCCTTCAGTTGGTCCTCACATAGTATAATGTTTCCATAGGGAATCTATGATGGGAGCAACGTTCTAGCCCCAGGCCTCCATGCAAACTAGGCTAATTTCCTTAGAAGGTATTAAACTATTCTCCAGACTTAATTGGCTCAGGGGACTGTAAGATTATATTGTGTTTCGATATAATTGGTTTCCTTTGTAATGCAATATGTTCTTGCCTTTAAAAACATTACTCTGATAAAGGTCCATGGACTATTTAAAGGGGTCCATGATACAAAAAGGTTAAGAACCCCTGGCTTAGGCATGCCGTCCCACCCCATCCCCATCCGTCCCCATCCCGGCTCCATTCTCCACTCCTCCCCCCTCCCCCATCTCTTCCCAGACTGTCATCTCAGGACAGTTAAGCTCCCATGGGTCCTCATCCATATCCTCTTCTATCTTCCCTTTCTGCTATGCCCTCTGGATCCTCTTTGATTGGTAACTAATTTCGATTCATTCTAGAGATCTGCTCATACTCTTCTCATCATCTGGTGCTTCCTGAACTCTTGCATTGTCTCAGAGTCATCACATCTCTTGACATCCTCTTCGAGGCAGGCTGGTCCTTCTCTTTTGCCCCTGATACAGGAGGAGAGGGTGTATTTCTTCTTCCCCACTGCCAGATCTGTCATGAGTACTCAGCAACTACCTCCACCTCTTTGAAGTCCATTGTGCTAAAGGTGAAGCAGACTACCCACCAGAGACAGTTGGTGATGAACCCAAGATGTAAAATGAGACATATGTTTTTCAATATGGCTGACATGGGGATTTACTTTGCTTGATTATGCATGTTTGTTGTGAGATTTTTGTTATTCTTTCTTTTTTTTGTCATTGTTCAAGGTGTGTGGGGGGGAATGTAGGAAGGAGAAAAAAGAAATGCTTATTAATTGGGAGGGAAAAAAAGTTCAGGCCATTCAGCTCCTTGTTGATGTGGACCTCTGGGTCATTCTTCCTCCTACCTAGTAAGTTCAGTACTGGCTCGTGGTCTTCCTCCTTACATCTTCATCCTTTTGAACACTCTGGTCTCCCAGTTTCTCAGTTTCCTCCCATAAGCTCTGCCTCCAGGCTACCTTCACCTTACTGGAGTAGTCAGATCTTAAACCCCCTCCTCACCCTCTACCTTGTTCCTATCTCACAATTAAATTTGTCTTGGGTGCTGGAGAAGAGGAAGGATTTAGGTGTGGGAAGGGGGGGGTTTCAGAACAAAAGCAGAGGACTTGGTGGGGGGAAGTTCAGGAGATATTACTGAAAACAATAACGGGCAGTCACGAAAACCTATGTGTGAAGACATGACAAGTACAGGATGAATGGCTCACCTGTTTTTGAACTCTCCCACCTGAGCTTGCCAGATATGTGACTCACCCTCCTCACGGGCAACAATGCTCTGGAGAGGTGTTTGCCCCACCTCAGCAGTGTGGGGGCTTTTGTTAAGACCTGGACTTGTTTGGAATATTAAACTGCAGATTAATAATTATAATACTGCGTATTTAAAGGGCACCTTTCTCTGAAAGACTTAGAAGTGCCTCACTATTTACTGTTCCTCACAAAATGCTGCTTTCTCCCTCCCAATAACCCCTGTGAGGTATAAACATCCATAAAGCAGATATAAAAAGAAAACATTTTAAATACAGTTGCTATCTCAGGTGCATTCTGGATGCGTAATGTATTTGGTAGGATAAATTGTTATCAGCTTGGCTCTCCCTTTTTTCTTCTTTCTCTCTCTCTCTTTTTTTAAGCCACCATAAAAAACCCCAAGTAAGTTACCATGAAAAGCTATAATAATGCTAATTTTGTTCCCATTTCCTGGCTTTTTCCACTAGACTTGAGGCTCTTTAATATGACTTTAAAATTTTTTCCCATTAATAACACCCTTTCTTTTGGGCTCTGTTCTTTTGAAGTCATATTATTATTTCCCTCTATGACTGACTGCGGCATATTTTGCTGTTTAAAATCAACTCCTGGTGTATGAAAGCACATTCCCAAGGGCCATGCTGTCCACCCTGAAGTTTAAAAGCTTCCAAAATGAGCTGGGATGCATCATTCTGAATGAAAACATTTGGGATAGCCTGGCCTGAAGCCTCCCTCAGAATAGGGGAATCTGGGCTATAGGGGAGCATTTAAATGCAGAAGCATGCAGCTAAGATGACACTTGCTGCCTGCAGCCCTAGTAATAGCCATCAGAAGTAATGGTACTAATGATGGGGAACCACCAACCAAGACAGCAATTTATTGTGTGTGCATGCACGCAAGCACACACACATATCATCATCATCATCACTAGCTTGTACATGGCTATATTCCCCATCAGAGAAGCTTCTTTCAGCCCAAGCTGTGTGTATGTGTGTGTGTGTATATGTGTATGCGCATATACACACATACACACATACTATATATATATACACACACATATGTGTATGCGCATATACACACATACACACATACTATATATATCCACACACATATATGTGTATGCGCATATACACACATACTATATATATATACACACATATGTGTGTATGCGCATATACACACATACACACATACTATATATATACACACACACACACACACACACACACACACACACACACACACACACATATATGCGCATTACCCATAATTGCAGGGTGGGAATACGGAGCGTCGTGAGTTTAAAAGCCTTATTTGCCTATTCATTGAGATTCCTTTTCATATAACTTCCTATATTGGGATGCTGGTGATCCCTTTGGTGTAACCACCTCTGGCCTTGATCTTCTAAGTTGCCTATCTGGGAGCAGGAAAGTAACACTTGGGCTGAGGGAAGCAGGATTTCAGGGTTTCTGCCTCATGTCACTTCTTAGGCAAGTCAGTTCATCTTTTGGAGGCTTGGTTTTTCTAACTGTTGAATGAAAGGGTTGGACTACATCAAGTGTTCTTAACTAAGGGTCTGTGAACTTAAAATTTTTTTTAAAATAATTATCTCAACATAATTGGTTTCCTTTATGATCCTCTATCTTTTATGCCTTTAATAACATTTTTTTTTCTGGCAAGGGGTCCATATGCTTTATTAGACAGCCAAAGGAGTCTATTTCACAGAAAAGATTAAGAAGCCTTTCTCTAAGTCATTTCTAAGTTTCCTTCCTAGTCTAAAATTCCATGATTCTAACCTTTGGTTGCTCATCCAAACCCTCCACCATTCTGGATAATGACGTGCTGCTATCTGTGTACCTGCATATTATGAAAGATCTTGGGAGAACAAAAAAATCCACATTCTTAATGCAGTTCCCTGGTGTTTTAAAAATGACGTCCGCCATCTGTAACTTAGCAGTAAAATTTTGTATTTGCTTATATCTTTCATCAAGGGGCGCTTATAACACAGCTACCTCAATGAACTTTTTTTTTTAAATATTGTCTTTATGTCTTTTTTGGAGGACACTTGCTCTCTATGGTTGAGGAGAAAGTTGTTGTTGTTGTTGTTGTTGTTGTTGTTTTGTTCAGTTATTTTTCAGTCATCTCTGATTCTCCGTGACCCCATTTGGGGTTTTCTTGGCAAATATACTGGAGTGGCTTGCCATTTCCTTCTTCAGGTCATTTTACAGATGAGGAAACTGAGGCAAACATGGGTTAAGTGACTTGGCCAGGGTCACACAGCTAGTAATTGTCTGAGGCCAGATTTGAACTCAGGAAGATGAATCTTCCTAGCTCCAGGCCTAGTACTCTATCTATTGTGCCATCTAGCTGCTCAAGGAGCAAGGAGCAGCAGTGATGAATGAGAATAGTATGATACTCCCTTGAGCTGGGCATCCAAAAAATGAGACCCATTCTCCAGATTCTTGGTATAGCCCTGTTCATACCTGTTCTGCCTTTATTTCATGTGCATTCTCATTTAGGTACCTCTAGGTCTCTAATTTAAGTTTTGCCTATGGTCAGTTCATCTAATGAACATTTATTAGTAACCTATCAGGTTCAAGGCACCACATCCCCTTGGGAAAAAGTACAAAATTAAAATAGTCCCTGATCCCTGCCCTCAAAGAGTTTATAATCTTGTAGAAGTGACAAACCACACATACTGATAAAAAAAATACAAATTTTAAAATGATCAGAACAGAAGAATACAAAATGCTGTGAGATCAGAAAAAAGGAAGATTGATCCAGCTGCGAGAATCTGGCTAGGCTTTAAGGAGGAGGGCAAATTTAAACTGGAGAGGATTCTGATGGAGTAGGTCAGATAACTTTCACCTCTCCAAATTTCTTCCATGAAAAAAGACAGAACATGGCCTCAGAGCAGCAGAATTAAACATGCGGTAAAGCAGTTGTTCTCCTAAGGCAATTTGAGAAGGCTGGAAAGACCCAACCTCCAAGGGCGGAGTTTAGGTCTCAGTGAAGTGCAAACACCTCAAGGCCAGCTCTGCTGAATCAACAAACAAGGAGCCCAGGGGCTGCTGGGTTGAGAGGCAGCCTCAGCCTTAGAAACTTTCATCTCTCACTGTGGGGGTCTGATGGCTGAGTAGGAGAAGATTGAAGGACCTCCCACTGCCCAGGGGTTGCCAAGCACAGCTGTGCAGACCAGATGCTTCCCAGGCTGTGGCTGCAGGGAGAAAGAGATAGTACACACCTGGTGAGTGCAGTAGCTGGGGCAGGGACCCTATTGGTTGTGGGCACTTGCAGGAGAGCAGAGTCCCTGGTTTCAGTTCCGTGTCAGAGAGGACAGCTGTAGTTTGCAGTCACTGGAGGAAAATAGAGTGGTGGATCAGTGGGATAGATTAGGTACAAATTACATTATAATAAATTACCATAGTAATCTAGTATATGATAAACCCAAAGATCCAAGCTTTTGGAACAAAAGCTACTGGGAAAACTTGAAAACAGTATGGCAGAAACTAGGTATAGACTAACATCTCACACTGTATACCAAGATAAGGTCAAAATGGATACATGATTTAAACATAAAAGGCAATACCATAAGCAAATTAAGAGAGCATGAAGTAGTTTCTCTGTTAGATTTATGGAGAAAGGAAGAATTTAGGACCAAAGAAGATATAGAGAGCATTACAAAATGTACACTAGATCATTTTAATTATATAAAATTAAGAAGTTTTTGCACAAACCAAACTAACGCAACTAAAATTATAAGGAAAAATTTTTTGCAACAAGTATCTCTGATAAAGGCCTCATTTCTCAAATATGTAAAGAATTGGGTAAAATTTATAAAAATTCAAGTCATTCCTCAATTGACAAATGGTCAAACAACATAAACAGGTAATTTTCATACAAAGAAATCGAAGCTCTCTGTAGTCATATAAAAAAATGCTCCAATCACTATTGATCAGAGAAACACAAATTAAAACAACCCTGAGGTACTACTTCACACCTATCAGATTAGCTAATAGGACAAAAAAGGAAAATGTTGGATGTTGGAGGGGATGTGGGAAAACTGGGATACTAATGCACTGTTGGTGGAGTTGTGAAATGACCCAACCTTTCTGGAAAACAATTTGGAACTATGCCCAAAGGGCTATAAAATTGTTCATACCCTTTGATCCGGTAATACCACTGCTAGGTCTATGTCCCAAAGACATCCAAAAAAGGGGGGGAAGGATCTATTTGCACAAAAATATTTATAGCAGATCTTTTTGTGGTGGCTAAGAATTAGAAATCAAAGGGATTCTCATTAAGTGGGGAATGGCTAAATAAGTTGTGATTGAAATAGAACATTATTGTGCTATAAGAAATGACAAGCAGGATGGTTTCAGAAAAACCTGGAAAGACCTACATGAACTGATGCATAGTGAACAGAACCAGAACTATATACAAAGTAACAGCAATATTGCTTGATGAAGAATTGTGAATGGTTTAGCTGTTCTCAGCAATACGATGGTCCAAGACAAGCCCAAAGTACTAATGATGAAGCGTACTATGAGCCTCCAGAGAAAGAGCTGATATTGTTTTAATACAGACTGAAGCATCCTATTTTCACTCTCTTTTTTCCCCCTTTTATTCAAGTCTTCTTATAGGAAATGACTAATATGGAAATGCTTTATATAATTGCACATGTCTAACCTATCATTTACCATCTCAAGGAGGGGGGAGGGAAGGGAGGAAGGGATAGAATTTTGAATTCAAAACTGTAAATAAAAATGTTAAAAGATTTTTTTCTAAAAAAAGGGGTGGCTTTGTTAGCTCCATTATCTTCCTCTGAATATGAACCCACATCTTCTCTATCCCCATAGTAGCTATCTATGGTTGTGTTCTTTCTCTTTTGCTTATTCATTTTTATTTCTTTATTTTTTTGTTTTAGTTTGTTTTGTTAGCAGCTATTAGTGTGATCCTCCTCACAAGTGTTTTATTTCTGATCACTGCCTTCCCCAATATATCCTCCCTTTTATCACTTCCCCCCTCCCCCTTATATTATCTGTTTCCTTTTTTACTTCCTTGTAGGGTAAGATAGATTTCTATATCCAAATGAGTGTGTATGTTATTCCCTTTTTGAGCCAATTTTGATGAGAGTAAGATTTAAGCTTTGCCCCACCCATCTTCTCCTCCATTATAATAGCTTTTTAATGCCTCTTTCATGTGGGATAATTTATCCATTCAATCTGCCCCCCTCTTCTTCTAGTGCAATTTTCTTTCTCACTCCTTTATTTTTTTTTTGCCATATCATCCCATAAAAGTCACTTTATAACTATACCCTTTGTCTACATATACTCCTAATTATTCTTATAGTAATAAAGTTGTTAAGAGTTACAAATATTATCTTGCCATGTAGAAATACCAACAGTTTAACCTTATTAAATTTCTTATGTTTTCTCTTTCTTGTTTCTCTTTCACCTTTTTATGTTTCTCTTGAGTCTTGTATTTGGAGGTCAAATTTTTTATTCAACTCTGGTCTTTTAATTAGAAATGCTTGAAAGTCCTCTATTTCATTAAATGTTAATCCCCTCCCCTCCCCCGCCCAAGCATATATTCAGTTTTGCTAGGCAGGTGATTCTTACTTGTAAATCTAACTCCTTTGCCTATCACGTTCCAAGCCCTCCATTTCTTCAGTGTGGAAGCTGACAAATCCTGTGTAATCCTGACTGTAGCTCCATGATATTTGAATTGTTTCTTTTTTGGCTTCTTGCAACTTTCTTCTTGACCTGCAAACTCAGAAATTTGTCTATGATGTTCCTGAGAGTTTTCATTTTGGGATCTTTTTCAGGAGGTGATTGATGGATTCTTTCAATTTCTATTTCTTTGATAATTTCTAGAAAGATATTATCCAGGCTTTTTTTTTTAAATTATGGCTTTTAGGTAGCCTAATAATTCTTACATTATCTATCCTGGATCTATTTTCTAGGTCAGTTGTTTTTCCAATGAGAAATTTCACCGTTTTTTTTTTACTTTTTAAATTTAATTTTATTTTATCTTGATGTCTCATAGAGTCATTAGTTTCTACTTGTTCAATTCTAATTTTTAAGGAATTATTTTCTTCAATGAGCTTTTGTACTTCCTTTTCCATCTGTCCAATTCAAATTTTTAGGGAGCTATTTTCCTTGATAAATTTTTGTAAATCTTTCCCCATGCTATTGACTGTTTTTTAATGATTCTCTTGCATTATTCTCATTTCTTTTCCCAATTTTTCTTCTACTTCTCTAATTTGCTTTTTAAAATTCTTTTTAAGCTATTCTAGGAATTCTTTTTGGGCCTGAGATCAAATTACATTTTTCTTTCAGGCTTCACATGTAGCTATTTTGACACTATTGTCCTCTTCTAAATGTATGCCTTGATCCTCTCTTTCACCATAGTAATTTTCTATAGTTAAGTTCTTTTTTGCCTCAATTTTTTCTGCCTTTCTTTGTGACTTGGTGTTTTTATGTGAGAGTTGGGCTCTGGTCTTGCACTGAAACAAGCTTTTTGTTTCACTGGGCTTCAAGGCTTAGCTGCTTGCCTTCTCTAGAGGGTAGGCTTCCCTTCTGGTTTGTACTGGGGTGAGGGAGTAGAGCCTCCCTGCTGGCCTCTCCTGGGTATGAGGTTTAGCTGCTGGTCTGCCCTAGGGGTGGGGGCCTGCTGCTGGATTGTTGTGGAAACAGGGTCTCTCTGCTGGTAGGTCCCACCTGGTCAGCAGTGGGGTCAAGGCCTAGTTGGTGGCTTGTTCTGGGGGTGGGGTCACTGGGGTGGGACCTTGCTACATTGCACAGACTGCTCACTTACCTAGGGGTCTGAAGGTTTGTGGGAGGGCAGGGCCTTGCTGGTGGGATTGCTCCAGTGTTGGAGCCCTGCTGCAGGTCCCCTGCTGTGAGGCTGGTTGCCTCTGCTCTTGGACCTCATTTCCCTCCCACCCCAGTGAGACAGATCTTTCCTGTGGTGCTGGTAAGCTGCTTCCCTGCTCCTAGACCAATCCTGAGGCAGTTTTATAGTTATGTAGAGGGGACTTTGGGAGTGCTTCCAAGGGCTCCCTCACTCTGCCATCTTGCCACTAGAAGTCAGCGCTCCTTTTTCAACAAGAAATGTCAAATGGTCCCAAACATAAAAAAAATTCTTGGGAGAACTTAAACAGAACTTTAAAAATCAAACAAGAGAGATCAATGAATAATTAGAAAAAAATAAGAGCAATCCAAGAAAATTAAGAAAATTATAAAAAGAAAGTCAATCAACTTGAAATAGAGAGTGAAAAACTTAAGGAATAAAATAATTCCTTGAAAACTAGAATTGGGTAAGGGGAAGCTAATGACATTTGAAGATGCCAAGAAATAATAAAACCAAATCAAAAGAATGAAAAACTAGAAGAGAAAGTGATACATCTCATCAGAAAAACAACTGATCTGGAGAACAGATTGAGGAGAAATAATATAAGAATAGTTGGACACCTGAAAATTACAACTAAAAAAAAAAGAATCTTGGTGCAATATTACAAGAAATTATCAAGGAAAATTGCCCTGAGGTTCTAGAACAAGAAGGCAAAGCTGAAATGGAAAAAAAATCCACCAATTACCACCTGAAAGAGATCCCAGAAGGAAAACTTACAGGAATATCATAGCCAGGTTTTAAAGCTTCCAGGTTAAGGAGAAAATATTTACAGCAACAAGAAAAAACAATTTAAATATCATGGAGCTACATAAGGATTACATGAGACCTAGCAGCTACTGTGCCAAAGGACTATAGGTCTTGGAATATTATATTCTGTAGAATTACAACCAACTATATATTCTGTAGGGTTACAACCAAGGGTAACTTACCCAGCAAAGTTGAGTATAATCCTGAATGAAGAAAAATGGGTGTTTAACAAACTGGAAGACTTTCAAGTTTTTGTGACAAAGCCACCAGAACTTAAGGGAAAATTCAACATATAACATCCAGGAGAAATATAAGATAAACATTGAAGACAAATTATAAGAGATTCAATGAGGTCAAATTGTTTACTTCTTTTTTTTTAATATAAATTTATTTATTTTTAGTTTTCAACATTCACTCCCACAAGTTTTTGAATTCCAAATTTTCACCCCATCTCTCCCCTCCCCCCACCCCAAGATGGCATGCATTCTGAATATCCCTTCCCCTAGTCTGTCCTCTCTTCTATCTCTCTCCCCTTCCCCTTCTATTTTCCTGTAGGGCAGGATAGACTTCCATTTCCTGTATTTCTTATTTCCCAGTAGCATGTGAAAACATTTTTTTTAAACATATGTTTTTAAAACTTTAGGTTTCAAATTTTCTCTTCCTCCCTCCCCACCCTCATTGAAAAGGCAAGCAACTCAATATAGGTTGTACATGTGCAGTTATGCAAAACACGTCCACAGTAGACATGTTGTGAAAAACTAACTCTATTTCCCTTAATCCTATCCTGCCCTCCCATTTATTCTATTCTTTCTTTTGACCCTGTCCCTCCTCAGAAGTATTTACTTCTGATTACTGCCTTTCCCAATCTGCCCTCCTCTCTATCATCCCCCTGCTCTCTTGTCCCCTTCTCCCCCTATTTTCCTGTAGGGTAAGACAGATTTCCATACCCAATTGAATGTGTATGTTATTCCCTCCTTAAGCCAAATCCTATGAGAATAAGATTCACTCATTCCCTCTCACCTTCCCCCATTTCCCCTCCACTGTAAGAGACTTTTCTGCTTTTTTTTTGTGAGATAATTTACCCCATTCTACCTCTCCCTTTCTTCTCCAGTATAATCCTCTCTCATCCCTTAATTTTATTCTCCAGATATGACCCCTTAATCTTCAACTCACCCTGTGCCCTCTATCTATCTACATATAATACATATAATTTTTTTCCTCCAACTACCCTAATACTGACAAAGGTCTCATGAGTTTAAATATCATCTTTCCATGCAGGAATGTAAACAGTTCAATCTTAATAAGTCTCTTATGATTTCTCTTTCCTGTTTACCTCTTCATGTTCCACTTGAGTCCTGTATTTGAAAGTCAAATTTTCTATTCAGCTCTGGTCTTTTCATCAGAATGCTTGAAAGTCCTCTATTTCACTGAATGACCATTTTTTCCCCTGAAGGATTATACTCAGTTTTGCTGGGTAGGTGATTCTTGGTTGTAATCCTATCTCCTTTGCCCTCCGGAATATTATATTCCATGCCCTGCGTCCTTTAATGTAGAAGCTGCTAAATCTTGTGTTATCCTGATTGTGTTTCCACAGTACTTGAACTGTTTCCTTCTGGCAGCTTGTAATATTTTCTCCTTGACCTGGGAACTCTGGAATTTGGCTATAATATTCCTAGGAGTTTTCCTTTGGGGATCTCTTTCAGGAGGAGATCTGTGGATTCTTTCAATTTCTATTTTGCCCTCTGGTTCTACTATATCAGGGCAGTTTTCCTTGATAATTTCTTGAAAGATGATGTCTAGGCTCTTTTTTTGATCATGGCTTTCAGATAGTCCAATAATTTTTAAATTCTCTCTCCTGGATCTATTTTCCAGGTCAGTTGTTTTTCCAATGAGATATTTCACATTGTTTTCTAATTTTTCATTCTTTTGGATTTGTTTACTGTCTGATTTCTCATAAAGTCACTATCTTCCAATTGCTCTATTCTAATTTTTAAGGAAGTATTTTCTTCAGTAAGCTTTTGGACTTCCTTTTCCATTTGGCCAATTTTTCTTTTTAGGGCATTCTTCTCCTCATTGGCTTTTTGGACCTCTTTTGCCATTTGGGTTAGGCTATTTTTTAAGGTGTTATTTTCTTCAGTATTTTTTTGGGTCTCCTTTAGCAAGCTGTTGACTTGTTTTTCATGATTTTCTTGCATCACTCTCATTTCTCTTCCCAGTTTTTCCTCTACTTCCCTTACTTGCTTCTCAAAATCCCTTTTGAGCTCTTCCAAGGCCTGGGACTGATTCATATTTTTCTTGGAGGCTTTGGATGTAGGAGCTTTGACTTTGTTGTCTTCTTCTGGTTGTATATTTTGATCTTCTTTTTCACCAAAGTAAGATTAGTGTCTGACTCTTTTTGTGCTGCTTGCTCATGATCCCAGCCAATTACTTGAGTTTTAAACTCTTTGTTAAGGTAGAGTCTGCTTCCAATGTGGATGTATGTCCCAAGCTTCAGGGGTTTGTGTAGCTGTTTTCAGAGATACTTGTAGGGACCTGTAAATTTTCAGTTCTTCCAAGGTGGTATGATAAGGGCGAGGTGTTTACTCCTTTCCTGGCCTGTGACACAAGTATTCCTTTCTGTCCTGTAACTGTGAGGAAGTGTTCCTCTCCACAGCCACTCCAAGCTCCACCACGCCAGCGTTCCTCCTCACCCCAGCAACGCTGCCCAGAACTGTGACCCAGATCCACACATGGGCAAAGCAAGAGATTCCTGCCTCAGCACTGGCAAAGAGATCCCTGCAATCCCTCTCTGATCAGCCACTGGATTCGTCCTCAGTCTATGGGCCGGAAGCTCGGGAAGCAGCTGCCCCCCCAGGGCCTTGCTCTTGGGGAATGGAGCTGAAACCCCACGTTCCTGTCTCAGTACCGACAGAAACAGACTTTTCCCACTGACCTTCTAAGTTGTCTTTGGCATTGGTGGATTGAGGAGTCTGGAAACCACCACAGCTGCCAGTGATTCAGTCCTCTGAGGCCTGCTCCAGGTTCCCTGCAGCCTGCGTGCCCATGCCACGCTGTGCTGAGCTCCCAGCCCGGCGTGATACACTTTTCTGGTCGATCATCCAGGTTGTCTTGGGCTGGAAATTTGTTTCACTCTGTCTTTTTGTGGGTTCTCCTGCTTCAGAATTTGTTTAGAGCCATTTTTTATGAGTATTTGGAGGGGTTTGGAGGAGAGCTCAAGCAAGTCACTGCTTTCACTCCGCCATCTTGGCTCCACCCCCAACTCAAAAATTGTTTACTTCTTATATGTGAAAGTATTAACAGTACTCTTATGACTGCCATCATCATCTGGGTAGTTGAATGAAAGGCTTGGGAGGACCTGAGTCTGATAGTGTGATTCTAAAAAATAAAATGGTGTAGGGAGAGATGAAAAGGAGTAATTATCTCATACAAATGAGGCGTGCAAGGAAGAATTAATACAGAAGAAGCTAGTGGGGGAGAGTGGGTAGTGCTGGAACCTTACTCTCATTGGGAATGGGCTAAAGAGGGAACAACATATATATCTAGAAATGTATAAAAGTCTTCCAGATTCAGAAAGACATTAGAGGGTAAGAGGATAAGGTTGGGGGAGAGGATAAGAGAGGTAGGCAGGTAAAGGAATAGAAGGGCAAGGTGGTGGGGAGAAGTAAAGCAGAGGAGTGAGGAGGGATAGGGTCAATAGGGTGAGAAGGATAATGAGGAAAATAGGAAGGAGGAAAGTACACATAAGTAATTGGAGCTTAGAATGTGAATGGGATAAATTTACCCATAAAATGGAAATGGATAGCAGATTAAAAATTTGAATTCAGCAATATGTTGCTTTCAAGAAAATTATAAAAATGAGAGATTGTTCACACAAAGATAAAATAAAGGGCAGGAGCAGAATTTATTATGTTAAAAAAGTAGGAGTAGTAATCATGATCTTAGATAAAGTTTAAGTTAAAATAGATTTAATCAAAGGAGAAAAATAGAGAAATTATACAATATGTCAGCAATATTATTCAATATTGTTTTAGACCATTTAAAATAACTAGACAGTATAAAATATTTGAGTGCACACCTGCCAAAACAAACAAGGAACTACATGAACATAAATAGAAAACTTTTTTATACAAATAAAGTCAGATCTAAATAATCGAAGTAACATTTATTACTTGTTGGCAGGTAAAGCCAATATAAGTCTAAAAAGACAATTTTACCTAACTAATCTATTTATTCAAGGTCATCCTAATTAAATTACTAACAAAACTTACTGAGTTAGAAAAAAAACAATAACAAAATTCATTTGGAAGAAAAAAAGGCCAGGAATGTCAAAGATGGGAAGGGAAAAAGATGGAAAGGAAGAAGATTCATCAGTATCAGACCTTAAACTATTTTCTAGGGTGAGAGCATTGTTGAAGCATAAAATTGATAATTTTTGATTATTTTTAAATTAACATTTTCTTGTACAAATAAAACCTATGTAGCCAAGAATAGAAGGAATACAGAAATTTTGGGGAAAAATACTTTCATAGACAATCTCTCAGATAGGTTGTGACTGAGTTGGAATATTGCTGTGGTGTAGGAAATGATGAGTGGTTGGTTTAGAAAAACATGGAAAGACTTGGACTTATGAAAGAAGATGCTATCTATCTTCAGAGAAACAGATGACAAGTGGAAATAAGCATAGTATGGTCTTACATATATGTGCATGTGTGTGTATATATATGCATGTGTTTATAGATCTGTGTGTGTGTGTGTGTGTGTGTATCTCCATGCTTAATTGTAGCCTTCTTTTGGTAGAAGGGAGGAAAAAGTAAAAAGTGTACAGCAGAGCACCAAAGAAAACCTACAAGGAAGCAAAGAAAAGCTGGGTAGTTTTGGAAACAATTTGTAGAATCTGTTATATAGGTTTTCTTGAAATGGAAATATATTGTTTTATATTGAGTCCTCTCTTATGTTCTGCTGTGTACATGGCAATATTTCCCCCTCATTTTGTTTTTAAGTTTAAAATAAAATTTAAAAATTTACCCCAAAAAATTTTTTTTGAACGAAGCCTTGAAAGGTGAGTAGGATGATGGTGTCTCCAAGATGGACTAGCAAAACTTTCAAAGTAAGTGTGCTTATGCACACATTCCTATTCTTGAATGCACCTGTGCTCTCATCAATGTGAGTGCTCCTTCTGATGGTACAAATCACAACCCATTCATACTTTCTCAACCTATGCAACTTTTGTCCCTTTCCATAAATTCTTTTACGGGCTGGGACCCCTCTTCTAGGCCTCCTGACATTGCATTACTACCAAAGAAGCGTAGAAATCACACATCAGTTATCTCTCACTCTCAATATATGACTTACCCACTTGCTTTTCTGGTCAAGTATCTTTTTGATGACATCCTTTAAATTACTTCTTGTATACATTTCTTTATTGATAATATGGTACAGTTTGTTTACACAGACATCTCTCCATTGACTTTGTGTGACTTACAATTTTGACTCTTCAGGGATGTGATATGCCATGATTTGCTACTAGAGAGGACTGCTGGAAGATACTATTCTTAAAAATATAGGGTTTATGTCAAGTGGGCACATGGTATCATTAAAAACCCTGCACAATTTCCTAAAGGACATCAAACCCACTCTTTCCTTCTGTTCAGTTCTGCACATTTACAATTTATTGCCTATCTGAAATGGCTGTAAAAGATATGTGTGTCTGTGTGTGTACATATATATATACATATATACATATATGTATATGTGTATGTATATGTGTGTGTATATATATGTACACAGACTTATACATATACATATGCATGTATATATGTATGTATGTATGTATGTATGCCTACTGATGAACTAACTCCATGGGCTGTCCATCCAATTGCATAACACAGACTAAACAATTATCTTCTCTATCCACTTAGTTTTTCCTGTGTGGATGGTTAGGCAAACTCTCTCGAGTGATTACAAAGCTGATTTAGGAGACTCTTCAGTGTGAAATGCTCCAGGGCTTGATGCAATCAGCACAATTTGAAGACGTGAGCATACAGAGGACCTCACTATCCTACTGTTGTGATTTTCTTTAATACATTTTCCCTTTCTCCTTTATACTCATTGGCATATGTTTTCCTTCCTCCCTTTTCATATGGAGCACTGTATATAGCTTGCTTTGAATTTGGGTGATGGGCAACATCTAATTGGAGACCTTCCATGGCAATAAAATTTTGGAGCTGTTAAGGCTCCTCATCTCCACTCATCTCCTTCAAATGTATTCTGTTCAAAGATCTCTCCTTTCCCATCTCCTTTCCCTTTATCTATATAGTCTGTTATGCTAATAATTCTGAGTGGGCAGCTAGGTGGTACAGTGGATACAGCACCAGCCCTGAAGTCAAGAGGACCTAAGTTCAAATCTATCCTCAGACGCTTACTAGCTGTGTGACCCTGGACAAGTCACTTAACCCTGTTTGCCTCAGTCCCTCATCTATAAGATGAGCTGGAGAAGGAAATGGCAACACCCCTCCCCCAGTATCTTTGCCAAGAAAACCCCAAATGGGGTCATGAAGAGTTGGACATGACTGAAATGACTCAACAATAATTCTAATCACTGTGAATTCTTTCCCTTTTTTGTTCATCTGTGACACAAAAATTTTCAAAATTTACAAGTGTACCTTGGAAAGAAAAAGCAGGAAAACATCACAGTATGAGGCAGCTAGCTGGTGCAGTGGATAGAGTGCTGGATCTGGAGTCAAGAAGACCTACATTCAAATCCAGCCTTATTAGCTGTGTGACCCTGGACAAGTCACTTAATCTCTGTCTACTTCAATCAGTTTCATCATCTATAAAGCGGGATAGTACCTACATCCCGGGGTTGGCGTGAAGATAAAAATGAGATGTTTGTAAAGCGTTTTGCAAACCTTAAAGTTCTATATAAATGCTAGCTATAATTATTATACAAACACAGGGTAGCTTTTCACTTTAGGTCCTGACCTTGCTGTTATTCGTACAAAAATCTTTACCTCTTCAGCATATCTGTCTGAAGCATGGAGTAGTAGTTCCAGAAAATGTCAAAGGATAACTAGAACATTCAGTTTGTAAGAGACTTTAGAGATTATGTAATCTAAACTTCTCAGTTTACAGATGAGGCAACTAAATCAGAGAGGTGATAGGACTTACTCAAGGTCACACAGCTTATTAGTTTGCAAGTCAGGATTAGAACCAAGTTTCCTGACTCCAAATGCAGTGTTCAGTCTCAAAAATATCCTTCTAACTTTTCGTGATGGACATTACTTTCCACATTCTGTTTCTGATATTGGTGTCTGCAACCACTTGCTGGTTTTCAGGATCTGTCTCTTAAATCACCTTCTGTAAACCCCTGCCCCACCACTCTGACGTCTTTGGATTTACAATCCTGGTTAAAGTCATGTCCCTGAAGGAGGAGGGAATGAACCAGTCTCCCTATTCCTTCAAACCCCCAAATTGATTTGGCACTCTAAGTCATTGTTATATTTTATACTGAGTCTTCTGAATCAGTTCATTGAATTTTAGCTGTAGCTATATAAAATCCTATACAGTGAAATTATTTGGCCATATTGCGGATAGCTATGCCACGATCCATCAATGCCACTAACTACCAGCAATAAAAAATTAAAAAAAACCCTTCTTTCTTCCCTTTTCATTGTAATGAATTTTCTAAACTCTGATTGAACCTCAGGAAGGCACTTCCCTGGCTTTTTAATTTTTAAGGGTAGCATTTTGCATTTTTATATGAAACCCATAAGATTGGTGGTGGAGAATTTTTAGTATTCCCAATATTTTACGAAGGGCTGCTAGGGACATCCAGGCAACTGCTGACCAGGTTTTAATGGAAGGGAAGATGGGAAAGGAAGCATTCTTGAGATAACAGTTTCACTTTGAGATTGATGATTTAGTAGGGGCAGCAAGGAAGGATTCAGTAAAGGAAGATCAGGTATGGAAAGTGGGTTGGGATGCTTTTGGTGCTTTACTGAATTGATAAAGAGGAAATAGTTGACATAATTTATCCAGACTTGGAGAAAGCAGTTGTTATTGTGCTTTATGGGAGACTGATTTACAAGGTCAGGAAGCAGACTATAGAAGACAACTTAGGAAATGCATTACAAATTGGCTTAGGCAGAGGAAACAGATGGTGTCAGTAAGATGAAACAATTCAGAGTTCAGAGAGGGAAAGATATGAGTGCATATGAAATACCTGAACGCCACAAAGAGTCTGGTGTTAAAAATCCAACTCTTCAATGGCTTAATCTAGCATAAGCATAAATAGGGGTTTTAAGGCAAAATAGAAGAATGGCAGTTGTGATTGTATTGAAATTTAGTTACCTACCTAAAAGGAAGATAGGGAGAACTCCATCCATTAAAGGTGCCACCAGGAAAAGCAGTGACAGCGTGCTCAGCCTAACAAGGAGAGTATATTTCGAAAAAAAAATTCACAGAATAGTCATTTAAACACTCTCTGAGCCTCAGTTTTCTCATCTGTAAAACAGGAATAGCAATATTCCTTCAAAGAATTGTGAGGGAAAGGATTCATAAATTCTGAATGCAGGGTGTCGCCAAAGTCTTACTGAAGCTTTAGTGACTTAAAGCCAACTGAAGACTTTTGAGGCACACTGTACCTCAATGGAGTCATGATCTTATCAACATGTGTACTCCTTCCAACACCTCCCTATGCCATATAATTCTTGTCTGTATCCTTCCCTAAATACTACATGGAGTATTTAGTGGTCAGGCAACCTTCTTCTATGTCTTTTAACATTTTGTGGATATTAATGCAGTTCTAGGGTTATTCATCTGCTCTCTGTAACTCTGCCTATGTGACAGCCAAACTTTATCTTATTACATTCTTCTATACCCCTTCTTGCATACAAGTTATCATTGGCAATATGCTATAGTCCATTTATACCCAGTATGTGAATCTCCATCATCCTTTGAGTGAACCACAATTTTAATCTTCCAAGATCTTTGTGTCCCAGGTTTTTGTCATCATGAAGCATTCTTGGGCAAATATTAAAGTCATGAAGCTAAGAGCAGCTTGGGATTGTTGAAAGTGCTTTTTAATGGGACAAATGCAATCCAGTTGGCTCTCTTCTTTCTGTTCAGTTCTGGGCTCAATAACTATTCCATCCCTACCTACTGGTGGACTAACTCAATGTATTAGCCATTTAGTTATACCTCCTAGTCTTGGCAATAACCATTCTCTATCCCTTGGTATAAGCCTTATAGACTCTGATGGCGTGTGCTGGGCAGCAGAAGCACTGTTTTTACCCTTTCATTATAGTAGTAAACTAGTTTGTCTCTCTGAAACAATGGGTATATGGGCAAAAAGATTAATATTTTTTCCCTTTGAAGGCTAATCATGGCAAGCAGATTATAAATATTGTAAAAGGATAAAATGAAGGATAAGAATGAGCCTACTTTAGAGAGAAGAAAACTGCATCTGGAGGAGGAAAACCTGAGATTGATTCAGACATTAGCGGAAGGGAAGGGAACAAGCATTTATAAAGTGCCTACTATGTATCAGGTATAGTACTCAGCCCTTGACAAATTTTCTCTCATTTGGACCTCAAGACAATCCTGTGAGGTAGTTGCAATTATAACCCCATTTTATATTTGAGAAAGTGAGGCAGAGGTTAAATGACTTGCTCAGGGTCACACAGCTAGTAAATCTTTGACAGAAAAACAGCTAAGGTTACAAGGAGAAATATTTAAAAGTAAGCCCTTTGCTCTTTTCTAAAGAAAAGTATTTGGTGGCAGCTAGGTGGTACAGTGGATAGAACACCAGCCCTGGAGTCAGGAGGACCTGATTTCAAATCTGACCTTAAACACACAACACTTACTAGCTGTGTGACCCTGGGCAAGTCACTTAACCCTAATTGCCTCACCAAAAAACAAACAAAAAAAAAAAAGAAAGAAAAGCATTTTACTGTTTTCCCTCCTCTTCCAAAGGCAATATATATATTTCCCAGCCTGCTCACTCAGTACTCAGAGATAGCACATAGAATCTTCCCTTCTCCCCCACAGGATGGTATTGGAAGCTCTGGTAGAGGGTGCTTAGTCTAGATGGAAAAATAACTTTGATCCTGTAAGAGTCTTATTTTTTAAATGTAAGCTGGGGAGAGATTGTAAATGCAAATTGTTAATGTTCAGAAATATTACGCACTATTGCTAATTCTATTAGCCAACATGTATATATAGCACTTTAAGTTTTGCAAATTGCTTTACATATATTATCTCATTTAATCCTCACAAGAGTACTGTGAAGTAGGTGCTATTATTATGCACACATTTTATAGATGAAGAAGCTGAAATAGAGAGAGATTAAAGGATTTGCCCAGAGTCATAGATATATCAAGTATGAGACAGGATTTGAACTCAGTCCTTCCTAACTTCAAGCCCAGCACTTAATGACACCTCGTTTATCTAGTTAGTAATATGATAAGTAATATGATACTAATTTACTTAGTAATGTGATACTGAGCAAAAACCAACAGCCAAAATGTCTGGAAATTATAAACCTGAGCCAAAAGAGGATACTTGCTTGTACTTTAGCAAAGTCTTGATTTTTTTTTAAACTACCAATTTAATAAGATAGTTTCTTTGCTCTAATGCAACTGAGTATATGCTTTAAAAAAAGGAAATATAATTCTTCCTAATGATTGCCAAATTCCTAGATTTCTTGATTCATGTTTTCCAGTTTTCTTCCAGTGTGCCTTTAGGATCCATAAATGATGCATAGGTCAGGCTTTTTCTCCCAGCACCACTTAGTTATTTACTAAGTGACTGTGGAAGCAACCTTTAAGCAGCTATCAATCATTCATCCCCTGGAGACCATGTCCTGGAGAAACTCCTATTCTGGGGCCTCGCTCTTCTTGTTGGTGACTGCCTCTCCAGAAACACTATTTCATGAAAGTTCCAATTGTGGGTATACCTTTGTTCACCTCTCTCCAACCATTCCCCACCTCCACCAGTTCTGGGACCATGAATAACAATCAGAACAACTCTACTATTGTACCTGGATGGGATGTGCCAATCTATTCCCCTTTGGCTCTACTTACCATCACCATCCCTGTAACTTTCGAGAACAAGTTATCACTCTGATTTTAACTATAAATATTAATATCCCACTGAGGCCACCACTCACATATGTACATTGTTCCCCTATTAGAATAGAAGCTCCTTGAGGGCAGGGGTTGTCTTTGCTTTTGTATTTGTGTCCCCCATGTTTGGCATGTGGTAAGCACTCCATACTTTTTTCATTCATTCATTCATTGGATCACAAGCTTAGCACTGGAAGGAACCTCAAAGATCAGTTAGTCTAATCTTGTCATTTTGAAGATGAGGAAATTGAGGCCCAGAGTAGCTGTCATTTATTCAAGGATGCATAAAGGCAGAACCCAGTATTCAAACTCAGGTCCCTCTGCCTCCAAATTCAGTCTACTTTCCGCTGAACTACTTTACCTCAGGATTATGTTAGACACTGAAGAGAACACAGAGGAAATTATAAGCATGGTGCCATTTTCTGAATTCAGACTCAAGAAACTAAGAAGCGTTTTATGTTTTCCACAAAATTTTGCCATTATGCTCATGAGTTTCTCAAGAGAAGAATACTAAGTACTAAGTAAACCTTTAAAGGTTTTTCAAACTCTCTTTAAAACCTCCAGTCCATGACTTACAATGTATTTTAAAATAAACCTTTTGGAGAGTGCAGGCTTTGTTGTTCATTACCCAGGTCACGCATCCAAGGTGGACTGAGGAGAATGCCCAGGGGTGGAATTCCAAGGGGAAGAGTGGTCACAGGCCCCAGGCTGTGTACTGAGCTAGAAATAAGTGCAGAAGTCAAAAGTATTTGCTTGGTTTTGACCCCAAAAGCTAGCCAGTGTCTTAGCTCCAACCTCTGGTCCAATTTGCAGCCTGTGGGAGAATAACCAGGGCAGAAATTCTAGACCAAAGAGGACCTTACAGGTCTCTCTCATTTGGAACCTGCAAAGCTTTCTAACTATCTGATAGCAGCTGAATCTAGCAGCAGTCTATTGCAATTTCCAACCAGGAACAAGTCCGTAGGAGTTCTGCATAGGCCCAAACTCAGATCAAGAACTTTCAGAGCTCAGACAAAGAAGGCAGTGATTAGACTTTGCCTTGGATCAGATCACTGAAAACTTGCAGGTTTCCAGCCTGAACTGTCCCTGAGATCCTGGACTTTCATAATACTCAATACTCTAAGAAAGCAGCAGAAGGCCCTAAGAGACTAAAGCCTAGCTCAGAATTCTCCACAGAAGTTCCCGTGAGTCAGCCCTTATATAATTTTTAAAGTCCTGAAATAGACTGGAAGTCAACAACAACAACAGCAACAAAGAATTCCACCATGAAGAGCTATTAGGTAACAGGCGTGCCCACTATACGAAACAGAAAGAAGAGAATGACTTCAAAAAATCTCTAAGCAAACCCTCAAAGAAAAACACAGACTAGGGACAACTCCAAGAATTCCTGTAAGATATGAAGCAAGAGTGGGGGTGGGGGGGAGAAAGCTGAAAATTGTGTTTAAAACCAAATGGGAGCACTGAAGGAAAAAGTGCAAAAAGAATGAATGTTGTGGAAGAAAGATTTAGAGAAGGAATTAACAACTTGGAACAGAAAGTATAAAACCTTACCCAAAGTGGAAAAACTAAATAGGTATTATTATTTTTCACTGTATGGAAGTGTTGAGTAGCATAGGCAATATCAGAGGCAGAATAAAGCGAAAGTAGAGACTACTGTGCTTGGAGTCAGGAAGACCTGTGTTCAAAACCAGCCTCAGACACTTGCTAGCTACGTGACCTTGGGCAATTATTTAATACATTTGAACCTCAGTTTTCTCATCTGTAAAAGGATGATAATACCACATTTAGTACCTTTCTCACAAGAGTGGTTGCAAGACTCAAATGACATAATGTTATCCAAATCTGTTTGCAAATTTTAAGTTACTTGATAAATGTCCACTGTTTTTTGAGACAGCCTGTCACAGAATAAACCTTCTAGTAGATAAGTGACAAAGTGTCACTTAGCAACTAGCTGCTCAGGATGCTTCCTTTAGACATAAATGGGTAAGTCTTTCTTGGGGTAAAAGAGTCACTTGTTATCTAAGCATGGGTTGAACTAGAAAAAAGTCTGTCCTTTCCAGCTCTAATTCTGTGACCTTCTGATTGTTCCGGAGACTCCACCAATTTTTTGTGTTAAGTACAATACAAGAGGGGCAGCTAAATGGCACCACAGTGCACAGAATGCCAGGCCTCCAGTCAGGAAGACTCATCTTCCTGAGTTCAAATCTGGCCTTAGAAACTTACAAGCTAGCTGTGTTACCCTGAGCAAGTCACTTAACCCTCAGTCTCCTCATCTGTAAAATGAGCTGGAGAAGGAAATGGCAAACCACTCCAGTGTTTTTGCCCAGAAAACCCAAATGGGGTCATGAAGAGTAATGCACAACTGAAATGACTACAAAGGCAGACAATATATGAGCAGCACCTTGCTGCATAGGACCATAGGAATGAAAACTGAAAGGGACTTCAGAAATGAGGAAACTGAGGCCAGACAAAGGTAACTATTTGCCTAAGGTCTAGTAAGTAGCAGAGTTAGGATTCCAAATCCAGCACTCCTACAACTCGTTAGCAACAGAAGGGTTTTTTTTGTTTGCTTTTGTTTTTCTTTACTTGCTGACTCGCTGGTCTTCGCTATGTGCAAGACATTGGACACGACCACATTTGGGAATGACTTTCTCTGAAATTAGGTTTGCTCTGATTTCTTTCATGCCTGGTTGGAGCTCAGAGCCATAATTAGAGTGCTGCTCCTTCCCCCATATCATTGTTCTGACCATCTAAATTTGTTCATCCAATCCCATTTCTTCCCCAGTGAACAGGACCCTTGTCTTTTTTTTATTTCAAAAGCATGAGATTGATCACCTGGTCTTGGCACTTCTGTTTTCTTGGCATTTTCCCTAGTGTCTCCAGCTGCTCTGCTATATATGTTTCATTTCAAGAGCTACGGTGCTGGGTTGTAATTTAATTTTTCTAAATTTAGTTTGTAGAAGGCCCAGGGCCAGTACAGGGGGGATTACTGCAGCTCACCAGGAATACACATTTGAGCAAAGGAAAATCCTCTCTGGGGATCTGTATTTATTTACGGAGTTTCAGGACTCAAAATAAGACACAATTGAGTCACTAGCCATAAGTCTCTATTTCAATTTAACAGTCTCTTACCCACAAAATCAAATGCTATATAAATAAAGTGGCTCCAGTCTTTTCCTTGTTCTTTAGCCTGACTTCTGCCCCCTCTACCTTACTGTCCCCTAAGGGTCCCCTGAAGATCTTTTTCTCTCTTCTCTCAAGAAAAGGAGCTGTTTAAGAGTAAATGACATCAACCCTTCAATGGTTTCCCCACAGCCCAAGCACAAAGTAGAAATGCAAAGACCAGAATGATAATAGGCTTTGGGGCAGCTTTGTTGGAAATCTCAGAAGAAGCATGCACTGAAGCATATGCTAGAACCCTTTAGGCAAATTGTAGGTAGCCCTTGTGTTTTTATCCTTGGTCTGATCCCACTGGCTAGCCTAAGCTTCATTGAGTGGTAGAAAGAATATTGGCTTAGAATCCAGGAAACAAGAGTTCTCCTTCCTCCTTTGCCTCAACATTTAACTCTTGGGCAAGATGCTTAATTTCTTTGGGTCTCAGGTTCTTCACTTGTAAAATTAAGAGGGATGAACTCTGTGTTGATATTCCAAAGGGGTCAGTGACAGAAAGCTCCCATATCTACCAAAATACTCACACTAGCACTTTTGGGGAGCAAAAAAGCTAGAAGCATATCACACGTGCAATGATTAGGAAATGGTGACACAAATTGGGGGGTAGAATACTATGGAATGTTACTGTGTTGTGATAAGGGACAAAGAATATGAAGAAGTCTGGGAACCCGGGGAAGGTGGATGAGGTCTCAGTTTCTTCATGTAACATTAAGGTCTCTTCCATTTTGAAATCTATAATTCTATGAACAACATGCATGTGTGTATGTGTGCACATGCTCATGCACACACACGCACATGCACACATGCCTGCGCACGCACATGTGTGTGTTGGGGCAGGGGAGATAGACTCAACAGAATAATATAATCAATACCTAAAAAATATAAATGAAGACAATAATAAAATAGTAGAATTCAGATCAAATGTAAGGACTAGTGTTAGTTGTAGGTGATTGATGTTAAAACACACTTTCTTCCTTTCTATCAAAAATGTGAGACTATAAGAATGTAAAGTTACAGGTTTGGTCAGTTGCAATTTTGTTAAATGCCTTTTATTTGCTAATAATAGCTAACATCAATAAAGTGCTTTAAGGTTTGCAAAGTGCATATACATATTATATATGTATATGTGTGTGTGTGCGTGTGCATGTGTGTGTCTCTTTCTCTCTATATGTATGTAAAATGCCATTTGATCTTCACCATAACTCTGGGAGGCAGGTGCTATTATTGTCCCTATTTTACAGATGGGGAAACTGAGGCAATAGGTTAAATGACTTGCCCAGGGTCACACAGCTAGCAAGTATCTGAGGCAAGATACAAACTCAGTTCTTCCTGATTCAAAAATCCAGCACTCTATGCACTGTACCTTCTAGCTGCTTAACCCCCATGGATGGAGGTAGGAAGTGGGACATGCTGCTCATTGGGATGATTAATGTATCCAAACAAAATACATTAATATAATACAATACAATACAATACATCAATACAAAATTTTTAAAAAGAAAATAAAACTAGGAGATAGGGCCAGATAATACTTTCTAATGCCCCTTTCAGTACTAGATTCTATGGTTTTTATTCAGTTGTGTAAAATGGGTACAAAACCAAGTATCCTTCTTGCTTCACAGAGCTATTGTATCAATGAGATAATGCCAGAGAAAATCCTCTGAAAAGTATAAGCATCTATAGAAATGTAAAGTATAGTGATTCTGTTTGGGAACCTCTTGGGTCCTAGTGATGCTCCCTAGCAATGTGAGAGTTTGCTTTGAAAACTAATTCAGAGCCCAGCTGGATTTCATGGTCTCTAAGACTAAACCTCGCTATCATGATTCAAAGCCAATCTCAAGAGACCCTGTGCTCTAAGAAGCAGGAGGATAAACCATTCCAGCTGAAAAACATCTCAGCATGCTGTCCACACACCAGCAGAGATCGGCTGTGAGAAGCATTCTATATGGGCTGGTCTTACAAAGGTCAACGCTACTCACACTTTTCCTTGCTTCCTTTCATTGGAATTAGGGAGATATGTGAATAATGGGCACAATTCCAAGGTGGACATTGTTTCTTTAATACAGTCTAGGAAAAAACTCAAACTTAAAGCTATGCCCCCTCATTCATTCTATGGTTCAGCCATGGACAACTTGCCATGCCTCTAAATTCATCATGCTCATTCCCACCTTCTTGGGTCTGCTTATATCATTCCTTGTGTCTGGAATGCCCTCTCATCCTATCTATATCCATCCTCCAGATCCCAATTTAAATGCCACCTGTTTCATGATGCCCTGCCTGATCCTCTGCACCTGGGATTTAGCTCTCCCTCGCTTGACAGCCTAACACTCTATAGGCCTTATATAAACCCTATATCCTAATTTATTTTATCTTTACTTGTGTCTGCGTCACCTTCCCTGCTATCCCACAAGTACCTTGAGGATAGCGATCTGGATACTGTTTGTATTTTCCTGGTGCTTAGCACAGTGCCTTGCACATAGTAGGTATTTTATAAATATTTGTTGAATGAGTGGAGAGATAAATGAATGAAAAAAGGCATGTCAGTGGATGCCGCCTTACTCAAAATGAAAAATAGTCACCCTAAGAGACCAAAAATCTTGACTTTTGTTTTGGAGAATGCTTGCAGAAATCATGAACACTCAGGCAGATGAGCATAGGGAGCAACTCCATTTGAGAAGTAAAGTGTGTTTTCTTTGTTGGATAGTATAATACAAAAACAAATGCAATCTGATACCAGTTACAAAGAAGACACTCGTACATGCTTCTGATTTAGACTAATAGCTACCTGAAAACCTGACTCCATAGATTCCAACCCAAATCGCCCATCATACATGATGCCCCTGTCTGAGAGACCATGAGGTCATTTCTCTGAACATTATTTTTTTTTTAATATTGCTTGGCACTGGTCCATAAATATTGATTGATAGAGATGAGGAGGAGGACAATGGTTAATGAGGACAAGAGAGAGGCTCTTAAGCAAGTTTCTTATCTATCCAGAAGTCTTTCTTTTTCAATAGGCTTCAAGGAACTGTAAAAATTCTAGACACAGTCTTTCATAAGCTGCAGTATGCTGATGACAGTGCCTTGGGAGCATTCATACAAGAACAAAATACAACAGATTATGGAACATTTTTCAGAATCAGCAGAGCATGACAGCTTGACAATCAGTTTGGAGAAGACAGAAGTCATGTATCAGCTAGTTCTAGGCCAGCTTTGAATAAGGACAAAAATCTTTACTGGAGCATGGAAGTGAGAGCCACCGGTGCTGGGTATTTTCCCTCCTGCTCAGATAGCATATATATTCCAACAATGAACAGGCAGTTCAAAAATTATGTTGGCAAAATTAAAGACTATGAATTTCCAGTCAACCATGATGTAGTAAGCCCCTACTATGTGCAGCATACGCCAGTAGACTAGCAAATGCAGTTTGGTGTCAGTGAAGTATAAAGTTTCAGCCTATATTAACCTGTCACCTAAGAGCAAGAGTGGGTGATATCCATACACATGGAGTGAGAGTTGAACCTGCTGTTCTAGGACATATTCACCTTCTGGACAAACTGTCGCCAGTGTGCATTGTGTAATGACAGGAAGATAGCTTTAGAAATCTTTCTTTTGGCCCTGAGGAATTCATTCTACCTCATTGTGCTGGGCTGGACTAGACATGTTACAAGAACAGATAACATTAGAATACAAAACCAGATATTATATAGTAAATTAGAAGCACTCTAACTTGAGTAGGAAAAAATATAGTTTCTTGAAGCCCAATCAATAAATATATGCTGGATATTTAAAAATGGTGTAGTACTGTGCAGAGTGCTATAAGGGCACAAAAGCATTCTAATATAGTCTTTGCCTACAAGAAATTTGTAATCTAATTCAGGGCCATATCATATAAGTAAGCTGTGTGACATCTGAAAGAGGCTGACTGGGATGCTAGGTGGCACAGTGGAGAGAGCCCCAGGCCTGGAATTCAAATCTGGACACAGACACTTACTAGCTGTGTGAATCTGGACAAGTCATTTAACCCCAGTTTGCCTCAATTTCCTCATCTGTAAAATGGGAATAATAATAGCACCTACCTCCTGGGGTTGCTATTAGGATCAAATGAGAAAATAATTGTAAAGCACTTAGCACAGTGCCAGGCACATAGTAAGCATTAAATAAATGTTAGATATTGTAATAATAATTATTATGCTAAGAGAAGGCCTTCATTTTCCAGACAAAGTCCTAGGTTAGCAAGACTGGACAGGAACAACAAGAAGGACTTCATCACAAAGTCATATCCACTGATTCAGCTTAATCATTCATATTAGATAGTACTCAGTGGTATAGGAAACAGAAAAACTCAGTATAATTCTTAGGGAACCAATAAAAAACCATGTAATCAGATTGGCCAATGTGCATGTCTTGACCTAACCTCCCACATAGATTTTGGAGTATGCACGGGTATTGAGACCACTTACAGTCCATTTACCACATGGGGATAATTGGCTTTTGAGTCAGAATTGAGCATTCATACACAGGAGCCAGACATTCTTCTTGTTCTCTCAACGAGGAGGCAATAACTACTATAAGCTTCGTGATGGGAAGAATGCAGGTGACCTGCTCTCCCCAACCAGGTAAGCAGCAAGGCATTAGCACATCCCTTTTGAGTTCATTCTTTTGTGCCTTAGGTGAAGGAGTATTGGAGAAGGTACCGATGAGGCTGCAACCTTGTGAACTTGGAAAGGTTGGAAGGATCATGCAATGAAAGGACATGAAAACACTGATTTTATTAACATTGCTGAATTTGGAAGAGAACTTGGTCTGGGACATGCTTTTTAACAGCAATTTAAGCTGAAGCCTTTCACTCCAGAGATTGAAGTGGTAAAGTGGAGAGTATGCTCCTGATTCAAAGGGATTGTTCATATTCCTGTTCTTATAACCTTTCATCACCATGTGGCAAACAGATGGGAAAGGGTCACAGAATACCCATGCAAGCTCCAAAATCCACGTGGGTAGTTGTGTCAAGGCAAGCACATTGTATATGCTCATAAGGGCTGGTCTCTCATTGGCCAGTACAATTACATGATTTTTTTCATTGGTTCCATAAGAGTTATATTGACATCCTTCCTGTTTCCTACACCAAGTATTATCTGATATAATTGATTAATATCCCTTTGTTAAAAGCTAATTGTTTAAATGATACAAGAGCACTAATTATTGGATCAATCAATGATAGAAAGAAGTTCCTAACTATAAATGGTGATTAATGTTGGGGAGAATGTACTAGAATGGGGACTGAGCCAATAGTATTAGACAGATACCCTAATTCCTCAATGGTATCTCTAGAATCCTGAACAAAAGATGTGCCTTACTCTGGAAACCCAATTCAGCAGCGGAAGTGGGAATTGGGATAAGGACCCCCTTCCTCCCTAAGAGCTTATAAAGACTGCACTCATATAAATCATCCTAAATGTAACAGTTGTACCTGCTTGCAGGCAGGATTTATGGCAGTTGAAAGGTATGTATTCTGCAGGTTGACTGTCAATCACCCGGCACTTTATTTCGTTCCTATTATTACTAGGCTTAATCTAGGAGTTATCTGTTAATCACTGTCACCAAAGCCCAATCTCCTGGCCATTCCCTCTGGTAGCCCCAGAATGTTAACATTCACTTAGACCTCAACTTCCTAGCTTAACATACTGTGTAATTAAATTAGGAAAAGAGGGCAAAATTAAGAAGCACTGGTCATATGTATCACAGAGTACAACATATTAACCACTTCTTAGTTCCCAAGGCAATACACCCTTTTCAAGTTGGGAAACAATTTTTACTCTCCTCAATCTTTCACACAGTGGGAGAGTCAACCTAAGAGTTCAATATGTTACCATAAATCTTCTGTCTCTCTAATCCAGTGGGAATAGGCCATAGGAAGGCATCACTCACAACAGGTCACACGGGAACTAGGAAATATGGCAAGAGCATTCAGTGATTCTCCTAAGTGCAGCTGCATGGGCAAGCAGGATAATAGGATCACTGGCTCCAGGTTCCTATGACTCTAGGGTCCTGGAGATTTGTCTATGCTTAGTCTAGTTAATGTACCAATCTATCCTTGAAACCCCTAGTGCTAAAAGGGAATAGTGCCTAAATGCCCTAAAGGCTTTTGTTGTAAAGGGGGTTTCCTGCCAGTAACAAATCAGATGCCAAGAAACAGCAGGGAGACAGATATGACTATGTTCTGGTCCTGACCACCATTATTTTCTTCTCTATCTCTTTGAACCTCTGTGTGCTAATCCTGGGTCTTAATTCATACACATAATCAAACCAATGTGGACCATGCTGTGGCATGGGAGCCAACCAACAAATGCCCCAGTACTGGCAGACTGTGTGGAAACACTAATGGTTACCGAGCAGTTTGCCAATAGATTAAGGACCACACCCCCCACATTTTAAAATGTCATTAACTAGAACAACTTCCTGTGTGACCCTAAATAAGTCCCTTAAACCCTCTAGCTCTCAATTTCTTCATCTATAAGGGAATTGGATTAGATGACCTCTAAGGACCGTTCTTGCTGGAAATCCTACGAGCCTATAAACCTGAGGTCAGATGAAAAAAAAACAGATCATGGCTAAAAGCTTCTGTCAGTCCCAGAAATAACAACAACAACAATAACAACAACAACAACAGCAACATTTATGTGCCAACACTGTGCTAAGTGCTTTATAATTGTTGTCCCATTTGATTCTCAGAATAACCCTAGAAGGTAAGTACTATTATTAATCTCCATTTTGCAGAAGAGGAAATTGAGGCAAATCGAGGTTAAGTGACTTATCCAGGGTCCCATAACTAGTAAGGGTCTGAGGCCAGAATTGAACTCAGGTTCTCTTCACTCCAGGTCCAGAGCTCTATCCACTGTGCCACCTAGCTATCCCCTAAAAATAAGCAACCCTTGATTTCCCTTGATTACAATTAGGGTCCCCTAGCTGAGTAAGAGGGTATGGTATAGAAGATACAACTTGTCATTATGTGAGATACATCAGACTCCTCTGTCACACCTACCTTGTAAAACTCACTCATCACTTTCATACTGAGTACATTACTACAGTAAGGGACTTGCCTAGGGTCACACAACTAGTAAGTGTCTGAGGCCCAATTTGACCTCAGGTCTTCCTGATTCTAGGTCCATCACTGTATCCATCGTGTCACCTACCTGCCAGTTTCTCCATGTTAGAGATAGACTAATGAGACAATCCTTTTCATAAGGAAAAAAAAATACATTTAATTTATTTAATTATTTTTAAAAGGCTCCAATGAAATTTGACTTACAGGAAAAATTTCTGCTTGAAGTTTTTGCAACAGATTTTAGAGAGGACCTAGTTTATGTACAAAGACATAAAGATGTAATAGAATCCTTTCAAAGAGCTCTCCTGCTAACAGTAAATCTTGGGGAACAATGAGCCTGACAGTTTCAGATTCCCTGGCTAGAGATAGAATATTATAGATGGGGGGAAAAGGGTGAGATGTTTTATAAAGGTTCTTTAGGTCCTATTCTTTTCAAATGAAATTTTATTCATGGGGCAAAAGGAAGGAAGTGACTTAGATTAAAATAGATGTCAAGGCTGGGTGTGGGGGTGATGGACCTTTCCCCATCAAGCAAAGCTTTGCGGACAGAATATACTCCTTCCCCAGAAGGGACCCGAGGCACTGAGGGAACTCTGCTATGGTTAGAAGAGAAGGCACAGCTAAGTTTGGTGTTTTGACAGGAATTCTATAGCGTAGCCCACTTGAAATACATTTTTTAAAAATAAAATAGCCTCATCGTATAGGCTGCTTTGAAAGGGAACACTGGCTTGCGGAGCTATTCAACACTCTGTTTTAATCACCTTCTGACTGTATTGAGGAGGATTTACTTTTAAAGGAGTTTGAGTATTTTCCTGGGGTTCTCGATACCTCCTTCCTTTTGGTTATAATTTAGAGTGTTCCCATTTCTGAACTCAAATAAATGCATCTATTTGGGCTTGTTAAAGTCTTAGAAAAACACATTTAAGTAGAAATTAGAATACAGAGGGAGTTCAATGGAGAATAAGGCCCTTTCTTCACAGAATTCACAAAGTTTAGGGCCTCAGAATCCCTTCTACCCCCAACCCGTACTCTAACAAGAATCTCTTTGCCAGCATCCCCAACAAGGGGATTTTCTTTTCTGGATGACCTCCAGTGAAGGGGAACGCCAGCTGTGAGCCTACTTTCTGAGGTCCAAGCTGGTGTGTCACACCTTGACCCATCAGGGAATTTTTTTGAACATAGGGGTCTATACCTGTCCTCTTGTCAATTTCCACCTATCCTTAACATGGGACAATAATGTGATCCAGCAATGTGTCGTTTTGGAAAGAGTATTAGCCTATGGATAAAATAACCTGGGTTCTAGTGACCCTAGGAAAATCACTTGACTCCCACTGAGGAGGCTGGAATGTATGATTTCTAAAATCTGTGTTGACTCAAAAATTCTACAGTTCTCTTTGGAGGGAATCTATGTTGTTATCTTCCAGTGACATAAGCTACTAAACTATAAGCTACTTGAGGGCAGGGATTGTGTCTCATCTAAACTTTTTAATCTCTTTCAGTACCTATCACAGTGATCTCTGCTCACCAAGGTACTTTATAAAATGCTTGATGAATGTTGTTGAATGATGATGACAGATTTGATCCGGAGGAAGTGTGGTACAATGGAAAGGGTGCTGAATTTGCAATTACAGGACCTGAGTTCAGTCTCATCTCTGCTACTATCTGTGTAACCTTGGGTGATACATTTAACCTCTCTGAGGCTCAGTTTCCCATTTGTAAAATGAAGGGGTTGGATTAGAAACTCTCTAAGCTTTCTTCTAGTTCCAAGTCTGTGATCTTATGATCCATCCACACTCTCTGGCTTGTTCCCCCTCATAAACAAGGATTTGCATTGGGAAGATGGCCAAGGGGGGGGGGGTTGGCAGTAGGGTCTGTAGCCATGGAAGAGAGCTAAAAATAAAGCAGGGATGAAACCCATGAGAACAGCTTGATTGTCATGGTGAGAGAACTATCTAATTGTAATTGGACAAGGCTTATGGTCCTCCTGAAGTTGTTCCCTATAGGCCCACTCTCAAGTTTCATCAGGGAATCATCAGATAATAGAATCTTTCATTTAAAAAAAAAATCTTCTTTTTATAGATGAAGTCCAAAGTATGTGGGCGCTGAGTTAAGCAGAATCTGTATGTAAATTGGTATTTTGCTGGTGATCAATCTTGTGTTAAAAATGGAAAATCAATAAAAAAAAGAAAGTCTAAGGGGGATTTAAAAAAAAGTTGTAGACATTTTTGGTCCAATGAATTCCCACAACGGAGGACACTGCATCTGAGACCAAGGTTACTGCCTGTTTCTAAGGAATGTTCACGAACATAAACCCTCCAATCTACAAAATCAGAAACCAGCAAAAACCTCAAATAAGAGAAAAGTTACAAGGAGGACTTACCTCCTAAGTCTGTTGGAAAGTCCGGTGCAGTTTCTACTGCACACTGAAAAGGATCCAACATATTTGAAGAGCAATTCTAAAGGCTTATAGAGCTGCAAATCACATTGTTCTACTGGAAGGGCAGGAGCTGACCCTACATGTTGATAGTGGATTGTGAACCCAGCAGTGAACCTGATTAAACTGAGAGACATAAAAGAAAGCTGGAATGGACCTCACAAACCCCAAGCACAGACTTAGATTAGATAACAAAACCGATAGGTACAGTAGAAAGAAATTTGTTCTAGAGGAAGGCCAAATGCTATGTAGCACAGGAAAGCAGAGGACTTCTACTCCCAACAAAGTGAGGGAGGCTTGAGGATTTTTAAATATTTATCAGCAGGCCTACAAATTGTGAATTATAAAGCACCTATGTAAGTTTGCTACCTAAGGGCATAATTCTAAAACAACATTTATTAAGTGCTTCTATGTGCCAGGCAATATGCTAAGCACTGGGGATACAAAGAGATGGATAAACAATCCCTGCCATCAGGAAACTCATATTTTAATACGAGAAACAACATTTAAATAAATAACTCTAACATTAAATCTATACAGAGCAGATCGAAGGTAATCTCAGAGGGGAATGTCACTAGCAACTCGAGGGAATGAGAAAGATCTGTAGAAGGTAGAACTTTAGCTGAGTCTTGAAAGAAGCCACGGTAACTAAAAGGTGGAAGTAATGATGTAGAACATTTCAGGGATCGGGGACAGTCAGTGTAAAGGCAAGGAAAGGCCTGTCCTATGTGAAAAAAAGCAAGTGAGGCTCTGTTGCTGGATCACAGAGTAGGCAGAAGGGAGAAAAGTTTAAGAAGACTGGAAAGGTAGAAAGGGCCCATCTTACCAAGAGCTTTAAATGCCAAATAGAGTATTTTGCATTTGATCCTGGAGGAAATAGAGAGCCAAGGGAGTTTATTAAGTGGAGAGGCAAGGGGACCTGATCAGATCTACACCTTAGGAAAATCACTTTGGCAGCTGAGTGGAGGATGGATTGTAGAGGAGAGAGGTTTGAGGAAGGGAGACCAATTAATTGGGAGTCTCCTGCAGTAGTCTAGGTAACAAATGATGATGGCTTGACCTAAGATATTGGCTGTTTGACTGAAGATAAGGGATATACAGGAGAGATGTAGTAAAGGTAGAAACGAGATTTGGCAACAAAATGGCTTTGTGGATGAGTGATAGTGTGACATTTAGGATAACATCCAGGTTTTGAACCCAGGTGAGGAGAAAGGAGTGGTGGTTATAGTGAAGTAGGTTGCCTTGGAGTAGAGATGACTTAGTTTCAAGTCCTGTCTCTGACACCTGTTGACTCTATGACCCTGAGTAGGTCATCTAACCTCTCAGTGCCATGGGCAACTATAAGTTGCAGAAAAGATACAAACCTAGATCAGTAGAGAAAGTTTCCTTATCTGGGAGTTCCTGAAACCAGTGGAACCACAGCTCCAGTTCCTATCCAATTAAAGAGTTAAATGAGGGTCACCAGAGATCTTGCAGTAGAGGCTCCATGCACAACCATCATGTGAGAAATTATAGCGGGAGTCATAGCCTACGCTGCTTTCATCAGAGGTGTCTAATTCAATCCCCTTGACTGCAAAACTCTGTAGTGCAGCTGAACCAGATTAAAATGTAGTTGGGAAATACTTCACAAAATATATACAAATATGATAAGATATAGATGATCGAATTTTTGGTTTTCTAAGTTAACATGAGCCATTATTTTCTATTTGTGTTTGACACCACTGGCTTAGGTGACCTCTGAGGGACTCTTACAATGCTGAAATTCTTTGGTTCGGTTAAAAGGACTTGGTAACTCACAGGTAGGATAAAGTCCCATTGAGGTGGGATGACAACTGGACCTCTGGCCTACCCTGGAGTGGTGGGTGGAGTATTCTGGATTTTGAGTCAGGAAGACCTGGATTTGTAACTTGCCTCTGACTCTTACTAGTTGTATGACTATGAGCAAGTCATCTCTTTAGGCATTGATTTCCTCACCTGTAAAATGGGAATAGTGATACCTATAGTACATGTTTCACAAGGTTTTTTAGTTTCAAATGAAATAATCTATTTATGGTACCTCACAAACTTTAAAGCTCTCTCTATATAAATGCCAGTTATTAATCAGGGTGCTTCACATTTAAAAGACAATAGACTGGTACAGTCTTACTTCCAAGGAGAGAGACTTCTATAAAGAACTTATGTTCTAAATAGAGCACTGCTCCTGGAATCAGGGATACCTGAGTTCAAATCTGGCCTCAGGCACTTACTAGTTGTGTGACCCTGGGCAAGTCACTTAACCCTGTTTGCTTCCGTTTCCTCATCTGTCAAATGAGCTGGAGAAGGAAATGGCAAACCACTCCAGTATCTTTGCCAAGAAAACCCCAAATGGGGTCATGAAGAATTGGACTTGATTGAAAAAGGATTGAACTGAAATACAATATTTCACCTCCAACAAGGAGATCAAGACATGGCTTTTGAGAGGTCCTAGGTGGTTAATCTCTGTAAGAGCTCTGAGGATTAAGGATGTACCACCATCCTTTCAGTCTCCCAACTCACAACCTAGAAGTCATCTTCAACTCTTCACTCTCACCCCCACGTCCAATCTGTTGCCAAGGCCAATATCTCTTTTAGAACCCCCTTCTCTCTTCTGACACTCTTAATTGGATTAGAAGGGGTAGAGAGAGTGACAGGAGGGGTGTTTGTGTTTGTGTGTGTGTGTGTGTGTGTGTGTGTGAAAAATCTATCTCCTACAACCCTAAGTGATGCTCCTCCTTTTAAATGTTCTGGGATACAATGAATACATGTATCTTATCCATCTTTGTAACTTCTTCCAGAAGCCCAAGTAATAGTAGCTCCTTTGCAAGTTATTCTCAGGATAATGATTTGTAGCAGATGAGCCCCTGAAAGCTCTGATCTCTGGTTCCAGAGCCCCTTGCTCTTTTTTCTAGTTTTCTCGTGGACAATTCTGACTAATCTATTTTGGAAATCACATCTTGAGTTCCCATCAATGTAATATTATTTGTAGACCGTACAAGATATAAATACAGCAGAAAAAGAATTTAATTAAGAACTAAAAGCTCAATAAGTAACAAAAAGGAGTCAAGTAATAGAATCATTATTCTCTGCCCCTGTACACGATGAGGTGCAACCTCTTCATAGGCTTCAGGTTAGATATGATCTTATCCCCACTTAATCCCCTCAGTATATCAGAGAAAGGACACAGCTGCTTCTGAACTCATGGCCCAATAATAGGCTCTTAAAGCTCATTTGTATCTGTCTCATGCAGTTCTGCAGAAGTTTCTTGGGACAGGTTCTGCTCTGGGATTGTCAGGATTTTCAAGGGCTTCCTGGGTTCTTTTGGTTCTACTTTCCTACGAGCTTCCCCTTCTATCTCCCTATTCCAACTACAGAGTACTGTTTGCTTTTCCATTGCTGCTCTTGACTTTGGCTCTCTGGTAGCTCTACTCAAACCCATTCTCTTTTTGAATGACTGCCCCTCTTTTTTCTGCCATTTTTCCTGTTTGTACCTCCTGATGAAATCTATTATATTACAAGTCTCCTAGGATGCTGATAACCTGGAAGTTAGTCCAGTAAACAGCAGTTCTTTTGCCTCTGGTACTTGAAGCCTTACTGGAGAGCTCCATAATGGACCAAAGCAATTCATGACTATGGATCACCTTCTTAATTTTATAGACTTCAATTATCCTTTTCTACTCAGCTTCATCTTTTTGGACTGTCCCACATTTAACAGTGATTAGTCACCAAAGCCAACTATTAATAAGTGCTAGATATCAAAGCACTTTTCAATTTATTATTTCATTTAATCTTCACAATAAACCTTCAAGATAGTATAGTTCCCATTTTACAGATAAGGAAACTGAGGCTTAGAGCTACTAAATGACTTAGGATCATAGAATCAGAGCTGAAAAGAACCTCAGAAATCATCTAGCCTAATTCCCTCATTTTACAAATCAGGAAATTTAAGACACACAAAGGTATGCCTTTAAACAGGTTGTTCCCTCCATATCTGGAATGTATTCCTTCTTCTTCTCTGCTAGATTTCCTAGCTTCCTTCAAAACAGTGAGGCCTTTCCTGGTCCCCCCCCCTCCAGTTATTCTCTCTCAATGTCTTTTTATTAATATATGTATATGTCATATTTCCTCATTTGCACACATATTTTTGCATACATAAGCTCCTTGAGGGAAGGGCTGTTTCCTTTTTTGTTGCTTTATCCCCAATGCCTAGCCAGGTGCCTTGCACATAGCAGGTACTGGATAAATACTTGTTGAATTGAATTAACTCAACCAGGCCAAGGTCACACTAGTAGAAAATAGCAGAACTGGGAGTCCTATTTTAAGTGCTCAGGTCACTGGGCTAGTGTGGAACCTGGGCTTGAAAACACCAGGACATCAGGTCTAGTACATTTTCTGTTTGACCAACTACTGTCTTTGATGATTAAATTATTAGAGCATCATTTCATAATTCTGCAGTATGATGCCATTTGAATGGATAGGCACATTCTGCTGCACTATGATGGTGCTGGGCCAAGCTGGAGCGATGCTGCCTAACAATTTGGAGAATCATGTCATTAGATAAATGCCATGACACCGTGTTTTTGCAGAATAAAAAAAAAGCCCTCAAAGAAAACTGCTCTGAAGGACAGCCTAATGGACAGCAAATATTTTATCAGTCTTGGCCACATATTTAGGATGTCATCTCTTCACCCCACAATTCAAATTGCCTTCTTTATTTTTTTTCAACCTCATTGCTCTTTCACAGGGCGGGAGGTGGAAAACACATTCCTATCACTTCCACGAAAAATAACCCCCATCTGTACAGAGAAGGGGGAGGTGGAGGAAAAAAAGGATCCAGCATCCCAGCGCGTGAAGAAAGTGACAAGGGGACACTGTAGGTGATTCCGTTCTGTAGCTTTAGCCAATATTTTCAAGATGTTGAACTTCCCAGAATGACAGGGTCTTCTCTCTTTCCTAGCTTGCAGTAGAAGGGACACAGAAGCCAGGGATTTTTCTATTTTCAGCTCCTGAAGTCCAATCGCCCATAACCTTTGCAACAGGGAGGGCCACACTGGCAACTTTTCACGAGCCCCAGGGCTGCAGCTAGTCTGCATATGTATTTACATAAATTTACATGAATTTTGTGCTGAATCACATCTCCACACACACATTCCCCCCCGCCCCCCCAGCTGAATAAATGAAATACATTATCAATAAGTACAATGCATTTGAATAATCCCAGGGCTGGGGGACTTCTTCCTCCTCCATTTTCCACTTAACCCCCTTCCACTGGCCCACATTTTCACTCCCTCTAGTCTGTTCTATTTCTCCCTTGCCAGAGGTTTGCTCTCTGTGCAGGGTTCTTCATTGTATGACATGTCATCAAGTGCCCCGGGGCTCTGCTTCTCTCTCCATCTTCCATTCTCTAGCCCCCCACCCCCATCCCCTTCTTCACAACTCACTCCCTTCTCTCTCCCTGACACCTCCATTTCCATTCTCCCGGCCATCATCATCAGCAGAAAGAGTTGCACCTCCTCACCTCCCCCGGCCCTCATCCCCTCTCCCTCTCCTCCCCCGGTGCCCAAGCCAATCACTGGCTGGAGCCGGGAAATGCCTGCTCCCCCTCAGAATTGCAACTGCGGGTCCCCAGCCTGCCAGCCAGTTATCAGGCCTACTCAGTCATTTTGAGCACCTCGTCTGTTCAGCGGGGAGTGGAACTTCCTTCCACTCCCCGCTGAACCGCTGATTGGCAGCCAGCGGGGGCAGGAGTGAAGCCGCTGGTTGCTGATTGTTTGCCGCTGGGCGGGGAGGGATTACCGAACTGCCGCTGCCGCCGGTGGGGGTGGGGGGGGAAGGATGAGAAGAGAAAGAGGAAGGTGGAGGACTGAGAGCAGGAAAAGAAAGTGCTCAAGGAGAGGAGCACATCTAGCAAGGCTTCTAATCCTTCCCTCCTTGCTTTCTAGGGCCCTTAGATGGAGAATCCAGGGTCAGGCCATGGAGAGATAGACGGTCTATTCAAGCCATGTTTGCAGATACCTTAGGCTGAACTTAGGGGAGGAAAAGAACAGCTGTTCTTTTTTGAAAGAAAAGCAAGGTTCAGCCTGCGGAAACGGCCCACTTGCAGGGAAGGGAGAGATGCTTGGCAGCAGTGCATGCTGGGAACTGTAGTCTTTTTTCCCCCTACCCAACCAAGAAAGATGAGAGGATTGTTAAGTGGTTGAATTGTGTTCCATCTCTTTGGTCCAGTTGAGTTCCTGGCCAGACACCACGAAAATGGCTTCCTTTCATCCCAGGATGGATTGGGTACCTTAGGCCACTTCTGAGTTTTAAATACATTTGTGCAAAGTGTGGTCATAGAAAAGCATTTTCTTAACCTGTTCTGTTAGACTCTCTGACCTAGTTTGAGCAGGAGGAAAAAAAATGGTAGGTATAAAGGAATAAATCTCATGCAAACCAGGCTGATGGAGAACAAAAAGAGAAGTGCTTCTCTATTACAGGGTGGCTTAGCTTTCAAATAACCAAAAGGAAGGGGGCCCTTTCTGGAATTCTGGCTATGGACACAAGAATTTCAACTTCCTTCCCTTGCCTGGAGAAGGTGAAAGAGAGCAGCTGCAGCAGTAGCATAGACTTCCCTAAATGTATTACCATTATCCAATCAAGCAATCCAAAAGCATTTAGTAAGCATATAGTAAGTGCAAAATATACCAGGCCCACACAAAGGCAAAAATGAAACAGACCTAGACCATTGTGGCCTGGGAGTCAAGACAAGAGCCAAGGGCAGAATCCTGGCCTTCTGACTCCAGGCTCTAGCCTTTCCAATCCTCCAAGAGGTATTTTTTTTTTCTATCAGGGCATGCTCACTTTTCATTCCTCAAGCTTGGGTGATTTAACTTCAGCCTTGTGTAGCAGACTATGGGTTTGAAGTAAACATTAGATCTGAGCTTGAATCTCACTCCAACCCTTAGGAGTTGTGTGACTGTGACAAAATCACTTATCCTCTTTCATCATCAGGTTCCTCAAATCTTGAAAATGGTGATAATGATGGCACCTGCCTTCCAGGTCTGTTGTGAGGATAAAATGAGTTACCGTGTGCAAAAGACTTTGAAAACCTTGAAGTGCTAATAAATGGTCGTTTTTAAAACCTCCCAAGACTTTTTATAAGTGAAGCATATCACTCAAAATTATCTGAACACATTTTCCTAAAACTGTGTATGTTTGTTGATAAAAGGAAATAAACAAATGATGAATAAAAATGAGGCAGCTGGTAACTCAGCAGATAAAGCATTAGACCTGGAGTCAGGAAGACCTGAGTTCAAATCTAGTCTCAGACACTTCCTAGCTGAGTTACCCTGGACAAGTCACTTAATCTGTTGTTTGCCTTAATCCACTGAAGAAGGAAATGACAAACCATTCTAGTATCTTTGCATGAAAATTCCAAGAGGGGTCATGACTGAACAACAACAACAACAAAAATCAGTCGTTGGGCTATGACTACATATGGAAAAATTGACCCAGGTGGTACAGTGGATACAGCAAGGGCCTGGAGTCCTGAAGATCTGAGTTCAAATCCAGCCTCAAATACTAGCTATATGACCTTGGGCTAGTCACTTCACTTACTTACATCAGTTCCTCATCCGTAAACCGGGATCACACTGGAGAAGGAAATGGCAAACTACTCCAGTATCTTTGCCAAGAAAACCCCAAATGGGGTCACACTGTCCATGGGCCCCTGTACACTCAGACACAACTGAATGACAGAAAATAACAACAACGATATCTCACCCCTTAGAAAAGAAAAGGGAAATGAAAATAGAAGTTTCTCCATTATTTAACTTCATGGTGAACAATATAAAACAAGTTTTTGCAGGTTGCCTTTTTTTGTGTGTCCATACCTATTATTTCATTGAGCATAGGAACTTCCGGTATGAAAACTTCTTTCAGCAATTCAGGTCAGTAACTCTTCTGTCATTTAAAATCTTAAAGAATTGGTTGGATTGGGGAGGGGGAAGGAGACTTGGAGGTTTCATGACTTGCGCATGGTTACATAGCCATGTGTGCCTTGAACCTAGGTCTTGTGGATCAAAGGCTGGCCCTCTATCTTTCAAACCAACTTGCCTCTTCTGGCTTTAGGTGGGACCTATGGGAATGACTGACCTAACTTTGACTATTACTTTAATCAAAAATTAAAGGAGGTTGGTGAGGCATGTTTCCCCCTTTAAAAAAGTTATAATATGGTAAGCTTTGTTTTTAGTCATTTAGGGTTTCTCTTGATAAGGAATCTAGGGGCTTTCTGGAATAGGTGCCTAAACTGCATAATTATTATTATTAGTTAATGCCAGGCTGCATTAATAACATGAGATTAAAAAAAAAGGTAGCTTGAAGCTACATTGCCTTGGTCTATGATTTCATCACATTTCACAAGCTAAGCAGGTTTGCAATGGGGCTAGGAATATAAACGCTCCAAGGGAAAAAAGACATAACAGAGAAGAGTAAACACTGGATTTAGTCAATCGGTTAATAAACATTTATTAAAGGCCTACTGTGAGCCAGGTAGAGACAGCTAGGTGGTGCAGTGGATAGAATGCTGGGCCTGGGGTCAGGAAACCTGAGTTCAAATCTGGACTTAAACACTTACTAGCTGTGTGACCCTGGGCAAGTCACTCAACCCTCTTTGCCTTAATCCACTGGAGAAGGACATGGTAAACCACTCCAGTATCTTTGCCAAGAAAACCCCATGGACAGTAGGGCCCACAGGGTCACAAAGAGTTGGACATAACTAAACAACAAAGAGCCAGGCACTGTGCTAAGCTGTAGGGATACAAAGAAAGGAAAAGACAGAGTGCCTGCTCTCAAGGAGCTCACAGTCTAGCAGGGGAACATGCAAATAACTATGTACAAAAAAGATATAAACAGGACATAATCAAGAGAGGGAAGGCACTTGAATTAAGGGGAATCTGGGTTCAATACCAGAGGAGCTGGATTCATATCAAAATTTTAAATATTATTGCTTTTATGACCTTAAGGAAGTCATTTAACTTTTCTGAGCCTCAGTTTCCTGATCTGTAAAAAACAAAGGGGTTGGGATTCCCTTTCTAGCTCAAAAACCAATGATCTAGAAAACTAGGCAACTGAGTTGTAAGTTTCTTCATATTTTGGAGTGTAGGCTTTCAATTCTTGAAATTTTCTCCAATTAAAAAAAATATATATGTATAATTAATTGACTAGCATCAAAGAAAGGATGTAAACAAAAGTTTTAGAAGGGGTCTCTGAAAATAAAGGTTAAAAATAAGTTGGCTTTCTTATAGACAGAAGAAACATGTAGTTATTTATGTGGTGTTATTGGAAGGCTCCTCATTCCCAAATCATCTGTCAAAAATTCTACCATTAGGTAGATATTCTTTTGGGTCTTAAAGGTTCATGAATAGCAATACCTTAAAACCTTCAATAACTGACATCGTGGAGGAGATTATTTTCCAATTTGATAGATAGCCTAGAGAGTAAGGCCCTTGATGGGACAAAGGATATGTTTCCTTAAGGGACAGGAGAGAGAGACGAGACAAATAGGGAAAAGGTCAAAGACAAATTTTCACAATTTTCTTGAAGACATCCCCCTTCTTTGTGGGAGTGAGGAAGCTGTTGCAGAATAACAATTATAATAATTCACTTTTATTATAGCACTTTGTAGTTACAAAGCACTTTTAATTATTAACCCTTTTGCAGGTAGGTAGGTAGTTTATTAATTCCCCTTTTCTGGGTCCAAATTTCTTCATTGGTAAAATAAGGGGGTCTCTTTCAGTTCTAATTTTTAGCAAAATACAGCAAAAAAAAAAGAACTAGACTATGAATTAGGAGAATGGATGAGGAGTCAGGACACTTGAGATCTAATCCTGGTTCTGTTACTAACAAACTTTGAGTAAATCTTATAACCTCCCTGAGTCACACCTGGCTCTTCTGTAAAATGAGAGGCTTAGACTAAATTATCTTTAAGAAACCTTCTAGCACTATAATGCTATGATTCTCTAAGCATCATTGTCCCTATTTAAGATTGAAAAAATAACAATTAAGATGCAGAGAGGTTAAGATACTTTCCTAGGGTTACACAGCTGGTAAGTGACAGATGGACAAGTTTACATTTACTCAGTCTAAAAGTTCAGGACTACAGGTCAAAGCTAAACCTGATGGGTTATTAGAGAGTGATTCAGAGGAAGAATGTAATTTGCTTTTTAAATATGAAATGTCAGACTGTTAGCCCAAGAGTTTATTTCTCTGTCTTTTTTTCCCCCTCAACATTGCCTGTGTTAACTCTTAGGATCCCAGTTAACCTGTAAAATCCCTTTGATGGTTTCAGGAGGCAGGGTGGTATAATGGAACGAACACTATCCTGGGAACCAAAAAACTTGGCTTCTAGCATCTTCATTGCCACTTGTCAGTTGTGTGCCCCTGAATAATCAGGTTAACTTCTATGAACTTGATCTGCCTGATTATTAAAAAAAAGGCAAATAAAATATTAATTCTGCTAATCATTTTTTCTACTTTACCATCTCTGTAAAAATCTTTGTGAGAGTGATCTATACATACATCAAAGACAACTTTGATGAAAGTATGAGAAAGATCATTGATATAGATCTAGAAGCAACTGTAAAAGCTATCTAGTCTAGTATTCTCATTTTATAGATGAGGAAACTGAGGCCCAAGGTTAAAAGACCAGCCTGAGCTTACATAGATATTACATATTAGAAACAGGATTTTTCCCCAGGTCTTTTTATACTAAGGCCAGTGCTCTTGCCACCAAACCACAAAGGCAGGCTTTCTCAAATAATATTCTATAGCAGATCACCCCAGCGTAGTCACACAGGTGACTGAAAGCTGTGGAAAATATAAAATCCCACACAATGCTTGTTTATTGATTATTCAAAAAACCTATTTCCTTCCAAAGAGCCAAAAGCTACTTTCCAGGCTGCCTCCAAAAAAACATCTTCCACAAATATGTCAAAATCATACAAGAGTCTTTGAAAGATGAGATAACAAAATAAGATCCGTCATCACAAAAGCCTAACAATTCACACAGTAAAACCCAAGTGGATGAAGAATGGCTTTTGTTCAGGTAATGATATTGAAGTTGGATGGACAGGCCATAAAGTTGACCCATCAGTAGATAGAAAGATAGAAAGGTAGATAGATAGATAGATAGATAGATAGATAGATAGATAGATAGATAGATAGATAGATAGATAGATTAGACCTTGGACAGACATTGCAGGTAGAGTGGCTGAGCTGGGCCAAAATTGAACAGGCTGGATTCCTTGAAAAAATTGAGCAGTTTTTTTAGTGAGTCAATCAACAAGTATTTATTATGAAGTACCTACAGCGTGCCAGGCACTGTACCAAGCCTTGGATATACAAAGGGAAAAGATGATGCCTGCTCTCAATGACCTCACACTCTAATGACTTTTAACAACTCCATACTTCTTTTAGTGATGTTGTGTGGCTGTGCATCATAGAATACCAGAGTCTTTGAATAATTAGGAAGTCACCCCAAGGGCAATGGAGATGTATTAGATATGAGTAGGCTGAAACATATTACAAAGCCAGAATTATCTAGAACGGGCAAAAAGGAAGTCATCAAAAAGGTGAACAGAAAAGGAAACTGGTCAGTTTAGTGATGAGACAGACAACCAACGGTCAGCCTGTGTGCTCCATTTTGACTCACCCAATGCCTAGAAATGTAGGGGAGGGCACCCAGCACCAACCCCAACCCTGTATTTTGGGAGGATGTGGACAGGAGCTTAGTACAGTGGCTGGCACACAGTAAGTGCTGCATAAATGCTTGTCTATCCATCCATCCATCTATCCATCCATCCCAGGATAGATAGGATACCCCTGGAGGAAACAGACATATGTAAATGAGATAATACTCCCTGCTCTGCCTATTTCTCAGGGTTCTTGTTAGGAACAATGAAACAATAGATATGAAAGTACCTATAAAATGTAGGCAATATTTACACTAGGGTGAGGCCATGGGTAAATTCCTTAAAAGAGCTTTCTCTAAACATGAGCTCCAGTACATATCCTAAATGAGGCCCTTCCTGATCCCCACAGCTACTTGAGCTTCTTCCCCTAAATGATTTTATATTTAGGTCACATTTATACTATACAGGATGTCCCAAAAATCTTAGTGCAGTTTTAAGCTATTATAGCTATACTATATATTATATAACAATATATAATATGTCAGGTTATATATTTATATTGTATATTATATATTTTATAATCATATATAATATATTAGAGCTATACTAATTTAAAAGCTTAAAACTGCACTTTTGGGACATCCCGTTATGTAGCTTGCATTTACAGAGTTTATTTGCATGTGGTCTCCATTTAGAATTAGAATGTCAGCTCCTGGGGGGCAGGGATTTTGGGTTTTCCTTTTCTTAATATGCTGTTTGATGATTTTGAATGTACTTATGTGTTCCTGTAGTTTCTTGCAATAGAATACGAACTTGTTGAGGGCAGAGATTGTTTCATTTTTATCTTTGTATTCCCAATGTTTGGCAGGATGCCTGGTTCATAGTAGGTACTTAATAAGTTGATTAACTTTTCAGGGCCCCAGGCACCTCTCTAAGACTACAAAGTAGAGGTAAGTTGCATTGTCCTAGGTGGAAGGATTTTCCAACATTGGGAGTTTCTCACAGTCTGAACTCTACAAAAATACTTGCATTATTTGCCTCCCCAGGTTGTTGTGAGGAAAGCACTTCGTAAACCTTAAAATGTTATCTAAATGTGAGTGCTTAATCAAGGTCCCTGATTGATTCTGGGCTCTGCCAGGGGATTTGGCACAAGGGCCTATGAATGAAGCCAGTTCTTTCACAGATTACCACTTCCTTCAGAGTTCCCTGGGATTTTGCATGCCCCATCTCAGTCTTTCTTTTCAGCTTGAAAGTAGGTTTGGCAAACAGCATCAGCTTTCCTAAACTGTAGCTCCATTCCTCCATCTGGAAGTGGATTTATGCTGGACTTCCCCATCTCCTTTCTGGATCCTTTAAATAATCCAGTCCCAAAGTCGAATGAAGATAAGGGGCATCTCAGGGGAGGATAGTCTAAACATTAACCAAGATGATTGAGCATTATTAATTATCTAAAAAGGTGAATCCACGTGGGTCCATAGACGCATCTTGTTATTGTCGTGATTGTTAACAATAAAGAACCTCAAATAAGAACGCACTGTCTTTGCAGTTTCGGCAGGAGCCGAAGGCCCTCGCTTTCTGCCCTGGCTAAGACCAAGCCATCTGCTGCCCACCCCAGAAGTGGCTGCCCGCAGGGACTTGGGGGATGCAGCGGGGGGGTCTCTCTTCACACACACACACCCCGACCCAATGTGGATGGCAGCCACCTCTGCAGTGAGCTGGTCTCGAAGGCGCGGGGCCTCTGGCTGCCTAACCCGCCAGGTTGGGCAGGAGGGAGGCAGTTGCTTGTGCCCGGAGGGGAGCGGCAGCTCCGGCTGGGCTCCGGCTCCGGTTCGAGCTCCTCCTCCGTTCCTCACGCTAAGGCTGACGTTGGGTAAACAGTGCGGGCAGTGGCAGCTGGAGGCGGCAGCGGCTCGGGGCGTCGGGCCAGTCCTGGCGCGGGTGTCCGGGCGCCCGCCCCTCCCGCGCCCCTCTCCAGTGCCCGCCGAGGCCGCTTGGGGCTGGGGGTGGGAGGAAGGGAGCCAGGGCGGGGGAGGAGGTTATTGATGAAGCTGCTTCACGCATGGATGAGGCCATGAATTTCAATCGGACCGAGAGCGACTGGCAGGGGCTGGTGAGCGAGGTGAGGCAGCCGAGGACGTGCTAGGCGCTGCGCCCGGGCCCGGGCTAGCTATATGTGCAGCGGGGACTGGGGAAGGGGCCTGGGTCCCGGGCCGGCTCTAATACAGTGGGGCGGGAGCGGGGCGGGGGGAGCTGCAACGAGGAACGCGCCAGCTGTGGTTGGCTCCCCCCTCCCCGCCCCCTCCCGCTCCCGTGGACGCAGGAGAAGCCAGGTGTTTGTTTCCCTGACCTCCGTTTCTTCCCCACCCCATCCTTTCTCTTCCCCTTAGGGCAAAGCTCTTTTGTCCCAGCACTTTCAGTTCTCACTGGGCGTCAGTTTTCTCTAGCCATGTGGTATCCGTCGGGGCAAGGGGGTAGGGATGGAGGAGGGGGAGCCCAGCGTCAGGGAAAGGTAGAATTTTCTCCAGTGAGAATCTGGCCCTGGCTTTGGGACTGGGCGGAGAGAGAGTGAAAGGGAGTTTAAAGGGCTTCTCTTCTTCCAGCTGTTTAGAAGCCTAGACCCCAGAGGCAGGTTACTGAAACATAAAGGCATTTCCTTTGGGAAGAATTGTTACCTTGTTACTCCGCCTTCACCTGGGCCTGTTAGTAATACCTGTGACAACACTGAGCAGTAGAGCCTGGGACGTTTCTGTGGAATTGAGCTGCTCATATAGTAGACTGACTCAATAAATATCTGTTGAAGGAATAAAACAGGGTCAGTTATCAAGATATATTTTAGTATTTGAAAGGAACAGTCACCCATTTCCTTCATGACATCCCTGCATTGTGGAGGTGGTCTGATAGTGTCAAGAAGAGTCAGACATGACAGAAAGAAACAACTGAACAACATCTTTCCTGAAAGTTCCCCTTCAACAGTTCAGTTCAGCAATCATTGACTAAGGGTCTCTGTTATGTGGAAGACACTACAAAGCCAAAACATAACCCTGCCCTCAAAAAGCTTACATTCTCCTGCTTTCCCTTCTTGCCCTTACATTCCAATTATGAGAATTAGCTTGCCATTCAAGTGATGGTTAGCAAAGACTTTCAGCCTTCTCTATCAGTCTTTGAGCATTTATTAAGCATCTGGTACTTGTGAGACACTACTAGGTGGCCCATGTTCTTGAATAGTTTTTATTCTATTGGGGGAGATGTATTTAAGTACATACAAAATAAATACAGTTAGTTTAGAGAGGTTGGACACTACTATTAGGGGATCAAGAAAGACTTCATGTGTAGAAGGTGGAGTTTGAAGAAAGTAAGGGATTCTCCATGAGGAGGTGAAGAGCTAGTGTATTCCAGCTATGGAGGATGACCAAGTGCAAATGTATATAAATGGGAGAGGCAGTATTAGGTGAGTATGAGAAAGTATGAGAAAGAGCAAGAAGCCCAGTTTTCTTGGGAGTTAACTATAATGAAGCTGGAAAAGTGGGTTGGAACCAAGTTGTGAAGAACTTTAGTGACCAAACAGAGTTGCTTATATCTTATCTGAGGGACACTAGGGAACCACTGGAGTTTGCTGGGTAGGGGAAAGGATGTGTGATCCTTGTGCTTAAAGAAAGTTACTTTGGCAGCTATTTGGAGGAAGGATTGGAGCGGGGAGAGATGATGCAGGGAGACCAATTAAGAAGCCATTTCAGTAGCCCAGGTGATAGGTGATTAGGGCCTGAACTAAGGTGGGGGCTATTCGAATAGTGAGATGTGGACCTCAAGGAGAATTGAATCCAAACCGTACCAGACATGGAATCCAACAAGTGCTGGTCCAGACTCTGCTTGAGGAATACCAGAGAGGGGCAACTGACTCCATGTTGGGGTGGTCCATTCCACCTTGGAACAGCTCTAATTGTTAAGAAGTCTGAATTTTCCTCTTTGCAACTTACATCTACTGCTCCTGGTTTTGCCCATTAGGATCAAGTATAATTCTGCTTCTGTATGGTAGCCTTTCAGATACTTCCTTCCCTCACTGTGACTCCTCTCTTCTCCAGGCTCAAGTTCTTTCAGTTGTTCCTTACGCATGCCAGGTATTCAAGACCCTTCACTGTCCTTCCTGGTGGCCCTCCTTGGATGCTTTTCTAGCTTCACCTATGCTCTTTCAGCCAGAATACCCAGGACGGCAAAGAGTCCTCCAGCTGTAATCTGGACACGGCAAAGCATCAAGGGATTATCTGTGAAATCTTTTTTTAATATAGCCCAAAGGGAGGAAGATTAAAGTTTTTTTCCTGCCACATCATTTTGCTGACTCATACTAAGCTTGACTCAGAATGTGTGAGTTCATCTATGCGGGGAACTCCTTGTGCATCCACATTGGCCTCATCAGACAATTCCTGTCTTCTGTCATCGTGGGAATTGTTTCCATTTGTGTCTTTAGCATTTCATTCTTGAGAGCTTTTCATCCCATCTAGCCTTCATTAATCCTTTGAAATCTGATTTCTCCATATCTAGGGTGCATGCCAGCCTATACCTGGCTTTCTTCTCTGTCACTGACTCTAGGAGGCAGTGGTTAAATTCCTCTCAGTGCTTCCATCATTTTCACCTTAGTGCCCCATTCCTTTCTCTCTGTTATTGGGAATCACATTTAACATAAAAGGTTCCCTTGTTGGTCCCTTTCTGTGACATTGGTTATGACTTTTCTTTGATCATTTTCCGGGCCACCTGTTCAAGCAATCCTTGTTTATCACCCAAAGTTTTGAAGTCATGCACCTCAAAGACACCATAGAATTAGAAGGCATAACCTCTGCTTTTGTGGATTCCTGTCTCTCTGTCTCTCTGTCTCTCTCTCGCTCCCCCCCTCCCTCCATCCCTCCCGACCCTCTCCCTCCTTCTCTCTCTCTCCCGTCTTTTCCCTCTCACTGCCCTCCCTCTCTATTCCACCCTCCTTCTCTTTGTCCTTCCTTTGGGGGAAGGGGTTGGTGGGGAGAGAATCTTGACATGATAAGTCATGATCAAGAAGAAGGCTGAGGTCTTCTAGAGCACAATGTTCATTTCTGAAACAGCAGTTTTATATTTTCAGCACTCGTCTGCAGATTCAGCTTTGTATTTCTATATGTCCCCCATTCCTTGGCTTGGAGAAGTTTGTGAGGCTAATGTGATTCTATTCATTATCCCAGAGTACCTATTTCTGGACCAGGATTAATATAAGTGAAGGACACAAATGTGTATATTGACTTTAATCCTACCCTCAGGGAGCTTACAATCAAACTGGGGACACTGACTTTACACAAGAAGCTATCAGAAAACAACAGAAAGCAATATATATTGAAGTGCTAAATTGAATATAATTGGACATAGTCTCAACCCAGAAGTGGAGATAGAGTTTTCCAGTGGTCATTGAAACTGGGGTGGGAGAAAAATAGGGTCTCCCTCCAAGCTAGGGTCTTGATTCTTACCCTTTTATATTTAAACTCCTGTAAAATATCTGTTCCTTTAGAAGTCTCCAAGCATTAAATTTAAGGAGAAAGAATAATGCTGCCTGGGACCCGATTCCATCTACTTCCCTGCCTGCAGCCTTATAGCAACTTTTAATCAGTTTGTTTTCCTGTTTATCCACAGGTAGTTATTCTCATTTAAGATGACCCTTTAGAGATAATTTTTATTTTCATATTTTTAGTATAACAAGCTGAAATTACAACTCTGTTTTAGGCTCCCAGGTAAACAGAGCCATCTCTGTGAAAGAGGCACATCTAGTCTTCTGTCTTGGAAATTAAATGTCCAATGCCAGGAAAATGTTATTTTCATTGCTACTCAAGTTGAACTTCCAAAATCTTGAGCAAATCTTGAAATGATTCACCAAATCAATAAGCTTTTGATGTACCTACAAAATATGAAATATAAGGCCCCAAATATTAAAACTGCGTTATTCTTTATACCTTCCTATATTATATTTTCCCTATGTTATGGGAATATAATCTAGTCCTAAATGATACTTTGTCCTAAAGTATTTTATAGTACTTTGGCAAATTAATTAGGTGTTTGCTGAGGATCTGTGTGCCCAGCACTGTGCTAACTTCATTAGATGATATAAAGAGACATGTATGGAATACAGAATTTCAGATCCAGAAGGGATATCCAGTGTTCTCTAGTCTAACATATCTGACCAAGAGTTCCCCTGCAGCATCTCTGACAAATGCTCATCTGGCTTATGACTTTCTGTGACAAGAAGACTCGTTCATTCTCAGAGCAGCCTGTTCCACTTGGAGGGTGGGGCAGCTCTGATGGCAAAGACATTTTCCCTTATATTGAGTCAGTGAGGCATCTAACATCTAAGTGTCTGCTATATGCCAGGCTTTGTACTAAGTGCTGGAGATACAAAGAAATGTCAACAGTGCCAACAATGAAAGTAACAACAGCCAAAACCCCAGAAACAGTCCTTGTTCTTCAGGTCTCACAGCATTGAGTTTAAAGCTACCTCTTCGCCATTTTCCCCTCCCTGCTCCCAGTTCTGCTCTGTGGAACCAAACAGAATCAGTCTCAACTCTCTTCCATCTGATAACAATCCAAATGTTTCAAGACAGCCAATGTCCCATCTAAGTCGTCTTTTCTCCAGGCTAAACATAGCCAACAACGAATTGGTCTTCTTGCGCCAGGCTTTCTTTTCTGTGATTTTTTCTGGTCTCTCTCCTGAATACACTTCAGTATGCTGAGGGTTTTCCTAAAATGTGGTGTCAGAACCGAAGACAGTACTCCAAGTATGGTCTGACAAAGACAGAGGCAGCTGAACTCTGACCTCTTTCTTTGTGGGTACTAAAGCTCAGTGTGGCCCAAGACATTTTGTTGTTGTTACTTTTTTGTGCCATGTCACACTGTCAACTCCTACCGAATTTATAATCCACGTAGACTCTAATATCATTTCCATAGGAGGGGCTGTCCATCCAGTCCTCTTTCTTCCATGCTATACTTCTGTAGTATTTTTTTAAAAATTAATTTCTCCTTCAGGTTCTGCTTCTTACTACCCCTGGGCAGGTCTAGAGCCTCACACTTACTCTGATTAAATTTCAGCTTTTCAGATTTGGCCCATTAGTTCACCCTGTTGTGATTTCGGTGAATCCTCATGATTATCCAGCCTGTTTGCCCTCCCTCCCAGCTTCATGTCATTTGTAAATGGGACACCTTTCGTGTATGAACTGGACTAGACAGCTGCTGAGGGCCCTTCCAACTCTCAAATTCTGTGATTCTGAAATTTGACAAGCATGCCATTCATTCTCATGATTGATAAAAATGGTGAACAGCACAGGCCAAGGAAGGATCTCTAGGGTACTCTGTCCACTGGAGACTTCCTTCCAAAGCTAACAACAACTCATGAATGACTAGTAAGTCACTTTTTGGGTCAAGTCATTCACCTTTTTTCCAAATCCATTTATTATCATTTGTATTATCTGCATTATCATTTGTCCCACATTTCTCCATCTCATTCACAAGGACAACATGACAGACTCTATCAAATGCTCTGCTGAAATCTAAGTATGTAATATCTATGGTATTCCTCATATATGCCTGACTAGTTGCTCTGTAAATAGTCTGACTTTAGGCAGGTAGGTGGTACAGTGGATAGAATGCTGGGCTTAGAGTTAGGAAAAAATGAGTTCGAATCTGACCTCAGGCATTTACTAGCTGTGTGACCTTGAGCATGTAATATAATCTCGGTTTGACTCAGTTTTCTCATCTGTAAAATGGGGATAATAACACCCATGTTCCAGGGTGGTTCAGTAAGGATCAAATGAGATACTATTTGTAAAGCTCTTAACACACTACCTGGCATATATTAGGCACTACATAAACGTACAATAATGAATGAGACATAACCCCTGTGAAGACTTCTCAGGGTGTCTTGAAGTCGGCCTTTAAACCATCCCTGGCTCTTAGTGATTGCAATTTCCCTTTCTAAGGGCTCACAAATCATCATAATAGCTAACATTTTAGATAACACTTTTAAAGTTCATAAAGAGATTTTATATGTAGTATCTTCTTCAGTACTCCAAAAAACTCTGTGGGGTGGTTGCTTTATTATCTCTCATTTTACAGATGAGGAAACTGAGGCTGATAGAGGTTAAGTGATTTGTACAGGAATATATAACTAGTAAGTGTCTGAGGCAGATTCCAAACTAAGGTCTTTCAGAATTTGATACCAGTGTTTTATTCACTATACCATCTGGTTGCCTCTGAGAATTTTGTTGGGAATTGATGTCCAGGTCCTGGCTTGTAGTTTTAAAATTCTACTCTCTTCCCTTTTTGAAAATTGATGAAACTTTGTTCTTACCTTTTTAAGGAGCTGCATTGTAGCTGAGGAAACGAGATAAACATACATGTAACAGCATCAAACAAAACAAGATGTATATAATTAAGGGCTAAACTGTGTAGTACAGACAGTGCTGCTGGAGACCAGAGAATAGAAAGTAGTCAAGTGACATTTGTCAAAGAATTAGTAATATTTGGCTGGTGGTAAAATAGGAAAGGGAAGTCATTTCAAGGAAAGGGAACAAGACACAACATGGAACATCAGTTTCCTGACTTGTAAAAACAACGTATTGGATTAGATCACAGTTAAAGTCTAGATCACCCAGGTCTAAATCTATAATTCTATGAAACTGAGAACCATTGAAGGTTTTTGAATGAAAGGATGTTTTAGAAAGTTTTAAAAAAGTTAGTTTGGCTAGATGATTTTGAGGGTAAAGCGGAGGAGTGAGAGAGAGCAGCCAGGAGGCTGTTGTAGTTATCCAGGTATGAGATAGTGAGGACCTACATTATGGAGGCATCAGCCTGGATAAAGAGGGAAGAAAACATTGATCAAATTTAGTGAATATGGAAAATAGAAAATGGGAAGGAACGAGTCAAAGATGATTCCAAGATTCCAAGATGGAGGATGGAGGTATCATTGACAGATGTGGAGCTGATTTGAAGAGTGGGGTCAATGGGAAAGAGGATGATGATATGATGAATTATGTTCTGGACAAAATATTTTGTTATTTTTTAAAAAGTGGAAAAAAGTTCCCTGAATGTCTTTGAAACTCTTGTTAGGAATGTTCACTGCTTATTAGGAATATTTTTGATGTTCAGCTATCTTCATAGCGGCAGGCTAATTCCAGAGTAAGTTTATTAAAATTAGTGTGTGGGGGGAATGAGTACAAATGCTATTTTTAACTAATCGGATTCATGTTCCCTCCTGTACAGGGAGATTCGCATATGTGCTTCTAAAATTGACAATTTCTACTCATGTAAAAAATTAATTTACTGACTTTCACATTGAATAAATACATTGGATAAAGATTGGAAAAAGGAGAAATAGGGCAAAAATAGGCTGCTGAATTTGGCAAGTATCTGAATGACAACTACCAGGCTGTTTGCCCCTCCTCAGTCTCTTTCAGACATCTATGAGGATCATAATAGAGCTTTAGGTACCCTCAGACTGGTCTGAGGCTGCCATTGTTATATTGTTAGACTGTCCCCAACAGGATTGGTGCAGGTAAGATCTGGTTCCCAAGGGGTTATAGGATCATAGATTTAAAATGGGAAGGAACCTGAGAAGTTATCTAGTCTAACCCCCTCATTTTCTATTTGCAGAAACTGAGACCCAGAGGTGTAAGGTGATTTGCTCAAGGTCTCAAGTAGTGAGTGGCAGAGCTGAGCTTTCTCTGATTCCAAATCTAGCATTCTTTCTGCCAGGCCTCATTGCCTCAGCATTCAAGTGTGTGGTTATTTCTTCTTTTCCAGTCTCTTGACTCCATCCTTTTGTCTACTTCTAACACTCTAATTCATGCCTTTATTACATCATGGATACATAATTATAGTAACCTTCTGTCTTGTGTTTCTGCCATTCTCTGACCTCTCCAGTCTATTCTATGCACCATCACATTCATCTTTCCAAATTATCACCTTTCATGTGTCACCCCACTCTGCTCAAAAATTCTTGGCTTCCCACTCCAGAAACTCATTAGCATAGTATTGAAGGCCCTCCATAATCTGGTCACAGATTACCTTTCTGGCCTTTGCCTAGTCAATGAAATTAGCAAGTATGTTTCAGGGAAGCCTAGAATATGGCCAGTACCAATCCCTAAATGTAAAGGATAGTGTGAGTGCCCTAGGCCAGGAAGCACAATATAAACATAATGAGATTTATAGGGACCAGGAACATTGAGATGGATGGGCAGTAGGACTTCAGAGAAAGTTACCAACTTCACACTTTTGCCTCTAGCTAATCTTGCTCATATGTTGGATAGCACAGGGGCATCTGAATGGACCATGAATCAGGGGTGTAAGACGGAAGTTCTTAAGGTTGCACAAGTACCTGAATTTAGCCCATAGAATCTCTCTGAAGTGGAAGTTTTAAGAAAGTTCCTTTGGCTAGATATACACATGTATTTATTGCTCAATCTTCATTAATTTATCCGACCAACATTTGTAAAGCACCTATTGTTTGTGTAGAGCTCAGTGCTAGATTTTAGAGGAGATTTAAGGTTTTGGTAAGACATAGTCCTTCCTCTTGTAGAGTCTGTAGTTCAGTAGGGCGATAAGATACAAAACAATAGATGCATTAGAGATTTGCATTTTGACCCTCATTCTTTAGGAGTGAGTTATTTACTCTCCAATTAATTTTTAATTTGTTTTATTAGCAGCCTTTTCTTGAATATTATTTTTAATGAATTGTGACCTATAAAAGTTATACTTAATATTTCTGCTTATCTGCATTTATATGTGAGGTTTTAATGACCAAACATATAGTCATTTTTGGTTTTTGTTTTTGAAATCTGATTATTTTTTAAAAGCACAGACTTTTAAATTCTTTTATTCAGTTCCAAACTCTTTCTCCCCTTCCCCTTTTCCCCATTTCACTCATTGAGAAGAAAAACAAAACCTATTACAAACACGTATAGTCATGTAAAACAAATTTCCACATTAGCCATTTTTTTTTCTTTTAAAGTAAGAAAAAGAAAGAGAAAAAAATTCCTTCAATTTACACCCTGGATCCATTAGTTCTCTGTCTGGAGATGGAGAGCATGTTTCGTTATGATTCCTTTGAATTGTGGTAGGTCATTGTGTTAATCAGAGTTACTAAGTCTTTTATAGTTAGTTTCTTTATGATATTGCTGCTACTGCATAGATCGTTCTCCTGGCTCTGTACCTTTACTTTGCATCAGTTCATACAGATCCTCCCAGGTTTTTTCTGAAAACATGCCCTTCATCATTTATTACGGAACATAGCATTCCATCACATTCATATGCCATAACTTGTTTCGCTCTTCCCTAGTTGAAGAGTATCCTCTCAGTTTCCAACCCTTCGCCACCATTAAAAGAACTGCTATACATATTTTTGTACATATGGATCCTTTTCCTCTTTCTTTGATCCCTTGGGAGCTATGGACTTAGTAGTGGTATTGCTGGATCAAAATGTATGCATGGCTTAGTAGCTTTTTGGGCATAGTTCCAAATTGCTTTCAAGAATGGTTGGACTAGTTCATAGTTCCACCAACAGTGCTTTAGCGTGCCTGTTTCCCCACATCCCCTTTAGCATTTGTCCCACTAATTTGCTTATTATATTACCCTTTATATCTAATTCACGTGCCCATTATGAGCTTCTCTTGGTTTAGGGTATGAGATGTTAGTCTATGCCTAGTTTCTGCCAGACTACAGTTTCCCCAACAATTTTTTTTTATTAAATAGTGAATTCTTGCCCCAATAGCTGGGATCTTTGGGTTTATCAAACATGAGGTTATTGTGCTCATTTACTTCTGTATATTGTGTTCCACTGTTCCATTGATCAATTATTAATCTGTTCCACTAATCAACTTCTCTATTTCTTACCCAACAACAAATTGTTTTTTTGATTAGAACTTTATAGTACAGTTCGAGATCTGATACTACTAGGCTCCCATCCTTCCAATTTTTTCCCCTTGATTCTTAATTATTCTTGATTCCCTTGATATTCTTGACTTTCTGTTCCTTTAGATGAATTTTATTATTTTTTCTAGGTCTATAAAGTTATTCTTTGGTAGTTTGATTGATATGGCTTTGAATAAGTAAGTTAATTTAGGTAGCATTGCCATTTTTATGATAGTGGCTTGGCCATTCATGAGCAATTAATATTTCTCCATTTATTTAAATCTGTCTTTATTTGTTTGAAGCATTTTGTAATTGCATTCATATAGTTACTGTGTGTGTCTTGGTAGCCAGACTCCTAGGTATTTTATACTGTCTGTAGTTATTTTAAATGGAATTTTCTTTTTATTTCTTCCTGCTGGGTTTTTTAGGTAATTTACAGAAATACTGATGATTCGAGTGGGTTTACTTTGCATCCTGAGATTTTGCTGCCATTGTTAATTAGTTTGATTAGGTTTTTTGGTTGATGCCCTAAGATTCTCAAGTAAACCATCATATTATTTGTAGAAAGTGATAGTTTTGCTTCCTCATTTATTGACTATGCTTATTTCGATGTCTTTTTCTTGTCTTATTGCTATGGTTAGCATTTCTAGTACAATATTGAATAGTAATGGTGATAATGGACATCCTTGTTTTACCCATGATCTTACTGGAAAGGTTTCTAGCATATGCCCTTTGTAGAAACACTTGCTCTTGGTTTTAGGTAGATACTACTCAACATTTTAAAGAAAGCTGTTTATTCCTGTGCTTTCTAACATTTTTAAGCAGAAATAGCATTGTGTTTTGTCAAAAGCTTTTTTGAGGGGCAGCTAGGTGGCGCAGTGGATAGAGCACTGGCCCTGAAGTCAGGAGTACCTGAGTTCAAATCCCACCTCAGACCAAACACTTGACCCTTACTAGCATGCAACTACTGAAAATCAACCAGACACAATCCAGCAGACCCAAACCTGGGTCAGGAACTTGTAGAGCTCTGACCAAGTGGGTAGTAAACAGATTTCTTCTCAGATCACACCATTTTGGAAGCACCAAAAATTTACCAGCTCTCAGATTGAGCTGTGAAAACAGCAGAATGACATGAAAAGACAGGTCAGGCTTGACTTCTCCTCAGAACTGAGCAGAGCCCAATACAAACAAATGCAGAAAAGCAGAAATATTAAATGTATCTGGGCAAGTCACTTAACCCCAACTGCCTAAAAAAAAAAAGCTTTTTTGGCTCTTTGTAACTATTGAAATAATCATGATTTTTGTTCTTTTTGTTATTGACATAGTGAATTACACTTATAGTTTTCCTAATATTGGACCAGCCTTACATTTCTGGTTTAGGTCTAGCCTGGTCATAGTGTAAGATCTTTGTGATGTATTGCTATAATTTCCTTGTTAGTATTTTATTTAAAATTATTTTTATCAATATTCATTAGGGAAATTGGAGTATACTTTTCTTTTTCTGTTTTGATTCTTCTTTGTTTAGGAATAAAAGCCATATTTGTGCCATGGGAGAAACTCAGTAGGACTCATTTACCCATTTTTTTTTTCAAAGTTTATAAAGTATTGTTATTAGTTGTTCTTTAAATATTTGGAAGAAGTTGCTTATAAATCCATCTGGCTCTGTGATTTTTTTTTCTTCGGGAGCCCACTTATGGCTTGTTTAATTTCTAACATAGTTATTTAAGCATTCTATTTCCTCGTCTGTTAATCTGGTCAATTTATATTTTTGTAAGTGTTCATCTATTTCATTTAGATTGTCAGTTTTATTAGCAGGTAGTTGGGCAAAATAATTCCTAGTAGCTGTTTTTATTTCTTCTTCATTGGTTGTGAATATACCCTTTCCATTTTTGATACTGGTGATATTTTTTTTCTTTTTAAAATCAAATTAGCCAGTGGCTTATCTATTTCTTTTTTGTTTTTTTTCTTTAAAAAATAACTTCTAGTTTGATTAGTTCATTTTTAAAAACTTTCAATTTTGTTAATTTCTCTGTTGATTTTCAGGATTTCTATTTTGATGTTTAATTTGGGGGTTAATTTGTTGTTTTTCTTGTTTTTTTTTTAGTTGTATGCCCATTATTCATTGATCTATTCTTTCTCTCATTGATGTAAACTTTTAGAAAAAATGATTTTTCCTATGTATTTCTTTGACTGAATCCCATAAATTCAGCATATCATCTCATTGTTGTCCTTATCTTTAATAAAATTATTGACTGTTTCTATGATTTGCTCTTTGACCCACCCATTCTTTAGGTTATTTAGTTTCCAATTAATTTTAAACCTAAGCTTCAAAGTTTCTTTAATGTAATTTTTTATTTATATTGTGGTCAGAAAAAGATGCATTTAATATTTCTGCTTTTCTGCATTTGTTTGTATTGGGCTCTGCTCAGTTCTGAGGAGAAGTCAAGCCTGACCTGTCTTTTCATGTCATTCTGCTGTTTTCACAGCTCAATCTGAGAGCTGGTAAATCTTTGGTGCTTCCAAAATGGTGTGATCTGAGAAGAAATCTGTTTACTACCCACTTGGTCAGAGCTCTACAAGTTCCTGACCCAGGTTTGGGTCTGTTGGATTGTGTGTGGTTGAGTTTCAGTAGACTGATGCTGGACTTATTCACTTTTAGCCTGCTGGGAGGTTCTGCAGGTTCAAACTTGAAACAGAGAAGGCACAGAAAGTTAAAATAAGAGGCTGAAGCAAAATCTATTATGCTACTGCTAACGTGAAAAAAGTGAGAGGTAGCAATCACGATCTCAAAAAAAGCAACATCAAAGACTGAACTGCTGGCTCCCCTTTGGTCTTGGGCTCCTGGCATGATTATTCTACTGCAGTTTATGTGTAGGGTTAAAGGTTCACACTGAGTCCCTACTCTGCTCTTGGACTCAGAGCCACACAGCTAGGTTTTTGGAACTTGTTTCCTGCTTCGTACATAGTTTGGACGCACTCACCCTCCACTGCTCCTCTCTGCCATAGCACTGTGACCTGGAATTGGGTAATGGGTGACAGAGCTATCAGCTAGCATCTGTTCCTTCTGCCACTGCTAGTTCAGAGATTACCTGGGATCTCTTTCTGCCTCAGTGCTTCCTTCCCTCCTGTTTAGTCTCAGACCTCTTATTGTCCCTGCGTGCTAGAATGCTACTTACCACTGCCATCACAGTGCACTCCTGGGAAGCCTCAGACTATAGCCCAAAGAGCTCTATATCTTCCTAAGCTATCCTGGGCTTTTTTGGCTTTCCTGATCAGAATTCCTGGTGTACTTTCTAAGATGTTGTGGAGGAGGTATGCTGGGTGAGTGGAGTAAAAATACTGACTCTCACTCTGCCAACTTGACTCCTTGGTTAATTTTTTGTAAAGGTGCTATGAAGAGATGAAAAATAGTTATACTCCTTTCTATTCCCATTCAGTGATCTCTAGAGGTCTATTATATCTAGCTTGCCTAGAATATAATTTTCTGAATATATCATTCAGGTTTTTCACTTGTTTTTATATATTTTTGGTTAAATTTACTAGGTCTGAGAGAGGTAAATTGAAGTTTCGTACTATTATAATTTTGTTATCTAGTTTTCCATGTTACTTATTTAACTCTTCCATTAAGTATTTATATATTATACCATTTGGTACATATGCTTTTAGTATTAATATTGATTCATTGTGTATAGTACCTTTCAGCAGAATGTAGTTTCCCATTTAGCACTTATTGAAGTCTATCTATACTAAGGTCATTCTAGATCAAATGTGATAAGTGTACATGATAGTTACTATGTAAGTGATTTATTTTCTTCCTTTTCCCTTCCTAGTGAGAATAAAGGAAAAGGAACAGATGCAAGAGATATTTTCGAGGTAGACAATAGAATTTGGTAAATTACTTGGTTTGAGCGGTAAAGAAGAGAGAAAAATAAAAAATAACATCTGGATCTCAAACATAAGAGACTTGTACCACAAATTATGAAGCAAGAAGAAAAACAAGGTTAGTTTTGGAGATTGTTAAATTGGAGGCTATGGTGGGATGTCTAGGAAAATGACATAGAGATATTTGGCGATAAAGATTTAAAGCTCAAATGAGAAGTTAGGACTGGTAGCTATAGGTTTGGGCATCTTCTACTTAGAGGTGGTAGTTGAAAGTGTGGGAGTAAGAAATAGTTTAGATTAGGGGGAAAAGAAGAAGGGGCTAAAGAGTTAACAAAGGTGCACAAGGATCTAATTCATCGACCAGCCCAGATTTTAAAATGGCAGATCCAGAAGGTGAAAGCAAGGGAAATGGATAGAGAATGAATAAAGAAATAGTGGCATAGTCCTGTAAGAATAAGGTTAGGAGTACTAAACCTTAGAAATGAGCTTAGTCTGGTGAAGAATTCTAAGGAGAGAAAAAAGGGTTTGGTCCAAGAAGGGATGATAGTGATGCTTAGGGTGAATTAAATGATGATCATGGATAAGAGAATTTGGAACCACACATCTTATTTTCCTTCTTTTTTCTCTGGCAAGAAGAATGATTTTTATTCATTTTTAATTTAATTTTTTAATTAATAAAATTTTATTTTTTTCTCCCTCATGTTCTTTTCTTCCCATGGTCAACACAAAGCAAGGGAAGCAATCATTTCAAAGAGCAGCATGGCTTCATCAAGAACAGATCATATCAGGTGATTCTAATTAAGGTTTTTAAAAATAGTGTTTTATTTTTTCCCCCTAATTACATGTCAAGACAAATTTTAGCATGCATTTTTACAAGATTTTGAGTTCCAATTTTTTCTCCCTCCCTCCCTCACCTTTCCTCTTCCAAAAATGGTAGGCAGTTTGATATAGTTGTGAGAAAAGAAACAGATCAAAAAGAGAAAAAAATACAAAAAAAGAATAAAGCAAGTGAAAAAAATATGCTTTAATCTGTATTTAGAATCCATCAGTTCTTTATCTGTATGTGGATAGCATTTTCCTTCATGAGTCCTTTGTACTTGTCTTGGATCATTGTGTTGCTGAGAAGAGTTGAGTCATTCATATCTGATCATAGCAAAATATTGCTGATACTGTGTACAATATTTTCCTGGTTCTGCTCATTTCACTTTGCATCAGTTTGTACAAGTATTTCCAGGTTTTTCTGAAATCTGCCTGTTCATCATTTCTTATTGTATGATACGATTCCATTATATTCTTATATACAGCTTGTTCAGCCATTCCCCAATTGATAGTCATCCCCTCAATTTCCAATATTTTGCCACCACAAAAAGGGCTGCTATAAATATTTTTGTATGTGTAGGTCCTTTTCCCTTTTTTATGATCTCTTTGGGATATGGACTTAGTGGTATTGCTGGATCAAAGTTTAGTTGCCTTTTGGGCATAGTTTCAAATTGCTCTTCAGAATGGTTAGATCAGTTCATAACTCCATCAACCATGCATTAGTGTCCCAATTTTCCTACATCCTCTCCAGCATCTATCATTTTCCTTTTTTGTCATATTGGCCAATCTGATAGGTGTGAGGTGGTACCTCAGAGTTATTTTAATTTGCATTTCTCTAATCAAAAATGATTTAGAGCACTTCATATGCCTATAGATAGCTTTGATTTCTTTGTCAGAAAACTGCCTGTCATATCCTTTGACTATTTATGAATTGGAAAATGTATTGTTATAAATTCAACTCAGTTCTCTATATTTAAGAAATGAGGCCTTTATCAGAGATGCGTGTTTCCCAACTTTCTGCTTTCCTTCTAATCTAATTAATTTTATTTGTACAAAAGCTTTTTTAATTTAATATAATCAGAATTATCTATTTAACGTTTCATAATGCTCTTTATCTCTTGTTTAGTGATGAATTCTTCTCTTCCCCATAGATCTGACAGGTTGACTATTCCTTGCTCTTCCAATTTGCTTATGATGTCACCCTTTATGTCTAAATCAAGCACCTAGTTTGACTTTATCTTGGTATATGTTGTGAGATGTTGGTCTATACCTAGTTTGTGTCTTATTGTTACCTAGTTTTCCCAACAATTTTTGTGAAATAGTGAATTCTTATTTAAAAAGCTGAGATCTTTGGGTTTATCCAACACCAGGTACCTGTTCTGTTCCACTGATCTACCACTTTATTCCTTAACCAGTACGAGATAGTTTTGGTGATTACTGCTTTATAATATAGTTTGAGATCTGGTATTGGTAAGCCACCTTCCTTTTTGTTTTTTTTTTTCATTAATTCCCCTGATATTCTTGACCTTTTGTTCTTCCAGATGAATTTTGTTATTATTTTTTAGCCCTGTAAAATGATTTTTGGTAGTTTGATTGGTATGGCATTTAATAAATAGATTAATTTAGGCAGAGTTTTCATTTTTATTAAATTTGCTTGGCCTACCCATGAGCAATTGATATTTTTCCAGTTGTTTAGATCTGACTTTATTTGTGTGAAAAGTGGTTTTTAATTGTGTTCATATAGTTCCTGGGTTGTCTTGGCAGGTAGATTCCCAAGTATTTTATATTGTTTACAGTTATTTTAAATGGAATATCTCTTTCTATCTCTTGCTGCTGGGCTTTGTTGATCATACAAAGAAATGTGGATGATTTATGTGGGTTTATCTTATATCCTGCAACTTTGCTAAAGTTGTTCATTATTTCAAGTAGTTTTTAAGTTGATTTTCTAGAGTTCTCTAAGTGTACCATCATATCATCTGCAAACAGTGATAGTTTTGTTTCCTCATTGCCTATTATAATTCATTTGATTTCTGTTTCTTCTCTTATTGCTATAGCTGACATTTCTAGTATTATATTGAATAATAGTGGTGATGATGGACACTCTTGCTTCACCCCTGATTGTATTGGGAAGGCTTTAACTTATCCCCATTACAGATATGAAACTGATTATTTTAGAAAGATGCTATTTATCATTTTAAGGAACACTCCCTTTATTCCTATCTTTAGTGTTTTTAATAGTAATGGGTGCTGTATTTTGTCAAAAGCTTTTTTAGAGTCTATTGAGATAATCATATGATTTCTGTTGGTTTTGTTATTGATATGATCAATTATGTTGATAGTTTTCCTCATATTGAACCAACCCTGTATTCCTGGCATAAATCCCACCTGCTCGTAGTATATAATATTTGTGATATATTGCTGTAATCTCTGTTAGTATTTTGTTCAGAATTTTTGCATTTGATATTCATTAGGGAAATTGGTCTATAATTTTCTTTTTCTGTTTTAGCTCTCCCTGGTTTAGATATCAACATCATATTTGTGTCATAAAAGGAGTTTGGTGGGACTCCTTCTTTGCCTGTTTTTCTGAATAGTTTATATAGTATTGGAATTAATTGTTCTTTAAATGTTTGGTAGGATTCATTCATGAACCCAGTTGGCCCTGGGGATTTTTACCTAGGGAGTTCATTAATGGTTTGTTCACTTTCTTTTCCTAAAATGGGGTTATTTTGGCATTCTGTTTCCTAATCTGTTAATCTATGTAATCTGTATTTTTGTAAATATTCATTGATTTGCTCATATTGTCAGATTTATTGGCATGTAATTGGGCAAAATATTTCCTAATGATTGCATTAATTTCTTCTTCATTCTTCTTCATCCTTTTCATTTTTGATACTGGATATTTGGTTTTCTTTCTTTTTTAATCAAAATAACCAATGGCTTAGCTATCTTATTAGGCTTTTTTATAAAACCAGCTCCTAGATTTATTTATTAATTCAATAGTTTTTTTTTTTTACTTTCAGTCTTATTAATCTTACCTTTGATATTCAGGATTTCCAATTTGGTGCTCAGTTGGGGATTTTTATTTTGTTCTTTTTCTAGTTTTTTTTTTAGTTGCATGCCCAATACATTGAGCTATTCTTTTTCCATTTTATTGATGTAAGAATTTAGAGAAATAAATTGTCACCTAAGTTCTGCTTTGGCTGCATCCCATAAATTTTCAAATATTGTCTCATTGTTGTCATTCTCTTTAATGAAATTATTGACTGTTTCTATGATGTTCTTTGACCCATTTATTCTTTAGGATTAGATTATTTAGTTTCCAGTTAATTTTCATTCTGTCTTTACACTACTCTTTGTTGAATGCAATTTTATTGCATTATGATCCAAAAAGAATACATTTAATATTTCTGCCTTTCTACATCTGATTTTGAAGTTTTTATGCCCTATTACATAGTCAGTTTTTGTGTAGGTGCTATATGCTGCTGAGAAAAATGTGTATTCCTTTCTCTTCCTATTCTGCTTTCTACAAAAGTCTGTCATATCTAATTTTTCTAATATTCTATTTACCTCTTTAGTTTCTTTCTTGATTATTTTTATTGGATTTATCAAGTTCTGAGAGAGGAAAGTTAAGGTTCCCCACTAGTATAGTTTTGCTGTCTATTTCTTCCTTTAGCTCACTTAACTTCTCCTTTAAGAATTTGCATACTGTACCACTTGTTGCATATGTTTAGTATTGATATTGCTTCATTGTCTATGGTACCTTTTAGCAAGATATAGTTTCCTTCCTTATCTCTTTTAATGAGGTCTATTTTTGCTTTTACTTTGTCTGAGATCAGGATTGCTATACCCCTGCTTTTTTTTTTTTAATTTTGGCTGAAGCATAATAGATTCTATTCCAGCCCCTTACTTTTATTCTGTGTCTCTCCGCTTCAAATGTGTTTCTTATAAACAACATATTGTAGGATTCTGGCTTTTGATCCACTCTGCTATCTGCTTCTGTTTTATGGGAGAGTTCATCCCATTCCCATTCACAGTTATGATTACTACCTGTGTATTTCTCTCCATCATATTCTTCCTCCTATTTGTCCTCTCTCTCCTTTCATCCTTTACCTCCTCACCAGTGTTTTGCTTCTGTCTGCCACCTCCCTTAATCTGCCCTCCCTTCTGTCAGTGTCTCCCTGCCCTTTACTTGATCTCCTCCCCTCCTACTTCCCTGTTGGGTAAGATAGATTTCTATATTCAACTGATTATGTATATTATCCCCTCTTTTAGTCAATACTGATGAGAGTAAGGTTCAAGCGATGCTTTTGAATTTGTTTGATTGATTCTTGATGTCTCATAGCCGTTAGCTTCCACTTGCTCAATTCTAACTTTTAAGGTATTGTTTTTCTTGATTAGCTTTTGTACTTTCTTTTCCATTTGGCCAATTGTACTCTTTAGGAAGTTGTTTTCTTCAGTGGATTTTTGTATCTCCTTTTCCATTCTAGTTTTTAAACAGTTATTTTATTTTTCGAAGCTGTTGACTCTTTTTTCATCATTATCTTGCATCACTCTCATTTCTTTTCCCAATTTTTTTCTACCTGTCATATGATTTTTAAGTTCCGTTTTTTTTTAGTTCTTCCATGAGTTCTTTCTGGGCTTGAGACCACTTCCCAGTTGGGGGGGGGGTGTTGCCCATAGGTGTTTTGACATTGTGATCCTCCTTTGAGTTTGTGTCTTGATCTTCCCTCTCACCATAATAATTTTTTATGGTTAGATTCTTTTTTTGTTGTTTTTTTGCTCATCTTTTTGGTCTTCTTCCTTTCTTTTAAATTTGAGCTCTGCTCCCAGTGTGGAAAGGGCACTGTCTCAGGCTTCTTGTGCCAGGGGCTGCAGGTGCTGCCTTTTTACCTGGTGCTGCACTGATGTTTCCCTGAGACCCATGGAGGGGTGGAGGGTGAGGGAGAAGTATCTGGTGGTGTGCTGAGGGGGTGGGGTAGAGGATGGCTGGGGCTGCTGGAGGCGGTAGGGGTTTGGTAGCCTACCTGGTGTTGAGCTGGGGTCCTAGGGGTGGTGTATGGTGTGTGCTAAGGCCAGTGGGGTGTTTCTGCATTTCCCCAAGATTACACTGAAGCACATGGTTGTCTGGCCACTGCATATTGTCTGTTTACCCAGAGCTGTACTGAAGCACATGGCAGGTTCCCGGAGCTGGCAGCTGCCTGTTTATTTAGGTACCCAGAAGGTTGGTGTCTACCTGTTTGCCCAGAGCTATGTAAAAAAACGTGGAGTCTGGCCACTGGAGGTTGCCTCTTTGCCCGGGGCTATGCTGAAGCAGTCGGTGGTTCTCAGATCTAGAGTCTGCCCGTGACCCTGGCTAGAGGCACATGTGTAGAGGGGTGTCCTAGTGTTAGACTTTGCCTGCTCCACCACACTGGTGTTCAGATCTACCACTGGTTTGCTGAGGTGGGGCTTGCTGCTGGCTTATGGGACTGCGTTCTCCTTTTACCTGAGTGAGACAGACCTTTCCTGTTGATCTTCCAAGTTTCTTGGGTTCAAAGATTGTTTTACCCCATCTTTTTGCTGGTTCTGCTATTCCAGGATTTGTTTTGGGGTGCTATTTTATGGTTGTTTGGAGCTGAGTATGGGAGAGTTATGGCAATTTACTACTTATTCCACCATCTTGGCTTCCATAAGTTCCCCTAATTTTTTTGACAGGATTACTAGACTGGTTGGTCAGGGAAATGTTATTTATTTAGTCAATATACAGTTTAGCAAAGCATTTGACAAAGAAATTCATGCTATTTTTGTGGGCCTTATGGAGAGCTGTGAGATGGACAATAATAGAATTAAGATAATTCAGAGCTGGTGGAATGGCCAGTCCCAAAGAGTAGTTACTAAAGACTCATTGTCAGTTTGAAAAGATTTCTAGTGGAGTGCTCTAAGGATCTCTCTTTTACCCTATGCTGTCCAGATCAATGACTTGGATAAAGACATAGATAATAAATAATAACAATAATAATGGCTGATATTTATAGAGCACTTTAATATTTGCAAAGTGCTTTATTCACAATACAGTTGATCTCTTATTGTTTTTGGATTTTGTATTTGTGAATTCCCTTACTCCCTAAAATTTATTTGTAATCCCCAAATCAACATTCCTAGTGCTTTTGTGGTCATTCCTTAATATGTGCAGAAGGGTGAAAAATTTGAGTTGTTTGACACATTCCTGGCTGAGATCAAACTAGCAAACACTTTGCTTTCTTTTCAGCTGTAAACAAGTGTCCTTTTTGTGATGTATTTAGTGCCACATTTCCCACATTTTTGTGCTTTTTTTTTTATTTCACTGTTTAAAATGGCTCCCAAGTAGAGTGCTGAAGGGCTACCTAGTGCTCCTAAGCACAGGAAGGCTGTGATATACCTTACTGAGAAAATAGAGAAAATACATGTGTTAGATAAGCGTCATTCAGGCATGAGTTATAGTGTTTTTGGCCATGAGTTCAATGTTAATAAATCAACAATATGCTATATCCAGAAAAAGGAAGAGGAACTTGCCAATATGTATGTGAGACTGCTCTGGAAAGTCTTAAAGTAACATCTATAGTGTGCGATGAAGCTATGGAAAAGATGGAAAAATAGCCAAGTTTGTGGATTCATCAGATGACTACTGAAAAAAAACCCAAAACTTAGTGAACAGCATTATCGTAAGGCTTATAACCAAAGAAATTTACAGTTACATTACCCAGGGTCAGGAAAATGTTATAAACCCTTCTTGGCTAGTGCTGGCTGACTCTCAGATTTCAAAAGGCAATACTGGTTGAAAAATGTTAAACTTGCGGGTGAGGCAGGCTGTTCAGGTGAGGAGGCTGCAGAAGAATTTTTCAAATACCTGCTGATTGTCATACAGGAAAAGGATTATGTAGATAATTAGTCACTGCAGATGGACACAATATGGACCCAGAATTAAATACAAGGAAGAGAACAGACTTGTTTACATTTGAGAAATAGTGTGGTAGTGTGGTACTTTCATCCATCCTAAGCTGCATCCTGAACCAAAACTCATCTTTTTGACACCAGTATTCAAAGAATCTTAGCACTGGAAGAGACTTTAGAGGCCATCCACTCCAACCTGTAGCTGAAAGGGAGTCCCTTCCACACCATACCCAACAAAAGAATGTTCGGCCTTTGCTAGAAGACCTCAAAAGAGGGGAAACTTCCCAGTCTACATTTGGAGGCTTTAATTGTTAGGAAATTTTTCTTTATGTCAAACCTAGATCTTCTTTACAATCTCAACCCATTGTTTCTAGCTCTGTGCTCTAAAGATGAGCAGAATAAGTCTGATACTTCTTCCAAATAACAGCCTTAGCATGTCTGGCAAAGCTCAGATCTTGGGCTACCTCTTAAGAAGAACTTTTTGTGATTCCCCTAGTTTTCAGTGCACTTTCCTTTCTCAAATTGTCCTGTACTGTACCTCATTGCTACTCTCTGTCCCTCTGAGTGTGGAGCCCGAACTCTAAAACCTACCTCCATTGTAGGAGGGAGCTCAGCTCAGAGCATCTACTACTACTTTGAGACTTCTCTGATTTTTCCACCATACATCAGCATCTCCTAAAACACCACAACACCCTTCTCCTTTTCTGCTTCCTTTTGTGTGTTGTATTCTCCCATTAGATTGTAAACTTCTTGAGAGCAAGGACTATCTGTTTGTATTTGTATCTCCAATACTTAGAACAGTGCCTAAAACATACTTAATAAATGTTTATTGACTAACTGTATATATTTGCCTGTTTACATGTGGTTCTTCCTTTTCCCCAGAATGTAATTGAGATTGTAGTCCACTAAAATCCCTAGACCTAGTTATTAGAGGCATGTAAGTGGTGCAGTGAATAGAGTACAAGACCTGGAGTTGGGAAGACCTGAGTTCAAATTCAGCCTCACATACTTCCTAGCTGTGTGACATTGGGCAAGTTACTTTAACTTTTGTTTGCTTCTCTTTCCTCAACTGCAGGAAAAATAGAGATAATAATAGCACCTACCACCCAGGGTTGTTGTGACGATCAAATGAGATGATATTAGCACAACAATGGGCATATAGAAAGTGCTATAAAATATTAGCTCTTATTATTATTATTACTATCATCATTATTATTATTATTTAAGGTGACCTTCTTGCCATCTTGAACTTGGGGATTTCACTGTTCTAACCCATTTAAGTCTTTTCATTTATTCCTATTAAATTTTAACATCTTACATTAAGCCCAATATACCAACCTGTTGAGATTTTTTTTTGGATCCTGATTCTATCAGCCAATACGTTAGCCATTTGTCTCATGTGTGCATTTGACAAATACAAAGCCCACAAAATGAAGTACAGATGATTCTCCTCATTTGCAGTAGTTATGTTCTATGGAGTTGTTGTGAACATGAAATAGTGAATATTGAACCAGGGGAAATACAGAATTAAGTTTCTTCAAGTCTTTGGGCCTATTTTCATCAGCTGATCAATACATAAACTTAGGGGTTTCACTTAAAGTCACCCTTGGCATTGGCCAACAATAACATGGTTGCATGGTCTTTGAATGATTTAAAGCCAGGGGCTTTAGAGGCCATTTCAGTTACATAGGTTCATTTGCCAATGTCCTTGTGAAACAAGCCAGTCTCATCAGTGTTGAAAAACTATCTGTATCATAGGTAAGACATGTCTGTATCTCTAGATAGGTACTGTAGATATCTATAGCTGTCTAGATAGAGATATCTTTTTATCTCTAGATAGAGATAACTAGATCGATATCTATAGATATACCTAAATAGATATCTATATGCTATAGATGATGAGGTCCCTGGTTGATTCAATTTGCAGATGACATTGTGTTGATTGCATCCTACCCCAGAATGCTAAGAAAGATGAGATCAATGAGATCAATTGCCCCTCCAAAGAGATTAGCCTAACAAGCTACACCTGGACAATCAGGAATGCTTATTGCCCAGATTATGACATGCAGTGAATTAGTATATCACTATTTCTTTCTATGTATCTCTAGTTATCACATATCACATATCTCTATAGATATCTACCTAGTTATCTGTTTAGAAATATAGACATTTCTCTAGATATATGTATAGAAATCTGTCTAGTTATCTCTATTTCTAGAGATATAGACGTCTCTACACACACATACACACACACACACACACACACACACACACACACACAGATACACATGAAAACAAATCCACAGACCCCAGGTTAAGAACTCTTGATTCAGGGAATCTCTGTTCTACTTGAATCCTGAAGAAATCACCCTCCATGATAATGCTAAATACCTTTGGTAAACACAAGTCTGCCTGTTTTGTACCTCACCTGCTATGGCTAATTGGAGATTTGCTGAATGAATTGTTTCTGCAGTTGTATCTAGTGAGAAATTTTGCATAGTCTTGAAGTAGGCTTAAGAAATACCTTGTTGGAGAAGAGCCTCTACATCTTACTCTATGAAGTCAAATTCTTTTAAAAAAAATAGAATTAAAGAGAAGAAACACAGTAGGATCTTGCATTATTAAAGTTAGTTGTCTGCTGTAGATAATTATTTGTGAAAGCTTGTATGTTATATTTTCATCGATCTACTTTTGATAACTGTATAAGTTAGGCTTATAGTAATTTTATGAAGATGAGAGAGTAGGCATATGGGTCCAAAGTTATTGAAGCCCTTTCAAGCACCCTTTTTTTTTTTTTTGCAGGTGGTAAGACTGAGGTTTCTTCCAGTCACTTGATATCTTCTATTTTACTTATCTGGAGAATCATTCTTTCTGTGTATTGCTTCCAGCATGGTTTTCTTTTATGTGTATTTGGTTCAGTTGAGCTGCTCTCTCTGACTTCATTTTCTTGGTGCTACTTCTACTTCCTCTTATAACACATCAGGGACTGAGGTTTTAGGGTCTAAAGGTTTTGATTTTACTGTCATTGGTGATAAAAATAGTTGCAAAATACTTACAGGTCTGGCTTAGCGAGATCTCAAACCAAGTTTTCCTCACACTTTTCCCCTGGGCTGCTGTTCGCTGTTTTGTGAAATGATGCTAACTGCTCATAATCTTTCCCCATCTTCCCCTGTAATGTTTTGCAAATGAGTTTATATTCTATACTGATGTTGCCTTTGGCTGTCAGGTTGTTTCACTTGGCAAAGAGATCAAGCGTCTCCTGGCTGACACACTATGATAATATGAAATCATATGTAAGTGCATAAGGGAAGTGCAAACAATATATTCTGTTGGGTTTGAGAGGGTAAATGTCCTTACCAACTGGAGATTCAGGAAAAGCTTCATAGAATAAGTGTCGTTTGAGTTTAGTTTAAGAGAATGAGAAGGAATTCAGTGATTTAGGAGTGGGGCAGATAGAAAACAGACTGAGCAAAGACATGGAGGTAGGAGATTGCAGGGTTCATAAGGGGGATAGAAACTAGTCCAGTTTGACTAGAGTATAGTGGATATGGAGGAGAGCAATAGAAGTTAACTTTGGGAAGATAAAGTGGTACCAGATTTGGAAAGACTTTAATAAAGATGCTAAAAAGTTTTAACTTTACTCACCAAATATTTTTAAGTATGGCAAAGGGATGTGGTCAGGATACCAAGGATCTTAGGGACACATATGATGGTTTTATCACTGCTTCTAATTAAAGATAGGGAATTTAGAAAAGAAAATCTCAAAAGTGAATAACTTGATGTTGGAGACAGTATTTGGATTTCTGGGCTGGGGCATGAAATATAAGAGTAAGGGGCTCTTATCTTCTTTATTACCTTTTGCATCTCTTCTCTCCTCTCTGGTGATATCATAGCCACTCTAGTTCAGTCCCCTCATCACCTCTCCCTTGAACTACTGTAGTAACCTATCAATTGGCCTCCCTATATTCTGCTTCTTTCCTTTTTGATCTATCCTCCCCAGAACTGACACATTGTTTCTAAAGCATGAATCTGTTACTCATCTCCTCAAGAATCTCTATAGTGGCTCCCTACTGTCTGTGAGACAAAATGCAATCTTCTCTGTTTGGCATTTAAAACTCTTCTCCAGAATATTTTTTCCATCTGATGGGAAGTAATGACTTATCTCATAACCCATGACTCCTGCTCCTGTGCTCTACACTCTTGTCAAAGTGGCCTATTCGTTCCCTATATATGATATTCCACTCTCTGTCTCCATGCCTTGTCCAAGCTCTCCTCTGTTTATAGAATTCTCTCCTCATATCCATCCTGAGCTCCCTTCAAGGCTCAGGCCAAGTGCCATTTCCTTCAAGAGCTCTTTTCTGACTGCCTCAATTATTCACCACCTCCAAGCACTTTGTATATATTTTGTATATATCCTGTATTTACAACGAACACGTATTTCCCCCCCTGACCCATGTAGATTGTATGTGTCTTGAGGACAGAGTCTATTTCAGTTTTGCATTTGTATACTCTCTGCTTAACACATAATTAGGCTTACTTCATGTTTATTGATTGGTCTGCAGGTTGAGAGATGGAATGCATCTAATGAGAGCCAAGAAGAATTTGTTGCTTCATCAACTTATTTGATGGAACTTGCAATGTTTCATCAAGAAGGCTTTAAGTTAAAAATAGAAGGGGAGGAAGAAAAATGTTTGCCAGGTTATATAGGGGCTAGTAGGTATCACGTAATAAGGAGTATTTCAGTGGAGAATTCTAATAGTTTCTAAAAGTCAAGATCCAAGAAGAGACAGGTGATGGTCCTCATGGCCTGTAGTGAATTAGAAATCTTATCATAAGGAGGTCAGTACAACTTCACAGATGCTGTTGAGACTTGGTGAAATGTAGTCCATGACTCAACTGATGACACTTCCATTGCCCTTTATTTAAGAATGTTGGAACAAAAAAAAGGGGGGGCTTAAAAAAAGCCAAGTTGGAAGCAAAAAGGAAATCAAGGAAGGGTTAGGACCATCATTTAGGATGGATGGATTGGTGTTAGAGAGACGGAAGAAGAGCTCTTCAGCATCTCATTTTATTTCTGTTTTTTCTATCAACAAAAATCATGGTATAGTACCAATTCTGGAGCCAGAACACAGAATTTGAGAGTTAGAATGGGCTTCAGTGGTCAACTACTCCAACCTGTACATGAATGGAATTCCCACTATAACTGTCCCCCACAAGTGGTTATCCATACATAAATCTTTAGACTCTTCTTGGTAAAAGAGGAAGCACAGTATATACCAAAGGAAAAGGAAAAAGGACTTATATGTAAAAAAATTTATAGCAGCTCTTTTTGTGGTGGTAAAGAATTAGAAATTGAGAGGATGCCCATCAATTGGGGAATGGCTGGACACATGGTATATGATTGTAAGGAATATTATTGTACCATAAGAAAGGATGAGCAGGATGGTTCCAGAAAACCTGAGAAAACTTATATGATCTGAAGCAGAGTGAGGTGACCAGAACCTGGAGAACATTGCATATAGTAATAGCAATTTTATATGATGATCAGCTGTGAGCACCTTAGCTATTCTGATCAATACAATGATCTGAGACAATTCCAAAGGACTTATGAAAAATGCCATCCACCTGCAGAGGGAGAACTGATGGAGACTGAGTGCAGATTGAAGTATACTTTTTCTTGCTTTTTTTCCTATTATAACATGGCTAATATAGAAATATATTTTGTATGATTTCACATGTAAAATTGGAATCACATTTCTTGCCTTCTCAGTGGGTAGGGGAGGAACAGAGGGGAGGGAGAGAATTTGGGGGAAAAAATTTAAATGAAGGTTAAAATAAAGAAATAACAAATCTATTTTTAAAAAGAAAAAATAAGAGTCTATTAAACCTAAAAGGAACTTTAAAGATCATGGGATCATAGGTCTAGAGGGGAGAGGTATCTCACATTACATCTACTCTAACCCACTCATTTACAGATAAGGGAACTGAGGCCCAGAATTGTTAAAGATCATGTAAGTAGTAAGTGGCAGAGTTGAGATTTTAACCCAGTGCCCCTGACTCCAAGTCCAGCACATTTTGATCTTATCTTGTTATGCAGTGTGAAATTTTAGTCCATATCTAGTTTCTGCCAAATTGCTTTCTAGTTTTCCCAGCATTTTTTGTCAAATTATGAGTTCTTGTCCCAAAAGCTTGAATCTTCCGGTTTGTCAAACACTGGATTACTAGTGTCATTTACTATTGTGTATTCCTAATCCATTCCAGATTAGCTATTCTATTTTGTAACCAGATTGTTTTCATGATTACCACTTTGTAATAGTTTGAGATCTAGTATGACTAAAGTACCTTCATTTCTTTTCATTGATTCCCTTGATATTCTTGATCTTTTGTTCTTCCAGAAAAGTGTTTTTTTCTAGCTCTATAAAATGATTCTTTGGTAGTTTGTATGGCACTGAATAAGTAAATTAATTGAGGTAGAACTGTCATTTTTATTATATTGGCTCAGCCTGTCCATGAGCAATTGATATTTTTCCAGTTCTTTAGATCTGACTTTATTTGAATGAAGTGTTTTGTAACTGTGTTTAAATAGTTCTTGGGTTTGTCTTGGCAGGTTGACTCCCAAGTATTTTATAATGTCTGCAGTTATTTTAAATGGAATTTCTCTGTCTCTTCCTGCTGGAAGAGATATATATTACCAACAAAGTAATATATAGAAATGTTGGTAATATATAGACATGTTGATGATTTATGTAGGTTTATTTTATATCCTGCAACTTTGCTAAAGTTATTAATAATTTCAAGTAGTTTTTTCAGTTATTTCTCTAGGATTCTCTAAGTATACCATCATATCATCTGCAAAGAGTGATCATTTTGTTTCCTCATTGCCTGTTATAATTCCTTCTATTTCTTTTTCTTGTCTTATTGCTATAGTTCTCATTTCTAGTACAATATTGAATAATAGTGCTGATGATGGACACCCTTGCTTCACCCTTGATCTTATTGGGAAGGTTTCTAGCTTATCCCCATTACAGATAATTCTTGCTGATGGTTTTAGATAGATGCACTATTTATCATTTTAAGGAAAACTCCATTTATTCCTATGTTCTCTAGTGTTTTTAATAGGAATGAGCCTTGTACTTTGTCAAAAGCTTTTTCAGCATCTATTAAGTTAATCATGTGATTTCTGTTGGTTTTGTTTTTGATATGGTCAATTATGCTGATAGTTTTCTAAATATTGAACCATCCTTGCATTCCTGGTATAAATCCTACCTAGTCATAGTATGTGATCTTCGAAATATATTGCTGTAATCCCCTTGCTAGTATTTTATTTAAAATTTTTACATCAATATTCATTAGGGAAATTGGTCTATAGTTTTCTTTCTCTGCTTTTGCTCTTTCTGATTTAAATATCAGCACTATATTTATACCATAAAAGGAATTTGGTAGAAATCTTTCTTTTTTTTTCAGATAGTTTTTATAGTATCGGAATTAATTGTTCTTTAAATCTTGGTAGAATTCACTTGTGAATCCATCTGGTCCTGCGGATTTTTTCTTAGGGAGCTGATTGATGGCTTGTTCTCCACCCTGGAACTGTGATCAGGGACCCTACTCCCCTTCAGTCACAAATGCTAGAGCTCCTCTTTTCCCAGGAACTGAGACCTGGAGTTGCATATAGACAATGCAATAGGGTCCTTCACCCTGTGCCAGTTTGCAAAGGGCTCCCTATAAGGTCGTTTTGACCAGTTGTCCAAACTGCTTACCATCTCTGGGGTGAGAGCTCCCCAAACTACTGCTAACACTGTTGCAGCTGCTTCCAAGACCTGCTGCAGATTTTGTCACTGTGTGCACTATGCTCTGGAGTGGCCCCCACCCTGGTGTCACAGACCTCTCCTGCCAATCTTCTAAATGTCTTGGGCTCAAAAAATGTCTCGTTTAAACCTTTTGTTGGCTCTGCCACTACAGAATTCTAGTTGAGGCATTATTTTAAAATTGTTTGGAAGGAAATGTTGGGAGAGTTCAGCTGAGTTCCTGCCTCTGTTTCACCATCTTGGCTTCTCCCTCTCCCCCTCCTCCTGCCCTGCCCCCTGCCAGTTTCTCTAATAGAATCTTAAGCCAGAGAAACTTAGACCTTCATCAACTCTTTCATCATAAGCTAATCATCTTCTACCCCATGTGTCAACCTCACTGCTTTGTATTCCCTTCCTGTCACACAAGCCAATCAGTTGACTATCCCCAATTCATTCTGGCTCTCCAGCTTCAAATACCTGTTTCCTTTCTTTAATGAATGAATACAGTACTTATTATATACGAAACCTTGTACTGTATGCTGAGAATACAAATAGAAAAGGAAAACTGGCCCAGTGCTCCAGGAACTCACATTCTAAGAGAAGAGAAAACACACACGAAAGTTTCAGCTGCAGGTCATCTACACACACACACCACACACACACACACACACACACACACACACACGTGTGTGTGTGTATGCGCAGTTCACATCTATAACATGCTTTGTGATTGCTTTGTATACATAGTGATATGACTCTTACAAAACTGTGAGTTAAGTGCTGTTATCATCCCCATTTTACAGATGAGGAAACCAAGGGTCAGAGAGATTAAAGTGACTTGCCTGATGTCACACAACTCATAAATAGTAGATGAGAGACTTAAATAGTTTTCTCAGACTTCAACTCAGGCATTCTCATCTGCCATGGGAGACATAAGTAGGGAATAACAGAATGGAGAAGATAGGTACTGAAGGGATATGAAAGGGAGGAAGGGAGGGAACTGAGGACAGAGGGCATAAACTAAGAGTGGGTGTGTAGAGGAGATGAATATCATAGACTGTGATGAATCAGGAAGATAGAGTTCTAGGACTCTGTCTTCTCATTCCCACGCATCAAACAGCGTCTAAATGGCAATGTAAAAGCTCTAGTGTCAGGGGATGGGGAGTGACTTCCAGGATAACTCCTTTTCCAATACACCTCTCCCTCTCTCTCTCCCCCTCTTTCCCTCCTCTCCTCCTTTCTCCCTCTCTCCCTTTCTCCCTCCCTCTCTCCTTCTCCTCTTAAAATGATTTCTTACTGGTGCATTTACTGAGCACCTCACCATAATCAGCTATGTTCTGGTTATGACATAGAGAAAAAACTCCCCTAAAACTATAGCATCTACATACATATGATTTCCAAGCTAAAATAAGATGACAAACTTAATACTCAATTAAATTTTGTTGAATTGAAAGGAGTAATTTTTTCCCTAACATCTCTAGTTCCCTGCCACAGTTCTCTCATGTTCATTTTCATTCCGTACTCTGCAAGGTTTTAACACTCAGAAAATGTAATTCTCTGAGTGGATATCCTATCCAACCTAATTCCTTTACAACAAACGGTAAGGGACTTTCCAGTTTCTTTTGTTGTACTGAAATTTTACTATAGGGAGTATTGATCAAAATAAGTGGGCTATTATGTGGTGCTTGTTTGTTTTTTATACAAAAATATTTGGAAAATCTTAATTGATTTATATTGTAATTGTTGGTGGGTGATACTCACTTGTCAAGCTTCACCACAATTTTTAGCTCAAATTTAAGCATACCCTAAGATCGTTGCAAGTATAGCTTTGACTTCTTTAGGATAGAGAACCGTGGGACTTCCTGGGATATTTCTCCAGGAAATTCTTCCCCATATCATTAGGCATGCATTCAGGACTCTAAAGGCATTATTCAGGATCCCTGATGTAGGTAGGGAAGGAAGAAATATGAACAAAAGGTGTCAGTCCTAATACATGCAAAAAGTCCTGTCACACTCCTCAGGTGTTGCCTCAGGTGTGCCAAGATTTCTACCCAAGAACTCAGAGCTAAAAAAGGGAGCATTTTTTAGAGAACAAACTATGGTATTCAGCTGGAGGAAATATCTGTGCATAGGCAAGGATGGGGTGGGGAAGGGCAATGCCTTCCTGAGGAAAGGGGCTAGCTCTGAGTAAGGAGCTGAGCTGTCATAGACGGAAGGTCTAGGCTGGACCAGTACCAGGGTTCCTTTGAATAGAGGAAGTTGAGAGAAGTAGGCATTTACTATGGGATTTCTTGTCTAAATAATATCCAATATAAAATGTTCAGCTTTTGGCTGGGAAGTCAATGCCCGATGAGCAGGCAAGAGACAGAGAAGGCCAGGGAATTGACAGTTGTCTGGCTTAACCTATCCCCCCAAAGCTTCAACCTTATGCTTCACAGAATCCTGTGCAGTCTTTGGTGTTTCCTCCTGATTCAGCCCCACAGGGTCTGAGGGCCTTGCCAAACCTTTAGTATGGAGTGGAAATTCAGATAAGAAGAGGAAGGGGGTAGTCAGAGACCTAAAAATGAAACTTAATTCTGAAAGTGTAACTGGGACAGGATCATTGATGCTGCCGCAGGGCGTGAGCAAGAAATCCCATAGCAAATCCTGCATTGAGAAACTGATACCTCTCTGTCCCTCCCCCCCATATAATCAACCAACCATGCCATTTAGACCAAGATGATTTATTCTATAGAGACTTCATCAGCAACTGAGGAGCTCTATTCCTATAGCCAAAATAAGTGAGCATGATAAAGTTGCCAGAAATATTTACATGGAAAAGCAAACATCTGAAAACACTTTTGTGATTTGAAGATGGTGACAATAACTGATGACTTAATCTGGGAGTGTAGTGCAGGGGAAAGAATGCTGGATTTGTAATCAGAAGCCTCTAGTTCAAATCCTGGTTTTCTGTCAATTAACACCAGTATAGATTCTGAACAAGTCAATTAACTTCTCCTAGGATTAACTTCTTCATATTCACACTAAGAGGGTTGAAATAAATTATTTCAAAGGTTCCTTCCGGAACTAAAATCTTGTACTTCTATATTATCTGATATCCTATGTACTTCTCACCACTAATCTGTGTCCTAGAAATAAATCATGCTATTTTAAACAATGTAAATTAGAGAGGGAAGTGTTATATTTGGAATCAGAATGACTGTGTTCAAATACCAGCTTCATTTCTTACTTTCTTTGTGACCCTGGGCAAATTCCTTTACTTTTCCCTGGGCTTCCATTTTTTTTTTTATCCATAAAACAAAGGGGCTGGATTTGATGTTGGGGGCTCTACATCTTTCATCCTAGAGATCTGAAAGCCCCGGTGAGACACAACATTTGATGTCCCTAGAGTAAGCCCCTGAGGGTCAGTGCCTTTGTGTGACTCCTCCAAGAGGCAGCTTGTTTCTTAGTATAGACAATCCTGCAGCTTTCTTAATTAATTTAAATATGTGATCATTCCTTTAGCTCATCCCAATGAGCACACCTGTGTGGGGCTGCCGGGGCTGCCCACATTCTCCCCCACTTCTGAATGGATGTTTACTTGAGAGTAAATTTCAGCACAGATCTGCCTCCATGTACATTTTCATTTTTTTTCAAGGAAAGAAATTCAGTGGAGAATTTAAACACCTGTTGTTTAGAGAGAGCTTCTTATAAGATGACAGAGGTGAGGAGGGAAAATAGCTGTTTTGATTACAGAAATCATTCAGGAGCATACTGGTGAACTGAAGAAAACTGCCATGCTCCCAGAAAGATTCCCCTGCACAGTTAGTTAACTCTTGGTGATGATGCAGGGATTGACTGTCCATATTTTGGAGGCTTCTGTTCCTTTCTCTGTAATACACTTTACAGCTTGACCATTTTTCTGATTATTTGGGATTTAGCAGCATAGAGTGGTAGATAGAGGGTGGACCTCAGGGTCAGGAAGACCTGAGTTCAAATATTGCTTCTGATGCATACTGGCTATGTGACCCTAAGCTAAAAGTTACAGAAGAGTTGCTGATTTGCATTGATGGAGAGAGTTTCCACCCTAGGAGCTCCCTACACCTATAAAATCACAACTCTGGACCAAAATATAAGCATTTGGCCAGCAATATTTTGTGGAATACTGCTGTTTGTAGTCTTGAAGACCTGGATTCAAGTCCTGGATTTGAAGCAAACCAGGCAAGTAATTTCCCCTTTCTGCCTTATTTCCTCCTCTGTTAAATGGAGATAACACTGAGTTCAGTATCTGCCTTGTAGGTTTGTTAGGGGAGCAGTGAAATCCATTATAAACTTTAAAATGCTATAAAGATGTGAGGCCTTATTATTTTTAAGGTACAGATTAAAGGAACAAATAGGATTAACAGTATTTACTCATTTTGAGAGCCAGATTAATGACATTTCAAACTTTGACCCTGGAAAGTGCATCCTTATTCCTTAAAAATCTGAGCTATGGGGCCATCAGGTGGCTCAGTGGATAAAGCACCGGCCCTGGAGTCAGGAGGACCCGAGTTCAAATGCGGTCTCAGACCAGACACTTGACACTTACTAGCTGTGTGACCCTGGGCAAGTCACTTAATTCCATTGCCTAGCAAAAACAAACCAAAAAAAAAATCTGAACTATATAATATCCTGACATGGGAATTAAAAATTTGTGTCTTAGATGTTTAAGATAAAGTACCTGAGGTAGTTCTGGGTTCTTTTCAGGACTCAGGTTTCAACTCCTAGAATAGACAATGTCAAACTCCTATCATTGCATGTGGATGTTGGTGTGTTTTTGTTCTATAGCAGGCACAAATTTTGGGACAAAGGTCATCAAAGGAAGATTTGCAGATCCAATGTATTGTGGCTGATCCATGGCACATTTTACATCCCCTAAAATTTGGCATGTTCATTGAAATGGGAATTCTGAGGTTTTAAGCATAGTGCCCATGGCTCTGTTAAAGATGAAGATTTTGAATTTTGTACAGCTAGAACCAGGACTTGCTTTAAGAGGAGAAAAAAATGGAGCTGAACAGTTATTCTTCCTGAGGTAGCTGAGCTCGGCCCCAGTTTTGGCTGATGCTTCCATTTCAACCCATCACAAAGAGACAATCGCGTGCTTCTGGCCCACTTTAGCTGTCCTTCTCTCCTCTCACTGCAGGCTGCCCTCTTTGACTGTGCCTATTCATGACACCTTAGCTTCTTTCGGGAGAGTCAGATTCATCTTGGTTGTCTGTGTTTAGTAAATCATTTTGGCATGACCGTCTCCACCAATTCTGACTGCTGCTGCATTTTCCTTACTGAGAGAGAAAGTGTCAAAAACCCTAATATACTGTAGCAGGGAGTTCTGGTTGAACCTCTCAGGGTTTTTTTGGATGCCAGGCACCAATGCAAGACATTCAGAGTGAGGTGGACTGACCCATATTGCTTTGTAGCATTTAAATTCTTCTTAACAACGACAACAACAACAACAAACAACACAAGTGTGTGTGTGGTGAGGGGATAGGGTGGGGAACCAAGGGAAAGAGAAATGATGGGAAGTAAAACCGTGTGCAGCATTGGCCTGAGAAGCAAGCACGATTTGTCAGGTCTCTTCAATGCTCCCATTTTTACTGAAAACCATAATTAACTTAAATCTTTGCTCCTTGAGAGTAGAGATTGTTTCCTTCTTTGTATTTGTATGTCTGGTGCCAAGAACAGAGTAGGTGCTTTATCAATGCTTCTTGACTGGCTGATCATCTAGAGGAGCTTTTTGCTCGTGAGGCTATCACATTCTCTCTATTGATGGTTCAGAGACATTCACTGGGGAATAGTCTTGGCCTTAAAGAGACTGTTGTCATTTTTCAGTTGTGTCTGACTTTTCGTGACCCTCTTTGGGGTTTTCTTGGCAAAGTTACTGGAGATTTCCATTTTCTTCTCCAGCTCTTTTTACAGATGAGGAAACTGAGGCAAACAGAGTCAAGTGACTTGCCCAAGGTCACACAACTAGTAAGTATCTGATGTCAGATTTGAACTAAGGAAGATGAGTCTTCCTGACTTTGGGCCCAGAACTCTATCCATTTCACCACCAGCAGCCCTTTTAAAAGGACTAATACAATTTAATTTGTCCTGTGAGAATTTCAATAACTTAAGTTCCCAGAAACGTTCAGTCTGCCATTTTAACTGTTTCATGGAGTAAATTTCAATATAATATTTGCTAGGTCAAATTTTGAGGATGACTGCCTGTCAGAGCAAAAACTCTCTCTGGAAACTCCTGTAGTTTTAACAAAAAGATAATTTTTTAAAAAAATCTCGGTCTGGCATTTAAAGACCTTTGCCCATTTCCCCAGTCGTACTACTTTCCTTCATGTTCTCTTCGTACCACTCAAACTGGCCTGCTAGCTGTTCCCCAAGCACAACATAGGATCTGAGATCGAGAGCTGGAGGGGTCACTAGAGACATTTAGTTTAATTCCCTCATTTTACTGAGGAGGAAACTTAAGTGACTCGTCCATGGTCACAAAAACTAGTTAATTGAGAAAGGCAGGATTTGAACCCATTTTCCTAACTCCAGAGCCAATAATCTTTCCAGTACAGCTTGCTTCTGCATCTCACCACCATGCCTTGGCACAAAATGGTACCCCAGGCCTCTATGTGGTGCAATGGACCACTCAGAGCCTAAGGGTGAAGATATGCAATTTCTTTTTATAAAAACATATTCAGTAACTCCCAGTTAAAAGCACTCCATGAAGTGGTGAAAGCAGACCAAAGGGAGATAAAAGCATATAAAAGCTACCAGTGAGGAAATAAATGCAGATAGTACAGAAATTCTTTGGGTTCCTTGGGGGTGCTTGCCCGTGTTCCAGAGCTGTGCCCGTACCCTCCTTTTCCAAAGGTCCCACAGCTAGGTACAGATCAGAGCATCTACCTCAGGGCTGCTCCATTGCATCTTGGCCTAGGAAGAGGCCTGGTTGGTACAGTGGAAGTGTGAGGGTTAAAGGTTAAGTCAAAGCACTCCGATTCGACTGCTCTTCTAGCCCATAGCAGGTGGCTCTCATTTCTGGAATGGATTGCATTTTCACCTCTAAGTGATTGAATCCCTCCAAAACACAACTCAGTTGCCACCTCCCATACAAGACCTTTCCTGATACCTTCCCCATAGTTGCTTTCTCCCTCTTAAAATGACTATGTATCATTTTCTGTGTCCTTTATATTTTCTGATGCTTGCATATTTTAGCCTTAAAGAATTATGTATCTATTGAACTAAAATGAAACATTTTTCATTGGGGGTAGAAGCTCCATTTAAAAAATGTTCACCTTTTTAAAAGTCTGTCCCACTTGGCAGCTAGTATTATTTTTAGAGGAATCTAGGCTAAGTCTACCTACAAGAAGTCAGGGATTTGTTTTTCTTTCTTTCAGTGGTACAGACCTGATTCTTCTCTGTTCTATTCTTTCTCTCTACTCTCAATTCTGAGAGCCCTAGTTTCATGAAAGTGAATTGCACCTAGTGGCAAGAACACAGGGCTTAGAATCTTAGGCTCATGGATGTGTATAATGGGAAGAGACTTCATTTTATAGATAAGGAAACTGAAACAGACATTAAATAACTTGCTAGAGTCACACAATTTAGTAATTGTTTGAAGTGGGATTTGAACCCATCTTCCTAACTCCAAGTCAGTTGCCTTAATCATTCATTATGCCATGAGAATAAGACTTGGGTTATAGTCTTGGCTCTGCTACCAACTAATCAACCAAATTTATTTATTAGCAACTAAAATTATTTCTGGCAAGTATCTTAATCCTTTTTCTTCCTCATCTGGACTTCAGAACTTCAAAAGATCTGTGATCTCACTGATGAAAGCATTCTCTTTCAAGAAGTCAATCTATGCCTTTCTCATTCTGTGAAGTTTTTGTCCATGTTTTTATGGACAAAATGTTTTGTGCATGTTTTTATGCTGTGTACCTAAATTCTTCAGAAGGGTCCCAATTTGAGCTGTCCATCTGCTCTTGCTGTAGTTAGGTAGGACCATAGCCTTAGAACTTGAAGGGAACTTGGCAGTCATTTAGTCCATGCACGTAATTTTTCAGGAGAGGAAACTGAGATCAAGAGAGGTAAAGCAACTTGTCCAAAGTCACACAGATTGTAAATTGTACGCTTTCAACCTCAATTCTCTGATACCAGATGGCCAGCCCACCTCTTTTTCTGGTCATCCATCTCTTCGAACATAGATTTTATGTAGGTTTGTTGTGAGTAATTCATTGCGGTTAATGTGCTGCATCCAATTTTTACCCACTTTTTTTGATTCTTCAAAAATTGTTTTCCAAGATCTGAAGCTATGTAGCCTCATGTATGAGATAGGGTAGCACTAGCTAATGCTGATTGCCCAGAATTTATATGAGGATGAAATGAAATAAAAGATATGCAAATGCTTTTGGTAGGCAAACATGTGGTACTGTAGTATTATGATTATATTATGTGGCCTAAGTGTAGCTCCCATCATAACTTCTGTACCATCTTTCTTTCTCCCTGGCATGGCTCACTTGCCGCCACATACCTTTATGCCAGTAGGTCTGGAAATTTTTTCCCAGAGTAGGGGGCTAGCCATGACCACATAGCTACTATTCCTAATTTGTTTCAGAGTCTTAAAGATGATCTTGGTGTCAGAGTGAAATACACTTCAAAGACTGCCACTTTACCCCTTAGCTTGCACTGGCTTTCCATTTATACAAATCAATCAGTCATCCCCAGTACTTAGTCACTAAGTACTTAGTACTTGGTAGCCTAACACAGAGTAGACACTTGATAACTTTTTACTGACTCACAGTGACATTACATTTAATCATGTGATATTTATTAAATAAGGCAAAAGCATGGATAATCATAACACAATAGGAAGCAAAAACAGGAGTAGTCAAAATATAACAGTCTACTATAAACTTGGGTCTCACTTCCACCAAAGCACACAGTATAGGTGGGAGGATGGGTACACACTTACAGAAACCTAGCCCAGAGGCGCACGAGTAGGAAAACCCTTATGCCTTCAAGGAAGACAGGCTTTAGTGTCCTTGGTCTCTTTAAAGAACAGTCTGTAAGGTGCATCATCTGCTGGGCAAAGCTCCTTCTTTGCTACTCTTTTAGCACACAGCCACCCTTGGTTTGGTGTTGAGAAACTGTTATACTCTTTTAACCACAAGCAGTGTTCTTAAGTTAGAGACTAGCCAGTCTCCTAAGATCTTCTCTGAGACTCTGAGGCAGCAGTTCAGTCTTTCCCCAGCCAAATCTTCAAATAGCAGGGGAATCTCTTTTATCTAATCAGCTCTCAACAAAGCTATGCCCCTTCTCACAGCAAAGCATATGTAAAATCTGTATTTCCCTTTCTCTGTCCCCCTCTTAAACTAGAGAATTAACACAAACATAGGAGTTTCCCCTCTCTCTCAGATTGTAGATGACACTAGAGAAAAATAATGCCTTCCTCCAGCCAATCAGCTCTCAGCAAAGCAGTGCTTCTCTTCTCAGCACTGCCCTCATCAAAATAGCCGCAGATCCTCCCTATCGCCTTTAATCAGCTCTTGTCAAGTCCAACATTCTGTGTTCTGTAAAAAAAAAAAAGTAGGTATAATATATTTTAAAGTTCAGTTTCCATTATGAACATTTTATACATCATTTTCTTAAGTCTAGATGATCAACAAAACTATGACTCGAGCCCTGATTCATAATGTTTGCCAATTTCTAACATGCAAATACTTCACCTGAAAATTTAATAATTGGCCTTGTGAACATGAGCCAGCTCCAGCATGCCCCTGTTACATCTCTTCTCTTGTGGCATCTGATTTGTCAGGACCTCCCCATAACCACAGCTCTCACTAATTTATGATGTGAAACTTAAAAATTCCATCCTTCTGTCAGGCATGATCCCAACAATCCCCATATAATCTTCCCATGGCCCTTAAACAGTTCTTTGATTTACAGTTTCTCAGTTATAATCTTCAAACCCCCATAAAACAGTAATATGTAAATGAGCTGGTTGCCACCATGCCCTGCAGCCATCTCTAACACAGTCAGTGCTCTACCTTCAAACAATTCCTCTTAATACGTTCATCTGAAGGGCAGTTTTCTCTTGTGTCCTCGCCATGGTTGGTGTGTCTGTCCACATCGTTTTATCTAAGAGGTCGTGTTCCTTCTCAAACTGATTTTATCAGGGTCCCTCACAGAAATGTTATTTTCCTGCGATCAAATGTCCATATTTGAAAGGGGCAATACCTTATATGTGTAGCATTGTCGTGTTATGGTCATATAATATATTCTCACCGTCTGTCTGGTTAGTGCATGTTATTCGTGTTATGTCATATGAGCATCATTTTTAAAATTCCACTTGTGATTTCCTTGATATAGGGCAGGGGTGGGGAACCTGGGAAACATTTACATTTGTTCTGTGAAGTTTGGATTCAGTCAAAGGGCCCTACCTGAGGACTTAGAGGGCCACATGTGGCCTTGAGGTTCCCCACCCATGATATAGGGAGTTCCAGCGAAAAAATGTTGGAAAAAAAAGAAAGAAAGAAGGGGACCACTAAACTGCAACTTATCCCTTAGATAAAGATTCCTTCAGGCTCTATATTGACTTAGAAAACTATAGATTAACATTATCTATATTCTGTTGTGAAAAAGAAAACTTCCTCTGCTGATGCAGATGGACATTTTCTTTGGAACTTAGGTTCTTAGAGAGTTGCCTTTCTAAGAGGCAATTGGGTTACAGTGTGTAATAACTAGCATGTACCTGTAAGAGCTGATGACGCAGACACTCACACACACACACACACACACACACACACACACACACACACACACATATATATATATATATACAGAGAGGAAGAGAGAGAGAGAGAGAGAGAGAGAGAGAGAGAGAGAGAGAGAGAGAGAGAGAGAGAGAGAGAGAGAGAAAGCTCCTTCTGAGTTGCTATGTGGAAAAGTCAAAAGTAGAATCATAGATAATTCACTCCCTCTCTCCCTCTCTTCCTTCCTTCCCTCCCTTCTTCACTCCTTCCCTTCTTCCATTCCTTTCTCCCCTCCCTCCCTTCCTCCTTTCTTTTCCCTCTCTCCCTTCCTTCCTTCCTTCTTTCCTTGTTCCTTCCCTCTTTCCCTCCCTTCCTCCCTTCTTCACTCCTCTTCTTCCTTTCTTTTCTCCCCCTCCCTCCCTTCCTCCTTTCTTCTCTCTTTCTCCCTCCCTTCCTCCCTTCTTCACTCCTTCCCTTCTGCCTTTCCTTTCTCCCCCCTCCCTCCCTTCCTCCTTTCTTTTCCCTCTCTCCCTTCCTTCCTTGCTTCTTTCCTTCTTCCTTCCCTCTTTCCCTCCCTTCCTCCCTTCTTCACTCCTTCTCTTCTTCCTTTCTTTTCTCCCCCTCCCTCCCTTCCTCCTTTCTTCTCTCTTTCTCTCTCCCTTCCTCCCTTCTTCACTCCTTCCCTTCTGCCTTTCCTTTCTCCCCCCTCCCTCCCTTCCTCCTTTCCACTTTCTCTCTCTCTCTCCCCCTCCCTTCCTTCCTCCTTATGCCTTTTATACTACAGTTACTTCCCACCTAATCACCTCATCCTCGATAGAACACTTCTCATACCAAAGAAAAACAGTTAAAGAAAACAAATGGACAGTGACTGCAACTGATAGCACATGCAACAGCCTGTACCTGTAGTCCCTAATCTTTCTACCAAGAAGAGGGAAGAGTGTTTCATCCTCAGCTTTCTCGAACCAAGATTAGATATTGAGTCATGATGTCTTTTTGTCTTGTTTTCATTTATGTTATTGTCGTCATCACCTGTATCATTCTCCTGTTTCTATTTTCTTTACTCTGTCATTTTTATCCAGTCCTGTTTTCCTGTTTTCCTGAATCCCTCAAGGTCATTTCTCACAGGTCTTATGACAGTAATAAGGTCTCTCTTATTACAATACTCCTCCATTACATTCATACAACACAGCTCATTCAGCCATCCTCCAACTGATCGGCACTCACTTTGTTTCCACTTTTTTGGAGGCTGCTTGGCATTGTGAATGGGGCTGACTTTGCAATCAAGATGGTTTGAGTTCAGCTCCACCTCTGCCACTTAACAGTTTGGAAGAGACTTAGAAACAGTTTCTTCCAACCCTCCCATTTTACAGATGAGGAAACTGAGATCTGGAGACTATGACCCTGGGCAAGTCATTTAACCTCTCTTACCCTTAAAATGGCCATAATGATAGCACCTACCTCCCAGGGTTATTGGGACGATCGAAAGAGATAATATATGTGTTTTGCAAACCTTAAAGCACTATATAAATTTTAGCAATTATTATTATTAGGGCTAGGGATTGGCCCCGTGATTTCATTGGTATAGAACAGGGCTTCTTAAGCTTTTTTGCACTGGAGACCCCTGCATTTGGGCAGTGTGTGTTGGTATTGTGTGGCCTGAGGGTGTGTGTAGTGCAAAGTGCATATGCTTTGTGTTCAGAACCATGGCTGCAGTGAAGTTGCTCAATGCAAGCAGTGCTGGAAACACCTTGGATTCATTTTGCATTTGATTTTGCATTAATTTTTGGTTGTTATGCATTCAGAAACCTTTCACTGTTGCTAAATTTTTGTGACTCCGTAGGGGGTAGCAATCCACAATTTAAGAAGCACTGGTATAGGGAACTCCCAGGTGAGGAAATTCCTTCCATCTCTGCAGGTTAACACTTTCTTTGCAACTCAGTATTAGAGTTGCCTAGAGCCCTGAAAGGTGAAGGGATTTTCCCCAGGATCACACAACTAGGATGTGTCAGAAGTGAGACTTGAGTGTAGGTCTTCCCGATTTTGTGTCTAGCTCCACCTCCAACATCATGATATTACTATCATTGGTGTATGTATAGGAATTTTCTTTCTGTTACTGACCTCCTTGGTCGGGGTCAGGAGTCAGTACCCAGCAACAAGATCACTAGGTCAAAGGGTATGGAGGGCTTAATAACTTGTATTGCATAATTCCAAGTGGAGAATTTTAGCACCCCATCCTGAACACATGACAGAATTAACTTACCTCCTATCTGTATCACAACCCGTGTCAAAGGGAGAAGGAATGGTGGGAGGCAAGATTACTGCAGGCAATCCATGATTCTTTTTAGCTTGATTTTCAATGAGTGATAGGGGCTTCCCCCAAACCACCCTTACCAAATTAAAAGTCCTCTTTTTCCTTTGACAATCTTCCCATCTTAATAAGAGGGAGCAAAAGAAGGAGAAAGAATACTTCTTTTAAAGTTCAGGGATTGAGAAGATGATGAAAGATGAGAGAAAAGGTAACAGGAGTGAAGGAGCTGAATATATATATTTAGCCAAACCTTAGTTATTCAAAACTTAAGTTAACCAAGACTGGCAGTGAATTTCACATATCCCCCAGCTACTGTAGTTCACATTATAAACTCTTCCAATTACCTGAAATCTCACTTAACTTAAATTTCAGCATATCCCCTAGGGCATTCAGATAATCAAAGTTTGAGTGTCTAAAGTAATACTGGGAAGGAGGGGGGAACCTTAAGACTGAGAAGGAGATGGATCAGGGAAAAAGTGTCTCAGAGAAAGGTATTAGAATCATTAAGTTACAAACTCAAAATTGCTGAAGTGTTATCTAAAAATTACAGAAGTGAAAACAGATTTAGAAAAGGACACTGAAAAACATGTACCAGGCTGAATAATATAAGAATGAATTTGGGGCAAAGTAGAAATATAGGGGCCCTTATTCCAGCAAAAACCATCACAGAATGAATTCACCAAGTTAACTTTTCTTACTTATGAAAAGCTGCAGGCCAGGGGACTGTAGTCAAATGAATGCCATCATTTCATTGATTTCAATATCAGCCGTATAGTTTAGAGTTGGAAGCTTAGACATCATTTAATCTAACCCCCTGATTTTACAAACAAGAACACTAAAGCCCAGAGAGGTTAAATACACATCTCTAAGCACATAGTTTTCGGGAGAGAGCTAGGCCAGCAGGTGGAAGAGGAGAGCAAGGCTTTGTGTGGATAGAGTCCTAGACTTTGTGTCATGAAGACCTTAGTTCACAATCCTGCTTTAGACACTCACAAACTGAATGACCCTGGGAAAGTCAACCTGTCAGCTTTAGTTTCTTCATCTATAAAATGAAGATTATAACTCTAACTCTTACCTCACACAGATGTTCTAAGGGTCATAGATTTAGAGCTGAAAGGGACTTAGAAGCTAGCTAATCCAAGCCTCCCATTTACCATTATCAGTCAATAAACATTCATTAATAGCCTATTCTGTACCAGGAAGCTAGGTGATACAGTGGATAGACTGCCAGGCCTAGAGTCAGGAAACCTGAGTTCAAATGGGAACTCACTTACTAGCTGTGTGACCCTGGGCAAGTCACTTAACCCCATTTGCCTCAGTTTCATCATCTGTAAAATGAGCTGGAGAAAGAAATGACAAATCACTCCAGTATCTTTGCCAAGAAGACCCCAAATGGAGTCATGGAGTATTGGACATGACTGAACAAACAACAACAACGACAATGTTCCAACAACTTTTTTTTTTAGTAGAACTTAACAAACATCAACAAATTTGAAAATGTACATATAGAAAGACAGAAAGGAGTATTCTCTATTATGTAAAACTTATTTTTTAAAGTACATGTTACATTTAATTTCAGAGCACCACCAACATTGCCCTGCTTGTCTGTGGCCCCTTCTAAACTTTCTTTTTCGCTCTATTCTGGGTATTTTAAAAATGGTTCATTGACACTGTTTTCTTCTTCTTCTTCTTCTTCTTCTTCTTCTTCTTCTTCTTCTTTCTTCTTCTTCTTCTTTTTCTTCTTCTTCCTCTTCCCTTCCTCTTTTTCTTCTTTCTTCTCCTTCTTCCTCTTCCTCTTCCTCCTCTTCCTCTTCCTCCTCTTCCTTTTCCTCTTCCTTCTTCTTCTTCTTCTTCTTCTTCTTCTTCTTCTTTCTTCTTTTCTTCTTTCTTCTTCTTTCTTCTTTTCTTCTTCTTCTTCTTCTTCTTCTTCTTCTTCTTCTTCCTTCCTCTTTTTCTTCTTCTTCTTCTTCCTCTTCCTCTTCCTCTTCTTCCTCTTCCTCCTCTTCCTTTTCCTCTTTCTTCTTCTTCTTCTTCTTCTTCTTCTTCTTCTTCTTCTTCTTCTTCTTCTTCTTCTTCTTCTTCTTCTTCTTCTTCGGAGTCACTATCACTACTCCTTCTAGTTCCTCTCCCCATAACTCTCTCCCATCACCACCACCACCACCAAAAAAGAAAATCTCTTGAATAACAGTTAAGTATAGGCAAACAAAACAAATTCACATATTGGCTGTCTGCAAAAAAAAAAAAAGTCATTCTCCACCTCTAGTCCACCAGCTCTCTGCCAAGAAGTGGGAGTCATGATTCATCTACTGTGTCATTTCTTAGCCCAGTGCCATACAGAGTGTAGGCGCTTAATGTGAGTTGGCTCACATCATGAAATGGTAAGGTCCTTGCTCCTTCCCACTGTACCCGTGCTCTATACCTATCATAGCACTTTGTGCATAGCAGGTGCTCAGCTAATGTATGTTGATGAACAACTGAGAGTCTTGGGGGTGGGATGAAGGATGCACTATGGATTCAAGACCTGGAAGGTAGTTAAAGAGGTCTGTTTTACATCAGAACTGAACATGATCTTCCTCTTCCTGCCAGATTCAGACATAGAGTGCATCAGTGGCCTTTAGTGCTCCATTGACTCAGGAAACAATTTGATTTTTTTTTATCTGTACAGGTTATTTTGTATGGTATTCTGGGGTGTAAGTATGACTCGTAGCAAACAGTATACAATATTACTCCAATTCCTGTGACTCACATATATGGGGTGCTTTGATGTTTACAGGGTGTTTCCCTAACAACAACCCTATGACATACCACATTTGAAACAGACTATTTGTACCTGTACTGTTAAAGACAAGTTTCATTCATTCAATAAAAAGCTATTTTTAAGTGCCTACTATGTGCAAAATGGAGAGACAGTATTATATAGTGAATAGAGAGCCAGCTTTGGAATTGTAAAGACCTCAGTTAAAATCTTACTGTGGTTTACCATATTTCACAGCATGATTGTCACACTGCCTAATTGTCGCCACCATATAATCGTCATACCATTTTTGTTTTTATTTTTTTTTCAGCACAAAAACTGGTTTTTATAACCTTTCATTGTGTAATCGTTACATGGTATAAGTCTGTTCCTCATGCTGCTTAAAAGGTAAACAGCGAAGCAGCATTGGTAGTACTCACTTTGTCAGTATATTTCCAGAAGCTGACTTGCATGGTTTGTTTAGAGTGTTGCAGTACTGACTGTATTGTCACTCAACCCGTTGAAGAGCCATAGGTGGTAGGGGAATGGGTGGGCAGGTGAAGCTGCCATGGATTAGTCATGTGATATGGTGAGACTTACATCTTCCCAATTTTAATGTATATTCAGGAGTATTCGATGCATCTTAATCTTGCACCAAAGACAGTTTAATAATAAATAATTTTTAAGTAATACCAACACAAATTTTTTTTAAAGCTTCACATAATGGTCATACTTCATTTGTTTTGCAAAAAAATTTTTTTTGGCATAAAATCTGTGATGGTTATGCGGTGAAATATTGTATAGTCTGTGTGACCATGGGTTCTCTCAAGTCATTTAAACTCTCAGTATCTCAGGCAACTCTCTAAGATCCTAAGTCGAAGAATGGTTGCTTATCTGTTTTTCTATTTTCTAGATGAACTATTTTCTATTTCTCTAGATGAACTCTAGTTAAACTGCATCTCTAGAACTAGTTCACTGCCAAGAAAATTGTGGTCTTAAACAAGAAGAAGAAAATATGAAAAACACTGTGTTAGTTTTGGAAGGACATATAATGATAATTTGACCTTGCTCCTTGCCCACAGGGAGTTTACAGTCTACCAGTTTCTATATTGTTCTGATATAAAATCTTCAGGTTGTATGTGTTGATTGTAAACCTGTGTCCCTCTCTTGGATTATCAAGGCTATGGATGGTGTCCTAATAGATCTAACCTGCTGTATTGGGAAAATTGGCCAAGGACCAAGGGTCTAAGTATTTGACACAGAGTCCAGGCCATGTTTATCCCTGCCGAGCAGTTATCTAGTTGTGGAGTGGTCTAAACAGTGATGTTGTAAACCAGATATTAATTTAAAGATCATGTTCTTCCTTGCAACAATTAGTGTTTGCTTCATTGTTGATAACAGTTACTGGATAGATAAAAGCTGCCCAGTGGTGAAAGCTAGGTGTTTGAGTTCTTAAAATTATGAGTACGTTTGTGATGCATCTGTATGTTCAAATTAGCATTGGGGAAATATGAGTTATATGATGTGCTTTAAAAAATAGAACTGAAATGCAATCCCAAAGAAATCTATTTTTGAGAGGATAATAAAAGTTTTTCATGACATCTAATATAAATGCCAAAAACTGGACATATTTTACTGAGTTCATTTCATTCACGTCTCACTGATTATCCAGTAATAATCATGGTAGATAGTTTTTCTTCCTTCATATCCACAGGCATATCCATAACTAGGAATGCATAACCAGGGATGCTCCCTCTATCCATTCAATGGTGAGTAGGTGACCCTGGGTTCTAGAAGGCTCTGTGAAAGCAGAGTATGTGTTTCAGTTCCCGCAAAATTGGAAAGGCCTCAAGTAGAGGTCTGGCAGCAGATGCTGTGTCTTTTGTCTGAGGACCATCCTGGAGAAGTTTAGGGGATCATATCACTGCATTGGCTGCAGGTGATGAATCTTTAGCCATGGCCACTCTAATAGCCACCTACTAAATTAGAAAGATACCATAATTTGTTTTTGGGGGAGCAAATCCCTACAAAGATGAAACCAGGTCCTTGAAGTATGCTTCATCAGATAACTGGTACAAGACATTCCTACAGCCCCAGTGTCCTTAATCACTGTCATGGACCCTTTGCAGTCTGGTTAAGCCTGTGGATTCTTTCTTACAGTAATATTGTTAAGTGTATAAGAAAATCCATAGGACTGCAAAGGATGCCAATTGTATTGAAACGTAATTATCAAAATATTTTTTAAAAACCAGATTTGTGATACGGTAACGTACGTGCTTCTTTACTAACACGTTAAACAGCAAGCCAGTACAAGCCAGTCACTAAACATTTGTTGTGCTCTGCTTTGCACCAGGCACCAAGCTAGGCACAGAGGATACAAAGAAGGGCAAAAGACAGTTCTTAAATAAAGGCAGGCTAAAGTTACAGTTTTATTTTTAAAGACCTCTCAGTATGAAGGCTATTGCTCACCTTGAATAAGAATATTAAGCAGTGGGGTGGTCTTTGACTAGGCAATGTGTGTGTCATGATGGACATCCAGTTGATTTTCCACTGTGCTATGATATGAAAATATCTGTGATTTCTGTAGCTGACACAGTCATACCTACCGCTGAGGCTATTATGACTTGTTGCCTATGTTCACAATTGAAAGAAATGAAATTTCAGTTGGAAGTTAGTGAAAATAAAGATGTAATTTCTTTTTCCCATCTAAGTTCATAGACCTTCTGAATCTATCCAAGGATGGCTGGACTCCAAGTTAAGAGCCTCTGTAATAACTCCTGCCATGCAGTGTATTTACTTCAGTTCACTATGGGTAGGTTTTATAAAAATAATTAATAGTAGCTCAGGGATTCATTCCAATAATAATAATTACAGGAAGGGATTAAACATTTATTAATTGCCTACCATGTGCCAGATGTTTTACAAATATTATCCCATTTATATCTCACGACAACCCTGTGAGGTACGTACACTTATTATCCTCATTTTAACAAAGGTAGACAGACTTGTAACTTGCCCAGAGTCACACAGCTGTGTCTGAGGTCACATTTGAACTCGGGTTTTCCTTATCCACTGTGGCACCTAGCTACCTAATAATTATTTCTTTTCAATGACCCAGTGAAGTAGGTAGTGCAAGTAGCATTCTTTTACAGATGAGGAAACAGAGGCTGAGGAGTTATGGGAATCGACCATTTGACACAGCTATTCGGATGTTAGAACCAGAACTAGAAGGCTGTTTCTACTAGCTAAGAGAAAGAAGGGAGGAAGCATGGCCTTGTTGTTAGAGGGACGGAAGACCTGGGTTCAAGTCCTACCACTGGCCCGTCCTGGCAATGCAATCCTAGCTTAGGTGAGTCACCTAAACCTCTTAGTGCTCTAGGCAAATTCTTGAAGACTCAAGTTATATAGCCATTGTGGCTTTGAGTTAGCAAAAGGAGTTTGCTCCCTAGAAACCCATTGGTCTGCATTAAGAAAAAAGGGGATTAATTTTTTATTGTTATTCAGTTGTTTCAGTTGTGTCTGATTCTTTGTGACCCCATTCGGGGTTTTCAAGGCAAAGATTCTGGAGTGGTTTGTCATTTCCTTCTCCAGCTCATTTTACAGATGAGGAAACTGAGGCAAACAGGGTTAAGTGACTTGCCCAGAGTCACATAGCTAGCAAGTGTCTAAGGCCAAATTAGAACTCACCTAACTCTAGGCCTGGTGCTCTGTCCACTGCACCACCTAGCTGCATGTGAGTATATGTGTGTATACATATGTGTATATATTATATATATATATATATATATATATATATATATATATATATATATATATATATATGCATGTGTGTGTGTATAGAAAGAGAGGCAAATGGGGCTAAGTGACATGTCCAGGGTCATATGACTTGTCCAGGGTCACACACCTAGTAAGTGTCTGAGGCTGGATCTGAACACAGGTCCTCCTGACCCCAGGGCCCAAGTCACTGACCCACCTAGCTTTATCTAGCTGCCCCAGTATTAAAGATTAACTTTAATAATGCTTAAAAACAGCATAGTCTGATACAGTGGTATCTAACTCAAGCAGAACTGGGTCTCTGAGGGTGCCTGAGAAAACCACAAATTAACATTATCTAGGTTGTTTTGTATTTTTATTTATTTTGTTAAATATTTCCCAATGACATTTTAATCTGGTTCTGGTGGCACTCTGGAGTTTTGGAGGCAACTTTCTGCCCTCTGGCTGTGAGTTTGATACCTCTGGCAATGGATAAAGCTCTAGACTTAAGAGTCCAGAAAACTGCAATTCACATCCTTCCTCAGGCCAGCCAGCTGAGTCGCTGTGGGCAAGTCACTTGACCTTTGTGAGCCTGAGTTTCCTCATCTGTTGAATGAAGATAATGGCACCTGTAGCACCAACCTTACATGGTTAGTGGGAGGCTTAGATGCACTAACTATGTCAGGCACTTTGGAAAGTTTAAGGTGTTTGATGACAGCTCCATTTTTTTTTTTGTTGGCAGTGGAGGGCAGAGGGTGCCCTGGAGCCCAGGGGCAGGGGGATACAGTCGCAGGGATAGTCGGTGGGCAGAAGAACTCCCATGGCAGAAATTCTGGCCATGGACATTGGGAGGCAGAATAGTGCACCAGGGGTGGTTATATCCTGAGAGCCCCACCATTTGATTATTCTGCAGTGAGCCTGAGGTTAGGAAGACCTGAGTTCAAATGTGGAATCAGACACTTTCTAACTGGGCTACCCTGGGCAAACCACCTAACCTCTGGTTGCCTCAGTTTCTCCATCTGTAAAATTGGAATAATAATAGCACCTACCTTGCAGAGTTGTTGTGAAGATCAAATGAGATAGTATTTCTTAAAAGAATTTAGCACAATGCCTGGCACATAGGAAGCACTATATAAATGCTTATTCCCTTCCCTCAAGGAAATCCTGTTTTGAGAGGGGAAACAAAATGATGCAAAAAATTGGATGTTCAAGATACACACGTTGTAGATGGAAGGTAATCTCAGAAGGAAGGCACTGGCAAAGTGGGAGTATTGGACTAAGAAGAGATGGGTTTGAATCCAGAGTCTGTTTCTTACTGTGTAACTTTGGGCAGATTGCTTGAGTTTTGTTTTTTCGTCAAGAAAACAGGGATAATGGTTTAGCTTGGAATCCTTATATCACAAGGTCACTGGAGGACCAAATAAGAAAATAGCCATTGTGTACTTTGTCAAACTCATTTTTAGGTGGTGGGTGGGGGTAGTTCAGGTCTGTCACTTCCGTGGAGTAAAGAGCTCCCTGTACAAATACTCCCTCTGTTTGGCAATTTATCTGTAACTTAAAGTGTTGGAGAATTGCCAGGGGCACCGAGAAGGTTATAGGATCTAAAAGGGACCTTAGAAGTTATCAAGTCCTTGGAAGAGGTCCAAAGGAGGAAACAGGACTAGGGAAATGAGGTGGTTTGCCCAGGTCATAAGTGGAAGAGCCAGGATTTAAACCCAGATCTTCTGCCTCCAAATCCAGCTTGCTCTGTCCTGCCCCTCTACTGACTTGCACACAGCAGAGCTAATGTGTGTTGCTGGCAATTTGGGCTCCTGTTTTCCTGTTCTTGGCCTCCCCGCTGCTTGTCTCAGGACAATTGGAGGAGTGGGGATGGTGAGACACTTTACTTTGTCCACTACTCTGTGCTTCCTGAGACAACCCAGTCAGTGCTGATGCCCTCTCCCCTCACCTGCCATAGGCTACTGTGACCTGGTTCATACCCAGAAACTCTGCTTCATTAAAAAATTCACATCTCCTTAAGTGGAACTTCAGGACTAGTGGTCCTAGTCAGTAACTCCATACCACAGTAAGGTAGGTCTTGAACCCAGGACATGCCGTCCCCAAGATTAATTTCTGCTGTGTTGTATCCGTCATTAAACTTTATAGGACCATATAAATGTAAGCTCTTACTCCCAGCCAATTTTTAGGCAAATTCTAGTTTTTCTAATACAAACATACCTAATCCCATATCACATGACAGTCTTTTAACAAGGAGGGGATCCTGGGAATATAGTGTTTCTTCAGATGTGTCCAAGTTAGCACCACTGGACAACCCACACCAAGTGTATGGAGGACAGCAGGATGGTTGAGCTTTTGTTTTCTGGGCAGCTGAAGAGGGACCATGACTTACTGGGTGGACAGATGAAGTCCTTCAGGGATGTGCTAAATCGTAGCCAGGAGCCAGGGAACACTGCTATAGTTAGAGGGAGAGCACCTGCAGGATCCGTTGCAGAACATGCTGACAGGTTGATTTTTGAGGTGGGATGGCTCATTTTGACTGAAACCAGTGATGATTCCTGAGGCCCAAAGATAGAGTCATAAATTATACACAGCTCCCCAGGCAGAGGCAACACACAGTGAATGTCTCAGCGTAGAACTCCTAAGATTTCAGAGCTGGGAGGTACCACCCAGCTTTCTCATCTTATGAAAGAGGAAACTGAAGCCTAGAGAAAGGAGGGATTTGCTTGAGGTCAAGAGCTAGTCAGTGGCCCAGCCAGGACTAGAGCCCAGGTCTCCTGATTCAGAGTTGAGTATGTTTTCCACTCTTTGAAGCTACATAACTCTGGGTGATTTTGTTTTTGCAAGGACAAGGGGGAAAGGATAGTTAGTAGTGCTCTTGGCCAGAGTTGTGATTGGGAACCCAACACCTGGGGCAGAGCTGGATTGTATAGGTCATGGGAAAGGTGGAACAGGTGGGACCCAGGTGAGCAAAAAGGTGTAGTAGCGGTGTGTCTATTGGGAGGGAGAGGGAGGAAGACTGTCCTCTTCAATTAACTCCATTGGCCCAAGACCCTACTAATTTGCCCTGTTATGACAACTACTTCTTCCCCCCGCCCCCAAATTCATGGTTGTACAATCTAATAGAGTACTCTGGGGTACAGGGACAGGGATTGCCTAACAGTGGTGGGGAGGGACCCTCCCCTCCCCTGCCACCATTTTGGTGCCTGAGACAAAGCCCTAGCTGCCCCATCTTAGTTATGACTGTTGCAGATTGGGATTTTTAACACTACCTACCATCCTGTCAGAATACCTGTTCCTTGTGTCTAAACTCATTTGATCAATGGTTTTCTGGCTAGGGGGACTTTTTAAGCATCCTGTGAACATTTACTTCTGACTTTAACATAAGGTGAATAGGAGGTGCTGGAGGGAAGACTAAGATTATATAAAACAGAGACTTTGGAGATATCAAGACCAGCTCTGACAGCTTCTTTATAGCAGCCTCTCTCTGTCAATGGATCATGCCCTCCGCTTCCAACCCTTCTCTTTACCTTCTGCAAAACCCAATTTTAATTTCATTTGTGACTGAGGACAGGAACAACCAGATGCTCATGCTTGAGTGAGCACAAAGGCACATGTAGTTTTAGCAGCATACTGGTAATATCTATCCATTGTAGAAAGAACTCTAGACTTGGAGTTAGACCTACACTCAAGTCCCAGGCACCATATTTACTAGGCTATGTGACTGGGAACAGGTGGTCTCTTAATTTCTTAAAACCTCAGTTTTCTCATCTGTGAAATAGGGATAATAATACTCACACTACCTACCTTATAGGGATTTTGTGCAAAAGTCCTTCATAAATCATATGGTGCTTCATAAACATGTTTTATTATTGTTATTAATAACATGGACAAGGACAATAATAATAATGATACATAGAACATAAAACATGTGATTTTTTGGTGTGAGAACATCGTCCACCAAGGCAGAGACCAATGTAGATCATAGCTTGTTGATAACTTTGTCTTAGCTTCCTAAGGTTCAGAGATGTTGTGACTTTTCCATAGTAGCAGAGATAGCAAGTATCAGATTCAGGATTTGAATCCAAGCCCAGCATTCTCCTTCATATGCCATACTGCTTAGATGTCTAATATCTCATTATCTCATCTGTAAAATAGGCATGATATACTATAGGGTATCCCAAAAATCTTAGTTCAGCTTTAAGCTTATTAAAGCTTATATCACTTAATAGCTTTTAAGTCTTAGCTTACAAATGTAAGCTATTAAATGTAGCTATTAAAGCTTTGATAGTTTCTCAACTGCATTAAGACTTATGGGACAGCCCATAATTATGATAACTGTCTCTCTCATAGGGTTGAAATGAGGTAATCATAGGATCATAGGAGATGTAGAACAGGGAGGGACTTGAAAAGCCATCTAGTCCAACCTTCTCATGTTACAGATGGGGAAACTGATGTCTGGAAAGTTTAACTTTAGCCCAGTGTCCCAGGTTGGTAAATTGCAGAACTACGTTTTGAACTCCAGTTTTCTGACTCTAGATTGGGCATTCTTTCCACTGGATGGATGAAATGTTTGGAAAGCAGAACTGGACTAGAGCCCATGTCTCCTGGATGTAAATCTATTTTCTTTTCCAATATACTTCACTTTTATATTAGTTGAGAGGTTGGAGAGTAGAAAGAACCAGCCCTCAGGAGTCAGGAGAGCTGGGTTGAAATTCCTGCTCTGAGCAGGAAAGAAACTAGGGAGGTAAATAGAATATTAGAAAAGTTAGATATGACAGACCGTTGGCATGATTTAGACCAGGCCTGTACAACCTGCATCCCACCAAAGGATTTAGGTTGGCCTGTGAAAAATGTAGAGGTGGTTCCTCCTATTGGTTCTAATTTTTACTTATATCACTAACCTGAAAACGTGTTTAATAGGAATGTAAATGTATAGCCTATATCAGATTGTGCACCGTGGTGGGGAGGAAGGGGGAGAAAAATTTTAAACTCAAAAGCATATGGAAGTGATTGTTAACAAATCAAAATAAATTAATAAAAAAAAAAAAGAAAAATGTAGAGGAAAACATTTGCAGGCTGCCTGAAATCCTTTGGTTGAAGGTTGTGCAGACCTGATTTAGACATAAAGGATGACACCATAAGCAAATTAGAAGGGCAAGGATTAGTCTACCTTTCAGGCTTATGGGGAGGGGAAGAATTTACGACCAAACAAGAGATAGAGAGCATTACAAAATGTAAAATAGATAATTTTGATTATATTAAGTTAAAAAGTTTTTGTACAAACAAAACCAATGCAATGAAGATTAGAAGAAAACAGAAAGCTGGGAAATAATCTTTACAGCAAGTGTCTCTAATAAAGGCCTCATTTCTCAAATATAGAGAGAACTAGGTAAAATTGACAAGAAATACATGCCATTCCCCAACTGATAAATAGTCAAAAGATGAGCAGGCAGTTTTCACATGAAGAAATCAAAGCTGTCTATGAGCATATGAAGAAGCGTTCTAAATCACTTTTGATTAGAGAAATACAAATTAAAACAGCTCTCATCTCTCACCTTTCAGATTGGCTAATACAACAGAATAGGAAAATGATAAATGCTGGAGAAGATGTGGGAAAATTGGAACACTAATGCACTGTTGGTGGAGCTGTGAACTGATCCAACCATTCTGGAGAGCAATTTGGAACTATACCCAAAGGGCAACCAAACTGTGCATATCTTTTGATCCAGCAATACCACTGCTAGGTCTGTATTTCAAAGAGATCATAAAAAAGGGAAAAGGACCTACATGTGCAAAACTATTTGTAGCAGCCCTTTCTGTGGTGGCAAAATATTGGAAATTGAGGAGATGCCCATCAGTTGGGGAATGGCTGAACAAGCTGTATGTATTCATATGTATTACATATGAATGTAATGGAATATTATTATATGTATGTATAAGAAATTATGAACAGGCAGATTTCAGAATAACCTGAAAAGACTTGTACGAACTGATGCAAAGTGAAATGAGCAGAACCAAGAAAACATTGTACACAGTATCAGCAACGTTGTGTGATGAATAACTATGAATGACTTAGCTTTTCTCAGCAACACAATGAGCCTAAGACAAGTACAAAGGACTCATGAAGGAAAATGCTATCCATATCCAGACAAAGAACTGATAGACTCTGAATGCAGATGGAAGCATATTTTTTTCACTTACTTTATTCTTTCTTGTTTTTTTTTCTCTTTTGATCTGTTTCTTCTTTTACAACTGTGACTAATATGGAAATATTTTTATGTGATAGCACGTGTATAAACTGTATCAAACTACCTACCATTTTCAGAAGAGGGGAGGGATGGAAGGAAGGAGAAAAATTTGGAACTCAAAATCTTGTAAAAATGAATGCTAAAATTTTTCTTGACATGCAACTAGGGAAAAAATAAAATACTATTCATTAAAAAAATAAGAAATTCCTGCTCTGACTCTTACTTTCTGGATGACCAAGAGACTCAATGACCATGTCAGTCAGTCTCTCTGACCTGTTTTTTTCCATCAGTAAAATGTGAGTGATCAACATTTTCACTACTCCCAGGGTTGTTGTGAGGAATATTCTTTATAAAGCTTGTAGTGCTCTGGAAAAATGTGAATTCTCCTCAGCAAGAGTGGTCATTCTTGCTTTGCCATGCCTCTGATTTTAAGCGTTAGCTGAGCAGCTGGTCAAAGGACTCCAAAGAAGTGAATGGCTGACCTGCTATTAAACTCCTGTAAGACTCTGGGTTGAATTCCTTTAGTCATAAGATGGTCTTCATAGACCATGCTTAGATTTGAGGGATTTCCCAAAGCATGGAAGGTGCTGTGTGGTTTGAGTTCAGCATTAGGACTGGGTTTTTCTCAAGCAGTTGTTGCTAACCAGGATCTCTGTGGCAATTCTGCTTCCCTTTATATCCTATTGTTGGCAGGAAAGGAATTATGTACTACTGACAGGATGGAAAATGTGACGTTTTAGCTTAAATTAAGTCTACTGTTGTTTCAGACAAAGGAATATCTCTCCTCTGGCTTTCACACCCCCACTTTCTTGCTCATTTTTATTAGGTTTTGAAATGTACACAATTGTTTGGCAAAATTCAATGCAAAAAACAGATATAACTGTAGTTTGTTATTTTAGAAAATATCTTTCTGTGGTGTAAAAACCTGGCAACTCACAACTGGAGGTATGGAGAGTTTGTTTATTTTTTTAATGTAGCTTTTCCCCTGCTTTGTCTTTGTCTGTTGGGCTACCAACCAGCTTGAGGAAATCCCTTTCCCTCTCTGGGCTTCAGATTGTACATGTGTAAAATGGCACTACGCACTAGGTTGTCGCTACAGTCCCTGCCAGCTCTAAGAATCTGTGAGATCTGTGACAGCTTCTGATTTGCGCTCCACTCATGTAGATCTTTCTGGCTGCCTCTGGCTTTAGAGGATGTTTTGGACGTAGGTGCACCAGCATGAATTGTTTGTGTAATTGTACTTATTTCAACACTTCAGTGGTCCACCATTTTGTTTGTCTGGGTGCCACCTCCCCTATTGTACATCACACACCTTCTATCTGCTTTTGCAGAGGATCTTGGTGAATTACTAACTTCCCCACAATTAGCTAGCTTGGTTCTCAGGCAGCAGGTGGTGCATTGTTGGACCTGCACTCCAGTCAACTTGACAATTCAACAAACATTTATTAAATACCTACTGTATGTGAGTAAATTATTTGTTGCTAAGCAAGATTTTTGTGGCTACTTCCTCTTTATTTCTTCTTATAGTGGGAAAGGAAATGAGACATGCCTAGGTGATGGGGATACCTAAGCAAATGGCATTTGCACTCAATAAAGGTGCATTCTACTTGGAGGGGGGAAGGGAATGCAATAATATGTACACAAAACCTTTTCAGATTTTCGGGATCTGTCAGAAACTGTGTTTCTCCAGCCTAACTTTCAAGAATCCAACAGCCCTTTCACGTTATGGTGAGACATATTAATAGATATGTCTTAATTTATTAATTTATTAAATATAACTCACATTTCTAAGTTCCCAAGTTCACACAGTTAGGAAGTATCCAACTTAGGATTCAAACCCAGGTCTCCTGGGTCTTCTCAAATGTATTGTCCTTTCTTTTAAGCCATGCTGCCTCTGTTCCCCAAGGGAAAGAAATCTCAGAGATATCCTTGTATCAACAATATTGTTTACCTGGAAGCCTTGGGCAGGTACTGCCAGCTCTTTTAATAAGATGGGAAAGTGCTAAAGATTGTTCTTTGCAACACCCCCATCTCTAGCGGTTGCAGCAAAAGGACATTTTTGTTAGCCCCTTCTGTGGCGTCATACTAGGCTTCTATCTGTACTTAATGACAGGACAGTTTGATCTGAATTTTCTCAGTTCCTCATAAATCACAATCAATCAATCAGCAAGTATTTATTAAAAGCCTGCGTTGTGCCAGGCATTATAAATAAGAGATGCGCCAACCTTTCTTCTTATCTGACAGGACAATGGTGTGCATCTAAACATGGATTCTATAATTTAACTGTCTCAGTCCCCCTCCTTCAGGCCCCATAGTGGGTCATAAGGCTTCTAAGGATGGTTTTGTGACTTTAGGTGAAGAATGGATAAACTCTAAGGAATAAAGGTTCTGGTTTTGTTGCAGCCTTTATTTTAAATAATAATAAATTCCAAAAGAAACAGAGGCAATAGGGCAGATCTGCAGATTGTCTGCACATGATATATGTGTATATTTTTCTTCTTGAAATCCCGGTGGTTCTTTTTAGAACATGCAAGTGTACATTTTGAACGCTTTTCCTGTGATATTTACCTGATGGGGATTTTTCTCTTGAGTGGAAAAACAGGACCATTTTGCCTGCACAAAGACGATGCCAAAGACTCAGAATCCAGGACATTTTAAGGCAGCTTTCCAACCTCATTACTGCCAGGGATAAAATTTCTCCAAGGTGGAAGTGTCCTCTCTTAGAGCTCAAATCCATCTCACAATTGTTTCTCTTTCCCCTTTGTTTTTCAAGCAAAGCAATTACTTTTTTTTTTATTTTAGAAAAAGAAGCCTGTGCTAATGTACAAAACCCTCCTTTTTCCTCTTTCATTTATTTGAAATTGAACTTAACAAAGTCAATTCCAAGCAAGCGCTCTCTCTCTGAGTAATGCTTTTTGTCCATAAAAACAGCATTGACTCAGGACGGTCAGGAAGTGCTGATGTGCGCTCTGGCTTTGTATGAGAGGCCGTAATGACAAAGTATTCATGTCAAAGTGTATAATGAAACTATAAATTGTTTTCATGAATGCTCGGAATTTGGTCTTTTACAGGGCAAATCCAAAAGGCATTTAGTGCCATTTCATATATGTGAATAACATCAAACTATGCAATATATTCAATAAACTTAAAGAATGATGTGCTCTCACACTTTCAGGTGCCCAGGCTGATAACTGTCAGGTGGGGTGGGGGGAGGACATGTATGGAAGGGAGTTAGGGAGGACTAGGGGTGGAGCAAGGAGGCATTTGCCTAGCTTCATGAAGTGAGAAATCTAGTCAAGGGTACCAGAATATTTGCAGAGAATTTAGAGTATAGTTGAAAGAACTGATGTATGAAAATGAATCTGTGTGTTATGGGTATGTGTGTGTATGAATTATGGAAGAAGTTGCAAATGTTGTTGCTGAGTGGTTAAAAGTAGAGGAGAAAAGCTATGCCTGTAGAATATTGTGTTCTTCTCCTTGACCTACTTGAAGGTGCTTCTCCTAGGTGGTGTGGTTTGGTATAATCTGGCTTAGTATCTTAGTAGTGTTTTTTTTTTTCCTTTGAGGCAATCAGGGTTAAGTGACTTGCCTAGGATCACAGAGCTAGCAAGTATCTGAGGTCTGATTTGAACTCAGGTCCTTCTGATCCCAGGGCAGGTACTCTATCCACTGCACCACCTATTAGTAGTGGTTGGAAAGAGATTATTGTGTAGGGAAAATGGCACTGGACTTGAATTTAAAAGAGCTGGATTCAGGTCCCACTTCAGCCACTTACTAAACCTGAGCCTCAGTTTCTGCTTCACTAAAATGGGAATCATATTTTTCATTCACTGGGTTCTGATGATGGTCAAATGAAATAATGCAGTAATGGGAAGAATCCTAGATTTGGAGTTTGAATACCAGATTAATTCCTTCATTTATTAGCTTTCTCTGTTAATTATTTTCTATTTATCCTATATATAGCTTGCTTTGTATATATTTGTTTGCATATCATCTCCCCTGCCATTAGATTATAAATTCCTTGAGGGCAGGATGCCTTTTGCCTCTTTTTGTATTCCCAGCAGGAATACAAATACAAATACATTAAGTAGGCACTTAATGAAGTAGCTAGAGCACTAGGCCTGGAGTCCAGAAGAGCTGAGTTCAAATCTAGCCTCAGACACTTACTAGCTATATGACCCTGGGCAAGTCACTTAATCTTGTTTACCTCCATTTCCTCATCGCTAAAATGAGCTGAGAAGGAAATGTCAAACTACTCCAGTATCTTTGCCGTGAAAACCCCAAATGGGGTCACATAGAGTTGGACCTGACTGAAATGACCGAATGACAAAAAAATAAATGTTTATTGAATTTAATTGAATTGTTTGTCATTAGGCAAGTAATATATATCATTAGACCTCACTATCCTCATCCATTTAATAAGAGGCTTGGACTATATAACCTGCTACATATATAAACTATAACCCTATTCATGCCAAATTACTATGAAATAGTTAAATTCTAAATACATATTATTAGTCATCTGTTATCTCATTCATTGTTTGTTTGTTATTATCCTTGAACAGTGCTAGGCCCATAGCCAGCACTAAATAGTAAGCACTTTTCTATTCGATTCCATTTCTATGCTCTTAATGTCGTTAGCTATGTGATCCTGGTCAAGTCACCTTGACACTGATAGCACTCACTCCACTGGGTTATGGTATAGATCAAATGAGATAATAAGCACTAAACACAGCGCCTGGCACCTAGTAAGTATGATAGAAATGTTATTATTATTATTATTATTATTATTATTATTATTATTATTATTGTTATTATTTATGGCACAGAAGCTTTGACCTGCTTCATTTTTCTGACCTGGGCCAAATGGTCCCTCCATATGCAGCCTGGTGGCCCTCTTCTCCAAAAGGCTCACCATTTTAGCACCAGATTTAGGGCAGACACTCATTCAGTTTTAGCCCACTGTAGCTCAAAACTCCTGAGCTCAAGTGATCCATGGCCTCCCCCTCCCTGGTAGCAGGAGTGTACCATCACACCCAGTGTAGATAGGAAGAGATGCATCACCAGGTTGGCTACATGGTGATAATAAATCTTTTGGCCATAGTAACTCACAGAGACAATCACTGATGAAGGTGTGAAGGTATGATCATTGTAAGGGAAGGAGTAGACAGACACACTGATGAACTCACAGAGCTTTGAAGTGTTCAAGTAAATGTCCCCAAACCTCAGATTTGGAAGGGGCCTCAGAGGTGCTGTAGCCCAACCCAAACTAGAATAGGAGACTCCTTTACAACCCCCCACCCTCATCCAGGGGACCATCCAGGTCCATTTAAAGACCCCCAATTAAGGAGAGTCCCTTTGATCCCAAGGCTGGCCATTCTAGCTGAACAGTTCTCATTGAAAACCTACCTCTTGGCAGCTTCTCTACGTGGTTCCGTCTTCTGGCAAATCTAAATAGATTTAGTCTAATCCTAGTCCTGTATGACAACCCTTCAAATACTAAAAGGTAGCTCTAATGTGACTTCCCTGTCCCTCCTTTTTATCTAGGCTGGAATTTTCCTAGTTCTTTCAGTTGGCGTTTGTATGACCTGGTTTCCAGTTCCACAGCCATCTTAGTTACCCTTTTCTGCTCTCAAATCTGTTAACGTCCTTCTTAAAAAAAAATGCATTTATGCAGTTCCCCATGTTGTCTGGCCAGGGCAGAGTACAAATATACTTCCTCCCCAGGTTTGAAAACATGCCTCTATTAATACATCTTATGATTGGATTTTCTTTTTCTGGCTGCCAAAATATTGATCCTAGAATGTAGAGCTGTAACTAGCAACTTTTGCACCTTGGGTGAATGGCATGAAAACTGTGCCTTCAGATCATTTGGGGAGTGGGCAAGGTTCAGTAGAGACCCTAGACAGGGGTGGGAACCTGTGGCCCTCTAGGTATTCAAGTGTGGCCCTTTGACTGAATCCAAACTTCACAGAACAAATCTCAAAGGGTGTTACTTGAGGACCTAGAGGGCCACACGTGACCTTGAGGGTGCAGGTTCCCCACCCTTGCCCTAGAATATCACCAGGCCATTACTAGGGAGATGTAGAAGAGGGCAGGGCTGGGATGGGGAGGAGCTTGCTTGAGATGTGGCCTCTAAGGAATACACAGCCAAGTGGGAGCTTCTCATTATTATTATTATTATTGCTAGCTTGGTGCTACATTTAGTTGTTTCTAAGCTGCCAAAGAACTAAAAGTGTGATTAGGGCCTTTCTAATTTCTGGCTCTCTGGGCCACTGCTCCAGTTACCCCACCTTAGTAATGGCTTTGCCAGAATGCTAAAAGGTTCATTAGCATTGCTAAAGGTCTCCAATGAGTCATCTGGTTTTGTTTGCTTTTACAGTACCTAGTGTGCAAAAGGAAGCTAGAAAGTAAAAAGGAGGCTTTACTGATCCTTTCCAAGGAGCTGGATACCTGTCAACAGGAGAGAGACCAGTACAAACTCATGGCCAATCAGCTTCGGGAGCGGCACCAGTCTCTGAAAAAGAAATACCGAGAGCTGATTGTACGTAGTTACTTTGCAAATTACCTATTCACCTGGGTGAGAAATCAAGCCAGACAGTGAAGTGAAGATACTGTCTTTAGGAGAATGAGCTTGCCGGAGGAGTTTAGCTGGGTTGCTTCTGTCTGTGTGATGGTTGCAATCTTTTTTTTTTTTGACATATTGTTAACAGTATCACTATTAATTGCCCGCTGTGCTGCAGCCATTGAATTGACCTAGTGAGGGGGGCAGCTTGTTTGCAAAGATTTTCTCTGGAAAATGTATCTACTTGAAATCTGGACTTCAGCACCTTTTAATGGTAGGGGCCAGATCAGGGAGCACAGCCACCCATAAGATGAAAGGAGTCCTTTCCTTTGAAACGATAATTTGGATGGTACTGACTTCTCCATCCACTTTAGTTCTAAAAACAAACAAACAAACAAACAAAAAATAGCACTCCCTCCCTTTCCAATTTCTGGTAAGCTTTTCTTCTGATTTCGTTCATTTAAAATCAGGGCTTAACCTGAGTGAGACAGCATGTTGCAGAGTCAGAAGCGCATCTGGAGTGAGCAGTCCTAGATTCAAATTCCATCTCTGCCCCTTATTATCTGAATGCCGTTCCCATTACTAGATTCTTATTACCTCCCAGGACCTCAGTCACCTCATTTATAGTATGAGGAGGAAGTTGGTCTTTAGAATAATTTTAAATTCCAAATTCTTATGACCCTATGAATGGGACTGTTAGTTCAGTCAGAGAATATTTTGACTCTCTTGCTTAGGTCTTATTCATTAGTTTTTAAAACTGTATAGGTTTTGTTCCAGTTGGAACCAGTTCCCTGGAGTTCTGGGTGTTTTAAAGGCATCTTCATTTCAATTCACATAGTTCAGTTGGGGGAAGAAAAAAGAATGGTTGGGTTGGGTTTGAAATTCAGCAAATGGAGGCTTTGTTCTGGTCTTTTGTTCCCAGCTTGGCTGACATATATGTTAGGTTTTTAATGCATTTTAAAAGGTGAAATGTGCTTTGTTTCTTTGTAGGATGGAGACCCATCAATTCCACCTGAAAGGAGGAAACAGGTAGGATTTCTTTCTGTTTCTTTGGCAGTCTCCTCTCAATGTATCAGTTCCTAAGAACACTAATTCTTTTTTTTGAAATTGTTTGATTTCTGCCTCTTGTTACAAGTCATTTCCATATATACCACAGTTTTCCACCATCCTCTCAAATCCCTCCAAGAATTAAGTCTTCCCTGGTGGCAAACAAAATAGTCGAGCACAAACAACTGATACAGTGATGACATCTGATAGTGTATGCAGTGTCCCCCAGCCAGTTTCCCTATGGGGACTTGTGAACTATAATTGGGTAACCAGGACTTTCCCCCAGGATGCTGACTTTAGAAGGGTGTCCCCTTGTAGTGTAGAAGCTACAGAGCTTAGTACAGAACTAGTTAGCAAGGGTAATTAGGTAGAATCAGGAGCTATTATCAGGTATTTGGCTGGGCTGAGGTCTTCCCTTAGCTTGGTCTCCCCAGCAGGCTTCACACTTGGGTCCCAGGGTCTCTATCTCTGTCCACTCCCCCCTCCCAGCTGAGGTGTGCTTCAACCTATGTGTGGTTAATAGTATTTGCTGAAGGTGCAACAGTTCCTGATTGTGGCTTTGAAGGTCTGATCTGATCTCCAGGACTAAAGTTGGTTGTTACTTGTTTTCCTTTTAATAGAACACCAAGTCTTGACACTAGGTGGTCATCTTGATTCTTTTTTGTAGAGGGGAATCTACTTTTCATTTTTCCAAAGCTTTGGTGGGGAATAGGATGAGGTGGGGAAGGCTGTCAGGAAGGGAGGGTTGGGATGGGAAGTCTTTTGAGGTGGGAAAGCTGCTGACATTGGAGTCCCTGTGCCAGATGTGTATGTGGAGAGATAGTTGAGGAGATGCTAAAGGTGGCTGCTGCTGCTGCCGCTGTCATCACCTCTGCCTAGGTTTCTCTCCAGGAGGGGAATGATAACAAACTTCCTAGAAGTGATCTTAACAGCTACCTTGAAGATCTGGCTAGGTGAGGCTTTCGGGGCTGCTAGTAAAACCACAATGTTTAGAGACCCACTGCTTTAGAGTAATTTTCCTGGCTCTGCTCCTGAGGAAGTTAGCACCCAGACTCAGGTTTATAAAAGACCTCGTCTTGGAGGGGACCTTAGAAGTGATCTGATTCAGGCTTCTCAGTTTACCAAAGAGGAAACAGGCCCAACCAGGTTAAATGAGTTAGGGGCAGCAAGTGGTACAGTCAGAATTCCAGTCGATTCCTCTTACTCCAAATTCAATGTTCTTTCCTCCATTTAAATTGGTTAGAAGGTCCATGTAACGGTTCTAGTGGTGTATTTCTTGGGATCTCTTTAAATTGCTTACTTGAGGTAGACTTAAATGTATGTGCATTTTCGCTTTCTCAGTTGTTTCTGTGTTGCTTGAGCTGAATGATGCTGCATTCATAGTCTAGTATTCCAGTTGAGAGAGGAAATTCTGTACCTGGTGTGAGGTGGGGCTGGGGGCTGGGTGAGGGTGTTGTTAAATAAATGGATAAAAATGGGGGTTTTCTGATGTTTTTCACAGCTTTGGTGACTACATTGGGCCATGATCTAACTCTAAAATTCTTTCCATCTAATCCAGAATTGTAAAATTGTCTGTGTATACATTAATTAGGGCAGCCTAATTAATAGAGTGCCAGTCCTGGAGTCAGGAAGACTCATCTTCTTGAGTTCAAATCTAGCCTTAGAAACTTACTAGCTGTGTGACCCTGGAAAAGTCACTCAACCCTGTATTCCTCAGTTTCCTCATCTATAAAATGCGCTGGAGAAGGAAGTGGCAAATCATTCCAGTTTCTTTGCCAAGAAAATCCTAAATGGGGTCATGAAGACATGACTGAAAAACTCCCCAACAAAAAACACATTAATTAATCTTTTGTTAATTGCTGTCCTCAGTACTTTGTGCAAACTAAAAGATGTGTTCTGCCCTTTAGAGGCTTATAATCTTAGGTAGAATAGACAGGATGGCCAAATAAAAAGGTATTTTTATTCCCCTGAACTGCAGATCAGGCCTCACGATTCCCTCTCATATATGCTATCTCCACCACACCCCCAAAAGCACTTTTCTTTTGTGATTATTTTATGTCATTCATAATTTGGTCTGAGGTGCGAGAGGATTTGCCATGGCATTAGCTAGAACTTCCCTGCAAAATTATATGGGTGGATGGGAATGAATTGTTTAACATTAGAATCCTTAATCTCGAATTGCTAGGGTTGTTTTCTGTGACTCTCAATAGTAGTCTTTCCTCTGATTTAGTATATTTACAATTCGTTAGTATTCATGAAGCAGTTTTGCAGTTTTGGGTGGGTTTGCATTCCATGACTTTATAATAAAAAATTTGCATTAACCGAAGAGAATCTGGTGAATTTCACTCAGATTTTTCTGATGCATCTTTATGACCCTAGAAGCATGGAATGGCTGTGTGAGCTACTGCCTGTATGGCTGTGAAGTTGGTGTTTAGTTTCTCTCCTTGTAACGTTTGGGTTTTTTTTGTTGTGTTGGTTACTAATTGACCCTGATGCTCCACAATTATCCAGTCAAAGTGCTGGACGAAACATGGTCTCTGAAAGGCCTCTGCCTGACAAGCAGTTAGAAAAGTGACCACAGTGTTTTGGGAAGAGAAATAACCTACATTCTAATTCCTTTTTAGAAGGTTAGGTGATTTTTTTTCCCTGTTGTTATACCAAAGATCTTTTTACCAGAGCTACTATAATATATGAAACAGTATAGGGAAAGATACTGATATAGAACTAAATTTCTAGTTGCCTGCTATAATGAAACTCTACGTTTTGCTCAAAGCAAGCACCTTTTATTTATTTATTTCTGTTTTGAGTGGGAGGTACAGCAGGGGACTGGAGGTGAAAAGGAAGAGACAAAATTATTCACTAAACTTTTGCATCAACCAGACGAGGGTAGAAACATGCCCCTTGACCTCAAGCCTCATGGACTGTATTACACGTTTATCCCAAAGGCAAAACATCAAGTGGAGCATTTATCCCTCCAGCTATAGAACATATATGTACACACTATACAAATGGAAGGCGTGAGAATAGGAACTCAGCTTGGCAACTTGAGGCACTCATCTGCATCGCTAATAGTTATGCATATATAGAATCCCAAGATGTCAGTCGCTAGGAAAGGAGAAGATGCCAAATGGAATAACACATTGACCTTTTGGTCTGCAAATTAGCCTCCTCTGTATGTTTCAGAATAAAAGATGGTACACGATCCTGTGTAATTCATGTTATAAGAGAAGTCGTTCCTGGCTCCTGTAGATTTTTCCAGTTCAGTTTCATATTACAGAGGATCTTCTTAAGCATGGTAATAAAATTCCCCCCTTACACCTTACACATACTTAAAAAGCCTCCATATATATCATATGAAAAGAACCTTGTAAGGAAATCAGGGAAAGTATCGTTTTCATCTCCATTTGACAGATTCTACTGTTCAGGTCCAGAGAAGTTAAGGGACTTACCCCTGGTCACTCAGCATGTTAATGGCAGAGCTTAGACTAGAACTCAGATCTCCTGGCTCCTACTTTGTTAGTCTTCCTGGCACAGTGCACTACATTGCATGTAATTCAATTCCATTCAACAAGTGTTTATTAAATACCCACTGCGTGCCAGGCATTGTTCTAGGAACTGGAAATGCAAAGACAAAGAAAATAGCCCCTGGGGGAACTTACCCTGCACTGGGAGAAAATAACATGGACCTAGACGAGTAACTGCAATACACACATACATATGTGTGTGCACACATGTACAAATTCAAAGTATCAAATGCTTATGTGTTGTTTTTCCAGCCCTCCTTTGAGAACACACCAAAGGTTTTTTTTTTCTCTTTTTAGTTCCAGTATTAGTGTTGACTGGGTTTTGGAGGATGGGGTGAATTAGAATGCTTTTAAAACATTTCAATTTTCAGTGGTTAATCATTCATTATAGGACCTGTGAAGAAATCAGGGCAACAGTAATTTCCCTAATAGCTTCTCAAGGGATATTGACACAAAAATTTCCCCTTGACACATATTCTAGATGGAACTATTTGCAGAGATTAGATATGGAACTCTTTTGCACCTGCAGTGAGATGCCACCAGATGATCTCAAAAAGGCCCTTAGAAGGAACGAAGTTTTTTCTTCTAAAGAAGCAATTTCCCCAAAAGAGACAAAAGGGAATTTAAATCATCTCCCATTAATGTTCTTGTGAGATCAGAATGAGGCCCTTTGGCATGAAGAAGCCGTACAGCCCTTTAAGAGCTCCCCTCTCCCCTCCCCCCACTCCATTTTTAGATTATAGCAGCCAAGCCATGGGAAAATATTCCTTTTAGTTTCTTAACTGAGATGCAATTCTAGTCATATCCAGAATGTCAAGGAACAGATATAACACTTCACTCTGAGTTGATGTAACTATAAGGATTATTGATAATATGCAAACCAATTGGACATGTGGTAAGAGCAAAGGACAACCAACTGATGGCTATTCCACTGTTCCTCTTCTGATTTCAGAAGAAAATAAAGAAGGTTTCTGGCATATTGATTGAATTATTTGAGGCAAACTGATGGGAAGACCTGGACAAGAGTTACAATAGATGAGCTTTCCTTGGTGGATTATTATACATTATGTATTGTTAGAGGACCCAATCTACATTAGTGATCTCAGACATCAGTTTGAGTGCTCATTCATACACAAAGAACATAAGACATTTGCTCCATCTCATTCCTCTCATGGGTCCCTACTTTGTCCTGGTTTGAAGAAGTTCAACACAAGCATCTGGCCCTCTTCAGGTAATAGACTAGTTCTGAGAGGTCCACATCTGTTAGGGGTTATATGGTTTTATACCAAACTGAGGCATAAAGGGAGCTGGAGCCTTTTGCAAATGATTCATTCTTGTATAATTCCCAAGTTTCAGTGAGTCCCAAGTAACTTTGAATATGCCAATTCTGGGTAGGTCTGATAAGACTAAACATAGGGCTTGGCATAGTTCCCATGGAGTCAGGGACTGTACTCAGAGCTGTTCTTAACTCACCCTAGCTGATTCTGAGTATCTACTTTCCTCTTCTAGATGAAAGGACCTGCCCTAACCAGCCTACTTCAAATGCTTCAAACATAGTAGCATTCATTTGTTAAGTGCCAAATATATGCAAGGTATTGTGTCGAGTTAGGACAAGGGAAGATACAAAGTTTGGATAAAACATGATCCCTGCCCTTAAAGAACTTATACTGTATTATGAGGATGACACACTGACCCCAGAAGTAATAGGAGGCCATTCTTTGCCTCATTTCTTACCTAGCCTCAATCACTGAATGGGGGTTGCCTCAGTCAAACTGAGGCCTGGGAAAGACCTTACCTTAAAAAGGCCACGATCTCCCTTGCCACTGGACCCAGATGACTGCAGAAGAGAAAGTGAGGCTGGTGACTTTGCATAGCCCTGCCTCACTTACAGCCAATTTACTTGCAAATCATGGCATCACCTTCCTGATGTCACGGTCCTCTATGAGAATGAAGGACAACCAACAATACAGATCATATAAAAAGAGTATTCAAGAGTTTCGGAATGGAGGTTTGAGGAGAATATTCATTACCAGCTGGGAGTATCAAGAAAGGCTTTCTGGAGGAAGTAATATGAGCTGGGCTTTAAAGGATAGATAGGTCAAATGTCATTAAAATGTGCCTATATTTTGGTCCAGTGATGATTCTATTTGACTAATACTCTAAAGACATAAAAAAAGAGGACTAAGTCCTCTATGTACAAAAATATTTATAGCGGCTCTTCGTGTGGCAAAGAACTGGAAACTAAGGGGGAGTGCCCATCAATTAGGGAATGGATAAACAAACTATGGCATATGGATGCAATAGAATACTAATTGTGCCATGAGAAATGATAAAAGGAATGGTTTCAGTGAACCCTGGGGAGATTTGTATGAACTGATGCAGAGAAAAGTGAGTAGGACCAGGAGAATAATTTATACAATAATGACCATATTATTTATGCAACAACTTTGAAAGGCTTAAGAACTTTGATCAACACAATGACCAACAGTGATTCTGGAGAACCAATGATGATAGAGAGGCAGTGGATTGCAGGTTCAGACTGAATCGGATCTGTTTTGGACATGACACATGCTAAATTTGTTTTGCTTGTCATCATTATTTGTTGCAATGATTTTGTTGTTGCTATTTGTTCAGTGGGTGGGAGTAGAGTACAAAGGAGAGAAGATACATTTTTATTAATGGAAAAAAATTGATTTAAAAAATAAAGGGTAAATAGGTAGGTGAGATAATTTAGGTTCAAGGCAAATAGGTACAAAGTGAGACGTTCTTAAAACATCCACAAATGACAGAAGGAGATTTACTTAGCAGTAGCAGGGAGAAGTTATTTAGAAACAAGAAAAGATATTCAGCGAGGATACAGTATTGATTCATTTGGGTGCAGCCCTCCTAACTGTGCTGCCCATGATGGTCAGCTGGCCAGAAGCCTGAGGGAAGAACCAGATGGTACCTCGTGCTCTAGACTTTGGGGGGGGGTTGTGCCTAGGACAACAGGAAATGCTGTTAGCAGTCCAGGCCTTTGGATCCTGACCAATTAAGTCTCGAGGACAGTTTTAATATCTTTTAAGGAAAAATAGCTTGGCTTTGAAAGGTCTGGACCTTAGGATTTTGCTTTTCTCACAGTAGGAGTTTAGTAGGTAAAGATAAGAAGGGAGAGCATTCTAGGAATAGGGGACAACCTGAAAAAAAGGGTCAGGGGGAGGAAAAATAGGGCATGTTTCCAATTCCATGGTATGTTCCTATGTAACTTGAAGCTAGAGCTTTTAAAACACAAGAAAAGATGGAAAGGTAAGATACCAGGTTGTAGAAGCCCTTGCTTGCCCAGGAGAGAAGTTCTATCAGAATAGCTACAGAGAAATCAAACAACTGATTCAATCCTCTGTGATTTAGGGTTTGTGTGTGTTGGGGATGGGGGGAAGGAAGACCTTTTCCCTCAGAAATAATGCCAACTCACATTTCAATAAGTCTTTGACATTTACAGTTTTCCTCAAAACAACGCGGTGAGGCAAGTAGCATAGAAATTTTATTTCTGTTTTACGTATGTGGAAACTCGTTTTCGGGGGTTAGGGGGCTTGTGCATGATCTCACAGTTAGCAGACATCAAAACTAGGACTTGATTTCAAGTCTAGTGATTTTTTTCTGCCTGTACTGTGCAAAGACTTCATTTATGATTTCACTTCTGTGAATCTGGTTCAGAATAATAGTGGCTTTGTTTATGAGTGCTAATTTGATGCTCAAAACCAAAAACAACTTCCCAGCAACTCACTGCTTTGAGATGTTCCTTTTCCTAATACTTTGAACCAAGACTACATGGGCAGCATTTCGTCCTGATGAGGCCCCAGGAATAGGGGCATATAAAAATGTAAATAATTAGAATCACACCAGAGTTGAACTTAACCTCAGAGAAATGGGGGGGGTGGTAATCCCAGGGTCCTGCCAGCTGGAGCATTGATTAATAGTTTGATCAAACCTTAGGTAGTTCCTTCTTACCTTTCTTTGTGATATTCCTTTTTTCCCTTCTTTCTTACTTTCCCTTCTCTTCCCTTTTCCTTCTCTTCCTTTTTCCTTCCTTTCCCTTTCCTTCCTTTTTATTTTCATTTCCTTCCCTTGTCTTCCCTTTCCCCTCCCTTTCCTTTCCTTCCTTTGCGTTCCCTCCCCTCCCCCTCCTTCCTTTTCTTTCCTCCTCTATCTTATGTATTGCCGAAGGAAGTAGTGAGTTCCCCATTATTTTCAGTCTTCAAGTGGAGGCTGGATGATTGGTTGTCCTGGATGTCACAGAGAAAATTCCTTGTTTAGTTTTAGGCTGGACGAGATAGCCTTTAATATCCCCACAAACACAAGATGTTGTTTCTGCCCTGATATAACTTATCGTCTCTTGCAGGGCAGATGATGAATTAATGCACGTGAGACAATTACACAACAGTAAAGGACATTCATTTACATCAATGCTAAGCAATATGCTCAGGGTCAAAGTTAAAAAAAAAACTTTGACCTATCGCCTTTAATGGAATAGATAGGAATGTTAAGAGCACTTGTCTTGGAGGACTAAAACTTGGCTCTAACATTTTGTAGCTGTGTGATCCTGATTAAGTCACTTCATCTGTCTGAGCCTTAGTTTCAACATCTGTAAAATGGAGGCAATCATACTTATACTACCTTCTTCACAAGAATGTCATGAGGAAAAAGAACACTTGGTAAACCATGAAGTACTATATAAATGATGTGAATGATATTGGCTGTCTTTGTGATTGAAATTCTACAGTGAGAGGTTCATTCTTTTGGGTCTAGAAGACTTTGGCTTCTTGGTTCATCAACCTGGCAGAGTTTGATCTAACAAAGACAAACGAAATTAGGTGGTCCAAGTCTATGTTTTTATTTCTCTCAAGCTGATGGCATGCATGTGAAGCTAATCAAAGACTGAGCCCCCCTAAGGGAGCCAGCCTAGAACTGGGCTTGATTTGGGGGTTGGGGTGCCCAGTTTACATACCTTTTCAACAGGGGCTGATATCACCCCTTCATTGTTTTACCTTCAGACAGAGGAAATCCCTCTTCTATTAGGACCTCCCCCCCCCCCCACCATACTAGACCACTCCCAGCCTTGAACTCTCTAGAGGAAGAATCTGTCTCCACCCAAGCCTGAGTGGAACACAAAGGAGCTTCCTTCCTTACCTTTGATTAAATCAGTTCAGACTGTGGGTTGGGGTTTGACCAGGATAAGGAGACTCAATGAAATCTCGTTATCAGTTGAGTCCTACTAAAGAAGAAATTAAATTGGAAGAAGGGAGCTGGGGGGAAGCTCTCAGTCTCCAAGATAGATTACTAAGAAAAATTATTTTTCACAGTTCCATATAAAATATAACACCTTATTTAATCTTATCAGGTGTTGCATTCTGAGGACTATCATATTCCTTGGGGGCTGAGTACAGGGTGTGTGCTTCTGAAGGGGAATGACTAGAATTGGGGGGGGGGTGGCGGCGAGTTGGTAAACCTGGGGAAATGAGCTTGAATCCTACCTGCTCTATTCCTGTAGAAGGCAGTACCATTCTCCCAGTCCTTCAGGATCACAACCTAGGAGTCAGCCTAGATTCCTCACTATCTCTGACCCCTATCCTTCCCTCTCCTCCCATAGACAAGCTGTTTCCCAAGGCCTACCAATTTCACCTTTATAACATTAGTGAGCTATTGGCTAGATTATAAAAATCTGAGCCTTTGGCTAGATTTTAAGAATCTGAGCACCTTATCAGAGACAAGATGGACCTTATATACAGAAAGACTGTGAGAGGGATCTAGGAGTGGACAAATAGTTTGGGATGACTGGAGGAGGGGTCTAAGGAGGACCTAGATAGGAGTGACCAGTAAGCTGGGGTGAACAGAATGCCAGGGACCTGACCACAGGGTCAAGGGAGAATGGAATTTAGATAGGATTAAAAGTGGAAAGTCCAGGGTTTTTTCTTTTTGGGGCCCAGATCCCAAAGATATGGTCTTTTCCTTTTAGAGATTTAGATCCCATCCCCATCAGCTATACCATTTTAAAATTTGAGAGGTGCTTTACATATAATGTCTCCTTTGATCCTCCCAACAGCCTTATAAAGTAGGTACTGCTGGCTGTCATCTCCATTTTGCAGGTGAGGAAACTGAGACTCAGCGGAAAAAAAAACAATGGTTATACGAACAAAGGCTCAGAAGTGACTCATCCATGGTCACTTAGAGGTTAAGTGCCAGAGACAGGATTTAGAACTAAACTTTCCTGACTCCAAATCTATCTACCACACTGCGCTGATATCAAGAATTATGTAGCCCACCCCCTTTATTTTATAGATGTCCCAGGGAGATGAAGCAAGTTGCTCACTATTATACAAGTTGTAAGTATCAAACTCAGGATCTGAACCCAGATCCTTGGGCTCCAAATCTACATACATTTTTTTCCCACCCCACCACAATTTGCCTTGCCTTCTTATAGTGACAAAAGTACTGTTCACTCTAGCAACTTCTCCCTCTGATAGCTGGTCCCTCTTAGAACCCGTGCCTTCATTCCTCTCCAGGACAAACTCCTGACTTAACTCCTAAAGACTTTCTCTACCATGCAATAAACCTCATGTAAGCTCACTTCAGCCTGGAACTACTCACATTGGAAGTACCCTTCACCTTAGACTTCTCCCTCTGGTTGCCTTCTTCCTCCCAGAATTGCAAGATATCTTGGGGTTTAAGGGCTAGATTTATTTTCTTAAGGACTATGCCTTAAACCCAATCTCATTGAATGGACAACGGTAGGTCCCAGCCCAAACCCATGGGTCATTGTTTGGGCCATGATTGCTGAGTGAATAACAATTGTTTCTGTTTTGGCCAGAAACCCTCCCAGATTGATTTTCTTTTAATTAGTTAAAGAAGGCCATTCTTTGCCTTATTTCTTACCTAGCCTTAATCACTGAATGGGCTTTGCCTCAGTCAAACTGAGACCTGTTAAAGACCTTAGCTTAAAAAGGCCAAGGTCTCCCACTGAATTAAGGGCCATCTTCAGTCATCCTAGTCTATACCTTGCCCCTGGACCCAGATGGCTCCAGAGGAGAAAGTGAGGCTGGTGACTTTGCTCAGCTCTCTGTCACTTAAATCTAGTTGACCTGCAAGTCATGGCATCACCTTACTGATATCATGGTCCTCTTTGACAACAAAGGACAAATAACAGCAATGAAAGTCACTGTGTGGTGTAGCTGTGTTACCTGTAAAGAAGAGGATTTTCAATTAGCATCTTATTAAGCCACCATTTAAATGGAGCAAGCACTCCACCCATTAATTTTCATGCCTGTATCTGTGGGCATGGTAGGGTAAGCTTCTGGTGCTCATGCAACAATAAATAAATAAGCTTCAATGTTAAAAATACAGAAATGAGCCTGCCCCAGTAGCAGAGGTCATCTGCTGGCAGTTCCTGGGAATAGGGGGTCTTTGCTAAGCAAAGCAAGTTTTTCTATATTACTATTAGCACAGGCACTGCCACTTCCATACAAAAAAGCAGTGGAGGAGAAATTGCAATTAAATTTGCTATCAATCACACCTCTCCATCAAGTGTACTTGATGTTTCATCAAACATTCTCTCCCCCCACCTCATTCTAGCTTAATCTAGCTCTTTTCTTGATTGAAGGTATGGATCTAAAGAGCCCAGAATAACTTTTTTTATATATAAATATGCAGTTCAGCACTATTTTCCACATTTGGCTTTTAGAATTTTTAATGGGCTTTCTACCTTGATTACCTCTTATTCATGAGTAATCTAGCTCGCTTGAGAATTTGTCTATTTCCCCTATGAGTCCTGTCCCAATTTACCTTCCCTCAAATTGAGGGGTTGGCTACATGGGCTATGTTGGTAGCCATAAATATATATAACAGCCACAAGAAGCAGAATCACTTTTTTTTCATGGCTAGATTTCTGAAGTGATATAAAAAGTAATGAAGGACAAGCATTCTGGAAGATTTTAGGGATTGTTCCTGAAAGCTGAGCCTTTCTGCTCAGGTCAGTGGAGACTAGAAATAATTATCAACTGAAAATTGTTTAATGACTGAGATGAGAACAGTTAGTCATTTTATTCTTGGTCCAAGTTCCTACATGAGTTCCACTAAATTATTGTGAAATTTCTTTTTATCATTCTTACTTCCAGAGCAGAACAGGTTTTGGAGGGTTGGAGAGTATAGAGGAAGGGTAACTTGTTATTTTTGTTTATTATGCATGCCAACTAGCTTCTAAGATCTGTTGTTGATATCTGCTGAAACAGTGTGAATGTTGCAGGCCCTCTCTAAATTTCAGCACTCTAGGACCAAACTCTGGTTACCTCACCCTAGTTCATCTTTTCATCTTTCATGCCTCTTTTCACCAATCTTCCCTCCCTTACCCCCATATAAACAAACACGTAATACATTTTCATTTTTTATGTCAGGGAGAGAAATGTTATTTTGTAGCATATTTTTTCGAACTTGAAATTTGGATGGGGACTGGTTTTTATTATAGAAAGGTGTCCAGAATGCTGAAGTGATATTGATATCTACATAACTTAAAGCAGTGGTACAGAATGATGATGTTGTCATCCTTCATAATGTATCATTTGTAAAACTCCTGGAGTGTTTGGGAAATGTTCCCTGAGCAGGTTTCATTTGTTTGAGGTTCACTTGTTTATTGTTCTTTTGGTAGCCCCTTTCATGAAAATTGTTTTAAAATTAATTTCAGAGAGTCTGTAACAGGATATTAGGAAACAGAGTTCTGGAGCATAGATCCAGTGGAATTTTAAAAGGTGTTAAGGCCGAGGTAGGAGGACACCTGCCATCCACTGTGACTGACTCATTAGCCTCCTTATTGACAGCTTCTGGGAGAACATAGTAGAGTGATCTGAACTGTTCTTTCCATGCCCTGGTAATACCTTCACAACCACTGCCAGAACCCACAGACCCAGTCCTTGGAGGGAGAAAATTCCCATGAGCAAAACAGTTTCCGCTCTGTGGCCTGGTTTGGGAGAGGGAGATCTTGTAATTATAGCCGAGTGACAAAAAGTGGCAGGTGTCTGACGAGTCCCCTCCATGTGGGAGGAAGATCAGAAAAATAGATGATGTTTATGTAGTATTTTAAGATTTTACAGATATACATGCATTATATAGATTTTAAGATGTTTATAGGTATACATCATACATCATTGTAAAATTTCTACAGGTATGTATGTGTATGTATGTGAATATATGTAAGATCTCATTTGTTCTTTACCAACAACCCTATTTAGAAGCAAGGACTACAAAATTATTTTGCCTATTTTATTGATAAGGAAACTGATATTAAGAGAGGCTGTGTCATTTGTCTCTGCTCACACAGCTAGAAGTATCAGAACCTAAGTTTTTTTTCTGGCTGCAGTTCCAGAGTTCTTTCTACCATATCATAAGATTTTCCCCCCTCTACTGTGAGGGTCTCTAGGTCATATTTTCAACAAGGCTTTCTTTCTGGCACAGCAGGAGTCCTGGAGTCAGGAAGACCTGAGTTCAAATTTGGCCTCAGACACATACTAGCTTTGTGACTCTGTGCAGGTCACAACCCAGGCCGTCTCAGTTTCCTCATCTGTAAAATGCAGATAATAATAGCACCTACTTCCCCAGGTCATTTGGACAAAGGAAATAATAGTTGTAAAGCACTTAGCACAAAGTAAGTGCTATGTAAATATTAGCTATTATTATTTATTTCCTCTATCTCCTGTCTGACTCTAGTTAAAAAAGAAAAAAAAACCTTATTTTTCTTTTTTGTTTTCTTTTTTTCTTTTTGTCTGTCAATATTCTACTACTATTGGGGCTGAAATGTCAAATCTTAATGTGGATCCTGGATGTGAATATTTTAAATAGGCTTTTTAAACCCCCCACCACCTTTTCCTGATATGATGTTTGTGCTACCCACTCCCCCAGAGATTTAGAAGAATTAATCTCTTGGTTTTGTCTCCTTTGCCCATGAAATCCTTCCCAGCGGTAGCCTGTCTGCGCGTTATTTCCTGACATTTCTTTTACAGAACGCTGCTATTTTGGACTGATGGTCACAGAGACCTTCTCAATAACACAGAGACAAAGTGCTCTGCATAGCTGATAAATTATAAGCAGGCACTGCGTGTGAGCGTGATAGATTATTATAGTGGATGTGTGTGAGTCATGGTTGTTATTTTTGGTCAAAAGAATTGTGTGAACTTTTCTCCTCTATTTTGAGCACTTTGAAATGTGCTACTTCCCCCCCCCCCCAAGGTGTATGTCAAGGAATTAAGCACCACATCAGAATACTTATTTTCCAGTTTCCAGTTGTTGCTTTGGAGTCAAGGAGGTGGAAGGAGTGGAAAGGAAGGGACTTTATTTTGACAAACAACCGACCTTGTCGATTGTTAGCAGGCTCACAGCATCATGCTTAGATCTAGAAGGGACCTTAAAGGTCATCTAAGACAATCACCTCATTTTATGGATGAAAAGACTGAGGCTCAGGGAGAGACTTGCCAGGGAAGGAAGGAAGAAATGGCAGATTGGGTATTTAAACCCTGGTTTCCCAACTTCAAATCCTGTGCTCTTTCCACTTCACATTTCTAGAAAATCACAAATTTATCTGCTTGAAAGTTCTCCCTCCGATCTCCACCCCCACCATGGGATAGTTTTAGAACTGAGATAGGCTTATCCATGAACTTCTTGAACAGATTGCTGTGTGACTTTAATTGACCGTTGTTTTTGCAGTTTATGTGAAGTCATCAGACTATTTTAATGGCTTCCTTTTCAACTAGCACGAAGAGTAGATAGATAATAGTCAACAATTACATTACCGGGTCTCTAGCTCTCTACTAGCTTTGACTTGTGTTTCATATATCACCAGAGTCATCTCTTGATGCCTTTATCACTGTTGTATCTAAATACCCAGACAGTCTAATTAAGTTACTTCCAATTACCTTGGTAAGGGAAAATGAGAGGTCCTGCTCTGTCTCCTCAATGCTCTGGCCATCCCTGATTAGAAGGTAAAAAAAGGCTGGGAAGGTCTAACATGAAAGCAGCTTTCCACACTTTTCCTTCTAGGATTTAGGGGAAGGCTCTGGCAAAGAGGGTGAATTTTGCAGCATCTCCTCAAGATGGTGATGATGAGATTCTCTAGGCTTTGTTGCAGGTGGCAAATCCCTTTCGCTCAGGGGCCGCTGCAGCATGTTCCTAGCCCAGGCGTGAGCCCAGCCGTCACAGATTGTGCCTCTGTTCCTAGTCTCACCTCTGGGTAAATCACTTCATCTCTTTGCCTGTTTCTCCATCTGTTAAGTAGGGATTATGCTTGCTGCTTCTTTGCCTCACAGGAATAGTATGAGGATCAGTGAGATAATGTCAAGAAAATGTTTGGGAGTTCTTTGGGGGGAAGGCATATATACACTGGACTCTTGGTAATTGTGCTCAAGGGAGCTAAGGGCTGGGAGGGAGAGGAGGAATGAGGCTAAAGTAAAACCATAGATAAGTAATCTCCTAACCGCATTTCAGATGCCTCCTCTATTTTCTGACTCTTTTAAGAGCACTTCCATGGAGTTTTGGGTGGGCAGATTGGCAAGGGGGTGACAAGATTTCAACAAAATTTCTGCATGGGAAACATAATTGGTGCTAGAGATTAAATACATAACTAAGACCTTGTCCTCAAGGAGCTTGCACTCTAATGGAGAGAGGGAGAGGATTTTGACATGAAAATAAATCAGTATAACACAAGATTGAGAATAGGTCAGTCAAAAAAGAGGGGCCCAGACAAAGTACTCTAGGCCAATTTCTGAAGGGAGAAATTACTTCTAGACTGTGGGGTAGAAGGAGGCTTCATGGAGGAGGTGGTACTTGAGCTGGGCCTTAAAGGAAGAGAAGGATGGAAATAGGCATCAAAGTGGCCTATGCAAATAAGCAAGGACAGTGAGTAGACCAGATTAACCAGAACGTAAGGTCCATAAGTGGAAATAATATTAGATAAGACCGGAAAGGGAAGTCGGAAGCCTGCTTGTGGAAGACCCTAAATTCCAGGTTGAAAAGTTTATAATTTATCCTATCAACAATGGGTAGCCACTGGAGATTTTTGAGTAGAGGAGTGATATGTTCAAAACTGCTTTAGAAAGATGATTTTGTGTGCTTAATATAAATGTATAAGTAGAGCCTATATCAGATTGTACGCCATCGTGGGGAGGGGAAAGACAGAGAGGGAGAGAAAATTTGAAACCAAAATCTTATGGAAGTGAATGTTGAAAACTAAAAATTAATAAATTGCTTAATTTAAAAAAAAAAAGAAAGATGATTTTGGCAACTGTATAAAGTATGGATTGGAGTAAGGAGACATTAGAGACAGGAGCACCAATTAGGAACCTATTATAGTAGTCTAGGAGAGAGGTAATTATGACCACTGAATGCTGAGTCAAGGTCATTGGAAGTCCAGGTAGGCCTTGGAGGAAGAGGTAGCATACAGGATTGGAGGCTGTTACTGTAGCTTTGTTTTTTTCTCCATTAAAGTTTGAAACATGGAAAGAGAAGATGGCCAGGCCTCAAAGGTGTGCAGCCTTATACTAAAGGGACTGACTGTAGGAGTCTTCAAAGTACCGAACTTAATAGTCACTGTCAAATTTGCGTTCAGAATATTTAGCTCAGTTGTCTTTCAGGCAAAGTACATAGCACCTGAAGCAGCTTTTGAAATAGTCAGTTGGTTGCCTTGTCTCTTCTGTTCCTTATTTTTCCACCTGCAAAATGAGGGTTAATCCTCCTCATGCCCCCACCATTTTCTTTTCTTTACCTCATGAGACTCACCAAAATGATTTGAGTCTAGTTATTAGTATCATAACCCTCTGCTAAAATGGGACTGAAAAATGAGATCCTATTTAATAATAGTTAATTGAAAATATTATACATAAAAAGTGGATGGCAATTTCTGTCTGCCCTTTAAAAATACTTTGTATTCCAAAGAACTCAATAGTGCTCTGTTCATTGAGCAAGTAATCTTCACAAATAGGTAGGACACAGGCATTATTATCCCTCTGTATTCAGACTTTAAATGTCGGCACTTACTATTCCAGGTCCCTCCTGAGACCTGTGACCATTAGTTTCAATCTTGGCCTCTTGCCTTTGTTCTCTCCTCAGAAGGGTGGTATTCTTAGTGTCTGGCATGAGTATTTGTCAGGGGAAAGCTTTTGAAATGGAGCTTCTTGAGAGTGGAACCCGGGCAGGCTGGTTCCGTTTTAGGTACTGTGGCCTACCTAATCATCCATTCATTCACTTGCTTTCTTATGTGCTCACTGTATTCACAGCACAGGACTAGACGTTGTGAAGGGATGCTAAGGAAGGATGCTGTGGTTTCTATTTTCAAGGAACTGTGATAGTCTTCTTAGGGAGAGCAGAGAGACATAAGAAATGATTAAAGACTAGAGACAAGTTATAATTATTAAAATGCAAAACTGTATAGTGCATAAAGCAGAAAGAGAAGGTTTCTCAGAAAAGAAGAACCTTGAGCTGGGTCTTGAAGGGAGTGTTGAGTATTGGTTGGTGGAGAGGAGGTGGAAATTCTAATTAGGGCTGGCAGAATGAACAAACACAGTAAAAGAGATACAATGGAAAGAGATGAGAAAACCTGGGTTTACATTCTGCCTCAGCTTCTCATTTGTGTGTGTGTATGTGTGTGTGTGTGTGTGTGTGTGTGTGTGTAATGGACCCCTTTTCTGAATAATGCTTTAAAAAAATTGAAGGAAATGCTAAATTTCAGTTAGAGATTAGTAAGGATAAAGATGTATTTATTTCCCATCCAAGCTCATGGACCCCTTGAAATCTATTCACATACCTCATGGGTCTGTAGACCCCCAAGTGAAGAACTCCTGGACGCATAAGGTCCCTGCTAGCTTTAAATCTATTATGTAGTAATCCTAGGGGGACTATCAAGCTATAAGCATGTGGCAGTATTATGAAAAGAGCATCTAGCCTTGAGAAAGAGTAGGAGTAATGATCCAGTTATATTGGTAAAAATAGCCATTATCCAAATCATTTGCTAAAAGCATTCAGCAACACAGTGACAAGCACAGATTCCTGGGGCCTTGAATGCTAGCCTGAACTATTTAGATTTGATCTGCTAACAATAGGGAGTCATTGTAGGATCTTGAGGCAGGAGTGGTATAATGAATCCAGTGTTTGAGAAAGATTATTCTAGCAACAGGGTAAAGAGGGAGTGAGAATAAGGAAAAGAGGTGGCAAGGAGGCCATGAGCTGATAAGAGCCATGGCATACATGTTAGCTTCTGGAAGGACTTTCATCTTATCATGCTTGTAATTCCAACACTCACCACTAGAATTGTGCAGAAAATTTCATGAGCTGCAGCTGAAAAAAGAGATCTATGTCATGATGCATGTTGAAATAATACTAGTTACCTGTTGTTTTCAATAATAATAAATAATATCTAAAATAATATTAGATTCCAAACACCCTGGCCCAAATACGGTACTAAATTAATTCTTTCTCATTCAGTTTCTAAGATCCTATAATAGTGAATCCTTTTATTAAATGGATATACTTTTCCCATTTATTCCATATTGTTCATTGGTTAAAAAAAAATGCTCCACCAGCTCTATGTTGCTTTCCTGTCTGCAGCGTTGGTGACGATTTTTTGCCCAGCTGCTGTACCTCAGTGTTGTCCTGTGTGCATTTATTTTAATGGTGTTTGTATGGTTCTGCTGTTTTTCGATGCCCACATCCATAAAAATAATAAATCCTTGAGCTTATGCACTCGTTTATTTCCAATTGTGTTTCATAATGTGCTGATACTTCCAGGCTAATCTTGCACAACTATTGAGTGATTCTCGGGACCGAAATAAACATCTGGGAGAAGAAATTAAAGAACTTCAGCAGAGACTTGGAGAAATACAGGGGGACAATAAGGTACTGTAAGAGCATCCCCGTGTGATTGTGGGCTGGAATTTTATGTTCAGTACATCTGAAAAATGGAACGCTGTGTTTGTTGGGAATTTGTTTATAGATTTTACATTTGCAATGAAAATTCACAGTTTAGCATTTCTTATCTTTATTACATTCCCCCCGTTTTTTTTTTCTGTGTGCCTTCTGTGTTACTCGAAAATATTGTCGTAGCCCAGTTCAGAAGTTTCATTATATTCAACTTGGTGGTGAAAGAACAGCATTGTGGTTGAGGACGAAATAAAGCACAAATGCCCTACTTGGTCGGTCTCTCCCTCTCTGTCCCCCTCCCCCTTTACAAATAATGGATTTGTGGTTCAGATGATTCGGAATTATTCACATTCAGCTTAGAATTTTAAGCAGTCATCCTACTAATTATGTTCACATAACCAATTTATTTTATTGCTAAATTTGGCAATTTGTATGGAGCGTTGCTCAAAATCCACTGCTCGGCATTAATCAAACTCCCCTGTTGGCAACGTTAATTATAAAATATGAACTCATAAACTCCAAACTAAATTGTGCGCTCATAGTCCTAGCTAAAGCTGTGCACAAAAGTACAAATGAGAAAGGTTTTGTGTGAGTGTGTGTGTATGTGTGTGTAAGCTATTGAAGTCTAACGGCCCCCCAAATTTCCTCTTTGCCAGGAAAGCTTCAATTTCTAGCCCATGCCAAAGCCAACCTTTGCATCAGGTTAAAGCTTTGATGCTTGTTTTCAAAAAATTATCTTCAGATAGGTTTTTGGTGAGAGCTCACCTGAGCACATCAAATTCCTTAATAGATAATGCTTTGAGGCTTAATTTGGGGGAAGTTGTATGCAGATCTGAGCTGAGGAGAATGTGGCCCAGGCTATAGATTGGCGTTCTTTAAACCGTCAGGATTTCCTAGCTGAAGAGGCTAGATCTGGGAAAGGACATTCTATTGGGGAATCTTTTTCATATTAACCCTTTCAGTTTTCTCTAACCATGTCTTTGCCTAGCCCCATTATCAAACATGACTTTGTGGCTTAGCTATAAAATGAGAACCCAAAATTATGCTATAACTCAGGGAAGAGAGAGGAGAGAAAAAAAAATCACACACACACACACACACACACACACACACACACACACACACACACACGGAAATATCGGCATCCACGTTTAAGCAAAACAAAACCAAAAACAAACCTCCTTTGTAATTAAAATACGCACACATATAATAAGGGATAAAAAGCTGGACATACTGCTCCTGGAATGTTTGATGGATGCATTTTTAAAAGTCATTTGCTTCTGTGATAATGTAGGTATTTGCTTGGTAATAAGAGCAAGTCATTCTTAATAACAAAGCAAAGCCTCCCAGAGATTTGAAAATGTGTAAAGGACAAAACAAAAACAGCACAGGACAAAGTACTAACTGAATATATTTTAATGTCATGATTCTTCTCCTTTGCCATCATTTGCCAGTATTTCTTTTACGCTTTATTTCCTTTTTTAGTTTTCTCAATCAGTATTTTTATGTGTATTATTTTCTGCCTCACCGTTCTTCTTCTCCCCCGCCCCCCCCCCTTTTTTTATTCCTTCCCACCTTTGGTCTGTATGGATAAGAACTCACATATGTGGGCATATTTAAGGAATGTGGGGGTGACGTTGGATTTGGTTGGGAGGGGTGTGGGGAAGCATATATAATAAAAGGTAGGACCTTCTTTCACATTGCTTGCCCTTCGGATCTTCTTTTCACTCACTGGCTACATTTATCAAATTTTTTACCTCAGGGTAGGAATTTCATGACTCATATTCATGGGTTGAGAAGCAATTAACCTGCCAAAAGGTACAGTGAGAATTTTATAATCTTTAGCAGACCCCATGTACCATTTGTGCCTCCTCTTCCCCCAAACTAAACACAATTAGACCCCAGGATTCTTTGGATTCTCATTTGCATCTAAAATGATAGGTCTGGTTTTTATTTTAAGTTTCATGTGATGTGAGAGTCACAGGCTCCCCTTGAGTCCTCAGTTTTAAACCACACATAATACCAAATTAGTCACTTGGTAATGGGCAGCAGCATTCTCTCAGAATTCAGAAGCCCAGGATTGATAGATGGTCTAGCTAGAGCAGCAGTAAAGGACTAAATAACCCTTGAGGTTACAAGCCAAGGTATCAGCCATTACTGGGTGTTTCAACAGTACTTGTTGGCTTCATTTAACTTGCCTCTTCTCCCTTAGGGCGGGTAGCAGTAGAAAAGTCTTTTGGGGGAGGAGGGGGAGAAGATGAAATCAGTCAGTTCTTTATAGTGTGTGGACATGTATAATTCCATAATTCCAAGGGTTTGGTCAGCCCAACTAGATGACGAAGCTAGTCTGAGGACCTTGAGAAGTTTCTCCAGACTGAACAGATTATGATGAACCAGAGAGATCAAAGGGTAAAAGAGCCCACTCACAGAATGGTTCAAGCTAGTTAAACTCAAAGATACTAAAGTAAAGTGTTGTTAGAAATAGTTCTCCACTCCAATTGGAACCCAAAGGGCTTCATGCATTATTTTATGGGTGATTGTTAAAACAGCAGATTTTTATCTCAGCATTGCCATTTTAACTGACGACCCTTATCTATATTTTGGGAAGCACAGATTCTAGATGTTAAGTACATTTAAAAAATAAGGTGATGGAAAATTACTTGCCTTAGATATTTTAGGGTAGACTAATTTTTCCATTTGTTCAGCTAGAGCCTTGTAACCCTACAAGCCATAAAACATCTCCAAACAGTCTCTTGAAAGATTTGTTGCCCCCTCACTTACTTACAGGCAGTTCTCTTGAGAATAGGGGTTTGGAACTTAGGAGGCTGCCCATGACTGAACGCCATTTACCATCAACTGAGACCAACTTCCAAGAAGAATTTGGGGTTCAGCACTAATGCAGGGGCCCCTTCTCATCCCTGTAGCATGCCATGAGGTATTTAGACAGAAACCTAGTTAGGCACCATCCTCTTCCTTGAAAGTTATGCTCTTCAAAGGTTAATGAGGAAACAAGAGGCTGATTCCTCAGCCAAATGTGGATTGTAATCTCCACAAATCACCACAGGGAAACCTTTCTGTGAATTGCCAAGGGCATTGTTCAGAAAGAAAGAGCTATTATGTGAAAGGCCAAAAGACCCAATATCCAGAGGAAACCTAAGAGGAGTCCATAGATACATAATAGGTATATTATAGTACTGTATATGGCGGCCATCCTATCTAGTTACTTGCTAGTACTTCATAATCCACCAAGTTGCATTGTGAATAATGGTATGGGGTATAGAAGGAGACAAGATTTGGGAGAATGCCCATAGGCTGAGAAGGGCTAGTTTGGTACTTCCTAATCTTCACTAAAGTGAAAAAGTGGGATGGGAAATAGAAGGAAGAATGGAGGCACAAGGGGAGTTATAGGAGCAGAAAATCACAGACATTCATTTGAGAACCACTAGGCAGGAACACTACATCTCTGGGCTTTTCTGATAAATGAGGCTATGCCTTTTTTTTTTTTTTGCCCGGCAGTAGAACACTGAAGTATAGATATCCGTCTTGGAATAGGAGTGAACCTATACAAGTCATCCACCAAGGATCTGAAAGGTTTCATTTTTCTTTATTGTTTTAAATTTGTTGACCCAAAGTATAAGTGAAATTTGAAGGCACAATGTTGTTCTCTTTAGTTACCAGCATAAGGGAAGCAGTGAAATCGGGAACTAACTGGGCATTGACAGGTATAGACCAACTTCTTCATCACCCTTGACACTGTTGTCTTCACTGTGGTTTTTCCTCTACCTGGCTGCTTTGGGTTTGGGCTCCCAGAACAGTGTATGCATTTAATGTCTCCCTTACAAAATATGCACTTAATAAGCTATACCAGGAGAGGCAACTAATGTGCTGATAGAGACAACTCACAGTTGTTTATCCTGTATCTTTTCTTTTTGTTATTTTTTTCCTTTAGTTTAAAGATTGTGGCATTTTGGTGCAGAATACCAATAATCCAATATTGACTTTGCAAAAGCCAGAAAATGTAAGCATTAAGCCTCTGACAATGTCATACAAGATTTCCTTTGCCAGCTTTTGTGAATTTAAATTTAGCTGTTGTGATAATGCATGAACATAGTGTTTTGCATTTAATAATGAGTTTTATATTGCACCAGCTGACGGTCTTTAAGTGTGCTGATTTTATCGGATGCTGGCGCAGTAAAGTGATAGTAGAGTGGTACTTTATTGACGTGTGGCTCTCTGATTGGCTTAGAAAGTAAACCAATTAACTAAAAACCATGAACCAATAACAGGGGTCTAATGGGAGTACAAATGACTAATTAAAATATAGTTTGTTAAAATAGTACTCAGCTGTAAATGTTTGTAATGACCCTGGGGTTATATTCAGAGAGTACCTTGTAAATAGTTCCACTATTAATTGTAAAAGAAATTAAGGTTTTCTAGCCTGCATGAAGCCTGAAAGAGACACTTTGATGAAAATAGAGGTCACTTTAGGGTACCATATAAATTAATTACAGAGTGCTGAAATGGGCAATGAAAAGACCACCTTCCTCTTTCCATCCTACATAATCTAGCTTGTTTTCCTCTAGGGACATGTGATTATGAACCACAGGCAATTCAGAATTAGTTGAGAAATATTTGGCCAGTTCAACAGCCATGGCTAGTTAAATATCTTTGAGTGTTCTTTAATTCAGTCTTAGTAGATATATTTACATACTGTCATTCTTGAATATTTTATTATGGGGTCACAGATCTATAGCTGGAAAGAACTTCAAAAGCCTTTTAACCTAATTTTCTCATTTACTGTTGAGGAAGATGAGGCCCAGGAAGCTAAGTGACTTGTCTAGGGTTGTTTAGATAGTACATGATGCAGATGGGATTCCCAGGTCTCCTTACTCCATTTCGGTATTCTTTCCAATGTAACCTAGTGACAAAATTACATGTTTTTAATGTAAATCTTGTTGCATCTTCCATCGACAAGTACAGCCATTCAAATATATGAGCAAGAGTATAAGAAAAAAATTAGTAAGATGAAATTTTAAAAAAGAAGAGATTATAAATGATTATACAAGTTTGTTAACCTCACTCTAAAAGATGTGAATATTGACTCTAACATTATGGTACCAGCCTCATCCTTTCTGTAATCCTTTGTGACCCTCTTTAAAAATCCCATTTTCTGATGGAAGGTTGACTCAAATAGAGTTATATATATATTTTTTTCTCCTGAACAAAGTTATTCACGTTTTTCAGTTAAAAAAAATGAAAATGCAGAATATGAAAATAAAGCAACCTTCAAACTGCCCACTTAAAAATATGGAAATAGAGAAATTACAGTTGTGAGAGTAACATGAGCTCATATGGGACTACATTTACTCTTTGAATGTCATTCAGTAAAACAAAATAGTACATTTGGTTGGAGCATGGGGGGGCCGGGGGAAGAGAAAAAAGGGGTCATGGGGGAGAAGTTAAGGGAGACTGGGTGAGAATGGCATTGATGTAAATTAAAATCCTATTGATTTTATTTTAAGTGGACAATTCTGTTCAAAATTTCAACTGGAATATCATGAGAGTCCAGGAATTTAGATATTCTTCTGCCCAGGGTGATCTTCTTTAAATCAGTTGTGTCAATATCCACATTTTTAAAAGGAAACTGGCAAGAATCCAGAGAAGAGTAACAAAGGAAAGTAGAGGAGTGGACAGTAGGGCACTGTGAAACTTGCCTAGCCCAGAATCCCACACAGATGGACATTTCATAAATGCTTTGCAAGGCTGGGCACACTTCAGGTGTGCTGCTCTAACAGCCGCAGACAGGTGCTGCAGGGAGCGGGAGCATGAGGAAGGGATAGATACCTGAGTTCTGGTTGTTAATGATAATTCCTCACATTTGTATGGTGCTTTCTCTTTCTCCAAGCACTTTCACACACATTATCTCATTAAATCCTCACAGCTACCCTGGGAAATAGATAAGGTAGATCTAATAATAGTTATGTTAATAGTAATAAGACCTCAATAAAAGTGATTGGTATAGCACTTTCAACTTTATACCAAGTACTTTCCCATCTTTTATTTAATTCAGTCATCACAGCAGCTCTATGGCGCCAGGCCAGTTGACAAATATGGAAACTGAGGCCCCAAAGAAGTCAACTGTCTTACCCACTATGTCACTGGCAGCTGCAGCACTAGAATTCAAGTGCTTTGCACTGCATCCAGCAGCTTATCAAAATACACCATCAGAGTGCCTTGTCTCCAGGCCATGTTCTTATGCAATAGCAAAGGTGATCCAAGTAGCTTGGAGGCACTGGTCTTGAATCCTTAAAACCTGAATTCCGATTTTGCCTCAGATTGTTAGCTGTTTGCCCCTGGGTGAGTAACTTAGTCTCTCTTAGCCTCAGTTTACTCATCTGTAAAATGGGGATCCTAATAGCACCAACTCCTAAAGTTGCTGTGAGGACCAAATGAGATAGCATATACCTTAAAGTGATATAGAAAGGCTAGTTATCATCGTCATCACCACCATCATCATCTTCTTCATACCTACTATTCATTTGAAACATTTATTGTTATCAATTATTAGCACATTTATGAAATGAGGGGCCCTGCCTCCACTAGCATTCTCAAAGCCTAGTGGTCACCATGCTTCTCCCTACCGTAGGGAGCTCTCTGGCTCTGCCAGTTGGCAACAATGAAGCCAGACTTCTGTTGATCTTGTTTTTGTGTACTTGTTTACCAACTGCTCTACACCTATTCTGGTTTCTGACTGAGGCATGCAAAGCCCTCCACAACCTGGCTCCCTTTTACCTGTCCAGCTTGATTCTACATACTCTTCCCCTTCAGGTACTCTATTCCAGCTTAACTGGACTACTAGCCAGCTCCCTGAACACATCCTGTTGTCTTCTTGCCTCGATACTAGCAAATACTCTTCATTGGCTCTCCGATGCTTTTCCCACTTATCTCCCTCTGTTGAAATTCTTCTCCTTCTTTGAGATCCAGCATCACTGCCACCTTCTTCATGAAACCTCTTTTGGTCATCAGAGGTAGACGTTACCCCTCCGTCTTTGAGTCTCTCACCTACTCTGACCTCTCCTTTGAACTGGCTAAATCATTGTTTTGGAGAGGATTCTGACCAATAAAATACCTATGACTTGGGGTAGCTGACTGAAAGTCTCAGAGTAAGGGGGACCCTTTGGGCTATGTATGTATGTCTTGGGCTGGCTAGCTGCTACTATATTATAAACTGCCTAAAAGCACTAATTGTGTTACTCCATCTTTGCTTTCCCACCATGTAACACAGTGACTTGCATATGAAATACTTATTAAAAGTTTGTTGAATTGAATTTTAGATTCTCGGTTAGAAAAGGGTTTTTTTGGTAGGCATTTTAAAATAAGGCCTTATTGCTTGCACTATACCAGTAAGGTTGTCATTATGAGAAAGGTTGGCATTCAATTGCTACATTGTTTAACCTGAGTTACTAAAGAAAGGGTTGGAAAACACAAATACACACACACACACACACACACACACACACTCACAAGCCCTGGCAACATGGGATTTTTGTCTCACCTGTTTGGTGGAGGCCTTCCAATCCCTATTAGCTTTATCACTCATATTTCAGACCAACTAATGATGTGAACATAACTTACTTGGCCCTCTCTTTTAAAATAACTATCTTAAGTAGTCAGTACCTGAGTTTTAATGGCCAATATTGTATACACATTAAACATCAAATGATTGTTAACCTATTTATTGAGGCTTAACAGCCATACAAGTATATGAAAGATGGCTCCCTTACATGACTGTCAGAATTCAATAAACATGTTTAATAATTAATTGGCATTAAGCAAACATAAGTGTCTGAATCTAAATTAAGTGTTCAATGAAGCATATTTCAAACACAGTTGAAACTACAGTGATGTGTTATTATTTAAAGTCCAGACTGTCAATTTCCCTTTTCACATAATCAGAAATATTGTGTTTTTCCAAAGGTATTGCTGGTTCAATGGCACTCTCGTGTGAACACAGCTTACTTCGTTGTACATTGTACCAGGCTATCAAAGAGATATTAAGTATGTGTGTATATATCTCTTATGTGCAATTGGCAACATATATATGTGTATATATCCATATGTGCACATAGTTATGCTTATGTTAGAAACTGGTTCAGTGACCAGATCCACAGAGAAATCATCTTGGAAGGAGGTCTTTAGTGGACTGCCAAGGGCTCAGTCCTTGGCTCTAGACTGTTAATATTTTTATCAATAACTTGGATAAAGGTAGAGATGGCTTTGCTGATGATATAAAACCAGAAGAGAGAGCTAATGTGTTGGATGACAGAGTCAGGATCCCACAAGACTGTAAGAACTAGAATACTGGACCAAATTGAAGGTGAAATGTAATAGAGATAAACGTAAAGAAACTTCTCAAGTATATAATAGGTGAACACGACGACATTATTAATGTTCACTCACCAAAATTTTATCTTTTGTTTTTTAATGAGTTGCAAGTTCACTATGAGTAAACCATGTCATCTGAAAACCTAAAGTGCCTAAGCAGTCTTAGGCTAAATTAAAAGAATCTGAGTGCCCAGGATTTGGGAAGGTTCTGCTATACTCTGCCCTGGTTAGACACTGCCTAGGGTACTCTGTTCAGTTCTGGGTATAAGGATAAGCTGGAAAGCATCCAAAGGAGGAACTCAAAGTCACAGGTTAATAGCATCATCTATTTAGAGCTGGAAGGGACCTTAGGGGTCATCTCTTCCAACCCCTTCATTTTCTAAGTAAGGAAACTATAGCCCAGAGAGGTTGTCCAAGGTAATAAGGCAGCAAGAGGCAGAGCTAGGATTTGAACCCAGGTTTTTCTGACTGAAGCCCAGCATTCTATCTCCTTCACTAAGCTGCCTCTATGAGGCTTATTGGAAGGAACTGTGGTGTTTAACCATGGAGAAGAAAATACTCACAGGAGACCTAAATAGCTGTCTTCAGGTATTTGAAGGGCTTCTTTGTTGAAAGGGGTTAGATTTCTTCTAGATTCAGAGGGCAGAACTAGAGGTGAAATCTGAAAAGATACAAAGAGAGGCTTACCATAAGGATAAATTGTCCAGCAATTAAGGTTTTCCAAAAGCAGGAAGGACTACATCAACAAGCAATGGGTTCCCTATCATTTCTGGTTTTTAAGCAAATGTCAGCTGCTCATAGGTCATGAATGTTGTTGAAGGGATCCGTGGTCAAATATGGGTTGTCCTAGATGGTCTGTGAGATCCACCTAATGTGGAGAGTGTCGGTTTCTCTATTCTTTTGCACTAAAGTCTTACTCTAATCCCTCATTTTGAGACAGAGGAGATTGAGGGTTTTTGAAGATTATGTCAATAGAGGACAAGCTCTGGTGGGTCCCTACCAAACTGAACAGGTTTTTGAGCATGGGCTCAGCAACAGACTTTGTTTCTCTCATTTGAGAATCAGGTTGGCTAAGTTCAAAGATGCTTATCTCCAGAAGGTTGTTACCTACAAGGGGATGGAGTACCCACATCATCAAAACCAGGAGTCTTCCAAAGTATGTGTGCAAGAAATACACTTTTACCATAGATGATGTTCTACAACAGGCTAGTGGCAAATGTTAGATGAGATAGCTACTACTCTATTTCATATTAATCCAAACATTAGAAAAATTGTCCCTCAGGCTGAACATATTAAGTTGCCAGGGGGCCATCTCCAGGCATCCTGATCTATATCTTGCCACTGGATCCAGATAGAGGAGAAAGTGAGGCTGTGACTTTGTACAGCCCTCCTTCACTTAAATCCAGTTCACTTGCAAGCATCACCTTCCTAATGCCATGGTCTTCTTTGAGAACAAAGGACAGATAGTTGTAAGTCAATCCTAAAGATAAGCCTTCTGATGGCTGAGCTTTTGTACTACTTTTTGTACAACTTGTTCAGCCATTCCCCAACTGATGGACATCCCCTCAATTTCCAGTTCTTTGCCACCACGAAAAGACCTACTATAAATATTTTTGTACATGTGGGTCTTTTTCCCATTTGTATGGTCTCTTTGGGATACAGACCTAGGAGTGGTATTGCTGAGTCAAAGGGTATGCACATTTTGGGCATAGTTCCAAATTGCTCTCCAGAATGGTTGGATCAGTTCATAACTCCACCAACAATGCATTAGTGTTCCAATTTTCCCATATCTTCTCCAGCATTTATCATTTTTCTGTTTTGCTGGGAACCAGACCTCCACGCTACTTCTTGGATGTTTCCACCTCCTCCCTATCTTTCTACCTCCCCTCGAAGGTATTGTCCTCTTTAATTAGAATGTAAGCTGCCGATAGAGTACCAGTCCTAGAGTCAGGAAGACTCAACTTTCTAAGTTCAAATCTGGCCTCAGAAACTTAATAGCTGTGTGACCCTGGGCAAATCACTTAACCCTGTTTGCCTCAGTTTCTTCATCTGTAAAATGAGCTGGAGAAGGAAATGGCAAAGAACTCCAGTATCCTTGCCAAGAAAACCCCAAATGGAGTCATGAAGAGTGAGACATTTCTGAAACAAATGAACAGCAAAAAAGTTCCTTGAGAGTTGAAACTGTCTTGCTTATTTGTATTTGAATCCCCAGTCTTAAACACAGTGCCTGGCACGTAATAAATACTTAACAAGTGCTCTATCTATGCAACAAAAAAAGAAAAAAGAGAGATGAAGCCATTAAGTCAGAAAGGTGCTCTTACCTCAACTGGATACCATCTAGTCAGGAGCTTGGACGTTATCTAACTATTCAGACTGGTGGGAGGCTTGTTCTCATGTTGAATATTGACTATATGTAACTTACTAGATTCTTTTAAAGGGAAACAGCTTGCAGACCCTAAAATGAGGTCCTTTTGTGAAGAAAAAGAAGGAAAAAAAAAGCTGTCTTTAAGAGAAGCCAGAGTTTTCTTTTTCTTCTAAAGTAAACAAATAAGCTTCTATCACAATATCACATGTTCTGGCAAATTAAAGGGAATTCAAGGAAGTGGGGAAATTCCAAATGACAAACAAACACAGGAAGCTGGGCTTAAAACGATGGAAGAGGAATGTTTAAAAATCCCAAATATGTAAGCTTATAATAAAACATGGCCCAGTGACTTTACATAAAGAATTTTTAGATTCACAGAGCGTATTCGCTCCAGCTTCATGGAATCGGCGACGGCTCTCAGCTTCCTCCGGGCTTTAGCTTAGAGCCTTGACCTCTAGCAAACAAATTGCAGTGCTTTGGGTTTCCCAGACTCCACTGCCTTTTACTATGTTTGGATCAAACCTGTTTGTGCTTTGGTGTCACAGTCCAGTGGTACTAAACAGTAAAACACAGCTAATGGAGAGAGGCAAATAAAATGCCTCTATGAAAATGAAAAGGCATTGTTAGTTGGTGGAAAAATTTATATTACTGTTATTCTTTTGTAATCAAAATGCAAATATCTCAGATCTTCATGTTTTAATTTGGGATTCTACTCCATATTTGCTTGCTTATTTGTTGAGTGTATAAGTAAGATTAACATAATAAAAGAGGCAATATTAAAATCATAAAAAGGAAGAGAACTCTTTCCCCAATCAGCAGTTATTTAGAGTTCATTGAAGCTGCTTTAATTTCGAGGTGGGGACACTTCTTATTTTGTGACCATATCCTTCCTCTTACTCTAGGAATGGCCCCTACTGATTAAGCAGGGAAATCCTGTTACCTTAAGAGTCAGACAATGTTAGAGATTTGTGTTTAAGGAAAGAAACACCTTGCCAACTTTCTTTGACATTTGATGGTCCCGGAAATATGACATATGAGGAAACTGAGGCTCAGAAAGATTGATACTTTTTCAAGGTCACAGGTAGTAAGGAGCGGAGTTGAGATTTCTAGCCAGATATTCTGAATCTAAATCTAGAGTCCTGTCTTATTGTTGTTTATATTGTTGTTTAGTTGTGTTCAACTCATTTGTGACCTCATCTGGGATTTTTCTGGCAAAGATACTGAAGTGTTTTTCCATTGCCTTTTTTTCATTTTATTTTATAGATGAGGAAACTGAGACAAACAGGGTTAAGTGACTTGCCCAGGGTCACACAGCCAGTAAGTGTCTGAGGCTGGATTTGAACTCACATCTTCCTACCACACTACAATTTAATGAATAAGACTTGATTTTCGTCTTATCCCAATCACTGACTTTCCTTTCTAGATAGTGGAAGATTTCTTTTGTTTTATTTCTCTGTTCTTGCCAAACTTTCTGGCATGTTCCAAAGTTCATTTAAAGAAATGTTTTGCTATGCCTTTTGTTTCGCATCGTACTAATTTATTAAAGAACTCTTTACTCCCCCACCCCTCCCCATAAACCTGTCCCTGTAACAAAGAAAAATAGTTGAGCAGCAATACCTGATGCAATGACAGTGTACATAGCATTCTGCCCTAGCAGTCTCTCCACCTTTCTATAAGAGGAAAAAGATATATTTCATTGTGCGGGCACATTATTGGTGTTTCAATTATTCAGAATTCAATGGAACATGCTTTCTAAAGTTTTTGCTCTGGTGTTGATGATCTTCTAATTTGGATATGTTCAATTTCTCTCTCTCTCTCTCTCTCTCTCTCTCTCTCTCTCTCTCTCTCTCTCTCTCTCTCTCTCTTCCTCCTAATGGAAACCACAGCTTCTAAGGATGACGATAGCAAAACAGAGACTAGGTGATGAAGAAATTGGAGCCCGCCATTTTGCAGCCCATGAACGAGAAGACCTGGTTCAGCAGCTGGAGAGATCTCGGGAACAAGTAATCATGCATAGACACTGCATGGTGGGGGGTGTGTCCACTCTTGGCAGAGACACAAAGAAAAGCATAATGCTCCATTGTCCCTCAGAACATGTTATGTATCCTAAGTTGTAAATGACAGGGGGTGGGGGCAATATAAATTATATGTTCTAGCTGAACCCCTTTACACTTGCCACTATATGCTTTTCTCCTGCCTTGTCAATAGAGGCTTTCATTTCCAGTTTCCAGCAGGTCTGTTGTCTAATACAGGAATTACCGATCACTAATTGCTTGCAGTAGACTTCAGCATACTATTGTTATAAACACAACTGGCAACTTTCCCTCCCGGGACTGCTCAGGGAGGAAATAAAATGTGACAAACCAGCTTAAATTTGCAAGTTTGGGCTAAAATGCTGAGCGATGCACCTTCTACCAACTCTCAGCGGGAGGAGGGCTCTAGTTATGGAACCACCATGGGACCCTACACTTCATTTTCCTTCCTGACTAATTGGTTTTGAAGAGAAGAACAAGATTGCTGGATCTGGAGCAGCTGAAAAAAAAAAAGAGTAGGAGTCGTCTTGTTTGCAAAGCTGTAGCTGATGCTGCAATGGCTGGGACTCTTGGATTTCCTTGCCTCTCCATTTTGCTAATTCTAGTTGGCAAAATTGTCTTCATTTCCCTCTTCCTGGACTGGCTCCGTCTTCTGTCTTGATGATAACAAGGCAAGAACAGAGCAGTAGGTCCATGTTGGTGAAGCTTTTGTCCCATTACACAATTCATGAGGTACCTAAATGCCAGTCATCCTAGGGCATTGTAGTGTTGGTGGCAAGAAAGGTGGCCTGAGAAGGGCTTTCCATGTTAGGGCATTTGCTTTTGCTTTCAGATTGAATCCCTGGAACATGACCTACAGGCCTCTGTGGATGAGCTACAGGACATCAAAGAGGAGCGCTCTTCCTACCAGGATAAAGTGGACAGGCTGAACCAAGAACTCAATCATATCCTGGGCGGTCATGAAAACCGTATCATTGATGTGGACGCCCTCTGCATGGAGAACCGGCAAGTACCTGGGGACCCTTGGATATGTTGGCTGGATGATAATGATATCTAATAATGGTGCTAACTTTTACATAGCACTTACTGTGTTCCAGGTACTGTGCTAAGCACTTTACAATTAATATCTCATTTGACTCTCACAACAACCCTGGAAAGTAGGTGCTTCCCATTTATGATCCTCATTTTACAGATAAGGAAACTGAGAGAAACAATAGTTAAGTGATGTGCCCAGGATCACCCAGCTAGTTAAGTGTCTAAGGCAGGATTTGAACTCAGGTCTTCCTGACTCCAGGCCCAGTGCTACCCCAGACTGTTGGCCTGACGTCTGAAATGTGTTTGCAGCCCTAATTATGTTATTGTTAGAGCATTGGGGTTGGTAGAGAAAATAGAAAGGAAAGGGAAAAATAAAAACACACAACCATCTGTGTGGGGAGGTTAAAAGTGAAAGCTACTTGTTATTACAACCAGGAAGGAATAAGGAAAGTAAATTGGGAAATTCCCTGAGCCATTTACTTTCCCTGAGGCAAATCTCAGTGTGAGTATGTGGATGACTGAGTGCTCAGATTGGTGGCTTTTCTTCCTTCTTTTATTCCCCAGTGGAATCATCTTAATGAGAACTATGAAAAAAAAAAAAGGTGTTGATCTCCCTTAGGTGAGCTCCAGGTAAAGCCTGTTTTAAAGTGCTCTGTGCATTTGGGGCACACTTGACCTCAATGACAACCACTTTCAAAAAGGTCACTAGGATGAATTTCCTCTCTCTATTTTTGTGTTAGTGATAAGGAAGCAAACTTAAAACAAGAACGGAGTGTCAGCGAACAGAGAGGAAGCATAGTATGAGAAAGGTCCCTTGGCTCTGGAGTCAGCGAGGACCTGGGTTCAACTCCCACAACAAATCACTTAACCTGTTGATTCTTCCTTCCTAACGCCTCTCACATATGCCCCCTTCTCTCTTCTAACAGCCACCACCCTCATCACCTCACACCTAGGCTACTGCAATAGCTCTCTGGCTGATCTCTCCCCCTTAAATCTCTTCCTACTCTAATCCATCTTCCACTCAACTATCTAATTGATCTTCTTGAAGTGTAGGTCCAACGTGTAACCCTCATCCCTCCCACCCCTCCACTCCCAGGAAACTCCTTATTCAGTTGTTTCAGTCCCGTCTAACTTTTTGTGACTTCATTTGAGGCAAAGATGCTGGAGTGGTTTGCCATTTCCTTCTCCAGCTCATTTTACAGATGAGGAAACCGAGGCAAACAAGGTTAAGCGGCTTGCCCGAGGTCACACAGCTAGTGTCTGAGGCAAGATTTGAACCGAGGAAGCTGAGTCTTCCTGACTCTAAGCCCAGTGTTCTATTTACTGATTCACGTAGCTGCCCCTCAATAAACTCTACTGGCTCCCTGTTATTTCCAGGTTTAAATATAAATCTTCTGATTGGTTTTTAAAAGCTTTCATAACCTCACCCCTTTCCCCTTTCCAGTCTTCTTCCACCTTACTCGGTTCCCCATACTCTCTGATCCAAAGCCTTTGGTCTTCTTGCTGTCCCTTACGCAAGACATTCTATCTCCTGACTTGGTGTGTTTTGACTGGCTGTCCCCTGTACCTAGAATCCTCTCCCTCCTCATCTCTGTCTCCTGCTTTCCCTGGTTTCCTTCAAGTCTCAGCTAAAATTCCTGCAAGAAGCCTTTTCTGATAGTCCTTACTCTAATGCCTTCCCTCTGAGATTATTTCTACTTTATCTTCTCTGTTGCATGCTGTCTCCCCCATTAGGCTGCAGACTCCTCGAGAGCAGGGACTATTTTGGCCTTTCTTTGTATCCCCCACACTTAGTGTGGTGCCTGGTATGTAGTAGGTGCTTAAAAATGCTTGTTCACCTGACTTAATTTCCCTGGTTTTCATATTCTCCATTTGTACAATGAGGAGGCTAGACTAAATGGTTTCTGAAGTAATTTCTAGCTCTCAATCTATGATCCTCCATTGTTTGTTTTTTTGCCTCTCTGTTCTCAGTCTCTCACTCACTCATTCATTCATTCATTCCACAAACATTTATTGTGCTCCTATCCTGTGTAAAGTGTTCTGGGTGCTGGTTCAATAAACCACAGTCCCTCTCATGAGGGAATTTACAATCGAGTTGGAAGATGAGATAGTTATGTAGGGAAACATATGAATTAGAATCTGCTAAGTGGACTAGTGGATACTTTGAAAACAAATAAGAGAATTATGAAGAATGGAGCTTTTTGTTTCACACATACCTATGTCCTTGTTCCATGTGTTTTTTTTTTTTGTCTTAGATACCTCCAAGAGAGATTAAAGCAGCTTCATGAAGAGGTCAGCCTACTTAAAACTAATATTGCCAAATATAAGGTAAAGGAATAGTAATGATGATCATGACAAATTGCTATGTCACTCAATTCATTTCAGTTTGGAGTCATCCTGTGCACAAGAGAAGTGTTCCATTATTATTCCCATGCATAAATTCCAATAAAAGCCTTAATTGTGATAACTTGTTTTTTAATCTCATTTTTTGGACCTGTTATTTCACTGGTATGGAAACCCCAACTCCTTCTTTGGAAACTCTCTCCACTGCTAAAGATTTTACTTGTTTAGAGCTTAGAGCTACTGCTTTGGGTTCTCTGTGATCCTGTAGAGCACTGCCCACTCTTTTGTCTCATCTGAAAAGCAGGGATAGCAATCAGTATCATCTTTTACTAATTGTTGCTCCAATTTTCCCCATCTGTAAAATGGGTTTAAGCCCTGCTTCCCCACTTCCCTTTCACTTCCTTCAATAGTATTGGCTGGGTTTCCCACTTCCTGCAGCAGAATCAAGATAACAGCAGCAGGGACAGCAACAACATTTACAGAGCATTTTAAGGTTTGCGAAGTGCTTTACAAATATGATCTTATTTAATCCTCACAACAACTCTGGGAAATGGGTACTATTATTACCCCAATTTTACAGTTGAGAAAATTGAGGCATACAGATTAAGTGACTTGTCCAGGGTCACACAGTAAATATCTGGTTTTGAACTCAGGACTCTTAAGTCCAATGCTTCAGATAAGAGGCTTTCTTTAAATGCAAGACAAGATAACTGTATACTTGGAGTGGGGGTGACAGGGGGGGAGATGGTCCTGGATCTGTGGTTTTCTCAGACTAGGGAACCCTCAGTGTGATAACTCCCACCATGATAAAGGTCAGCAACTCCTCTGTAAGTTTGGATTTTAGAGTTTCCTGGGCACTGAGAGGTTGTTACTTGCCCGTGATCACCCAGGAGTGGACTCGAGAACCTGGGTCTAATTGACTGTAAGACTGACCCTTCTAGTTCACATGCCATTCTTCCTTTTAAAAAAACTAACATCTCATATAAAACAAATTCCAAATAACTTTTCTTCTGTAGGTCTTTGTGTAACTCCTCATTAGGGATAACATTCTTGGAGACAGCTAGAATATGACGGTGTATTATTAGCACTCAGGGAGCCCAAAGGCCCCCCCCCCCCGGGTGTTGAATTCTCTGCTGATATTTGTCCTAAAAACTCCCATGAGACACCAGGTTTCCACATGGTGGGAAAAGCTGAGCCTGAAACGTGTGACCTGAAGCCAGACCGCCCACTAATAGGGCAGAATGTCAAGTTTCTCCTTGCTTTCATACCTCCTAATTCCAGAACCATCTAGTTTGATAATATCTTATTCTGCAGATGTTAGTTGTAAGTTTTATAATTAGAAAGCCCTCCTGGGTTTTCTTCACATTGAAAATGGATTGATTTCTGTCCCTGAGGGACATTCTTTGCTCCAGTGCTATGCTCATGAGAGAGCCGCCCCATTTTCCCAGCTCTTGACATTAACTTTCCTCTCAGACATCTCCACCAACCCTTGCTATATGGCTTGAGGCTTTGTCAGGGCAGTTTCTACATATACCAAGCCTGTACTGCGTGTATCTAGGCAGAGATCTAGATTTCTTTTAAACATGTATAATTTATACTTAATGAAATACATATACATCCATACATATATACCCATTTCTGCTCTGAAAGATGTCTTGTTCTTAATCACCTGAAATACTGAATTGCACCCCCTCCCCTTTCTTTCCATGACTTTGCCCTCTCACTGTTTTGTTTCCCACATCCCTGACATTTCTGTCTTTTGCCTGTTCTGTTTCTTGATGTTTTCAAAATGTGCCCTTTTTTCCTATCTTCTTTTCTCCTCTCTCTCTCTCTCTCTCTCTCTCTCTCTCTCTCTCTCTCTCTCTCTCTCTCTCTCTCTCTCTCCCTCTCCCTCTCCCTATTCTTTCCCAGAAAGGTCTCATCTTGCTTTTCCAATTAGAATAGTGTAATAGTAAATACTGTATTAGAATACTGTAATAAGAATTAGAATACTGTATTAGTATGTAAATGAGAATACTGTAGTAGCAAGCTCCTTGAGGGCAGGGACTGGTTCTTTATTTGTTATTTGTTTCGTCTTTTGTTTTTGTATCTATCCCCAGACTCCAGTAGGACTAGCACCTCTGGTGTGAGGGCTGCCAAGGCTGCTCATCTGCCTCTAGTGCCCCACCTGGCATTCAGTTCTCACCTCCAAGAAGCTGTAGCATGAGCAGCGCCACACCCTGTTCAACCATGTCAGCAATGGGCTAAACCAAGTTGAGGGTAACCGATGGGCCTCAAACCCATCAGTGACTTGAGGGGCTGTCTGCCCCAAGCAGCTACAGTGCACTGGGTCTAGAGTCAGAAAGACCTGAGTTCAAATCTGGCTTCAGATACTTACTAGCTGTGTGACCCTGGCCAAGTCACTTAACCCTTTTTGCCTCAGTTTCCTTATCTGTAAAATGAGCTGGAGAAGGAAATGGCAAACCACTCCAATATCTCTGCCAAGAAAACCCCAAATGGGGTCATGAAGAGTTGGACACAGCTGAACACAAATCTGTCCCCAGAAACTACTAGAGTCCCTGGCACATATTAGATACTTAATACATGCTTACTTGATTGGCAGGTCTAGTTTTCTTGCCTGACCCATGGATCTGGTAACTTTCTGCTTATTGAACTCCTGGTTTTGAACTTGAATTGTACTTAGTATTTTGATTTTTTGATTCCATGACTCTAGGTTTGCAATAAAATACTACTATCATTTACATAGGGTGTCCCAAAAGTCTTAGTGCAACTTTAAGCTTTAATTGCTAAGCTTTAACAGTGATGATTCTTTTATGATAAAAATAACTAAGTTTAATCATTTTAAATATTTTATGTTTTAGTATATGGTGCTATTAAGGTTTTAGAAGCACTTTACTTCTTTACTTTACTTCAGAAGCACTTTATTACAACCCTGTATTACAGATAAAAAAATTGAGAAGTGAAGTCCAGGGCTGGTGCATGGTCACACAGCTATTGTAATAAGTGTCTGAGGCAGGATTCAAACCCAACTCTTCCAATTATTAAGTCTAGTACATTTTCTATCCTGCCATGCTGCCTCATTGAACTAAGACCATGGGGTCTTTTCATCCTGTGAATTAGATTTTTGCCTAAAACATATCCCTATTAATCTGCTAGTCTCTGGCACATACACACACCTTCCCACTTCCCTCCCCCTCCACATGCTCTCATTTCCTTTGGAAGCTGATGGGAAATGACAGATGGAAAAAATTAAGCGATGTCATTTTATAGTGAGTAACATCCGGGCCAATCTCCCTCGTCCTCCCCCTTCTCTCCTCAGATCAGCTGAAGGCTGCGCAGCTGTGGGCTCAGACAATTTGGGAGCTGCTTTCAGACCTGTTGTGAGCATGAAGTCAATAATCTAGTTCTGGGGCCAGCCCATGGAACAAGTCCTCTGTCAGCTTAGATGACATGGGCTTCCATTGTAGCCAGTGCTTAGTCCAGAACTGACTTTTCTGATGAATGAACGTTCTTTTCCAATGTTTCCCTAGAATGCCCTTGAGAGACGGAAAAACTCCAAAGGCCAGAGCAGGTCCAGCAGCAGCAGCAGCAGCAGCAGCAGTGCCCTGACTGGAGTCCTGTCTGCCAAGCAAGGTATGGGTCTGAAAGCCTCGAAGGCCCCCAGTGGAGCTATTTATACCATTTTTCCTCAGTGGCCTTCAGCATCATCTCTTCAGCATCATCACAGTAATAGTAATAGTAATTATGATGATAGCAAGGGGCTGAGTGGCACAATGCCTTGTAACCAGGAAACCTGAGTTCAAGTGTAGCTTCTGAGGAATTCTAGCTGTGCAATCTCAGTCAAGTCTCTCTTGGTGATTGAATTTGTTAAATTCACGTAGAAACAGTTCCCTGTAGATAGTGTATTGACTTAGAAAACCACAAATTAACATTATCTGTGTTGTAAGGTATTTCATTTATTTTGTTAAATATTTCCCAATTAAATTTTATTCTGGTTTGGTGCACTTAGATGTTTTGCCTTCAGTGAGTTTAACCCTCTGCTCTGAGACACACTCTTAGACAAGGGTTATTAACTTGGTGTCCATGAACTTTTAATATCTATCTATCTAATATGTATATGATATATGTATATATTTGTGTGTATGTATACATCTAGATAGAGAGATGATAGAAATATGTATGTATACCTCTAAATAGATAGATGATAAAAATAGACGACAGAAATAGGATAGATAGATAGGCAGAATAGATAGATGATAGATAGATAGATAGATAGATAGATAGATAGATAGATAGATAGATAGAATGAGTGAGTTCTTATTTCAGGAGATCTGTGATGTGGGAGTATTGTCTCCTAGATACAAATCACAACCCCATCTACATCTTCTCATCCTATGTAGTTAATTATTGGCTCTTTTATGGATATCTTCCACAAAGGATTTATTCAATAAATCAAAGGCCTTCCTTTGAATGTTCCAATATTTTCTGGATACTAGTGCAAAACTTCTGACTTGACTTGCTGTTATCCTTCCTTCTTGTGACATGGCTGCCTACTTTCCTTTATGCTTGTATTTGTTTTATGTCTTTTATGCTATAAAAATAATTACAGTTTACATAGCTATTAAAAATCACATCATCTTTTCTATCCATTATCTCATTTGACACAACCTTGTGAGTCAGGCAGTGGAGATGTTATTCCCATTTTACAGAAGAGGAAATGGAGGCTTTGAAAAATGAAACAACTTTCCCAAGGTCACTGGTTAGATGTGACACATGGCTAGTAAGTGGCAAAATTGAGACTGGAGTCTTAGATTTCTTGCTCTAGTTCCACCCTGAAAAGAAAGAGTTTCACCCTTGTCCTGTCTCCCAAGATCATAAGCAAGCAAGCAAACAATAAAAACTCTAGCCACATTCCTGCTGAATCCAACTTACCTTGGGGGATTAGCTGTCTTAAAGAGTAGCATTTATTGACTACAAGTTCGTTTGTTTTCATGCTTTCTTCAGTTAAAAAGTAATGACCTTCTTGTAGCAGGAGAATGGAATAGATAGCAGATAGCTTATCCGGAGTAATGTATATTGAAGAGCTGAGTTTCTCAAGCTGGCTCCCAAGGTGACTATAATCAGATGGCCACCTTTCCAAATATTAACTTGGAAACCCACTGATTGAAAAGGAAGTCTTAGGTAGGATTTTCATGTGTAAAAGAACAAAGATGCTATGTCTTTCTTACTACCTAAAAACCACAGTACATTTCCAAACCTCTGCTCCTACCTACCTTGAAGAAAGTATGCTATTTTGTTTTTCTTTAAGAAAAGTAGCATACTAGAAAATATGGCCTCTCTCACTGATGTTAAGCTCGGATCTGAGGAGTTGAGCTCAGTAAAAGTTAAAATGACAGATAATTGATCAGTACTTCCTGTAGAACTCTGCAAGTAGCAAAGTGGGTGGGAGATCGGCAGATGTTCTAGGGTATATGGAGTTTAGCTAGGGCCAGAGCCAAGGAGAGAGGCAGGAATGAGGCCAGTAGCTTCTGAGATGTATTCCAATAACAGTGAACCTAACTAAACATAGAGTTTGTGTATGAATATACATTGATATGTATATGCATATACATATAATATCTCAATAGATATACATACATGTATACATAGACATACATAAACACATACATATATGCATATGTGCATATATACATACACACATATACATACATGCATACATACAGTCTACAGTGGACAAAACCAGTAAGGTTTGGAGAAGGTCTAAAACAAGGGGGGAAATCAAGCTGTTGTTCCTACATGTTGCATTTGTGTTTTTATTTCCTGTTATTTTGCTTGCTTTCTGTCACGTTTTGTCCCACAGTTATTCTTATTACCTCCATCCTTTTGTGTGTGTAGGGAGATATTTTGCAGAATGGCACAGTCTTCTAGGTAGATACCAATACAGACATGGAGAGAAAGGAGATGTAGCACCAGAGGAGATGGAGATACATGGGGGCAGTAAAGTCAGAATTTAATCTTACTTGGATAGATCAGACTAGGAGCCCCAGGGTGTTTCCAGAGCTACTGGGGCTTCCTTGGATTTTATATCCATAGCATCTTTCCTAACTAAAGTCATAGATACCCTGGTTGGATCTGTCCATCAGAAAAAGCACCTCACCACCATCATAAACAGAGAGATAGAAGGAACCCCAGAGATCCTCTAATCCAATCTCCTCTTTTTGCAGATGATGACATAGTCAAAGAACTGTTGAAGTTAGGAGGAATGTGAATTTAAATCCCAGCAAGTCACTTTCCTCACCTCAGTTTCCTCACCTGTAAAATGAGAGTAATAATACTTGTCCTGCCTATCTCATAGGGTTGTGAAGGAAGCATTTTGTAAAACCCTAAAGTGCTATAGACATTTGAACTATTTCTGTGAGGCCCAGAGGTGGTGACTTGTCACACAGCTAGTTAAGGTCAGCCACCATTTCTGTCTTCCAATCCCTAGTTGTATGTTGTTGCCACTATAATATGCTGCCTCTTTAACGTGTCAGTCTTTAATCTCTGCTCCTACCTACCTTGAAGAAGGTATGCCATTTTGTTTTTCTTTAACAGAAGTAGCATACTAGAAAATATGGCCTCTCTCATTGATATTAAGCTCAGATCTAAGGGGTTGAGCTCAGTAAAAGTTAAAATGACAGATAGTTGATCAGTACTTAAAAGACTCTCCATAACTTCATCTTGCCTGTTCAGACTTACCTCCTACCATTCCCCTCTCATTCACCCAGACCTATCTCCTCATTGCACCCCAAATACTCCTTCATTGTGTCTTTGTTCCAAATTCCATAAGCAAAGGCATTAGTCATGCTCTTATTCATGCCTGATTGACGCTTCTTCATATTCCCTGACTGGGATTTGTCCATCCATTGTCCAATATTTCCTTTTCTAGGTAGAGAAACCAGACTGGTTCACTGATGTACTGTTGAAAGATGCCCCTCCAGCATTCCTGTCCCATGCATTCCCATCTCCCACGTTGTCCCTTGACCAAATTAAAGCAAAGTAATAGGATTCCCACCATCTTTGGAAAGATCAGAGCAATAGGGTATCCAAGTAGTGGAAAGGAACTTAGAGGTCGTATTTAGCCCTATCGTTTTGGAGGTGAGAAAACAGGCCCCAGAATGAAGTGATTTAGCCAAAGTCACATAGCTGTTTGATGACGGAGGTGGGACTGGAACTCATGCCCTTCTGACTTCTAGTGTAGTATTCTTTTTGCCCCACTATGCATTGGTCTTCCATTTCAGAAATGAGCAGGTAGTGATCTGTTTATGGCTTGTGCAAGGCAGAAGGGAGTGGTAAATGTGTGTGTGTGTGTGTGTGTGTGTGTGTGTGTGTGTGTGTATACTCACAGACACATATACACTGTTGTTCAATCATTTCGGTAGTGTCCTATTCTTCATGATCCCATTTGGGTTTTTCTTGGCAAAGATACTAGAATGGTTTGCCATTTTCTTCTTCAGCTCATTTTACAGATGAGGAAACTGAGGCAAACAGTATTAAGTGACTTGTTCAGTGTCACACAGCTAGTAAGTATCTGAGGTCAGATTTGAAATCATGTCTTTCTGACTCCAGCCCAGGCACTTTATGCACTGTGGCAGCTACTCCTGTATATGTGTATACACACACACACACACACACACATGCTACAAATAAAGATATAGATATATGGTCAAATATAATGAGATAACATTTAATAAGGGTAATTTTAAAGCCATGGGATCATGGATATAGAGGCAGAAGAATCTTCAGAAGCAATCCCCTTCATTCCCACAGTCATAGAGGTCATAAGCACCAGAGGCAGCATTTGAATCCAGGACCTTGTGCTCTTTTTTTTTTTTGTACTATACTTCTGCCTACAATTGGGCTTAAAAAAAATTAACTTCTATCCCCACATGTATAGGCCGAAGGAGGCATAGAAAAGAAATGCCATATGAAAAAGGGTTTTTTCTTGGATTTGAGAGGGCAGCAAATTCAGTATGAGTCCATAGTGTGAAATGGTGGCCCCAAAGCTAGCTAAATCATAGGTTTCAGCAACAGAGGCACAAAGCAGCTAGGTGACACAGTGGATAAAGTACTAGCCCTGGAGTCAGAAAGACCTGAGTTCAAATGTAGCCTCAGACACTTACTAGCTGTATGACATTGAACAAGTCACTTAACCCTGTTTGCCCAGTTTCCTCATCTGTAAAATGAACTGGAGAAGGAAATGGTGAATAGGACTGAACAACATTCTGCCCCACTCTGATGAGACACTGATGAGTGTTGTGGTCAGTTCTGGGCAGGAAAGTTAGAAGCATGTTAACAAATTGAGGAAGTTGACTAAGGTGGTGAGAGGACAGCAAAGATTGACTGAAGGAAAACAAGACTTAAGGGAGGACGTGGCAGTTGTCTTCAAGTCCGAAATGGGTTGTCATGTAGATGACATAGATTTATTCTGCTTGGTGCCAAAGGCCAGGACTAGAAATAGTGGGTACAAGTGGTAAAGAGGAAGATTCCATCTGGATAAAAGGAAAAATGCCCTAACAATTAGAGCTATCTAAACATGGAATGGGCTGCTTTAGGAAGCTGGGACTTCCTTATCACTTCCCTATCACTTTATCTAGTAGAGGCTAGATTATCATTTATTTGGAGTAGAAAGGATTCAGTTTTCTTTTCCAGTATGGATTGGACTAAGAGCTCTGAGATCCCTTTTTAACTCTGAATCAGGCAGTCACAATCCTTTGATTTTTGGGATTGTTGTGAGAATCAAATGAGATATTTCAAGAAAAGTGATTTATGAACCTTGAGGCACTGTATAAATGTGTCATTATTGTTATTGGCAGTCAGTTGACCAAAGACCCTTCAGAAACAATTGGCCTTTTGTGTTGAAAGGTCAGCCCTGGACTAGGAATTAGGAGACCTACATTCTCCTAACTAATCCTTAGTTGATCTGAAACCTTCAGCAAAGGTCTCACATTTAATTAGCCTTTGCCTCGATTTCCTTGCCTACAAATTAGGAAACATGCTCACTCCACCTACCTCATAGAGTTATTATTCTCTGATTTACCTAATGGAGAAAAATTGCTTGTGTAGGTGTTAGAGGCAGGATTTAAGAGCCCAAGTCTTCCTGTCTCCAAGGCCAGCCCTTTATCCATGTTGCTTCTCAGAAGGTCAATAAGGATCTCATAAAATAACAGAAAAGTGCTTTAAAAAATAAAACCCATTATCCAAATGTAATACATAATTGTTATATTATTATTATGATGATGATGTTATTATTATTATCATCATCAAGTTTCATGAAGCCATCCTTTCTGTATGTCTGTCCCATCAGCCTTCACATTAGCTTTTCCATGTTTGATTCTTTGTGTAGAGTAAAAGTGAGCCATCATACCTCCAGGAAGCCTTGCCCATTCTGTGTTTGGGAGGGAGGTTACTAAAATCAGAGGGAATGTCATTCATGGTCCATAATGAGTGAAAATCTGAGTTTTGGCTTTTTGTCCTCCTTAGTTCAAGATTTATTATCTGAAGATCATGGATGCAGTCTTCCAGCAACGCCACAGTCCATTTCGGATCTGAAATCTCTAGCTACCGCCCTATTAGAGACCATCCACGAGAAAAACATGGTCATTCAGCACCAAAGGCAAACCAACAAGTAGGTGCTTAAACTAGAGTGTCCAAGGTTCAGGGCAACCATGAAACCAACAAATATTTATTAAATACCTACTAAGTGTTAAGTTCAAGGCACTGTAATAATAGCCAGTACTTATAAAGCATGTTGAAGTTTGCAAAGCACTTTATGCCAGCAAACAGTGTGGCTTTCTGCCTGGAGTCCATGGACATATTTCAGAGGATCTGTAAGCTAGAATGGAAAAAATTATATTTTTATTTCCATATGATTAATTTCCTTTTCAATCTTATGTATTTTAATTTTGTTATCTTTAGCAAACATTTCTTATTTCTCATCTCTCCTACTTCTTCCTCCCCAATTAAACAATTAAAAAAAGAAAAAGAAAACCTTCTTAACAAACATGCATAATCAAACTGAAAAACAAATTTCCACATTGGCCATGCCTAAAAATGTAAGTCTCATTTTGCATTTTAAATCCATCACTTTTTTGGCAAGAGGTGAGTAACATGCTTTATCTTCAGCCCTCTGTAATCCTGGCTTATCACTGCTTTGATAAGAGCTCTAAAGTCATTCCAAGTTATTTTACTTTATAATATTGTTTTTGTTGTAGAAATTGCTCTCCTAGCTCTGTCCAAGTCACTGTGTATCAATTCATAGACATCTTTCCAGTTGCCTGTGAAACTGTCTATTTCATCATTTCTTATGGCATAACAATATTATATTCATATACCATAATTAATTTGGCCATTCCCCATTAGGTAGGTACCTTCTTAGTTTCCAACTTGGGGCTGTTATAAAAAGAACTGCTATAGATATTTTTGTACATTTGGATTCTCTCTGCCATTGCTTTGAGGTATAGACCTAGTTAGTAGTATTGCTGGGTCGAAGGGTATGAAGAGTTTACCGACAACCCCTCCAGCATTTGTAATTTTCCTTCCTTGTCCTCTTTGCCAATCTGATGTGTGAGAGGAAGAAACCCAGAATTGCTTTAATTTACATTTGCCCAATTATTAGTGATTTGGAGCATTTTTTCACATGGTTTTTGCTTGTTGAAGAATGTCTTCTTTTAAAACTTCCTATCTTTTAACCATTCATCTATTGGAGAATGGCTATTGGCCTTATAAATTGGAATTGGTTCCTTATGCATTTAAAGGCCTAATTCTGAGAAGGGATTCATAGGTAGGCTCACCAGACTGCCAAATGGGAGTTGATGGCACACAAAAAAGTTAAGAACCCCTGGCCTGCATGAAATGAACTTCCTACCTCTCAGGCAGTGAACTGGGCTCAGTACCTTGTAAGAAGAACCTTGGTGTAAAGGAACTGTTTTTTTGATGATGTTTTTAATAACAAGCTTTGATTTTGGGTAACTGAATCCCAGGGATTCCACAAAAGCCTGGCCTTGAATGTGGAGAAGGGTTGGGGAGGGGGAGGCTGGAATCACTCTTCCAGCTTTCCCCAGCAAAGTATGGAAAATAAAGACAATTATAACTGGATGAATTTTTTTTTGAAAGAGTGTAGAACACTTTGTGGGAAATCAAATAAGTTAGATCAGTGAGTGGAAAGGACAGAGGGGAAATTGAAAGTGTTCAGAGATCGATGAATAAGCTATAACTCAAAGGCATGCAAACCTTACAAAATATGTACCACAAACCAAAATGAAAGCAAATGCCTGTGGCCAGAAGGAAAGAATCTAGAAAGGCTGAGTTGAAGGCAGGGATGGGGATTTGGCCCTGGGGGGTAGGGCGGAAGAAGGCAGGGGTTACAACTAGAAAATGATTGAAGGTATTGTAAAAACAAAATAGAAAAAAGAAAAGATGGAGAATGAAAGGAAGATTGCACAAGAGATTAAGATATATAAAAGAAACCAGAGATCAGTGAAGGGAGACCGGCCAATCTCAAAGGGATGACAAGGGTAATTTATTGACAGAAGAAGTTTTAAAATTCCTCAGAAATGAAATCTTAACCAAGGAATGAAACAGCCAGATGCTGAAAATGCCTGTATTTCTCAAGGGAGGAAGAAGAAATCAGGATCTCACCAAAATAGGTAATGGTTTTGAAAACCCCTTTCATTGTTCTATTTAGGCAAGAGTCCCTGGACCAGGAAACAATTGCTGTAGAGCCTTAAAGGAACCCAGTGATGTTTTTTTTTCTTAAACTAGTGCAGTAGAATATCAGAAGACCCCATATATTTTATCAGAAAAAGTACAGCAAAGTGGGATTTTTTTAAGGTTTCAAGGCTAAGCTAGATGATGATGATACAGATTTGTTAAGCCTTTAGGAGTATGTACTCCCCCATCTCCCCCCAGAGAAGCGAGGCAAATAAAACATTGATAGACTGAAACCAGGGGACATATTTTGGCATTGAATAGTGGGTGATTATTTTCTCCCTCATTTCTGTTTCAGTTTGCTTTGTCTTTTTTGATGGTTTTGACCTTTATGGGGGGTGGGGTGCAGAAAAGAGAAAAAAACAACTTTGGAAACAGTAAATGAGAGAAGTGCAATGAATTGTATTAGTGAGAAAGCACAAAGGATAGTGAGGAGTAAAGAGGACTTAGGAAGGAGAGAATTCTGAGGCAGCATCCCAAGCTCTTTTAGGAAATACAAGCCAAATCTTTTTATAAGGAGCTCCTTTAAAGAAAAGAGCACTTGCTCCTTGAAGGCATAAGAAGAAAGAAAGAGAGGGAAGGAAGGAAGGGAAAGGGAGAGTGAGGGAGAAAGGAAGGGAGGGAGGGAGGGAAGGAGGGACGGAAGGAAGAAAAAAAAGAAAGAAAAGGAAGGAAGGGAGGGGAGGAAAGGGAGGGAGGAGAGGAAGGGAGAAAGGAAGGAAAGAATCCTAACCTGAAGTTACTCAACTAAGTTTTTATGTTTTAAAGGGCAACTGTTACATAGATAAGGACCAAAGGATTATTTATTATGAAGAATTAGTTGTAACTGCGTCAACAGAGGACTGTTTTCATAGGGCAGGCAGTGAAATATCAAAATGTTTTTTTCGTTATGTAGTGACTGTTTTTTTGTAATGGGATTTGCTGTAATGGGATTTTTACTAACATATGGTTCATAAATGCATAAGAAATAGAATAAACTAAAATAAAATGGCTAAAAGACCCATAAGAGCCCAGGGGCAAAACATCTGTGTGTGTGTGTGTGTGTGTGTGTGTGTGTGTGTGTGTGTGTGTGTGTGTTATTACTTCTTAGAAGGTGCTACTAAGGGTGCTGATGGGAGGAGGGGCAAGGAAGTCAAGACTGCCTCCTGTCCCAGCTTTCCTAGTGCTCATTCATTCCTGTTAAGTTGTCTCGTGGTTAGAATGTAATGTCCTTGTGAGTGGGCATTGCTTCATTCATTGTAATATTGTATTTATATTAGGATACAAATCATATCCATACCAGATAAGTATAAAATGGATACTGCATTCTTTTTTTTTTTTTGGAGGCAATCAGAGTTAAGTGACTTGCCCAGGGTCACAGGACCATTGCTCTATCCACTGCACCACCTAGCTGCCCTGATACTGCATTCTTTACAAAAAAATTCTGACTTTGCCTTTGTAAGCTTCAGGGTTGAGAAAGACAGTTAGCTTACTCACTTGTACATTGAAACAAATGAATTGATTTTCAAATAATAGTGTTTAATGAAATTCAATAAACATTTATTAAGCACTTATATGCAAAACACTGTGCTCAATGACAGGAGAGGGAAGTGGGGAGAAAATATTGACATCTTAATAGCTCTTTGGGGCCTTCACAACGCCTTTATTAGATAGCTCAATTATATTATTATTATCCCTATTTTACAGATTAAAAAAAAAACAAAAACCTGAGGCTCAGAGAGGGGGTTAGGTGATTGGGCAGACTCATGCTACTGGTAAATGTGAAAGCTGCTATTTAAATCCAGGTCTGTTGTCAAAAGACATGGTTTCTACCCTCACAGGGCTTATAATCTAGCAATAATCTCTACTTTACCTTATTTCTTGCTCTGCTCTTTGGCAAAGATATTTCATCAGTTATTTTTGCCCCATAGAGGATTTCTCGTATTTTTTTCTTCTACTACCTTTAATGTGATGTCTTGCTTTTAATTTGAATACTTCAAAGCGATTTAAAAGCAACAAAAATAACATTTTTCATCAGTTTTCATTTGCTGAATGCTATCATTTGTTACTGCCTCTTTGTTCTGAAATGAGAAGAGGTAGTTTTGATATCCAGAAGCCAAGAGAATAAATCCAAGCATGCTTGGGAAGACAATATGATGCAACAGAAAGAATACTAGAGTTGAAGTCAAAAGGACTGAGATTCCAACCCCAGCTCTACCTCCTACTACCTGTATGACCTTAGGGAAGTCACTTGATTTCTCTGAGCCTCAGTTTCTTCATCTCTAAAGTGAAAATGTTATCCTAGATGACTTCTAAATTCCCTTCCAGCCTTAAATCTATGGTTCTATGTTTTAATGTTCCCACTTTAAATATTTGGGCTTTCCAAGCCTTCCCACTCTCAACAAACTTTTAATTTGGGGGCACCAAGTAGTTATTTTCAATTAACAAGCATTTAAATGCCAACTTGTGCCAGGCATTAGGGACACAAAGGCAGAAGTGAAAGAGTCCCTGCCTTCAAGATTCTTATATTCTACTGGGGCAGCCACCATGTACATCTCTAAATATGAGCCAGATCAACCCAAGGTAATATAAAGAAAGTGGGGATTATCAAGGAAGTCTTCCTGTAGAAGGAAGTGGCTCTTAAGCTGAGTTTTGAAGAACACAAGGAATCCTAAAAGGTAGAGTTGAGGAGGAAGTACATTCCAGGCAGAGGATACAGCCAATGCAAAGATGTGGAAGTAGGAGATGGTTTGCGGCATGGGAGAAACACCAAAAAGGTCAATTTTTAGTGGACTGAAGAGATTGTAATATATAAATAAAGCTGGAAGTGAGATTGGAGTCAAGTTGTGAGTAAAGGGTTTTAAATGCCAGACAATGGAATCTTCAAGGCAATGGGAAACAAGTGGAGTTTATTGAGTACAGGATTAACATGATGAGACTTGCATTTTAAGAAAATCATTTTGGCCACTATGTTGGATGGATTTGAAGGGGGAGGGGAACAAAGTAGGAAAGCCAGTTAGGTGGCCATAGTAGTAATACTGTCAAGAGTAGAAAGAAGGGGATCCATGTGAAAGATGCTGAGGAAGTGGAAACGATAAGACTTCACAACTTAATGAATGTATAGAGTGGGGAAGAATGAGGAGGAATTTGTTAATACAAAATAGGGTGACTAGATAGATAATGATGTCCAGAAATTGAGAAGGGTGGTTTGCAGGGTGGGAGAAGGCTAATGGGTTCTGTTTGGGGCATATTAAACTTGAAATGCCCACAGGACATTCAACTGTAAATGCCTATTAACTAGACAATGATGTGGACCTGGAATTTCAGATCTGGGAACTAGATCTGGGAGTCAGATGCATAGAGATGATAATAAGACTCCTGGTAGCCAATAAGAGAGTGAGAAGAAAGAGAGGATGTGAATAGGGCCCAGGACAGAGTTTTGGAGAACCACCACAATTAGGGGGCATGACATGATAATCCAACAAAGGACAGGAACTATATAGGAAATGGTCAGATTCTCTATCTTTATATAGGGAATGATCAGATAACTTAGAACTGAAAGAAAATGCCTTAGAGATCATCTAATCCAATGCCCCCATTTTACAAATGGGGAAAGTAAGGTCAGAGAATTCAAGTGACATGTCTGAGGTCACATGGGTATTAAGTCATAGAGCCAAGATTTGAACTCTGTTCCTCTGACTCCAAATGCAGTACTTTGTCCATTATACCAGGTGAAATAGTGATAGAACTAACAATGTAATAGGAATTTGGCTCTTTTGCCAGTATTATTACATAACTGATTTATTCTTTTGTAACAGCAATCATAAAATCATTCCATTTTGATGAGAGTGTTGTAAATGTAGGGGTAAAATGAATAAATGGCCAGTCTCCCATTAATAGTGTGCTTCTCTGTGAGCTCATGCTCCCCTTTATGGTTTTCAGCTAGCTATCCCCTTCCCTACTCCCACCCCACCCCGAAATAGATGCCTTTTGAAAATGATAAAGGTCCAACAAGGAGCCACCTTGGAGAATTATTGAGAAAGCAAAGGACCTGGTATTTGGGATAGAACTTAGATTAATATGCCCTTGCTGTGCTCCATTCTAAAGAGAAGCGTAATAGTTGACTATGCCCAAGAAGGAAATAATAGTCAGCATTATTAGCTTTTTATCTAAAAAATAATTTTCGTTTGAGAGCAGTGATAGACTTAAAAAATTGTAACTCGTTATTTCACTGACCACCATTCCCAACCCACTTTCACTCCTCCCCAATCCATCCTGCTTCTTATTTTGTCATGATGTTAATGGTCTACACAAAATGTATATCTTGAAGACACTCAGAAATATTTTTGTAGATTTTTGCTCATCTTTCTCCATTAACTTCACCTTGGTCACTGTAGGGGCATGTCATGTGGAGGAGAGATTAGATTGGCTCTGTTTAGCTGAACTAAGGACTGACCTGGGAGCAATGGGTGGAATCTCCAAGGAGGCCAATTTGGGCTTGACAAAATGAAAAACAGAGCTAATGAGAAGTGTAATGAGCTACCTAAAGAACCTGTGGGTTCTTTCTTAAATGTCTTCAAGCAGAGGCTGGATGGCCAGTTGTCTGGTATATTATAGTAGGGATTTGTTTCATATGGGCTGAACTACATGGTCACTGAAGAGTTCTCCAGTTCTGTGATTCCATAGAAGACAAGAAAGCAAGAATGGGAATGGGCCCACTTAATGTTTCTCAAAGTAAAACCATGATTCCTACCACCTAGTGCCTAGTTTCCTCAAGGAGTATTATAAAATTTTGAAGACAAATTTAATTTTCATAGAATCATAAAATTTTAGGATGGGAAGGGACCTTTGAGACCATCAATTCAGTAAGCATTTATTAAGCACTTACTTTGTGCCAGGTGTTATGCTAGGTGATGAGGATACAAAGCCAAAACTAAAAACAAAATGGTCCCCATGCTTGAGGAGATGACTTTCTAATGGGGAAGTTTACACTCTAGTATGTTCACGTGTAGTTTTAACCCTATCATTTTGATGAGGCCCAGAGAAATGTAATTTACCCAGAAACCCACTCACTCTGAAGTGAATTCAGAGCTAGAACTCAAACCTATCTTCTGAACCCCCAATCCAGGGATATTTCCACTTTATCAGGTTTTCTTTTTATTTAAGTTGTGATTGACTTTAATTTAAAAATTAGCATGTCATATATTAAATGTAGTTATCATGAAATCAGACAAACAATAATAAACTACCCAGCCCCTATAAAGTTTGGGCACTCAGAAAACTTCAGTATTCATCTGTAATAGAAAATAAATGTCCACGATCCAGGGCCAACCCCAGGGAAGACTGTCAGGTCAGGGAAGTTTATCTTCATAAGTGTCTTGTATTTCCAAAGACATCTTCCTTTCCCCTCCAGCATGTGGTTTATTTTCCTCCTGCTCTACTAGCTGTCTCTTTGTGCTCTTCTCAGGCCAAGCTGGACGGCTTTCCTCCCTCCCTCATCTAAACAGATCTTTCTCATGCCCCTTCCTTCTGGGCCCTACTATCTGTGAGAAACCTTATAAATCAACCATGATCATTGATATGCCACCCCTTTAAGGTTGGATACTATCAGCTATTTTTTGAAGCTAATAATGGGAATTTGGGGGACCCTCAAAAAGTCAGTGGGAAGGATGTTTTGAGACAGTTCAGCCTTTTGGTACCTTTCAAATTACTGCCGTTTCCTTATTAATAGGGCCAGTTGCATATCACTTATTTGTTAAGCATTATATTTAAAGTTTTCTGCAAACCTTAATGTGCTATATAGATAGATGGATGTATGTATGAAAAATCTTTATTAAGTACTTACTGTGTAGCAAACTATGGGCATACAGATACAAAATAATACCATTCTTGATTTCAAAGAGGTCAAATTTTAATTTGGAAAGACAACACATATGGTGTAGTCCAGCTGCAGGGTGGACAAGAAGGCCCAGTGGTCTTTAGAGTGATGACTGTATAAAAGTGAGGTGTTTTTAATATTATTAGATGACAGGTAAAGTTAGCTGGGACATTTGAGGTTCTTGCTCAGCTTATAGTTACCCAACTGTATACATGTTGTAGAGCATAATATTGAGGCCCTGGTATCAAAATCAGCGAGGAGGAAGCTTTCACTTTTTCTTCTGGGTTGGGTTATATCAAAGATATTTTTCATATGGTAGTTGGAGTAGCCTGGGCTTTCTTAATTTTTTTCTAGAGCCCCAAGGGTCAGTGCTGAGTTCTACCTTGATCTGATTTCCTATTGAAATTGGGCCAAGGTACAGCTCAACACCTCAGCTCCTGTTGATTTCACCAATGCAGAGAAACCTGACCACTGGTAACCCTATCTATTAGTATCATAGGATCACAAATTTAGAGCTGGAAGGGATGTTAAAGGTCATTTAATTATTTTACAGATAAGGTAAACTAAGCCTGGAGTGGTAAAATTTGCCCACAGTAATATAGGCAGATAGTGGCAGAACCCAGTCAGCTAGGAGTTTCAATGAATAGAGAACTGCATTTGGAGACAAAAAGACCTGAGTTCAAATGGGGCCTCTGATGTTTACCAGCTCCGTGACCCTGGGCAAGTCACTTAAACTGAGATATCAGCCTTGGTTCCCAGGATGATCATACCAGCCCCTACCTCACAAATGGTTGTGAGGATTGAGTGAGATAATAAAGCATTTGACAGACCTTAAAGCACTATGCAAATGCCAGCAGTGATGACGAGGGTGATGATGAAGAGCAGGATTCAAACCCAGTACCTCCGACCCTAAATCCCACATTCTTTCCCTTGCACCTGGCCAGCCTGCCAAGAAAAAAGTACATTGTTCCTGATCCTCTCTTATGTCTCCATTAGTATAACTGATCCACTAGGTTTAAAATCAAAGGACCTGAGTTCAAATCAGACCTTTGCTGCTTCAGTATTGAGATGACTTTAGGCACGTCTCTGCTGTCTCCCTGGGCCTTGGTTTCCTAACCTTGAAAATGAGGGCATTGGATCAGGTGATCTCCCAAGGTTCCTTTCTACCTCTAAACTCTTTAGAATTAAATGGGCTACCTTCTCACCCCCACACAAGCCTTTGAGCATAACTTTTGTTATTTTTCATCGTTAAGCAGATCAGAAATCTTTTTTATAAATTGAAGTATCTTAGTTATATCTTCAAACTCAGTTGGGTGTCAGCACCATTATTTCAATATGTACAACATTTTAACAGTTTTCCATAGTTATAGCCATGAACTGAAAAAGCTCCTGGGTCCTGTTCCTATTATGCAGCCTCTCACCACTGGGTTGAGGTGGGATCTGAGGAGAAAACGGTCATAGCATGGAGATTTAGTGTTCTTAAAAATATCTGAATGTCCTCTCTTCTTTCAAGGGGATGATGGGTGCCGATCATTGCATGTACTGTCCCATAGTCACTATTGCTTGCTTTTAATGAACTCTTTTTTCTTTGCTGTGAGGGAGGTCTTATGGAGTGAGTGTTGGGGTATATCTGAAAGTGCTTATGGTATAAAAAACAAAAGGCATCTATAAAACTTAGCACCTTAAAAAAATTGTTGGGGAGAGTGGTTATCCAGCTCCTTCCAATGCCAAAAGAAATGACTAGTAATGGGTAACTAGGTAAAAGAAAGTGAAACTTGGCTGCATCCTTCCGTGGAGCTAGAAGAGTTAAACCTTATCTTTTGTTTCCCAGAGGCAGCACCTACAAATTATCTGATCTACTTAAGAAACAGGCATCAAATTGAACATTTTTGTGATTGCATCTCAAACCTATCAGTTGGTGAAAAGGGAACTTGGATCTCAAGGTCTAAGTAAAATATTGAAAGTGAGATTACTAAGAATGGTATTTGTTTAAGGGTCAGGAACATGAAAGTCGAATAGACCCAAGAAATGGAGTGAAAATTGAAAGTAATTGATAAAGACTATGCAGAATTTAAGACTTCAGGAAAGGGAGAAAATAGCTGTAAGTACCAAGATGAAGGAAACCATAGATGACAAAGTCAGAGAGTTTTTCAAGGCACCTAAAGGGAATATTAATTAAGAGTCAGCGAATCCATTTAGGCTAAATAAGATAAAAGTCCAAAACCATCTCTCTCGTTTGTTTATTTATTTATTGTTTTGCTTTGGAGTGTGAAGATATTTGGAGGGGCATAATTTTGGTACTTTTGAAATCTCTTGTGACAGGAGTTGAAATACTGCCTTTTAAAGTTGCTTCAGGAAAATCCTCCAAATAAAACAAAACAAGTTGTTGGGTTTTTGTTTTTATTTTTCACAACAAAGAAAATTAGATGATTGTTAAATCATTTCTGAGTCACCATCCATTTTTGTAGAAGGAGAGAGGAGAAATCAATGTGGATATAAGTGGTCATGGACCAAGGGCTAGCCTTGGAGGCAGAAAGACTTAGGTTCAAGACCTACTTCTAACACATATTGACACTATCATTGTGGACAAGCCACTTAACCTCTAAGATGTTAAATTCCAGATGAGTTTCCAGTCTGGAGTTTCCTTCACTGATGAATATGTGTGTGTAGGTGTCCATATGTATGTGTGTGTGTATATATGGTATTATATATGTATATGCGCATATATATGACATGACCATCAAGTAATGCAATCTTTAATAAAAATCACTAGAAATTGTATATCCAAACGAGTTGTTCTTGAATGTAATCACTTGGGTGACAGTAAAATTACATCAGGAAGTTAAGTTGTTCAGAATATTGTTAGAATTCTTCAGAATCAGTTTACAAGTTACACAAGAAAATCAGTCTCAATAATCTGTAAATATACCTGGTCTGGGGACAAAAACAATATTATCCAGCTTTATCATCAATTTGTCCTTTTAAAGATCTAGCTCTGAATAACTTTTTCCTGTTTGCAAAAGTCAGATTCACCCACAAAAAGTAAAGAAGAAACAATAAGGCAGTGGAAAGAGCACTGGATTTGGCATCAAAGAAACTGGGTTCAAATCCTGGTTCTTCTGCTAACTATCTGTGTGATCTTGGGCAAGTCCCTTCACATCTCTGGACCTCTTTTTCCTCATAAAGAAGATTCTTTATAAGAATATCATATAATGAGGGAGATGGACTGTTGACCTATGGATCCTTTTTCATAATAATGTGTGTTGCCTACATTCATAATTGGTGCAAATGCCAAATTTCAGTTAGTGGTTAATGAAAATAAAGATGTTTTTTACCCATCCAAGTTACAGATCCCCAGATAGCTATCCATGGACCCCTAAGTGGTATATGTACCCCAGCTTAGGTATCCCTGGATGAGATGATATTAATGCTGCCTTCTAGCTCTAGAGTCTATGGTTTGCTACCATTGAAGATGTTCAAAACAATGTGCCCAGGTCAACTCTGGGAGCAGATCCACATGAGGAAAATCCAGAGCGTTTGCGGCAAAGGTGTTATCATGGTTTGTCAAGGGGATGGGACCAATTTAGATTTATAAGTTCTGACTGATTAAATTCTGAGTAATAAATTAATTCCATTACTTTGCAGTTGAGAGGAAGCATAGTGTAGTGGAGAGAGTGTTGGACTTGGAATTAGGAATCCTACCTCTGAAACTTATTGGCTCTGTGACTGTAAGCAAGAAACTTAAGACTCTCTGAGTTTTTTTGTATACTTATTTTTTTTTAAAGTTTTATGTAGATAGCCCTCAATGTTGGTGTAAGGAATGTCCGCACTGACAAAATCAGATTGAGGCACCTATTTATATAATGGTATGACTAATGAGGAAATACTTAAATCAACAAGACTCAAAATGCTTGTCATTGGGACCTAGTCAGTTTTTGAGGGGGAGAGGAGTGCATTTCTTCTGACAACTTTATAAGTTAAACACCCTTTGAGTCATCTATTATTAGTCCATTTGCTAAAAACGTTCTGCCCTTTTGCAGAATCCTAGGTAACCGAGTGGCAGAGCTGGAGAAAAAATTGAGAACTTTGGAAGTCTCGGGTTTGTGGAGTCTCCCAGGTGAGTAAAAACTTCATGAAAATTATTGACTGCAGTAGTTTTCTTAAGTGACCATCATGGCATTTGCATAAGAAGTCTTAACCTTTTTAGTATTCTTTTATTAAAAGAATATCATTGCTGAGACATACAAAAGCATTTGGATGTGTAAATCACAGGTCTAGGACAGGAAAATGTCATGTGGTAAACACAAGGAGCATTCACAGTGTTGCCAGAGGAAATACAGAATAGATAATGGCTACTTGCAGTATTATAAACTTAAACTGTATCACTTAGAGGGCCTGGCTGTATTTCTACTTTCAGTAAATACTATGGTTTGTATTGCTTGAATGTGCTCAGTTCAATCATTAGTCCTAAAAAGTACTGAAAGACCCACCAATCGACACCCCCATCGCCCTATGACCCTTGCCAAAAATTCCAACCTGTTTCTTTTCTGTTCTTCAGAGGTACAAAGCTTGGGTTTCCTGTGGAGGTTTTTCACAGTTGAATACTCGGAGGAAACTCCTTCTGCTTTTCACTTTAATTAGCTATATTTATCCTGTTCATCTGAGAAAAGTACCCCCTTCATGAGACCACCGCCAACTAGTTCCCGTCACATTTAGCCCTCTTAAGCAACTTATATTTATCATTCTGCCTCTTCTTTTCCCTGCTATCAAAGTCATGCATATTTTTAGTTACTTAACCTTTCTGCACCAACCAATCTCTCCTACCCCTTAATCATATCTGTTGTTTTCCTCTAATGCATGATGACTCCATTCATGTCCTCCTGAGAGTTGCACAGGATGGGAAGGCATGGATAGGCTATTTACCTTGTTGGTGAGAGTGCCCACATTGATGAGACCTTAGATCCATCAAAGTAACTGAAAAAACGGTCAGTTTCCTTAACCGATAAGTAACAGATAATAATAATAAGTTTTCTTACTCTGACTGCAAATAGTTTCATCAGATTGCCTGGGGATAGGGAGGGGGAGCAGTGATACATAATTGGAAATTTCCAATAAAAACTTCTCAAGCTTTGTGTCAAAATATATAGCATAGCTCATTCAAAGTGAGGGCTCCCTTGAGAGGTAAATAGTCCACTTCTAAGAACCTTTTGCAGAAGTGAAAGCAATATTGTTTGTGGTGGTTTTTTAAAAAAATTCCATTGTTTTAATCCAGCCATGCAAGCTTATCATTCGTCCAGAGGAAAAAAAATTAAATGATCCTCACTCTTTATGTTTTGGTGTTGTGATGTTTTTTTTTTCCAACGTACATTCCCAATGTTTTGCAACATATATAAAAAGATTGAAGTTGAAGAAATGAATGCTGAGTTTTTTTACCTTTTCCAGCACTTTTCTATTTGAGTAAGACAACAAATTAATATTCGAAAATAACAATTGTCTCTTTCCTTCTTTCTGCTGCCTGAAGGCCTGAGCTACAATGTTTCAGTGGGATTCAGGAGTAGGTTCTATTTGAAATGTCTTTTTATAGCTAATTTTTAGCAATAAGTAATATCATTGCATGTAAATAAATAGAAATGTGTTATCTGGACAGTCTTGTGTCCATCAGATTAAGATATTCATTTGAACTAAAGGGTCTCAAGGGAATTGGACTCTCTTTGACTCTCTTTACATAGCAAATATACAGTAGTAAAACTGGACATGAGGCACTTGGCCATGTTTGTCCTTAATGCCAGCCCTAATGAAAGCAATGGGAGAGAAGAAGGGGAATAAGGGGGTAAATTCTCTTCAAATTTTCAAAATTATGTAGCATTGCCTTCCCTTATGCAATGGTAAAAAGAGAAATGTCAAGGTATAATAGTTCTCCAACCACTGGGAAAGGAGGAAGAAATGTTCCTCCTGTCCTCATGTAGGTCAGTCTGTTCTGTTGAATGATATTTCCATTTGTCTCCATTTTAACCAAATGAATTTCAATGCAAGGATTTTTGGTTTTTCAAGTGAGAGGCAAGTTAGAATATTTCAGCCACTGATCTCCCCCCTCCCAGGGGTTTTCAGAGACTTGTACATTGCTTCTGATGCTGAAATCAGTGCCTGCTACAAACCAATCATACGGTAGTATCTACCACATATCTACCTTGTGGACATCATGTGACACAGTAGCTGAAAGAAAGTTAATTTGATTTGACCATATCAATAGAAGCATAGTCTTGTGGGCAAGACCCTGCTCTGGATAGACAATATTCATTCAGTTCTGTACACCATATTAAAGAAAAAATGTTGACACATGTGAAATGTTGAGAGAATGATAGAAAATATATATTAAGTGCTAAATTGTGTAGTAATTAGGAGTTCAGAGAAGGGAGACATTAGTGTAAACTGTAATAGTTGGGAAAGTTTCATGGTGGAAATAGGGACTTGAATTGGGCTTGGGTGGAATTTGACTGTGCAAAGATCAAAAGCTAAAACAAACTAATCATTATATTGAGGCAATGTGGTACAATGGAAAGAGCCCTTGACTAGGAGTTGGGGTAAATTGATTCAATCCATATTATAATCCATATTTGGTCACTGGTTAGCTGAGTAATCTTGAGCAAGTCCCTTGACATCTCCAAGCCTCAGTTTTCTCATCTATAAAATGGGGGAGTAGACCTAGATGAATTCTAAGGAACCTTCTAGTAGATTGAAGTCCATTATCCTAGCATCCTACATTTCTAGGCCCTGCTGACCACTACCTAGCCAGGACATTTCACTTCATCTCTTTGATTTCAAATAAGGGGGTCAGATGAATGGGAAAATACATGATGTCTCGAGTCTCTTCCAGCTCTAAAACTATGAATCTCTTCTGAGATTATGAATGAAAATTATTAAATATCCTTTCCTCCACCCTCCCCTTCCTTCCCCATTGTAGAGTTAAATCTGATCATAGAATTTGGACAGCAAATCTTTGGGGAGAAAAAGTTCCCTCTCCTCTCCTCAGCAAATGATTTAGCTCTTGTTCTTTTCTGCCCAAAATAAATGGGGTTGATTTTCTCCATCTTGGATACAAAGAAGGCTGGCTTTAAACAAGTTTGACAAAATAGCAGACCCCATATAGAAAAAGAATCTAGGTATTCTGAATTTTTTTTTGTCTTTAGAGAAGAGGTAGCATAGTATAATAAAAGGAGAATGGGATGGTAGATAAAGAGCTGGTTTTGGGGCCAAGGAGACATGGATTCAAATATTATCTCTGATAATCTACTTGCTATGTATCCCTGGGCAAGACCCCTAACCTCTCAGTGCCTTAGGGAGCTCTTAAGGGTCTAAATGGTAGAAAATACACCAACCTGCATCGGTAGAGGGACTTTCCTCATCTGTAGTTCCCTATGACAGTAAAATCCCAGGTCTAGGCCATATCCTTGTCTTTGGAAAGCCTATCCTTTCCCCCTCATCCCTTTCAAGAGCTAGTTTGTAATTTGCCGAAGGAACAATAGAGTAGACCTTTCAGGTCTCCATTAGATGTAACTCTTGAAAGACTGAGAACTCCCTTGGTTTCTTCCCTTGGTCCTTCTAAAGTCTTGTGTTACAGGGGATAGCACTTTAGGATCTGCAATAGCAAGTTTGCTGAGTATGTTCTTGCCATAAAAATCCACTGGAGGCCAAAGAGAAAGTATTCTCTGTTACATAGGTAACAGAGCTTGTTTGAGGGCTTCTTGAAAGGCTAGTTTTGTCACCCCATTGCTTCATTGGAAGCATCAACCTGGGGACAAAGAATATTGGGATTTGGGGATTTTTATTTTCATTTCCTTAAAAACCTGAACAGAAGAGCACAGGGAGCTCTTGCCACAGCGCAGCAGGCATGGGACCACATTATCAAGCCTCTGCTCTCTGAACACAATGCCAACATGTGCCAAGAAATGGAGAAGCCAATCAGTTAAAAGATCATTCATCTGGCTGGATGGTTGGACGGATTTATTTTTTAATTTAAAAAAATTGAATGTAACTAATAATTAATGTAGTGAATTTAAATTCCCACTTTTAAAACCTCTTTCTCCTCTTAAAGTAGATAAACTATTAGAATGTGTATTGGGTGAGAGCCCATATGCAGAAAACATCAATGCAGAGAGTAAGCCTGAGCTAAAAAAGATGTAATTCCTGCTCATCTTTCTAGATCCAGTTGAATGATGACTACTCTGTTCAGCTTTTGTTGACTATCTCCTGACATTCCTGTTCCCCCCAGGAACTGCTGTCTCCCTCCTTTGAATGGCTACAGCATGTACAGTTTTCTGGTTGAGCATTTTGCCAGTATTAAAGTTTTTTGTGTAGGAACTGTATCTCCTCCATCCCTGCCCCTCCTGCTCCCCCATTAGAAAGTAAATTCTCTCCCTGGGAAAAAAGCAAACAAACAAACAAACAGAAGAACAGTTTTGTTCCCTGTTGTATTCCTCTTAGGGACTTAGCATGGTGCCATGCTTAAGTGAATGTTCCCTAAATATTTGTTAATAGTTTTGAAAGAAGGCCACTGGCAATGGAATTTCAAAGGGATCTGACCTGGTGATTATCCTGCTAAGGAAAATGTAAAACTTACTGCAAAGAGCTTGAGAATTCACAATTTGAGAAAAAGAGAATGTCAGAGGATATTTGGTCCAACCCATGTTTGTCTACGAATCCCTTCTAGGACTTCCCTGACAAGTGATTATTTAGTCTTCCATTGAACTATTTTAGCAAAAACGGACATGCAAACTGGATGCTTCCCATGCAAGTTTGGTTCACCCCTAAGTGTCAGGAAGGTGGCAAAAGCTGGCTGCCTGCAATGCATGACAATTGACCCTAGTTCTGCCCTCAAGGGCCAAGCCTTGCCTCCCCCCCAAAAAAAGCCTATCCCCTTCCACATTACAGCTCTTCAAATGATTGAAAACAGGCACCTTGTGCCTTTTAAGCATTCTTTTCCCCAAACTGAACATTCCAAATTCTTTCAACTGTTCTCTTATGATCTAGTCTCCAAACTTCTCCTCATCTGGTTTCCTTCTTTTCACCTGTTATCGTTTGTCATTATGACATCCAGGATTGAAAAAATATCTTAGAGGTGTTCAGAATGGGGAAGAATAAAGCAGACTTATATCCCTTGTTCTAGGTACTATACTTATATTATTTTCGCATGCAAGCATATATCTCTTTTCCTATTATAGTAAGTTAGTTTCACTATCACTGAACAACTTTTTTTTTTAAACTAAGGATAGGACTTTCTACTCTGAATTACTACTACTAACTTCTACTACCTAGTACTACTACTACTACTGATAAGAATAGTTATTTATATAGCACTTTAAGGATTGTAAAGCACTTTGTACCTATTATCTTATTTAATCTTCACAACAGTGCTATATATTAATAACTTTGTTTTTACAGACTATGGAGCCAAGGCTCAGAGAAACCAACTCATGGTCTTTGTTGTTGCCCAGTCAATTCAGTTGTGTTCTACTCTCCAGGACCTAATTTTCTTGGCAAAGATACTGGAGTAGTTTACCATTTCCTTCTCTAGTAGATTAAGATAAACCAAGGTTAAGTGACTTGCCATGGGTCACAAAGCTACTAAGTATCTGAGGCCAAATTTGAATTCAGGTCGTTCTGACTCCAGGCCCAGCTGTTTGTCCACTGAGTCACCTAGCCACCTGCTAACTCATGGTCATACAGCTGTCAAATCTCAGAATTAAGATTGAATCCTACCTCTCTTCTGATGCTACATCTTATTTGATTCTGACCTTCTTTCTAGCCTGAGACCTTTGTTAGACTCTTAACCCTTTTCTCCGGGCTATAAACTGTCCCTCCCAACTTTGTATCATCTGCAAATTAGGTAAGCATTCGGTATGTTTTCAAGTCATTGATGAAAGTCATTTTATGTGGTGCTATAACTATTAAATGGTACGGGGCAAAAGACAGATCCACAGGGCACTCATTTAAAACCTTTCCAACGCGTCATTGATCCATTAGCTGCTATTCTTTAGAGCTGTTCATTCAATTAGTTGTGGACACTCCTGACTCTACTGTTATCTAGCCCATATCTCTGCATTATGAGTCATTCACAAGAAGGGCTTTGGAGTCTGTCAAATGTCTTGCTGAAATAGAGGCAAATTTATCCACAGCTTCCTCCTTATTTACAATGCTAGTAACCCTGTCAAAAAAGGAAATGAGGTTCATAAGATCATAGATTGAGGGTTGAAAGGGACCTTAGAGGTCCTAGAGTACAACTCATTAATTTTACAGGTGAAGACACCAAGTCCTAGAAAGATTAGGTGGCTCTACCAAAGTCACACCAGGTAGTAACCTAGTTCCTCAGACTCCAAAGCCAGGGTTCTTTCCATTCTCTGTGCCACCAGGATGTTCTTAATAAACCTCTTCTGGCTTTTAGCAATTACTACTTACTAGCTTTCTAAATCTTACAAACCATTCCTTTAATAATACATTCTGGAATCTTCCCAGGAATCAAAGCCAAGCTTACTGGCCTATAGTCTGAAGATTCTAACCTTTTCACTTTTTGAAAAACAGGTTAACATTTTCCCTTCTCCAGGCCCTGTGGCACCTCACTCATTCTCCAGTTTTTAAAGGTCACTGACAAAGGCTCAGCAGTCACATCTGCCATTTCTTTCAGTAACCTGGGATGTTATTCATTGGACCTGGTAACTTGAACTCATTGAAGACAGCTAGGTGTTCTCTTACCATATTTTCTCTACTTATCTTGGATTTTAGTTCCCTGCGACCATTTTTGCTAACACTTTAATCTGAAGAGCCTTGGTAGGGAATACAGAAAATGAAATAAGAGTTGAATAATTCTGTCTCTTTTCTTTCATTTGTTATTACCAACCCATGCACATCAAGCAGTGGATTACCACCATCTTTGGTCTTGTTCTTGCTTCCAGCATAGTTTTTAAAAGCTCTTTTTGGTCGTCCTTTGCATTGATTGCTGATCTCAGTTTCTTCTGGGCATCAGTGGTCCTGACACTATTCTTGTTTGGGGGGGGGGGGTTGTTGTTGTTGTTGTTTTTGTTTTTTCAAGGCAGTGGGGTGAAGTGACTTACCCAGAGTCACACAGCTAGTAAGTGTCAAGTGTCTGAGGCCAGATTTTGAACTCAAGTCTTCCTGAATCCAGGGCCCGTGCTCTCTCCACTGCGCCACCTAGCTGCCCCCTATTCTTGTATATTTTAGAGTCATCCTCTATTACCTACCTTTGTTTCCATCTTTTACATGTCTTCTAAAAATCTAAGGTGTTTGCTGAGTTCACTGTGTATCCCACTCTCTTAAGATCGCTCTGCCCTTCCTTCTTTGTTGGAATTATTTGGGTCTATATCTTCAGAATTTAATTCTTGAGAGTTGGAGAATTTGGCTTTTCTGAGTTAGAAAGGCTAAAGAGGATACAAGAACTAGGTTTTCTGTCTTGCCCAGGGCTTTTACAAAGCCTTGTAGCTGATGTCAAAGACAACATTCTGGGGACTTTGGATGGCACTAGATGACCTTGGACAACTACTTCCATTCTGTGAGATTTGGTTTCCCCACCTATAAAAGAGGAGCTTGAACTACTATTGATGTTCTCCAAGGTCTGTTTCAGCTGTCTGGTCATGTTGCTCCATTTTTGATTGGTATATCTAGAAATCAAGCATTCATCTACTCATCTGTATTTGTGGTAAACATAGGTGTATTCACAATGAGGGGAAACCTGATATATATATATATATATATATGTACACACACACACACACTTGAATTTATATGTAGACATTACAAGTATATGTACATGTGAATCAAATTTATTTATGCACAAACATTGTCATTCTACTCACACCTTTCTGTTTGTTATAATGTAAGACATGAGTTTGTTTTTTGGTTTTTTTTTACTTCTGTTCCACTAAGAACTGGATCAAACCTGGGAACAAATGGCCATCTGATTGTTTATATTTGGTTATCACATACTTGCATTGGAGGCATTTACATGGCAGGATTTAAGTGTTTCTGCCATCTTGTGAAGGAGAAATGAATCTTGGCAATTTTAATTATGACCAAACTCTAAATGTAATGTTTTGCTAGAGCTAAAAATTTTATAAAGGTATATGGTTTTTGCCCTCTTAAATTAGTAGATTTATATTCATGTTCAAATTCAGGAGAAAATGGGTGTTGGCTCTGTTGATGGGTTTAACAAAAGTTGTTGTAATTCTAGTCCTTCTTGGCTAGAGACCCTTTCAGCAATGAGAAGGAGCCAACAGAATATCTCAGTGATATACTGGATACCTCTTTCAGCATTAATTAGAAAGTCATTCATTTATTCCTTCACTCTTTCATTTATACATTCATTTAGCAAACATCTAAATGCTTACTATGTACATTTAACAAGAACCCATGTTAGGTAATGGGAGCCATTTGAAAATTTTTTTTCTGTTCTTTGGACATCACAATCAAAGAATTCATCCCCTAGAGACTAACTTTCTGCTAACGAGCTTCTCCAAACTTAGCTGGACTGGTCCTTGGATGGCAGACACATTCTATTGCTGAGACCATATATAAATTCTTTCCAATTTAGCAGAACCTGCAATAGCTTTTTTTCTGTTGATCTAGCTTGGATCACCTTAATACCAAACTGAGACACCAAAGTAAAATTGTTATGGAAGGAGGAGATGGAAAGGTGGGCAAGACAAAATCTTGGCCTTCAAAGAACTTAAAATTGAGTAGGAAAAAATAAGTAAGTATACACACACACACAGACACACACACACATATGTATGTGTATATGTGAAAAGTACATCTGAGAGTACGGTGTACTATGAAATCAGATAAAGGAAAATCAGTCAGTTAATAAGTGGTTATTCTGTGTTAGGGACTGTGCTATAGTGTCACCACAAATCACTTTTTGCAGTGAATGTGTCATAGAACAGATAGCATTTGAGCTAGGCACTGAGGTGGAATTTCAACAAAGACATGAGCAAAGGTGCTAACTGGAGAGGGTGCAGGATTATGGTCAGAACCTGAAAGAGCAAGTGCGTGTTTGATAAATGGTGAATGGTACAGTTTAGATGGAGTGGAAGGTACATGAGCAGGGGTGGCATGAGATGAGTCTGGGAAGGTGGGTTGGAATTGGATCCTAGAGGATCTTGAAGGCCAGGCTTAGGACTTAAAAGTTTGAAATTTATGTGATAGGCTTTGGGGAGCTGCTAAAGGTTTTGTCGTATGCATTAGGAAAACTAATCTCACTGTGATGTATAGGGGTCTTGTGGCTCCCAGGAAAAGCTTTTAGGCAAGAAAATATTAGAGTGATTTGGGGATTCAGAGTGATTGACCAAGTTAGTAGAAAACTAAAAAGAATTTTGGGTTATGTGAATTCATAGGCTTTAGAGCAGAAAAAACTTTAGAGAGTGTCTAGTCAATTAATTATTAAACATTTATTAAGCACCTACTATGTGCCAGGCATTATGCTAAGCACTGGGGATGCAAAAAGAAGCAAGACAATTCCTGCCCTCAAGGAGCTTACAATCCAATGGGGTAAGACAACATGCAAACAAATATATACAAAGCAAGCCATACACAGGATTATTAGGAAATAATTAAAAGAGAGAAAGCACTGGAATTAATAGGTGTTGGGGGAGGCTTCCTGGAGAAGATAGGATTTTAGTTGAGACTTAAAGGAAGCTAGGGAAGTCACTAGTTGAAACAAAGGAGACAGAACTTTCTGGGCATGGGAGTCAGATAGAGAAAATGCTTGGAACCAAGAGATGGAGTATCTTGTTTGTGGAACAGACAGGAGGTCTCTGGATCAAGGAGTACTAGTTAGGGAATAAGGTGCCCAACCCACTCATTTTATAGATGAGGAGCCTGGGGTTCAATATTGGACAAAGAGTAAATAACAGCTGGGTTATTGAGTGTGCCCTATATACAGGAGGTCACAGTCAATGTTATGGGGTAAGAGCCAGGTAGAGGGTGTGACAAGCATGGGTTTTGCTATGGTCTAACCCTGTGAAGGGTTAGAGTACCTATACTTGTTTACATGTGACTAGGTTTTGCCAGCATTGTTTGAGGGCTAAAGATTCAATCTCTTGGCAGGCTCAAGAATACCTAGTTTCAGCCCTTGTGGAGAGAGACATAAGAAATTGACCTTGCAGAGTGCATAGTCAAATCTCATTTAACAATACCTGTCTTTTTTAACTGGTTGGGGTACTCCCAGGCACATTGCTGTTAAGTAGGGACAATTGATTACATTGGCATTTTGGTCAATTGTAAACTCATTTATAGAGCCCTTTAAAGTTTGAAAAACACTTTCCTCATGACAACCCCTTGAGGTAGGTTGCATTAGCCCCATTTTATAGATAAGAAAATGGAAGCTTAGAAAGGCAAAATGTCCAAGAGCTGGTTAGAATACAGAGACATGGAAGAAGAATCCTCTTGGGGAAGCCTCAGCATAGCATATTCTGGAAGCTTCTGGCATCAGTAGCAATCAGTAACTACAACTGACATTGGGGCTTTGCATTTTACAGAGTTTTCTTCCAAATGAACCCCTTGAGGTAGACCATACAGTGTTATTAGCTCTATTGTAGACATGAAAAAATAAAGACTTGAAGGTAAAGAATTGCCACCAGGGACATCTCTGGAGCCCTTCCTCTTGAGACAGCATCTCATAAAATCTAAGGAGTGGCTGTGCTGGGCATCTTTAGGATGCTTATAGGCAGAGCTGGGTAATCAGGAGGGGCTGTGAAAGTGGGGTGGCCCTCTAAGGATGCAAGAGAAAAGAGGCAGCCAATACACTCTGACCATTCCCCTCACCCACCCAAAGCAAGAACAAGCATTCAGATTGTCAAAGAAGTCACTCTTGCTCATAACAATTCACATTCCTGTAGACATTTAAGATTGGCAAAACACTTTCCTCATAAGAATGTCATGAAGTAGGTAAGGCAAATAATTATTATCCCCATTTTACAGATGAGTAAACTGAGGCTCAGAGAACTGAAGTGACTTCCTGTAGGGTACCTAGGTAGCAAATGTCTGTAGCCTCCCGGTTCTAAATCTAATATTCTTTTCATTACGTTGTGTTGTCTCTCTCTCAGTACTAGACTTCCTTCAGTCACCTGCTTTAGAAAAACATGTGTGTACATGTGTCACACATATGTATATATGTTCTGTATTTATATGTCTGGACCATGGATTCTTGCTGCACCCTCTACTTGATCACCATGTGATTCCCTAAATAGTCACTCTAGACAAAGCTTTTCTAATTCTTAGATATCTTCCATGCCTCCTGGCTATGGATTTTCTCCTGAGGGATATGTTAAAAGTACAAGGGAAACCTGATTGTGTTTATTGTGACCATGATTTGTTTGACTTGGTAGTGTGATCAAAAGAAGTCCTCCAAGCTTTATCCAGACACTTAAAATTATCTGATTTCGCTCAGATCACAACAGCCAGACAGTTTACTGCTCCATTTGTAGGACTTCTGACCCCACTACCAAGCCAAACAAGCTATACAGAATTATTATATTATTATATATTATTATTATTATATTAATGACATCTTCCACTTGTCTTGGCTATGAGTTTTCTCCTTAGGGATCTGTTAAAAGTACAAGGGAAACCTGATTAATATGTATAATAAAGATAATCAGATTAATAGTCCCGTCAAGTCTAAAGGATGGTACCAGAAAAATGTCTACCAGAAAAACAAAAAACAAAACAAAAAAATGATGGGCCAATCACATAGCAAAAATGAGGAACAACCAATGGACTGTCCACATGTTCCTTTGGTAGCCATTCAGTGTTAAGAGAATTCAAGGAAATCCCCCAACATACTGATTGGTGAATTTATTGGAGCACATAGACAAGAGGCACACCAGAATGCCAGCAGGCATGGATAGGTTGCAACTGCATCATTGGAAGAAATACCCATCTTGATGATATCATCATTGGAATACTTGCAATCAATCAAACACCAATCATTTATTAAGCATCTGCTATGTGCCAGGACTGTGCTAGGCTCTGGGCATACACAAGAAAAAAAAAAGACAATTTCTGCTTACAAGGAATTTGCATCCTAATGGGAGACATAACCAGTTTATATGTAAATATGTACATAATAAATTCAAAGTAGTTAAATACAAGGTAGTTTGGGAAGGAGGATGTTAGTAGTTGATTTGACAAGGAAAGGCTTCATGTAGAAGATGGTACTTGAGCTGCTTCTGTAAGGAAGAGAGAAGAGAAGTGATTGAAGGGAGGTAACGGTGATGAGGAATTAAATTTAGGGCACAGGAAAAGGATGGTGCCAGGTATAGAAATAGGAGATGTCATGGAGTGTTATGTGAGAGGAACAGAGAGAAGGCTGGGTTGTATGGATTGGCATGAATGAAGGAAAGGAATATTCAAGGAGGCTGGAAAGATAGACTGGGGCTAGATTGTAAAGGATTTAAAAAACTAAGTGGAAGAATTTATGTTTTATTCTAGAGGCCATAGGGAACGACTGGAGTTGGTTAAATATATACGTGACAAGGTCAGCTCTGTTTTTAAGAGAAATCCCTTTAGAAGCAATGTGTAGGATGGACTGGATTGTGGAGAGACATAAAGTAGGGAGGCAAGTTTGGAAGTTGTTGTAATAATCTGGCAAGAGGTGATGAGGGTGGTAGCCATTGACATAGAAGGGATCAGATCTGAAAGGTGTTGTAGAGGTAGAAATGGCAGAATTTAGCAATTGATCGGGGTAAGAGAATGAAGAATTGAGGATAATGTTGAAGTTACAGACCTGAGAGGTCTGAAGAATGATGGTTCCTTTAACAAAAACAGGGATGTTTGGGGGAAAAGTAAGGTTGGAGGAAGGGGGAAGATAATTGGGACATGTTCAGTTTGAGTTGTAGCTGATGCGCCTAGTCTGACCTGTTTTTGTGTTGTTCAGTCATGCCTGACTCTATGTGACCCCATGGACCTTGTCCATGAGGTTTTCTTGGCAAAGATACTAGAGTTATTTGCCATTTCCTTCTCCAGTGTGTCCTCATTTTACAGATGAGGAACTGAAGCAAATAGAGGTTAAGTGACTTGCCCAGGGTAATGCAACTAAGTGTCTGAGGCTGGATTTGAACTCAGATCATCCTGACTCCAAGCTGAGTACTCTATCCATTATACCACCTAGCTATCTCTAGTTTGACGTGCACCAATGTACCGATACCAAGCAGTTGCTCATTTGGAGCTGACACTCAGGGAAGAGACTAGGGCTAAGCTTATAAATCTGTGAGACTTTTGTGGATATGTGGAGATGAAGCCTGGCAACTGCTCCTATGGGTGCTATGGTCACAACCACTGAAGACCAAGAGTCTTGTCACCAAAGTCTTTGGCACCGACCAAATTGTTCAGCATCAGAAATTGATATGATTTTATCAGTGGGAAGAAAGAAACATTAATATTTGCTTTGCCATTACACACTAAAACTGTGAGACTTTCCCATATAACTTTGCAGCTGAAATCTAGCAGATGTGCTACCATTCCCATTAAAATGTGAAGTCCTTGAGACTTACTTCTCTATTTGTACCCCGAAGGCTTAGTACAGTGCTTTGCACACAGTAAGCACTTAATAAATGCTTTATTCATTCTCCATTGAACTGATAATTAAACCCATGGGAGCTAATGAAGTTATTGAGAGAGAATGTATGTAGAGAAATAAGAGGAGAGGGCCTAGGAGAGAAAACCTTGGATTATACCTACAATTAGAGAAAGTGATGTGTATGATGAACCAGGAAAAGAGATGGAGAAATAGTCAGGGAGGAAAGAGGAGAACCAGGAGAGAGAAGAAAGAGTTTAAAAAAAATTATCCAGGAGACAATATCTTGGAGGAGAAGATGGTAAACAAGATCAAATGCAGCAGATAGGTTGAGAAGGATAAGGACTTAGAAAAGATCATCAGATTAAGCAATTAAGAAATTATTGGTAGTTTTGGAGAGAACAATTTCAGTTAAGTGATGAGGTCAGAAGCCAGATAGTAAAGGGTTGAGGAGTGAATGAGGGGAGACAAAGTGAAGGCAGTGAGTGTAAACACCTTTGTCTAGGATTTTGCAGAAAATGGGGGAGGGAGATATAGAACAACAGCTTGTGTGGATGATCAAATCTACTGAAGGATTTTTAAGAACTGGGGACACTTGAGTATATTTGAAGGCTATAGAGAAGGAGCCATTAGATAGGAATGGGTTGAAGATAAAGAGACGGGGGATGATTGAGGTTGCAATCTGCTGAAAAATATGGGAGGGGATAGGATCCAGGGCATAAGTTGAATTGGTCTTGTCAAAGAGAAGAGCCACCTCATTGTCAGAAACTAGGAAAAGGAGGCAGGAGTTGGGGATGATGTCGAAAGGGTATGGGATAATGAGAATGGGAGAAGAGGGAACTTAAGTTGAATAGGCTCAATTTTCTCAAGTAAGAAGCAAGATCTCGAGAGAGAGGGAAAGGGAAGGGAGAAGCATGAGACACTTAATGCAGAAAGAGAAATTTGAGAATAGCTTCTGCAGGGAATAAGATAGGGAATAAATTAGGTAGGAATAAAAGGACTGCCTTGCTACAGTGAGGACCCAGATGAAGTTGGGTAGCATGAATTTATAATGTGCCTAATCAGCATGATTGTGTGACTTTCTCTAGCTTCAGCAGCACATGAATAGGAGCTGTAGAGGTGAATGGACTAATTCAGGGCTGAGGTTTGGCAAGAGATGAGCAGCATTAGGACAAGGGTGTGAGGTAGGGGTGGGGATTCAAGGGCAGAGAATATTATAAAGTTGAAATTTCTAGCCATAGTATCTTTTTTGGGGGGGGTGGTTAGGCAGTGGGGTTAAGTGACTTGCCCAGGGTCACACACTAGTAAGTGTTACGTGTCTGAGGCCGGATTTGAACTCAGGTCATCCTGAATCCAGGGCCAGTGCTTTATCCATTGCACCACCTAACTGCCCTCTACTAGCTATAATATTGAGATTGAGAGGGGGAAAATGAAGTCAGAGCAGGAGTAATGGCCTGAAAAAGTACTGAGGGGTGAAGGGATTGGAAGTCTCGATGAAAGAAAAGGATTTAGGAGGAGTGCGAGATGGAATTTTAAGAAGAGATGGTAACCTCTAAGAGAAGAATGTTATACTTTCTAATTGAGGAAGTGGAATACATGTGGATAATGGTAAGCTCCAGGGTGGGACCACTCACATGAGTGGCTGAGGTAGAATGAAGGACTAGGTCATGGGATTGAAGAAGCTGAGTGTTATAAGCATGACACTAATGCCAGCACCCTCTTAGTTCAGGTTCAATGTTCGAATGAGATGAAATGCTTGACAGTCACTGAACATTTAACAGAGGAGGTTTGCTTTGCCCTAACATAGCAAGACTATGCAACAAGTTATGAAATCACTTAGGTTCTCCAGACATGTCCCCTCATCTCCATCTTGAAATTCATCTGCTCAGTAAGTCATCAGAATATGACAACTCGTGTGATCTCAGGTACCCCAAAAATCTGAGAGGCCCCACCTATATGCAGCTGGGACTTTTTATGCACCCAGGTCTCAGTGAGGGCTACTAGATGGAAGGAGTGTGAGGGAAAGAGCTTTACGATGTATGGAAGTTTGTTCACTATGGAACAGGAGTTCCAGAGGGCACAGTGGGAAAGGTGGGATAGAGATGAGGTAGGGTAGATGAGAAGGATGGAAATGAAAGAATGGGAGATGAAGATAGTAGTTTGATTCACAGGGACTGCAGTCAATTAATACAGGAATAGGTAAAGAAATGAGGTGGAAGATTGTCAGCCATAACAATAATAGTCAATGACTGATGAAGAGTAGAGGTCACAGGTTCCAAGAAGTTGGGTTGTTCTGAGGCTCAAATGAGGCAGTGTATTGTAAAGCACTTTGCAAATCTTGAAGCACTATGTAAATAGCAGTTATTTTTGTTATTATTATTATTCATTTTATGCATAAGGAAACTGAGGCCCAAAGAAATCAAGTGACCTGATAAGTGGCAGAGCCTGGATTTGAGCCTAGGTCCACTGACTCTAAATCCAGTAATATTCTTTCCATTTACTTTTTTTGGGAGGGAGGGTCAGCAATGGGGTTAAGTGACTTGCCCAGGGTCACACAACTAGTAAGTGTCAAGTGTCTGAGGCCAGATTTGAACTCAGGTCCTCCTGACTCTAGGGCTGGTGCTCTATCCACTGTGCCACCTAACTGCCCCTCCATTTACCTTTTTACAAGCTTTCATACCTATCTCATTAGTCTGTGGAACCCTGGGATATAGGTAGGGCAAATATGATCATTTTCATTTTGCAGGGAAGTTCAGAGGGATTAAATGACTTTCCCAGATTATCCCATCTAGTCAGTGCTGGAGCCAAGATTCAGTCTCAGGACTCTTCTGCCTTAATTAAAACCCACTGCTCATTCCATGACTGCCTTTTCATAGAACTCCATGATGAGGTAGACATTTATGGCTGGCAGGCTTGTGTTCTTGTTGTACTTCTCTTGGACTTCCATCTTTAAGTCCTAAATGAAAAATAAATCATTCAGTCCAAATAGCCAGTTGATCATGTAGTTTTAAGTGCCAAATCAGCTTTGTCAATGTCTATTATTTGCTTTTATCCTTTTTCATAATAGGAGGAAAGGACACCATAACTTTCAATGATTCCACTCTTCCAGTCATACAGAGGTCAAGATCCCCGTTGTTGAAATTCATAGATCAGCGAGACTCAGAAAACAAAACATATACTAAGGATGGTAAGTACACACTGATCTCTACCTTCTCTGAACTCCTCTTGTAACTCATGGATTGTACCACTTATCTTGGTTCACTTATTGTCTTATGAAACCTAAAGGCTTCACATATGTAAATTATTGGGAACCAAGAGGATTATAGCCAGGGGTGGGAGGTACACAGCACTTCCCTGGTCTCGTTCTCTTCTTACATCTTTGACTGATCCTTCTGTCTCTTCTGCTGGGTCCTTTCTCCCTTAAATGGTGCCCCCAAATTCTCTTCTCAGCTCTCTGTTTAGTTTTCTTTCTCAGAGATCCCATTTGCTCCTACAACCTACCTTTTTTTTTCTCCTTGATGTGGATACTTCTAAGTCTGTATTTCTATCTCAGATCTCTCTCCCAACTTTAGCCCTTCATTTCTTGTCTTTTGTACATCTCTATCTGGGTATCCCACTTGGCCCATTAGACTTAGCCTCTTAAATTTCCATTTCCATATCTCTCCCCTGGATCCAAATATTCCCTTGGACTTTCTTCTTTTTGCCAGTGGTACCACCCCACCATTCTCAGTGTTACTTCCTTATTACAAAGCCCTAATCTAATTGACCACATCTTATTACTTCTAACCTTCCTGTTTAAACTAATGACATAATTTCCATCAGCAGAAATGCCTGCCTCATCTCCTCTTGATGAAATCTTCCCTTCTCTGAATGCCTTCAGTCCAAATATTACCTCCTCCTCAAAGTCTTCCTTGTTTACCTTCATTAGAAATGATCACCTTCCTAAATTCCTATAGCATTTTACGTATATGGCTTTGGTCTTCTGATCCTTGTAGGATAGCTGTTTGTTTATGGTGGCAGCAATAATAATAACAATAACACAATAACTGTGTAAGGTTGAAAAGACAAATATTATTCTTATTTTACAGATGAGGAAACTGATATCAGAGAGGTCAAATTATTTTTCCGTAATCTCACAACTAGTGTGAGAGCCAAGACTCAAACCTTGTTGGCCTGATTCTAGGTCCAAGCCTCTCACTACTACACCATACTGCCATCACATAGTACTTATTATGCAATAAATATTGGATAGGTGGATGGGTGGACAGGCAGATGAGTGAATGAATAAATGAACTGGAAGGTCTTCAAGGGTGGGGACTGGATCTTTCCCCTTTGTATCTCCCAGAATACCCACCACAGTAGATGTAGTGAAAGCAGAGTAGGCCCTCAATAAATACTTATTGAATTGAATCAAGTATCTTGAACAGAGAGGAAAGTGCTCAGGATCCTCACTTAGCCTCCTATTTTTAGACCTGGTTAATTGTTCCAAAAGCATTAAGTTTGTGAGGCACAAGATTGAGACATAAAGGTATGATATACTTGATCATTACAGGAATGAATTAGTCCATGCTCTTGCACTTAGTTTTTTTAAAAATGTTATTCAATGTGGCTTTGTAAGATTTTGGGTGTGTGTGTGTGTGTGTGTATGTGTGTATGTGTGTGACCGTGAGACCTTGTGACTGTGTGACCTGAACATCAGGAGGAAGAGCATGGAAAGCAGGATGTTTGGCAAGTCATTTAATAGCCATGGTTCTTAGTTTTCTTATCTGTAAAATGAGGGGCTTGGACCAGTTGGCCTTGAAGGTCTCTTTTAGCCCTAAGTCTATGAATGTCTGTGTGGCTGAGAATATAGGAGAAAGGTTAGCTAATTACAGACCAGGGAATTTCAGTCTTCACCTGGGCTCTCATTGTCCTCTCTGCCACCTCCCTTTCCCCCTTGTGGCCTATGATTTGAAAGATTAGCCTGACCAACTGTGCGGTCCAGGGGTGGAGAACCTGCAGCTTTGAGTCCTCAAGTGCAGCCCTTTGACTGAACTGAAACTTCACAGAACAAATCCCCTTAATAAAATTATTTGTTCTATAAAACTTAGACTCAGTCAAAAGACTGCACTTGAGGACCTAGAAGGCCACATGTGGCCTTGAGGCCGCAGGTTCCATACCTCTGGTGTAGTCATCAGAGGAGAGTCCCTGGGCACCTGGAAAAGCAAAAGCTGAGCTGGCTTTCTGTGTCCCTCACACAGCCCCCACATCCCATCTCCATGCTTTTGTATGGGCTGTCTCTATGTCTAGAACACAGTCCCCCACTTTGCATTTGTCTCATAGATTTCCTCATTTTTTCAAGACACAAATCAAGAATCAACTGCTAGTACCTTTCCCTTCCTAAATACCTTCTATTTGTTTTATATTTTTGTGTATATATTTATCCCGTAAATATTTTAAATGAATACATGTTGTCGCTTCTGATACACTCTGAGTTCCTTCAGAGCAGAGATACTTCATCTTATTGTCTTTTATCATTCTTTTGTCTTGTCCTCAATGCTAGACTGGAGTGCCTGCAGCTTAGTAGGTGCTTAATAAGAGCTTATTGATTGATGGATGGATGTCTTTGTAAAGTAGCATCTATCATCCCTGTCAAGAGCTGCCCCTTCTCTCTTTCTACTCTCTGCCCTAGTCAGAGGCTCGGATATGGGGCCTCGGAAGCTGAAATGTAAAAGCTGAGTGCCTGGCATTATTTTCACAAGGGAGGCTTAAGTAATCATCTGATTCTAAATGAGAGCTTCTAAAGCTCCATCATTAGCCCTCATTGTTCCAGAACCCATCCATTGTGGCTGGTCATGGTAACAAGCACACTGTTCTGTCAGCTTCAGTGGCACTTGTGTGTGTGATTAAATGAAACCAGAAGCAAATCTTGCCCATTTTGTGGGACAAAGTCCAACAAAGACCAGTAAACAAAAGAGGATAACCGTCCCTCTCTGGTCACTGGAAAGAATGGGCAATCCATATCCTAGCAGGCTGAGTGCTTCTGCCTCTGAGGTTGTCAGAGTATGAGTCTCCTTTCTCCTTTTCAGTTTCTATGATCTACTTTCCTGATAGCACTTGATTGTATCGTCATTAGTTGTATTAGTATTATGTGTATTATTATTAATGATTATTAATGATTGTAATTTCCTGCATTATTGCTAATAATGCACAGCATAATTACTATTATTAATGATAATGTGTTTTTCCATTGTTGGCCAGCTTAGAAATTCTCTGCCGTGGAAGCAGCAACAATTTGTGCTTTTTTTAAACAAAAAAGAAAGAAAGAAAATTCCAAAGCTTAAGAAGGACCAAGCTTCCAAAGTTACTGAATTAGTGGACAGTTTTATTACTCTTCACAAATAAGCCAAGCTGCTTTACTGTATCTCAGTCACTGTAAAATTTCTAGTGCCTTTCTTTTTGTCTTACCCCAGATTAAGGACTTGAAAATACATTTTGGGGATTTCTACGTTGACAAAAGAAAGGGTCCCAAATTGCCTTTATGCATACCTCCCTGCTGCTGCTGTGTCATTCCTGCCCAGGACTGGTCCCTTGTTCTGAGGACATCACTGGGATCATGAAATTTTAAGAATCCTCTACTTGGGCCATGCAGGGGTAATGTGGAAGGCTGGCTTTTGATCACAATAGGTTGAATCTTCACTGGGGCCCAAAGATGGGGTTGGGCTGGGTGCTCATTCCCCAAGAACGACTTTCTTTTGACCTCATCTTAGGGCTGTGGCACTTCCCAGAAAGAAAAATTGCTCCATGTGGTGATCTCAAGGTCTTGCCATTTTAAGGAGATGCATCCAACTCGAAACAGAGGAAAGCAAGTCTGGAAAGATGGCACCAGGAGAACGGCAGGGACCAAAGGGCCTAAGTGTAATTTAGACCACCCTGACTCAGATGTAAATTAAGAAGAGAAGATTAATCTGACACACAGTAAAAACACATTGTAAACGGTTTAGGGGTTAGGCTTTAACTTGTAAGGTTAATTAATTTTTCCAGGGCACTGGGATATACCATTAAGTGTCCTAGAAGAAGTAATTTCAGAAAAGTAATTTCCAGGAGGAGTTTATTCACCTCACGTTAGTGAAAAGTTTAACCTCAGAAAGTACCATCATTTACTCCCTGCAAATGAGGCTGCCCAAATGGTACCCAAACTCTCTCACTTTTCCCCAAAGTCACTATTTTCTTTGGTTCTCTGCAGTGTCTTTGAGAGATTTTTGTTGTTGTTTTTCAGAGAAAAACAACAACAACAACTAAGTAGAGGTCCCCATTTCCCCCCAAATCTGACACATATAAAATCTTAATATGGCTTGTAATCAATGTCCTTTTCCTGTAGACACACACACATGCATATACTCATGTGCACATGCACACACATCTATCTTCCTTTCAAGGAGATCCTGTTTTAAGGGTGAACTTACATTCAAGCTGCATTGGCACATGATCCCACCCCTCCCCTGCCATAGGTGGATTTTTGTACAAGTTAGGGCTCAACTCCTTATGCAGCAGCAGCATTGCCAGGAATTCTGTGGAAGACACTTGGATTTTCCTTGGACGGATGGTCCTAAGTCAGTATGAAGCCCTGAATTACAAAAGAGGAAGAGTGTAAGGGATAATCTTTACAGTAGGAGGAGAATTCATGGCCTCATTCTTCAGAAAAAGCTTCCCATTATGAATAAAAAGCCTTCTACCCATAAGTAAGTTTAAATTCACTCCCAGGTTGAACCCTGTCTTTTCAACTCAGTTCAACAAATATCTGTGAAGTGCCTACAAAGTGCAAGGCATTAAGGATACACAAATGAAAAGAGTGACTTAGTCCTTGCTTTCCTGGGAAGGTGTGGTAGAGGGTGGGTTATCACCCAGATACAAACATGATACAAGATAGAATGTGATGGGGCAAAAGAAAGGTCCAGGCAAAGTGCTCTAGGAAAATTGCACTTTAGAGTGCAACATGAACTCATACAGTCCTCTATATATACTGTCCTCTGGAGATGGCTAGTTCATTTCCTTCATTTTATGGAATAGCAAACTTGGGGCTCAGGAAATCAAAGTGACTTCACCAGCATCCATAGCACAGGGAGTAAGTCTCATTGTCCAATTTGAACCCATGTCCTTTGACTCCAAACCCAGGACTGTATCATGCTACCTTGAATCTCTTTTTAGCATTAGTGGAGATAAAAACAGAATCCTCTCTGAAGGGATAATATCTAACCATATTATGTCAGTATTTTACCATTTATTCTTGTTTTGTGGTGGATGGGAATCAATTTGAGTGTAACATTTCTCCATCTATGCAATAATCGTGCTAATACTGTAGAGTTCATGGTGATTGTCAGTCTAGAAGAGCACTTAGAATTGGAGGATCATATGCCAATAGAAGCTAATATTAATGTAGGGTTGTCAAGAACTTTACATTTATCTCCAATCAACAAGCATTTGTTAAGTGTCCACTCAGTGCCAGACACTGGGGATGAAAGTGCAAAGAAAGAAGTGGTCTCTCCTTGTAAGGAACTCTCCCAACAACCTTGTGACTGTATTGCAATTATCCTCATTTTACAGACAAGACAACTGAGGCCCAGGGAAGTTAAATGACTTTTCCGTGATCGCAAAGCAAGTTTGAGGCAGGGTTTGAACCCAAGTCTTCCTGACTCTAAGTTCTGTATGCTCTCCATTACTGAGAATTAACCTCAGAGGTTATCTAGCCATTCAGTCATAGATTTAGACCTGGAAGGGGTGTTAGAGGATTATCTAGTCCTTCTCTCTCATTTTATAGATGAAAGTGATGAGTCTCTGAGAGAGGGAAAGAGACTTGCCCAAAGTCACTTAGGCAAAGATGTGAGATTAGAGTCTGGATAGAGGTTCTCACCATTGGAGGACCCCATTTTGATTCATATAAACACATTGGTTAGTCACAAGGCACCTACAGGGCTTCCTTAGTTCATTCTAATGCCTTGTTATTGTTTGGCCTCAGGATTAAAAACAAAAATCAGCTCTGAAGAAAACTGAGGATCTCCTGTTAAATGCCAGGCCCAGCTAAGAAAAGTAATTTCAGTGTAATGCAATTTTTTATTGTTTAAATGTTTCATTAATGTGTTCTGGAATTTTTGTTTATTTGTTTTGCAACTCAGTCACATCTCAATAACCTCTTGTTAAAACAAACGAAAACAATTAAGTATAATCAACTAGCACAGCAATGACATCTGACTGCTTTGGGCAATATTTCACACCTGTAATCCACCATTGTTTACATGAAGGAAGAAGCATGTTTCATCATTGGCCTTCTTGAACCAAGATTGGTCATCATATTTAATCATAATTTTCATGTTTTTAGTGATAGTTTCACTTATATTATTGCATGTCATTCTCCTTACTTTGCTTTCTTTGCTCTGTATCAGTTCATGCAACTCTTTCAATATTTCTGTGATTTTGTCATGGTCATTATCAGCCATGGCATAGTGGCTACAGAATGCCTCAGAGTCAGGAAAAGCTGGGTTTGGGTGCTACTTTTAACACATGCTGAACACGTATTGAATTCATGTCTTGCTTCTGATAGCCTACATGGGTAGAAGGAATTTCCTTACTTGAGAATTATCTGTTTCAAGAAAGCACCATTCCTCTCTCCATCCAATCCTTATCCCTATCATTTCTTATGGAGCAATGATAATCTATTAGATTCATATGCTGCATTTCTAGTTTGTGTGTGTGTGTGTGTGTGTGTGTGTGTGTGTGTGTGTATGTGTTTGCCATAGTCCATTTAAAAAATATTTATTACATCAAGGTTTACCAAGAAGAAAAAATAATATGGCTCCTGACCTCAAGGAGTTTTCTGTCTAGTGGGAAGCCTTTTTTTCAATGGGAGGGTGGGGGTGGGACAGCACAGGGGCTTGGGGAAGGCTTCTGGGGTAAGTAGGAGAGAATATTAGACATATACATATACATATATATATATATATACATACATATGGGTAGTTGTAATAGAAAATGATTACAGATATAGGAGTGATGAGACATAATGGCATGAGAGATTCAAGAAGAGAGAGACTGTCCCAATGGGCTGGGAAATCATGGAATTTTAGAGCTAGGAAAGGGGATAGCTTGATGTCATGGGAAAAGTTCTGAATTTAGAATCATAGCAGTCACAGATTTAGAGTTAGAAGGGACACAAGAGGCCATCTACCTCATTTTACAGAAATGGAAACTGAGATCCAGGGATGCTAACCATCATACCCAGGACCATAGATCTAGAGCTAGAAGGATCATCCGAGGCCATCGATTCCAATTCCTACATTTTACAAATGAGGAAACTGAGGCTGACAGTGGTTGAGTGACTAGTCCAAGGTCACACAGATAGTATACATGGGAGGTAGGATTCAAACCCAGGTCCTCTCCTTCCAGGACCAGTGTCTCTCTGCCTTACTAGGTCACTTTACAAGTCACTATCAAACTGGGCACTACAAGCCAGGTTTTGTGCTCTAAATCCTCCGTTTCTCTTGCTCCCACACTATACTGCTGCACAAAAGTAATGTGCACTTATAGCCAGAATAACCAAGACATAGGTTCAAATCTTGGTTCAGCTATTTAATGCATAAATAACGGGAATTCATGTTGCTTCTCTGGTCCTCATTGGCAAAACAAGGGTGTTGGATTAGATGATCTCCATCCAGCTCAAAATAGGATAATCAATTATGAGTTGGAAGGGACCTTGGTAATTGCTTCATTTCGCAGACAAAGAAGCTGAAACCCAGAGCAGTGAGAGAAACTGCCCAAAGTTGCCCAAGTAGTAACAAATTCAGGATCCTATGAATTTAGAGATGTAGTTGAGCTCTCATTTTTCAGACCAGAAACCAGAGAGGGGAAAAGACTTGTCCATCATCTCTCATATCCCTAACTAGAGGCCAAGCTTGAAGGAGATCCATGTCTCCTTGACCACTGTTCCTTCTAGGATCCTTTCCATGACTCCATTGCTCTTGGTGGAGGCTAAATTCAGCTGTTTGAGATTGGGATGAAATTAGCCCTAGGCATTAGTTTAGGGGCAAAACTCCACAAAACCTTTGTCCTCAATTTCTTTCTTTTTTTTTTCCTTTTTTTGTTTTTTTGGCTAGGCAGTGGGGTTAAGTGACTTGCCCAGGGTCACACAGCTAGTAAGTGTTATGTGTCTGAGGCCAGATTTGAACTCAGGTCCTCCTGAATCCTGGGCTGGTGCTCTATCCACTTTGCCACCTAGCTGCCCCTTTTGTCCTCAATTTAGAAGTTTAATGGGGATGAGTGGGAAGCCTGGAGGATTATGGGCAGATGCATAAATGCTTTCTTTCCTCTATTAATAACTCAGTATTTCTACTCACTGAAGCATTTTTCTCCCTTGAATGCCAATCTTCCCCTTAGCATCTATGTCCTACCTTCTATGCCCTCACATTCCTGTTTTCCCTTTTCAAAGGTCCTATGACAGAAGACACTAGATTTTTTTTAAAAAATCACACAATAGAGACAAATCTAAAAGTGTATGTGTGGGGAAATAAAATTTTATTTTCTTCCAGCGGTTTGATGCTGTCCTACTTCTGTTTTCAGGGGAGCAGAAGCAAAGAGATGAAAGTTCTTCTGTCACTGTGGCATTGACAGCTCCTGAGGAGGCTGCAGCCCAGCTCTCTGACAATTCCCCAGCCAAGCCCAAGTACAGCAACCAGCACAGGCACTTTCATCCCTCATTACCCCAGTTACCTTCTGAGGAAGAAGAAATAAACAGGCTTAGAAGTGAAATAATTAAGCTGACAGAGGAACAGGCAGCTGAAGAACTGGAAGGGACCAGAAAAGGGAGTTCCCAAGAGGTCCCAAGGAAAGGGACAGGCCTGTCCCAGATCAGAGGGACGTCCAAGCTAGAGTCTCCTTTGTCTAGTCCTGATCCCTTTGGTTCCAGTGAGTCCTTGGGTTTGAGGAAGGAACAAGCCACCGAAGGCTGTGACCTGGAAGAGGAGAAAGGTGTCCCAGAGGGGAGCTGCTCAGGCATCGTGAAGACATGAAGGATAAAGGGATTGGAAATTGTAACACATGGAAGGCACTAGGGATGACAAGAATTAAGCCACAGAACAACACATTAGAATTAACTCTCTCCTCAAATACTCCCAAGTCTGGAACTCGGAAAATCTTCTGATCCTGTTGCAAACTGTAGGTATTTTGATGACAGTACAGCTTGATTTATTAAATGCAGGTCCTCAATCTTCTTACCGTCATCTCTTACTACTGAAGATGTACTGCTGTGAACACGGGCAGGCACTGAAAATAGTGTGCACCATATGGCTGGTTTTTCCCATCCGTCTTTGTGTCGGCATTTGTTTTATTAGAGATAAGATGTTTTTCTATTAACGTTTAATGTTGTCGATCAAAATTATGGGAAGAGCTTGAAACTGATGGGCTTTTTAATCAGGTCCCTGGTATTTGTAATGATTAAGGCTGTTGGGAAGAGAGACATAATTGAGCATAATGGGTCCAAAGGGCCCACCGTGACACTTTGTCATGTCAAGGCCTTGTTGGGTCTCCTCCACAAGGATGCTCTTGGCATGGCGCCTGTAGCAATGTGTCACAGCTGGGAATGGTGGGTGGAGAGGGGCTTCGGCAGGCTTAGACGGCTTGTTTTCCTATTCTGAATTCATACCTCTCTTTTGGGTGCTTATGTTGTTGGGTAAATGATAAGTATGCCAACTTAGGCAACGGTTAGTGCATTTTTAGTCCCAAGAGGGAAGCATGAATGTCACAATGCAGGGAGGTAAAGTCAAAGGTAGAGCCAGGGAAAAAAATGATTCTCACCTTTCAAACTTCTCCATCTGAGGTATATTCTCACCCTTTTTGGCTCATCTGCGTGGTTGAGAAAAGACAAGAGCAAAGCTGTGTGATCCTGGGACAAATCACTTGACTTTTCCTTATCTGTAAAATGGCAGGGCAGACAAGTACCGTGTCCTCTAAAGCCACTTCTAGCTCTAAATCTGTGGTCCTAGGATTCTACTTAGGACCCAGTTAGCTGCTTACACGGCTGTAAAACTTGAACCCTGGGAAGAGAAGAGGCACCTCCAGGGTAAAGTTTATTCCCTCTAGGTAACCCTGGGTGAGAAAAGATAGCATCTGCTTATGCTGTAGTGTATAGGAAGCAGGCCACATATTCAAACAATGGAATTCCTCACGTCCCAGAGTCAGTTCATTCCCCCCCACCGGAGCTGAAAGTTCATCTGAAAGCCAGAGTCAGTCCCCTGAGAAACCTCTTCAGAGGCTTGGATGAATAAGAGAGGCTCCCTCAATGCTTATGTTTTTATCTTCCTCCTGACCATCCTAAAAAGAGAATGTGCAGATGAAGTTTATGATGTCGGCCATGAAATCCATAGATGTGTGGATGTGGCGGCCAGCTTGTCTTCCTGTCTCTGCTTTTGCAGAGTAATGAAGAGGACTGACTTCAGGTCCCAGGTCCACTTCCTAGGTATGCAACATAAGCAAGTCATGGTAATACTTACACAGCCTAATGCACAGAATTATTGGGAGATATGTGGCATACCAACCTTAAAGCACTATAGAAATGGTCATTTATTATTTATTCCTCCCTTCCCCACATTTATGGCCAGTGACACTAGAGTTAGGGTTAAGCCTCAGGCTTTTTTACTTACCCATGAGAGGTTGGGTTGGTTGGTTTTTTTGGGAGGAATGCTAATTGGTCAGTAAGAAGACATCAGCCCAGTCAGAGCGTGAGAGTGGAAAGAGATGCAATAAGAGTGTGCTCAGTGACTACCTGCCTTCAATCCTGCTAGCCCCAGGGGTTACTAACCCCTGCAGAGCCAGTGATTAGGTAATACTGCTGCTAGAGAGGAGAGCTATCCCATACACACACACACACACACAGGCCCTCTGCCTCACCCCACTGGGCCCCCATCCACACAACTTCCTGGGGAGGGAATTTGCCTCTGCAGCTGCAAAGCCTGCATGGGCCAGCAGCCACAGAGGTAATTTTCCTGCTGGACCCGGCCTTAACTGCCTGCAAATGTTCAGCTCTCCCAAGTAGCACTTTAAAGGCACTGAAGGAAAGCAGAGCCAAATTTAATAAAATAATAATAAAAAGTCTCTCCTAGCCCAAGCTCCAGTTTTGACACACAGTCTGCCAGGTGCACATCTTTACAGTCCATTTATAAACTCCTGGAAAACAGAGTTTATAATCTACTCCAACATATTGCGCTACAGTCAGCTGAGAGGAATCCCAAGTATGAGAAGCCTCCAATGGTGAACAGGCTGTGAATGGGAAGGATGCTGTGTGTTACATTGACCTTGACGGCACTGGGGCCATGCTGCCATTGGGTGTGTTGCCATGACAATATTATGTATCTGTCTTCCTTACCTATCCCCAATTTGGTTTTCTTGTTCCTAGACAGTAAAAAGAAAGGTTCAAACTTGCCTACACTTGGGCTTTTTTTTCCTCTTTTAAACCTTGTTCTAAAACCATGCCACACTGCTCTATTGGATTCACCCTATGTATTACTTTTGGCAGAAAAGCCAAAATATTGAGAGTTTTCCTGGCTATTGACGTTTTGTGTTTTAAGAAAAATGTCACTGCTTGGTCTTACCACCCAGTTGCATTCTGATGTGCCCACTTTTGTGAGACACAATGCCCCGGCCATGTGTGGATTTCTTCCTGTCTTTCCAGTTCTGTCCAGGCAGAATGCAGAACAGGGCACGCATGAAGGGATGCAACTGAAACTGATTCTTCTCATAATAAAAGCTTCTCCTCTGCTGTAATTGCCGGGCACCTGGCAGCCTTTAGGCACTGATTTCTACATGCAAGTATATATGAGAGTTTGTGGTTCTTTAATTAAGGCCTGAGAAAATAGATCCTTTCCTTTAAAAGGGGGGGGAGCTTTTCTCACCCCCTGAGACCCATTCCCATGCCATCCTTCCTTCCCCACCAAATTCTTCCCTGCCTCTAGCAAGTATTCCCTGAGGCTTTCTCTAGCCAGGAGGCACCCAGTGGCATTCAGCTCAGTCCCAGGCAAGTAGTATTAGATGCCTTTTCCCAGAGTTAGCCTCAGGCAAGATTGTGAAGGAATGACATTTGTTTTTCTACTCTGCCCTGCACTTCAGGTGTCCAATGAACACCCCACTTTCCAAAGTCCTTGGGGAAAAAAAATCTGATAGCAATCATTTACACTTTAGTATGAATATAACACACAGTGTTCCCTAAAAGTGGAGGGGAAAGCTTTTGTCCCTTATTCAAAGAATTTCAAGTATCCTTAAGGAAGCAGGGATGATGGCTGTGTGTGTATGCATTTTGGGGAGATAGTCTTTTTCTTCCCCATACCAATCCAAAGCCAATCCAAATCTCACTTTACCAGCTGTGTCTAGGTAGAGTCATTATGTCAAATACTTCTAATTTTACAAAAAAGAAATCAAAACAAGTGTGTGTTTAAGTCCCAGTGACAAATGCAAATCTGAACTGAATGGGGCTCTCCAACAAGCTTTATTCTTCTCCTTGCTGGGATTTTGACTTGCTGTCTCTTTCTCTGATGTCTCTTATATTTTGTGAACCTTAAAGTGCCCTATGAATGCTAGCCATCATTATCATCATCGTTGTCATCATCATCACCTCTGGGACTAAAAATCTTGAAGACTTAATGCTGAATTGGTAAGTCAGGAAAAGGGAAAGGAATGACTGGATAAGTTTGGCATTTTATTGCTCTACTTTGTATTACTGTTGGGAGGGTGGGACCCAGACCTCCCCTCCAGAGATTCTGGGCCCTGCCTAGTCAGCTTTTCATACCCTCTTTTCCACTCTTGAATATGAGACAGTTCCAGTTAGAAAACTCAACATCCAGCTTAAGGCAGAGACAACATTTTGATGATCCCCAAATTCACAACAGTTTTAGGTACATGCAAATTTCCATGTGCTTTTCATTCCTATTACCAAGTTATAAAGCAAAGAATCACTGGACAAAGACAATTCCAAAGACCAGAGAGAGGTTTGGGAGACCAGTGGTGAATCTAATTAGAAATGAGAGAGAAGTAAAAAAAATGAGAAGGTCCCTTCTCTCAATGTTACAGCTGATCCAAAAAAAAAAAAACAGACAAAAGAAAAAATCTTAGTACAGCATGAAGGCAATTTAAAATGATAGATTTAGATGGGCTGCCTTAATTTTCTTATCACTTCTTTCCTAAATGAGGGTTTTTTGATGCACAGGGCAGTTTGCAGAATACTGAAAAGTTTGACTTTCTGTAGTCTATATGAATGCAGGGATATATTTTAGTATCTTAGCAGAGACCAATGATAACCTATTAAATTTAAAATGATTGGCTTTTTTTTAAACTGGCTACTGTTTTGTTTTATTTAAAGAAAGAAGTTCTATTTATTTGCAGACTTTGCTTTATTGGATTCTCTAATCACCATGCATCATAACTATATTTTTTGTTACCTGGAATAAAAATGGGGTAATTTTCCTGGTATAGATGATTAATTGTCTTTATTATGTGCATCATTCTCCTTCTCCACCCTCACCACAGACTGAGCATTACTTCCAGCATATTGTAGCAATTTATCAGTTGCAATCTGTCACCTAAAATTATTTGATCATATGGTAGGCATGAAAAATATGGAGAATGTAAAGATTTTATGCATTCAGTCAAAATGCTTCAGATCTAAAATCAGATGGTTTATTTCCTGAAGTCTTTTTTCCCCTTTCAAGTTGACCAAAACACTAGCTGATTTTCTCTATTTTCTTCTGCATATAGGCACTTCTGTATATATGCACTGAAAAGCCACACTAGGAAAAATTCACTGCAATTGAGAGAAAAGCTTATTCTAAGCATCTAAAGATAGCTTTTCTAATTATTGTCTACATTGTGTTTAAACCGTGCAAACTTAAACATTATTCTCACTTTACCAGCTGTGTCTAGGTAGAGTCATTACATCAAATGCTTCTAATTTTACAAAAAAGAAATCAAAACAAGTGTGTGTTTAAGTCCCAGTGACAAATGCAAACCCTATGAGTCAAATAGGCAAACTGATTAGCAAGCTGGCTGCAAAGCCAAAATGGCTAATATCCTTAGATGAACAAAATGGATCTGAGAGAAGAGAGGAAGAAAAAAAAAACAGCTTCCCAAGGCCAAATGGGATCTAATGGGCAGGCTTAGTGGTGCACAGACATTTTCAGTAGCATAGCCCAGCTGCTTGCCCACATCCCCCCACCCCCATGCATATATATATACGTGTATATATATGTACACACACATACACACACACACCCCCCCCCCCCACCACCACTACCGCTCCTATTGGAAAGGTAGCAGCTATGTAACATGTCCTACATCCAAGGAGAAAGCTGAAATGGGTACATACTTAGGGTGTCTCTTCTTTATCTAGAAGTCCCAGTTAGTTTTAAAAAAAGTTGGGAACAATGGAAAAGGGAGATAAAAGAAGCAGCCTTTTCCCCAACCCTTCCCCTTCCCATCCTTAGAAAAAGTCTGTGAGCTAAACAAAGCCATAACTAGGGTAGGGCAGCAGGATTTGGGGTCCCACCACACCCAAATCTGCAAGGTACACAAGTTCCCCAATTTCCCCATGCTTTGTTCTCCACTATCCCTGTGAGGTATTGTGCACCCCCTATACCCCCAGTGTGCTTTGCCCCACTACATTTTATCTCTGCTCCTTCCTTGGGACATAGGAGGTCAGGATCCTTCAGTGGCTCCACAGGAGCTGAAACCAGAATCTCTGGGACAGAGGCTATACCATCTTCTGACACAGTTATACCCAACTGGGGCAGATTGTCTCACTTTAAGTAGCAGCAAGGTGGTACTGTGGATAAGAATGTTTGGCCGATGACACGAAGACCCAAGTTCAAGTCCAACCTCAGACACTTACTAGCTGTGTGACCCTGGGCAAGTCATTAAACCTCGGTTTCCCTCAGTTTCCTCAATTTAAAATGAGGATAATAATCCTACCTTGCAGGGTTGCTTTGTGAGGATCAAATGAGATAATATTTGTAGTAAGCACTTAGCATGGTGCCTGGCATGTAGTAAGGTGCCACATAAATGCTTACCCCTTCCTCTTTCCCCCTTCCTCTGCACAACCACCTCCAGGTTGCCCTGGAAGTCAGGATTACTAGACCTCCAGAGGTAGCTAAATGTTGTATTGGCTAGAGCACTGGGCCTGGGGACAGGAAAATCCAAGTTCAAATACTAGCCTGAGTCACTGTGACCCTTGGTGAGTCACAACTCCTCTTGGCCTCAGTTTCCTTGCCTGTAAAACATAAACAAGAGTAGCACCAACCTCCCAGAATAATGTCAGGGCAAAATGAGATAATATTTTGTAAACCTTAAAGTTCTCTATGAACACTAGCCATCATCCTCACCATTGTCATCACCTCTGAGACTGAAAATCTTCTTGAAGACATAAAGCTGAGTGATAATTCAGGAAAAGGGAAGGAAGGAATGAGTAAGTTTGGCATTTTCCTTGCTTTGCTTTCTATGAGCGTTGTGAGGATGGGGACCAGTCATACCATCCTTGACATCCCCACACTGAAAAGCATCTAGTTTTTCTCTGAGTGCTAACTTGGTCCATAGCATGGAGGCAGGTCCACTTCCAGTTCCAGTTCAAGCCAGTGAGAGCTGTCTGATGGAAGGAAATTAATTTCATGGCAAAGATCCTTCCTCTCCCACTGCCGTTTGGGTTCAATGAACCATTTAAAAATAACAAGTTCAAGTCAGAGGTAAAAATAACCACCGAGGACTGGGTGCTGGCTGGAGTTCAGTTTGACTCACAGCTCCCAAGTCTGTAGGAATTGGAGCAGCCTGAAACCAAGCAGTGAGGGACAGCCCAAGAAATGGGCCTTGCCTGAGGTAAATAGTCATTATCAGTATTTCTGTTTATTAGAGTCGAAGGATACTGGCAAGGTGACAGCTCTTCTGCATATATAATCTAACTTGCGACAGGGAAGCAACCCAGCAATGAAGCTGGGGTCCAAATCAGTGTACCCTCTGCTCTCAGGTTTCTTACATTTGTACTTAATTGCAGCATAACTTGAGAGGCAACGCTGTCTTGTGAATAATAACCTATGTCATCTCTTGTCTCTGATTCCCCTTTCTTTATTTTTTGGGCATTGCACAGAGCCTTCTTGTCCCACCTACTCGGTAGCCTTCCATGTGACTCTGAACTAATGCCGCTAGCTCACCTCACTGTGCCTCTGCTTACCCATCTGTGAAAACGGCCTGATAACACACTCTGCTGCACAGAGACCAGAGGGGACAACTGATCAACTGGAGGAGGCTCTGTGGCCCAGGAAGTAGGATTTGTTTGTTTGCTTGTTCATTTATTTTTGAGGCAATGGGGTAAAGTGACTTGCCCAGGGTCACACAGCTAGTAAGTGCCTGAGGCCAAATTTGAACCACGAAGATGAGTCTTCCTCACTCAAGGGCCAGTGAACTATCTACAGCACCATCTCGTGGCCCGTGGAAATAGGATTTAGAACTGGAAGAGATCTTACAAGTCATCTTATCCAACCCCCTCATTTTACAAATGAGAAAAAAAAATAGGCCTAGGGAGATAAAAGACTTGCCCAAGGTAACAAGTGGCAGAGCTGGAATTTGAGCTCAAGTCTGGCATTTTCTCTGAGGCAACCTACTCTCTGACCCCCTTATTTGAGACTGAGAATTTTGTCCAAGGCCACACATCATGTGGCTGTCAGGATTTGAACCCAAGTCCTCTGCCTCAGGTCTGCTAGGTGGCAGCCTTGTGCATAGAGCACTGGCTGGGTCTGGAGTTGGGTAGACTCATCTTAAGTTCAAATCTGGCTTTTGACACTTACCAGTGGTGGTATGACCCTGGGCAAGTCACTTAACGCTGTTTCCCTCAGTTTCCTCATCTGTAAAATGAGCTGGAGAAGAAAATGGCCAATCACTCCAGTATCTTTGCCAAGAAAACCCCAAATGGGATCAGGAAGAATTGGACACAACTGAACAGTCACCACCATCCATGCCCATTCCCCATGGCATCTCTGTGGGCATCACCCTTCTATCTTATTCCCCTCACCTACTCTCATTGCAGTTTCAAGTGGCGGCTCTTAACTGTGCCATGACAAGATATGGTAAATCCACTCAAGTGTCTGAAAATTAGGGTGGACTGCTTGGGGGAGGAGAAATTTTGTTTGGAACACCATCTTCCTGAGCATCTGGTAAGGATCTTCACCGTCTCCCAATGAAAGTGGTGATAAGGGGTGACTTTAAAAAAGCAAAAAACAAACCTCAAACTATGTTGCAATATTGTATTGAAGCTCCTTTATTGCATGACACCCAAGTGCAGCTGAAGACCGAGCCTCATGGCAGCATTCTAAGCAACTGGGGAAGTTTGCCAGAGATGATTAACTTGACCAGGATGTGGACCAAGGGCCTGCAGAAATCCTTGCTTCAGGCAGTCTTACCCCCACTTTGCAGCCTCCTCTTTTTCCGTGCTGCATCGTCCAAGGCCTTCTTGTTCCAGAGCTCTGGCCCACTGATGCCAATGACACAGCAGGCGAGGCGCTTCCCCGCATTTCCGTGCTCCAGGCTACCCTTGTTGTCGCCTTTGCCAAGGTCATCCTCTTGCTCATGAACTACAATGGCCCTGCCCAGGACAGAGTAGGGCCCGAAGAGAGAAGCTGAAACGTTGAACCGGTGCTTTCTGATCTTACCATCCTTAACGGGGAAGTTCCCAAAATCCCCTGGGTGCTGGGGGTGGGGTACCTCATGCGGGTTATAGTGGCTGGAGGTTCCATCGCAGCCATTGCTGAGGTCGCCAAACTTGTGGATGTGAATAGCCCGGCAAGAGGCATTCCTGGTATTTGTTGGAAACCCAGCCAGATCAAAGAAGACTTCCATCTTCCCATCTGGGTAGAGCTGTTTAAATAGGACCTGCCCCGTCACTTGAGGTTTATTGGCCTCCAAAGTAGAAGAAGGCTTTACCTGGCAGTTGGCATAGACAGTGTTTTCGTCACTGCCTGAGGTGACCGGTTTCACATAGATGAGCCTATGCCACAGGTCACTGACTTTTTTCTGGATGTCATTGATCTGCTCTGCCCTCTTCAAGTTGTACTCCTCCCCACCTAGTTCCATTGCTCCATAGGACACACAAGTGGCCAGGATGATGGTGGCACTCAGGGCTGAAAGCATCATGAGGACGACTGGGAACCTGCAAGGCACACAAGGGAGAGGTCTAGCCACGTGCAGAGGGAGGAGATGGCAAAGCAAAACCATAGAATTTCAGCCTAGAAGGGACCTTACAGATTATCTAGTCTAATCTGTAAAATACAAACTCCTTTGGCCCTAAAAGCTATTCACAGCCCTCCTCCAACCTGTCTGTCCAGAGTGACACATTATTCCTCCCTTACACACACCCTCTGTGTTTCAGCCAAACTGGTCTCCTTATTTTCATACATGACATGCCATATCTCATACCTCAGAGTTCTTGCACAGGCTGTTCTTCACAATTGGAAGGCTTTCCCTCCTCTTCACCTCTTAGAATCTTTTGGGTCTCAGACCTATTGCTACATCCTACAAAAGACCTCTGTAGATTTCCCATTTATTAGTGTTTTGCCTCACTGTGAGTTTGTGTTCATTTCTGATATAGTTTGTGCTTATTTTTATTAATGTTGTCCCTCCTTTCTCCATTCCTGCCTCCATTTACCTGCCCTTCCTCCCCTGGTAAGATGTAAGTTCCTTGAAGGCAGGCACTGTTCTGGCTCTCTCTTGTAACCCCAGTGCCCAGCACATACCTGGCTCAAAGGAATAATAAGTTATCTTTGCATTGAATTAGCTGACTCCAAGTAAGTCAGATCGAGGTTCTGAGTTGAGGACTACATGCCACCTTGTGTTGTGATTTTCCCCTTTTGTGTATAGATAGGTCGGGATGAATGTTCAACCCTTTACTACACTGTAAGTGCCTGGAGGGCTGGAACCAAAACTTAGATGCTGAATCTCACAGAGCCTTGCGTGGTGTCCTACCCATGGGAGGGGTTCAAGAAAGGTTTATTGTTGACAATAAGGGGAAAGAATAGAAACAGTCCAATTCCTCCCCTTTCTCAGTCTCCCCACACTCTCACAATGTGAAAGCATAATTTCTACCAGTCTCTTTAAACCCATGCTATAAACTCTCAAGTAGGACATTAATAGTGCAAAATTTTTCTCTTAAAGAGAATTTAAATATTTTCTGAACCTTGCAATTCAAAGTCAAAAACCACTTCTCTTTTGTCTCTTTACTCCTCTCCTGCCAACCCTTTCATAGTCTCAATAGATTGACAGCTATAAGGTACCTTAGAAGTCATGTAGTCCAATCCTCTCATTTTACAGATAGGAAAGTTGAGTCCCAGAAAAGGTTAAATGGTCACACAAGCAGATGTGACAGAGCTAGGATTTTAACCTGATTTCTTTGACTCCAGAGCTCACTGTCTTTTCCATTGAACTGTGCTGCCTTCCCACTCTCCCTTTCCCAACGTCTTCAAAAATTAGACTGCAATTATCTTAAGTCAACATTGTTTCTTGGAGTATCAAAAAGATGCCTTTCTTGCACATTCCTCCCCATTAACACACACACACACACACACACACACACACACACACACACATACACACACACACACACCCTGCACAGATCCCTCTCATAAAGTCCTGTCCAAGGAAATAAAAATTATCCGTAACTTACTATCTTTCCAGCTTTTTGGGTTCCTCCTCTCCTCTTATGGACCAATGTTTTTTCAGAACAGTGAAGGCTGAGCCACAACTCTGTGTCTGAGATCTAGGCTGAGTCTTACAGGGGACTGACAAGCTGTTTATAAAAGTTCAGTAATGACCAGCCCAGGGGAGTGGTCAGGAGGCAAAAGCAGGGGAAAGTAAGTTTGAGGCAGTTTAAGGAAGGGCAGGCAACTCAGATCTGCTGACTGGTTTCCATTTATTGGTCCCTTCTGCTCCCTCCCTAACTGCAACCCCACCCCCTATTCCCAGCCCTCAGCTAAGAGCCTGTTTACCAAAAATCTTCCTTCTCATGGCCACAGGTTGGGACATCCACCACCGGGGAGGCTGACCTTCAGTGCAAACGGGGAAAGAATATCAGAAGTGAAGTATCTTGCTCTGAGAAGTAGACAATAGTCTCTGCTGAGCAGCCCTTTCCTTTCCACTAGATTCTTTAGTAGCTGAGTTCTTTTTGTTGGATGCTGCTTCCCGATGTGGAAATGGGGATCTCAGGGTCTGCAGGTGATATTTTCTCGCGTGCGATGGCCGTATCACTTTAGAGAGATGATTTAAAAAAAAAAGCATTAGCAGTGCTTTAAAAAGAAGGATACAGGGCAGGGATTCAATGGGCCTTGTTTTCCCATTGAGGAGGAGGCACTCTCAACCCCTCTATTCTAACCTGTTCCAATCCCTTTTCCATCATAGGATTATGGGATTTTGAGCTGAAAATAACCTGTAGTACAAACCTTCCATTTTATAAATGAGAAAACAGAGACATGAGGAGCTGAAATGAATTGTACAGGGTCACACCGATAATAGGTAACAATGCTGGGATTTGAGCCCAGGTTCACTGAATCCAAAACTCATGTTCTTTCTACTGCTCAACTCCCCACATAAATGACTTTTTCTTTTCCATTCTGGAGTGTTTGGTTTGTGAATCAGCTCTGTTTACATAATCACCCATGTTGTTTTAATCATTTTTTGATTGATGTTTGTGATGTATATTTGCTGATTTCAAGGATACCTCAGCTGATTTTGCAGGGACTGTAGCACCCCCTCACCATTCCTGCTAGATGTTCCCATGGTAATGTGAAAATGAATAAAAAGGGCAGTTACATGAAGGAATTGCACTTCACTAACAGTTTATGGTTACCAAGGTACCAAGTACCTTCACAATCTTTTGATGTGGATGAAATATTATTCCTTCATTTTACAGATGAGAAAAAAGTGAGAGCATTTATTTAGCACTAGAACATGACGCCTAATATCATATTCTTCATACAGCTCAGAAAACCAGTCATTAAATTTTAGAGCCAAAAGAACCTTAGGGGAATGATTTAGTCGGACTCTTTCATTTTACAAATTGGTGAAATTGTGACCTATTGTTAACTGCGTAGCTTTACCAAATGGTTCAGGCCATGGATACCATTTGTGACCGTGGTCTGGTCACTTACTTCCCTAGACATCTGTTTCTAATTTGTAAAATGTGAGCGGGTTACACCAGATCAGCCCTGAGGTCTCAGTCTATGGTCCTGTGCTCTTACAATTTTGGATACAGTGCCCTTTCTACCACCACCTCCTGCTGTCCACAGAGTTTATGGAAACTTAGTCCTTCAAGGCACTAATTCTCAACCCAAGAGATGGGTTTATATCAGTGTCACCAAATGAACAATTGTTCTTTATAAGATTGAAGCATCATCTTTACTGTAAAACATCAAGACAAGGTCTGCCAATAAGTTTATAAAATGACTCTAAAGGGACTTTCTTGCTCCCTGATTCAGAGAACCCTTTGGCTATCTGGTAATTGCACAAAAAACTAACCAATGGCTAACAGCAATGAGACATACAAGGGTGGGGATGACAGTAGGAGGGAATTACATATTTTCTTGGTAAATCCTGGGGATTTCTTAAGCAAACCAAGAAAAACACATGTAGCCTTAGGGAAGCCAGATCTAGAAATAGTGTGTCCCGAAAGTCTTGGTGTGATTTTAACAGATTTAAACTGTTCTAAAACTTTTGAGATCTCATGCCTAACTTCTCTCCCATGTATTTTGTAACAGCTGGGGATAGATTTGGGTAGAGTTTATATACATGATAGTTTCCATTATAAAGATAAAAAGGTTATAGATGATAATCAAATAACAGATGATGTCAGGAGCAACACAGGTCAGCTGCACTTGGTTGATCATGGGAGGACAATAGATGAAAACAGGATGCAAAAGCAATTGCTGTGTGGTGACCTGAAGGAAGACAGTCACATACCAGGTGTGCCCACAATATCCTTCAGAAACACACTTAAGTTGGGTTTTTCTCTGACTCCTGTTTTTCTCACTGATTCTCTCTCTTTCATGCCAAAATGATAGAACTCTTCCCACTCCCAGTATTACAGAGTAGTAACAAGGGACTGGCAGGTCCACCTGAATTTGGGATTCAATTTAGTTCTTTTTTCTAGAGATATTCCCCCAAAGTCAGACTGGCAAGTCTCCAATCAGTATGGTCTGGGAGAAGGAACATTGAAATGCTAGTCAGATCTAGTTTCTAATTCTGGCCTTGATATTCACTAGCTATGTGACCACAAGCAAATCTGTTCACTTCTCTGGGCTTTGGGGTTAATGTAGATGAGCTTTAAACTTCTTGTATTATAGAAATAAATGACAGTGACTATGGTCATATCTTCTGTCTGAAAACCCTTTGCCTGACTCTCAGAGATTTCATGGTATAGAGAAAACGCCACCTCCAAGTCCAAATACTGGAAAGGATCGGAACCATTCCTCCACTTAACTAAAATGACCAGAAAGCTTGGCCCCAGAAATACCTCCAATGTGTGTGCAAAGAAGGAGAGTAGAATATGGAAAGCAGGCTCTGGGATGGAGGGCAATACTTGCTTGCATTTCCTGCTTCTGACCTTTGATTCAGATGAAGTTCAAATGGGAAGAGCATCAAAGAGGCATCATCAGCATTGCTACTTAGCAAAATGGAGGAGAACAGAATGAATCCAGCAACCACTTGACTAGCTCCATGCTTCAAAACCTTCTCTTCCTTGCTAATGTCCATGTGGATGGCCCCAGATAGATTCTATTTGACTGGAGGCAGTCCCAGAAAGCTGGAAAAGTTACCTAGTTTCTCCTTTGCCTTAGTCCTTGTCTGTAAAGTATGGATAATAATGATGATGAGAATATAATAATAACAATATTGAGATAATAATAGCTTACATGGCTCTATCACTTTGTAACTTACAAAATACTTCCAATTATTGTTATATTTGTTCATCTCAACTTTGTGGATTGAAAAGTATAAATATTTCTTAAGCCCATCTGAAAGATGAGGAAAGAGAAACAAGAAAGGCCAGGGATTGTTGTCAGTGGCTAAAGCAAAACTAGAAGAACAAGAATTCAGGTCTTCTTTCTCAAGTTCAGTATTCTTTTGTAAAGTGGGAATAATAAAAGTTCCTACCTTTCAGAGTTGTTGTGAGGTTAAAAATAGATCATATTTGTAAAATATTTCACAAACCTTAAAGTACTTATAAATGCTAGCTGTTATTATTATTATTAAACTGTAGAGCATATGTAGACATTCTATAATTTTAGCTAGTTCTGGTATGTTAACAACACGTTGAGGAAGACGCTCTTTGATTGTCTATGGAGCCATTCAAATAGGGCAGTAAGCATCTGCCACAGCATCTTTTGTCTCCTTTACTCTTAGGGGAGCTTGGTCACTCTTGCTTACAGTACCTGGTGGGAGATCGTGGGAAAGGCCTTGGGGACGTCTCCTCCTCTGAGGTCATATGGCCAGGTGAATGAGCCTTGAGCCTTAGCCTTTGCACTTGTTCTTTTCTGTTTTAGGTGAAGGCAGCTAAGTTTCTAGTTTTGTGAATTTTGAAAGGTCTAAAATGTGCCATGGCATTCCCACATTCCAGAGACTGGGTTTTAGAGCCCATATTGCATTGATGCCTCAATAAACAAGGGGTGACCTTGGGAATAACCTTCAGGACCCCAACCCAGCTGAAGGTGATGCAAGGACTCATCCAATAGTTATGGCAAATATGGACATGAATTTGATGAAACCAGTGCTCTATAGGAACTGAATTATGTCATGAGCCTGTCCTGCCCCACCCTGAGCATGAGGTGGTATACAGGAAAGCATGACCTTAAGGTATAAATGGAACATATTTGTGTGTTTGTTCTTGCTATATCTTTGAAGTAAATATCCTTTAGTCAAAGCTACTAGATGTTATGTAATTAAATGGAAATAGAGTGCTAATTGTGGGTCCCTCAACACAGTTGTTGGGAGCTCAAGTTGATGGCAGTAGAGGAGGAATACCTTAGTCTCTCAGGGTACTCTAGAATCTTCATGGGCTGAATATATATATATATATATATATATATATATATATATATATATATATATATATATATATATATATATATATATACATACATACATACATACACATATATATGTATATATTTAAATAAATAAATGAATGAATGAATGAATGTGTATATATATATATATATATATATATCATATGTGTCATGTCTAAAAATTACAATAAAGCAAACCAAAACAACATTAGAGGTAGCTGAACTCTGATAAATTATAATGAATAATTTTGGATCCAGAAAATAGAAGTTGTAACATTTATCTCTCCTGAAGATGGGGAGGTAGGAGTCTACGGATGTGGAATGCTGCACACATTGGCATTGTCAGACTTGCTTGCTTTTTTTTTTAGCTGATTATATATAACTTTTTCTTTGTTACAAAGGAGGGTTCGATAACAGAGGGAAAAGAGTATGTTAAAAAATGACTTTTTAAAATAAAAGTGCCATTACTTTTTTATGTCAAGAAAAAAAGAGAAAGAGGAGAGAGGAGAAAGAGAGAGAAAAGAAGAAAGAAGGAAAGAAAAAAGAAAGAAGGAAGGAAGGAAAAGAGAGAAAGAAACAAAGAAAGAAAAAAAAACTGTATCCCTGAGTAGAACTAGAGAAAACAGATAATACAAAGAGCATGTAAATAGTGTTCTGGAGATAATAAGGCAAACTTTCTGGAACCTCACACATTATATCTTCTTTGAAAGAGAATGGGTTCTACTCTTTGGGATGGAATATAAATATTAAGGCAATTAGAAAGTTAACAGCCACAGTTCTGACCTGGCAGGCTCAATAAAGGACAAAATTCAACCCCCTTCCCAGTAGGATAATCTGAATGGAATGTTGTATCATTTGCTGCTGCACCATGGAGTTCTAACCCTGCAGAGTTCGAGATCAGACTCCTAAGAGAACAATTATTCCAGGAACTCATAGGAAAGAGTTCTTCTCAAGTGGTTCCTGTGCTGGCCCCTTAGACAATTTAGCTATCACACAAACAGGGTGCTGATTCTCCTTCTAAATGGAAGAATTGTTAGTTGGCTGTTCTTTGGCCTCTTAACCAAAGAGGCTCGTCAACTATTCCCAAATGCCTCAAGGAAGTAAGCTTAGTAACTGAATTGAGGCAACAGCTCTGTCCTTCCAGGACTCGTAGTTTTTCTGTTAGTACTGTGTCTCCAGCAAACCTTTTTTTTTTTAATCCAAAAATACATTCCCTGGCATTCTCTCAACGAACATCTATGAAGCACCCATTATATGCAAGGAGTGGTGCCAGGCACTGCAGGACCCATAGAGACAGCAGAGTCCATGCTCTTGACAAGCTGTCTTATGTATTGTCCAGGGTGGTATGCCCCAAGACAGGAGTTCAATATTCATTTCTTCACTGTCTAGAAATAAGATAGTCAGCAAGTATTTATGAAGCACTTCGTATGCGCACAACACTCTGCTAGGCACTGTGGAAGATACAAGAAGCATATGACATTATCGGCATGTATGCTCCTTGAGGGCAGGAACTGTCCTGGCTTTTTCTTTGTGTCATCAGTGCTTAGGACAGAGCCTAGCACACTTAATAAATGCTTGTTGACTGATTGATTCTCCCTTCCTTTGATGAGCTTGAACTCTTATTGTATAACTAAGACTTACACATGTGAAGTATCACAGTACATTCACTGAGAACTTGCTGTGTGCAATCATTGCCCTAGGCAAAAAAAAAAATGGATTTGTAACTCTAGTTGCCTCTAGAGCTTAGTGGGAGTGGTAAGGGGGCAGGTAGGTGGTACAGTGGATAGAGTGCAGGGCTTAGAGTCAGGAATACTCGTCTTGGTGATTTAAAATCTGGCCCCTGACACTTTCTAGAGCTGTGTGACCCTGAGCAAGTCATTTAATCCTGTTTGCCTCAGTTCTTCATCTATAAAATGAGCTGGAGAAGGAAATGGCAAACCACTTTAGTATTTTTGCAAAGAAAACTCCAAATAGGGTCACAAAGAGTCTGAAACAACTGAAATGACTGAACAACAACCACAACAAAAGGGCGGTAAGAATATACACACACAAACAATAAAAATAGGCATGCTAAGTATATGAGAAATGCAAATGACAAAGTTATTAAATACATAAATTAAGATACTTGGCAATTTTTTCAATGAAATCAAACTATTCATTGCTGCCAAAATCCATGTCTTTATCACCAATATTCTGATGCTGCTCTGTGGCTTTAAATCATAAAATGCCCTGATTTCAGAGACTTAAAATTTTAAGTAATTTAAAGGGCAATAAAGTAACTGGGGAGGGGGCGGTGTTTAAGTAGGCTGCAACATATTAGCAAAAATGACTTGAGTGAAAGAAACATCCTGAAGTACATGTATAACCAGAAAAAAAATTGGGTCAATCATGTAGCTAGAATCAGAGACAACAGATCCGTGGCCCCATGGCTACCTTGTTATTCCTGAGATTTTGAATGGGATCTTTAGATAGGGGTTAGTGCTACCCCTTCCCCCCACCCCTGTTTCTATTCTGGTATGATCCCACTACTCTAAAGCATGGTTCTGATATCACAGGAATAGACTGAGAAGGGAGAAAAGACAGTAACAATTCTTTATTTGTTCTGACTTCCTTTGGCATCAGTCAAGACTTAGCAAGTTTGATTGCTTCTAGTTGGTTATATTAAGTCATTGCGGTTATTGTGTATTTTGTCTTTTATTCTTAGAAACAAATAGGATTTACAGACAGAAGTGACCCTAAAAGCCACCTCCTTCAAATGCTTCCTTTCCCACATGAAGAAATTGAGGCCCAGGGGCAGCTAGATGGCGTAGTGGATAGAGCACCGGCCCTGGATTCAGGAGGACCTGAGTTCAAATCTGGCCTCAGACACATAACACATACTAGCTGTGTGACCCTGGGCAAGTCACTTAACTCCATTGCCTAGCCAAAAAGAAAAACAAAACAAAAAAGAAAGAAAGAAATTGAGGCCCACTTGCTGAAGCAAACAATAAGAGATCCAAGCATTCTCATCTCTAGTACACTCTTTACTAATTAAGCAAGCAAGTCTTTCCTCTCCCCTTTTATCTTCCCATTCTCCTCAACAGAATTGCCTTTAACATACAGATGTATTATTTTGCTCTGTAGTTATTTCTACCCATGTGAAGAGAAAACTTGCTGCTCTCCTGTAAATTGCACAAGCCTAATGGGAATTTTGTATCTTCCTCATTGCCTGCCCAGCTCAGTGCCCTTCACACGTTAAGAGCTTAATAAATGTTATAGGAAAGAAAAGAAGAGTATATCAGAGAATGGTTGTTGCTACGTATTTTGGTATGACTGAGTCCGAAGTCAGAGTGACCATCTCACTCGGTGCTATCCAAAGAGTCAACTAGGTGGTGCAGTGCATAAAGTGCTGGGCTTGGAGTTAGGAAAACCTGAGTTCAAATCCTGTCACAGACACTCATTGGCTGTGTGACCCTGTGTGACTAGCCTGGGCTAGTCACTTAACCTCTGCCTTGGTTTCCTAAATTGTAAAATGGGGACAATACCTTCTACCTCCTAGGACTGTTGTGAGGATCAAATGTGATAATATTTATAAAGCAGTGAGTGCAGTATCTAATACATAGTAGATGGTTAATAAATGCTTGTTTCCTTTCTTTTTTCCAAAGAGACGCCATGAGTTGTTACAAAAGGCAGTATGATATAGCGGAAAGGATGCTGAATCTGGAGTTAGAAGACCTGTTTTCAAAATCCTAGTTCTGCTACTTATGACCTCTGTGACCTTGGGCAAGTCACCAACTACTCTGGGCCTGACTTTCCTCATTTATAATTCAATTAAGCTCATCAAGCACTTATTCAGCACCTACCAGGCACCAGGAACTACGTGCTAGGCAGGCCAAGAAAAAAAGGAAAATGGTCCTTGCCATCCATGAATTCAAATTATTTTCTGAGCAAACAACATGTAGCCAGTTAAATAAATACAAAATTCAGGAGAGAAGTTGTATACAAAATACAGAAAGGCCTCGTGCAAGAGGTGGAGCGTATAGGGATTTCAAGAGGGAGAGGTGAGGAGAGAAAGCCTTGGGGGCTGTGGGGAGTGGTGGGGAGACAATCCTTGAAAACATAGTGGTGGGAGAAGGAATGTCATATGTGGGGATGAAGTAAGCCAAGAAAATGAATAATATCTCTTCAACCTTTAAATCTATGATCCCACGAATACACAATATTTATTGGCTCTTAAAAAACAAATTTCCACTGAGATTAGATCTGACACAAATAATGCGAATTTTTTTTAAACCTTACAAGCAAGTTGTCAGTTGCCCGCCTATGCTGCCCACTAAGCACCACAGTGCATTTAGCATTATCTACTCGTTATTCTAGGGAAAAGTTAATTTTCTTTGAGCTAGATATGTGTCCCATGACACTTGAGCTGGGATTTCAGATTGCAGTGTTATTCTCAGTCTGAGTTTCTTCAAATTCCTCAAATGCCTCAGCATTCTATCTGAGGAAAGCCAGGCAGCCAAGCTCAGAAACATGAACTGGGCTCTGAAAAGGATTCTGGAAATCCTGACTTTTCCTTTGCATTTAAAACAATTTGGGGTTTGCTTTGGAGGCTGCATTTTGTACGTTGAAGGCAATTCTGCTGAGGAGAGTGGGAGGAGGAAAGGAGAGAGGAAAGAGTTGTTTGCTTGATTAGCAAAGTATATCTTAGAGATGAGAACATTCAGAAAACTGGGGGATCTCTTGTTTACTGTTATGACGTAAGTCAGAACAGAAGAACCAGCCAGAACATGTGTTTACTTGCAGCGGAATGCAGGCTAGAAATGTGAGGCAGGAACCCAAACCTCTGTATTTTCTGATGGCATCTTTGATAGAGTTCATGTTTTGTTGTTTTTTGGTCATTTCAGTCATGTTTGATTCTTCATGACCTCATTTGGGCTTTTCTTGGCAAAGGTACCAGAGTGGTTTGCCATTTCCTTCTCCAGATCATTTTATAGACGAAGAAATGGAGGCAACTGGGTTGTGTCTTGCCCAGGGTCATACAGTTAGTAAGTGTCTGAGGCCAGATTTGAACTCAAGTCTTCCTGACTCCAGGCCCAGATCTCTATCCACTGTACCACCCAGCTGTTCATAAGATCACAGATTTAGAGCTAGAAGGACCATCTAGTCTAGCTCTCTCACTCCTTATATTTACCGAGTAGGAAACTGTGGTATAGACGTCTTGCCCAGAATCACACAGTTAGTAAGTGTCTGAGATGTAATTTGAACCACCATGTTGGGATTTCTTCCCCTCTAAGTCCACTGCTCAATCTACTACACTAGTAGAATCAAACTCAAATAGAAGCAAATCCCTGCTGGCCACATATTGTCATAGAAAACCATAAACTGGCATTATCTATGCTATATATATATTTTTTTTTGGTTAGGCATTTCCCATTTACATTTTAATCTGATTCAGGCTACACTTATGGGTGCAGCAAGTTTGACACCTCTGTCCTACACCATGCTGTCTTGGCAGCTTACTCTCACTTCCAGAATAACAGTAGTAAGAATAACTCATATTCAGATAGTGATTTAAAGTTTCTAAAGCATTTTCTTTACAACAACCTCATGAAGTAAGGAGTACAAGTATCATTATTCCCATTTTACAGATGAGAAAAATTAGGGTCAGAGAAATTAGCTTACCCACCATCGAATAGCTCATAACTATCTAAAGCAGGATTTGAAAACCAGTCTTCCCCCTCTGATTCTAGTGTGCTATCCAGAGTGCGACATTGCCCTCTTGTAAAAATAACTTACATGCATGATACTTTTTAGCGTAAAGTTGTGACCCATTTGGACTTCAGCAGAAACTAACTATGGGCAAAAATCGGAAACATTAAAATGTGAAAGAGAAGCCTGTTTAGAGAGAAAAGAAACATCGCATACCTTGGCCTTCAATAGTTCAACCGTATATAAAAAGACCAGCAAAGACGATGAATCAAATTGACTAAGGTCACAGACTGCTTTGTCCCCAGCCTCTCATCTGCTTAAGACCTCAAAGAGAACCTGGGAAATGTAACTGACAAATCACCGTAACTGAGGGTGAGGTCCCTTACTGAGGGAACCCCTGCTCTGAACCAGCAAGAATTGTAAAACAGTAGAACTAGACAACTCCCATCTCCTTCCTGGAGATGACAATTCTCAGACCCTCGGCCCCGAAAGAGTCAAAGAGAGGAGGCTTCTGACAATCCTAGGTTAAGGATTTCTGCCCGTGATGAAAAGAACACTATTTTACTCCAGCTCAAAAGAACACAATAACACCCAGTCAAGCCAGAGACTAGAGGTAAGGAAGATTGCAGCTGCCTGCCAAAGAGTAAGCCCAGGAAGTCCAATGGGTTGGCCCATCTGTAGAGACACTGCACCCTGTGAACAGCCAGGGGCTGCTCCGACTAACCTGCAGTGGAGTGGTAGAGTGACTTGCATGGACCAGTCCAACAACAACTGAGACCAATGGGGAGCAAGCTTAACAACTGAGTGATATTTATCCCAGTTCAGCAGTGAGTGAACCCATTCAACCAAAACACCATTCCCCTCAAGGAGCCAAAACAGCTAGCAGTGACTCATCCATGACCTCACTTTGCAGTGAACTTCATGAGGACTTTTAGAGAAAGAAAAGACTTTAAAACCCTCTTGTTTCAGAGTTGTGAGTTACCTTGGGCTATGTGTGTTTCCTACATATGTGCCTCACTACTACTGCACTTTAAATTTGTACTCACTCTTTCCCCTGGATTCTGTGAGTCTTTGTGGAAGAATTAGCACTAGTTACTTCAGGGAAATACTTTGTAACTGCTGTTTTTTGTTGTGCTATTTGAGGAAATGCTTTGCTAAGATCTGAGTCTACTGACCGATTGTTAATGTGAAAAACATCAGTGGGGGCTCATGAGCTATAGTGTTAGGAATAGTCACTCACAAAGTTCCTAGAAGCAGAGGTAGCAGTAGCCCCTTTGAGATCTACTGTTCCACTGTGAATTGGGGGATTGAACCCAGAGGGAGTGCTGTATTAATAATAATAATATCTAAAATTTGCATAGTACTTTTAATGTTTTGCAAAATGATTACATACTTATAAGTTGATTAATTAGAGAAGTATCCTGTGGCAAGTGAAAGAATACTGGGCTTTGTAGTCAAAGTCTTGAAGTCTAGTCCCAGCTGAGACCCTTACCAGCTAGGTCATCTTTTGCACGTCACTCAAAGTCCCAGAGCTTCAATTTGCTTCTTTGTAAAATGGAGGTAATAGCAACAGGGTTGTTGTGAGGAAAGCATTTGTAAACCTCAAATAGCAATATAAATGAGATATAATTTTTTAAGTTTTAGAAAAACACTGTGAGGTAGATAAAGCAGTATTAATATGTCCATCTTTACATATAGGAACAGTGGCCCATAAAGGGATTAAATGATTGATTAGAGCCATTCTTCTGGATTAGACAATAAAGCTGGGTGTATGAGCTCCAGAATGCACATTTTACTTGGGAGCAGAGGAAGCCTTTTAACTCTGTCCTATTATTGGAAAGAAAACTAGAGTAGGAATCAGAGGACCTGGGTTCGAATCCCAACTCTACTACTTATTACCAGCTGTGTAACGTTGGACAAATCCTTTAACCTCTCTGGGCCTCATTAGCTTTACTAATAGAAATAAGACTGTAGGGTAAATGATTTCTAAGTTCCCTCTCAGCTCTAAATTCTAGAACAAGAGAGGTAATAGTTAGATAAACAACAGGCACCATTACTTTGGTCACCTCTGAAAGCAACAAGGGCAACAGGGTGAAGCAATAATAACAGGAGGACAGGCTCAGATGCAGGTGCCTGGGGCTGGATCCCAGAGAGGTTTGAACAGCATTTTATAGTTTTACTTGGGACTGGACCAGGGAGAGGGAACCTGTGGCCTTGAGGCCACATGTGGCCTTCCAGATCCTCAAGTGCGGCCCTTTGGCTGAATCCAAACTTCACAGAAGAAATCTCCTTAATAAAAGGATGTGTTCTGTAAACTTGGATTCAGTCAAAAGATTGTCCCTAAGGACCTAGAAGGCCACCTGTGGCCTCGAGGTCACAGGTTCCCCACCCCTGGACTGGACCTTGGTGCTATCTCATTGGTGTGATATACCGGCTGGTCTGAAGGTCTAGATTTTGAAACAGAGAAGTTGTTTAAGACTTTGGAGGCAAAGTTAGGCTGAGAGAGAATCTCTGAGTAACGTTTCCTTTCTGATTCTATAATTTGAAGTGTGCCCTTAATGACTCCCTGCCAGGGAACCAACCCATTCTGTGTTGCAAAGTGTGCTAGGAATAATGAAGGAAAACTAAAGAAAGTGCCTAATTTTGCCATGGACAAAGAAGTTTTCTTGGCCACCTGTAAGTGCCTTTTAACTGTATTTAATCCAAATGTTTTGATTATTTTTAGCATAACTTTCGCCCCAGGAGACTAATGAAGTGTTAACAGTGCGTGTTAATTATGTGATTTTTTTCCCCTTTGGTTGTTGTCTTCATTAAACCTAAGGTTCTAAATCCTATTTGCCACCTGAAATTCCAGAGGTTCGCATTCCTCCCTGACCTTAGCATCTTTTAGTTCCCTGCAGTTCCAACAATCACGTAATCTTATTTGTCCCCCCCACCCTGTGGAGAATCAGATGAGAATGACTTCCACACTTGGGAGACTTCGCTTAGTTCCATTGTAATTCTCATCTAATTTTTAATATTCCTGATTTAGTTGGTAGCTTTGACAGAAGAGGCAGCTTCATATCCTCGGAGCCCATTACCAGCCCCTGCTAATTTGTCATTGTCCAAGGCAGCTCATCCCCCATCATCAGAAAGCTGCAACTTTGCCAAAGAAAGCTGAAAATCTGGTGGTGGAAGGGTGTGGGGGAGAGCTTTTATTGCTTTTTACAAGCATTTTAATTAACAAAGGAATTGTGTTGCATACACATTATTCTGGTTATTTTAAACTTCTACATGTGTTATGCCTCTGTCCTAAGCTGCAGTGCATTCCACCCCAAAATAAACTTTTCCCAGCAAGAGGTAATCAACAGTCTCAACCTCAATCTACTGTCTGGAGAAAGAAAGTTTATCAGGCACAGGTTCATGGGATCCTAGAATTCAGAGCAGGAAGGAAGGGGCCTGATATATCATCTACTCTGACCCTTTCATTCTATGGTTAAGGAAACTAAGACCCAGAATGGGCCTATTAACAAGGAATAGTGGCAAAGCAACTAGATTTGGAGCTGGGGGACCTGTTTTCAAATCCTTGCTCTGCTACTTACTATCTACCACTTGGGTGATGTTAGGCAAAGCCCTTAACTCTTTTGGGCCTCTGTGTTCTCGCCAGTCATAAATGGACACTGTGTCCCTAATGGGCACATATGATCCCTAAGTTTCCTTCAAGCTCGAAATCCTAGAACAAGAAGGGCAATGATGAGAGATACAGGAGACACCATTGCTCCCATGAGCCTTTGAATGGAGTAAGGAAAACAAGATAGAATACTAGAAGGAAGCTGGACCCCAATGGGTCCATGATCCTTGATATTAATATACATATGGCAGGCACTTCCTTAAATTTTCTATAATCCCTCATCATTCTCACAAAGTACTTTTCACATACTGTCTCATTTGGTGCTCACTCACAACAAGGCTGTGAGGCAGGTAGTAAAGATTTCAAGTGTTGGTCCAGACCTTAAACTCCCTCCACCAATGCAGATCAGCAATTTGACTGTAATTTAATGGTCTGAGAGAGCATTGTCTGGAGGTACTGAGAGGTTAAGTGATTTATCCAGCGTCATACACCTGAAGTGAGTCAGAGAAAAGGCTTTTTTTTTTTGAGGCAATTGGGGTTAAGTGACTTGCCCAGGGTCATACAGCTAGTAAGTGTCTAAGCCGTATTTGAACTCAGGTCCTCCTGATTCCAGGGCCAGGGCTCTAGCCACTAGAGCCATTTAGCTGCCCCAAAGGGCAGGGCTTTACACTAAGTCTTCCTGACTTTGAGGTCATTCCTATAGCATATGATACTGTTTCACAGTTATGATTATTTCAATTTTACAGATGAGGAGACTGAGGTTCAGAGAGGTTAATTAAGTTACTAAAGTCATGCAGCTAGTATGCCAAGTGCTCTTCCCCTGATAACATATCGGCTCTAAATAATACATTATTTGTGCATGATTTGCTTGTGCTTTGTGGAGCTGTTATCTAGCTAGAGCAACCTTCAGGTTCCAATTCCATTGTTTAGAAGTTTCCACTTAGTCATTTCTTTCTTTTCTTTTGTAGTTTTCACTGCTTGTTTCTCATCTTCTCACTCAGTGATGCCACAGCTTGTACTAACAGATGCACTAAAGGTGGAGAAAATTGTCTAAGTGAGGGATGTCATGGCTGGACAGCCTCCACACAAGGAACTGATAACTAGACAGAATACCTAAGAGTGGGAGTCCTTCCCACAGCCTGGGAGCATACGAAAGAGCAGATTATTCTACGGGCCACTGAGAAAATGTCAAATTAATTTCCAGAGTAGTCAAGTCTTGGGTGATAGCTTATGATGAAGAGGAGACGTGGACTTTTCCTTTCCCCAACTCAAATCCCATTGCCCCATTGCCCAGTTTCCATCAGGTGCAGGATGCCCAGAGAGCCAGATCCTGACTGCCATATTCACACCTATTCTGGAAGTATTCCAGAGTCCCTGTCTATTTTGACACTTAAACCAGCTTCTTATTGGTGATCATCTGCACTACCATTACTCTCCAAGATGCTCAGGGGTTTGCCATTTGTCCTTTGCTTTCCTTGTCAGAACTCAAGTACTACCTGGCCTTTCCACCTGCCATGAACTAAGCATAAACAGAAGCCCTCCTTTATATGTTATCTTTCCCATTAGAGAGTGAGCTCCATGACAGCAGGGATTGTCTGGATTTTCTATTTGTATTCTGTAAGTGATTATGCCTAAGTGATTAATAAAAGTTTTTCTGTTCAAGTCCATGTTACTAGGGGGGTGTCCTCTGTATATTAGCTTATTTGCTAGAAACAATATTTAACTCATCATTAACCTATTAGCCAAACATTTCTAGTTTAAAAATGGTCAGATTAGAATAGTTTCTCACGGTGTCCAACATGACTTTCTACCTTAAGACAATGTTAGGTAACATTTATAGGAATACCAAAAAAGAAAAATCGCAACATGCAAAAGTCCAGAATATGCAAGATTCAAGAACAGTTAAGTAACAATCTCATTCCCTCCTGGACTACTCCTCTTACTTCTATAGTAAACAAATCGATATCTTCCTTTCCAAGTATTACTTAATCCTTTCTCAAAGAAAGACCTTTTTATCCTCAACATATCATTCACCTTTCCAAGGGACTTTCCCCAGGACTCTGGAAAGGTCTTTTTAGACCACAGAAATATTCCTTAATATGTTTAGTTTTACTTTTACAAAATAGGAGGTTTTTAACTTGCTTCCATAATTTGGAAATATTGGGCCAGAACCCTGACTTGGAAGCTAATGTGGTTTATTGCTGAATTATACTCTGACTTTATATGAGCAACTTGATTTCTCTGTCCCAGTTTGCCCATTTACGAAAGAGAAATAATAATAATAATATCACTTTCCTACCTACTTCAAAATAATATTATGAAATTTAAAAATCAAATTGTAGAGTATGTCGTGTTCCTTTGAGAAAGGTATTGAATAATCTATTTCAGGGTTCTTTTTCAAGATTGTAAACTCCATGAGGGCAAGAATATTATCTTTTTTTTCCCCGTATCTTATACAGTACTTATTTCAATACGTATTTGTCAACTTGAAGTTTAATGTTGATGTCCCAAGTATGTCCCAAATAACTAGCACAGTTAGCTCTTCACAAGCAAAATTAGATTCACTTTGTGGGAAATTGTGAATCTGCTTTTGGGATTTCACAGAGACACAAACCTAGTTAGAGGGCTCACCTCCACAGGTTAGGAAGGTCATAGGATTTACAGCTGGAAGGGTCCTCTGAGGTCATGTATTCCAATCCCCTGTTTCACGGATGAGGAAACTGGGGGCCACAGAGGTAAATTGACTTTCTTGAGGTTACCCAGTTAGAAAGTGGCAGATACCTGCTTCCCAACAGTGGGGTAATGGGATAAGAATGCAAACTGAGATGTGTTTTTGGGGACATGGCCAATGTGGGAATTTGTTTTTCTTGACTGTAAGATGAATGCAATAGTAACAGGAGTTTTTTTTTTCTTTCTTGGAGTGAGAATGGGCCTCTCATAGCAAAGGAATGAGGATCTGTCTGTAGCTGCTTGGTACTTACTCACCCACGATCTGTTTGTGAGGGTAGGCTGCAGAGGGGTGAAAGGGCAGGAAGGCAGATTTTTGTTAATTGAAAAAAATGTTAACTTTAAATTTTTTTTTACAAATTGCAAGGCCAAGATGGTAAACCAAGTCCTTTGACTTCAAATCTAGCACTCTTTCTACCATACCACATAGAAATGGACTAGCTGAGAAGTTCTGGTCTCAGCTAACAACAACTGGGTTTTTGAGAGGCAGTTTTTAATCAATCAATAAGCCTTTATTAATAGATTACCATGTTCTAAGCACTTTGCTGAGTGCTGGGGATACAGACACAAAACTGAAAGAGTCCCTGTCCTCAGGATCTTACATTCTAACAGAGGAGACCACACATACACATGCAAATATATTCTGAACACACACAAAAGGAATACAAAGCATCATACAAAACTTCTGGGTGGTGCAGTGGATAGAGTGCTGGGTCTGGGGTCAAGAAAACCTGAGTTTAAATTTGACCTCTTACACTTATTAGCTGTGTAACCCTGGACAAGCTTACTTTGTCAACCTCAATTTCCTCAATCGTGAAATGGGGATAATAATATCACCTACCTCCAAGGGATGGTGTGAGAATCAAATGGAATAATTGTAAAGCACTTAGCACAATTCCTGGCACACAGTTGATGCTTCTTTCCTTTCTTCTTCTTTTCCTTCTTTTCTTCTTTCTTTTCTTCCTTCCTTCAGGAAGGGGTGCACAAGAAGCTGGGAGGATCAGGAAAAGCATTGTGTAGAAGGTGTCACTTGAGCTCACTCTGAGTTTTCTATGATTAAGAGAACACTAAACTAAGATTAAGGAGACCTGGGTTTGTGTCCTGATGCTGCCAATGTCTTCTCTTTTGTGCCATGTGTAATGATTTTATTATTTTTTAAATTTGATCGATGCCTTTTGATTTGTGCACCACAGACATTCCCTAATTTCCCCACATCACCTAAACCCTCCCTTGTCACCAAGAAAACCAGTTAGCTCTGCCTCTTTCCAGCTGGATGACTTGAGTCACAAGACCTTGTGCACCATTGGCCTCAGTTTCTATGAGGATGAGGATGATGGTAAGCACCAGCATTGTATGGAGCACCTTAAGGTTTGCAAAGTGACTTCCATGTTGCTTAATTTGATCCTCATGACAACCCTGGGAAGTAATTAACAATAACAACAGCAGTAATATCAGTAAAATAAGACTTTGAGGTTTACAAAGAACTTTCTTTACATGTGTTATCACCTTTTATCATCACAACAACCCTGTGAGGTAGGTGTTCTTACTGTTATCATTTTACAGATGAGGAAACTGGGGCACAGAGAGGTTAAGTGACTTGCCAAGGTCACACAGCTAATAAGTGTTTAGTCATTTTTTCAGTCATGTCTGCCTTTACATGACCCCATTTCTTTTTTTTTTTAAAATAAGATTTTATTTCATCTTTTTTTTTCTTTTGGATGGGGCAATTGGGGTTAAGTGACTTGCCCAGGGTCACACAGCTAGTAAGTGTCATGTATCTGAGGCTGTATTTGAATTCAGGTCCTCCTGATTCCAAAGCCGGAGCTCTATCTACTGCACCACCTAGCTGCCTACCCCATTTGAGGTAGGCGAGATACTAGACACTGGTTTGCCATTTCATTCTCCAGCTCATTTTACAGATGAGAAAACTGTAGCAAACAAGGTAAAGTGACTTGCCCAGGGTCATATAGCTAGTAAGTGTCTGAGGCCAGATTTGAACTTAAGAAAATGAGTCTTCCTGATTCCAGGCCTGACACTGCACCTTCTAGCTCCACGTGTAGCCTCCAGACCAAAGGTTCCCCACCTCTGTCCTAACTGCTTGCAAGTACCTGAAGCAAAATTTGAACTCAGGTAGGTGCTATCATTGTCCCCATTTTGCAGATCAGGAAACTGAGGCTGAAAGAGATTAAGAGATTTGCCCAAGGTTATACCGCTAGTAAGTGTCTGAAACAGGACTCAAATTCAAGTCTTCCTGATGCCAAGGCCAGCACTGTATCTACTAGGCCACCCACCTGCTTCTTCAACCATCTCCACTAGATAACATGTAGTTAAAGTGCTTTGTAATCCTGAGCTATGATGCAAATGTATTATTATTATTATTACTCTATTGACCAAGGAGGAAGTACTTGTGTGAGAGAATAGGAAGAAAAATCAGCCACAGAGCAAGAAGGGGAAACACTAAATAGTCATGTGGGCCGAGGAGAGGAAACCCTCCCTACTTCACAAGTTGAAAACCTCACCATAAGGGAATGAGGAGATGAATTCTGTGGCTTATTTGAATTTCTACTTCCCTTGTTTGGTTGCAGACAAATTCTATCTGCAGCTCCTTAATGCTTTTCCGTGATCTATTTGTCACTTGCAGGTTTTATTCTGAAAGCCAGCAGATTTTATTAAGACTGAGGATTATGAGGCTATATAGTGTTTTTTGTGCAGTCTTCTATGGTTTGGGTGTTTTTATTCAAGGATTATCAAATTTCTGTCAGCAGGAGGGAATATTAATAATTCTGCTAGGAGATTTGCTAGAGAAGATCTAAAAAATTCTGATCTGAAAGTGGCCATGAACATACTCTAAGAAAATTCAATTTCTCTCCTGGCCTCTTGAAAGAACGCCCTCATGTCTCTTAAAAAAAAAAAAGGGTCTCTACCCAGCCTTCTACAGAGCGATAGAGAAAATTACTGATGATACTAACTCATGCCTTGTTCATTTGGGGAGCCAGTCTCTTTGTAGAATTACTTCTGAGCTTTTCCTTTCCACCAGCAATAGAATTCAGTATCTGCCATCAGTTACTTGAAAGGTGACTGTGAGAAGCAGATTTTTCAGGGGGACTGGCCAATTAGGCTCTGAGTACTTCAGAGGTGTAATTTTCATCAGGTGTTTGATCTCAGGTAACATATGAGGTCACTGAAGCCTTGAATGGAGCTTAAAAGGCTTTACACAGTGAACCAGTGACAGAGGATTAGAAAGCACAGTGTCCTGCCTTCCATCTCCTCGAGTCCCAGGCAAGCCAGAGCTATTCAGCCCAGTGAGGAGTCATGGGATCTAAGAGGACAATGTGGGGGATGTGAGGAGTTAACTCTATTTCTCTTACTGTTGTCAGATGTGATGCTTTGATTCGCTGGGATGATGCTGACACTGCTTTTAACCTGCTGGAAACAGCTGGCTGCTAAGGTAGGAATGGCCGTGAAACAGCTGGAACTTGAGTCAGCCACACTGAATTGGAATGGGGGAGGGTGGGTTGATTGGGCTTGGGGGTTGAACATTTTTGTCATGGTTGGATGGTTTTATTTGCCCACCTGTGAATAAAATAGTGTACAGTCACATTCAGAAGCATAATCATAACCATAAGACAGAGAGTTAAAAATAAATTAACATTTTCTCTAGAGACTGTAGAATTCCCCTTTTAAAAAGTATGTTGGGGGATATTGCTGCTGCCTATAGATCCATCCACAGGAAGAGTGACTAGTTGAGTAGCAGCCCTCACTTAACTCCCTGTTCTGGACATCTTCCCCCAACAAGCCATCTCGTTCCGCAGGTGGATCCTCCCTGATGTTTTTGCAGCTGCTACTATGCCAGAATGAATGGAAAGAAAAGAGCTGATTAGAAAAAAGAGAGAGGTAAAATGGTGTAGAGCAGAGGTTCTTACACTGTTTTTGTCTTCCTGGTCTCCATAGGCAGTCTAGTGAAGTCTATGGACCCCTTCTCAGAAAAATGTTTTTAAATCATTGAAGGAAATGCTATTTTCCTTAGCAGTTAAAGGTTGGTGGAAATAAAGATGCATTTTTTTACTATCCAAGGTCAATATCACCTGACCTCTAATCATGGACTACTTGGAGGGCCTTGGGTCCAAGCCAATGTACAGGGTCAAGAGATTCAGGTTCTATCCTAATTACCACTTGGAGGCAGCATGGTGAGGGGATCCAGGCTTTGGAAACCTGGGTTCGAATCTTGGCTCTGCCACTTACAATATGTATGATATTGGTAAGTCACATCACAGAATTTGGGAGTTGGAAAGGACCTCAATGGCCATCCATAGTCAAATAGAGTCCCCACTCTCATACCTAACAAGGGGGTTGAATCTTATTTTCTTCAGGTTAAACAGTCCCTTTAACCAATGCTCATAGGGCAAAGACTCAAAGCCCTTCCTCCTAGTTGCCTCCTCTAAACATTGTCCAGCCTATCAATGTCCTTCTTAAGCTATAGTGCCCAGAATTGGATACAATATTACAGATAAGCTCTATTTCCTTGAGAGCGTGGATTGTTTTTTGTCTTTCTCTGTAGCCCCAATGGTTATCATCAAGCCTGGCAACATAGTCAGAATTTAATAAAAGCTTGTTGACTTCACTTCACTTCTACAGATCTCATTTTCCATATCTATAATATAGAAGTGTTGGACTAGGTCTCTTCTAGCTCTAAATCTATAATATGTTTTTTAAAAAAAAGGTTTTGCATTAGGTGATTTCTTTCAGCTCTAAGATTCTAGCGTCTAAGGTAGGAATGGCCATGAAACAGCTGGAAATTGAGTCAGTCACACTGAATTGGAATGGGGTAGGGTGGGTTGGTTGGGGGTGGGGGTTGAACATTTTTTCATGGTTGGATAGTTTTATTTGCCTCTTCCTAAGACCAGGCATACCCCACAAAACATTGCCTTGACCAATGTCATCTTGCAATGTCTTAAATACGATATAACCAAACCCTCATTTTGCAGATTAAAAAAAACAACTCCTCAATTGAGGTTATGTGGTTTATCAAAATGGGGTGGGTTCAGAAGGCCATTCATCAGCCTTCATCTGCACATATGTTTACCTTTGCAATGTGCAGGTAAAGATCTGGACAAACCATACCCCAAGGCTTGAGAATTTTGTTTTAGCTCTAGGAGTCTCTCCACAGAGTTGGAGGCCATGTGGATTTTTTAGCTTTCAAGGAAAAATGAAACAAAACAAAAATAAGAGCAGTCTTTTCTATAGGCCATTGAGTCCCAACCTCAGGGTGAGATCCAAGTCAGGGTCTTAGAAGTTCTTCTGGAAGAACACCAATAAAAAGATCTTAAAAGCTCTTCAGCTCAAAGAGGAAGCTCATCACATCTAGTGAGGCCAGACACAGACGGGCAAAAGCCCTACCAAAAAGTTACTCCTTTTCAGAAATATAGCTCAAATCTAAACTAGAATGGGGGCATGAGGGACACATGAGAAACTCAAGGAGCACCCAACTCTGTTCTTGTTGCCTTTACCAAGTATCTAATGGAGCTGAATTTATTATCCATTTATTTTCTTTTAAGTTTCTTAGAAATTTTATTTAAAATAACTTTATTTCCATGCTCAAAAGAATCAAAGGAAATGAAGGTATAAAACAATTACCTAAATATTAAAATTACTTATATGAGATTGTGGATTGAAGAGCTAACATTCTCTGTAATATTTAACTTAGTTTGATTAATTTTTTTTTGAGGACAGATGTTGTAGTGATGCTTCTCCAATAATAATCATATATTATTCTCTCTTCACCCCAATCAAGATTGTTTAAATAGACTAGTAGCCATTTCTCAACTTCCCAGTTCTCCTCTGGGAGTCTGGTGACTGGTTTGATAAATATGCTTCACTTGCTTAAGTTATATTTCTATAGAGAGGAATTATAGCATAGATCACATCCCATTATGTCAACCTTCTATGGAAATCCAAATATACAGTATTATTTGAAGTAGGTTAATATTGTTATGTAGTAGTGCTTTATCACTAATCCCTCCACTAGGAAACAGTTATAGCTGGCTATTAGATTAAATAAGGTTTTGGGTTCTTCTTATACTATTTTCATTCATAAATCTCTCTCACCCCAAGATACGAACATAAGTAAGAGAATATTAACCATTTGATGAAGAAATCAAACATTCAATCTTTTGCATCCATTTCCTTTTCTCCCCTATCATCTTTTTCAACCCTTATCATCTCCTCCAGGGCCACTAAAAAAAACTGTCCTAATTCGCAATCCTACATATAGTCTCTCCTATATTACCAAAGAGCAGGTCTAACCCTGTCATTCCCCTGCCAAAGGAACCTCTTGTGGATTGCTATTAGCCCTAGGAAACATGAAAACTCTTCTCTTTGGTGTTTAAAACCCTTTACAATCAGGTTCCCAACTATCTTTCCCTACTGAGGATTCGTGCTTCATTCCACGTAAACTGTTCTACTCCCTGGCCCTCACCCATCTTCTTTCTCCATTTTCCAGCTGTTCCCCTCAACCTCTGTGCTCCCTCCCTCTTCACCTCAGCCTTCTTAGAATTTAGCTCCATTCAAGGCTCATCTCAAAGACCAGCTCCCACATAAGATCTTTCCTGTTTCCTCCCATACCAATAATTTTTAAAAATCACTTTATATTCATTCTGTACACATTTTACATGTATTTTTCTGTGTTCATGTTGTTGTTTCTTCTACCTGGCCATTTCCCCAGCCTCACCACACCACACTATAAGGTATAAACTCCTTAAGGTCAGGGATGGTTTTCACTTACTCCTTTCATGCCCAGTGCCTGGCACAGAGAAGATACTTATAATAAATGCTTGTTGAATGATCATGAAATGAAGAGGAAGAACGAAGCACCATTATATAGTCAGGGCTAAGACTGGATCAGAAGTGCTAAATGCCATGACAACCTGCTGCCTGGGATTTGTCCAGCTTTGCTATTCCATTACATTAATCTTAAAGAAAAAAAAACAACAGTATAACAAATGGCATTAATACAAGGAGCTACTACTTGTGTGCATATGTGTGTGTGTGTGTGTGTGTGTGCATAGTAACACTTGGGTCAAGCAAGCAAGCATTTATTAAATACCTACTTTGTGGCAAGCACTACAATAGATTCTAGTATGTGAAATCTGAAATAAAAAGTTACATTGGCTTATAGATTTAGAACTAGAAGGGACCTCAGAAGCCTTCTGGTCTGACCCCTCATTTGGCAAGATGAGGAATCTGAGGCCCAGGAAGGTCAAAGGTCTGGCCCAGAATTTGAACCCAAATTCCAAGTGTATATTTGTGTATTTCTGTGTATGTTTGCACACATCAGCTATAAAATGAAATTATGGGATTTTTTTGTTTTTTGATCATTTCAGTCATGTCTGACCCCTTGTGACCCCATTTGGGGTTTTCTTGGCAAAGATACTGTAGTGGTTTGCCATTTTCTTTTCCAGCTCATTTGACAGATGAGGAAACTGAGGCAAACAAGGTTAAGTGACTTGCCCAGGGTCACACAGTTAGTGTCTGAGGCTAGATTTGAATTCACAAAGATGAGTCTTACTGACCTCAGGTCCAGCATTCTATCCTCTTTGCCACCTAGCTGCCCAATTATAGGATTAGTTGATCTTAAAATTCCCTTCAGCTCTTGATTTCTATGATTTACATATATATATATATATATATATATATATATATATATATATATATTTGGCAAGTATGTATGTAAATATGTATATATTCAAGTATATATGAATAAGACCATTCCCTCTCCTGGTCCACTTCGATGCTTTCTGGAAGGACCATCCCCAAAAGCTCCAGCCAAATAAGAATGTGTCCCGTGGCCTAAGTCCTCAAGAAAAGGAAATGCCACACCCTGGTCCCTTCCAGTGGCATGACCATCTGTTATGCTCTAGTTCTCCTGTTCTCCGCTCAGCAGAGGCTGCAAGCAGCACAACCTCATCTTTCTTAAGATTTCTCTTCACATCCTTGGACTCCAATTAAGTTACTCTTCATGCAAAACAGCATCAGTTTCATTAACTTCTCGTGACCCTCATTCCTCATTTCTGTGGCCTTCTTAGATATACAATACTTTATTCAACTAGAGATCTCAGTTTCATAAACTGGATAGGAAAACTGTGTTTTTATAGTATTACACCATCTTTCAGTTGAGTAGTCTGTCCTGTTCCCACACACACATACCTCCAATTGCTCCATAATGCTAATGTGGTAGCAATGGCAGTTTCCTTGAACTCTTGGTCATCCTGGTTGTACAACTAAAGAAATGCCCCATGAACCTTCTCTATTCCCTTCCCTTGTCCCAAATCAACAAACACTTCTGGTATTGCCTAGCAGCCAGTTGCCATATCTCCAACCTATTCCCACTATTGCTTCCCGTGTTTCTAACTAGAAGCCAACTCCCCTCTATTGCAAACCACCACTCTTTCCCATCCCCAGCTACCATCAATCAATCGATATTGATTAAAAACCCTCTATATGCCAGGTACCATGCAAGGCACTAAGGATAGAAATGAAAAAGTGAGATAGTCCTTAACCTCAAGGAGCTTAGATTCTACTGGGGCATACAACACTCTAAGTAGTCTCAAGTTTACCTTGCCACCCAGTTATCAGGGCAATGGCGGCAGAGGGAAGGGAACCTCTCTGCCAACTCATAGTAATGGATGAAGAGAAGTTCTAGGAAGAATTGCCAAAGTACACTAAGGTTAAATGGCTTGCCTAGGGTCTCTTAATTAGGGTCAGAAGTGGGATTTGAACCCAGGACTTCCTGATTTTATGCCCTATACTGTCTACTAGCTACTTGGCTCTTATGATTGATGGAGGGATAGCTGACATTTATACAACATGTTTAAGTTTGTAAAATATTTTTATACATAGACACCAAATCCTGAACTATATATTTTTTTCTTTTGGTGAGTCAGTTGGGGTTAAGTGACTTGGCCAGGGTCACACAGCTGGTAAGTGTCAAGTGTCTTGAGGCTGGATTTGAACTCAGGTCCTCCTGACTCCAAAGCCTGAACTCTACCTACTGTACCACCTAGCTGCTCCTGAACTATGCATCTTGTTCAATTGTTTAACATATGATCTTATTTGAGCTCATCAGAACATCCCTATGATATAGATCCCTATGAGAGAGATCGCATAGGTATTATTATCCTGATTTTAATAGATGAAGAGCCTGCAGCCCAGAGAGAACCTCTGAACGATGACTTGCATGGTGTTATGTCTGGGGCAGCAGGATTCTAACTTGGGTTGTTCTGACACCTAGTGTAGCGCTCAATCCACTATGTAGACAGTTCTTGTGAGTGATGAACAACACAACAATAAAAAGTCATTCCCTGGGTACAAGTTCTCCTGTGACAGGTCACTATAGCTTTAACTAAGCTTGTCTTCAATGCCACATTTGAAGGCTTCCCAGCTTGGGAGGGCCTTCTAGAGTTTGTGCCCCCACTGGCATAACCTCTGAGAACCCAACGTCGCCTCCACACCACAGAGGAGGAGACATTGGACTAGCTTTGGTGGCTACCCTTTTCACATCTTAGCTGATTTCTTGAATGATCAAATGTCCAAATGCAGACTACTTTATTTCACATTCTGGAGAAGATAGAGTACAGCCAAAAGTTAGGGGAGCCTGGGTATTAGGTGAGTCTGACAAGTCTTCGCTTTGCCACTGGATTTTGTTTTTCTTTTTTTCCCCCTTTCTCAATGTGAAGGGGTGGAGAGTGGGGGAGGGATGGAGAGAGGAAGAAAATAAATGCTTGTTAATTGAAAAAAAATTGGTTTAAAAAAGACCTTCCACTCTTTAGCAAAGTTGATATAGACTATGATTATTGGTCTTAGGATTTAGAAGTAGATGGGACTTTAATATCAGATGGGGAAACTGAGGTCCAGAGAGAAGTGATTTGCCCAAACAACATCACATAGGTAGTAAAGTGTTAAGTAGAGGTAGGAGTTAAAACATGGTCTTCAGGCTAGAAATCCAAAGCTCTTTTCATTGCCCCTTATGCTTGACAGAATTCCAGACTGTATTCCTGAACCAAACATCTGACCATGTTCTGGATTCTGCAAAGTTTGAAAGTATCTTTTCAAGTTTGCTGCTAGCTTTGTAACATAATCAAATCCAGTAGCCGTGTTATCATCACATATTTATCTTGGCTTCAATAGATCTACTTTAATGGAACTTGGATAACAACAAAATTCTTCTCATTTCCTTGTGAAGTCTTTCATGCTACTTTTTCCTGTACTTAAAGTCTCAGAATCAATTGGTTTTTATCAGGGCCGTTTGGTAAGGAATACGACAAACGTACACTTTCTGTTTCCTGGGAAAGCAGTGAATCCTATAGGCAGTTTTACATAAAAGTATCTTCCCAGTACATCATCTTTAGAAATCATTTTGGGGAAGGAAAGGCTGGGAAGCATTATTTGAACTCTTAATCCCAAACACTTTATTCATCATTCTAAAAGCATGTTTTATGATACAAAATTTTCTAATTTTTAGAAAAATGTTCCCTGGGGGAAAAAAAAGTGGAAAGAAATTAAGTTGTTGGGTTTTTTCCTCTTTGTGGTGGCAGGTTTTCCCATCATCCTTCATATCTCTTACCTATTCCCATTTTGTTTTGTTTTGTAATTTTATTAGAAAAGAAATGCACTGAAAAAAGTCTCTCTTTTGTCCCAGTTGACAAATTATAAGGAAGGAGGGCTAAACCGAAATTTTAGAATGGGAAGAAGAGTCCTCCAAGGCCTGCCTACTTCAAGGGACAAAAAGGAGAAGAAGATAACAATGAGATGAACTGACCTTTCTGATTTTGTGGATGCTCATTCATTAGGAGTTTGGGGCAAATTCCGTTTGTTTAGACAAAACCTCCTACAATCCAGTTACACAGACCCACTTAATGTTCCTCACATATAACACTCCAAATCTTTCTTTGTGACATTTTACTGGCTGTTCTCCAGGCCTAGAATACTCTCCCTTCTAACCATGCCTCAGTTTCCCTGTATTCTTTCAAGATTCAGCTCAAATCCCACCTTCTGAAAATAGCCTTTCCTGTGCCACCCACTCCCCCTTCCTCTCCTCCCCCAGCAACCACCCACCCCCCCACACATGCACACACACACACACACACACACACACACACACACACACACACACACAGCACTACTCTGGATATGGTTTGTATTCCCTACTTATTTTTCTTACTGTCTCTCCCATTAGAATGTGAGCACTTTAAGGACAGTGACTTTCTTTGAATGACTAATCCTTAGCACAGTACCTGGCACATAGTAAATACTTAACAAATGCTTTATAACAATAGTTATTATTATTATTATTATTATTCCTAACTCAGACAGTCCTCCAGGTGAAGTGGATTAAATTTGGATCCTTTTTATAGTCAGTGACAAGTGCAATTACTGACCTTCTAGTATCATTAGATATACCAGACACCTCAAACTTGATTGCTTCCTAGGAGGGAAGAGGAAGAGAATAAGCATTTCTAAAGCACCTACTATGTGCCAGGCACTGTGCTAAGTGCTTTTTACAAATAGTATCTCATTTGATCCTCACAAAACAACCCTGCAAGGTAGGTACTGTTATTATCCCCATTTTATCATTGAAAAAACTGAGGCAAACAGAGGTTAAGTAACTTTCCCAAGGTCACAAGAGTCAAAGGACAGGTTTGAACTTGAGTCTTTCATAGGAAATACATACACACACATGAATACACACACGCGCACATGCACGTGCACACACACACACACGTATGAATAATATAAGAGAAGTGAATGTTGGTCTTTTATTTGGAGTCTTAATTTTTTCCCCCAATTCTGAATGAGAGTTAATTTGATACAGGAGTTTTGTCTATATACAATTACCAATCTAGCATAATATTATGCTAGTATGGTAGTAGCATACTTTAAATAAATGTTACTTCCTCATTCAACCAGAATGTTACGGTGAAGGCTTTTCTCCTAGTTAGCCCTATGATTGTCTTCTTAGAAAATCTGAAAGCATCTCTGTATCCAGGGGAAAGCAGAAAATGTAGCCAAGGCAGGATGCTGGGGCCAAAAGAACCAACTAGGTTGTTAACCAGGTGGAGGGGCTGTGGTAATCAGATAACAGGATACAGGAAGACTGCAAGGCAAGGACAGACAGAAGGGCTTGTCCATGGGCCAAGCAGCTACATAACACACTGGATGAAGTATTGGTCCTAGAGTTGGGACGGTCTGAGTTCAACTAGCTCTGTGAGCCTGGGTATGTCAAATAACTTCTCTGTGCCTCAGTTTCCTTGACTGTAAAAAGGGGGTAATAATAGCATCTACCTCCCAGGGTTGCTGTGAAGATCTCTTTTACAGATGAGGAAACTGAGGCTAAGAGAGTTTAAATTATTTGCCTAGGGTCATACAGCTGGTAATCAAGGAGAGATTTAAAGTGAATCACTCATTTTTGTACTTCATCTTCAGTACTACCTGTCATAGTTAATTGGCTAAAATGTTGTCAATCAATTAAAATGATTTGTTGAGAATTTGGATAAGTAGGTATAAGGCATAGCAGTTCCTTCTTTCGGAGAGCTGACAGTCTGGGTAGGGAGATAATTGAAAACGCCAGGCAATAAGTAATGCTTTCTCCAAACACGGTATAGACATTAAACACAACTGGTGGCCAGAGACCACTGTGGACCAGGGGACAAGGGAGGGCTTCAAGGAGGCAGCGGGATTTGAGCTGAGCCTTGAAGTATAGGTAGAATTGTTTCACCCTCCTTTTAGAGACAAAGACAGTAAGACACAGGTAGGGCAAACAATTTGTCCAAGGTTATTATACAAGTCATTAGTCAAGCCAGCAATATCATTCAAAATTCCAGATTCCTAGTTCACTGAGCTATGCAGCATCTCTAAGTGGTTATGGTGTTAATATGTGAAATGAGGTTTGGAACAAAGCAAACTTTCCAAAAACATGCGCCCCCCCCCCCGCACACATGCCCCCTCCTCAAAATATACTTATTACCCATCTGACCCATCCGGAAGATGTCCCTGAAATCACCAGAATCTAAACACCATATTGGCCTCCCAGGGAACCACTCAACTTTCCTGCCTGCTGGCCCTTTTAAACAAACAAAGGGCAACGCACAAGTTATTAGTAAATACCAAGGCTTAGTTTATTGTATAAAACTTCAATCCAACAAATAAATGAGCCATCAAGTTTGAATTTATGTAGCATTCAAAACACATTAAAGCCATTTGACCATGACAAAGGCCTTTCCTGCTTTGAATGATGAGGCCAACACAGCATAATATCCTTCCAATGAGACATTAAGCCGAGGTCCTTTCTGTTTGTCTCTGGTGACTGTCAAGGTGGAAGTTAAAAGTTCTGCAGCACTTTTGTGAAGAGATGAGTGGGTAAATGGGGTGCTGAGGCTCCCAAAACTTGATTTTCTAAGCATTTGGAGATGCTGCTGGCAGGAAATGTCAGCAGTTGCCTAGGTGTTATTAGGCAGCCTGATATGGTGGGAAAACTGGTCTTATAGTCAGAAGACCTAGGATTTTGTCCTCCTTCTGACACTTGACAACTGTGTGACCCAGGAGCAAGTGACTGCCCCTCTCTGAGCCTCCACAGTTCTACCTATAAAATGAAAAAAAAAATTTGCATTGTCTACCTCACATAGTTGCAACTAAGGAAGTTGTTTTGTAAACTCAAAAACACTACATAAATGTGAGGGACTGTTGTTCTAATAGACCCATCTGTGAACTATTTTTTTCTGTTCCTTGAGAAAAAGGCTCTTAATTTTTTGTGCATGTCATGGCCCACTTTGGTAATCTGGTGAAACCTATGGACCCCTTCTTAAAATAATATTTTTAAATAATTAAAGGAAATGCTAGATTTCAGTTAAATGTTAGTAAAAATAAAGATGAATTTTTTTCCTACTCAAGTTCATAGACCCCTTCAAAATTATCCATGGCCCCCCAAATTATGAACCCCTATCTGAGATATCTCTTCTTTCTCACTCTATGATCAGTCCAAGGCATCTTCCCATCTAATGTACCCCATTACCTGCTTTCTTCAATCTGTCATTTCTATGAACCAGGTAGGTAGGGACACCCCCAGCAAAATTGTGAAGTAGGTCATGTTTGCCTCTCCTTCTTCTTTTCCCTCCTTCTCCTTTAAAGAACACCGTCTCTCCTTTTCTCTTCCCCCTCTTGTCTCCTCATTTCAAAATGACACTTAGAGATTGCCATCTCCTTGTGGAATAAATAGCCTTGTCCCCCATTAAGGGCATTTAAGTTTCCGTGAGCAGTAAGGGGAGATGTTTCAGTCAGTGGTGCTTCCTAAGGCTCTTAAAATCACCGCTTGGTGGCCTCCTGCACACAAAGCCCATCCTGTTGGAATCTACCTTTGCAAAACAAAGAATGGAAAAGAGCACTATGACTTAAGGACTCCTGAGTGAAATATAGCTCCCTGACTATCTTCCTTAAGGGAGGATTGGGCATCAGCAGAACCAGATGGTCCTGAAGCCCAGGCCATTCCATCTGGCGTCATACACTTTGAGTATATAAGCAGAATCCATCAACCTTGGGGCAGAGTATTCTTTGTGGGGGAGATACCTTATAGGGAGCACGGGGACCCCAGTTCAGAGCCTTAGGTCATATGATATAGCCGGGTATCTGGCTCTTCATTCTCTCCTTAGTTTCAGCTTTAAAAAAAATATTTATTAAGCAACTGTGCCAGGCAAGAAAGGCCCAGCTTAGGTAACATGCCAATTTAGCTTTGATAAGTACACAAATAACTATAAATACAAAATAATACACAATAATTACATGTGAGAAACAAAGTGCTGTTAGAGGTTGAAAGGGGGGAAGAGCATTACTGAATGGGGTGAGGAGGTGAGGTTCAAAAAAGGAAAATTTCATGGCCTCATTTGAGAAGAATTTTAAAGGACTGGAAAATATTTCAAAAGGTAGGAATGGGGAGAGGGTATTCTGGGCACTGAAAACAGCATAAGCAAAGGCTCAAAGGGGCATACTAATTCATTCCTATAGTGCTTTAGGTGTTACAAAGCACTTTTTTTCAATACCCTGTGAAGTAGGAAGCACAAGTATCATTATCCCCATTTTATCTATAAGGAAACTGAGGCTCTAAAAAGTTAAGAAATTTGACCATCATCATCACATATTTGGTGTCAAAAGCAGGATTCTAAACTGGTTTCTTGAGTACAGGTCCAGCAGTCTTTCCTGTATGCCTCTCATACAGAGGACACAGCAAGTAGTACCATTTCACCTCAGCGTGTTGGTGAGAGTAGTGTGAAATAAGCCTGGAAGTACAGGATGGTGACATATTGTGAAGGTCAATGAGTACCAGGCTAAAGGACTTTGAACTTTATCAAGTAGTCAGCAGGGAGCCACTGATGAATTTTAAGTAAAAGAATGGCATGACCAGATTGTACAAGATAGAGATTGATCTTGCAGAAAAGTGAAGAATGGACCAGATCGGGGAAGAGTAGAATTAGGAAGTTTGGTTAGTTATATATCACGTTAGTACATGCAGATTATAATGAGAGCAGCCATGAGGAACAGAGTTGCATGATGAATAAATAAAGTACTGGATTTAGACTCAGAAGACCTGGGTTCTAATCTTACCTCAAGCTCTAGCTATATGATAATATGATAGGCTAATTAATTATTCACTCAAAGCTATTTCCTCATCTGTAAAATGGGAGTAATAGTACTAGTATCACCTGCCTTACAGGGCATTGTTGAGGAAAGTGCTTTGCAAACTTTAAAATGTTATATAGTGAATTATTACAGCTAGGTAGCTTAAGGGATAGAGAGCTTGGCCTTAAATCAGGGAAATCTGTGTTCAGTTAGACACTTACTAGCAGTATGACCCTGAGCAAGTCATTTAACCTCTATCTGCCTCAGTTTCCTCAACTGTTCCCTACTCCCCAGAGTTGTTGTGAGGATCCTGTAAGATAATATTTATAGTGATTAGCACAGTTCTTGGCACATAGTAGATGCTTAATAAATGCTTGTTTCTTTTTTTCCTTAATTGGGTCAGCACATTGTCTTTGTGTCTTTTCAGAGCCTTTTTATCCTTTGTGTGGTTTCTCAGAGCCACTAATCTAAGTCAGTGGTTCCCAGTTTTTACAATAAGAAAAACCTTTTTAAAAAGAGGAGCAATCACAAGCATTTATTAAGTGCCTACTATGTACTAAGCTGGTGCTGAGGATACAAATTAAAAAAAGGAAACAATCCCTGACCTCAAGGAATCTGGATTCTATTTGGGGGATATATGTAGTCAGACTGTCCTTAAATATTTATTAAGCAAGAATTATGTGGTTGGCATTGTGTTAAGCACTGGGGATAAGAAAAAAAAAAGGCTTTCAAAGAACTTACAGTCCAATGAGGGAGACAACTTGAGCCACACATAATAAATTGGAGGCAATCAACAGAAGGAAGGTACTAGAATTAAGAGAGATTGGGAAAGGCTTTCCCGGAAAGGGTGAGATTTTGGCTGAGACCTGAAGGAAGCCAGGAAAGCCAGGAGGCAAAGATGAGGGGGGAGCAAGGTCAGCCATTCAAAAGTCTGGAGTTGGGAGATAAGAGATCCTTGTTTGAGGAATAACCAGGATGCAAGTGTTAATTGAGCACTGAGTACTAGGAGGGGGTTGGAATGAGGAAGTGATATGTAAGAAGATGGAAAGGTGACGGTAGGAGGCATGTCATAAAAGGCTTTGAATGCCAAACAGGATTTTCTTCTTGATCCCAGAGATAATTTGGAGCTGCCATTTACCAATCCACCCCCAATTACATTCAGATAAGGAAAAAGAAGGCCAGAGAGCTAGTAACTTAGATAAGATCACACAGGTAGTAAGATACAAAGATAGGATTTGAAGTCAAATCATTTGACTCCAAAGCCTACTGATTTATCTTGTTTTTGTTCAGTTGTGTCTGACCCTTCATGACTCCATTTGGGGTTTTCTCAGCAAAGATATGAGATACCAGTTTGCCATTTCCTTCTCCAGCTCATTTTACAGATGAGAACAGTGAGGCAAACAGGGTTAAGTGACTTGTCCAGGGTCACACAGCTAGGAAGTGTCTGAGGCCAGACTTGAACTCAGGAAGATGAATCTTCCTGACTTCAAGCCCAGTGCTCTATTCGCTATGCTACCTAGCTGTCCCATTTATCTTGACCTCTTTGCAAGTTAATTAGCACTTCTGAAACTATCCCCATTGGCTTATGATCTTGGAAATGCTGCCTAGTAAAAGTTGTTATAAGATTTACTTAAATGAATTTATCACAATTATTTGTAATATTTATAATTAAGAAGGTCATAATTAGCACAGGGCTCTCTCCCCATAGCCTGGAGTCTATCTCTTGGGACATGGTCTTGGGAATTATGGGGAAGGCAGGACAGGGAAGAATAGGACCTTGTGACAACATAAAACACAGTCACTGTCCCCAAATCTGTTATAGTCTTCACCCTTCACTGCCACCACAGATGAGCATAATCCCCTTTCTCTTCACTGCTTTTGCCACAGGTGAAAAGATGATTAGTTATGGCTTTAATCTACGAGTCCGTTGTTTTATTTAAATGATTACTTCCGAAGTGCTTGCCTGAATAGACTGTTTTCAAGATTTCAAAGGCTATTCCAATAATCTTGTCTATACCTGAGGAAAGCACTGGCTAATTTCTTCCTAGTCTCCATCCAATTTAGCCTAAATTCCAAATTAAGAGAGTCTCAATTAATTCGATTCAACTCATCAAATGTTTATTCCATACCTACTCAGCTTATCATTCAGTGTGTCCATGAAAGTCCTGTTTAGATGCCTCTTTGATACCATAGGCCTGAGAGGTACAGAGAATAGAAGATTTTAATGTTTCTATCATTGATTGTTGGGTTTTTTTAAAAGAATTATTTGAGTAAAACAAAATTTAGCCTCAAAGGCTCTCATAAAAAAAAGGCTACTCCCACTTGTACGGTAAAATCCCAAGAGTGTGACAACTGAGACTATTAAAATGTATATATACATGTAAACATGTGCATGCATACATGTGTATATATGCACACATGTGTATATAATGTGTTTCCCTTATAATCCTATATATTTGATTTTATGTATTTAAAAACATCCTGAGAAGGGGTCAAGAAGGGTCAAGACAAAAAAAGTTAAGAACCTCTGTCCTAAATAAAACTCAAACAACAGAATTCTTTATTCATGTCAAGGTTCTTCAAATATTCCTATTTGTAGAAGAGAGAGAATGTGATTTAGAGTAAAGAGACTTGGACCTTAAATCAATGGGTACTGACTTAATCCCCTAATCTGGCACTTATTAGGTGTATGATCATGAGCAAATCACTCTCAGTCTGTTCCTTCATATGTACCACAAAGATAACCATATTTGCCCCATAAACATCATGAGGGGTTTTGTAAAAGAGGTTTAACATTGTTTTAAGTGACTAGGATAAAGCCATGGTTGGCATGCTTCTCAGATTTATAGATGACTCAAAGGAAGGAGGGAGAGCTAACAGTGAATGTCATAAGAGGAATCCAAAAAGATCTTGACTAGCTAGAAAGATGGACCTGGTCTAATAAGATGAGCTTTGTTAGGGATAAATGTAAAGTTTTATATTTGGGTCCCCTAAATGAACTCAACTTCATAAGTATAGGATTGTGGCAGGAGTAATATCCCAATCCCTCCCTCCATGAAAGTTAGGCTCATTTTTCCTTAAAAGCTATTGAAATCGCTTTTGAGACCTGATTGGCTCTGGAGATGAAAGACTCAGGCTGTTGATATCCCTTTCTGATCTCCTGAGCACAAAGCAGCCACAAGCAGTTTTAGGGATACTCTGATGCTCGCCTGGTGGAGATTTTCTCAGCTGAATCAACTTGAGGTGTGCTCAGTGTCTTTCCTTGTTAAATAATCTCCTGCTACGGCTAAGTAGATCTCTTTGTTCACTGGCTAATTTGGCTAATTTGAATGACTTATACATGTCTCATTATGTTTGAAAATCAAACCTGAGCTATCAGGTGACTGGCTTGAGTCAGGACCAATAAGAACAAGGCCGACAGATGTATGGCCAGACAAGATGGGGGAGGGGGGAAAGGGGTCTTAGTACCTGCAACCTCAATATATGTCAAGTTGAATATGGTGACCAGGAAAGCTAATGAAGCCTAAGGCTTGCAGTATGAGAAACCTAGTGCCCAGGATCTGCCCTGGTCAGGCTACATCTAATGTACTTTGTTCAGTTCTGACAACTGCATTTTAAGGGAGGACACAGAATGCATCCAGAGGAGGGTGACCATGAGAATGGGAGGACTTGAGATGACAACTTATGAGCGTCTATTTGAAGAGATTGACAATGTTTAATCAGTAAGGAGAAGAGGATAGAACAGCAGCTGACTTCAAGGATTTGAAGGTCTGTCATGTGGAAAAAATAACTTACTTCTTCTTCCTAGTGACCCAGAAAATTGAATCAGAAGTAATGGGTGGACGCTATGGGTCTCACAATGCAGCTTAAGACTTCATTAGCTTTTCTGGTTGCCAAATTGAACTACTGACTCATGTTGAGCTTGCAGGTTGCTAAAAATCCCAGATCTTTTTTTTTTTTCAAATGAATTTTAGTCAAGCCATGTATCTTTCAGCTTTGTTTTAGTTTAGGTTTTTTTTTTTAGGCAATTGGGGTTAAGTGACTTGCCCAGGGTCACACAGCTAGTTAAGTGTCAAGTGTTTGATCTGAGGTCACATTTGAACTCAGGTCCTCCAGACTTCAGGGCCAGTGCTCCATATACTGCGCCACCTAGCTGCCCCTCCGGCTTTGTTTTTGGCTAGGCTTGACTTGGGCCACTCTCTTGCTGGTTCATTTTTGACAATGAAACAAAACAAAAATCAGAGAGTCAGATTTAACCAAAAAAAATAGGCTTAGTGTAAGGAAGAACATTATAAACTATTTTTATTGTTGTTATTCAATCATGTCTGAAAAACCCATTTGGGTTTTTTTTTGGCAGAGATACTGGAGTGGTTTGCCATTTCCTTCTTCAGCTCATTTGACAAATGAGGAAACTGAAGTGAACAAGGTTAAGTGACTTGCCCAGGGTCACATAGATCATTAAGTGTCTGAGGTCAGATTTGAATTCAGGAAGTTGAGATTCCCTTTCTCTAGGCCCAGCACTATTCATTGTGCCACCTAGCTGCCCTACTATAACCATCAGAGCTATCCAAAAGGGAAAAGGGCTAACTCTGGAGGGAGTGGGCTCCTCTCCACTGAAACTCTTTCAGTTTTTGTCTTTGTATCCTCAGCAACTAACACAGTGCCTGGTAAATAGAAGGTGCTTAATTATTGCTTGTCGAATTGAATTGTATGGAATCCAAGGAAAGGCTAAGTACTTATTGCTGGGAATTTTGTAGGAGAGATTCAGGTGTGGGTTGGGCTAGAATGCCTCTGAGGTACCTTCCAAGATTCTGTGATTCTGAAAAGTGCTTTGTAAATGTAAGATGCTTTATAAATGTCAGTTATCTGCATTATTAGTAACTGCATCAAGCTCAGAAATGTTTTAAAGCCTTTTAAATGAAAACAATAGCAATGTATAACAAACTGGTCCAACTATCCATACTGGGAAAACAAAATCAATGAAAACCACATACAGCCCAGACCATGACATGAGCTAAATGGGCAGCTTATCAAATTAGTCCATCAATATGTATATCAATATATACAGATGGACGATGAGCCGGGCCCAGAATTATGCAGGACAAGGAAATAGGGTTGGATTGCATTTGGAAAAATGATCAGTGGTTTCAATGACTCCAAATGGCTACTGCAGAATCCCATTTCTTTGTTGTAGAAATTACACATATCTTTCCTCCCCTCCCACCCCCAGCATGCAGACAGAGCCAAGAGGGGATGATTCTGCCCTCCTTCAATATTCTATATGTTTCATGAAAGTAGTTTGACTAAGGTAATTTGAACTGCCCCAGGGGAAGGAGGGAAAGAGACAGCTGGGTAGAGAATGAGGCACTCTTCCTGAGTCCCTGAATCCAATCTAGAAGACTCTAGCACAATCAGGAGACATATCACACAGGTATTGGAGGAGAAAGGTAAGTCTTAAACCAACATGACCTGACACGCAGCTAGGAATCTGTGTGACTCTGTGTGTGTGTGTGTGTGTGTGTGTGTGTGTGTGTGTGTGTGTGTGTGTGTGTGACTTGAAACTATGGGGGGAAATGTGCAAAAAGAGTTTATGGATAATGGAAAGCATCTGGTCCCGAGGTATATGTATAGCTAAAAACACATCTTTGTTCTCCTTTCTACAGGCCAGTTGCTAGAGAGATGGTCCCTTAGTAAAGAGAATGTGTGCCATATGGCAGAGGATGAGAAGGATGGCAGAACTTTGAAGGTCAACAAACAGGCCCAGCAGAACCTGAGCAGAGATATAGAAAGCAGAACTATGGATGACAACAGGGGACCAATAACGAATTGGCTGGAAGTAAGAACCATCACAAACAAGCAATGATAGGGGGATCATGGAGGGAAGTGCCATCCCCACCCACCCACCCACCCAGGAGCAAGCCTCGGCTTCTCTGCTGGAATTAAAACCTGGTTGGTTATTGTCTTTCATTCTGGAAGAGGACCCAAGTGACATCACTATGTTAGGGTCAAGGTACAGTGTGTCTGACTGTAGCTGATCGGACCAATAAGACCTTGGAAGGCTCTACTACAAGTCAGGCACAAATAGTCCATATGAACCAAAACCTAAGGCAGTACTGTAAACCACAGATCATCCATATATGTGGGGGAAGTTGGCTGGTTGGTGGGTATGACATGCCTTTGGTAAACTTGCAGGTTGAAAGGGCCAAGTTACAAACATATTAAGATGTAAGGACACATCTCCCTCGGAAGGTGAGCCCCTTTCAGATGTGTATGGACCATTTTGGATCTAATCATGGATATGAAGCTTTAGGTAGATCATTTGCATCAGAAAAGGTCACGAAAGACAATGAATTTGCACCTGGACCATAGATAGTTTCTCTGCCTTTTCCCTAGCTTTTCATTTGCATAGATCTAAATAGCTGAACTTGGAGTCAGGAAGATCTGAGTGCAAATGTGACTTCAGTCACTTATTTGCTGTGTGACCCTGGATAAGGCACTAAAGCTCTACCTGACTTAATTTCCTCCCTTGTAAAATAAGGATGATAATAATAGCGTCTAGGATTATTGTCAGGATACAAACCTGAACCCCAGAGCTATTTGTTAATTACTGGGTAAATGGCCACTGTCTGATTAGGACCTACCCTACAGAGATGATGATTTGGGAAATGTGCTTGTGGGTCACCACAAGTTATGGTGAAGTCTTGCCCCAAGAAGACCCAGTCCTGAACCAGGAGGAGCTGTTCACAGGAAAAGCTAAACCTCTGCTTTCCTATCTCCTCCTTGAGGATGACAAGCCTCGGAACTAAGGCCCTGAGAAAGCAGAACTGAAAAGATTAACAGTCTAAGCAAAGGGCTTCTTCTCCTTCTGAAAGCAGAGAAATACCATAGCTGAGGATTGCAATTGAACCTGAAACTGGAGGCAGTGGAGACTATAACTATCCAACCATGGAACCATCCCAGAAAGCATATCAACTGGTCCAAAAGAAACATCACACTTGTAAACTCATCATTATCATATCTAGCATTTATGTGGAACCTACTATGTTCTGGGCACTGTGCTAAAGCTTTGCAAATATTATATCTTTTGTTCTCACAAGTATCCTGGAAGATGGATGCTATTCTTATCCCATTTTACAGTTGAGGAAAAGGAGGCAAGTAGACGTTAAGTGACTTGCCCAAGGTCACTCAGCTAGTAAATATCAGGGGCCACGTTTGAACTCCGACCTTCCTTACCTCCGGGTTCCAGCATTCTGTGCACTATGGTGCCACCTAGTTGCATTAGTACAACACTCGGTAAACCCAGCCACACAACTATGCAAGAGAGACACTACTCTCAAAGATGAAGGCCATGATGAATGCAAAGAGAGAAAAAACACCAAGGGCCTATAGTACTTTAGCTGTGATTTGCTTTATCCGCATATATTCACCATAAACATACTAGCCACCACTGTACTCCAACTTGGCACCCATTTTCCCCAAGGAATTAATGTGCATTTGTGGGAGATCTCAGTCAACCCAGGTTCGTGGAGGGATGTTTTATAACTATTGTTCTTGCTATACCATTTGAGAAAAATGCCTTGTCTAAGGGCGAATTGAGTTTAGTGCTAGATTGCTAGTGGGAAGCAAACTGGTAGAGGTCCTTGAGAAGAGTTATGCCCTTGAACCCCAAGAGCAGTCAGCCATCTAAAGACCCAACCAATGAGCACTAGTATAATTTGGGGAAGTGGCTCAAATCTGAGTACTATTTGTCTCACTGCTTTCTCAATGAAACTGTTCATGTTTTGAGCTTTGTGAACCCATGTAAGGCATGTTAGGGACTTTTTGTGGGTGTTATATTATCAAGTTCTCAGATCATTTGTTTGGGGGCAATGAAACGAGGAATGAGTTCTATTAAGTGTCCCCAGACTCTGGGTTAGGCAAGAGTCTCTGAACATAACAAAGGTTGTTTCAACCTTCATCACCAATATTCTCTCAATAGTGCTGTATGTCTGATAGTGGTCAAACACTATAGTGTTGGAAGAATAAAAATTGCAAAATAATCCAAAGTATCACTGAAAGATGTATCGTATGCACAAGTGGACTGAAGCCCATTACAAAAGATGGTTTGCATCCCTAAAGTGGTATAAAACATACAAAGATATGTGTGAGTAGAAAGAGAGGTTAGTCAGTCACGTAAAAAGAATAAAAGAAAAGAGATGATCAGCCTGAGTTGCAGATAAGCAATCATGGAATATTAAAAGAATATGAGGGAAAACCTCTAGGATATCCATTAGATAGTCTGCAGAGCATTTATAAAAAACACATGGACAGTAAATTCACAGGCCTAGAGGACATGGTGGGGCTATGATCTCCACCATTAGGTAGATTACCCACCCATCCCAATGTAATCCAGGATATCCAAAAGGACTATGGGGTAGAGTACTGCATTAAACACCAGGACAGAGATGGAAAGGATACAACCCTTGTTCTTACGTTGCTTTAGAATATAATTTTAATGTATGAGTAAATTATTTTTTCCTTTAAATCTTGCGTTGTGTGGAGGAGAAAAATAAAGGGCAATCTGATTATTTGGGACCTGATTTTGTATCACTGGCTTTGCAACCTTGGAAAAGTAACTTCTCCTCTCTAGCCCTTGGTTTCTTCTTCTGTAAAATGATGGGGGGGGAGGTGGTCTAGACAGTTTTTAAGGTCTTTTGTAGCTCTGTAGTCTCCTAAGTCCTATAAACTGATGTACCTAGTCACCAGGAAAGACTTGAAGACAATGGGACATTATTCACCAGCTGACTTCCATTTTGGATCCACAGTGTTTTCCAAAGCACAATGTAAGGGCACCACTGTTGTTTAGATATTAATATAAATCATCTGGGCCTCAACAAGCAAGTCTGAGTAAACCTGTGTTTAATGTCAAGTTTATATTAATATTTGCATTAACAAGATTGATAATTTACAAATTTACATAACAATACATATGTAAAGGCTGAGCTAAGTTTGGGTTTACACACGTTTACATAATGTTTACAGATTGATTGATTAGACAAACTTGGGCATAAATCTGAGTAAACCACAGGCTGTTTTTTCCCTCTGAGCTGGGTATCCTATGTCTTAATAAATGGGCTAAGCTTTACCTAAGTCCTCTATTATAACCTTCACAGAAGATTTGATATTTTGTGAAAAGTAATTTTAACTGAAAAGACTAAGATGAAATCATTGGCACTATTTCCCCCCTTAATCTCCAGCCTGTCTTTGTGAGAAAAGTAGATGCATGTGCTTAAACAGTTCTCTGGTAATGATAAAAACTCAGCCTCAGGCAGGGAAGCCAGAGTCAAGGCTACCCCCTTATCCTGTGATCTTATAGAATCTTTGGACAGGCTGGGACCTTGAGAGGTCATCTCCATCACAACCGGACTCAGGCAGGCCTAAATCTGAACTAGCCCAGACAAGTGATGAGTGAAACGTAACCTAATAGCTGGCATTTATAGAGGACTTCAAGGTTTGTCTCTTTACAAATATGTGTTTCATTTTATGCTCACAACAACCCTGAAAGGTAGGCAACTTTATAATCCTCATTTTGTAGATGAAGAAACTGAGGTCGACAGAGGTTAAGAGGTTTGCCCAGGGTCACATACCTAATCGTTGTATAAGGCAGAATTTGAACTCAGGTCTTCCTGGTTTCAACTCCTATACCCTAAGCACAATGCCATTTAGCCTACTTGCCAGTAACACACATTTCAGTAATACCTTAAGGTCAACAAAATGCTTTCCTCACATCTCTGGGGTACTTAAATAGATCTATTATCTCATTGATGTGAGCATTCCTTCCGTTAATGTAGACTGCAATCCATCCTAAGCGGGTTCTGTTCATGATTTTCCACAGGCCTGAAAAAGGAAGTTATCAACATCCAGCTTGGAAGAGGATCATCACTGGATATGGTCCAGATGGATTCACAACTGAATTTTATCAAACATTCAAAGAACAATTAATTCTAATACTACATAAACTATTTACAAAAATAGCAAAAGAAGGGCTATAAATCAGTTCAATGATATAGATATGATCTTCATACACAAACCAGGAAGAGTCAAAACAGAAAAAAGAGAGCTATAGACCAGTATCCCTAATGAATATTGATGCAAATTTTTTAATAAAACATCAGTAAGAAGACAACAGTAAAAAAAAAAAAGCAACATATTACGAAGATTATATACTATCATCAGGTTGGAATTCTACCAGGAATGAAGGGTTGGCTTAATCTTAGGAAAGCTATAAATTTAATTAGCCATCCTAATAACACAATCAACAAAAATCATATGATTATCTCAATAGATACAAAGCTTTTAATAAAATTGAATACCCATCTTAGTGTTAAAAATACCAAATACATGGCAATTAATGGACCTTTCCTTAAGATGATAAATATTATATCTATATCTATATCTATATCTATATCTATATCTATATCTATATCTATATCTATATCTATATCTATATCTATATCTATATCTATATCTATATCTATATCTATATCTATATCTATATCTATATCTATATCTATCTAATGCTAATGAATATATTACATATGTATGTATAACCAAAGGCTATCATTACATATAATGGAGATAAACTAGAATCCTTTCCAACAGAATCTGGGTGAAACAAGGGCATCCATCATCACCACTGCTATCTGACACTGTACTAGGAATTCTAGCAATAGCAGTAAGACAAGAAAAAGAGATTTGGGAAACAAGCATAAGTGAAGAAGAACCAAAATTATCATTTTTTGCAGATGATATGATGGTATACTTAAGGAACCTGAAAGAGTTAACAAAATTAATTGAAACAATCACTTCAGCAAACTTGCAAGATTTAAAATAAATCCACAGAAGTCATCATGATACCAATGTCTACAAGATACCACTGAACCCACAAGGAAAAGGGAAAAAAGATAAATTCCATTTATAACTACTATAGAATGTAAAAAAAAATACTTGGGAGTCTACCTACAAAGATATACATAAGACCTATATAAATAAATACAAACCACTGTCTATAAAGTCTATAAAAATATAGACTTAAGTTATTGGAAAAATATTAATTGTTCACGAATAGGATATCAGTATGAAAGCTTATTCATTGTTATACTAATCAATCCACCAAAGGATTACTTTGCAGAATTAGAAAAAAATAACTAAGTTCATATGCTGGCAAAAAAAAATTCAAGAATCTCAAGGGAAATAATGAAAATAAGTGAGAGCAAAGGGGTCTATCAGGGCCAGATCTTAAACTATAATACAGAACAATAATTCTCAAAACACTTTGGTACTGGTTAAAAAACAGAGAAATCAGTCAGTAGAATTAGGTCCACAATATACAGAAGCAGATTTGACTAGCACTCTAGTATCTGCTAAACACAAAGATCCAATATCTTATACCATATAACACTAATAAATGACCTGTTTCCTCATCTGTGAAAGAAGGGAGAAGAAAATGTGCCGTTCTTGCAATACCTTATAGAGTTTCAAGGGTCAAATGAGACAATGCATGTGAAAATGTTTTGCAAACTGCTATACAAAGATTATTCCCTCTTCCCCTCCCAAATCACAGGATTTACTATCAGGACAGAGTTCATGGCTTCTTAACTTGGGGTCCATGGATCTTTGAGGGACCCTAAAGAGTCTGTGGATAGATTTCTGTTAACTAGAACTATAATTTCTATAAACTGTGAATTTCAATGGGAAAAAAATAATTTTTATTTCAATAGAATCAGTTCCCTTTGTCTTCTTATGTACTTTATTTTATGTATTTAAAAACATGTTTCTGAGAAGGAGTCCATTGGTCTCACCAGACTGCTAAAAGGGTCCTTGGGACCAAACAAAAATAACCTTAAGAACCCTTGGCTTATATCCTGTGCAACCACAGGAATATCATTTAACTTCTCTAAGTTTTTTTATTGTCTATAAAATGGGAACAACAATACTTGAACTGCAGGGTTTTCAGTTCTTAAAGAATTGAAAATTAGTACCCATGGGAGGAAGAACAGCAGAAAGAGGTGTGTGTGTGTGGGGGGGTGTGTGTGTGGGTAGGTGTGTGTGTGGGTGTGTGGGTGTGGGTGTGTGTGTGGGTGTGTGGGTGTGTGTGTGTGGGGGGTGTGTGTGTGTGTGTGTGTGTGTGTGGGTGTGGGTGGGTGGGTGTGTGGGTGTGTGTGGGTGTGTGGGTGTGTATGGGTTGCAACACATAAAGAGGAAGTTACAGAGAAGTGGGCTATGTCACCCAAGAAATGTCTGAGAGAAAAGGAAGATGTCGAGAGGAAGCCAAAGCCCTAACCAATGGACAGCCCATATACTACATTGCTATCTTTACATTTCCCACGCTACCAATCTGTTCTTTTTGTTGTTGTTGTTAATACAAATTTACATCTCTAAACAAAATTTAAAAAGATGTTTAGAGATATAAACTTTTCCCTGTGGGCTGATTTTGGCTACATCCCAAATGTTTTAGCATGTTGTCTCATTGTTATCATTGTCTTTAATGAATTATTATTTCTATGATTTTTTCCTTGATCCAACTGTTCCTTAAGTTTGTTAGTCTCCATTTAATTTTTAATAGTTTTCTTTCCCAGTAGGCTTTTAATTAATATAATTTTTATTACATTGTGTTCAGTAATGGATATGAATAGTATTTCTCCTTTTCCTGATTGGCTTATGAGTTTTTAATGTCCTGCCACATGATAAGCTTTTATAAAGATTTCACACACAGCTGAGAAATATGTATATATTTTTCTATTTCCATTCAGTAATTGCCAGAGGTCTATCATATCTAAGTTTTCTAAAAAAAAAAATTTCACGTCTTTAATGTCTTTCTTTTTGGTTAGATTTAGCTAGGATTGATAGAACAAATTGGGTTTTACCACTATTATTGTTTAAGTGTCTATTTCTCCTTATAATTCATTTAGTTTTTCCTTCAAGTATTTAGAAGCTGTGCCATTTGCTACACATATGTTAAGTATTCAAATCAATTCATTACCTATTACCTTTCCCCCCAAAATGTAATTACCCTCTTTTTTCTTTTAATTAAGTCTATTTTTGCTGCTGCCTTTTCTAATTGCTACCCCTGCTTTTTTGTGTTAAGGTATAATTAATTTTTCCCCCTCCCTGTTTTTAACTCGGTGAGTCTTATGTTTCAAGTGTGTTTCCTATAAACAACATATTGTTGGATTTTGCTTAATCTATTTTGCTAACTTCTTCCATTTTTGTGGGTGGGTGTATCACCTGTATAACTGTCAATAGTTATAATAATTGTTTATTTCTCTCCATCTTATCCTCTTAAATTTTTTCTTCCCTATACTCCTCTCTTTCTGTTTATTTCAAATTATTAACTTTTTTTTCCCTTTTAACCTTTTTGTCATTATCCCCTATCTAAGCTTGGAGTTTGTTTTGCTTATGATTAATCCTTCCTTAAATCTACCCTCATTCCTATACTCTCCTTTCCCATCTTCTTGTTCCTATCTGTAGCCCTGTTAAGTAGAATGTATTCCTATACCAAATTTTCTCTTTCCCTTTCTCTCTCTCTGCCCACATTAGACCAGTTTGGTGAAAGCAAAGTCCAAGTGACACTCTCTCTCCCTACTCCTTTCATGTTTTCATATACTAATTCTACTCAGACATCCAGATGATGTATTAATACATTCCCCCATCTTTTGTCACATTTCCCCCTAACATAGCCTTCTAAACCACCTTCTTTCTTTCTTTCTTTCTTTCTTTCTTTCTTTCTTTCTTTCTTTCTTTCTTTCTTTCTTTCTTTCTTTCTTTCTTTCTTTCTTTCTTTCTTTCTTTCTTTCTTTCTTTCCTTCCTTCCTTCCTTCCTTCCTTCTTTTTTGGCAACATCTTCAAAACATAACAAAATGATTTGTAGGTCTTCTTTCCCAATTGACTACCTCTATGACCTCTTTCTGACTTTAGAATTCTTTTTTTTTTTTGGCTAGGCAATGGGGTTAAGTGACTTGCCCAGGGTCACACAGTTAGTAAGTAGCGTCAAGTGTCTGAGGTTGGATTTGAATTCAGGTCCTCCTGACTCCAAGGCCAGAGCTCTATCCATTGCACCACCTACCTGACCCTGCTTATTACTTTTAAGATCAAATGCAAATCTCTAATTTTGGCATTTAAAGCCCCTCACAATCTGGCTACAATCTACCTCTCCAGCCTTATTATACCTCATTCACCCATTCAGGGACTGTATGGTTCAATCAAACTGTCTATTTTGCCATTCCTCACTGATGACCTTCATCTCTGGTCTCAGTGTCTTTACAGGGACTGTCTCATACCTGGAAGGCTCTGTTACCTCACCTCCACCATCTTAGAATCCCTAATTTCCTTCAAAGCTCAAAGACTACCTCCAACATGAGACCTTTTCTGATCTCCCCTAGAGACTAGTATCTCCCTTCCTTTCCCCCCCCCACCCCTAAGACCCCAGAACCTTGTATTATTTTTATGTACTTATACATATACATGGTCTCTGCCCCGCAGAATATAAGCTATTGGAAGGCAAGGGCAATTTCATTTTTATATTTGTATCTCTGCCCTGAACACACAGTGGGTACTTAATAAAATAGTCATTGACTTTTGCCTATTTTAACTCTGTGACTCAATTCCTTTTGCTGTAATGCGAAGATGATATTACTATGAAATACCTAGGAGACACATTCCACATTCTCTTTCAAGAAGCCAGACTAGATAATATAGGAATCACAAGCTCTTTGTCCCTATGTCTAGGACCAGGTGGCTTCCCCAAAGAAAACTGGGCAATCCCTTTATGACCATTGAGGAGATGGTCAGCAAGCTGGGTCATTCTTCCTTCTCCCCTCAAAAGTGCAGAAAGGTCTGCATTTCATCAGTTACAATCCTTCAGACACAGACTTTCTGAGCTGTAAGAAACCTTAGACATCTTATAGTTCAATCTCTTCATTTTACAGAGCAGATAATGGGGGGGAAGGGGGAGGGAAGGAAATAAATATTTACACAGCACTGGCTATGCACCAGGCACTGTTCTACATGCTTTACAATTATTATTTCATTGGGTCTTCACAACAAAGGCAGAGGTTAAAAGACTTTTCCTGGGGTCATACAGCTAGTGTTTTAGGCTAGATTTTCCCTCTAGTCTTCCTGACTCCAGGTATATCACTGTATCCATAGAATATGATTAAGTATTGTAGGAAAAGAGAAAGAGACCAATGATATAATATGATCAGAAGCCCTGCAATCTTCTATAATCTCTATCTGTGTAACCTTGAATGAGTTCTTCAGTCTCTCAGCCTTGTGTGTAAAATCATAAAGTACTATATGAACGTGAGATATTCTCAATGCTTACACTAACAACTATATTACTAATAATAAGAGAATTATGCGAGCCAGCCACTTCCTATCTTTATGTCTAAATGAATACATTGGCCACTTAGTAACAGCAGTACCTGCCTTCACTGTCCAGTGCTTGGCATAGTACTTGGTCCATAGTAAGCACTTAATAAGATTTTTTTTTTCATTCAATCATTTCTTTGCTAAAAGGTATCTTTAAGTGTCTGATTACAGATGGCCTTGGGCTAGAAACCTTATCAAAAAGTTTTATATTATAGTTCCACGTCTCTTTTTGCTTTATAATCTGAGGGAAAATCTATCATAAACAACATAGGAAGATAGAAAATATAAAAATCTTCAATGAAAACATGGTCTTACATATACCCTGTAAAATCCAATTCAAATCCCATTAATTCTGGATTGGTGATCATTCCGACGTAGGCTGAACTGAAATTTCCCTTCATATTATCTGGGAAGAATGAAGCTCTAGCTGAGTAAGTCATTAGTCCTTTTTTTTTTTTAAATCATGTTAGGGAAATGTTTAGCCTACTTAAGAAAACAAAAACTTTTTGCTCATGTTAAAGGGCACTTTTAGCAGCACCTCATTTGTATACTTGGTGCTGCTAAAATATAAATGAAATATGATATATAAATAGAATAGAAATAAAATAAATATATACTGGGGCAACTAGGTGATGTAGTGGATAGAATACGGGGCTCAAAGTCAGGAAGACTCATCTTCCTGAACCTGGCCTCATGTACTTACCAGCTGGGTGACCCTGGGCGAGTCACTTAATCCTGTTTGCCTCAGTTTCCTCATCTGTAAAATAAGCTGGAGAAGGAAATGGCAAACTACTCCAGTATTTTTGCCAAGAAAACCCCAAATGGGGTCACAAAGAGTTGGACAGGATTAAAAAACAACGGACCAATAACAGCAAGTTTGTATACTCCATTGTGGTAAAAAGTTGGCCCAGGGTTCGCAAATACTATGCTTGTGGAGTACAAACAGGTCTTACCAATTAGAAAGGCTTCAGGTATTGGCTAGAAACAGTGTGGGGGTTTGTTTTCTGAAGATCAGCTTACCTAAATTCAGAGAGACTTATCACGAGGCTGCAGAGGTGACTAATCCAACCGTATAGGATTGGAGTAATAGTGGGCCAGTATGTCATCTGCACTGAAAGAGATAGGACTCTCAGTATCAAACTGACAGATTCTTAGGATGCTGAAGTATAATAAAAAGCCATTTCTCTTAAAAATATTCTACAATCTAACTTTACAATAATTCAGTCAGGATCCTCACCAAGTCCTCAGCCCAACCTTGATCTTGATTTTCAATGTGTATTGAATAAATAACAATAGTAGCGAACAAGTACGTAGTGTATTAAGGTGTGCCAAACATCATAAATACTTTGTCTCATTGGAACCTCACAACAGCCCTGTGAGGGAGGTGCTAGAGCTGTTATTATTTCCATCTTACAGATAAAGAAACTTAACTCAGAGAGGTCAAGTCACTCGCCCATGGTCACAAGGCTAAAAGTGATATGGGCAGGATTTGAACCTAGGTCATCTCCAAGTCATGCCTTCTGGACTCTGGCCGTCTCTTTTTGCTACCAGAATTCAAACTGCCACGCGTTGGTCTCAGGGCTCTGACTGGAGAAACTTCACCATCTATAATGGCTGATCTCTCCCACCACATAGTTCCCATCTCCAATCCATGTCACCTGCACTCTAGCTGCTTCTTCTGACTGAAACTCAGAGCCCTGCGGCTCTGGACTCAAATTGGTAAACGTTCGCTTTATCTAACAAAGTCCCTGGCCCTTCTCATCCCTCCCTAACTCAAATTGCTTTGCCAGTACTCTCCTGTCCCAATTTTTTGCTCTAATTATCTTTTATGTATTGCCTTCCTTTATTAGAACTCCCCTTGAGAGGGGGAGAAAGAGAATCTTGCTGGTTTGTTTGTGGATCCCTAGAACTCAGTCCAGTGCCTGGAATACAGTAAGTACTTAACAAACACTTTTTCATGAATTCATTCATTTCTGACTCCATGTCTATCACTCTTCCCATTACGCACACTGCCTCAGATTCAGGATGCCCCAGTGCACGCAAGGAGGAAGAGTGGGAATCTCTTGACTAGGAAGTTTTCTTGGAAGATGTGATTTTAGTGGTTGTTGCATGATAAAAGAGAGACAATATTGGGAGCCTGAAAAAGGAAGTTATTAACATCCAGCTCGGAAGAAGATCATCACGGGATATGAAGTCAAAAGACCTGAGGTCAAAGCCCAGCTAACTTACCTATGTGATTTTGAAGAAGTCATTTTTCTCTAGGAATGTTTCTTCACTTGTAAAATGATGATGAAGTTGGACTAGATGATCATTAAGGTTCCTTTTGACCGAAAATCCTCTGATCCTTACGTGCGTAGGTGCAGGATGACTGGACAGATGCACCATTGGATGTGTTTTGGGGAGATCAGAAGGGAAATTCTAGGAAGCTTTCAGGCAAGCAGAGCTCTTATTTTGAAAAAAAAATGCTCTAAACTCCTTTGAAAAGACTTCTTTTTGTTTCAGGTTTCCAATGGACAAGGTTGGCAAAGGCCCAGAAAGACCTCAAGGGCAATATTTTAGGGTGTTTCAGTTTACAAGGATGATGGAAATTGGCAGAACTCTGTGCTGGACTTTGTACAACACCTACCCATTGTACCCATGAGTCTTGCTAGTGTGATTTTAAACACCCATAAAATCAAGTCTTATTGATTGGAAAAACATAATAGCTTCTTGGAAGAGGTCCTTGCTTCTGTGCAAATCAAGTATGCACAATGTTCTAGCTATAGACAATTGACCCAGGAGTCCTTTGGAGATGATACAGGATAAAACATAAACATGTCTACAGAGCTTCTTTAAATGAAGCATTAGTGCCTATAAGTCACGTCAATATTTCGGACTTTTCCAATTCTGGCAAAGTAGCTGTTAGCTGTGTCCAAGATCAACTTAATATCATCTTTGTTGGGGTGGAGTGATGCTTGGGGGTTTTCCTCCTGCAATTTCTTTGAGATTTATTTCTTCTTGTAATGATTGTTTCTTGATTGACTTTCACACATTATGCTATGAGCTCCTTGAGAGCAGAGCCTGGCTTTGTTTTTGTTTATTTGGATTTTTTGGTTTTGTTTTTGCCTTTCTTTGTATTCCCAGGGTCGTGCCTGGCACATAGTAGGCACTAAATATAGTTGACCAACTGACTATAATAAGAAGCCACAAGTGACATGCACAGATGTTACTAAACTGAAGAATGGAGTCAGCACAACCTTGAGCACCACTGGAGCCAGAAGACATGGGTTCAAATGCCACTTCTGAATCCTACCATTTGCATGACCTTTGGCAAATCAGTTAGTTTTCCAGAACTCTGGGCTCCTCATTTATAAAACAAAGGGGTTGGCCCTGAGGCTCCTGTGCTCCTTTCCATTTCTAGACTTTTTGATCCTATGACCCTAAATTTCAATCCAAATGCTCAGTTAAAAATCGTGTGATGGAAGGGTCATTACTGGGCCCTGAGAAGTATGCCTACACAAAGCTCTCTTTCACAAGAATTCACAGTCCTAAATGGTTTACAAATGGAGAGGCAAATGGAGTGATTAAAGTGACTTGAACGGCAAGTAGATTTGGGTTCAAATTTCATCTTCGATATTTATTAGTTATGCAAACAGAAGCATGTTATTTCACTTTTTTAGGCCTCGATTTCCCCATCTATAAAATAGGGATAATACCAGTGGTGCCTAATTTGAAGGACTGTTGGGAAGTTTAAATGAGATTATATACACACAAGTGTATACATACACACACACACACACACACACACACACACACACACACATATATATATGTATATATATATATATATATATATATATATATACACACACACACATACATTTAGGGGGCAGCTAGGTGGTACAGTGGATAAAGCACTGGACCTGGAGTCAGACACTTACTAGCTGTGTGACTTAGGATAAGTCACTTAACCCTGTTTGCCTTAGTTCCTCATCTGTAAAATGAGCTGGAGAAGGAAATTGCAAACCACTTAAGTATCTTTGCCAAGAAAACTTCAAATGAGGTCATAAAGAGCTGGACACAACTGAAAAACAACTGAACAGCGAGGACAACGCATACATATTTATATATGTATATGTATACACACACGTGTGTATATGTATATATAAAACAATTTGTAAACTTTAAAATGGTATGTAAATATCAGCTATTATTATTACAAAGTTTTGTGTTGTTGTTTTCTCACAACTACCTCTGGGTGAGGCATGAAGTACAAATATCATTACCTTCATGTTACAGATAAGGAAATGGAGTAAAAAGTCCATGGGCACATGGCTAGTAAGGGATAAAGATAAGACCTGAACCCAGATCTTTTGACTTTAAGCCCAGTATGCCAGGCTTTCATAGAATGCCACATCCGTGGAAAGTAAGAGGGGAAAATCTAGGCATAAACTATTCTACTTGGATTTGGGGTGTGGGCGGCAAAACAGAGATCATGATTAAATGTCCACTAGTAGACTATGCCAAATAAACCTTCTCAGGCCCCTTCCCAGGGGTTTATAACAGGTGAAAACAAGCCTACACAGAGTAATCAAGAGCACTAAAAACATAATTCTCACTAATCTAGGGCAATTAAATTGATTTCATTTGGCTTTTCTCAAAATTTTCTTTTGTGTTACCAAAGATACTCAAATATCATGAAGTGTTCATAGGGAAAAGTATAAAAATAGGTATAGATTTATGAATGGAAATCAATTAAACAAACCTTTACTAAGCACCTATTATATGCAAGGCATTGTACCAGGAGAGATGTCATTTGAAAATGAAATACTCCCTGTCTTCAAGAAGCTCACATTCTGCTGTAATGATGCAATATGGGCACGGAGAAGTAAACATGAGAGAATCTGAGGAGGAAGAGAGCACTGATGACTCAGGGAACCAGGAAGGCATCATGTTGATGCTGTCACCTGAGCTAAGCTGAAAGGAAAGCTAGAGATTGATTCGAAGATGCAAAAGTAAAAAGGAACATCCGGACTGGACAGACTACACAAAGATACAGAGAGAAGAGACAGGATGTCAAATTTGATGAACAGCTTGGTAGGGAAGTCTGGCTGGAATGCAGAGTTCAGGAATGCAGGTAATCTAAAATAAGACTGGAAAGATAGGAGGGGCCAGATTGATGAGAGCTTTAAATGCCAGGCTAAGCAAGTTTGCATTTTATTTTTGAGGCAAAGAAAAGGTGACAACCCATTATATTTATACAAATGAACCAGGAACAAAAACATCTGCCTCTTTTACCAGATAAAATTACTCTATCCCAGATATGATTTAAAATAGAACTGAAAGTCAAAGATCTGGGTTTTTGGCCATGCCTCTAAGTAGAGTAACTTAGGGTTCATGTTTCTGGCCTTGATTTTCTTCAACTGTAAAATAAGAAGAATGGACCAGAGGAGTGGTTTTCAAAGTTTGGTCCTCAAACCCCTGGGTATCCCAAAATGCTTGCAAAGGGTCCCCAAGATCAAATCTATTTTTATAATAATATTAAGACAATATTTTTCTATTATACTCCTCCATTTTCCAACTACATGTCTGTGTGGTCCAGATCTTCTTCATATACTTCAACCAAAACAACAAATTGCGACAGATTGAATGCAGAAGCAGATGTGAGAATCTAGGTGTCTATTTAGCCAGACTTAAAGAGATTTGCAAAGATATGTAAAACAATGACATCTTCTCACTAAGTTTTTGTGTTTTGGAAAATATAGGGTTTTTAAATTTAAAATGTTATGTAAATATGTAATAGGTTAATTGTTTCTTTAATAAATTAATGCCTATTCGATAATTTACCAGTTTTAGTTTTTAATATGGTAAATATTGATAGATATTTTGTTGTCCAGTCTTTTCAGTTGTGTCTGGCTCATTGTGACCCCATTTGGGATTTTCTTGGCAAAGATACTAGAGTGATTTTCCATTTCCTTCTGCAGCTCATTTTACAGAAGAAGAAATGAGGCAAATAGGGTTAAGTGACTTGCCCAGGGTCACATAGCTAATAAGTGCCTGAGGTCAGATTTGAACTCAGGTTTTCATGATTCCAGGCCCTGCGCTCTATCTACTGTGTCACCTAACTGCTTCACTGAAAGTTCTAGCCTACATTAATAAAGGCTCTTTGGTGTTCCAAATAATATTTAAAAGTGTAAAGGGACCTTGAGACCAAAAAATTTGAGAACTACTGGACTAAATAACTTCTCAGTTCTCTTATAAAATTTTTAATGCACACCCAGGAAAAACAGAAGCTAAAGATTTCAAGCTTGAATCTAGACATCAGACTGAACCCATAAAACAAAGGCAAAACTTGGTCCTCTCCAGGCAAGATGTATGGAGCTTATATAAAGATATCAAGGAGAAATCTGTGGCTGTGTATATCAAAAGACCTCCTACCATCTTGAAGCCAAAGCTCAATGAGAAGACCACAGAACATTAGTACCTACACAAGCCCAATCTTACCCTACATCTTTGGAATAGTAAAAATGCATGACAGACTTAGAAAGTATCCAAAATAAAACATATACAGTGTTAATGAATAACATAAGGTCTATCACCCAAGCCAGCTATAAAAACATTTACACTTGTGGTTAAAAAGGAGGAAGAGGATTGATAGATGTTTTCAAAACATGTGCTAAACAGATCAAAACCTTACAGAAATACTTCTGGAGCACACAGGTGTTCAGCTAACCACACACACTGGATTTATCAAATATTACCCAAAGTGGTTTGCCATCTGATGGCACCTATGAAATGACTAAGACCTAAGAGTGAAATCCCACGGCCTTTCATGAGTAATAGCTACATGAACTCAACCAACAATATGCCAGAAGAAAGCATCAAGCAAATAACTGATTTTGTGGACTTTTTTTTTTTTACAGAAGTGGAGAGGTTTGTAATAGCAATACAAGCCATATAATTTCCCTCAGAAATTACAAATTTAATCCTTAAATAATCAGGCATTAGTGTTCAACGTAGATAACGCAAAAAAAAAAAAAGTTCAACATATGGCTGCAGGTGGCAAAAATTTAGCACCTACCAAGTACTTAGAAAGACACAATTTGAGGGCCAAAATTACAGACCAGGAACTTTCTGTCTCACATAAATTGACTGATAACAATCTTCATGCAACAAATAAAAATCCCAGAATATCACCGACAGTTCAAGAAATGAATTGTACTAGAATTAGAGCATGATCGCTAACAAACCTGCTGTTCATCATCATCTGGAGATAACATTGGCCATGAAAAAATTTAAGGACATTTTTATTAGCTGTAACCATAGCAAATATTCATAACTTCCCAATTAGATGGAATAAAAAGTTTTCCAAATATAGAGACCTTGAAGAAGAAATAAAAACCATGAGAAGCAGAATGAATGACTTCCCACCCTGTCTGCTGTTGTAATTATCCTGAAGATACTTTCAGTGAGCCTTCAAAAGATGAAACTGCATTCCAAAACTTTTATGCAGTTGCTAAAGCAATCATTTCTCTACTTGTTCAATAGTCCATAACACAGTAAACATAAAAGAATTATAGCATGATAGAGACCTGCCATGAGACCATTCTATCTGGGTGGGTAGGTGACACAAACTGTGTGTCCCTGGGCAAGTCACTTAATCTTGTTTGCTTACATTCCTAATCTGTAAAATGAGCTGGAAAAAGAAATGGCAAGCCACTACAGTATCTTTGCCAAGAAAACCTCAAATAGGGTCAGGAAGAGTCAAACACAACTGAAAAAAACAACTGAACAACAATAACATTTCTATCTGAACTTCATCAAAAGGATGAGAAAACCAAAGCAATGAAAATAACAGTAAAACTAATTTATTGAACATTCCATAGTAAGCAATTTTAATTAAATGCTACTGTGTACTTGCTATTCTACTAGGCTTATATAAAGGATAGATAAGACATGATTCTTGCCCTAATAGAGATTGCCATCTAGTAGAGAGATGAGGCACAATTGCAGATACTAATAATATATACTATTACTTGATAAGAACATAAAAGAGTTGCAAAATAAAACGTTATATGAAATACAAATTAGAAGTTCATTACATGGGGGGAGACGAGTCAGAGAAAGCTTCATGGAGTAGGTAGCATTTGAATTGGGCTTTAAAGAATTAGAAGAAATTCAGAACAAATAGAAGGAGAAGAAGTAAATTAAAGGCACAGAAAAGATCATTAGAAAGACACAGACAAGACAGCCTATGATAAGTCTGAGAACACAGAGTAGTCCAGTTTGCCTGGCATGTAAAGTTCATGGATAGCACCAAATTGTGAAAGACATTTAATACTGCTCTAGTCAGTCAACCAATAAGCATTTACCAGCACCTACTATGTGCTAAGAGCTGGGGATACAAAAAGAGGCAAAAGATAGTCCCTGCCCTCAAGGAGCTTACAGTCTAATGAGGAAGAAAGCAAGCAAACAACCATGTACAAACAGGCTATATATCATAAACGGGAAACAAGTGACAGTGGGAAGGCACTAGAATTAAAAGGAGTTGGGAAAGGATTCCTATAGAAGGTGGATTTTAGTTGAAAACTAGGAGGCAGAGATGAGGGATTTATATTAGGGAGCCATTAAAAGCTTTTTGAACAGAAGAGTAACATGGCTAGATTGATGCATAAAAAAAGATTATTCTGCCAGTATAATGATTGGAGAGGGGTCAGAAAATGAGTACAAGAAGCTATTGCAACAATCCAAGTGGATTGTAATGAAGGGCTGTTGCAGGAAAATGATTGTAAAAATAGGAGGATGTATGTGAGGTGGAAAATAAGGTCTTTGTAACTGATATAATATGAAGAGAGGAAAAAGCAGGGGGATTAGTGGTCCCAGATTATAAATAGTGAAGTCAGGAGTATCAGGTTTAGATGGAAAGATAAGTTTTAGACACAGTGAGTTCGAGTTGCTCCTGAGACAGCCAAGTAGAGATATCCCATAGGCAGTTTGAAATCTAGGTCTGGAACTCAGTTTAATTCAACAGATATTTATTATGTCTACTCTATGCATATAGTCATCTACATGGAAGTGGTTGTTAAAGCTATGAGATAGATTACTGGTGCAGACTACTATGAAATAGGAGCTAGGGCTATTTGTGACTTTAAGTGTGATGCCTACAGATCCAGCCCACACTCCAGAACCCTGGGGATCTTCACAGTTAATGAGAGATGAAGCTAAAGTAGTACCAGAGATAGTAGAAGAGAAGGAAAATTTAGATGGTGAATATTTATGAATAGCTGGGTGGCACAGTGGATAAAGCAACTAGCCCTGGAGTCAAGAGGACCTGAATTTAAATCTGACTTCAGACACTAACTGTGTGACCCTGAACAAGTCACTTACCCTTGTTTACCCCAGTTTCCTCATCTGTAAAGTGAGCTGGTCAAGGAAATGGCAAAACCATTCCAGTATCTTTGCTAAGAAAACCCCAAATGGGGTCATGAAAATTGGCCCTGACTGAAACAACAACAAACAACAACAAAACCATCACCCACTTCACAAGGTTATCGCAAGGATCAAATGAGGGAATATTTGCAAAATGCTTAGCACAGTACCTGGAACAGAGCAGGAACTACATAAATGCTTGTTCCCTCCCTTCCCCTGCTGTGTACAGCCTTCCCCCACAGCTGTGACATTGTGGGGAAAGTCCTGGACTAGGTCTATAACAGACCCTACTTTGAACTCACTGCTTGAATATAGGGAAGTGACTTAATCTCTCCAGGCCTTGCTTATGTCATCTATAAAAGGAGGGACATGGGCAAGATAGTGTCCAAAGTCCCTTCTAGCTCTAAGCATCGGTGACTCAGATCCAACATTGTTGTTTTTAATTCACAAATTCTGTCCCTATCCCTAATGGAGTATTGAGTTTTTATAGGCTTGTCCTCCTGCAACTTCTTTTTTTTAAATCACCTCTTACTGGTCCTGGCTATCAGTATATGGATGGGCCTCAGTTTCTTCATTTGTAAGGGGCTGGACTAGAAGACCTTGAAAGTCCTTTTCAGGTATAATATTCTATGATTCATTATGATTGTATCACTGGAAAGTATGGAAGGGGCTGAAGAATATTTTGCACATCTACAAAATTTTTACAGACCTTTATTTATATCTGTTGCACCAACCCACAGGTCCTATTTTTTTTTCCTTAGATTTTGAAAATCCACGGTTCCTATCTTCCAGATGCTGCATTTAGCCAGATTAACCCATGGCTAATTAGTGGCAGCTCACTGCATTCAAACAAATGGGTCTCCATTATGTTTTTGACCTCTCCATTCAAGCAAGAGGGATTAGTTCAGATCTCCTGCCTTTGTTATCAGATGATTAACTGGTGGAATATGATGGCAATTTGGCTGTGTTCTCTCTCTTGAAGGAGAGAGCATTACTCTGGGAAATCTCTCAGGCACAAATTCTATTCTTGGTCAAGGCAGCAGTGAAGGAGTACACTTCTCTGCAGGGTTGTTTCTTGAGTCAGTGTGGCCCCCTCCCAGAACGTCCTGTGCCTTCCTGGGGCTCAGTACAGGTCTCAGTAGGAGTGTCAGGTGCAGTTCCCACATGAAACGGATTTCCAATGAATGCCTTATCCCTTACAGGCCCCATTTAGAAATCTGCTACCCACAACTTACCTCACTCTCAGGAGCCAGACAGAAAGAAGTGGGCAGCTACAGGACAGAAGGAAACATCTGTCTGGACACTGTGCAAGCAGGGATTAGAGGATGGAGGAAGCTTAATTATGTTATTCCCTTTCACAGAAAACGTGTGCTGAGGGGAGGAAAGGATTAAGCCAGCTGAAGAAATCTCCCAGCAGTTCTCTAAAAGGTGGCTGCAAAGTGATTGCTTTATCTTGTATCTCACCTGCTTCCCACAAGCCTCAGGCAGCTTGAGAAGTCTACCAGACCCCGCTTGGTTTGGAGTTGTGGTTTTCAGAAAGGCTTTTGAACTGGTGCTGGCCGTTTTCAAAAGAAGAGAGAAACTATAAAAACAAGCTCTAATGGTTTCCCCAAACTGATACCCAGAGGAAGATGGAGAGCTAATTTTCCTTTGGTTTTACATATTTGGGTAAATATGACAGGTGAAATAGATGGATACCCAGAACATAGCACAGAGACAGGTGGCACCAGCTCCCAAACTCTATCTCTTTTTCATCTTTCTGAACATTTACTTATGTTCCTGGGGGCTGTCTAGCATGCAGAAGAGAGGCACAGACTTCAAGATCATTTATCATTTCTCTCTCCCATGTACCACTTCACTTCCCAAATATCTCCAGACCTGAACCCAAACAGAAAGGACACGCTTTTGTCTCTCTGTCCTGCAAATTGAACTTGGCTGTGAACTTCTGCCTGACAATGATTTTCGTACTTTTGAAGAATGCTTTTGAAAGTGAGGCTGAATTTCTTTCCTCTCATCCAGAACAACATCCTACGTCCACCCAAATAGCAATACATTAAACAAATGGGCTCTTGTTCCCTAACATACCTGAATTAGAAAACAGGGGTTCCTAAAGGAACAAAATATTAGGTCTCCAAAAATATCGCCCAGGGCTCTTGGCCATCTGTGCGTCCCTAGAAATGGTGTTGGCCACTGAAAAGCGAATCACATTTTCCCATAAGAAAAATGTTTTAATTGGTTGTTCTCCTGACCAAGGAGTTGACATCAAATAAATCACAAACCAGACCAACACTGTCATAAATGCAAATATTTAACAAGAACGGTCTGTAGTTGTTTCTTTATGTAGTCCAGTTATTTCCAGATATGACTCCCCACTGCCACTATACAATAAGTCCTCTTTTGTTAGAAAGAAAAAAATATAAGCAGAAAGTTGACCCAATGACTTCCCAGCCATCCCCATACCCTTTTGTCTACCCCCACCCCCTCCTGCTCTGATAGCTGAGTTTTCCCCCTCTTTTATCAGATACCTGGCCATCTTCCACACCATTTTCCAGCCCAGCTTCTCTTGTGTTGGCTTCTCCCAGTATAACGTGAGCTCATTCTCTGAAGGCAGGGATTGTCTGGCTTGTATTTATATCCCCAATGCTCAGCACAGCGCCTGACACAGAGTAAGCTCTTAACAAATGTTCCTTCTATCTGTCTGATGACCACACCCAATAATACATAGCAACGTTCTTTAGCTGAAGGGCCCTGCCTCTCTATCAAAAGCACACTGTGTCATCTTTTGTTTGGAGCTGAGATTGACAATCAGATATATTCAGAATTTATCTTCATTCTAATTGAGGTTTTTGTTCGTTGTACACATTGTTCTCCTGGCTCTGCCCCACTTGACTCTGTATCAGTCTCTGTTTAGCATTCACAAGCCCTTCCTGACCTGGTCCCTTCTTACCTTTCCAGTCTAAGGCAAGCTAAGTAGCTGGAGCACTGGGCCTGAGTCAGGAACCTGACCAGGAACCCAGCCTCGGACACTTACTAGCTGTGTGACCCTGGGCAGGTCAGAACCTGTGTTTGACTCAGTTTCCTCAACTGTAAAATGGGGATAATATAAGCACCTACTTTCAAGGTTTGTTGTGAGGATCAAATGAGATAATATTTGTAAAGTGCTTAGCATAGTACCTGGCACATAGTAGGTGCTTCATATTTCCTTTCCTTCTAGTCTTCTTATCCCTAACCCCCATCCATATCATCTGAGATCCAGTGACGCTGGCCTGCTCTCTATTCCTTAAAAAAGACACTTCTATCTCCTAACTCCGAGCATTTTCACCGACTATATAATCTATGCCTGGAATGCTCTCTCTTTTCCTCTGGGACTCTTGGCTTCCCTAGAACCAATTAAAACTCCACATTCTACAGGAAGCCTTTCCTGATACTCCTTAATTTTAATGCCTTTTCTTTGTTGATTATCTCTGATTTATCCCATACATAGCTTGTTTGTGCATAGTTGTTTATATTGTCTCCCCTAAAAATAGGACCTGTCTTTTGCCTTTCTTTGTACCCTCCAGTGCTTAGCACAGTGCTTGGCACATAGTAGACACTTGATAATTAAAACAAGAACAATAAATGCTTATTGAATGACTGGCTGATTGAGTTCATACACGTTTTCCCATTTTTCTCTGAATTTTTCATATTCTTTGTTTCTTGTGGCTCAGTTGTGTTCCATTATATTAATACACCACAGTTTGTTCAACCATTCCTCAAGAAGGAGACCTGCTTTCTTTCTAGTTTACAGTCATTTTAAAACAGTAAGATTATGTTTCAAGTTTTCTAAAATGGGCTATTGCATGCATTGATTATGAAAGGAGACTCAATATCCTATGTGTACAAGGACACATGAAAAATGCAACTCAACTGTAAGCTTTACCCAAAGCTAACATGCTAAACAATAATAAACATTAATTAACCTTTTAATTAACAATTGGGGTTGCCTTCTGAGAACTGAGAAGGACTTTTACTGTTTGGTTTGGTGATAGGATTCTTAAAAAAAAGAAAAAAAATGCTATTCTGGTCATTTTGGACTGTTGCCTCCTTTTTCTCAGTCAATTTTTTGTGTAGAGACCAGACATATTCTAAATCATTTCACTAACTTTAGAGCTGGGCTCTAAGCAGCCTCTGTGTGGTATAGAGGAAAGAGTCCTCGATTTGAATCTTAGACGTCTCCTTTTCGATCTGTCTGACATAGACAAGTTATTTCAATCCTCTGGGCCTCCCTCCTCTCTTTGGGAAGGAAACATGGCAAACTCATAGCCTGTGAAGGAGCCAGACTAAAATGTGATTGAGGAATGTTGAACCAAATAAGTAAAAATACAATGCAACATAGACAACATTAATTTGTGGTTTTCTAATTCAATATGTGGTCTGTAGGGTTGCATTTCTATTTGAGTTTAATACTAAAGGATCGCTGAGCTCTCTTCAAGCTCTAGAGCCCTGGGTTCACTAAACAGTTGCTGTGAGTGATGATAGCGGTAGTATTTCTGTCTTTGAAAAGTATTTCTAAAAGTCTGGGCTGACTCTATGTCCTTTTGCGTTTTCTTATCTCCTTGTTTATTTTGAAAGCTGCAGGTGCACCTGCTCAACATTCAACTGAAGTAGTGTCACCTGGGGAAAGGAAAAAAAAACGCTCCATTCAATCCCTCTTTCTCAGTGTTCACTGAACAGGAAAGGGATGCTTCAGTTGCCTCTCAGAGGACTTCACACCTCCTTGGAAAGTCATAAAAATAATTATGAGGACATTAACTTGTCTATGTAGCGGAGAGAGCCCTGGCCTTCGAGCAAAACCAATCAATATTTAATAAGTGCCTACTATGTGCCAGGCACTATATTAAGTACTGGGGATATAAAAAGAGGCAAAAGACAGTCCCTACCCTCAAGGAGGTTATAATTTAATAGGGGAGGCATTATGCAAACAAATACATACAAAGTAAGGTATGTACAAGATAAATAGGAAAAAAAATAACAGAAGGAAGGCATGAAAATGAAGAGGAAGGCTTCCAAAGGGACCTATCTTCAAATCTTGGCTCTGTGTTTCTTGGGTGTATGACCATGAATAAGTCACCTTGCCTTACTGTTACTTCCTTTGTAGAATGGTGCTTATGATAATATCTTATTATGAACCTCAGGTGGGGAAAGTGTGATGTAGTGATCAGTGATCATTAACCCCTCTCACAGGGAGGGAAAGGACAGTATTCAAAGACACTGCAGTGAAGTACAGAGAGCACCAGACTGGGAGTCAGAGAAGCCGAATTCTAATCCCAGCCTTTGCTCCTTCCTACCTCTGTTGCCTTGAACAAATTTGTTCACTTCTACTCTTCTCGTTTTTTTCTTTTCTTTTTTTTCTTCTCTTAAAATGTTCATGATGCTTTAAAGTTTTCTATTCCATGGTGTTGTGTCCCCTTCCCCAAAGTCTTCCTCAGGGGGTATGAAAAGGACCAACACTAGGGCATCTGAGTGTAAGCTCTGACAAGTCCTAGCCATGCAGAAAAGGCTTTGAATTCAGCTCAAGTTTATCATGATCTCCTTTTAAAAAAATAATTAATTTTTTATAACAGATGAAGGCTCAGACTGAGGCTCCAAAAAGTTATGTCACACTTCCAGAAAGTACAGACTGCCTGTTGTTACTGGGTCCAGCCAAGCTGACTTTGGAAAGGCTCATCACCAGGTTGTATGTAGGATAATATTTTTTTAAGCCATAGCAAATCACCAAGACCATCTACTAAGTCATAGGAGGTTGTGATCTATGTGGAGGAGAGATTTCCTACACAGATCTTTAAAGCATTAGTATTAAGTCCAGCATAAAACCTTGGGTGTAATTTTGGGGGTTCATTCATATAAATTTCCCTGGCTTGTACCCCAAACCAGAAAAATCCCAGGAACATCAATATTTCACTTATTTTGCTTTCCAAAAAGGGCCCTCAACTCCCCTAGAGTCACTTAGAAGAACCGGTCATTAACATAAAAATAGGTTTTATATAAGCAGCAAAAGATGGAAACGATTTGTACATCATGTCAACATATCCATCATCCCAGAATCTCTGAGCTAGAGAAGATATGAAGGGCCATCACATTTGAAGCTCCCAACAACCCTGTGAACTAGATAGGTAAGATATTATTCCCATTTTAAAGGCAAGAAAAATGAAGGTCAAAGACATTTAGTGACTTTCCTAAAACTACAACTAACCAATAATATAGCTATAGCTAGAGTCTGAGTAACCTGATTCCAGGTCTATACTCTTTACCCCAGAGTGTGCCTCTTCTCCTTTTTGCATTTCTTTGCCATTAGTATTATTCATTTGTGCTACTGAGAGATGACCCCAGTGTTTTAATGTAGTGCTGGTTCATGAGATCAGGACACTTATCTGGCAAGCCTGCCCGTCACTCGATTTTCTGTATGGAGAGGAAGTTTTCTGTAACGTGAAGCCTCTGTCAGGAGTTGTCCCTTCAAAGGGAGGTATTTGCTTTCTATATTCCTGCTAGCATCATTTCCCTTCCTCTCAGCCCCATCAGATCCACACTGGTCATGAATGAAATGTTGCATTTCTGTGAGATACTAGGACTTCCAGCTAGAAGAAACCTTAAAGATCACCTAGTCTAGCCTCCTTATTTTATAGGTGAAGAAACAGGGACCAAAGTGTTGACCTGGCCAAGGACTCACAGAAGGACCCAGGTCTTCTGAATCCATATTCTATCATTTTGGGAGTCATTTCTCTGGTTTTTTTTTTCAGACTTCCAATAAAGGGAGGGAGGCAGTATGGGGACCTACTTTGGAGCTGGGAAGCCATGTTTCTGACACACTGGCTATGGAATCATTGAGGAGTCACTTATTCTCTCCAGTTCCCAGGCCAATCTGTAGGGCTCTCAGTTAGAGAAGAGTTGCTAATCTGAATTACTGAAGGAGTTTCTATGCCAGGAGTTCCCTATGATGATGAAACCTCAGGTCAATGCCATTCCCCATCTTCAATGCCTACCCCCAAAAAGATAAAGGGGACCAATACTTTGGCCTCCTATTGCTAGGCCACTATCCTCCTCTGGAATGTTGGCCCTTTGTATCCAGCTGAGAAATCCTAGAGTTACAAAGGAGTCCTACTTAGAATCATTATTAAGTGATGTAGAGAGTAGAGTAACAACTCTCTCAACTTCAGTCGCCTGAACCATTCTGCTGTTATCCAGTCACTCCTTGAGCTCCTGCTTCTGATAAGAGAAACCTAGACCTATGCGCTTCCCAGATAGAATTGCCTATTACTGAATTCCCATGAAGTCAACCAGGAAATATTTTTTCAAAACTCTGGGCTCTCAGAGATCCAGTTCCTTGGGCTACCTTGAGGTTTGATAGAGATTGCTATTTCTCTTGCCAAATTACCCAGAAATCCTCTTGAGCTTGCCCAAACACCTCCTTGCTGAAGGGTTCTTTGCCTTGGAGAAGAAAGGTGACCAGTGACAACTACTGAACTGAAGGCAGCTAGCCTTCAGTAGCCTCAGGGGATATTTGCAGATGAATTTGAAAAGTTACCACAAAAACAAGGCCATATGGCATCCTGGGGCACGTTTACCTTACCAAAGATATCTTAGCATCTTTGAAGAAGTGGGTGCACTGCCAACTTGTCAATTACTCAGCATTCCCCAGGTCAGTGGGGACATTGCAGATTGGGTCTGGGTGAAACAGGCCTGAAGGAATTCACTTTAATTAAAGGATTTGTGCCAAAATGGAATCCTCAAATCCTTTGAGCAATGTTGCATGAACTGGGCATTTCAATCCCTGTGTGCATTTTCCAGAGCTGCAAAATGACAAATATCCTGACCTAGCAATTCAAGGGAAGGAGCTGATGCTAGCTCACTTAGAAACCCACTGTAGGTCTTTCAGCTGAGGAATATGGCCTCCCTGAACACACACATACACACAACACACACACACACACACACACACACAACACATATACACACAATGCTTGTGCTTGAAAAGGCACATCGTTCCTTCTTTCATTCAGTTACAATCTTATATACCTGTTATATGCAAATTAATGTGCTATATACTGGAGATACAAAGAGAGATATAGCAGACCCTCCTCAGTGGAGTGAGAATTATCTTGACGACGGGCTCAGACATGAGTTCTTTATGTTTTGCATCTTCTATAAAGAAAAATAAAGTCCATCCTCTGTCCTATATATATTGTTAGCTTGTGAGTTTGCATGAGAGCTGAGGTCTTTTATCTACATCTGAGTAGGCTTAAATACAAGCTAAATTCTGATGTCCTCAGTGAAAATCCTAAGTCTAGAATGAGTCAAAAGATGATTTGGGAGAGGCCCATTGAACCTAGCTTGAATAGACCCAGAACTTGAGGTTATGAACCACAGATTTCAGGAGCTTAAAATCTAATAACTATAATTCAAGAAAAAGAAGATAAATGTGTAGAAGAAATGTAGATGAAGTGCTACGAAAAAAATGGAGAAGGGAGGTGAGAAGTTGAGGCAAGCTTAGCAGAGGAGGTGACACAAGGGAAATGAGGGAGGACCATCAAGGAGATGACAAGGAAGAAGCCAATTCAGGCATGAATGAAAGTATAGAAATAAGAAACAGCACAGAGAAAGTATAGAAATAGCACAAGAACGGAGACCAGAGTCTCCATTTTGGCCCATATTTTGAAGTCCTTGTATTGTTTTCCGATTTGTAACTACACTTCTTAAGGGTCATCTTGACCATTTAAATTATTTACTTATTTTTAGTTTTCAACATGCGCTTCTATAAGATTTTGAGTTCCAAATTTTTGCTCCCTCCCTTTTCTCTCCCCCCACCAAGAGTGTGTGCAATCTGATGTAGGCTGCACGTATACATTCCTATTAAACATATTTTCACATTAGAATTAAAACCAATGGGAGGAGCCATGAGAAAGAAGAAACAAACAAAAAAGAGAGCAGACAATATGCTTCGATCTGCGTTCAGACTCCATAGTTCTTTTTCTGGATGTGGAAGCATTTTCCATCTTGAGTCTTTTGGAGCTGGATCTTGACCATTTTTGTAGAGAAAGTTGGTAACTAGACTAATATTCAAATAGCTGGTTATTTATAGATAGAACGTCACGAGGAAAAGAAGGATGCTTTCCTTTTAAAAAAAAAAACCTAGCAAACATTGGCCCCTCTCTGCACATTTCCATATGCAAAGTAGAACAGAATAAGATAATCATATGTGCAATCACTAATTTCTATTATGTACAGCTTGGTTTGAAAAATTCAACATATTACTTTCAAAATTGTCCTGATCTTGTTTCTTTCTGAACTTCCTTCTCTTCTTTTCTGTGTATTTTTAAAACTGCATCAGTGACCTTTTCTTTCTTCTCTTTTTTTGGGGGGAAGGAGAAACACTATTGCTAGCACCTCTGATCTCCCTAAACAAACAATAAAAAAATAGAATCTTTATAACAAATAAACATGGTCAAGCAAAAGAGAGTTCACACGTTTGTTGTGTCAATAAATGTACATCTTATTCTGCCTTTTGAATCCATCAGGGCTTTCTCAGTGGTACTATGCTTCCTCATCAGTCTCTAGAGTGTGGTTGGTCATGGAAATGATCAGTGTCATTAAATCTTTCAATGTCATTTTAAAAACAATACTGTTGTCATGATATAGATTGTTCTCCTGGTTTTTCTCTTTTTATTCTACATCAGTTCACAGAAGTCTTCCCATGTTTCTTTGAATCTGTTCAGGAAAGTATAATTTTCATCTTAGATTTACTCCAGTTTCTTCTTCTTGGGTACTGGCCATAGAGAACAACTTGGTTGTGTAACTGGCTGAGCCCATCCCTAGGTCTCAATGTAATAGAGGTTTCCTAATATGATAGGAAAGTTTGGCATCATGAGGTCAGGGTTCAGCTGCTTCTGATGTTTTCTAGATGTATGACCTTGGGCAAATCACACTGTGACTCTCAATTTCCTGATATATAAAATTAGGATTAGGATAATAATATTTGTCCTAGCTACATGACAAAGGATGAGGTTGTTGTGAAGAAAAGTACTTTCCTTTGAGCATTAGGGGAAAAAATGAAATATTATGTAGAAGGTATCTAATAGTCTCAAGGGAAGAGGGGAAGAGAAGGGTATAAGAATATATAATATGATATAATATGATATAATATGATATAATACGATATAATACGATACAATACGATACAATACGACACAATACGACACAATACGACACAATACGACACAATACGACACAATACGACACAATACGATACAATATAATATAATATAATATAATATAATATAATATAATATAATATAATATAATATAATATAATATAATATGATATAATATGATATAATATGATATAATATGATATAATATGATATGATATGATATGATATGATATGATATGATATGATATGATATAACATAATATAATATAATATAATACAATACAATATAATACAATATAATATAATGTAATGTAATATGATATGATACAATATGATATAGTACTATGTGATATGATATGACATAATATGATATGATATGATATATATTATATATTATCCCTATTCTACATATCAACTACTATAAGCCAGGCACTGTGATAAGCACTTTACAAATATTATCTCATTTAATCTTCACAACAAGCCTCTGAAGTAGGTGCTATTATTGCCCCTCCCCCTTTTACAGATGAGAAAATTGAGGCAAACTAAGGTTAAGTGACTTGCCCAAGGTCATATTTGAACTCTGGTATTCCTGATTCCAGGCTTTATCCACTGGACTACTGTGCTTCCCCCAAGATCATCATTTGGTAGTGTTCCAGGAAGACTAACCTTTACTTTTTACTCTTTCCTTTGGAACCAACTCACAGATTCTGGAAGCGGCCTTGCTTCTGTTCTTCCATAAGAGGTCCTTCTCCCTTGGGGTCATGAGAACCAGGAACACTCACCCAGGTTCACAACGTGAGTATCATTTCTTGTTCATGGAATAGCCGGGAGCCCGTGTCACTGGATGTGACAGTACATATTAGAGAGTGAGGCATAAGAAGAATGGAAAGGTAAGAGAGGGCTAGGTTATACAGAGCTTTCAGGGCCAAAGAGAACATTTTGTATTTCCTTCTGCAGGCAATATGGAACCCCCAGAGTAGTAAAAAAACAGAGCCAGGATTCAAACTCAGGTTCTATGACATCATCTATGACATCCATGGCACTCGGACTAACGCTAGAATGTGCTGCAAAGGAGTTTTTGACATCTTCATCCCCAGAAATCTTTAAAATAAGACTGATAAATCCGTTTTGGTTAACTCAGGCACTCATCTATCTGAGGGCAAAGGACTAAGCCGGATGACCCCTTTGAGGTCCATTTTAGCTTTTATGATACCAATTCTTCATGCTTCCACTCACCCTCCCAGAGGGAAAGAAGAATAGTTACATAATTCCCTGCTGGGAGATTTGACCTATTTTTGGAGGATCACTCCTACTGAATTCAGAAGCAGAGAGATCATATGTCCACATATAGGCAATGTGGAATAGTGGGAAAAGGGTTGGCCTCAGAGTCAAGAAGTCCTTGGTTCAGGTCCCACCTCTGACATGTACTCGTCATGTAACCATCAGAAGTCACTAAACTTTTCAGATCTCTAGGCAACTCTTTAAGACTCTTTGGTTGTGGTGTAGGTGCCAATCTGCATTGATAGAGGGAGTTTCCTCACTGGGAGTTACCTAGAGTGATGAATTACAAGGAGGCTTAGCGACTCCAGCCATAAGCAATGATCTATCCAAAGGCATGGGAGATTAAGTATCATGTGTGGGGAACAGTTAACATGCCAGTTTGATTCAAATGAATAGCTCAGGGCAAGAACATAGAGGGTATTTCATTTTTATCTTTGAATCCCCAGCACTTAACACAGCGCCTGGCACATAGTAGGTGCTTAACGAATTTTCTTGGTTGATTTAATGTGAAATAAGACTGGAAAGAGAGGTTCAACCCAGGTTGTGGAAGGCTTTCAAATGCCAGGTTGAGGATTTCATATTTTATCCTAAAGGTAATGATTCTATAATTAACATTGATTTGGTCACATCCCATCTTAGGAACTAGGGAATGGAAGGTTTGGGCATCTAGCATAGGATATGGAAGTCAGAGTCTTGCCATTAGAATATCTGGGAGTGTCCTTGTTCAGTGATGATGCTAACAGGGAACAAACTGAGAGCAGAGTAGTTCAAATTTTTCAGAAGTAAGCCTTACAATCAAACTTCATGAACAGACACACTTCTCCAGAGGTGGAGAGAAAAAAGAATATAGACTATGTGCTTTGGATAGCCATCCCAAGTATGGTGGTTTTGTATGTCACTGTTGGGTGATGATGTCTTTTGGGAGCAGGACGCAAGACCACTAGTTAACTGTCATACACAGCAAGGAGTTTTGTGTCTGGAAAAACCCAACTCATTCCTCCCCCAGTAACCAGTCGAAAGTACAATCATCTTGTTGTTGTTTTTTTATATTCTACTATGTTATGGAAATGCTTGTGTTATTTCATAAATTAAAAATAAAATAAAAAAGTCAAAAGAGACACCCGATGGGCTAACTTGTTAGCTTTCCTTCCAATATTTGAAGGACTGTCGCAGGAAAGAGGAATTAGGCTCTTTTGCTTATAGTCAGAAGGCACAACTAGGAACCTTGGGTGAAAATTACAAGTACATTTAGGGTAAGGGAAAGCTTCCCAATAATTAGAACTATCCCAGAATGGAGCTGATTGCCGCCTCCCAGTAGAGGCTGTTGAGTAAAAGCTGGATGACCTCTTGTGGGCTCTTAGAGAGGAGATCCTTTTTCAGTTGGGAGTCAGACCTAGGATTCTGAAAGAGGAAATCTGGCTTCAAGGGGAGGATATGATTGCTGTCTACATCCAAAGGAAGGTCTAACTTTCCATTCATAACTCCCAGCTCTGTCCCAAACCTAGTGGCTCTGGTTCTTGGAATGCAGGGGAAGCAGGATTTGACGCCTCTTCTCCTCCTTCCTTTATCCATTGATTGGGAGCATAGAGAGGCATCCTTCTTCTGACCAGAGGTGTAGCTGAACAGCTGGAATTGCAGGTGGGGGTCCTTGTCATCAGGCTCCTTCTGTAATCAAGGGAAGCTTAGTACACACAGGGAGGGCTAACAGCCAGGTTGTGAATTGGTGTAGCTATTCTCATCAGGCTGTAATCGAGGAGGATGAACTCTCTCTGACCTGAAGAAATGAATCCTGCTCCCGTTGCAGAAAACACTCTGCTGCCAGCCTCCAGAAATCCAAGAGTCTCAGAATTCTGTAGACTTACATCATTTTAAATTGGTCACATAAGAAGCGCATTGTTGTGGCTGCTGTTTTTAAGTGGGTGGAAGATGCTTTTGAGCTGAGACTTTTGTTTGGCAAGTTGAGCCCCAGAACAAATGTTGTGATCAAATTATGATCCCCTGAAAGTAGGAGCCTAAATGGAAAACGCTGACACCTTCTAACCAGAGTGGTGCAAATGGCATTGATATAATATCTGAAATAAATGAATACAGCAAAAAAAAAATGTACTGAGGTACGGGTTTCCTTAATGCAGTAGAACCATGTGGCTTTGTGCCTCCTGTGTATAGGGAAGGAAAAGAAAAGAATATACAGCATGTGATAGGAAAGTCTTTGCTGACCTTCACATAGTATTGTGTTGTGCTAGCATTATTACAAGAAGCCAGGGCCAGATCTGTAATGAGGTCTGTGAATAAGAACTGTGTCAGGAAGAACTACATCTAGAACAACATACTAGCAGCTGAAAGCAGCAGAGCTGGCTGGGTGAATAACCTATCAAATCAGCTCAGCCAAATTAAGCACCTACTTTGGGCAAGGACCAGAGGCAGCGTGGGGTAGTGGATAGGCACTGTGCCAAGTGCAGAGAGTACAAAGAGAGGCAAAAGACAGTCCTTGTCCTCAAGGAGCTCCCAATCTAAAAGAGAAGACAACTCTGTGCAAATAAGCTATACACAGACTAAATTGGTGGTAATCAGCAAAGACGAAAGCGGAATTAAGGGGGAGTGGGAAAGGTTTCTTGTAGAAGGTAGGATTGTAGTCGAGACTTCAAGGAAGCCAGGGAAGCCATTAGGCAGAGATGAAGAGGAAAGGAATTCCAGGTATGAGGCACAGTCAGTGAACATGTAGAGTTGGGAGATAGAGTGTCTTGTGGGAAGAACAGCAAAGAAGCCAGTGTCACTGGACCAACAGAGTATGTGGGGAGGAACAAGGCATAACAAGGCATAAGGTAATGGTAGATCAAGTTATGAAAGGCTTTGCGTGCCAAATAAAATTTTTATATTTGATTCTGGAGACAACAGGGAACCACCAGAGTTTGTTGGATAAGGGGGTAACACTGACCTGTGCCTTAGGAAGATCAATTACGATGAAGACACTCTGTAGCTGGGAGATGTTATGTGACTTGCCCAAAGTCATGCAGTCAGTAAGTGGCAGAATCCAGATTTTCTGGCTGCCAAGTCAGTTCTCTTATCACTATACCACACTGTCATCTGATGAACTAACACGTCTGTGTGTGACAAGATGACTTTATAATTCATAGCACACAGTCAGGGCCCAAGTCAAATGCCAAAGCTTGGCAAAGTGACATTTACACTCTTCTAATTAACCAGCAAAATGAGTGCTTGTCGACTTGCTAAGCAGTTCCCAAACAGAGCAAGGAAATGTAATTGGGACATGTACAGAGCATCAATGGCTCATTTTTTTTTTTTAACAAATCAGAACCGGTAAGATGAGTCCCCAGAAGTCACCCACTGGAAATTTTTGACAAAAGAAGGAAACGGAAACCCAAGCTGTTTTGCAAAAATGAAAGCATGACATAAATGTGACATTACCTTTTCTCCCTATCTTGATAAAATAAGTTTTTTCCTTCTGACTCTAAACATCAGAGGTTCCACACAACTAAGAAGCTATGTCTCCTAACTTCATGACAACAATTATCATGTTTATAGGCATCTAGTGTGGGAAACATCTGACCTGGGAGAAGAAGGAGGAGGAGGACAAAGGAGGAACAGGAGGTGGAAGAGGAAGAGGAGAAGGAGGAAGAGAAGGGGGAAAAGAGCCGATATTTGTATAAAACTTTAAAGTTTGCAAAGCCTTTTACAAATATTGCTTCATTTGATCCTATTTACCATTGATCTTCCATTCACTGGGATATTTGTGATTATAACTATTTGAGACTATTTTCCCCTACCTCTTTGCAATTATTTTCTCTTGTAAATTAATAAACACCTACTTCACTAGTGGTCTTCTTTCTATCATTCCTGTTTTACAAATTTATTTGAAAACTTCCCCCTCAATTTTCAGTGTAAAGATTTTTTAATCGGGTTGGCAAGTCTGCAGTCAAACCCAACCTTAGTATTTCTCAAGATACAGACTCTCTAGTAAGGAACCTCTCATTCAGATATCTGAAGTCATAGAACCCCCAGATGTCATAGCACCCCTAGACTAAGTTCTAGCCTTTGGACGGCATCAGCTTGTTAGCTCTTTGAAACCAGGGGCTATAATTTCTTCATATTCCTCCATAGTACCTAACACATTGGGCCCCATATAAGTGTCTAACAACTATTAAATGTTGAAAAAGGAAAATATTTCCTTGATACTCTGAAAGATCTACGATTTTGCTACAATGGGAATTCCCTCTGATACTCCACACTTCTTTCTCCTCCTGTTTGTTTATTCTTTCATGATTCCTCCGTGGAAGATCTACGGATCTACCCAAAGCTCTGTTGGGCTTCCTCTTTTGCTTTTACTGTCTCTGAGCCAATAACATGCCACTTCATTGGCCATCTCCTTTTTCTCATCCTTACTACCTGACTAGCTCATATGCTTTTCCAATTGATTAATCAGTCAACAAGCATTTATTAAGCACCCACTATGGGTCAGGCATTGCACTAAATGTTGGGAATACAAACACAAAGACCAAACATCTCCTGCTCTTAAATGAACTGACATTCTAAGAGGGGAGACAACATGCGCCTATATCAGAATATATGTAATACAAATGAGCAGGCACAAGGTAATATTGATGAGGGTGTAGGAAGAGGAAAGACACTAACACCTAGTAGGGCCAGGAAAGGCCATATGCAAAAGATGGTACCAAGCTAAGTCATAAAGGAAACAAAGACCTTGAGGTATAGAGAGAGAACATTTCAGGCATGGAGACTTAGTTAAAAGGACAAATTATGGTACAATAGAAAGTATTTGAAGTCAGAGGCCCTGGGTTCAAATCCCTGCTCTGCCAATAACTGCTGGTATAACCTTAGACAAATTGTTTAAATTCTCTGGGCTCATCTATAAAAAGAGACGTTTGGACCAGATGACATAACTTATAAGGTCCCCTCTAGCTCTAAATCTGTGATGGACATTTTCCATGAACATTTTCAAGAAGAAGCAATTATTTAACTCAGTCCCAGGGTAGAGGGCCTTTGGATTCTTCCTAACCAAAAGTAACAGGTTTTGTAGGATTAAAAGCTGGAAGGAAGCCTAGATATCATCTAGTCTAACTGTTTCATTTTAGAAATGAAGAAATTGAGGCCCAGAGAGGGATGACTTGCCTACACACAGGTAATAAGTAGCACAGTTGGGATTTGAACCCAGATCCTTAGACTCCATATTTAAAACTCTTTCCTCTATACCACCCTATCTCTATGGGGCTTGGGGTTTGGGGTAGGGTGAGAAGATCAGATCTATAAGGAAGAAAGGCTCCAAATGGGAGGGGGGGAACGCTTAAAGAGGAAATTCAAGCTCAATTCCCAAGGAAAACAAATTTCTCAAGAACTCTGAAAAGCATTGCTGGTAGAAATAGATAGAGCTCAGCATTAATCCATTGTTTTGCTTTTTACTAGAAGTTCTAACAAACAACCAAACAGACTAACTTTCTTGGTCTTCATCAAAAGAGAGTCAACTCCTCCAGCAGGCTGGTTTCTGCTCTCGGTGCTTTGGTTTGGGTTCAGAGGAAGAGCATCACCTACTGAATTACCTATTCCACTTTTAAAGTACTTGGAACCTTTCTGAGAGCTCCTTCCTGGTTTCTGGGGTAGGAATGCTTTTAAGGAAACTAAGCAGCAAAATGAAATCTCAGACTGATCTCCATTATTATCATAAATAATATTATTATTAAAATACTATATAATTCATAAAGACTGAGAAGGGCTCTGAGTAACATCAACAAGTAACAGACACTTCACTTAGGTCTGGTCGCTGTGATCTTGGGGAAAATGGATAATAACTCAATGGGGAAACTCATTGTTTTCCAACTTGTATTAATCACTTGTATTTTTCAAATAAGTCTTGCTACTGGATGCTACTAGATTGGTCCCACGACTGATCTACATAAGCTAAAATAGTATTTCTATTATACTTCATTCACTTCAGTCATCACTACCTTGCCCCTCTAGATGTGCTCTGGAGAAAATGATGCTTCAATGGGATCCCATGGGACTTAATGACTGAAAATCACATTTACCTTCTCCCAAATATTGGTTCACTTTGATGATGATATTCAGAAATGAACACGGCCTTCCCCAAATCCCCAAGATGTATTTGTATGGTCATAGGCAGGAGGTGCTATAGAGCAATGTTATTAACCCCCCTCAGGCTGTCAAACAACTGCTTCTCCCTCCCTCTTCCCTTCTCCTCTATTTTTTAGGAGTACCACCCAGATGGGCAAAGACTGAAGAGATTCAGCCCTAGTTCTGTAGGCCTCTCTCAGGCTCTGTGGCATCTTCGGGGGCTCACCTTTGTTGTTTCACTTTTTGCCCTGATTCTTTGAGCCCTGAGTGTCTTTTAGTATGTTTTACTTTTTTTTAAATCTTTCTGAAAAATACTGAATGAGTTAATTCCATTGGTTTGTGGGGAGATGATGGAGTAAGTGAAGCAAAAGGTTATTCTCAGATGGAGAGTATTAAAAGGAAGGGTATTTTGAGTGCATGTGTGTTTTCTAACTAGACAAACTCAGACAACATAACTCACATGTAACCTTGGGCTTTCCTTTCTCTGAACTGATTTTCTTCAACTTTCAAATGAAGGAGCTGAACAAGATGGCCTCTGAGATTCCTCTGATAGTCTACATTCTGTGATTCAATCAAGTTAGACTCTTTACTTCATACCTGGAATACACTCCCTCCTTACCACTACCTCTTAGAATTCCTTGTTCCCTTCAAAACTCAACTTAAACTACATTCTGTAGGAGGCCTTTCCTGATTTCCCCACTCCCTCACCCCATCCCCGTTGCTAGTGCCTTACCACAAAAATTATTTTATTATCTATTTTTACACGAACATTTGGTTCTCCATTGGAATATATGCTCCCTGAGGGCAGGGTGTAGCTTATTTTGTCTTTGTATCCACAGTGCCTAGCATGATACAGGGCTCATAATAGGCACTTAGTTTATATTTGTTGACATTGCTTAATGGATTAGAACTCAGAGTTCAAACCTAACTCTGCCATCATCTTACCTGAGTCAAAATCCAGAACTTCTCTGTGGTTTGTTCTCAATATATGTGTCTCCTTGTTATCAGGACCCTTCTGTAATCAAGGGAAACTTAGCACACACAGGGAAGAATAACTAGCAGGTTGTGGGTATTTGCTCTATACCTGGTGTAGATTAAAATTCTAATCTCATTCAAGGCCACCCCCTCTTTGAAGCCTCCTCTGACCAGCCCTGACCAGGGGGGATCTTTCTGTTGTCTGAAATCCAATACTAATGATTATCCCCATCATTTGTCATATCATCATTTATCATAGATACGTATTTGTTGTTCAGTTAGTTACCTTTAATGTTATCCTGAATAAACATTTACTGATCACCATTAGGTGTTTAGAATTGCTGCTTGGCTTTTGTCTGTCTTAAAGTATTTGAAGGGCTGTCATGTGAAAGAGGGATTAGAATTTTGTTGCTCTGTCCCAGGGGACCAAACTACAAGTAAGGAGCAGACCTTAAAGCCTTTATAGATGGGAGTTGTTATTATTGTTGTTATTGTTATCCATAGAGACAGATTTAAGTTCATGTGAGGCAAATTATCATAACAATCAGAACTACGCTAAAACAGAAGAGGTTACTCCAGGAGGAAGTGCCCCCCTCAGTTAAGGTCTTTAAGCAAAAGGATGTTGTGAATGGGATCACTAGTGGGGGAACTAGATAACTCTTCCAATCCTGAGAGTCTTTGATTTTGTGAGGACTTGAAGACTGCTTTGAGGGGTTTTCAAGCTATTTGGGGAGGATGAGTATGAGAACAAGGTTTAGATCAGTAGAACAGAAGAAGGAAGGGCATTTCCTTTCCAGCAAAAAAAAAAAGGGGGGGGAAGGGAAACTATTTGATTGGATTAGAAGATTTCTGTAGGGGAATGGGGGTGGGGGAATAATTTTGAAGATATAGGAAGGGGCCATATCATAGAGGGTCTTGAGTTCCAAGCTGAATTGGAATTTTTGAATTTGATACTCCAGGGAATGAAGGGTTTTTAAGTTGGAGAGGGGCATGTTCAAAGTAGGACTAGGCTGGCAGCAATGTGCAGGATAAATTGGAATGAGGGAAGGACTCAAAGCAGGTAGACCTGTTAGGTGGCTACTCTCATCAGTCATGAGCTAATTTCAGCCATGCTTCCCTTCTTCATCTCCTTCAGGATCACCCTCTCTACCATTTCAAACCATTTGCCAAGCCCTGATCATTCCACCTCCACAACATTCCTCATATTCATTTTCTTTCTGTATAGATATATGTAATAGAGATTCATACAGCTGCCACCTTAGGGTCAGGCTCTAATTGACTAGACTCTTACATTCTTGAAATAGTTCCCAGTTTCTATTCTCTCTTCCATCTAACCCATCTTTCACTCAGGTCCCAAAATGATCTTCCTAAAGCACAGATCTAACTATGTCACTTTCCTTTTAAAGAATCTTAAATAGCTCCCAATCACCTCTAGTATAAGATACAAATCTTGCAAGTTGTATTTAAAATCCTTTACAGCCTTTCTAATTAAAGCCCCGACTCAAGCCTACCTCTTTAGGTTTATTTCACATTATGTCCTTTCTTGAACCCTACACTCTAGCTTAACTAGCCTACTCATTGTTTCTCAAACAGAATTGTATCTCCCACCTCTAAACCTTTGCATTGCTCATCCTCCATTCCTGAAATGTGATCCATTTTTACATCTGCCTCTTAGAAATTTTAGCTTTCTCCAGAATCATTTCAGCTGATATAGCCTCCCTAAAGCCTTTCCTCCCCCCCCATCCTAGTTACTGGTGTATGCTCCCTTCACAAATTATCTCATGTTTTTTAATCTGCTTATATATAGTATAATGTAAGCTCCTTGGGGGAAGACTTTTTTTTAATTTGTATACTCACCACGTACTGATGCTGTCTTGCATATAGTAAGAACCTTAACAAATGTGTCTCAGTTTATTGGACTGAATAAGGATCTGATCTAGAGGAAATGGAAAATATGAATATGAGGCATACTGCCTCTCTAACTAGATTATAAATCTCTTGAGGGCAGGATCTTCGTCTTATTCATCTTCATTGTCCCCACAGCACTCTCCATAGCCCATTGCACATAGTAGGTTCTTTTAAAATATTTAGTGATTGAAAGAACTAGCGTCTCCTAAGGCTGAGCTGATGGATGACTTCCTCAAATTGGGGGATAAAGGGGTCAGCTGGGCCAGGTTCCTGCCTTGAGGAACCTCTCAGGGGAAATGACTGGCTCCATCTATGTTTCCAGCTCAGGACCTTGTTTCCCCCCAGCCTATGACTTAGGGTATGGTTTAAGCCTCACGTGATTCTTCCAGTCCTACTCCTTTTACTTCATGTAGTTGAGTAGAAGAAGGGTCTGCTGCCTCTTTTCAGGTTGAGAAGGTACAAGCAGGGTTGCTGTCATGGGGAATCCCTGCAGCTGGACCTTGAGGGACAGATCTGCTAGTTTGCTGGTGCTTTATACTTGCAGGAACATGGACTTAGCTGAGGTTGTTGTACAGTCATTTCAGCCATGTCTGATTCTTCATAACCTTGTTTGGGGTTTTCTTGGCAAAGATACTAGAATAGTTTGCTATTTCCCTCTCTAGCTCATTTTACAGATGAGGAAGTGAGGCAAATAGGGTTAAGTGACTTGCCCAGTGTCACACAGCCAGGAAGTGTCTGAAGCCAGATTTGAACTCAGGAAGATGAGTCTTTCTGACTTCAAGCCTGGCGCTCTATCCACTGCACTACCTAGGTGCCCTGGTTGAGGTTAGGGTTGCTGAATAAGAGCTCTAAGTATTAAAGGTCTTTGAAGTTAATCAGAAGGATTTTACCTTGACAAGAGCTCCTTCTTGTCTTATGAAATCACCTGTGATTACTTTATATGTGGAGCATAATTCCTTTGTTTTTGAGGTTTTGGAGGCTTGTAAAAAGCAGCTACTCTGCAATTTTGTTGGTCATAGGGTCTGAAGAAGTAATAAGTACTATATTGACAAATTAACTATTTAGTAGCACTTTTCTATTCAAAAGGCTAAAGAAAAGCATTGTCATAATTTATTAATCATTACTGCTTCATTATTACTATTATGATATTTTTAAATTAATATTGATAAGCTGGAGAGCATCCAGAAAAAGATAACCAGTCTGGTGAATGGTCTCAAGACCATGCCATGTGAGCATTAATTGAAAGAACTAGGGATCTTTAAACTAGAGGAAAAAAAACTTACGGGGGATATATAGCTATCCTAAAATATATGAAAGACTACCATGTGGATAGCCTTGACCCCTACTCAATAATGGGCCCTCTAAAGATACCTCTAGTTCAAGGCATGCTTTGGATTAACTTATGAGTTTTTACCTTTGTTTCCTTGACCATTTTAACCAAAGCACGTACTAGTTCAAAGTAAGGAACATTTCATTAAACAATGAAACAAAATAAATATCAAAAAATCTTCTACCTACAACTTCCATAAATACAGAGTATACACTTTTTGTACACTGTCCTCCTGGTCCCCTATGCTCACAACTTAAGTGTCATTCTTGATTTCTTACTATCTCTCATGTCCCATATCCAATTTGTTGCCAAGGTCTATTGATTTGATTTTTGTTAAATCTCTTGAAAACACCTTCTTCTCTCCTCTGACACTGCCACCACCCTGCTGTAGACTCTCATCTCCTTATGCTTGTACTATTGCAATATTAGCCTGCTGGTTGGTCTGCCTGCCACATGTCTTTCCCCACTCCAAACCATTTTCCATTCAGCCACCAAAGTGATTTTTCTAAAGTTCAGGTCTGATAGAGCACTGGCTCTGGAGTCAGGAGGACCTGAGTTCAAATCCAGCCTCAGACACATTAAAAAAAATTCACTAGCTGTGTGACTCTGGGCAAGTCACTTAACCCCAATTGCCTCACTACAAACAAACAAACAAACAAATAAATAAATGAATGAATGAATGAATGTATAAATGAATGCATGCATGCATACATAAATAAAACAAGCAAGCAAATAAATAAATAAATAAATGAGTGAATGAATGAATGAATGAATGAATGAATAGATAGATAAACAAATAAAGAAATAAAGAAATAAAATTAAAAAATAAAGTTCAGGTCTGGCCATCTCAGCCTTCTACTCTTATTGATCCCCATCTCATCCAGAACCAAATATAAAATCCTCTTTTGTTGAAACTACTTCATAACCTAGCAACCTCTCCCCTACACTTCTATCCTTCTTATACTTTACACTTCTGCCCCCATGATGCAGCCTCCTTGCTGTTCCTCAGACAAGATACTCCATCCTAAATCCAGGGATTGTCATTAGTTCTCCCTCCCATACCTGGAGTACTCTCTCTCCTCATTGTTTACTGGCTTCCTTTAAGTGCCAGGTAAAACCTCACCTTCTACAGGAAGTCTTTTTCTGATTTCTCTTAATTCTAGTGACTTTCTTCTGTTACTCATTTCCTATTTATCCTGTATATAGCTTGTTTATACATATTTGTTTGCATGTTGTATCCTTCATTAGATTTCAAGCTTCTTGAAGACACTGTCTTTTGCCTTTCTTTGTATTCCTGGCACCTAGCACAGTGCCTGACACATAGTAGGTAGGCACTTAACAAATTTTTGACTGATATAGGAAACATGAAGTTCTCATGGAGATGTACACATATAGGGAACATACATGGAGAAGACACCTATACAAAAGACTCACAGCTAGAAAGACTCACAATCCTAAGTTGGAGTCTCCACTGTGTGAGAGATGAACTCTCAGAAGCGAAGCCTCCTCAAAGGTCAATAATTCTTGATTATTGCTTTCAAAATCCTCCCCCACTCAGACCCTGTTTTTAAGCATATAACAAAAAAGAATAAGCCCTGCCCCCAACCTGAACTGTTTGCCCTTAGCTTCCCACCTTTCTCTTGTCTCTGGGATAAGGGAGAAGGGGGTTGGGGAGAGGAGATTGCAGTGGATTTCGGTTTCCTAGGAATTACCTAACTAATGGGAATTGGACCCTAAACCCCTCCTGATCATCACACCACTGCTACGTCAGCATTATGTTTACTAAATAAGGACATATATGTTTGGATTGGCTATACCCTGTTTCCTTGTCTTTGAATTTTCGCACCTAGAATGTAAGCCGCTTCCCCAGCCAATGGGAGTAAGGGATAGTGGTGGGTGAAGGTTTTTGCATTAGGGTATATAATCTCATTTTGCTTTCTGTGCCTTGCCTCTCTCTCCTCCTGGAAGTATGGGGGAGGACAGGGTGGCACAGACATGAGCGAGATTGTAATAAAAGTAACTTTTGCTTTCCACCTTGAGAAGTCTCTGAGTTCAATTTGGGTTAAGGTCACTGTCCCACACAACTGGAATAACTCTCTGTCTTCAGTGCTACTGCTTACTTACCTGTGAAGCTACAGATGTCATCTGAAATGGTCTGGCTGTATGATCAGGCTGGAAGTTGTCTCAACTTTCACATTCTGCTAGGATCCTCTGTTGTTTTACTGACTTTGATGTACTACCATCTACTTGTATCTCTACTGATGCCATCTTCTGGGTCTCCACCAAATTTCAGCTACTACATAGTCTTTTCTCCATAGGAAGAGGTCTAGCAACACTTTTAGTTTCTAGCCTCACAAACAATTTCAGCTTTTTTGTTATTCAGACCCACAGCTATAACCAGCCAGTCAACCAAAGAAGTCTTTAAGCTGATTTTTAACCTGTTTTTCCTCCTCCTTAATCACCACTATTTTAAAAATTCAGTTTATTCTTTGTTAGCATGTGAATTTTTTTTGAGTTCCCATGATGCTCCTAGTCACTGGCTGAGTCCATGCAAATCACCTCAGAGCTTTCCTAAGCAAGACTATGGAAAGGATGAATATGATGGAGCTGTCAGGTTTATATTCTTTATTAAGCCAGAAAAAAAAAAAGAAAAGAAAACACTGCCCTCCCTACAAATGGCAATTGTTTTGCTTGGTCTCAAAAGGCAGGACAAGGAACAATAAAGGAAGGGAGTAGCCTAGAGTCAAATTTAGACTTGATAAGAATTTGAAAAACTTCCTAACAACTCATTAGAACTACCTACAAGTAGAATCAGCTGCCACTGAATGTAGTGAGCTCCCTCTTCTTAGAGTTCTTCAAGCAAAGTCTGTATGATACTGGGAATACTATAGAAAAGATTCTTAAGCAAGTGTGCATTGGAATAGATGATCTCAGAGGTCCTATCAAGCTCTGAGAATCTATGATGTCATGTTGCCAGAGGTGAAAAAAGGATATATTCATATTAATATTTCCAAATGATGAGAACAAATGACTTTCTAGGACAAACCCTAATGGAAGAAATAACTGCTCCTCTGTGATTGATCTGAAGGGCACCATAAGGCTAACTTGCCCTAAATATTTCTCTAGTCTGCCATAGGAATCTCACATCTTAACCTCATAGAATATAAAGTCAGAAGTGGGAGGACCTTAGAGCTTTAGACCAATGCCCTCATTTGACATATAAGGAAACTGAGTTTCAAAAAGATTTCAGAAACTGGCCAGAGATTACATAATTAGCTGGGAAATTAGTTGAGATGAGAAAAAAGGGATCTTCAGTGATCCTGAGACTGCAACATGCTTGGCACTGATAAAACATAAATGTATTACTTGGCAAGAGTAAATCATTAAGTCATTAGAGCCCACAAATACATCACTATTGATTAATTTATTGTATGAATTAGTTATGGCTTAAAATTTGAGTCATTTTCTATCTTTGTTTCCTTAAAGAAAGGACCAAGGGTCTTCCCCAGGTAATCATTGCTCATTCTTACATAACATTTTTCTCATAACAATTCTGAGAGATAAAGAGGTGAAGCATTATAATCTCCATTTTACAGAGGAGGAAAGTGAGGGGTAAACGGAGCGTATATGACTTGCCCAGGGTCACACAGATATTAAATGTCTGGACTAGAAGTCAGATCTTCTGATAAAGTCTAGTGGAAAGTTGCACCAAGTTTGCAAGTAGTAAGAGTTTAATAAATGTTAATTGTACTGAACTTAACTGAATTAGAAGGCCCAAAATAATAGCTCTGAGGGGTCCAGGACACAGGTCATGTGAATTTTGAGGGTGGGAAAGAAGATAAATAGAAGAGAGAAAAATATCAGGAGCACACAGGTCTACCTAGGGAAGATGGGATGCTATAGTATGGAACTATGGGTAGCCCAAAAACAAAATAAGAGCACTAGACATTTGAGGGAACATACCTAAAGGTGATGGGCATTTATTTATTTTTGTTTATTTTTTTTCTGGACTTAGACAAAATAAAATGGGTATTTTCATATACAATAGTAGAACAGAAAATAGAGTGTACCTGAATCTGCAGGTGTCCATTATATCCCATAGTTTGTCAGTCTTTTAAATTATATGAAGAATTCTACATGTAACTTTCAAAGCTATCCTGCTTCTCTGATTCCTTCTGGCCTTCTTTCAATTGTCTTCTGTACATGAACCTCTTTTCTTTTTCTTTTTTGGGAGTGGGGCAACCCTATACTTACCCTCTTCTTACTTCTTTCCCCAAATTAAAGAAAAACAAAACCCTTTAACAAACAGCCATAGTCAAACAAAACAAATTTTTGCATTGATCCTGTATGTGAGTCTTATACTGCAGCTTGAGTCCATCTGGGGGTGAAAATTTAAAGGGAAGTTAGAGATAACTTAAGATAAACTTCACCTTTACAACTAGGTTGAATTATTGGTTTTTTGACATTGATGAAAGGAAAAATATTCAGAGGAGGGCAATCAAGATGAGAAGGAGCTTTGAGACCAAGACATGTGAGGATTATTTTATCTGCAGGAGGGAATTTGCCTCTCCACAGGGAAGATACCTCTCTGGCCTCTGTAATAATCCTATTCACCTGAGAATCCCCAGCCTCCTGGTTAATTATCACAAATGGATGGACCCCAGTGGGAAGGGGCCAAGAATTCCCTTGCCTAAGAATTCTCAGCTTTTAATGGCAAACAAAAGACTTTGTATTTGGCCCTGGAGATAATGGGGAGTCACTAGAATTTATTGAATAAGGGATGGGGGAGGGGAAGGTTGGAAAGGAGAGGGTGTGATAGAACCAGAAACACTATAGACCAATTACTTTGGCAGCTAAATGGAGGATGTATTATGGTGGGGAGTAACTTTAGGCAGGAAGACAAATTAGAAGGCTTGCAATAGTCCAGGCAAGAAATAATGAGGGCCTGTACAAAGTGGCTGTGAGAGTGGAGAGAAGGGGACTTATGTGAGAAATATTGTGAAGGTAGAAATGAAAGGACAAGATGAGGGAAAGGGGAATAGGGGAGTGGGGGAAAGAGGGGAAGGGAACAAGCATTTATTAAGTACCTACTATGTGCTAGGCACTGTACTAAGCATTTTTCCAATATCTCATTTGATCTTCAAAAGAACCCTGTGATATAGGTGCTATTATTATACCCATTATACAGTTGAGGAAACAGGCAAACAGAGGTGAAGTGTCTCGTTTAGGAAAACACAGCTAAGAAATTTCTAAGGATGGATTTGAACTTAGGTCTTCCTGATTCCCCACCCAACACTCAAACAAAGTGAAGAGTAAGGCTTACAAGGCTAAGTGACTGAGAGATCAGTGGTGCCCTCAACAGTGAGAGAAAAGGTGGGAAGTGGAAGAAGTTTTGAGGGAAACAAAATGAACTCTGAGCCGGCCATTTTGGATTTCAGAAACCTATAACAGATCGAGTTCTAGATGTCCAAAATTCGGTTGGAGATGCAGGACTAGAGATCACAAGAGACTAGGGCTGGAAAAATAGATTTGCATAGAGATGGTCATTGAATCCCTGGTAGTAATTGTGATCACCAAGTGAGATAGCCCAGAGAAAGAAGAGAAGAAGGTGGAGGCTGCCAGTGGTTAAAGAGCATAACATGGCTGAAGATCTTGCAAAGGGAACTGAGGCAGAGGAAAACTAAGAGAAAATAATACCATGAAAACCTGCAGAGGAAAAAAAAATCCAGGAGGGGATGGTGATCAGCACTGTCAAATGAAATATAGAGATCGAGAAGGATAAAGATTGACAAAAGGCCATTCAGTTTGGCCATTAAGAAAGTATCAGTGATTTTGCACAGGGCAGTTTAGTTGAATGATGAGGGCAGACTGCAGATGGTTTAAAGGTAGAGAAAAAAGGAGAAAGGGAGAAAACTAGTATAGAAGGCTTTCTCAAGCAGGTCAGCCAAGAAAGGGAGGAGAGAGATTGGACAATTAGTGTCAGGGATGGTAGGCTCAAGCAAGGGTTTTTCTTTTTAAGGATAAAGAAGACAGGCTTGTTTGTAGGTAGTAGGTGAGGAGCCAGTAGACAGAGATAGAAGATTAGAGAGAAAGGATCACATAGTGAAGGAAATATGCTGGAGAAGACTAGAAAGGATGGGATCAAACATACATATAGAGGAGATTGTTTTGGCAAGAATAAGGACCACCTCTTTGTCAGAGATAGAAGGGAAGTCAGAAATAATGGGTTCAAAGAGGGCCTGGGTTCAAAGCCTACCTCTGGTATTTGTGTAGCCTTGGGGAAGTTACTTAAGGTCTCTAGCTGTGGGGCTTCGAGGTGGTACAGTGGATACAGTACCAGCCCTGAAGTCAGGAGGACCTGAGTTCAAATCTGGCCTCAGACCAAACACTTGACACCTACTAGCTGTGTGACCCCGAGCAAGTTACTTAACCCCAATTGCCTTAAAAAAAATCTTTAGCCCTCAATTTCCTCATCTGCAAAATTAGGGTTGTATTAGATAGCCTCTGAAATCCCTTTTAGCTCTTAATTTATGATCCTGTGATTTGTCCATGATCACCCAGTTTGACCCCAGTTTTCCTGATTTCAGGTCTAAGGTGCAATCATACCTAATGGTTTGGCCCTTGTTCAACATAAAAAGATTAATTATTATTAATAGCCATAATAAATTATTTATAGATTCAATTAATACATTGATTAATTATTATTAATCAGTGGAAGGCTGTACTTTCTCAAGTTTATTTGCTACTAATACTTTGTAGTTGTCTTGTCTCTGGACTTTCATGAAAGAGAAATCTTATACGTGGTCAAATGTGGCCCCCCGTTTCTGGGAAGAAAAGACTGGAAGAAAGTTTATTAGAAAAGCCCTATAAGGCTTTTTGGACATCAAATGAGTTATGCATAGATGAGTAAGAAATATATAGATTAAATTTCCCTTAAAGTACCATAGAAATTCAATAAATAAATTAAAATGCATGTGGGCCTAAAATTAAAATGAGAGAATGCTTGAGGCAAAATGCATCTGACATTTGAAATAATAGATGGCTGAGATGAGCTATGTAGCAGGCTCTGCAGTTACCTGAGTATAATAGGGAGCCCTTTGGTCACTGTGTTTGACTTGCTGTATGTTCACAGTGCATAATGGTATTGCAGAGAAATTCAATAAAAAAAGATTTGAACGCCAGCTGTGACTTCAGCATGGTCATTTAAAAGACAAAATGAAAAGACTTGAGCCTCAGCCTTCAGCCCAGCACTCAGGCCAATGGCAATTTTGCTTTCAATTGTGAAGGTTTTGATTTCTTCCAGCATTACCATTCAGAGAATCACAGAATCTTGGAGTTAGGGGGACCTCAGAGGTTACCTAGTCCAACCCACACCTGATCTCAGCAACGTGGAAACAAGTATAATCCACTCTCTAAATGAACCACCTCCAGTGATGAGAAGCTCATTACTCAACTAAGTAGCAGATTCTACTTTTGGAACTGATAAGCAAGAGTTTCTTCCCTATACAGATGGGAAAAAATCTGCATCTCCACAATATCTAGCCTTAATAAAAGGGCAGAATTTCCAGAGGACTGCAAGAGGGGGAAAAAGTCATTTCAGTGATATTCCTGAATAGGATGCTTATTGTTCTTCAAGCAGACCACTCTGGTTTGAAACCTGGTGCCAGAGAGCTATTATATATTTCAAACCAAGAAGTGACATGGTCAGACCCCATGTATAGAAAGGCTAATCTTGGCTCCGATTCTGTAACAGTCTAGCCAAGGCCTCAGATTTTTTAAAATCTAGCCAATAGCTCACAAATGTTCAGATTCCTTAAGAGTCTGGCCAATATGGCAAATCTTTAGTAAACTTTGTCTTTGGCTGAAAGAAAAAAAAAAAGAAAGGCTAATCTGAGAGCTAACTGAAGGATGGATTGGAGTGTGGAGCAACTGGGGAAAAACACTTAAGAGGTAATTGCAGCAATCTAGGCTGGTGATAATGAGGAACTATATTAGATTGGTGGCAAAATGGAAATAGGATGGGGGTGATAGACCTCAAAATTATTGCTGAGGAAGGATACACAAGATTTAGTTAAATGGTTGGATTTGAAGTTTTGATACCCTACCATCATATTCAGATGAAGTTGTCTAGTAGATAGGTGAAAATGCCATTATGAAGTTTGGGGAATAGGAAGAGGCTGGAGATATAGATTTAGCAGTAAATCATTCAGAGGTGATACTTGAAGCCATGGGAGTAGATAAAATTGTTAAGGGAGATATTAAAAGAAAATCTTTGTTTGGGCCTTTGCCTTCAATAATAAAGCAAACTTGGGTAGAGAAAATTAAAAGGAGTTCATTAAAAAGCCACCAAGACAGAAATATTGAATTGGTGGACTGGGGGGACCAGACTACTTTTAAACTTTTCAGAAGAGCAAGATAATTCCAACAGGTACACATCAGCAAAAAGGGATGGGCCATTGCATCTCAGCTCCTTCTTCATTGCTATAATCATAGGGAAATCATATTAGAGATAAGGGGGATGGGCTACTATATGCTGGCTAGAAGGTAATACAAAAAGACAAGGGGATGAGCTGGTGTTATCTCAGAGACAATTCCCAATACAGGTGGATGCTAATTTCTAAAAAGGGGATTAAAGCAGATGCAGCTGTCTTTTCCTATGCTAGGGCTGGCATGTAATATGGCTATACTTCAGCCACCCTATGAGAGAGCAGGCACATACACCTAGGAAAGGGGGGTGGGAGATCATGGATTCATTTGATGGTGGCTAAATTCTACACAATAACCCCCCATTTGGTGCTAGCCATGCACATGTGTAGCATCACAATTAGACCTATATTGGTTCTCTATCCTCAATTGCAACATGCCAGTCTCTGTTGCTAGTAAATGTGGGAATTGGCTCAGGATGAGTTCTTTGTACCAAGGAAGGCACTGTAAACATACCAACACACAATCCCCATGAAGACACATTAGAGAAAATCCACAAGCTGTTACTTTAGTCAATGAAAATTCTGCACTCTAAAACACATCTGTAGTTCATATACTTTGGCAGTTCAACTTAGTTATTCTGTGGGTGTTTAAATGGAAGGGTACCCACTATTACCCTCTTGATGTCAGTTTCCTTCCATGAGGACTTAGACTTTTGACAAGAAAGGCAGCTAAAGACCTCGTGAAGGGCCTATGCACAAACATCATGGACTATAGTATTACTAAATCATAATCCTGTGTTTTCTTCAATGTCATAAAAGTTGAACAAACTTAGAAAAACAGAGTCACAATCTCATATGTCTCTTAAGAAGACAAACCATGTTAAAGAGACCCTTTATGTAAACTAAGTCAGGTTGCAGCTTAAATGATTTAGAGGGCTCACCATGTACTAATTTGAGAGGAGACATTTCATATCACCATGGTCACCAAGAAAACTCAGTAAACATAAATATCATGAAACAAAAGGCCAAAGTAATACAGTGATGGTTACTAATATAAAATAATATTAAGTCTCCTTGTAACCTGATAACTCATTCCCAATGTTCATTCAATCAGCATATTTCATATTGAGTCCAAGATGTCCCATCTCGTCATCTGGTCCCTGAAAACATCTCCCCTTAGATATTCTGGAAAAGTCCTTGTCCTCAGGGCAGGTCTTAAGGGATTTTGTTCTAGGAGATCTGCTTCTCTGGTTCCAAATTGCTTGCAGCAATTCCTAGGTAATTCTGCTAAATCCTTGTAGTCTGGGAGCTAGAGTATGACAATGTAATCTATGACTCCACGGTTAGTGTAAACTACCTTTAATGTAAACAGCAAAAGAAGTTCTAACTATCCCATGGGAAAACATGCACATGATCCTGAACCTTCTCTGGCACTGTGCTTTTTTTGTTCTGTTTCTATGTAATGTCTGACCTGGCCTAAGGAGATCTACCACTGTCATCCTGCCACCAAGGGCTGGTCTCATAAGTAAATTCCCCCAATTAATCCAATAAACCCTAATAAATCTACATATACATACAAACCACACATGGTCTGCTTCTTTCTTTGGTATCTCAGTACTTTCCCATTATGGTAGGACTGTTCCTTTCGATAATTTTCATTCTTACAGTCATGCTAGTGATAAGACTTTGCATAATTGAGCAAACCTTAACAAAATCTAATCATATTGACTTTCTAGTAATTAGTTCATGTAGTAAGAATTCACTCAAACCATATCTAACTCTATTAACAAGAGAACGATAAGAAGAACAACAAATTAAGAACCCAGAGTTCACCTAAAACTTTGGAGAATGTCAGTTTTTACGTACCCTCTTGTTCTTTCTGTGGTTACCCAAACTCTGTACCTGATATGGATCGTATCATCCACAAGCTGAAGAAAGAATCTTAAAAATATCCATGAGGGTCTGACTTATAAAATGAGGCCTTCTCTCTCTTAATTTTGTAGACAGAGACTTCAAAATGGGGGAGGGATTTAAAATTTAAAATTCTTTACAATTATTAATGCAATGTTATATATAAAAACCTTGATCTAATTTTGAGAATTTACTATCAAAACATAATCAAGTCTGCATTTCCCATTAAACACATTTGAAAGTCAATCAAATATATATCCTAGTTCTTAGATTTCTTACAGTCTAATCTTGTTGCTTTGTCAAAGTTTACTACTCAGTTAAATTTAAAAATAACAAAAAATAATGTTGTACGTCTTTGTCTTATCCCCACTTTTGGAGGATGTATATATTACCATCATATCATCTTGAAGGAATGATGTACTTCAAGGACCCAATAAAATATATGAATATATAGCTATGAGCAAGCAGAAGGCAAGTCCAAGAACTCATTTACCTAATTCCATAGGATATGGAGTTGACCACAAATACAGATTAACAATAGTAAGATCTTTAATATTCACGTCCCATTATAGTAACCCAAATGTTTTAGCATTGGCCTATTAATTAATAGATGTAATATTACAATGACAAACTTCTGCTGATCACCTACCCTGGTTATAGAAATTTTCAAGGAAAAGAAAAAGGAGGGATATGGTTATGACAATATCAAGATGTTCCTTCAAGGGCACAGATTGATCTGACATGAGCCATAATGGAGGAAAACTCCCTTAGCTCTGTTTGATTCCAGGCAAGAGTTATACTTAACAGCCAATCATGCAGCAGACTTCCACATTATTCATAGGTATCAAAGCCAGGTTCAGAATTAACCAGGTGAGAAATTTTTCTGTTCAGAAAGTAAATAGCAGAATGGGAAAACTGAGTCAAGAGGATCCTACCTATGCCTACACAAGGTCATCCCCTCAACTTTCCCAGACACAAACATCTACCTTCAGAAGTTCTCAGACCCCACTCCCTTTTTGGGTAACACATGGCATTCCACTTGAATGGCAGACAATGTCATGCAGCTTCATGACAATTCAGATAATCATACCTGAAATCAAACTCAGAACAATAACAAATTACAGTACCAAGAGATTTTACCTCAAAGAGCAAAATTTCCCTAATCAAAGTTTAGGATTAAGATATTATTAGTCTTCTCATGTTTCTGTAACAGTTAACAATGAGCAAGTATAAGGATATTTCATTTATCCTTCATTTATAAATTAAGAATAATCACATTCTGGAATTTCACATATACAATGAATATGTGCTAGATAAGTAAAAACCTCCAGAATATCACTGGCTGCTGTAAGTCCCCAGACTCATAGTTATCCATGTCACCTATTAACCCCTAAGGCAAAACAAAATCTTTGAATCTAAAGTCTATTGTTACTAAGTTAGTTAAAAAATGTAACTTTAATACATACTAATTATTAACAGATAAACTTTGATAATATTCATAAGTGATAGCCAAGTATTATGTCAGAGAAAACACACTCTGTACTATAAGTAAACTTGTAGCATCCCCATCCATCCACCTCTCCCCATCCCACTTTGGTAGTAAGTATTTGTGATGGAAGAGGGAATCCCAATTTTTCAGTAAACCAATTCACTATTTTAAAATTTTATAACATTTTGCAACTTCTTTTACAGGATTGATAAGATTTTATGACCTTTCCCAAATATAAAGTCCTTAATAAACTTCAGAGATAAGGATAACTTAAAGGGTTTGTGCTACTTTCAACAGTAAATTATTATTATTATTATCCACTTTAAGGCAAATATATGCCATTAAATATTTATCAGTTCACAAACATTTTTACCACATTCTTTTAATAGCCCAATTCATAATCCAACAGCATCTAAATTAAAAGAGGAGTCACTTTTCTAGCAGCATTTTAGATACAATTGTTTCCCAAATTTCACGACACGCAAAAAATTTTAGAAACATGATAACATACATAACATCATGTATTTAAAACATAAAACAAACTTATTACTATCAGATGACATCAATTCAGTTGAATGCATTTCTAAAATAACTTACATAGAAATAATTTGTTTTGGGACAGCTAGGTGGTGCAGTGGATAGAGCTCCAGCCTTGGAGTCAGGAGGACCTGACTTCAAATCTGACCTCAGACACTTGACACTTACTAACTGTGTAACCTGAGCAAGTCACTTAACCCTGATTGCCTCACCAAAAAAAGCAAAGAAAAAATCATTCATTTTATCACTTTTGGCATTTTATATTGATTGGGTTCAAGATCAATACAGAATACTTATGTATACTAATATTTATGTAGTGCTTACCATGGCCAGGCACTGTGCTAAGTACTTTACAATCTTGTGATCCTCAAAACAACTCTGGGAAGTGGATGCTATTATTTATCTCTCTTATAGATTAGGAAACTGAAATAGACAAAAGTGAAGTAACGTGCCTAAGGTTCTAATAATTTAAATTAATCTAATAAATTTTTGAGACTGGATGGTTTTATCTTCCAGTGTAGTATCTTAATGCCAAACAGCAAATGTATTTCGTATTAAGTTCTATTTTACCACAATTTTCCTAATAGGAGAACACATCTCATTGTAAATGAGACCACGTCAGAGTTCAATTTCAGGGCAAAATTAATCAAATCAAGTTTGGGTTTACAGTCTTAAATGGTAATATTTAGAACCTCAATTTTCCCAAGGACCATTTACTTCTATCATTTCAAATTATAAGGCCAGCTACTTTCAGTTAGTCAACAGTCAAAAGATTTAAAATAACAGTCTTGTATTATCACCCCTCTTTTAGGACCCATGAAGATTTTCTGAAACACGGAAATTGCAAACATAACCTCTATTATGTAGTTATAAAATTAAGAATGTATATTCCCTACATAAGGACTAAAATGTAACCTTCTAATGGTCCTTCAAGGACAGAATTTTGGTATGTTGTTGCCAAATAATTCAATGCTGCAAATATATTTCTATATTTTCCATATCATAAAGAATAACCAAATAAAGTTTCTCACGTCCTTCTTGTCTGAATGAGATGAAAACCCTTCCTCACACCTCTTTCAAAAACAAAACAAAGCTCCAAATCCTGTACTTCCAAGCCCTCTGTTCACACTTTCAGTACAGACTATAGCTTTCTTAACTTTCTACTCATTTCCTATTATCCAAATTGCTTATATTTTCTCTCTTCTTTTCTATTATAAAGCCTTTAGAACTTTGTCTTGTTTCTTTCATATTCTGATCTGGCACTTCTCTTACTTTCTACTATTTGCTTAATTTCTCTAGTCTTTATTTCTCAATCATATCCCAGACTATCTATAGAACTAATCTTTATGCCACTGAATTTTCCCTTTACAATTTAGCACAATTTTTTATTACATAGTACTAATTAATTGCAATACCATTGTCTTGGGGGGTTCTTAAAAGCTTATAAATTCATGGTTTATTCCAATACCTTTTGATGACTTTGCTTCTAATTTACCTAAACAATTAAGTACTGTTCTATCGTTGACAAAAAAATAAAATATAGTGGCAACACAAAACATTCTTTCAAATTAAATATTGCTTACTTTCAAGTTGCTCGTTGATTTAAACTAGTTTCTTTCTTTTTATAGTCAAGAAAAGAGGTAATAACCAGCAGTTCTTAACATTTTAAACTATAAACTGCAAATCTTTTTTTTTCTAATTAGCAAAATCACCCTCCTCCCTTGCTCTGAAACAACAAATCTGTCACTCTCCAGGGAAAGAATGATAAAAGGTCTAAGTTCTGTTCCCATGTAACTATCACTAAGTTTTATTCTTATTTTTCCTTGAAACAAATTCTATGGAATGGTGCCGCCAAACCCACTGAAACTTTCAGCATTTATAAAACACATTCAAGCCACAATTTGGAAATTCACAGTAGAGTAATTATTTCTCAGTAACAAATTTGGTCTTTAATTAGTTTTCAATGCCTTAAATTCCTGCAGACTGGAGAAAGGGTTTACCTTCCCTCTTATCTGTGTTGTCTGTTATCTGCCTTTCCAACTCAACTAGAATAAAAAGGGAGAGAGGAAGGGGGGAGAGGGGGAGGGGGAGAGGAGAGGGGGAGAGAGAGAGAGAGAGAGAGAGAGAGAGAGAGAGAGAGAGAGAGAGCTCTTTGTTAAAAGCTTTGAAAATTTTATTGAAGGCTTTGCAAGTTCTGCATGTCCCTGCATCCCTGCTTGATGTTCTTGATATTATCAGTAGTTGGGAGAGCAGTTTTGAAACTCCATCCTTCTAAACTCTCTTCCTATTCTATTTCCCTTTCTTTTCCTTAATTCCTTCTGAGTCTCTTCCCTCCAAGGGTATTCTCACCTTGGTTGTATCGATAATGAGGGCAGTTTAGGTTTTGAAAGTCCCTCTCAATCATACTAAATTACATTTTTATCTAGATTATTGATCTTTAAGTCTTATTTAAAATGTGCATCTGACTATAATTACCAAGGTCTCATTCTTTATTTGGCTAAATTACTTTCATTCTTTTTCTCTTTTTTTTTTCTCACAATTTTCTCAGTCCCTACCTAGAAGTGACTCAGTAGACAAAAAGCAGCAGGGTTGCTTTTCCCCAAGTTTTAGCTGCTTGTCTCACTTGTCTCCTTGGGAGTCAGCAGGAGGCTAACTCCTCCAGATCCCTATATAATTTGAATCCTGGTATCCCCCTTACAACAAGGATGTGTCCACCCTGCAAGTATACTTACTCTGCCTTTTCCATGCTCTTCTGTTCTTCATGCAAAAATTATAGTGGGGGGCAGAGAAGATCAAATGCTGAATTCCAGGACTTATTCATTTTGTATTCTACTGAGTTTGGGTAGTTAGATTCTCCAGTCATTGCACAGTTGACTATCCATTGGGGAATTCTGTTCCTGTGGGACAGAAGGCCCAGTTTGTCTGTGGGACAAAAAGCTACAGTTTGAAATAAGATTCCCCAGTGAGTGTCCCTGGGTGAAATGTCCTGCTGTCTGTGCTTATCAAAATGGTTAAAAGAAAATCTTAGTTTAAGCTTTTGACCTCAATAATGAAGCAAAGTCAGGTAAATAAAATTAAAAGGAGTTTATTAAAAAAAAAAAAACCAAGGTAGCAAAGCCCTATTGATGGATTGACCAGGAGGGATTCAAATCCTGGGGTTCAAACCAGACTGCTTTTAAAGACAACTTTTTGCAATAAGAACAAGACTATTCTTATAGGTACATATCTGCAAAAGGGGATGGGCCATTGTACCTAAGCTCCTCCCCATTGCCCCATCATAGGGAGATGAGATTAGAGATAAGGGGGATGGACTGCTACATGTTGGCTAGAAGGCAATAAAAAAGACAAGGGGATGGGCTAGTATTATCTCAGAGAAGAGTGAACAATCCAGGTGGATGCTAATTTCTAAAAAGGGGATCAAAGTACATGAGGCTGCCCTTTCCTATGCTCAGATTGGCATGTGTTGTGGCTTGCAGCCACCCAGAGAGGGCTGGCATGTACATCTAGGAAAGAGGGTTGGGAAGTCTTGGGTTCACTTGGTAATGGCTAAATTCTACACAGAGAGAGTAGAGATAAAGAAGAAAAGAAGGCTGAGAATGGAGCCTTGGAGAACTTGTACCTCAAGGAGTCATAAAGAGATTGAGGATGCAGTAAAGGAAGTAGAGGGTTTGTTGTTCAGTCATTTCAGTCATGTCTGACTCTTCAGGATCACATTTGGTGTTTTCTTAGTAAAGATACTATAGTGGTTTTCCACCTCCTTCTCCAGCTTATTTTTACAAGTGAGGAACTGAGGCAAACAGGGTTAAGTGACTTGCTCAGGGTCATACATCTTGTCAGTGTCTGAGGCTGGATTTTACTCCAGGCCTGATGCTTTATCCACTGCACCACATAGCTGCCCTGCAGGTGTAGTCACCAGAGACATAGGAAGAGCCATAATAGTGATATCATGGAAGCCAAGGGAGAAGAAAATATCAAGGAACAAGGTAATCAAAAATGTCACATATTGCTGAAGAAGAATGAAGCCTTGGGGAAAGGCCATTGTAATTGGTAATTAGGAGCTTACTGATAACCTTGGAGGTAGCTTTTCTAATAGATTGATAGGGACAGAAGTCAGAACCCAAGGTGATGAGGAGAGAATGGGTGATAAGAAGTAGGAGTAGCAAAGAGAGACAATTTTTCAGATTTAGCAAAGAAGGGGAGTAATGCAACAATTGTTAAATGGGGATAGAAGGATCAAGGGAAGTCTTTTCTTTTTGTGTTGGGGATACTGCTATGTTTGCAGGTCAAACTAGTAAATATATTAGATATGTAGGCCATCACTGAATGATCAGGTGGCTATACTAAGAAGTTGCTGTCCATGGTTTGGTTCAGATAATACCTACAGACAGAACCTTGTGGAACATGCAGAACTAAAGAATCTTAGAATTTTAAAGCCAGAATTCAATTCAATTTGATAAAAATTTATTAAGTACTTATTGTGTGCAAGCGTCTGTGCAAATCTTGTGATGCAAAAACAAAAATGAAACAATACCTTCCTTAGAAGAGTTCATATACTAGAGAAGTCAGAAGGTTACACGTGTATGCCAATAAGCAAATACAAGGACATTTGACAATAAAAGGAGTCTTAGCAAGTGGTAGTGGAAGATTATGGAAAGCTTTGCAAAGTAGGTGGCACGTGAGTTGAACCTTAAAAAAAAGCTAAAAATTCCAAAATGTAGAGAAAAGAATAAATTATGAGAGATTCCAATTCCCTTATTTCAAAGAATAGGAAACTGAGGTCCAGGGATGGGGAGTGACCTTTACAAGAATACTGATTCATTTGTGGCAGAGCTGGCCCTAGATCCCAGGTCTTCTGCCTTCTGTCCCAGTACTTTCTCCACAACATTAATCTGCCACCTAAGTACCTTGACTCATGGTTCCCAAGTATTTCCCACACTGTCATTTAGCTCCAATTAAGGAACTGTATAATAGCCATGCTGCTAAAATCATGACACAAAGCAGTGATAATCCAGAAGTATGAAGTGAAGATTTAAACCTGCCATCAGGTAATGGAATCATAGAACTATGGAGTTAGGTATCACCTCATTTTACAGAGAGGGTAACTGAAGCCCATAGAAGGGAAATGTCTTATTGAAGGTCATGAAATTAATTAGTGAAATAGGACTAGAATTCAAAATGCTGGGGGGAAATAACATTTAAGGGTACTGGTGAGAAAAGGACTTTGTCTCTCACCTTACTAAGATGGGGGGGGATTAGAAGGGTGGAAGACAATTAAACCTGTGCCAGGCATTAATCAGAAGGGGTATGGAACAACCCCAAAGCCCAATTCCAGGGAGTCAGAGAAGGCACAGTCAGTAATAGGCCTAGAGGTCAAAGCTAGCACTCCAGAACGTAACAGACCCACATGGGTAAACAGGAGAATGTGATTTGAGTTTGGGTACAACCGGTTGAAAACTGAATAAATAGAATATTTATTAGAATGGATATAATAATATAGATTATTATATATTATAGAACACATTATATTATAATAAATAGAATATTTATATAGAAAATAGGCAGGTAGTTCCTTTATAGCATAAGGTCAACAAACTAACCTGCAGGAAGAAACCCTGGAGCTTTGAGTAATGACATGGTTTTCACATAAAGATTCAGTAAAAGGGAAAGTTGCTTGATGATAGCATGATAACTTTTCATGATGCTCCCACTCCTACCCTGATCCACCCAGGCCCAGCTGAAGATAGTGCAGCTGTGGGACCAGCAGGTTTCAGTACAAGAGAGAATAGCTTAATTTTGAATTTAGGCTTATCTAGTAACCATTGGACTTACTGGTCCCACCAGCTGCATTGTACAAAGCAGTCTGCCCTCCCCTCCCCCAACAAATTGCATTGATTTACAATCTAGACAACACTGCAATTGCCTGAGCATATGTAATCTCTTCAAATTAAGCCAACTTCACACTCTGCATAGAACGTAGAATACTTCTGGTTGTTTACAAACACAGTTACCCCGGACCATGCTGATAAAATCATGGCAGAAAACAGTAATAACCCAGAAGTATGTAGTGAAGGTTGAAACTTTCCTTGAGGTCATAGAATTATGAAACTAAGAAGCTGAAAGGGACCTTCAAGATCACCTAGTTCAATCTCCCCATTTTAAAGGTGAAGAAACCAAAGCCTGGAGAAGGGGAATATCTTGCCTGAGGGGTACAAAAGTAGCCAGTGACAGGTAGGCTTAGTCATTAAGCACAATATTCTTTCCACTGTACCAATGTGAACATGTTACAGGGGACAATGATAGATATTCTTAGAGTGGGTATAGTATTGGACTGGCATCCTGTGTACATGAATCAGATCCCATTTCTACTTTGCTCAGAACCTTGCAATGATTCCAATGGCATTGCCTTCCATTTAAAGAGCAAGATTAGGAGCCTCAGTTTAATACTCTTTAAACCTGTAATGTCCCTAACTTTTAAGATTCCTTTCATACAGTGTGTGTGCTGGAGAAGGGTAAAACAAACTGTCTTTTGAGTGGTGAAAGATCATTAGCTGGGAGGGAGGATCAAGGACCACTTCATGGAGAAAGTGAAATGGAAAGTAACAGATAAAAAAAGGTAGTGCATTCCCCTAACATAAATACAGTGTACAGTATAAGGGAGTCAATCACCTCACTGTGCTTACCCCTATTCAGACCACATCTAGAGCATTATGCACAGTTCTGGGCAAAGGAATTAGCTTTTCTCTTCTTTCTCCTGAAGAGCAAAAGTATCACAAAGGAGCAAAAGTAAAAGAAATACAAATTTCATCAGATTTTAAGCTCCTTGAGGGCAGGGATTGTCTTTTGCTTCTTTTCATATCCCCAGAACTTAGTATAGTGCCTGGCATGTAGTAGGTACTTAATAAATATTGATTGATTTTTCTCCACACAAGGAAAAAAACTCTCTTGAAATTAGAATTATGCAAAAATGTCTCAGTAGGTAATGAATCCCCATTCTACCCATCACTGGAAGAATTTAAACAGAAGCCAATTAATCACTGGGAAGGCTGTTGTAGATGGGATTCATCCTTTGAATAGGACTAGATGACCCTTGAGGTCCCTACCAATTCTTCCATTCTATATAAGCACCAAAGTAATTTCTAACTCTAAGATTCTATGGGCTCATAGACTATGCTTTGACAAAAGTCATTTTGAAGTCTGTAGCCAAAGCTGACTGCTCTGCCAAATGATATAATGCTTCTCCCCTCCTTCCTCCCAGACACTAGTTCAGTATAATTCTGCTTCATACCTCTGCTTAGAGGTATGACTGAACTAGAGAGATGCAGGCCAGCTGAGAACAGTAGTGAGTCCCCCTTCCCTAGAGGTCTTCAAGAAAAGACTCAATAGTTACTTGTTGGGTATGCCATCCAGAGAACTCTTTTTAAGGTACAGATTGTTTCAGATGACCCTTCCAGCTCTGGGATTCTATCATCTTATGGTCTGGAGAAGGGCGGTGGTTTCAGAGGCATTCTATAGAGGTTCTACTTTTGTCTGGGAGAGGCCCTAAATCACCAATGAGCATGAGAACCAAGTCAATCTTTTGGGGAATCTTCTGAATCGGTGATTGAACTGATGCAGGCTGAAGCAGAAGCTTGAACTCAAATACCGATAGATTCTTTTAAGATTCACTGGGAACAGGCTAAGATAAAACTGTAGGACATTTATCCAATGACTTCTGTCTCACACCAGGCCCTCAGTTTCCCTATTAACAAGGCAGAAATAATTTATTTCCAAGTGGTAAAGTTTTGGAAACTGTTCATTACATATGACTGTAATTCTCTCTTCTCAATTAATTAGCCTTTGTTTTCAATATCTATACAATACGTTAAGGTTTGCAAAGCACTTTACAAACATTGTCTCATTTTATCCTTTTTTTCTTTTTTTTGGTGAGGCAATTGGGGTTAAGTGACCTGCCCAGAGTCACACAGCTAGTGAGTGCTATGTGTCTGAGGCCACATTTGAGCTCAGGTACTCCTGACTCCAGGGCTGGTATTCTATCCACTGTGCCACCTAGCTGCCTCTCATTTTATCCTTACAACAATCCTAGGATATAGGTGCTATCATCATCTCCATTTAACAGATGAGGAAATTGAGGCAGACAAAGATGAAGTGATTTGTCCACATTCATACAGCTAATAAGTGTCTGAGGTAGGATTTGAGCTCAGGTTTTCCTGATTCTAGGTCCAATACCATCCACTGAACCTCCTAGCTACCCCTAACCTTCTATATTTAGCCCCCTTTCCTACAGAGTTTAGAAAACCTTCTGCAGTAATTAATTACTATCATTTATTATTATAATCATTGTTATTACAATAATATGAACAGGTCAAATGAGGAGTATTCTTTTGGGAGAACAAAAAATTTCAGTTGAGTAAAATTCAAATTCTATAGCTTGGCATTCAGCACTTTACACAATCAAATCCCAACCTAGGCTTCCAGGTTATTCCTCACCTCATTTCATTGGAAATGGATTACTTGACATGTCAAGTACATCTACATGTATATCTATATGTTCCGTATTTTCTTGTCTCTCCATTTTTTCCCACTGTATTCCCTGTTAATTAGAATTTCCCCTGTCCCCACCCCCAACTTCATAGACTGAAATCCTACTCATCTTTCAAGAGCCAGCTCATCCCTGTGGTCCCCATGGGGAAATGATTTTTTTTTCTGAATTCTCTTCAGCACTTTATTAGTGCCTCTCTTATTAAGCATTTTCCCATACCATCTTGTATTAGAATTATTGAAATGTATAACTTATCTCCCCTGCTAGAGCACGAGAACCATGAGGGCAGATATTGATACTCCCCTCACCCCCATACAAATCCTGCATTTAGTTCTGCTGAATAAATGTGTGCTGAATGAATCAGTCCACAGAGTTGCATTGAAAGGAGCTGTACTATGTAATTTCCAAACCAAAGAAAGCACTTGTCTCTAAAACTAGAGTGCTACTGCACCCAGTTGGTCCAGTTCTAAAGTTTGTATTTATTCTTTACTCACCTCCCCTTTCTGGATGGAGTCCCCCATAGTACAGGGCCTCCCTGTAGTCCTCCAGAAGTGTGCATAGGTTTAAGAGTTTGTGAAGAGCTTTTGGAGTCCTGTTTGATGCCAACAACAATCCTAAGAAATAGGGTGAGAATTATTCACAGACAAGGATGCTGAACCTCAGAGATGTTAGGGGATTTGCCCATGGTCACACAAAAGGTGGAACCCAGGCCTTCCAATTCCACGTCCAATGGTCTTTCTACTATGTCATTCACTGATTATAGACATGTTTGATCTCAACTAGAATGCAAGCTGAGTGTGGGTAGGGAACTAGACCCATATATCACATTTAGTACAGTGTCTTGTATATAGCAGGCTCTCTGATATTCACTGAATGATGGGATAGATGAAGGGCAACCTGAGTGTCCCCTTCTTCCCCGCCCATCTTCTGTAACACTCTCCTTCTACTCAGCTAAAGGTCAAAGTAGGAAAGGACCTCCTAACATGATGGAGGTTAGGGTGTTAGCTGATAAGGCTTGTAGCATTCTCTTTGCAAGGGCTATTTGCATTTTATTAGATGACTTTAGAAGACCCAAAGCCTTCAAGAACTACAAAGGGATGACTCTCATAGAAGGATTGGAGGCACTGCCTCATCAGGCCAGACCCGCAGCTCCGCCAAGACGACTACATTTCTGTGAAGCCAATTTCCATAAGGCCTACAGCAGGCAGACTGTGAATACAGAGATATTGATTGAATCTGGAAAGTGATTGTGGTGCTCCAGGATGGAAAGGATTACGCAGGAGCTATTTCTGTCAGGAGTTTCAGACTCATTCATATACAGGCTATTTTAAAAAATATACACAGTTTACTCGCTGGGCACCACTGGGGAATTTCAATGAATCATCTTGAAAATAGCCAAAAGTCAGAAGGGGAAAAGCAAGGAAGAACAAGGGGAAGTGAGGGAAAAGAGAAATAGGGAGAAATGAAAATGAAGAGGGAATGGAAAATATTCATGAACTATGTTTTCTTGGGGAGTAGAGCTGGGAAATCTTATTCATTTAAATAGAAAATACTAAAGCCAGTGCTGGAATATACATTTATCCCTTCCCCTCCCTTTCTTTTTCGCCATTTAAGAAACCTGGGAAAATATAGTCACTTCTGCAAGGGATATGTATGGTAAAAGATGGGAAGAAATGGAAGAAAGGGAAGAGGAGCAAGGAATTTGATGGGGAAGGGTCGGAACTAGGAGATAAGAAAAGGATCCAGCAAGTTCTCCTACCTCATGTTACACTGAGAAGCCTGTATGAAAGAATTGGAAAGCTCCATGGCAAGTTACCAACCTTGCCTAAGAAACTGGAGATAACGCAATACTGTGAAAAGAGTGTGCCACAGTTAGAGTCAGCTGACCTAGATTCAAAGCCTGTCTGTCAACTAACTATCCTTGTGACTTTAGGCAATTCACTAACCTTCACCTTTCTGGGCCTAAGGGGTTGGAGTAAGGTCCCTTCTATTTCTAAATCTATGACTCTGTTGAACGACAATGGCAGGAAGCTGGAAAAAGGAAGAGAAGCGTCATCCACCAGCCAGACCCACCAGCCCAGGCAGAAAGTGGGCAGCAGGGTCCCACCAGAAAGTCCTTATGCCTGAGATTCCAAGTGATTCTGGAGATTCAGACACAGCTTTAGGACTATTGATTGTTCAATAGATGACTTATTTTTTATTTTCTCCTTTTAATAAAACTATAATATCACATACTCTGAGACTAAAAGCAAGAGATTGGCATTGATACACTAAGGATTGGGGCAGCTCTGTGGCACAATGGATAGAATGCTGGCCTGAAGTCAGGAACACTCATCTTCCTGAGTTTAAAACTGGCCTCAGATACTAGCTGTGTGATCCCGCACAAGTCACTTAACCCTGTTTGCCTCAGTTTCCTCTTCTGTCAAATGAGCTGGAGAAGGAAATGGCAAACCATTCCAGTATCTTTGCTAAGAAAATTCCAAATGGGGTCACAAAAAATTGGATACAACTGAACAACATTAAGAATGTGTACATTTTTTGATTGGAGACAGTGAACCAAGAGAGTGAAAAAAATCTTCCAAAGTATACATGAGGCCTTTGGGTTATGAAAGCCTCTGACCCCAAATTTACATGAATCTAGATCAGCTCTAAATGAAACAAATCTTGTTACCTGGAGAATGGCTTGAAAAAGAACCTTGATTCTCATAAATGGCATATCATCCCATTAGCCCAAAACAACTACCTCTCATGATGACCTCATAGCACAAAAGTTATTGTGGTGGTTGCTGTCATTTTTTAAAAGAAATCTTCTAGGGGCAGCTAGGTGGCACAGTGGATAGAGCACTGGCCGTGGGGTCAGGAAGACCTGAATTCAAATCTGGCCTCAGGCACTTGACACTTACTAGCTGTGTGACCCTGGGCAAGTCACTTAATCCCATTGCCTACCAAAAAACAAAAAAGAGAAAAAGAAAACTTCTTCATAGAGATAATGCCTCAATAAACAGAAACAAAGAAGGGGGTATGGCATGATGAAAAGAAACCTTGAGGTGCAGAGTACATGTTAAAATTGTATTTTGTTCTGGTCCACCTGGCTACCACCACCCCTTCTAGTTAGTATAGTAAGTTTATAAGGAGCCAGTATAAAGTAACAATAGCAGGAACTAAGATTGCAAAGAGGAACCTGGAAGTCATTTACAGACTGTCCTATAGATAAAGCAACCATAAAGGTTATGTGCAATCTGTCTCATAAATTAACTAAAAATCACATCCTGCGAGTATGTGCTAAATCAGGGTAAGCCAGCCAGCCCTTACTATAAGGACCTTTTGGTCTTGTTAACTGCCCAGAGTCTGTAAGCATCAGATAAGCTCCAGATATTCAAAATAAGATCAGAAGAACACCAAATGTTGCTGATAACTTTCAGATGACATAGATGTGTTAATGAACTAATCCCAAACTGGCACAGATTAGTCTGTCCCCCACCAAAACCTGATCAAAATGAGACCCAAATTCCTGCTCCCTGAACACTCTTCCATCTCCTAAAGGTCTATGTTGCTCAAGTGTTTCCAACTCCAATTTCTAGTTATCCAAGTGACTCTCCCCTTCCCCATTCTCTTCCTTATGCTGCCTGGCTTCTCCTACTACCCCATCATTATCCATATGCCATCTACCTCTGCACCTCCACCCCAGCCATTTGTCTCTGTATTCTCCGTGCCTTATTAGCATATGATTGAAGCATTACTCCCCACTTGCTGCCATCATGGTTTTTCCCAGCAAGTATCCAAAGAACTGGGCATGCCTCTCCCCAACTTGACCCAGAGGGGCCCCCTTGTGGTCCCATTCCCTTACTCTATAAATTAATTAGCAATTCAGAGTGGATGAGAAGAGGGAATTTGTCATAGATGGTCTTTTTTTTTTTAAGTAAAGGAGGAGACAAAGTCATCAGTTGAGAAGGAGGAAGGTGTAAAGGATTTGAGAAGAAAAAGCAGCTGGGAAGAGTGTGATAGAAAGTCATTCAGGGAAGAACAAAATTATTACTGTGCAGCAGTGAGGGCTCAATTGATATTACATAATTACTCAAAAGCTATAATCTCAGCCATTTCAAAGTTCTTTCAAGTGATAGAAATTGTGATCCACTCTCTGTGATTCTTGTCTATATTCTCCATCAGTGTACCAAAGGGGGTCTGCCCAATATATTAGAGATGTAATTTAATTTCCCATGAAGGGATCAGTGGAATGCTCAAGCTATCCACCTATCATCCATGGTACTTGCTCTGTGACCAATCTGTCTTCTCTCTCTATAATAAAGTTCCTTGATGACATCCTTTATTCCTGTTCTGCTTCAGAATTTTTAATTGCTTATACATCACAACCTGTTCATACCCACCATGTGTTTTCCCCCCTTGCTTCTGTTTAATATTCATTTTTAATTCTTCAAAGTCTATTGTAGTCCATGTCTCATTGCCATGTAGCAATATCTGGAGAATTTTGTAATTTAAAATATGAGCCTTTCTTTTCATGGAAAGTAAGGGATCATTAAAGGAGCATTGGAATTACCTGAAAGCAAATGTGAATTTTTATTGATCACTTATTAAAATTGTTTGAACCTAGTTTTATGTGGCTAGAAAACCATTTAACCCAAAAAGCTCATTGTAGAGGTTAGGCTGACCTCAGAGATACTCCAGGGAAGCTAGATGGTTGTAGGGAATGCTTAGCTCTCACCCAGTTCTTGTTTTGTGTCCCCTCAGGTTTTGTTTTGGTCCACCCAAAGCTTGTGTTTTGGGTTCCCCAAAATAGACTGATTCACCTGCTGATATACATCCCAAACTGCCCTTCTCTTAGAGACTACCCATTGCCTACATGAGGCCAATCATGCAAATATCCTTATACCCTTGATCTGAACCCTATATAATATAACCTCACAAAGACTTGGTGAGGGAGCCACAATATCTTCACTTTCTCTCTTCTCTCTCTCTCTCTCTCTCTCTCTCTCTCTCTCTCTCTCTCTCTCTCTCTCTCTCTCTCTCTCTCTCTCTTTCTCTCTCTCTCCTCACCAACAATCTAATAAATTTCTTTCTAAAACTCTTTCACATTTTAAGGTTTATTTTCATGAACAAAACAAACCAGCCCTATCTTCTTCTGTTCAACTCTGGGCTCAAATCATTGTCCATTTGTACTTGTCTATTCCAGACATACATACTGGAATTGGGCAGTTTCTATAGGTTGTCCATCCAAATGTATGTTGTAATATGAGTAATAGATCTTCATCCACTTTAAATGACTTACCCAGCATCTCAAAGCATTCATATCAGAGGTGAGATTTGAACTCAGGTCCTCTTGATTTTAAGGCTGGCTCTCCATCAACTATACCACTTTGCTTCTCTAACAACAATAATAATTATAATAGAAATAATGGACATTTATATGTATAGCAAATTAAGGTTTGCAAACCACTATACATCCTTTATCTCAGTTGTGCCTAACCAATTATTCTTGTTTTATGGGTAAAGAAACTTAGAAAGGCTAAGTGATGTGCCCAAGCCATGAAACTAACAAATGTTAGATTCAGATTGTGAAGTAGAGCAGACAGCAGAAGGAAAGCCTAGATAGAATACTACAATAAGGAGATGTCATAGGAAGCTTGGCATGGGATAAGAAGAGAGAATTGTTTTTTAAAATGGAAAAGACAGAGAAGACAAACTTTTCCTAGAATGAAACCCCTTTTATGAGTAGCTCATCTTTTTTTTCTTTTCTTTTTAATTTTTATTTTCAGTTGCAAATTGTCTCCCTCTCTCCCCTCTACCCCACTATTTCTTTTTAAATATGGAAAAATAAGAGAAGACAAACTTCTCCTAGATTGGGACTCCTTTCATGAATAGCTAATCTTAAACAAAACAAACAAAGCAAAGGGATTTTCTATTTCTTTTCCTCTTCCTGGATAGACTAACAACATTGGTTTGTGTTTTGGTCTTGGAAGGAAGGCCCTAGTATCTGAGGTATGATTTTAAATAAGTCCCCTCTGGCTTATCCAGTCTCCATGCCAATTCTAACTTTTTTTTTTAAACATGGATAAGCTTTGGTGAAAGAGTTCTTATTTGTGGTCATCTTGTAACTGCAGGTATTCTGAGGTACCCATTTCCTCATCTGTTAATCTTGTCTGCAAAATAAGAGGTGTGTACTAGATGTCTTCTGAGTGCCCGTCCTCTAGAATGATGATTTCAGCTTCCTTCCCACTGTACCCCCAGTGGGTACCTTCCAATGGTGACTATATCTCATTTATATATTGAATACATCTTGGATGTTATGTACAAAATGTTTCCCCATTAGAATGTGACCCCCTTGAGGGCAGAGATAGTCTTTTTTCTTTTTTTCTGACACACGATTACGTACTTAATAAATGCTTGTGGCCTATATAAATGAGTAGTATTAGATGGATAATCTCTAACATCTGAAAGATTCTATGGTTCTATGATCTTCAGAAAAATGAAGGCTGTGGAAAACCAGCCTTATGAGGCTGGTGTAATTTTAAAAATCAATAAGTCATATTTATATAGCACTCTAAAGTATACAAAATTCTTTCACATGGATTCTCTCATTTAAGCCCTACAATACCCCTGGGATTTTCTTTCCCTTATTACCTGTAAGGGATGTGCTACAAAGCATTCCCACCCTCCAGCCACTGATGTGTAGGGAGTTCCCAGGGAAGATCTCCCTCTGCCAAGGCAGATAGGTGATTCTCCCACAATTTAGAAGCTTGGGGAATTGCAAGATTAGGTGACTTGTTGAAGGTCATGCATCGAGCTTATGTCATACCCAGGATTTGAGTCCAGGTCTTCCTGACTCTAAGTATAGCCTTCAATCAATCAACAAATGCTTATTAAGCACCTACTATGTGGCAGTCACCATGCTAAGTCCCAGGGATACAAAGACATAAATGAAATAGCCCTGATACTCAAAGAGCTTACATATTAGGGGAGCCATATATATGCATATACAAAATAAGTACATATAAAGTAAATAAAAGGTAATGGGGAACATATTAGTATGGGGGGGTGGAAATCAAGAAAGACCTTGTATAGGAAATGGTATTTGAGCTGAGCTTTGAAGGAAACTAGGGATTCTAACAGGAAAAGATGAGAGAAGAATATATTCCAGGCATGTGAGACAGCTTATAGAAAAGCACAGAGATGGGATATAGAATGTTGTATGTAATTAATAGCAAAAAGTTTGGTTTGTCTAGACCAAAGACTATGTTAATGTATAATTAGGCTGGAAAATTGGGTTGGAGACAGATTGTCAAGGGTTCTAAATGCATAACCCAGTTTTTTATTGGATCCTACAGGTAACAGAAAACCACTGGAGTTTCTTGAGGAGGAGAGTAGCATGGTCAGACCTGTGCTTTAGGGATATCACTTTGGGCATCTGAGACCAAGAGAACTATTAGGAAGCTATTTCAGCAGATAGTCCAAGGAAAAAGTCAGAAAAGCCTAAACTAAGGTGGTAAAATGGGGAGAAAACAATAAATACTGGAGATGTTGAAGAGGTAGAATCAAAAAGACTTGAAAATTCTTTGGATGGAGAAGAGAGATATAAGAGCAAAGAGTCATGAGTGACTTCAAGGACATTGTGGCAGGAGCAATATAGTCACCCCTATTCTCAGGCAAGTTAGGCTAGCTTTTCTTTAAAAAGTATTGAGACCATTGTTGAGATTTTGTTGACTGGGGAGCTAAAGGCCGGTGCTGTTGGTATTACTTCCTGATCACCTGAGTACAAAACAGCCTGAAGGAGCTACAGAAGCTCTAACTCAATGGTGGATCACAATGGGCAACTCAGGAAAACTTCATTCAGCTGAACTGATATTCTTTTAAGAAAAGCTCCACTGAACCATCCTCAATACCTGTCCTAGTTGAATATGCTTCTTCTGCTATGAAGTAAATCCCCTTTTGTTAACTATTGCATGACCTACAATTGTAGGTAATTTTGTTCCGATATCAAACCTAAACTATCAGGACACTGGCTTGAGTCTAGCCCAGCCTAGATCAGACATATACTTTGATGACTAAAAAGATGATGGCCCTATCCGTTAGTTCACCTTGCCTTTCAAAGCACATTTTATTTTAAAGTTCCATGGATAGGTACAAGCATTCAACTACATAAATGAGAAGGAAAGAAATATGAGAATAAAAAATTGTAAATGATCCTTCATGACACACTAAACTGTTATGTATCAATTACCAGAAAAATATGTACACCGATTTTAATGGTTAGCAACACAGACATCTGTTCATTTCCGTGACCTCTTCAGAACATCTTCTCTGTATATTTAACATGGATTTGCTGCTGTTATTGTTTTCTTTATTTACATATTCATAGACAGGGTGTATATTATCCTTTTGGTTCTGCTTTCAGCACTCTGTCACTTCATATAAGTATTTACATATTTCTTTGAATTCTTCACATTTGTTGTTTCTTATTGCACAATAAGAATCCATCGCATCCAAACACCATAATTTGTTCAGCCATTTCCAATCCCTGGACACCTGATTTGTTCCAATTTGTGGTGATTGAAAATAGTGCTCCAAAGTGATAAACAAGATGGTAGGCTAGACATTTCCTCTGATCCCCTCAGCCTCTCAGAACAGAAATTATGTGCCACAGATGAAGAAACTTCAGCTGTTTCAATGATTTAGGACACCTGGAATCCAAAAGAAGGTTGAAAAAAAACAAAACAAAATCATGAACTGATCCCTGAGATCACTCAGCTCCCTTCCCCCATACCCCAGCAACTGACCAGTTCTTGGAGGTAGGAGTTCGAGACTTTTTCAATATATTGATCAATTGTGCTGATTTTTCCCCCTCTCTAAAAGATATTTTGTTATATAGGATGGCTCAAAGAGGGGGAAGAGGACCTACAGTTGGGATAACTATGACGATGTCAGAAACAGATGACATCGATAAAAACATTTAAATCAACAACAACAAGAAGAAGAAAAAGAAAATAACACTGCTAGAAATATTTTGGTTGAGATAAGTCTTTGGTAATAACTTACTTAAAGTATAATCTAATAATAATAATAGCTAATATGTATCTAGCACTCTCTGAGCAACCCTGTGAGATAGGTACTACAAGTTTTATGTCCCCAGTCTACAGATGAGAAAAACAAGATGGGAATTGGCTTGGGGGTGGGGGATAAGTGGTGGGGGGTGGTGACTTGCCTTGGATCCCACACCTAGTAAGTATCCGAGGCAAGATTGTAACCAAGCTCTTTCTTGACCCCCAACTTCAACACCCTTTTCACTATACTATGCTGCCAGCCCAGCATTGGGGCCACTGTTCAAAGGGCAGGAAACTTTATTTAACTCTTACTGCATAAAGTCTTTTCCAAAAAGGTTTAACCAATTCCTGCTTTTTCCTCAGTGTGATTTCTAGCTTCTGAAAGCTCCCACACAGAAAAAAAAAAAAAGAAAACAAATTATCTACCACCTATTCAACGCTGCTTGAGAGTTGCTGAACAGGAACAAAACCTTTCATTCCTTAGGAAGAATGAATAAATGAAAAAGTATCATTAAATGCTTACTGTATGCCAATTACTGTGCTAAGGAGCAAGGAATGCAAATACAAAAAACAAGACAGTCCCTACCATCAAGGAACTTGTATTAGAATGGAGAATATAATATGCAAAAGAGAGTGATGGCCACAGAGGGGCACTTGAGTCCAGAAAGTTAATGGAATGGTGAGTAGGACAGTAAGTTGGGGAGTGCAATAAGTGGGGATTGACACTCTCCATTCAGAAACAATGGAACAATTGATTTGATCATAGTTCATGATTCTATAACTGATGAGGGGAGGGGAGGGAAAAGAGTAGGAGGGCAAAGAAGAGCAGGAGGAGAAGCAGAAGAAATGGGAGCAGCAAGAGTAGCTTTTCTGAAAATAAGCCCAGGAGAGACAGTGACCAAAAAAGAGAGAGGGTCCCCAGGGCCAAAATTTCTCCAGGGAAAGAGTGAAAGTTTCTCCATGAAGAGATTAAGTTTAAAACGCAAACAACCCTGAGAGAGGTAATACAATGACAAGTGCTAGACAGTTCCTTGATATTCAAAGGCATTTAATAAATGTTTGTTGATTTGAATGAAGGTTTAAATAAGTGGTGTCAGAGCCTTCCTTGAAAGCAGGTTTTTAAAGGGATCTAGATGCTTGAATGCTCTGAGGTGGAGGAACTAGAAGAGGTTGCGACAAACGCTACATGCGATGGGGTGTGCTGAGAACATTCAGGCTCTGACTTAACTAGCCTGCACAGAGCATTTCCCCAACACTGCGAAAATAGCCTAAATTTTGCTGACAGAAAGTTATGTTATCCTCATAATCACTAATTTGAGGAAGAAAGGAGGGAATTACCTTTCATGACCACACCTGAATTTACCTGCCAGCAAAGCCTCACTCGTTCTGCTTTGTGGAATCTGATTTTTTTCCCTCAGTGCCCAAGAGACAGAATAAAGTGTTGCAGTGTCAAATCATCATATATATCAAAGACAAAAGAGACTAGAGTTTTCTTCCAGACAGACAAAAAGGAGGATGACTCTAATTTTAAATCAGCTAGGTGGCATAGTATATAGAGGGATGGACCTGGAGTCTGGAAGGCCTAGAGTCTCAGATACTTCCTAGCTGTGTAACTCTGGGCAAGTCACTTTAACTTCTCAGTTTCCTCATTTGTAAAATGCATCTACCTCTACAAAAAAATAAAAAATAAAAAAAATAATGCATCTACCTCCCAGGGTTGATGTGAGGATAAAATTAGAAATTTATAAAGTTCTCTGTAAACCTAAATGTTATGTTTTAGCTATTCATGCCAGAGTAAACATTTAATAACATCTGTGTTTCCATGAAATAGTATTTATTTTTCAATCAGCAAGCATTGAGTACCTACTATGTGTCTGAGACAATGTTGTCCAATACGCAAGGCGTTAAAGAACTATAAGATATACCCCCCTGTTTATAAGAAGCTCTCATACTTAGTCATATTTTTAATTTTCTTTTTTATCATGAACTTAACAAATGTGAACATTTCAACAAAGAACAGAAAAGAAGATTGATTACAAAAGAAACTGTGAAGTTCTGTTACATATAGTTCTTGAAGTGCAAACTAAATTTAATGTGAGAGCAACAAAGCTGTCTTGTTTGTGACCTCTGCTGACCTTCCTTCTGTTTTCTTATATGTATTTTTAAATGTTTCATCGATATTCTTTTCTGTCTTTTCTTCTTCTTCTTGTGTGTGTGTGTGTGTGTGTGTGTGTGTGTGTGTGTGTGTGTGTGTGTGAGACCATCACTCCCACCCTCAAAAATACAAGCTCTCTTTTCTAGGTCATAATGACCCCAGAGACCCTCTAGGGGAGCCAGAGATTACTGCAAAGAATGTTTGGAAACCAGTCAAAGCTTGCGTTTGGGGTTAGGCCAATAGCTTGTGTTTTGGATTCTATCAATTTTTACTGAATATTTAGACTTACCTGTTGATATACATCTCAAGCAAGTCTGGAAACCACCCATTTTGGAAAATGCTGCTCAGGCCACTCAGCTTGTACCCTTGTTTTAATTCTCCATGATGTAAGACTTGTAGAGATTCAAGGAGAGCCAGCCCTGATTTTTTCTGGCTGTCCCTTCCGTCTAACTGACTTAATAAAATTCTTTCTAAACACCTATTTTAGGATTCTGGTTTATTCTTGACTGACATACTATACTGGTCACTAAGAATACAAAGACAGAAACAAAATATCTCTTGCCTTCAAGGAGCTTACATTCTACTGAGAGCACACCACAAGTACACAAATGAGAAAATACAAAATATATAAAGTAATTCAAAGAATTTTAAGAGGAAGAGAGTACTAATTACTGAAGATATCAGAAAAGGCCTTGTAGGAGGTAACGCTCAAAGTGAAGCTTGATGGGAGCAAGGAATTGATTCTATGAGACAAATGGCAGATTACCTACTCAAAGAATAAGAGGTAGAAGATAGGATGCTGTGGATGCAAAATAGCTAGCAGGACATTGAAGGGTTATGGGATCATAGAAGTAAGGCTAGAAGGGTCATCTTTCAGGGGCAATCTAGTTCAACCTCGTCACTGTTCAGATGAAGAATCAAAACCAGTTAGACTGAACAGAGACTGTGTGAAGAGGTATAATACGAAAAAAAGACCAGAAAAGTTGGTGGGAGTCAGACTGTGACTATCTTTAAATGCTACGCTGAGGAGTTTGTGTTTCATTCCACAGGGAATAAGGAACTCTTGAATATTATAAATTGGGAGTCAGATCTGTATCTTACAATATTCGTTAGGCAGCTTTATGAAAAATGGGTTGGAGAGAGACCAGAAAACATGGTGGAGTAGAAGGAAACAGTACAGCCTAGCTCCCCCAACAGCTACTTCCACAACAATCCAAAAAGAATTCTGGACTGAATGGTGACAGGGAAATCAAAGGAAAAACTACAGTGGGTCATTTTTCTAACCCTGGAATACATTTTAACCTATAGACTAGTAAACAATGCAGGAACAAAGGTAGGCCAAGATCACAATATCAGTGCTCAGAGCTTAGAATTGCACCAAAAGAGTGGGGACACCTAGAACTGATTTTAGACAGTACTGCTCCACCAGGCCAACTGTCCAGAGTCTCCCAGAGAGGCTAAGACTGGGGACTCAGCACCCAGAACCCCAAGCTGGCAGCATAAGTATACCTAGAGCTGATATCAAATTCAGCCCCTGACCCAGGTCAGCACCACAGGGTCTTGGAGATGGGTCATGAATGTGGCCTTAATACCCAGAGCCATGAGCAAACAAATGTGAGGTCAACAAGAGCAGAGGCTGAAGAGGTCTCCTGGAGGGACCAGGATTATTGACAGCCTCAGAGTTCCCAACTATGTCAAAACACTGGGCTGACTAGAGCAGATTGCTGGAACAATGACTAAAAGAAAGAAAAAAAAGAAAAAAAAGAAAAAGAGTTATTATGAGGTCAAGGATGCCAAAAATACAAACCTCAAAGAGTAGAATAAAACATCTTCAAGAAAAGTAACAAAGAAAAATATAGCTTGCCCATAAGATCAATTAGAATTCCTAGAAAAAATGATAAATGACTTTTTAAGTAAGTTTAAAAATAATATTTTAAATGAAATGAGAGCAATAGAGGAGAGAATTTTAAAGTAAAAGATTGATATGAAGGAGAGACTTGGAAAGAGAATTAGCAGCTTAGCACAAGAGGTACAAAATTGTACCAAAGTAACAAACTCCTTGAGAATTAGAATGGACCAAACAGAAGTTAATGACTCTATGAAATAATAAGAAATAGTAAAACAAAGTCAAAAGGTTGAAAAAATAGAGGAAAATGTAAGATATCTCATATAAAAAAAACTTATCTTAAAAACAGATCAAGGAGAAATAGTTTGAGAATCACTGGAAGTCCATAATAAAGAAAAAAAAGCTTAGGCTTATTTTAAGAAATCATTAAAGAAAACTCCCCAGATCTCCTAAAACCAGAAGGCAAAGTAAAAATAGGGGAAAAAAAATCCACACAATAAAGAAAGAACGATATGAAAACTCTCAGGAATACCATAGTCAAAAACCAGAGCTTCCGTGTCAAAGAAAAAATGTCGTAGTTCAGCATATCGTAAACACTGATTTACACAGAAGAAATACAAAAGACATCCCAGAACGACAGATGTAAAAGTTGTAAGAGACCTCAAGTACCATTTCATCAAACCTATACCTGAATAAAAATCTCTTCTACAACATACCTATTTAGTGCTTGAAGGCCTTTAATGGTGGGCTAGGGGAACCTACTACATCCCAAAGCACCCCGTTCTACTTTTGGATAGCTCTGTATCATTTTACCCTACAAAAAGCCTGAATCTGCTGTTTTGCTACTTCCGACCCTTTTTCCTGGTTCTATCCTCTGCGGCAGAATAAATGTAATACCTCTTCCACAGTCTTTCAGATTCTTGAAGAAAGCTATCACATACCCCAAGCATGCACACACACACACACACACACACACACACACACACACACACACACACACACACATCACCTCCACCCCCATCTTCTTCTCATGAAGTTGAGTTTTTGGACCCAAATGTGAGTCTCTACATTTATCCCTATTTCAATGCATCAAATGAGATTTGGCCTAATGTTCTAACCTGTCAATACCATTTTGGATTCTGATGCTGTCATAAACTCTTTGCAAGTAGGGATCTCTCAGTTATTGTATTTGAATCCACAGTGCCTGATATAGTAGGTGCTTAATAAATACTTATTGATTGATTAGCTGGAAAAGAAGATGGCTCCTTTTTTCATCAAAAGTGAGGAACAGCCTGAATATTGCACTGGATATGGCAAAATATTAAAAGAATCCATGAAGTTTTCTCCAGCAGAATGGATAGATACTGCATGGAAGGACAAGGACAAGAATGGCAGAGAGAAGGGTTGACCTCTATGTCCTTAGAAGGCATATATACTACAACAATGAAACCACAGATCTATCAAAGGATGGAGTAAATAAAAATATAAATACCAATCTGGAAAGACAATGACCCTTAGCTCTCGAAGGTCATGCCAGCAGTGTGTACTCCCTGTTAGGTCTCATCAAGCTGGAAAGACTTCAAGTCCAGACCCACCAATTGGGTCTGGCTATCTTCTTGGCTATCAGCTAACAGCCCACCTAAGAACAGAGAGATTCATCACCAGAAGACTGGGCAAATGATTTTTTTAATCCATAGAAATTCATGAAGGCTGTCGACTAAGGCACAGAGCAGCTGTGATCTAAGTCGATGAAGGGAATTTCCACGCCATCAAAATACCAGGGACACAGATTTAGAACTGGAAGGAACTTCAGAAGTCATTTAGTCCATATACACACACCCCTTCACTTTATGGATGAGGAAACAGAGACCAGAGAGGTTAAGCAACTTGACTAAGGTCACACAGATAGTGTCAGAGGTGTGATTTGAACCCCAGGGCTCTAACTCCAGAGCCAGTAATTTTATATCACACTGCTTCCCCTAAGTTAGAGATTTTTGAAGTAAATAAGTACATTGAAAGTAGAAACGATGCCTTTTTTGTTTTTGTTTTTCATCTGGCTACACAGAAGGCAGTAAATATTCATTGCTCATTTGATTTCAGTTATTTGATTTTTAGCAATTAAGAGTTTACAGCAATTATTCCAGCTTGCTGGCGCACAGTAATTCTATATTCAGCTGGACACCAGTGAACCGTTGACACAGGACCTCTGGGTATGTTTGTTTATTTTAGTCCCTGCTCACTCCAGCTTGCTCCAAGAAAGGGGTCTATGGTGCAGAGTGCTAGCATTCCTGAACAGTTGTTATCACTCTCGCCATGCTGAGCTGTCAAATGTCACTGGCCCAGCCACACTAGGAAGAGGACACTTCTCAAAAGACCATGAAAGAAGTCAGTTCTCAACATCTTTCCGTTGTGTCGGGCAACAACAAATCTAAATGAATGAACCTTTGATTGCTTCCCCTTTTATTCCCATCTAGTTCAACACTGCCTATGCCCTTAGACTGGTTACTAACATATTTTTAAACTATTGCACAATAAAAGCATATCAATGTGGATGATCAGATTTTGTGATCATTCAAATAATCTTCTATCCTCTTTATCTTGCAGAAAAAGAAAACGAAGTCCAGCAGTTAAGTGACTTACCCAAGAACACACAGCTAGTAATTAGCAGAACTCAGACTAGAACCTAGCTCTCTTCTCAGGATCCTTTCTATTATGCTACACTAAATTTTCTTTCCTTCCTTCCTTCCTTTCTCTCTCTCTCTGTCTCTCTCTCTCTCTGTGTCTCTTTCTCCCTCTTTCTTTTAAACCAGATTTCTTTTTAGCTCACTTATCCCTCAGAGATGCGGTTTTCCCTTTCCCAGCAGTTTGCTACAGCTCCCCTCCCAGCAATCTGGAAGTTAAATTTTTAAAAAAATTTTTTCAAGTAACAAGTATTTTTCAAATTATTTTTTCTTTCCACTATTCTTGCCATATCATCCCCTGTTCCTCCTCATTGAGCCAATTAAAAAAGAAACCCCCAAACAAATCCCTCGAGATACAAAACCATAACACACACACACACACACACACACACACACACACACACACACACACACACACACAGAGTATGGCAACACAAATCCCAACATTAGCTATGTCTCTTTCTGGACTTTAAATTCATCACCTCTCTGTTAGAAGATAAGTGACATATTTTATCTTCATTCTTTCATATACATGTTTTTTCATTGTGTTGATTAGGGTCCTAAAGTCTTTCAAAGTTTTTTTTCTCTATAATGTTGTTATTATTGTTCTCCTATTTCTGCTCACTTTGCTGTGATCATTTTATAGAGGTCTGCCCAACCTCCTCTGAAATTGCCCATTTCATAATTTTTTAATGGCAGAATACTATTTGATTACATTCATATACTGCATTTTGTTTAGCCATTACCCAATAGCCATCACCCTTAGTTTCTGGGACTTCCACAAAAAGGGCTGTTAAAAATATTTTAGTACAACTAGATCTTTTTTGTCTTTCTTTGATTTTTTTGGGGTGTAGAACTGGTAATAGTATAGCTGGGTCAATCAATATGCACAATGTAATAACTTGTGGGGCATAATTCCTAATTGCTTTCCAGAATGGCTGGACCAATTCATAGCTCCATCAACAATACACTACTGTGTCTGTTTTCCTACAGCTGCTCTAACATTTGTCATTTTCCTTTTTTTATCATCTTTGCCTGTCTGAGATATGTGTGATATAGAACCTTAAAGTTACTTTCATTTACAATTTTTTGAGAGTGATTTAGAGAATTTTTAATATAATTGTTGATAGCTTGAATTTCTTTCTTTGAAAACTCCTTTTCATATCCTTTGACCATTTATCTATTGGGGAATGGTTCTTAGTTTTATAAATTTGAATCAGTTCCATACATGTGTATGTATGCATATATGTTTATATATATATATATGAAATGAGACCTTTATCAGATAAACTCATTACCAAAATTTTCCCCCCAGTTATCTGTTCCCTTTCTAACTTTTGCTACCTTAGATTTGTTTGTTTAAAAACTTTTGAAATTTCATATAAATAAAATTTTTAGTTTAACTTGTATAGTCCTCTTCAGCACTTGTTTAGTCATAAATTCTTCTCTATCCATAGATCCAAAAGGTAATTTTTTCCTTGCTCCTATAAACTTCTTATGATTTAACTTTTTTCTTTTTTTTTTTCCTTTTTGGTGAGGCAATTGGGGTTAAGTGACTTGCCCAGGATCACACAGCTAGTAAGTGTTAAGAGTCTGAGGCTGGATTTGAACTCAGGTCCTCCTGACTCCAAGACCAGAGCTCTATTCACTGCTCCACCTAGTTGCCTCAACTTTTTTTTTTTAAATCTAAGTCATGAATTATTTTAGAGCTTATCTTGATTTGCAGTGTGAGGTATTGGTCTAAGCACAATTTCTAACAGACTACTAACCAATTTTTACCAGCAGTTTTTATCCAATAATGCCTCTTTCCCCCAGTAAGTGAGGTCTTTGGATTCATCAAACATTATGTTACTGAGTTTGTTTGCTTCTGTATGTTGTATACTTAATCTGTTCCACTAATCGATCTATCTTTTTCTTTTTTTGTAACCGCTACTAAATTTTCTACAAAAATAGGTTTACTAAGCATATTCATTGCAAATGCATCCTTTTTAATAAAGATTGTAGAAAGGGGATTTTTGCTTACCTAAGATAAAATATTTTGAGCACTTAGCTTCTTCCTTTTACAAACAAATAATTAATCTGTCATTTACAAATTATCCTTATTCATTAAAGGGTATTTGGCAGTATCTCCACTTGCAACACTTTGTTTACCATCAGCTTGTGCTATTGTCTATACTTGAAAGTAATAAGTTTGGAATTTTTTAAAATCATTCTATAATATTCTACAATTTAGACATTTCACTCATCTAGGTTGGCCTTCATCCCAAAATAGTCACATTTTAATTCTAATTCAGGATTATAGATCAAGCCTCAATGCATTCAATATTGTCCTTTGCCTTTGTTTTAATGAGGATTTGTGACATTAGAATCGCTTACTGCTGTGAGATTTTGTCTTTCATTAGGTGGGATGGGGGATGGACGACAACAGTCATCTTTCTTTAGAATTATGATTTACCTAGAGAGTTATGTGACAGCAGCAGATGAGAATGGCAAACTAGTGCAGTACTAATACTGAGATCCATTTTTTCATTCAGTTTCTAGTGGACTAATCCAATTCTGACATTCTAATAATACAGCCTCCTAACTCTCCATGGCCACTTGGTACCAAAAAGGGCAGTTCGATGGACCTGTTGATTTTCCAGTTTTGCAAGATGGTTTCTCTGATAGCCAAAAAGCAAACTCTTTAATAGTCTTCTGTCTGCCAATGTGCCTGTCAGGAAAGCTTTGCCTTCACTAAATAACATCAATGTAAAATGAGAGGACAGATTAGACCACTATTCAGTGTATGGAACTGACAATGTTCTTTCCAGTATATGATATATGATGGTTTGTTCAGGCCCATTAATACAACACAAATATTCTAACGAAGATGTTCATAAGAAGGCAGTCTGGAGTAGTGGAAGGAGGGTCTGAAGGTTTGAATCCCACCTCTCCTACTTCCTGCCTATGTAACCTTAGGCAAGCCACTGAAATTTCTCAGGACCTCAGTGTCCTGACTCATGAAATGAAAAAGTTTAATAAGATTATCTCTAAGGTTTTCTCCTACTCAAAATTATAAGATACCTTATAAGATTAAAATGACATTATTAGATGTTATAAGATATTATACTTTTGTATAAGATTCCAAAAATCTCAGACTTTGGAGACACACTGTACATGCCACAGGCATTGCCTCACTTTTGGCAACTAATGCATTTCAACAAAGTTGGCTGTGAAGCAGATCCTATTTTCTCATTGAGTTTATTTATAAAATCAGAGCTATGTTCTGATGGAAGGAAAGTCCCCCAATAGACTGATTTCAATTAAAGGCACTGAGACAAATATTTACTAGGCGCCTACTGTGAGTGAACATTTTTAACCGAGAAAGAATTGACATAGTAGCCAAAGCCTCTGCCATACTTAATATCTTAAGGTTGGAATTATTTTATCTGTGCTTCTTTAATTTGGTGCATTTTTTCCCTGTCTGCTTCCTGTCCCTTTCCTCTGTTGAATCATAAGAATGTCATCTGTGCTTATGTGATCTCCTGAGTAACATTTTCATTGCTTTAGAACATACCTTTTCACCTTTTTCTTTTTCCTGAGTATTCATAATGCCAAATACTTCAAGAGTCTGCCATCATCTCTTCAACATCACCTCCAGTCTTCTCCAGCAGACTAAACCCACGATCACCCCCATTTTGTCTACTCTTCAATCTTACCCTAACTACTAGCTCTTTTCTTGCTGCCTACAAATGCCCCTATCTCTCCCACCCTTTAAAAACCCTCACTTGAGTCTATCATCCTTACTAGTCACTTTAATATAGCTATCCTCACCTTCTTGGCTAAAGTCCTTGAGTAAGTCATCTACAGTGGACACCTTCACTTCCTCTCCTTCCCTCTGTTCTAAATCTTTTGCAGTTTGGCTTCCAACCTCATCACTCAACTGAAAGTGTCTCTCCAAAGTCAGTTGATGACAAATCTAATGGCCTTTTTTTCAATCTTTGTCCTTCTTGACCTCTATGTTGCATTTGACACTGTTGACCTCCCCCTCCTGGATACTTTTTCCTTTTTAGGTATTTGTGACATTGTTCTCTCCTGCTTCTTGTCCTATCTGTCTGACCAGTCTCTTTTACTGCATCCTCATCCATGTCTTGCCCACTAATATGAGTGTACCCTAAGGCGCAATTCTGTCTTCTCTTTTCCCTCTATATTATCTCACCTGATGATCTCATCAGCTCCCAGGAGTTCAGTTATAGCTATGCAGATGATTCCCAGACTTGTATATCTAGCCCTACTCTCTCTCAACATCTTGAAGTGGATGTCCCTTAGGTACCTCAAAGTCAAAACCAAATTTATTTAATCTTGCCTGGGACTATTTACAAGTTCAGTGTCTCTAGGTAGCACAGTAGATACAGTGCTAAGACCTGAGTTTGTGAAGACCTGAGTTCAAATCCTGCCTCAGCCACTTAGAAGCTATGTGGCTATAGACAAGCCACTTAATCTCTCTTAGCTGAGTTTCCTCCTCTGTAAAATGGGGAAAATAATAGCTCCTACTTCACAGGGGTGTTGTGAGGATCAAATGAGTTAACATATGTAAAGTGCTTTGCAAACCTTAACATACTGTTTAATATTAGTTATTATTACTAATATTATGATTGATATAGATGGCCTGTTACATAGACTACTAAACATCATTTCCATTAATGCAGAATAGACTATCCCTAAGTTGCTAAAACACCTTGGATGTTCCAAACATGGAGAACCTTCTATACAAAGATGGGAAGGTAGGCAACAGAATGTCTTGTTGCCCTCCTTGGTCTCAATCAAGTCAATGCAGTGGGTACCACCCTTCCACCGGCCAAAGTGAGAATGAAGTTACATTGCCTTCGTCAACGGATACTGCAGGGTACCCCTAAGAAGCATTGCACTGTCCTATGCAGGGTGCTAGTGACATAGAGGAACCAGCTGCTCCCTTACTTCCCACTTAGAACTCAGTATCCTGACTGAGCAGAGTCTGCTTAGGTGAACATGAATGGGAACATCCCAGAGTGGAGCGTAATACCTTGTCAAACGTAATACCAGTCAAGAACACCATGACTGATCGTTAAAAGTGAGCACCATCCACTCTGCTTACAATGTTAAGCCTCCCCTGTTTGACCCATCTCAGATGTATAAAAATCCAACTAATTTACTAATTTAAAATATTTGCTCACTGATGTATCTTTTCTAAAAATATAGGCCTACCCACTTTGCAGAGTGAACAAGCTAATGTATTACAAAACACTGGGAACTCTTCAAAGGGAAGATGTTAGGCCATATGTAAACTCCATTCAGGTCTACAAATATTTATTGAGCTTCTGCTCTGCTAAATGTCAGTGATAATGCAGGTGCTGTTAGTATGGTTGCTACAACTGCAAGAGTGAAAGGCAGATTCGCTTTCTGTTACCTTTCATTTGGAGCAGGTTGAAAAACCTGCAAAACAGCTATTTGTAGTCCCAATGAGGCCCTGATTCATTGGTTCTGGTAAGCCCTTTGACCTTTCTTTAATCATATGCAAACCAGGATACCTAGAAAGTGATAAATTCTTTTTCACTTTTTTTTTTCTTTTTTGGGCTAAGCAATGGGGATAAGTGACTTACTTGCCCAGGGTCACACAGCTAGTAAGTGTTATGTGTCTGAGGCCGGATTTGAACTCAGGTACTCCTAGTACTTTTTTTTTTTTAGGCAATTGGGATTAAGTGACTTGCCCAGGGTCACACAGCTAGAAAGAGTCAAGCGTTTGGTCTGAGGCCACATTTGAACTCAGCTCCTCCTGACTTCAGGGCCGGTGCTCTCTGCACTGCGCCACCTAGCTGCCCTGAAAATGATAAATTCTTAGGGGATAATGTAACAGCATGATAGAGTGGAAAGAACCCTGACTGTGAAATCAGAGGATTTGAGTTCAAATTCTACTTTAGATACTACCTGTGTAAGCTTGAGCAAAATCACTTTGCCTCTGTCAACCTCAATTTCCTCCTCTGTAAGATGAAGGAGTTAGACCAGAGGGCCTCTGAGATCCCTTCTGCTTCTAAAGCTATGATCCCAGTTCCAAATTTAGAATTTTATTTGTATCAGTCCATCACTCCTGTCATGGGAAACTGAGTATGGTCATGGCCATAATTGGAAGCAGGGCAAGGCAAGGTAATTATGTGATCAATCCATAGAAGATCTTAAGAGGTGTTGAGAAAGTATAAACAGAAATGTTTACCCATTTCAGATTTGTGGTTGATAGAGAGGTCAGTACATGGTGGGGACATGGGAGTGGGAGAAGCTGTGAAGCAGGCCAATGTTCTAAGAAGGAAAAAACAACAGCAAGTTGAGGGGCTAGGGAAAGTCAAGCTACATGCATGTCCATGTGCCAGAAGCCGATCATGGAGCCCAGATCCTTTTTTGACTTCTTACAAAGCATCGTACGCTACCAGCTTTTGTGGGAAGCATACTCTATCCAGAGCTGATTTTTTCTTAATATCAGATGCTCTGACAATTCCAGTTGGTTAAGATTCTTCTGACTTCTGAATGTCTCACTAGAAACTATCTATTGCAGCTTTGGGCAATTCAGAAATTTTAAAGTATGCCATCCATATCTTAAGATGAGTCAATAATAAAACTGTGGGACAAGACAGGGTCAAGAGAGGGCCCTGTGGCACACAACAAGGAAATTCCTAACATTGCTTTTTTAATCGATGTTCTTAGAATGTCATCACTCAGCCGTCAAGAAATCCATCTAACTGTGTGCCCTGTCTAGGCCACGTTTCTTTGTCATACCCACAACAATACCATGAGAGACTTGGTAAAGACCTTGCTGAAATTTAAATACTCTGTAACTAAAGCATTCCTTTATCTGCCAGTTTACAAGCTCTGTCTCGGAAAAAAATAAACAATGAAACATTTGGCACGACTTAATTTTTTTTAATTTAAGGGAAAAGTTTAAATGAATGGCTTTGGTTTTTACATCATTCTGAATATGCTGTGTCCTCTGTCTCCCCTTCTCCTCCCTAGCTATAACAAAGATTTTAAGATAAAGAGAAAAAACAGCAGTTCAACATAAACCAGTTTTGACACAAACCAAATCTGGCAATATATGCAGAATTCCACACGTTTTCCCCAACCCCCTCTGCAATGAGGGGAGAGAGGGATTTTATACTTTATCTAGGAAACTCGAAAGTGGGAAAGGGCTCCTCCTAGGTCATATTTGACTATATTCACCATAATAGAATCATTATTATTACGATTAGTTACCTATTTACAGAAGTCAACTTGTAAGCATCCATTGCTACCACTGCTGGGGACTTCAGAGTTCTAAGTATCAGTAAAATCAGGTAAGGAAATTTATTTGTTACTTATAGCATGCTTCCCTGGGCCCCTAAATCACACCACACAAATGACCTGCTGTGCTCAATAATAAGCCCTGAATATAAGAATATGTTGATATAATTTTGTAATAGAGTAGACTAACATATTTTTTATTCTCTAAAAAGAGATGGGAATTAAGGTTAGGGAAGGAATGACAAAATACATCTGATGAGAGTTTAAGTATCTGCTATCTGTTAGGGCAAACGCCAGAAGGAAAAGGGAAGGGATGTTTGAGATTATAATGGTCTGGGAAAGAGAATTAAGCTAAGTAAAATCTTGATTTCTCTTTCAGTGCTTCCAGCCTCCCTTTCCCGTGGTGCTCTGTGGCTTTCCCTATAGCCTCCGATCTCTCAGTGCTTTGAAAGAGCTGGGCTCCAAACTCAGTTCTGATACCGCTAGCTATGTGACCATGGTAAGCAAGCTATTTAACCATTCGGAGCCTCGGTTTCACAGTATTCCAGAATTACACAGATTGCAAGCTGGAAAGGGACCTTAGAGGCTACCTCATCTGACCCTTTCATTTTAAAGGGTCCCAGAGAAGTTAAGCAATTGCCCCAATATCACACAGATATTAAGTGGCGGAAAACCTAGGACCTGTGACTCAAGATCCAAGGTTCTTTCCTTATATGAATAATCACGATAATCATACTTGTATTGATTATATCACCAGACTTTTGTGAAGAAAAATCCTTGAAAACCTTAAAACACTGTGTCAATGTGAGTTTTTGTCATTATTTCAATTCACTCAGAACAAAGGATCCCCAATATACCTTTGTGTGAATTAAAGACAGTGCTCTCTTTCACCCCAAGAATATTCTGCTCTAATACTTTATCATGGAAATAATGTGACAGGGCCTACCAAGCTGGAAAGTTTTCAAAGGCCAAGTTGAGCCAGATATTTGTCATCCCAGGACAAGCTTAGATAAATGTGGGAAAGCTCCTCACTAGAGGGCTGGCAACCAATAATAAATATGCTGCGATTACTGCAGCTTTGACATTGAGGCAGGGTGGCCTGGTGGATGAGCTCTGAATTGGGAATCCAAGAATGATGAAGACCTTCAAGATCATGCTGCATAAGGATCAGCTGAAGGAATGAGGGATGTTTAGTCTAGAGATGAGACAACTTAGAGGGAAACACGATAGCTGTCTAAATATTTGAAAGACTATAATGTGGAAAAGGGATTTGTCTTGTTCTGCTTGGTCCCAAGAGCATAAAATTAGGAGAACTGGGTGGAAGGGGAAGTGACATAAAAAGGCGATGAGGGGGCAATCAATAAAACATTGAAAAAAAAAGAAAAACAAGCAAGTTAATCTTGGAAGAGATCTTAGTGGCCATCTCATTCCACTCCATTATTTTATAGACAAGGAAAACAAAACCAGGCAATCCAGTCACATAGCAAGGTTTGGACTACAATCTTCTGATTCCTAGGCCAATATCCTTTCTAGTGTGCTAGAACAAGAATCCTAGGATGTTAATGCTGGAAGGAACTTTAGCGATCAGCTGGTCAAACCACACCACTTTTGTGTACTTCTTTCATAGTATTATTATTGCTATAGCTGTTTTCAAATACAGGGCTTTTATTTATTTTGAATTAATATTTTTGATGTGGTGTTTTAGCATCAAAGTCATTCCTACCCACCCACCCATAAGCCTTTCCTGGCAACAAAGAGTTAAAACCAACCTATCATAGCTGATGGCATGTGCAACATATTGTACTTATAGTTTCCCACATCTTCAGGGAAGAACAGAAACACATTTCCTCATCTCTTATTCAGAGGGTCAAGATTGATCATTTTATTACTGATTTTTATTATAAAATAAAACTTTGCAAATATAAGGCTTGTCTTTGTAAGAAATGGAATAAGTTTCTTAACATGAAATGAAAAGTTTCTTCTTAGTTTTTCTGGCATCCAATTTGACTTGTCAACTCCTCTTTGGATATAGTTCCAAAGATAGCATTTCTTCCATCAAGAGACAGGTATTTTGGTGGGGTTTTTGATGATGTGAACTTGTTCTTGGAACTTTAGACTGAATTCATTGCAAATATGCCCAGTTTTCTCTTTCACATTCAAGGTGCAGAAGAGAGAAAATATTTCTTCTATCTTTCTCCTTGATCCTTCCTTTTGGTCAGTGACCAAAAGGGAGAAATGTTTATCTACAGAAGAACCTTTGAAAATGAGCTTGCAACACCCCTGCAAGAGTTTATAAGGGAACCAGAGGTTCTCTTTAGCCTGTGTTCTCTGGTTTCCACACCTCTCCACCCCAAATATTGAGTCGTCTTTTTTTCTAAAGCTGCCTGCACCAAACACAAATCTGCAGGGTGTCTCTGTACTCTGTATGTTGTGAGGAAGGGGAGGATCACCATCCTCATTGCTTAAATAAATGCTGGCACAGGATAGAGCTATGTTTTAGGCTCACTTCTCCTTCCTTCCCCCTGCAATACCCTCCTCTCCTCTTCTTCTTCCACCATCACCACTGATGGCCACATACATTATTACAGAATACATGGAACCAGAATGCTCTTCTGAATGCTACAATCATTCCTAGAAAGCTTTGTTGGCATAGTCACTACAATAGAGCGCTAGGAATGATGGGCACAGTATGGTTGTTGGTCTTATGACGTCTCCTAAAGTCTGGGGCTTCGTTTTGTGAGAGTGCATGTTGCACCTCTGACCTTGGTCATAATCCACCTGCACCTGAGGGCTAGTGATTGGGGAAAGGGGAAATTTTCTCTTTGAGCGAGTACCAAAGTCAATCACTTTTCATTCTGAGGCCAAGTTAGAAAGAGGAGGGAAGGAGTGGATGGGGAGGAAGTTACTCTATAATTGTTTTTATCTACTCAGAATTAAAATGAAACAAAAATTATTCTAGAAAAGAACTGGAACACCATTCTCTATGGTTTTACCCTGCTATCTGTTGTGTCCACATTGGGGCAAGAATCAAACTTAACATATTAGGTCATTGGGTGAAAAAGACTTTGCAGACATTCAGATCTTATATACATATATATATATATATATATATATATATATATATATATATATATATATATATATATATATATATATATATATATATATATATATATATATATATATAATATAAATTTTTCCCTAGATTTAGGATGTCTGGGACGTCATTCTCATACTTAAAATGTAGAATGCACAATTTCCAGAGCTGGAAGGGACCTTGGAAATCATTACGTCAGAAGTTTATAGGTCAGAATTAGAAGGAATTTAAGTCACTTAGTCATAGGATCATAGCTTTAGAGCAGTAAGGGACCTCAATTTAGTTCATTAGTCGTTTAGTCCAATCCCCCTCATTTGATTGATGAGAACACCCAGGCCCACCCACAAAGGCTAAGTGACTTGCCCAATAGTACACAGGCAATAAGTGGCAGCACTGGGATTTAAACCCAGGTCCACTGATTCCAAATCTAATACTTTCTACTAAACCTGTGGTTCCCAACATTTTTTGATCCTCAAAGCCCTTTTAACAACAACAACAAAAATGTGTTGCAAACCCCTGCGGTAATTTAATAGATCATTCATAATATTCTTTTAGATTTATTTATTAAATGCTTCCAACAATGATAACTTTTGCCCCGAAGTTCCAAATATAAATTTACAATATATAATTATGATTGTAAAATATAAAGTTTTATTTTATGTATAATTATGAGAACTCTAGATATTTATCAAATTATAAAACTCTTAAGTATAAAATTAGTATTTTATTTGGGACATTCTACAAGAATTAAAAGAAGTAATACAAGAAGACTTCATATGGTTACTATTATCTGTAAGAATTTACATTAAATTCCTGAATTTCACAAATATTGTTGAGCATAAATAACATTTTAGTGAAATAAGTTATAACTTGGAAGATGTTTAATATAGTAGTATAATATATAAACTTAATTTCTATATTGGACTTTTTTTATTTGAACATAAGGTTGGTAATATCTAGCTTAATACCAAACATATTCTTACATTTCTTTCTATATTGAGTTTACTTCTGAACTTTTATTTAAAACAAGAATGTAGTGAAAATGCTTACTTATGTAGATAGATTATGGAAAATGGTAGGAGAATATTATAAGCTCTCTTGCTGAGAAATAGAAATTAATTTTTAAAAATTTTTGGTCAATCAACCAATTGATGAAAACAAATATCTAGTATACAACATTTTACTGTTCTAATGACAAGTGCTGTATTAAATGACTAATGTATTGAAAGTTCAATTACTTATACTGCTTTATTTTAAACAATGTTTACCTATAAACTAACCTTTGCAAGGAGAGACTAACTTCAGATGTGACTTTTTTCTCTTCTACTACTAGTATACTAGCTACTTTCTCCCAGAAACTCTACTGAATTACTGACCAGTATTGCCAAACAGTTCCTTTGAAAATCCACCAGATAGAAGAGTAATAAAATAAGTAGAGAATAAGTATAAGTTGAAAAACAGCCTTAATACAGCCATGAGAGCAATATAAGCTTTGTTTCTGTAATAAATTTGTGATGGTATATGATGGTTTCAAGTTGGCTTGTAATGAATCTGCCCAGGGATCACGATTTTTAAACAGCCTAACATTTACTCTGCAAGAACCAAACATTAGTAACACCTTGATAATGTGATGATACAGCTGATGAGGTATGATGACTGAGTAACAGAGGACCACCAGGAAGCTGCTTTGGTGCAGAGTAGAGAAGACAAATGAGGGTATGTGAATTCATCTGACCATCTTTAGAATTAGTTTGCTCTCAAATGTCAAATCCTTATAGCAGCTTAGAAACAATTTGATGACAGGTGGGGAAACTGTAAGAACATGTTGCTTAGTCAGAAGTGGCCAGAGTTTGTTGTAATTGGTGGACTAACATCAAAATCATTATAATGATCATAGGCTCAAATTGCAAATGAAACAAACCTATAAAACTTCAAATACGTATGGGCTTGTTATCAAAGAGAAAATATCTTTGCAACGTAATCAGGCAATTATTTTTTGTTCAAGGTGCATTAAAAAATTTTTTAGCATCAGTCCCTTAGACCGGTGCTTCTTAGACTGTGCGTTGATATCCCACATGGGGGCATGTAACTGAATGTAGGGGTCATGAAAAATTTGGCAACAATAATAGGTTTCTGAATGTGTAACAACCAAAAATTAATTCAAGATCAAATGCATAATGAATCCAAGGTGTTTCCAGCAGTGTTTGCCCATGTTGCATCGCACAACTTCACTGCAGCCTTGTGTGTTCTGATCAAACAACAGGCGCATTTTGCATTGTGCATATCATCACACCATGCAACACCAACAAACACCACCAGAAACACCTAGACTCAGATTTGAGACTATTACATGTTATGAATTGCAGTATTTTTGCTATATATACAAAATCATTGAATGAATTTTGGCTTGGGATTAGGACAGAATTTCCAGCAATTTCTGAAATGGCCCTAAACATACTTCTACCATTCTGTACTACGTATTTACATGAAGCAGCATTCTCAGCATGGATGACTATAAAATCAAAATATCGACCAACTCTGAAAAAACATTGAAGATGCCTTACATCCTACAGTATCAAATATTCTGCCAAGATTGAATTCTTTATGTGAAAATAAGCACGATCATCTCATTAGTATGCTAATTTGCTTTTGTCTTTAATAAATGATGAAAGCATATGTATACCAAAGAATTGTTTCAGAATTAATTTCTCTATGACTTACTATCAGCAAATGTTTTATTTGTATACCTGTTTTATATCTACATACCTGGGGTCACACAAAAATTTCTCAGGCAAAAAGGGGTCAAGAGTGGAAAAAGTTTAAGAAGCCCTGCCTTAGATAGTCATTGAAAACACTGAACAGGTTCCTGAACTACTAAACTGGAACTAACTGGGTTACACTATACTTCCTCTGAGTCCTTCCCCACTAACATCCCAAATGAAGAGCTCTGGATAAATGATATACCTAAGGCAGCACAGTGGATAAAGCACTGGGCTAGGAATCAGAAGATTCATCTTCCTCAGTTCAAATCTGGCCTCAGATACTTCCTAGCAGTGTGACCCTGGGCAAGTCACTGTTTGCCTCACTTTCAGCATCTGTAAAATGAGTGGAGAAGAACATGACAACGACTCCAGTACCTTTGCCAAGAAAACCCCAAAATGAAGTTACAAAGAGTCAGACACAAATGAACATAAACAACAATAACAACAACAACCAGGCCGTACAGGTCCTTAGCAGTCTATAAAAAGTCACTTGTGTAGGAAAAGACCTTTCTTTAAGCATACCAACCGTATTGTGGACTGAGTAGAGACAAACAGCCTTGATTCTATGCTTAAGCACATCTGCTTAAGCTTTGTATCCAGAATGTAGGTATTTGTAAGCACCCTACAGTACTGTATTCCTCAGGCTCCATCTCCCTCATCTACCTAACCCCATTCTTGATCCTTGGAGGGGGCGAGAGGGAGTGGTGCAGGAAGCACTTTAAAATGTGCCCTATCGAGCAAGGACGGTTCAGAATAAATCCTTGTGTTCATCCTGGAAGTCCACCCCGAGGTCAAGTCTAACCCCATCACTGCTCTTACCCCATGGCCTTACCCATCGTTTGGTCACAACCTTGGCACAGCCTTGAATAAAATTAGAAAATAATAGCTTTTTCCCTACTCACTTTGTCCTATTTTTCATTTGACTGACACTGATAGCTTTATACCATTTTTAAATGGAGACTTGGTGAAGTTCCAGCAGGTGACCTCTATTTACTACAATAAAATAAGTGATTTATAGAAAGTCTGATTTCCACAATCCCCCAAACTCCTTTTATCCCTCACTACTATGTCAACAAAGCACCCAGCATCAAAGGTCTGGATTATGTAGCAAAATAAATCACTTTTAAAATCTCAATAGTAATGTTGAGTGTAAAAAATCTTAACTGGAAATGTGTAAAAGAGGAAGAAATCATGTAAGAGAAGTAGATGCAGCCAACCTTGGCTGTGGTATATTACTCAAGTTGCTATGGGGCAGAGAAGATTGGCTATTTAATGTCAATGTTACTGTGAGAGGGGATGAAAAGCGTGAAACTCTGAGACAAAACAAAAAAAGGGGAAATAGAACCTTTTATAGTCTCTAGACTATAGCTCTCCTCTCCTTTCCCTCTCTTCTTCATTTCCCTCTCTTCTTCTCTCTCTTCTTTCACTCCTCTTCTTCCTCTCCTCTTTTTTCCTTTCTCTCTCTCTTTCTTTCCTTTTTCCCCCTCCCCCCAGAAGCACACGTAATGTGATAGTAAAACTATTAGTGTCAGAAGACCTGAGTTTAATTTTTCACTTTGACATGTATGAGTTGTTTTTACCCTTAGGAAGTCACTTAAGCTACCTGAGTCTGTTTCCTCCTCAGTAAAAGGGAGAGAAGCTTTGTATTCCCTACCTCACAAGGATATTCTGAGGAAACCACTTTGTAAACCTTTAAAAATTATAAATGTGTGTATATACTTATATAGTACATGCATATGTATATGTGTTGAGTGTCTTTTTTTTCCAAAGTGGTAGTGAACACTTTTTTCTTTACTCTTTCTTTCCTTCTATATGATATCCATCTATAACTTAGTTTTAGAGAATTGACCGCATCAGACATGTTAAATGCCAGCTAGCTAAGTGTCGGAATCTAAACCCAGAAGGCTCTTCCACATTTAAGGCATGAACATTAGGTTTCTAATACTGAGGAATACCCTGAAATTCAGAAATGAGGAAAAGAAAGGCCCAGCCAGAGAGGCTACTTTTCAAAGTTTCCAAGCTCCCTGCAGCCAATCAAAAAGCCTCCTCTTCACCATGTGGTTAGCCAACCAGTATCAGTTATGGAATGTCTACGGGGGGCTCCAGTCTCTAAGACACTTCCCTTAAACATCATCATCATGCTCCCCAGCATACTCCATGGGGAAAGTTTGCATCAGCAGCCAAGTAAGCTAATAGGGTCTGTTCCTACGTCAGACTCCTTTTACACATAAAATAAAATTCATAGGATTACAAAGGAAGCCAATGGTATTGAAATACAGTTATAAAAAAAATTTTAAAACATGTCCAAGGACCCCAGGTTAAAAAGCTTTATTCTATATTCTCTTTTGTAATTCCTTCCACTACATCCAAGGGCTTTTTACTTCAACTCGGTGGTAGAAGACAATATTTCTATTAGGCACTGACTAGGTAGAATTCCTTTAGGAGATCAATGGCTTTCCAGTCTATAATACTACAAATACGTGCTTTCATGTATAGGATCAGAGCTCCTTTGCTGTTCCTAGTTAAGCTGATGCAAGCAACATCCTCTAATACAGCAAATATCTAACTTCATCTGCTCCAGCAAAGACAGAACAGCTGCAGAAAAGTCAATAGAAAACAAAGGCAGCTAAGATAATAAGCAATAGAACAATTCCCAACAATTCTCTGTTCATAATCCATGTTTAATTCAAAATACGAAAGGATTTGTTTAGAATCTGGCAGGTTTTTAATGGCTCTTCTCTGCAGTAGCATCTCTGAAGTGGTGGAGATGTCAAGCAATTTTTGACTCTTTACCAAAGCAAGGAATTAAACACACAAGAGAAACAAAGGGTAATGATACAGCAAATGGCAATGCGTCCTGTTGTTTGGCGGTGTCTAGCAGGGTGCCACAGGGATCAGTTTTCATTCTGGTCTAATTTAACATCTTCATTAATGATCTGGAAGAGAAAGTAAACAGCACATTAATTATAATCACAGGCAATGCTAAATTAGGATTTACTGCATGCATCACAAAAAGGGACACAGAAAGGGCTTGGAATGGAAAGAAAATAGCAAAATGAAACTTAGCTTGGAAAAGTGAATTTTCTCTGTGAAATACATATCCCAAGGCAGAACTATTGAGTGGGAGAAAGGCACCTAGAAAGAAATTATACTCCTAGGCAATACACATTACACTTTATAGCACTTTACAAAGTGCTTTTATATCCATTATCACATTTGATCCATTAGAACCCAAGGGAACTTAGGTAGCAGCTAATTCAGTTGCTTTCTAGGAAAGTGAAGCTCCTTCCTCAAGGTCACACATGTAGGTAGCAAATAGAAGAGCTGGGATTTGAATCCAGGTTCTCTGGTTCTAAATCCACTGTTCTCTCAACTACAGTTTAAATGTGAGCCCACAGAGGTTAAGCTCCTTACCCAAAGTTACATGGCATAGATCCAAGCCCAGAATTTGGGTCTCCTAATTCTTATCTCTGGGCTTCCTTCACCATAACACACAGTTCACCACTTGAAAAACAGCAAAACGATAACAGACAATACAGGGTGGCATTGGTATATGTCGGGAGAGAGAGATGGAAAAAGTAATTTGTAGCACAATATATGGAAATATCACCAGTGGAGTAAGCTGCCACTGAAGGCTCTGAGAAATCACCCTGACTAAAAACATTTCTCCTACCTGCCTAAAATTTCACCATTAGCTTATTCTTTACCAACCTTCTTAAAGAGATGTATTTTTAAATTGGCTTAGGCCATTATGTTATTTGATAGTTAAGCAAATAGATTATAGATGGTGTGATGGGGGATAAAAAGCTAGAGTTGGAGTCAGGAGGACTTGGGTTCAAGGCCTACTTCTAAATGTTTGATGAAGGGCAAGTCACGTAATTAATCTCTCTGTGCCCCCTGGTAACTCTCAGAAATTAAATATCTTCATACAGAATTGGATGGGACCACAGAAGCCATCTGGTACAATCCCTCATCTTACAAATGACAGAACAGAGGCGCAGGGAGATTGTGATTTCCCAAGGTAATGCTAAGCATCAGATGTGGGATTTGAACCAAGGTCCTCTGACCCCTACACTGGTACCATGCTGCTGATTTGCTTCCATGAATAGTTTCTACAGTGGGATTTGCCTATACTGATGAAATAGTAAGTCCCTTGTCTGGACCACCATAAACAAAACAAATACATTGGCTACTAGTTACAGAGTTTTAAGGGGGGGGAGGGGTATAATTGGCATTGTCCTGGACTAGGTCCAGTGCACATGGTCAGGCCATGATCAACTAGATTGATGGGGCAGTCTTTGTTTTCTGTGTTTATCCTTCATTCTCAAAGAGGACCATGACATCAGGGAGATGATGACATGAATTGCAATTGACTTTGATTTGAGTGAGGGAGGACTATGCAAAGTCACCAGCCTCACTTTCTCCTCCAGAGCCATCGGGGTCCAGTGGCCAGATATTCATCAGTGTGACTGGAGATGGACCAGCTGGGGTAGTCTTAGATGTCTGAGGAAGGGATCATTGGTAGAAGAGCATTGAGAGTACAGTACCTGGTACATAGGAGGCACTCAATAAATGTTTGTTGAATGACTGACTGACATCACAACTCTGCTTTGGACTGACCCTGGATATACAGTTGTTTTTCCTGAAGGAGAAAGGGATTACACTGATCGATCCACATTTCATCACCTGGTCCTTTTTGTAACTAATGGCATGCATTCACAAGACAGCTGGCAAGGGTGAGGGATGCTGGTTCCACAGTGGAACCCAAGACACTAAGAGATCAAGCCCATGACCTTGGCCACATTAGGGCTCCACTGTAACCAACTGAGCAAACAAGGTCATGTAACTACAGTAGGCGTAATGGGATTAGACGATGCTAAATTTAGACGGCGAAGACTTTCTAATGATGAATTCTATTGCAGTGAATAGCAGCATGCTTCACCTAACGTTTGAAGCTGGTAATGGATATTTCTCAAGCACAGAGATGAGAAAAGTCCCTTGGACCCTTCTTTCTGTCCAAATTTTGGACAGTTCAGCAATGGTAGAGAAGACCCTTGAGGTTGCTGCTTGGGAGAATGGAAAAGAGAGTGCGGACAGGAGTGAGCTGGGATGGCTAGGCAAAATTATAAATAGGCACTTTGTTTCTAATGCCTTCTAAATTCCTTCCCACCCAGTTTCCCTTACTGAATGTCCCAATCCATAGTCCAGAAAGACTAACGTATTAGCTGACAACTTAAAAAGCCCTAAGGATGACTTGCATTACAGTAAGGGAATGCCAAAGAGCTGTCAAGACATAGAAGAATGAAGGTAAAATGGTAGAATGACAGACACTGGGCCCTATCCAGTACCCCACCTTAATCTAGTAATATATTAGGATTACCAACTCGCCCAAGACATTAAGCTTTTGATATGTGTATGAGTGTCTGTCTTCACCTTCTTGTTTAATAGATCTTCCATTTTTCCTCTGTGGTGCTACTAAACACTGTTGTTCCACCCTCTCTTGAACCATGCCTGGGAGAAGCTAAGCCATTCTGATCTGCTCTCCCTGGAATCATAGGTTCTCATCTTCACTTCTCCCCCTTCCCACCTCCACCCCCATAATCAAACAAACACTATTATTACCTCTGGGAAGGGCATGTTGATAGACCGTCCTACTGTTCCACTCACTAGTTTTGCCACTTTCCAGACTATAACTGCCTTCCTTAGCCACTGGTCCCCTACATGTGTGGTCTTCTCCATTAGACTGTATGCTCTTTGAGAGCAGGGAATGTCTGTTTTTTATATCTATATGTTGAGGACCTTCTAGGCCATCTCCAGTTGTCTTGATCTACATCTGGCTGCTGGACCCAGATGGCTCCAGAGGGGAAAGTCAGGCTGGTGACTTTACACAGCCCTCCCTCACTTAAATCCAACGCACTTGCAAGTCATGGCACCACCTTCCTAATGTCATGGTCTTCTTCAAGAATGAAGGACAAAACCACAATTCAGGACCTAGTATAGTACTTAGCAAATAGTGTTTAATAAATGCTTTCCATCCATTCCTGTGCTGTTTATAAATATAAAATCTTAGCTATATTTAAGTGTAAATAGAAATAAGTTAGAGAGAACAAAAGTTATATGGGTAATGTGGTTACATGACAATATAGGATATGGAAACTATAAGTATCATGAGAATAGAAACCATGTCTTATCTTCTCTTGGCTCCCCTGGCTTCCATTGGGTCTTAGCTAAAATCCCACCCTCTGCAAGTAGCCTTTTTCTGATTCCACCTTAATGCTAGTGTCTTCCCTCTAAGATTAGCTGTGATCTGTCCTATTTATATGTTGTTTGTACATAGTCCAGTTTTTTTCTTCTTTTTCTGCATGTTGTCTTTCCATTAGACTGTGAGTTCCTTGAGAGTAGGGCTGTTTTTAACCTTTCTTTGTATTCCCCAGCACTTAGCATAGTGCCTAGCATACAGTATATAGTAGATATTTAAAAAAGCTTACTGAATTATGAGCCTAATAGCCTGAAAGAATAGTGAAACCTTTAGCAGAAATAAGGAAGTTTGCATAATAGGGATGAGTTTGGGATGGAAAATAATAAATAAAGTTTTGGGGTGGTTTTTTTTGCTTTTTGGTGAGGCAATCAGGGTTAAGTAACTTGCCCAGGGTCACACAGCTAGTAAGTGTCAAGTGTCTGAAACTGGATTTGAACTCAGGTCCTTCTTGACTCCAAGGCTGGAGCTCTATCCACTGCCCCACCTAGCTGCCCCAATAGAGTTTTTAAACTGTTATGTTTGAGCTGCATTTGGGACACCTGGTTTGAAAAATCCAGTAGGCATTTGGTGATGGAAAACTCTCTCCTGTCCTACGAAGGAGACTAGAGCTAGATGATGTAGATCTTTGCACCATTGTCATAGAGATGTTAATTAAACCCCTGAGAGCTGATGAGGTCACTAAGCAAGAGAGTGTAAAGAACTAAATCCCAGTAGTAATCATGCCTTCTGAACAGATCGAGAAAAGCTTCATGTTTGGCTTTTGAGTTGGTGGAATTTGATTTGCAATTTAAAAGATAAATAAGTATTTAACAGGAAAAGAAGGAGAAGAAGAATATTCCAGGTATTGGAAACAGTGTGAACAAAGGCAAGTAGGCAGGACAGGGAGTTCACTAATATAGAGTACATGGAAGGGATTACTATGAGATAAGGCTAGAAAGATAAGGTGGCACCAATTTATGGAGAGCTTTGAATGGCAAGTAAAAGAATTTGAATTTTACTTAACAGGCCATAGGGAGCCATTGAAGGGTTTCAAGGAAAAGTATGCCTATATCTATGTATAAGAAAGATAATTCTAAGAGTGATATGAAGACTAAATAGGAGAGAAGAGCAGGTGAAGGCAAGGGGACTTGACAGGAAATTATTACAGTAGTAAAAATAGGTGCAAGGACCTGTACAAAGGTGGCAGTGATAGAAATAGAGAAGAAAGGATAAAAGTAAGAGCTATTACAAAGGCAAAATTGATAGGACTTGGTAGCTGACTGGATATAGGAGTTAAGGGAAAGAAGAATAAAATATAATACCAAGATTTTTAGCATCAGAAATTAGGAGGTACAATTGGCAGGAATAGAAAATTAAGAAGAAAGAAAAAGTTTGCATAGGAAAATGTGCCTCTATCCATCCCCAGAGAAAGAACTAATGGAGTCTGACTACAGATCAAAGCATGCTTTTTAAACTTTCTTTATTTTTCTTGGGAGTTTTTTGGTCTATGTTTTCTTTTATAACATAATTAATGTGGAAAATATGTTTTGCATGACCACATGTGTATAACCTATATCAATTTGCCTGCCTTCTCATTGAGAGACAGATCTGGGGAGGGAGAGAGAGAATTTGGATGTCAAAATTTTTTAAATGAATGTTAAAAATTGTTTTTACATGTTATTGGGGAAAAATAAAATACTGAGTAAATAATTTTAAAAAAGAAAAATCTGCTTCATTTTGGATACATTTGATTTAATGTTCTGGTAAGATATCTACTTGGAAATGTTCTGAAAGATGTTGGAAATGTGGGTCTGGAGCTCAGCAAAGAGTTCAAGATAGGAGATGTAGATGTGGGAATCATTTGAGTATATGTAATGGTCGAATTCATGGGAGTGAAAGAAATTGCCAAAGGATAGTGTAGAGCAAGAAAGGGCCAAGAATCAATACTAGGAGAAAGGTTTAGAAGGTCCATGTACTAGGATAGATAGATAAATAGATAGGTAGTAGATAGATAGATAGATAGATAGATAGATAGATAGATAGACAGATAGATAGAAAAATAGATAAACAATATTTCCATATAATTGGTTTCCTCTACAATCTTATGAATTTTATTTGATGCATTTAGAAACATTATTCTGAGAAGGCGGTCCATAGACTTCCCATGACACAAAGAAGGTTAAGAACTCTACTAGGAGAATACCCACACAGAGGTAGAGAAGAGAGAGAGAGAGAAGCTAGTGAAGGACATACAGAAAGAACAAGAAGCCCAGGGGGAAGAAAGTATCCAGAAGGAATGGCTGCTTAATGTAATGAGGGCTTTATTATGTCTTTTACCATCCATACTCCTAGTCATACTTTCAAGCTAGAACATTTTTCTTCCCGTCTCAAGAATATATTAGTCACAAGATTGAAAAAAAAAGCATGTACATGTGTAGGCATAAAAAGAGATCTGTTAATGTAACATGAGTTGAAATTCAAGATTATGTGGGTTGTAAACATATCTTTAGTATTTATTTCTTTTTTTCTCCTTTACAATGGGAATTTATTATTTGAGAATAGTCTTAGAAAAAAACATAGTATCTATAGGATGTTTCTTGGTCCCCATGAGATCTTTTCTTGGGAGATTTAAAGGGAAAATAAATGCTTCCTGGATAGCACTTAGAGCTAATTGTATACATACAAACAACTTAGAAAGCAAGATAAGAAACTACCAAAAATTTATATTACGGAGCCAGAAAAAATAATAGCAAAATTCATCTGGAAGAAAAAAAGATCACTCATGTCAAAGGAATCAATGTAAAAAAAAAAAGTAAAGGAAGGTGTCCTTGCTGTACCAGATCTCAAACTGTATTATAAAATGGCAAACAATCCTGTACTGGCTAAGAAATAGAGTGGTGGATCGGTGGGATAGATTAGGTACACAATACATTGTAGTAAATGACCATAGTAATTTAGTGTTTGATAAACCCAAAGATCCAAGCTTTGGGGACAAAAATTCACTATTTGAAAAAATTTCTGGGAAAACTGGAAAACAGTTTGGCAGAAACTAGGTATAGACGAATGTCTCACACCATATACCAAGATAAGGTCAAAATGGGTACATGATTTAGATATAAAGGGTGATACCATAAGCAAATTCAGGGAGCATGGAATAGTTTATCTGTCAGATCTATGTATAAGGAAAGAATTTAGGACCAAACAAGAGACAAAGAGCACCATGAAATATAAAATAGATAATTTTGATAATATTAAATTAAAAATGGTTTTGAACAAATAAAAGCAATGAAACCAAAATTAGAAGGAAAGCAGAAAACTGGGGGGAAAGTTTACAGCAACTATCTCTGATAAAGGTCTCATTTCTCAAATATATAGAGAACTGAGTCAAATTTAAAAGAATACAAATCATTCCCTAATTGAAAAATGGTCAAAGGATATAAATGTTTAGAGAAATCAAAGCTATCTTTAGTCATCAAAAAATTATCTAAATCACTATTGATCAGAGAAATGCAAATTAAAACAACTCTGAAGTATTGCCTCATACTTATCATATTGGCCAATATGATAGAGAAGGAAAATTATAAATGTTGGAGGGAATGTGAGAAAATTGGAACACTAATGCATTGTTGATGTCGTGAATTGATCTAACCATTCTGGAGAGCAATTCGGAGCTATGCCCAAAGGGATATAAAATTGTGCATACCCTTTGATCCAGCAATACTATTACTAGGTCTGTATCCCAAAGAGATTTTTTAAAAAGGGAAAAAGACATATTTGTACAAGGATATTTATTGCAGCTCTTTCTGTGGTGATTAAGAATTGGAAATTGAGGGGATGCCCAACAATTGGGGAATGGCTGAACAAGTTGTGGTATATAATTGTGATAGAATATTATTGTGCTATAAGAAATGATGAGCAGGATGGTTTCAGAAAAACCTGAACTTACATGAACTGATACAGAGTGAAGTAACAGAACCAGGAGAACATTGTACATAGTAACAGCAATATTGTACCATGGACAATTGTGAATGACTTAGCTATTCTCAGCAATGCAATGATCCAAGACAATCCCAAAGTACTTATAATGAAAAATGCTATCTACTTACAGAGAAGGAACTGATGGAATGTGAATACAGATGGAAGCATACTCTCTCTCTCTCTCTCTCTCTCTCTCTCTCTCTCTGTCTGCCTTCTTCCACAAAATCACTAATATGGGAAATATGTTTCATGATTGCACATGTATAGCCCATATCATATTGCCTACCACCTCAGGGAGGAGAAAAGGAAGAGAGGAATAGAATTTGGAACTCAAATTTTACCCAAAAAAAAGAATGTTAAAATTTGTTTTTTCATGTAGTTGAGGAAAAAATAAAATATTTCTTAATAAAAAAAGAAAGGAAGACTGAGTTAGATAAACTCAACTACATAGAGCTTCAGCTCATTGACCAACAATTGAGGTTCACAATCCTAAGGTAAACTAAACATTCTCCTATTCAAATAGAACTGTTAATAGAGGTTTCTGCTGAAAAGAGATTTTCTTACCTTCTCTTTAGACAAAAAAAGTCTTATACTGGGGCCCAAAAACTTTTTTAAAATATTTAGATAACTGTATTTCAATATCATTGGTTTCCTTTATAATCCTGTGGGGTTTTTTCTGCGTTTGAAAACATTATTCTGAGAAGGGGTCTATAGGCTTCACCAGACTGCCAAAGGGTCTATGACACACAACAAAGAACTCTTGGTTTAGAGGATCAAATGAGATAACATGTAATGCACTTTATAAATCTCAAACTGCTATATAAATGCTAGGTGTTATTATAATCATTATTATTATCAGTATTGTTCAGTCCAAATATCAGCTATACCTGATAGGTAGATTTTGTTTTCCTTCAAAGGCAAGAGTGCATTTAAATGAATCACAATTTGACTTTGTAGGTGGCAGTCCTGTTAATTAAGAAGCCTGTAATTACAACATCTGAAGGATAAACTACCCTAGTGCTTGATTCCCTCATTTCCCCTCAGTCTCCTCTGAATCTATCAACTATCTTATCTATCTCTGAAATGTTCATATGTAGCTATCTTTCTATGTTGGGTACTAGCGATTTGAAGATTTAATTATTTAAGGGTTCTCTGACTTTAGAACTTCCTTATCTGAACTGGAAATGGGAAAAGTATTCAGCTATCAGGCTAATGGATTTAAGGCAGATATGCTATATAGCCAAGGGAATTAGAAGAATCTAATTTGGTCATTGAAAATCCAGGAGTAAGAAGAGGATATTGGTCTTTTCTCTGGTGGAATAACTTCCTCTCCTCCCCTCCCCCACACAGTACATTTATCTATTTTATGCGCATTAGAGCTTTTTTGTTATTAAGGGTCAATTTGTTATTAAGCAAAGCTACATTATTTTAAATTAATACAAAGGCATAAAAGCAAATTTCCAAATCTCAAGCACAGGTGAAAGAAGACTTGCAAACAAATTTAAATGCCATGGGCCATGGAAAGTGTGTAAATGCCATTAGCACTTAGGATCTCCTAAAGAACATGGTGCAGATGACTTGTTGGTGGGGACAATAATAGTCTGGGAGGCAGATAAAATTTGTGGTGATCTAACAAAAGCCTTATAAAAATGGGATGACATTTGAAGGAAACTTATACAGTGGCACATTATACTGAAGAGTAGCATTATTAAGATGTAAGAGAGCCAAGAAATTCAATTCAGCAACCATTTATTATGGACCTACTATATTCAACATTTGGTTCCAGGCATACAAAGACAAAAGAAGATGAAATACAGCTCCTGCCCTGAAGGAGCTAACATTCTAATGGAAAGATGCAATGCATACACAAGTAATTTGAGGAGATAAGGCACTAACAAGTGGAGGAGGGCAGTAGATAGGGAGGAGAAGGGATAAGGAAAAGCTTCCTCTTGGAAGAAGCTAACCAAGTTGAACCTTAAAGAAAGATAAAGATTCCAAAAGGTAGAGAAAAGCAAGGAGTCAATCCATTCCAGGTATGGAAGGAGAAGCTAGAATGCTCAGTTCTGGGAACAGCAAGCAGGACCATTTAGTAGCAATAATAACTAGCATTTATATAGCCAGTATGTTCTGGACAGGCTCTGTGCTAAGTACTTTACAAATATTACCACATTTGATCCTCACAACAAACTTGGTATTATTATCCCCATTTCACAAATGAGGAAACTCGGGCAAACAAAGTTTAGGTGATTTGCCCAGGGTCTCACAGCTAGTAAGTGTCTGAGGCTGAATTTGAATTCAGGTCTCTCTGACTTCAGACCCAATGCCCTGTCTACTGGGCTTGAAGTCAGGAAGACCTGAATCTTGGCTAGAGTGCAGAGGCTGTAAAGAGAATACAAAATAAGTCTGGAAGGGTAGGTGGGAGCCAGATAATGGACAATTTTAAATGACAAGCTGAAGTATTTGCATTTTATCCTAGAGATAACCAGGAGGCACTGAAAATTCTGACTAGGGAAGTGACCTAGTCAGACTTATGTTTTAGGAATATTAATTTGGTATCTGTGTGGGAGATGGATTGGAGAGGGGAAAGATCAGAAGCAAGGAAACCAAGTGTGACAGGATCCCTGTCTCCCCAGATTCCTCCTGTCATGTGAATTAGATTTCTGACAACCTCTTTCCAGAATGATGTGCCTTAGTGGTCAATTAAGGGCATAAAAAGGCCCACCCTCAAGGTATCAAGGCCCTTCAGACTTGGTCAATGTGCTGAGACCATACAAGTCACCACACACCTCCCTTGCATCATAAGTATTTCCAGGGGGATGGAGTCTACTTGACTTCTTAAGTACTACTATATCCCTGTTAAGTGTCCTTTCCATGTTAGGGTTATGAAACCTCCTTTTGTTAACTATTGAATGAAGGAAGAGTCTCAGTTTATATTGTAAGATTTTGGCTTGAGATAGGAGACAAATGGGAAAACATTGTTAGTGTTGCCCAAAGTGTTCTGTAGAACATTGGTGTTCTAGACAACATTAATCTTGAACATTTTTATGCTAGGAATGATTTTCTGGGGACAAGAAGCAAGGCAAGTCACCTGGTGAGGATAGGGTGAATCAAGGACTATAAAGCAAGGGGGAAATAGTGGGGTTCCCCTTAATTATAGCTGCAGAGGCAGGACCTCAAACTCCTAGGTTGCATCCACAGCAGTGAGTGGGTCACAAGGGTCACTGAAGGACCTGGAAGGAGAGTATAGTAATTCCCCAAGGGAATTTCAACTGTGACCAACTTGGAAAAGGTATCTTATAAAGAGGTGGACTAAAATGAAAGGTAAAAGACCCTGACAATCAATGCAGAACCTGATGGCTACTGAAATAAAAAAGATGAATGTGCTGTGTCAAGCCTTCCTGTTAACTCAAAACACTGCGGTGGTCCTTGTAGCAGGCTGAACATCTCCATAGGGATTGTTTCCCAAGATGAAGTGGGCTGGAAGCATTGCTACTCCATGGGCTCTCAGGTTCAGGGTCCTGAGCTGTCTCCATCAGGGTCTGAAGGGAGATCGTGATCGAGGTGCTGTTGATGGTTTGTTTGCCTGGACCAGCCTACCTCCTGTCTCTCCATTAGGGTGCCTCAGTGTTTCAGCTAGTCTGCCCTGTGTGTGTGGCAATTGTTTAGCATGGCTGGCCCCATCTCAGGAGTTGCTTCACCAGGTGATAATTAAGGGGCCTGGACTGAAAGCAGGGTCAGTGGTCTGAGGAATGCTGCCACTCACAAGGCCCCACTGTACCACTTACAGGGGTCCCTTTGCTATGGACCCAAGTATGGTTTTTGGACCAGATTCAGTTCTGGGGGAGCATTTGGTTCCCTCTCTTACATTTTAGCTCTTTAACCCCCTACCCAGGAAAATTCTTTTATAGCTTAGATTATGGCTTACATCTAGAGGTGCCTTCAAAAAGGAGAGAGTAAAAATCTCTTCAGTGTGTGATATGAATTAGGTATGGGCCAGGTAATTTTTTCCTACATACAAAAGAAATACTAAACATAAGACACTTTCAGAACACATTAACAGAATGAATTAAAGATAGGATTCAATAGCTTAACTTACAACTACTGTTAAAATCTTCATTAGAACATAAAACATTTTACATTTCAGTTCTAGAGTTAAAAGGAACTTCAAACATCATCCAGTCCAACCATTTCATTTTTACAGATGAGGAAACAAGACCAGAGAAATTAAATGACTTAACTAAAGCCATACTGATAGTAAATATGAGGCAGAATTTGAGCACAGTTTCTCTGATGCCAGAGGTAGTGCTCTTTCCACAATCACTCTGCTGCTTCACTAAAGGTACTGTGGTGTAGTGGATAGAAAGTTGGTCAAGGAAATCTGAATGCAATTCCTGATTCTGACACATAATACCTGTACAATCTTGGGTAAATCACATAACCTCTCAATGCTCTAAGAAACTCTCCAAGACTGTAAGTTGCAGAGAAGGTGCTGACCCATAATAGTTGACTCCTTCCTGCAGGAGCTCCCTATACTAAATTTGGCTTCACAGAACACAAAGTTTGCATTCAGTCAAAGAGCTGCACTTGAGGACCTGGAGGGCCACGTGTGGCCTCGAGGCTGCAGGTTCCCCACTCCTGGGTCTTGGACCAATCCTCTTGATGATGCTGTAGTAGTTTTTGAGGATTCCTTCCTGCTGCCATTCAGCTCCAATCAAACTCCTAGGTTGCATCCAAGCCAGGAAATGTTCATCTCAGGATAAGTACTCATTTAGCTAAGATCAGGAAAAGACAAACACAAAAGAAAAAAAAAAGATGGCCAAGAGTTCAAGAACAAGCTCACTTGGATGACTTCCACTGCACTAGATACCATGGGAGAGAGGTTACCATGATGCTGAAGTGAAGAAAGACCAGCCCTTCCTCACTCCTCCCAGGAATTTAAAGTTCCATAATGCCATTTGGGGACTCAAAAGAAAAGAGGCTGTCAGAAGCTATTTCCTCTTTAAACTGATAAAGCACTTCAACACTTCTGCTGCTATTATGGGAGTGGAGGGTGGGAACCAAAGGACCACGTGGGATTTGCCACCAAAACACAAAATCCTTTTACTAATACACCAACACATGGCCAAAGGACGGTCCAGAAACTCCCACATGGTCCATAAGAACCAGAAAGTACACATTATTTGGGGTGAATCTTATAAACCAATTCATTCTCCAACACAGAACAGGAAAGACCAGAACAAGTTTTAATAAAGGAAAGGAACCACTGGAGTAGAAGTGTAAATGAAAGAAAGAGTTGATTGTTGGAACAAGTTCCTAACAGAAGATGGAGTAAATAGAATCAAGGAAATATGTGGATAGGTAGCAATGACAAGGAGGAAGGCTGCCTCTTCCTCTCAGACAAAAGAAAAAGAGTTGAAGATGGGCAATGGTATGTAGAAGTTTTTAGACATGGAGGAGAGGAGTTGAGTGAATTTACCATGGATGGTCTTAATCTTCTAATTAAAGTAGGAAAAGAGGTATCTTCTTAGCCACTTCCATTTATCTGCCTCTTCCATATTTAAGAGTGAAAATATTATGTGAAGGAAGAAATTATAAGGGGAAATATACTATGTTTTCCCATAGATAAAGACTACATTTAATGACTTCTCCCCTTTATTGGCAAATAAAATTATTTATGTCACCACTGAGATGGGGAAGCTCAAATGGCACTACCCTTAAGGGTATTCAAAAGTTAACAAACATGAAATTTGGGGAAACTGTTACCTGGAATCCAAATGAGTTTGTCTTATCTCACAATTTGCCTCATCTCATCCTGCCTTTCTTCCTTCTTGTAACATCAACACATATTTCTTGAGTACTTATTATAATGTATAAGGTACCATGCGTCCTTTTTAAATATTTAGACCTTTAAACCAGCAATCATGAAAAAATAATACTGCCGCTTAATTTCTCTGGTTTTGTTTCAGTTATTTAATCTATAAAATGATAGAGTTAGACTCTAGATGGCCTTTAAGGTTGAAGTTAAAAGAGACTATTTGTTACATGCATTTCCTCACTACCAACTGACTCAACCTCTTGTAACCTGGCATCCAGAGGGAGAATAATCATAACGCTAACAGAAAGGGCACAGGATTTGAAGACAGTCGAATGGGATTCAAATCCCAGCTCTAATATTCAAGGTTACACTACCAATGTGTGACCTTAAGCAAGTTATTTCACTCTCCTAGGACTCAGTTTTCTTGTCTATATCATGATGGGTTTAGAGTATATCATTTCTAAGATCCCTTTTAGCCCTAGAATTTATGAATATCTATATTGTTTTATAGTTATGAAATGCTTTATATTCATCTGTAGAATGGAGGTCTATATAATTCCTAAGTTCCTTTCTATTTATATTAAGGGGTAGTCAAGTGAAAGAGACTGACTATTCAGTCCAGCATTCTTGTAGTGGCCTTATAGGTTTACCATATGCCAAAGTCTGAGCCTCAGCTCTTTAGGTCAGAAATATGATATCTTTCACTGACCAAAAAGTGATAGGGTCTGGGGATCTAATTCATACCAAACAAATACAGGAAAAATGGAATAACAACTTGCAGTGGCATGGCTTCTCTGGCAAACCAATCTGCCTGTCTTCAGGTCCACACAATGACCAAATTGTAATACGCGTAATGGGAGCTAGATGTGGTGTGAAGACTGGCATTAAACGTCTATGTAGGTTTCCTTTGGTCAAAAAACCAAATTACAGAGACAAAAGTTTGCGTTGTGAGCATAGGAGTAGAGCAAATGGAGTTGTATATTCTTGGACATCATTTTCTCAAAATTACTGTAGTACGATAACTTGTCCTTCTCCACTCCTGAAATACACAGGGAGGGTTCAGTTTAGATAATCTCTGTCTTTTTGATATTGCTTATGAAGAAGTGACTTTCAGTCTGAAAGGAAGCGGCACAGGATTGATGCTTCCATCTAGCTTTCTTCTCTTTGCCCTCCTCCACTTAGTGGACTAGGTAACATGAACCTAGAGCAGACCCAATCTGCAGTGGTGCAACTTCAAACATTCAAAAACTGGGAAACTATCAAAAATGAATTATGGGATGACCTAGGCTTTAAAAAATGGAAGTACATGAAGAGGGTAAGGTAAGAATGCAAGGGAGTCAAGGGCAGAGAACCATGTATTAGCTGAACTGGTTAACTATAAGCAATCCTGGTAAGAAAGGAATGTGAAGCCAGGACAAGGGTAATGCACTGGGAGTAAGTACTAGGAGAGAAGGAAGTTGTAGTGAGGATAAAGAACAAACAAGTTTTAAAGGAGTGAAGAAAAGAGAGAGATGAAAGGAGAGAAAATTATAATTAGAGAGAGGAATTTCAAAGTTCAAAACCAAGGAGGTATCATAGTTATGGGTGATGATGAGATAAAATATAACCATCTCAGTGGGTAGAGTAAAGCTACAAATCACTGGAGTTGATGAAATTGACATACTGGAAGTCCAGGATGCTTGAGAAATCGTCCACATATAGATTGAAGCCCCCAACTATGAGGGCATTGGTTGGATTACAGAAATAAGAAAGTGAGTCTTCTTGAAAAAGGATGAACAATGGCCTCAAGGATAGGAAATGACAGTTACAGGGATCTTAACCAGATCATAGCTGTCATCAATGTGTAGCTTGTTCTTTAGCCAGGCTGCCCAAGTTCAAGACCTAAGTTCAGGCACTTACTAGTTGTGTGACCATGGGCAAGCCATTTCACCTCTATCTGCCTCAGTCACCTTGTCTGTAAAATGGGGATGATAATAACCCCTACCTCCAGAGCCGTTGTGAGAATAAGATGAGATAGCAAAGTATAAAGCACTTCACAAACCAGAAAGCATTACATAAACGGTAGCTATTATTATTATTATTATTGTTTTACTTCCACACACTGTATTCTCTGTCATTTTACATTAGACTTGCCTCATTTCTTTTTATCTTTCAAATGAAATAAAAAAGTCACAGCAGCTGGTATATCTGTCAAAAAATTTCATAATTATACTGTCGATGAAGTTATGAATTGGTTCAATCTCTTTGAAAAGTACTTTGCTCATCTTAAAACACTATGTAAATGTTAACTATTATTATTCATAGTTATCATTTCATGTAGCAGAACAATATTAAATTGCACTCATACCAAGAGGCAGCCTGGAATAATGGATAGAGCACTGGATTTGGAGGCAGGTAGATATGGGTTCCAATTCTACCTCAGATACTTATTAGCTGTGTGACTCTGGGCAAATCACTTAACCTCTTAATGCCTCACTATCTCATCTGTAAAAGGAGGGGGTTGGGGCAACTAAGGGGATAGTGCTCCAGCCTTGGAGTCAGGAGGACCTGAGTTCAAATCTAGCCTTTGACACTTACTAGCTATGTGATCCTGGGCAAGTCCCGATTGCCTCACCAAAAAGAAAAAAAAAAGGTTAGACTCAATGGCTTCTATGGTCCCTTTCAATTCTAAATCTATGATCTATAATTTGTTCAACCATCCTGTAATCATTCGACAGGTAGTTTGTTTTCAGTCCTTTGCTATTATAAGTAGCTTTATCAGTAATATTTTTGCATGGATTTTTTTTTATCCTGTCAACAACCTTCTCTGGATGTAGTCCTGGTAGCAAGATCATTGGATTAAAGGATCTGAAGAGTTTTGTAAGACAGTATGGAGGTTCATTTTGCTTTTTGAAAAGATTGAACCAATTCATAACTCTACTAGCTATATAACTGTGAACCCTTTCCTTCCCTCCAGGCCCCTGCCATAGTCCTGCTAACTGCTGAGGGCATTTTATCATGTTTTACCATCTTTGCCAAAATGATAGGTATAAGGACATATCTAAATATTTTCTATTTGGAGGGCCCTAATTTTAGAGTTGTTAATCTACTTTAATGTAGTTATTGATAATTTTTGTTTCTTCTTAGAAGAACTGACTGTTCATATCCTTTGACCATTTGCCTATTGGTGAATGGCTCTTACTTTCATAAATTTGTATTAGCTTATGGTGATATTGATTGGAATTATATTTAATCAGTATTTTAATGCAAGTAATGCCATCTTTTCTGTAAGCTGACTTACATAGTCATTAAATTTTTCTTCAATTAATTAATTCTTCCATTATCTCTATGACAGTTGTCTTATAGACAACTTTTATAGACAATCTTTATAGAGATTCTTTCGGAGTCTTAATAGGTTAATTTATAAACCTAATATTTATTAACTATCTTTCCATCTTTTTTTGTGGTTTCTGTTGTTTGTAATATTGTTGGTGTTTCCTTGAGGAGATGGTTGATAATCTTATATCTCATAATTTCTGAAACTTTTAAAAAACTCGCAACCTGTAATTTTACTGGTGTCAGGTACTCCTGGTAAGGAAACTCTCTCCACTAATAAGGATCTGAAAATGTTCTTCAACTAATAGTCTTAGATACAGTTGCCTTGGGCACTGAGAGGTTAAGAGATTTGCCCTGGGTTACATAATCAGTATAGATTAGGGGTAATACATGAAGCCAGGTTCCTGACTGAAGTTAATTCTTTATTCATTATGTCACATCAACTCTTTTTGAAGCTATTACCTTTTTAAAATTTTTTCTAATTAATTTTTAAAATTCATTTTTTAAAAATTTGGGTTTCAAACTCTCCCTCCTCACCCCTCCCCCACCCATTGAGATGGCAAGCAATATGATACCCATTATACATGTGAAATCATGCAAGACATATTTCCATATTTTTTAAAAAGCAAGAAAAATAAAGTGAAAAAATCATGTGGAGCTATTACCTTGATGAATTTTGAGTGTGTTGAGTTTCTTGAGCTTCATATATAAAACTACTTCATACAAATAGAAATATTTAACTTCCTCTTTAATAATGCTAATTTTTACTTTCATCTTCTTGCATCATTCCTATACCCAACATTTCTAGAACTATGTCAAATAGTAACTGTGAGAGTGAACATCCTTGTACTCATGTTTTCAGTAGGAAAGTTTCCAATGTTGCTCTGTTTCATACAATGCTTAGATTCAAATAAGTACTTTTTGTCTTCTCTATGTAATAAAGTCAGAGTGAGAGACCAGGCTCTGATATGTTGCTGGGAAAAGTAGAATAGACTTTCAGAATTCCCTAACCAATATGAATGTTGCTATTTTGCATAGAACAGAGGGGCTGCTGGGCAAAGTAAAAGTTTCCTTACCACAATGTCTCAAAATTCCTTTTCCATTTGAGGAAATCGAGCACTAGGGAGATTTACCTCAGCTAAGAGTTATGGTAAGACCTAGGAACTAAAATGAGTTTTGTTTTGTTTTGTTTTTAATTCAAGTTTGGTGACAGTTTAATGAGAGACCCAGGGGAGAAAGTAGAAGACAGGGAAGTTAAAACAAGTTCACCAAAGCAATTAACAAAAGAGTCCTGAGGAGAACTCATAGGAGCAGACCTGAACTCAGACTTAGCCTCTGTAGTTTCTGATGCAGACTGGATGAAGAAAAGGGAGCTTCGTAACCATTTAGCCCAGAAGTTTAGCTGAGAAGCCTGGCTGAAGAGAACAGAACTTTAAAACCAGTGGCTGAAAATTCTGGTTGAGGAGAGCCATAGTCCTCTCTGCCTATGACAGGTTTACCAAGCATAGCCCTTCCAAAAAATGGAAGAGGACCACAGGTAGCTTTGTAGATAGCATATTAGAGGCACAGAAGAAAGCTGTGAGGCAGGCTGACAGAGCCAACAGAGAACTGTGGCCTCTCCTCTGCAGGGGAAAAGCTTACTGACCAAAGGATCTTCAACTAGGTGATACAGGTAGCTGAAACAATTGGTAAAATAGCTATAACCATAACATCAATAGTGAATATTATAAAACGTATTAGGTGACACTGAATAAAATTGGAGTTGATGGATGACCAGCTATAGCTGAAAGCAGTGCCTAGCAAAGAGCAGCTGAGAGCAATGCCTGGTACAGAATAGTGGAGTGTAATGCTTGGCAGGGAGTAAGTCTGGCAAAGAACAACTCAATGACATCGATAGAAGACTTTAGCAACTTTGCATTATTGGAGGCATGAGTTACTTTTAGGCTTACCTGACTGCTGACAGTTTATCAGTGGTTAGTGAATTTATAGTCCTCTCAGACTGATAGCCCTGACTAACTTCAATGACTTATCTCATTGTACTGACTTCTGCACTGTTTAGAGACCTGAAATCTGAAGCCTCATTTCATGGCTTGTTGTCAAATGATCCTTGGGATAACCTGGTTTTGATTTGTGATACCATCTGCTCTTTACCCTCTAGTTTATTTGGTTGACATCTCTTTGTAACATTAGTATTCCTTGTTGAACTCAAAACCAAATTAGTTGATAAAGACTCTTAGTTATAGTCTCTAACAAAATTTTTAGCTCAGTCCTTGATAAAAATGTTGAAAAGAATAGGGCCAAGAACAGAACTCATTTATGTTCTGACAAAGCCAACCCTCAATTTTATCAGTCCATTAGTCAGGATTCTTTAAGTCCAATCAGTAAATCAGTTCCAAATCTACTATATTTTTCTATCATTTTTGTTGTCATTCAATCATTTCATACAACTCTTCATAACCCCATTTAGGATTTTCTTGGCAAATATAGTAGAATGGTTTGCCATTTTCATCTCCAGCTCATTTTACAGTTGAGCAACTAAGGCTAACAGGGTTAAGTGATTTGTCCAGGGTCACACAGCTAGTATCTGAGGCCAGATTCAAACTCAGGACCATGAGACTGCCTGACTCCAGGTCCAGTGGATAGAGCTGTGCCACCTAGCTGCCATATCATCTACTTTAATCTGTCTTGTCCACAAAAATAACTTGGGAGATTTTCTTACATACCTTGCTGAAATCCATGTATAATATATCTATAGAATTAATTTGATCTATCAGTTTAGTCATTCCTACATCAGCTGAGTACAATCAGACCACTGACTTGTTAGAGAAAAGATTGAAATTAAAATAAACTTAGAAGAATAACAATGAGAAAAGAGATGTTATGTAATGGAAACAGCTCCCTCTAGAACATTTTTAACGTTATTAATAATAAAAGATAGATAATGGGTGGTAGAAAGGATATTATCAGTGATTACAGTAATTTTATAAGATGTATATATAACAAATGCAATTAATTGGGAAGTAGTTCTCCCTTGCCACACTTTTTGTGAGGGGCTGAGGGGAGGGGCAGTACTCTTTCCCCTACCCTGGAAATATGGCAGCTGCAGACAGGTGAGCTGATCCTGATCTTCGCTGCCTTTTCTGTTTTCTGTTTCTTACCTGAGAATAGATGGCTGAATGATTAGCCTGATATGACCATTCCCAGCCTTGTAAATAATGTTGTGAGTTCCAGAGGTTGGAGTTTCTGGGATTTTCCAGTTAGAGCTGACTGACAGAAGGAAGTTTCAATATGAAACAGGATGATCACCAACAGGAGAAAAAGCCCAACCCCTGCCCTGGCTTGTCAGAAGCTATGAATGTGGAAGAAATTATCTGGATAGTGAAGATTTGAGGTGAAATTTTAATGTTAACTTAGCAGTACTACAAATTGTATAATGATATACTCAAATGGAGTGTAATTTTTTTCTGTCAATGTGTGGTTTTGAGTCCTTTGAATTAGCATTTATTTTGTGTGTTGAGGAAATAAATAGCTGTCCTATATCTGATTTACATTTTACACTTACTACTTTCTACTCAGTTCAGTCAAACGGCATTTATTAAATGCTTACTGTGTGCCAGGCACTGTTCTAAGCACTGGGTTTACAAAGATAAAATCAGTCTCTGCCCTAAAGGAGCTCACATTCTAATGGGGAATAGAAACATGAAAAGACCTAGGTACATAAAAAACATAAAAAGAGCAAGATAAAAGGTAATCTCAGGTGAACACACTAGCAACTTGGGAAACCAGGAAAGGTCTTCTGTAGGTCAGATATGAGCTGAATACGGAAGAAAGCCAGGGAAACTAAAAGGTGGAGGTGAGTGCAAAAGTAGAAAGAAGGAGAGTGGAGTGACATGTGTGAGAACAGCAGGTAGACTACTATGGCTGGACTGTCATGTCCTTTTTTGAGGAGAACCTAGAACCTAAGTAATTCTCCCCAGGACTCTGGGGTGGGAGTATAAAGAACCAGCAAGTATAAGGAGGAGTATAAGTTCTTGAATTAGAGGCCAGGATGAACCCAGACCTGAAGCTGGTCTAGATGGGTCTACAGCTGGGAGGGGAACCTAAGAGGAGAGTCCCCCTGGTCTAGGAACAGCAGCAGTTGTTTTTGCTACACACAAATACCATTCAAAGAGGAAGGGAAAGACACATAGTGGGTATGAGAAGGCTGCAATATAAAACAAATGAGGATATGTAGCAATTGAGGGATTTTTAAGAACAGAAGTAAAGGATATCATCAGGTAAATGTATGCTAGGAAAATGAAATGGGTTAGTCCTGTTGTGTGGTGAGGGATGACAGGTAAGAGCCTAGGTGCTCCAATGATATCTTTACAATGTCAAGAGAAAAAAGGAACACCTCAGGTACATTGGGTCAGTCCCCTTTGGAAAATTCATGGGATACATGGACAAGAGTCATATAATATGGGCAGGCATGAATGGGTTGCAATCTACATTGTTGTAGAGATTATACAAATTGATGAGATCATAGATCTGTTCGAGCATTTGAGAATACCAATCTAGTGAATATCTCAAAAAAGAAAATGTGTTTGCCATGACTTTTCTTAATGAACCCATGGTCTGTAAAAGTAGGGTTTAAAATGACAATTTCTAGTGATCACCACTTCCCTTTCCTCATAAACCATCTGTCTGATAACATATTCTAGAGTTTTGCCTGGAATTGACATTAACCTAATGGTGGTAGTGTGAACATACTCTATCTCTTTTCTCTCCCCCAACCCTCCTTCCCCTGCCCCAGCTGCCGTTGGGCCCAGAGGACACCTTATAACACACTTCAGACATGAGTCTCTAAACTAAAGTCAGTCTTATCTGTGGCTGCCAGTCCTGATAATTTGACTAACAGGATATGCCTCTGGATCCATCTAAGCCTCTCTCAATCTACATATAAAAACAAAACCCTGAAGTGGAGTTCTGCTTTCATAGAATTACAGAATATCTGAGCTAAAAGGGACCTTAAAGATCATCTAATTCCTTCATTTTGCAGATGAGGAAATAGAGGTCCCATGATATAAAATGATTCATACAGGGTCACCCAGCTAATAGGTCATTGAGCCAGACCTGGAATCCAAGTCTTTTGACTCAAAGTTTTGTGCTTTATTCCTCTACCTCTTGGAATCATAGAGTAAGAGCTGAAAGGGACTTCATAAGTCATTTATATACATCTCCTTATATGTTGTGGTTTGTAGTCCTTTTATCTTCTTGGTCATAACCTCTTGAATACATTTCACTCTGTTAATGTACTTTCTAAAATGTGGCACCCCAAACTGTACACAGTACTCAAGATATGGTCTGACAAGGGCAGAGCACAGTGAGACTACTATCTCTTTCATTTGGACAATATACTTTTACTAATAATGCCGTCTAAGATTACATCAGCTTTCTTGACTCCCGCATTGTATATTAAGCTTTCAATAAAGTAGAACCCCTTGAAGACTTTTTACCTACATGGCCCACCATACATGCTCATATAGCTGGTTTTTTTTTAACACAAGGGGAAAACTTCAAATTTCCTATTAAATTTTATTTTATCTTCTACTCATCCTTACAATCCATCAAGATGTTTTTAGTGTCTGATTATCTTAATACAGAAAATATCTTTCTCATTTCTATGTCATATACAAATTTGACAAATGAACCATCTATGCCTTTTCAAAATATTTTTTATCAATAACTTTTTTTACATTGCCCAGATTTGTCCCCTCCTTCTCTCTCTCAGAGAGCCAATCCTTGTAACAAAGATTTTTTTAATAGAAAAAATAAAAGGGGGAACAGAAAAAAACCCAACAAAACAAACCAATACATCCAAAAAAAATCTGAAATTCTATGTAATGTTCCACACTTGTGAATCCCTCCACCTCTGCAAAGGAGAGACAGGAGATGTATCTTTACATAACTCATTTTTGGGGGCATACATGCCTGCTGATAAACCATTGATGCTCAGAAGAGAGAATAGGACTGGGTATACAGATCTACATAGAGATCATAATTGAGCCCATGGGAGTTGATTAGATCACCAAGAAAGAAAACAGATTGAGAAAAGAGAAGAGGGTCTAGGACAGAGCCTGACAGTATGTCAGTGGTTAAGAAAACTCTAACTCACTATCACATAGTGTGAAAAATTTATCTTTCCCTCTTTTTTTGAAAACTAGGATAAAATTTCCTTGTCCCCACTCTTCGAGACAGTTTTATTGCCCAGGGTACACTTTTTTTTTTCTATCATCAAGTACATAGAGTCTGGACTTCATGTACCTCTTAGCGATCTAGAGCTGTTATCTTTCATTAGTTTCTTGAGTTCCTCTAACTCAGCTGGTCATGGGCGTGGGTGGAGGGAGTGTGACCAGCTTTTTTTCAACACCTAGTCCCCTTCCAAGAATGTGCAACTTTTCTCAGGCTTATATTTTTAAAAGGTTTGCCCCATGTCCAATTCTCACGACATGAATGGTCCAAGTATATTTTAGACAATTTCCTAACTTCTCTTAGCTCAAAGGCCCCAAACAGGAAAACTAGTGAAATGCATAAATAGTCCTCTTCAGTATTCATGGACTGACTTAACTTAGAAATATACTTCAAAATATTATAGAACACTGTTGTTTTTTTAAAAAAAGATATAATATAGGTACCCTCAAATGAACTATTAATTTCAAAGATGTATAGAAATCCCCACTAATTTACATCCCTGTATTTGCAGGCTCCTCTGGCAGACTTCCTCCCCCACCCCAAACCTACACTTCATTTCTAGCTTTGGCTATTGCTCTATAGTGGGTGGAGGGGCAAAAGGCAATTAATTTTTTTCTGTTTCCTACCAATTTTCATTTTCTTCTTCCTTTCTTGGGGTTCATGTTCCTGGCTCTTCTACTTAAAAAACAAAACAAAACATTCTCCACCTATTATCATCTTCAGTCTCTTCCAAGCAAGCTATCAAGTAGATGCCATTTTTTTTCCTACTCACTCAAAAGAAAGGAGAGAAAAGATCCCACAACATTATACAGTTATGGAGTATGAACTGAGGTTATCAATGAAAATTTGAGAAGGAAACAAGCATTTTTTTCACAGATGCTTTTATGAGAGACCATATGTTTAAGGTCATAAGACTGACAGAGAGATATAGACAACATAAGATGTTGCTATGTTTACTATTAATCGCTTTTTTTTAAAAATGAACTTAGCCAGTAGGTAGGTGGTACGGGGATAGCGCTCCGGCCTTGGAGTGAGAAGAACCTGAGTTCAAATCTGGCCTCAGATAACATAACACTTACTAGCTGTGTGACTCTGGGCAAGTCACTTAATCCGTACTGCCTCACCAAAAAGCTATATAAATAAATAAAGAAAATAAAATAAAGAAAAATGAATCAGCACAAAATGCATCTAGGTTCTCTTTAGACAAAGTGTTTCATACATATATATTTAAGTCACACAATATTTTTTGGCACACATCTACAGAGATAACTTTATTCAACAATCCCCTGATTCAGTAATTTGATAATCAAATGAGGTGAAAACAAAACAAACATACAAAAAACAGGGAGACATGCTCATCTGAGTGATTCACCAGGAACATGGAAGTTTTGGAAAAAATTGAAAAAAGTTGAAAAAAATTACAGGTGATTTTAATTGAACCAAACCCTAGTACACTGAAACACACACACACACACACACACACACATTCATGAAGTGAAATATATAGCAGTGCGAATCATCTACACTGGGACAACAGTAGTTGCAAAATGTATATTGCCCAGATCATACAGCTGGGCTCCAATTAGTGCGAATAATGAATCCTATAAAGTGGTTGCATTTATTTGAATTCACACTATTCCAAGTAATAATTATGCAAAATAGGGTAACTGGTTCCAGCACAATGGAGATATGCAGTGTGAATTTGAACAATGCAACCATTTCATTGGATCCATTATTCATTTTAATCAAGACTTAAGTTGTAGTCTTGTGGGCAGCTAGGTGGCACAGCGAATAGAATGCCAGGCCTGGAGTCAGGAAGACTCTTCCTGAGTTCAAATCTGGCTTCAGATACTCACTTGCTATGTGACCCTGAGCAAGTCACTTAACCCTGTTTGCCTCAGTTTCCTCATCTGTAAAACAAGCTGGAGAAGGAAATGGCAAACCACTCCAGTACCTTTGCCAAGAAAATCCCAAACGAGACCATGGAGTCAGACATGACTGAAATAACTAAGCAGCAACAAGAAGTGGTAGTTCATCAATAGGTATACATGGAACACATACTACCACTAGAAAATAAGCTAGACACAACTCCAGATACCCTCCAACCCCATTTACTCCTCTAGCTCCCGAGAACAGTAATCAAATAAAGGTTACCACTCATCATCACCTGACCAAAGCACACCTCCTTGGTCATCACTCTCCTGTAAGTGTGATCTTCTCCAATCTGAATGTAAGCTCCTTGAGGGCAGGGACCGTCAAGCTTTTTGCCTTTGATCCCTAGCACTTGACACAATGCTTGACAAGATCAAGAGCTGGAGAACAGCTAATTCAATCCCCTTATTTATAACTGGGGAAACTGAGGCCCATGGAGGTTACGTGAATTGCCCAAAACACATAGGTAGTAAGTGGCAGATCCAGGATTCAAACTCAGGTCTTCTGATTCCAAATGCAGAGCCCTTTTTGCTGTACCATGCTGCTTCCCCACTGTGCAAATGTTTAATCCCAAACTAAAGTTAGACTATAAAACAAGGGAGAGACCTAGGGTAGGCACAAGTAGGCTTCCTAGCATGTTACCTACTAGCATAATATACATTATCCTGGTACAGTGGAAAGAATACTGTATTTGGAGTCAGAGTATGTGGGTTCAAATGCCAGCTCAGCTACTTATTACCTGTATGCCCCTGGGCAAGGTGGTACCGTGGAAAAAGCACCTGGAGTCAGGAAAGACCTCAGTTCAAATCCAGCCTCAGACATTTACTAGCTGTCACTTAACTTGTATTTGCCTCAGTTTCTTCATCTGTAAAACAGGGATAGTAACAGCATTTACCAGTCAGCATTGTTGTGAAAATCAAATAAGATAATAATTATACAACACTTAGCCCTGGCCTGGTATCTGGCTCTTAGTAAGTGCTATATAAATGTTATCATTATCATTATTTCAACTCCCTGGACCTCAGTTTCTTCATCTCTAAAATGAGGGGTTATACTAGATAACTTCTAAGATCTAAGTATAAATTAAAGTATAGGATGTATCTAGAAAGAGAAGTTGTGACAGCAATATAATAAACTAGAGAGGCAACAGAAGAACAGCCCCATGTATTACATGACTACATTCAAGATATTAAAAAAGCCAGAGGAAGGCCTCCAGCAGGTTGGGTATTTGTGAAAAATATATAGACAAGAATTGCTCAGGATGAGAAGGCATGAAAGGTTTGTAATCTATATAAATGGGAGTGAAGACCCACACTGACAAAATCATGGCTTCACTCAACTACCAAAATACTGTACATTACAGAAGTACGGCACAGGAAAATAAAATAGCAACTGCAATACTTAAATAGATCTGTGATCTCATCAACATGATTATTCTTTCCAACAATATGGAACACAACCTGGCTATGCCTTCTCTTCCTCTGACATTCTTGTTCATGTCCTTTTGCAGATACTTGACAGGAGCACCTGAGTATCCTGGCAATCATCTATATGTCTCTTGACATTTTGTGGATATCATAAGTGCATGTGGGCTGTCCATGGTTGTTATCTCTGCCTCTCACTACATGATCTGTTCATTTTCTTTTCCAGTCAAACATCAGTGTTGTTTCTCCTGAACTTCATTGGTTCTAAGTTGGAAATGTGCTGTAGCCTATTCACCACATACTTCTCTATTTTCCTTTGGGCAAGCCTCAACTTTAATTCTTTAGTGACCCTGATATTTCATGAATTACAGTCATAAAGCAACAACGGAAGTACAGCAATATTGTAAAAGAGGCTTTTGTAGTTCAGGTGAGGAGTTTGGGGGGTCATTAAAAGCAGTTTCCCAAATGTGATCAAGTATGCTCTCTTCCTCCTCCCATTCAGTTCTGGGTCCCGTTCCTTCTCCATCCATATAGTGTCTGTCCAAGATATATATATATATATATATATATATATATATATATAACATAGCTCTATGGTTAACCATATAACTGCATGTAGAGCCTGGATAATAAGCATTCATCAGCCATTTGGTCTTTCCCGTGTGGAGACTTAGGCTGAATTCTCTTAATTATGGATCTTACACAGGAGGGTCAGCAGAGTGCTAGGGCTTGATGCTATCAAGAGAACACAGGATACTTAATCATCCACAAGGAAATCCTCTACCATTTGGATTATACACTGGGTATACACCATGACAGTGGCAAAAACATTTGCTAAGTATATGTCTCCTTATTTTATGTCTTGCTGGATATTAATAATCAGAGGGTTTAGAAACAAAGTTATCTTTTGTTACATTTTTCAAGGAATCCTATATGAATTTGACAGATGCAAGGAGGAAAGACTTTAAGACAACATTTTACTTTATAGAATCATGCTTTTTTTTTTTAACAGTCAACAAACAATAAACCCAGTAGGATCTTGACTCAAAGCAGGGCCTTTCAATCAATTGTGCAATTGTAAAAAGATGGTCTGCCTGTTTACTTCTCATAACCTCACCAAGGATCCCTTTGAGGTATGTGCAGATTATACTCAGGAAGATTTTGTAGAGGTGGAAATGTAGGCATCTAGGTCAGCAGTTATTGATATTTTTCTTAGTTATCTATTCTTGGTAATAATTTCTCCTCCCCCTGTTTGGAATTTTCCCCTCTTTCAGATATCTTGAGAATTAATTATTCCTCAATGCTCTCAAAATTGTGTTACCTCCAATTTGAACCTCTTCTATTCATTCTTGGATTAAAAGGTACCACTGCTTTTCCCAACTTTGTTTTCCTTAGTGCTATTTCCACTTTCCATCTAGCTCTAGTAATTGACAGAAACAAAAGAAAGTTTGTTCAAGAAATCATAGACTCTTAGACTTCTCAGTGACCTCAGAAGTGATGTAGTCTAAAAGCATACATGAACAGGAGTCCCCTGTGCAGCATACCTTATAGGTGGTGGTCCAGTTTTTGCTTCCAGGAGAGCTATAAATAGGAATGATCAAACCATAAATTTCGAACTGACAGTACTTACATTCACTCAGCAGCATAGAAACAACTGAGTTTGATATCTATCTAGCAAGAAGGAAGTTAAAATAGGAAACCATCAAATGACCGGCTTACTGCTCTTCACTACCACCCTCATCCCCAGCCCAGTAGCCTCCACAGTGGATTTCTCAGTGTTCAGGGGCTTTTGTCCTGGAGTCCTTCTCCATCCCCAGCAGAATTTGTTTTTAAAAAACTAATTTGAAGGCACATTTTGTGAAGCTTGCTTTGGGCCCCAAAATTGCTAGTATAAGGGGCTTGCCCTGGTCATACTTGGATTGCCTAACATGGAAGCACTATGCCTCCTGTGTTTTCCTACCATGTGAGTGAGTGTAGCCTCCTTTTACTGGCTATGTGGCCAGAAAAGGCTACATCTTTAAAACTAGCCATACAGAGACTCTCTCTTTATAGTTCACCATTTCCTGCTGGGTCCAGAGGGTCCAATTCACCAAAGGTCTGGATACAATGAACTTAACTGGGAAGAGGATAAACTCTCCTTTTACCTGGCTCCAAGAAATAGGCCTGAAGTCTCTGTTCTGCATCATTTGTCCTTCTTAGTTTCAGGTGCCATGGTGATCCCCATTAGTGTGAGTGTTCAAGCCATAGTTACCTTGGAGCCAGGAGTCCAGGAGAGAAATTGCAACCAACCAGCCTGGTATGGAAAATCTGAGAAGCCAGGATGGCTGACTTGAGGCTGAAGCAGGTTTGGACTTGGAACTGGACTGTGCTTTATATGAACTGAGCTAAGCTATGAATCTAATCACCTTCCCCACCCCACATGACATGGTGAAAAGTGGGGTGGGGATTTACTTTCTACCTATTGGAGGATACGTATATTTGGTATTATACTTTAGAAGTAAATATTCCCTTATAAGGTAAATGTGACTGATATGTAGCTAAATAGAACTGGGATGTAGGGGATCACTCCCTATGCTTGCAGAAACACCATCCATGGGGGCTAGAGTCATTAGCCAAGAGCCAAAATACCCTACACTTTTTATGGGTATTGTACAAATTTGAGGGAGGGTGGGATGTAACACATTTGGCCTTCAGGCCAGGGTAGACAGTATTAGGCTAGTGATATTCTTTCTAAAACACTTTAAAGCAAAAAGAGTGGGAGAAAACAGTGTATATCTACCATGCTAGATAACACATAGAAGCTATAATACAGGAAGAATAGCAGTAGATACACCTAGTAATTCATTTGAGACAGAATTCAAGAAAAGAGAACAACCAGCATGGCTTCATCAAGAACAGGCCATGCCAGACTAACTTTATTTCCTTTTTTGACAGGATTACTAGACTGGCAAATCAGGAAAATACTTATATAATTTAGATTTCTGTAGAGCATTTCACAGAGTCTCTCCTACAATTCTTATGGATGAGCTAGATGAAAGTGCTCTTTTCCTCTTTATTTTGATGTTCTTTAGAGCAGAGAATAGTTCAAATCTGGGACCAATCTGATGGGACACACTAGGGTTATCATAATCTTTCTTCTAAACTTTTGCTCAAAAACAACCTTGAGACATAAAACTGGCTTTTTGTCCTAAGTCTTTTTTTTCTTTTAAAGTTCATAATGGCTTTATTTGTGCTTTTAAGTGTTATGAATGATTTTTGATTTTATTCCTTACTTCCAGGTCTAAAGCTCTACTCCAATAACTCTCCCTTTTTAAAAAGAGATTTACTTTTTAAAAAATTATCTTTTATTTTTAGATCACCTTCATTTTTAAATATATCCCTCTCCCCTCCCCTACTCAGAAAGTCATCCTTTGTTACAAAAGGAAAAGAAAAAAGAAAAAAAAACAGTTCTCCAAAACCAATACATTAAATGAGTCTGATAGTATATGGAATGTATTTGGACTATAAGTTCCCTTTTTTTTGGGGGGGGCTTCTTTGCATCCCTGGCACTTATCACAATGCCACTGATCAAGCCCTTAATAAAGGCTTGGTTAATCAAGTAATTAATATTCTATACCTATAGTCTACCAATTCTCCAGTGAAGGAAAGTGCATTTTCTTATCTCCTCTTTGGGAGTCAAGCTTGGTTATTATACTCACACAGCATTCATTTTCAATTTTTCCTATTGTCCTTTCCATTTATATTGCTATAGTAATAATAAAAGCTGTGTACAAACATATAACTCTTTAAATTTTTTGCAAAACATTTTACACATATTACCTCATTTGATCCTCACAACTATGTGGGATGTTTATTATTATTATCCCCATTTTATAGTTGAGAAAACTGAAGCTGAGAGAGGTTAAGTAACTGGCCCAGGGTCACACAAGTCTGCGTGTTAGAGACAAGATCTGTATTTAGGTTTTCCTGACTCTCTGTCTCCTAGACCATGTAGCTATTTCAATTTGTCTATATAATTTTCTCGGTTCCGCTTACTTCATTTTCTATCAGTTATTTAAAAGCCTCCAGTGTTTCTCTGTATTCTTCACATAAACGGCTTCTTAGAGCAAAGCGATATTCCATTGTATTCACAACCACAATTTGTTTATTTCCCAACCTGCAGAAGCCTACTTTGTTTCAAATTTTGTTTTTGTTTTTTGTAGTTATAAATGCTGATGCAAACATTTTTACATATAGGGAGCCTTTCTATCTTTGACTTCTTGGGAATATTTCTCAGTGATTAGCTCTGGGATCTGCGGATCAAAGGATACGGACACTTTAGTTCCTGCAAAATTCTAAGTCCCTTTCCAGAATGGTTGGACCACAGCTCTACTCACTATGTGTTATTAGTATGCCTGTTTTCCTACAATACTTCTAACAACTTTTTTCATCTTTTGCCAACTTTGAATATTTGCTGGGGGTGTGAAGCTGACTCTCATTTATCAATACTGATGTGGAGCATTTGTTCATGCTTATTGACTATTTTAACTTTTTTTTCTTTTGGGAAGTATTTGTTCATATCCTTTGGCTAAAAATGGAATGCGTTGCCTCTGGAGGTAATGAGTTCCCCATCCTTGAAAGTCTACTTTGCTGAGGTCTTCTTGCTCAGGTATGAGTTGGCCCATCGCCAAGCGCATGGCAAGTCGCTTCCAATTCGGAGGTTCAGCGGTTCAATATCTAATGAGGAAATGCAGGCACTGGGGAGAGGGTCCCTTCCCACGCTCCTCCAGCTGGCAACAATGTGGCACGTGAGCCTGGGAGGGGACTCCATCTTTTGGTGCCCGGACAGCCCCGTCCTTTCATTCAGCCCAACTTTCCACAACACGTGCGGTTGCCCCCAACCCCTCCCGCCACTTCTCCAAGATTTCCCTTCTCGCTGAGATAGGGTGGAGGTGACACCGAGGTAATCTTCCCAGCAGCCTTTTCGCGTTACGTGCCCCATCACGACAAGCCTAGAGGGCGGGCGATTTCTTGCCCCTCCCCCTCCTCTCCTCTTCCTAGCAAAAGGCGGGAGGGGTTGTACGGCGGGAGGCTGGACGAATGAGCGAGTGAGAAACGGCGAGGAGCGGCGGCGCGCGCGCGCGCACCAAGGCACGCACGCACGCGACGGAGGCGCGCGCGCAGGCCCGGTCCTTGCCGCCGCCGCCATTTTACCTTCTGGTCCTGGCCGCACGGCGGAGGCTGTTGTAGGTGGGGGGGGGGCCCGAAGGAAGGATCGCCCTTGTCCCTGTTGCCGCTGGTCGTCCCTCATCTCGTTCCCTTTCTCGCCTTTTTAAATTCCTTCAATCATCGCTGCTGTGCCAGCGCGACCATGTCCAAGCGGCACCGGTTGGACCTAGGGGAGGATTATCCCTCTGGCAAGAAACGTGCGGGGACCGATGGGTAAGGGAGGCCGGCCCGCGGCGGGAGGGAGCGCCGGGCTTTGTTAATGTCGGGGCGGGCGGAGGCGAAGTCTCGGCTGGGCCAGGCCGGGGATCGCCGGCATTTTCTTTCGGATCTCGGGCCTATGGTGGGCGGCTCGGGGGAGGCTTTCCTCTCCCGGGACCCCAGCGGGTGGCGGCGCCAATACCAGGCCCAGCCCCAGCCGAGGAGGCCCGAGGGCCCGGCACGACTTTTCTTCTCCTCCTTTTCTTCCTCCTCTTCCTCCTCCCCGGGCCTTTCGGAGCCAGGGAAATAAGGCCTGCCGGGGGAATCGGGGAGCCTCGTGGCCGGATCCAGGCCCGGGGATTCCCCCCCACCCCCGACCGCATCTCCGGAGGACCAAGGAGCTGGGGGCCGTGGGAGAGAGGTTGGGCCTGTTCGGGCGGAGCGAGGCCGAGTCCAGGAAAGGGAGAGCGGCGCGTGGGCCCCGATGTGGGCCGGGGAGGGTGGGAGCCTCGGTGGAGGCCGGCACGACGGGGAGAGGTCGTGGGGGAAGGGCGCGCGCGTGGTCTGTGTGTGAGAGTGTGAGTAGGTATGTCCAAGTCCACACACGCTCACACTCCCGAGGGCCGGGCAGAAGACGTGGGGTCCAGGGAGCTTGCCTGTTGATGTTGCCGGCCGGAGCTTGGTTGGTCTGTATCCATTCAAAATCTTTTAAAGTGGATGCTAAAAGAGGACAACTTCCGCTTCATAAGCCACGCTCCCGCAGTGTTCTGGTTTTGCATGTACTAGTTTGAAAGCTTGGTCCTGGTCATCTTTGGGCGGCAGTGGAAGCACCTCTCGTATCCTCTGCTGTGTTTTTTTCTCTCCAATTTTTTTTAACTTTTTTATTTGAAGTTTTGAAGTCCAAATTCTATCCCTCTCCTTCCCTCTCCCTCCCCCCTCCCTAAGACCGTAAGCAATCAGATATAGGTTATAGGTATAGATTCTATTATGCAAACATTTCCACATAAGTCATTTTGTGCAAGACAACTCGAATAAAAGAAAAATGAAAGAAAATGAAAAGCAGCATGCTTCAGTCTATTCATTCAGTATCAGTGCTTTCTCAGGAGACAGATGATATGCTTCATCATTAGTCTTTTGGGATTGTCTTGCATCACTATATTGCTGAGAATAGCTAAGTCATTCACAGTTCTTCTATCGAGCAATATTGCTGTTACTGTGTGCAACTGTTCTCCTGGTTCTGTTTGATTCACTGTGCATCAGTTATGTAAGTCTTTCCAGGTTTTTCTGAAATTATCCTGCTTGTCATTTCTTATGGCACAATAATATTCCATTACAATCATATACAACAGTTTGTTTAGCCATTCCCCAATTAATGGGCATCCCTTTGATTTCCAATTCTTAGCCACTACAAAAAGAACTGCTGTAAATATTTTTGTACAAATAGGTCCTTTTCTCTTTTTTTTGCATGTCTTTGGGATATAGATCTAGCAGTGGTATTGCAGGATCACAGGTATGCACAGTTTGGTTGTCCTTTGGGCATAGTTCCATATTGCCCTCCAGAACAGCTGGGTCAGTTCACAACTCCACCAATCCAGCATTACCTTAGTGTCCTAGTTTTCCCACATCCCCTCCAACATCCAACATTTCCTTTTTTTGTCATATTAGCCACTTTGATAGGTGTAAGTTGGTACCTCGGAGTTGTTTTAATTTGCATGTCTCTGATGACTTCCAGCTTTTAATCCTATAGATCCTATAAATGCCAAAGCTAATTGCTTCCATTTAATCCTTTTACTGAATTTATTCTACAGTTTAGGGTAAATTACAACTTTTTTTTCTTTAAATTTGATCTTGAGCTCACTCCAGGCTGATACTAAGTGAATCGTGATTCCTCTGGAATCAAAGTGTAGAATAAAGCAGAAGGGGATTTCCTGCTCAAAAGTTTCTTGTTACCTAGCTTTTGAATATTAAAAACAGAATATGTCACATTTCAATATTTTTCAAGAAGTTTCACAACTTTAGACTAAATTTACTTGTATTTGTAGCGGTTTTTTTCCATTTCTGAAAAGTTCGTTTCTTTATCCTCTAGTTCTGAAATTGTTATCTACAATAGCCCAGTGAAGAAGAGAACACTAGGCTCTTAAATTCTTTGAAGCAGAACAGACTGCTTTTGTCATCGTTAGGGATGGAAGTGACTTTGTCTTATGTAGGGAGAAAGCCAAATATTGTTTAAAGTATTTTGAAAAACTAAAACTAACATTTATTAAGACTGGGTTTCTGTTAAAGGGAATGTTAAATTCACTTTCTCTTAGCTTTTTTTTAGCGTGGTGGTTGGTGCATCGGTACAGTAATGTCTCGTGTCTTGTATAAATTATGTCTGGTTAACCAGGAGTAGCTAGTAGATAGTGAATTTTCAGAATTCAACCTTAAAATTATTAGACACTGTCAGTTTGACCTATTTACTTTGAGTTCAGTTGTGTATGTGTAAAAGTTTAAGTTTTCAGCTCTTGGGATCAACTATACATTTAAGTCTATTGATCTATGGAAGTAAAACTTCATCTTTATAAAATGATCACCTAATCCATGTGACTTATATGCAATACAATGGGAAGGCCTATACAATCTTATATTCACTTTGAAAGGTCAGTGTAATGTAGTCAAAGAAACATTGGATTTGAAATTAGAAGACCTGGGTTTGAATCCTGGATCTGCTCCTAATTTAACCTGAGTATTGTTGGACTATCAGTAAGTATGAAAGCACCTACTCAGTACTAGGTACAATAGATAGAAATAGAAAATCCAAAATTGCGTCTTCCTTCAAGGAGCTTACATTCGATCAAGGGAAATACCAAGTACACATAAGTAAATATGCAACATAGACATAGTGAACAGTAATTTGAGGAGTTAGGGATGTCAGGAAACTTCTCTTGTAGGAGCCAGCACTTGAGCTTTCAAGAGAGCTAGGAGTTTTCAGAGTTGGAGCTTAAAAGGAAGTACATTCCAGGCAGGGGGTTGGGAAGCGACTTTCTTGAAGATCCTGAGGTAGAAGGTGGGATGAAGGCTGATAGTGGAAAGAGTTCTGGTTCTGAAGTCAGAAACGCTGGGTTCTTCACTCTCACAGTTATTGTGAACTCCAGCAAGACATTTAGCCTCCATTTAGACTTCATATTTCTCATCTGTAAAATGGGTTTAACTAGGTAGCCTCTGCTTTAGATCTGTAATCCTACATTATGTATGTGGGATAGCAAGGAACCCAGTTTGACTGGAAGGTAAGAGTGCATAAAGGGGAGTCATGTGTAGTATACTTACTAGACAGGTAGAGTGAAAGCAGATTTTTAAAGGTTACAAACAGGGGTTTGTGTTGTATCCTAGAAGTAATAGGGAGCCAGCCCCATTGGAGCTTTATAAACAGGAATGTGGTGTGGTGAAAGCTGTGCTTATCAAATAGCACTGTGGCCAATATGTGAATGATGGAATAATGTGAATAATGGCAAGCAGAGACCGGGGCGGGGGGGGGAGGGGGTGAGGAGATAGATGAGATTCTTGTCACAGTCTAGAGTGATGTAAAGAGGGTTTAAACAAGTGGTGGCCATGCGGATTGAGAAGGAGATTGTAGAGGTGTTATAGAGATAGAATTGACTGGCAATTAATTAGATGTGGGGAATAAGGGAGAATGAAGAGTTGAGGACAGCTCCAGGATTGCTTACCTGGGTGACAAGAAGGATGGTGCCCTTGACAGAGGCGTTTGGAAATGGAGATGTTTGGAAGAGCAATGTTTAGGGAGGAAAGACCGTTCTGTTTTGGACATGCTGCTTTTTGATGAATTATGTATGAAGGCATCCTGTGGGAAATGTCCAGTGGACAGCATTTAGGGCTTAGTGTGTAGATCTTGAGCATCATCTGCATAGAGATCATAATTGAGCCCTGGAGAGTTGATGAGAGGGTGTAGAGAGAGAAAAGGACCCTGGGCATTGCTTTGGCCTGCTTCCACAGTTAGAGGGCTGGACGTGGTGATCCAGCAAAGGACAGTTTGAAGGTGTCACCTACTAGATATAATACACTGTGTTAGGCACTGGAGAACATACAGATTTAGTATTCTTTCCCTGAGTATGTACTTTTTATTCTTATTCCTCTCTGGACAAGTGATGAAAGCAGTTGAATTATTTTTCTATTGTTGCTTTAACTGGCTGTCCAAAACATTCTAACTGGATTTTGTAATTTAAGATATTATTTCTCAAGCATCATGTAGGAATTTTCTGAAGCAGTCATTTAACTTCTTTGAGACTCCATTTACATTCATGTTTAAAATGTGGATTTGGATTAGATGATTTCTAAGGTCCCTAACTTCCATCTTATATCTTTCCAGAGGAGTGGCAGCTTTGTACATTGTCATCTTACAGCATTGTGATGGTGCTCAGGAATTTTTCATATATGCTAATTGACTTAAATACAAGTCTGCTGAATAGTTTTTAAAATCCTGGCTCTTGGTGAGTGGATTTTTTTTAAACGGTTCACACTTGGCAGCCTTGTGAGTGCCACTTCCAAAAATCTCTTCTTTAATAGATACAGGTGTATATTTTTCTGTTTGTGTGCCTGGGTCATAAGAGTTGCTAGTAGGCTAGTCAACACCTTACATCCCCTTTTTCCTCCCTGCCCCCCCCCAATCTGTTTAGAAGACCTAGGAGCATAGATTTAGAATTAGGTAGAAAGGTTAGATTTTTGCAACAATGTGCTGCTGCAAACCAAAGAAACATTATTGATGTCAGGGCATGTTAAGGAAATGTTGTTTGTCGTTAGTGCATTCAGTATTAAAAGCTTAGTTTTTTGACATGAACTGAGTTGTCACATTTATCATAAGATCAGACTTTAAATTATTTTGAGAAGACTGCTTAAATAGCATTTTTTCTACTTGTATAAACTCATAAAACACATTAATTTTTCCTGTTTTCAGTCCTATACATCACAGTACATGGAATAAGAATTCTTTTACAGTTCCCACTGTAAAAGGTGGCAAGGTGATTTAAAAGGTTTCATCCTATTTTATATTTGAATTAGGCTATTTGTAATTGCATAATAAGTGGGACAAAATCCAAACTGCACTCATGGTTTGGATTAACTGTCAGAACAGATGCCTTTCACATATACAGTGTTGTTGCATACGTTAGATGCCTAATAGATGTTTGAATTTTCCTCTTTGACCAACTTGACTGCCTAAGACCTAAAATAATTTAAACTTTATATGTTGGATAGTCATTGATATCTCTTGCCCCCCATTCACTATGCATTTTAGCATAAACTAAGTTTCAGACAAACCATTTCCTTAGACTAACCAATAACTATGCTGAAAACCTTACTCCTTCCTCTCTCCTTCCATTTTTTTTTTTTAAGGAAAGGGAATTTTTGTTGGCCAGAAAGTTCAATGTATTATCAGTACTGGATATCCAGTATCTGAAATGTAACTTTAATTTGGACAGTTTCCAGTTAAATTAGCCAGTGTCTGCCCTGAGCAAGTCGCAACTTATTTTATTTGCCTTTTCCCCATCACTAAGATGGGTATTGTAATGTCTGTAGTACCTACTTCACAATATTGTTGTGACCTAGCATATGAAACAATATATGTAAATAATTCTGTAAACTTTAATAACATTATATAAATGTCAGTTACCTTGTTAACACTCTAAATGATCCCTGAATTTGGGCTATTAATTACTCTTCTAATTTTCTCCTATCTTAAAAGATAATACAGACTTAATTAAATTCACATTTGTTAACTTAAAGTGCGCTTTAAATAAACTAATTTATTTACAAATTCTTTGGCACCCCAGAGCTAAGACTCTTTATTTGTAAGAATTAAGCAGCCAAAATAGTCCACTGCTGCTGCAGTATAGTGGTATTCTGAATATTTTAGATTAGTTGGAGTTTTGTTTGTTCCTGTTTTTACAATTTTGCTATTATGTAATCTTAAACAAATTGCTAGCCTTTCTGGGCCTCAGTTTTCTCATCTGTAAAATGAAGGGATTGGACTAAATGGTCCCCCTTCCAGCTATATATCCTATTATGTCACATGTAGATGCCTATTTGTACTTTTATAGAGAAGTAATAGTGAAAGAGGGAAAAAGAGCCTTCATTGGATTTGAAGGTAAAAGGATTCAGATTTGAACCCTTGTTCTCTTACTTATTGCCCATGTGACCTATGATACAACTTTAGGTTTCTTCATCTCTCAAATGAGAGGGTAGCAAAGAGATTAAAAGGGGGGGGACCTATTTATACGAAAATATTTATAGGAGCTCTTTTTGTGGTGGCTAAGAATTGGAAATTATGGAGATGCCCATCAATTGGGGAATGACTGAAAAAGTGGTACATAATTGTGATGGAATACGATTGTGCTATAAGAAATGACAAGCAGGATAATTCAGAAGAACCTGGAAAGATTTAGATGAACTGATGCGAAGTGAAATGAGCAAAACCAGGAGAACATCGTACCCAGTAATAACAATATTGTACAATTAATTAAGAATTGTGAATGACTTAACTGTTCTCAGCAATACAAGGATCTAAGACAATCTCAAAGGACTCATGATGAAGCATGCTATCCACCACCAGAGAAAGAACTGATATTGTCTGAATTTAAACTAAAGCATACTATTTTCCCCCTTCTTTCCTTCCTCTCTCCCTTCCAATTTTCTTGTACAAAACGACCAAATGTGGAAATGTTTTACAAGATTGCATGTGTATAACCTATATTGGAGTGCTTATCATTGCAGGGAGGAATAGAATTTGGAACTCAGAACTTAAAAAAACAAACAAACCAACCCAAATGTTAAAAATTGTTTTAGCATATAACTGGGGGAAATTTTTATTAAATAAACAAAAATGATAGCTGTTACTAAAAAAAAAATGAGTGCATAGGACTAGTTGATCTCTGGTTTCTTGCTGTAATTCCTGTTATCTTACAAGTTGATTCCTTTTAGATTTGGTTTTGAAAATAAAGATCTTTATGCTTGAAGTTACTAATGAGTAGTAGGAATGTTCTTTGAAGAAAAGGAAGTGGGCTTATCATCTGTCAGGGTGTTCTTTGTTAAATTCCTAAAGCTTTTTCTCATTTGTATAAATCATTTTTGTCCTTAAATACTGTCATACCACAATTAACTCCTGAGAACAAAACTCCTTTGTAACAAAGTTATTGTTTTGTTTGAAGAACAAAAATCTCCTAGGGATTGCAGCTATTCAGAAATGTTGTTCCTCTTGGTTTCCCTTTTCAAAGGTAAATAGGATAGGCTCTAAGTAAAATTGCTGGGAAATCTGAATTTGTCTTTGCCGATACTAAGTTCTGGGCACAGTTTCTTTGATTCTTTTATCTATCATAATAGGAAATGATCCGATGTCATTTATATTGGTTGAATGATTATATATTCTATGAATAAATGTCATAGTCTCAGTTGTTCTGGGGATCAAATGAAAAAATACATGTAAGGTGTTTTGCAAACCTTAAAGGACTATATACTTGTTCACTATTGTTTGTTATTTGCACTGTCATGCAAACCCAGAAAGTTTTTACATGGCTGCAGAACTTAAGATCATAAATCTAGAATTGGAGGGGACCTCAGAGCCCATCTAATCCAAATGCCTCATTTTCTAGTTGAGAAAACTGGGACCCACAAAGATTAAGTGGGGTGCCCAGTTTCACTCAGGTGGTAAGGGTCAGCCAGGATTTCATTCCATCCAAGTCCTCTGAATCCTTCAGAGCCATTTTCTTTCCACAGTAGCGTATTGCCTCTCCAATCCTGTGTTTGATTCCTGATTCTGCTACTTTTGTGAAATTGAACTTAAATAGATCTCTTAACCTCTGTGAGTATCAGTTTCTTCATCTATAAAATGAAGCAGTGCAATTTGGACAACATCAGTGGTTCCTAACCTAAGGGTGTGGAATTATTGCGAGAGGTCCTTCTCTTTAAGTGACTCAGTGTAATAACAGAGCAAGCACGTGACTGGTGGACAAGTAATACCTTGTACCTCTACTTATCAAGTAACTATAGATGCTTTATGATTAGTTAAATATATTCATTTCAAAGCATTATGAGCTCATAGTAATTTTTTGTCATTATGTAGTTTACTGAATCATTACATATTACTATAACAGCCAGTAGTATCATATTGAGGTCCTAAAAAGAAGTTACTGCATTAAATGACCTTTAAAGCCCCTTCAGCTCTATGGGCCTTATTTCTTGGAAAACAAAACAAAACAAAAAACCTGACTTATTCTTATGCCCTGTGTCTTTTGCTTTCCTTGATCTCTCTTTCTACTTTCATCATTCAGTTGAAACTGCTCTTTCCAAGGTATGAAATGAACTCTTAATTGCCAAGTCTAATGGCCTTTTTTTCAGTCCTTATCTTTCTTGACCTCTCTTCAGTCTGGTAATGAGATTTTGACACTGTTGATCACCCTCTTCTCCATCTTTGTTAGATCTTTATCTGGTGCCTCTGCCCTGGGCCCTTTTTTCTTCTCTATATTTCCATCTCTTCAGCTTCCATGGTTTTGATTATCTCTGTGCAGATGACTCTCTGGTCCACTTCTGCTGACCTTCAGTCTCATGTCTCCAGCTTCCTATTGGAGATATCAGATTGGATATCCTCCGGGGTTGGAACCTGTGGCCTTGAGGCTGAATTTCCCCACCCCTACTAGACATTTTAAATTCAACTTGTCCAAAACTGAATTCAATGTCTTTCCTTCAAATCCTTCCCTGTCCTCTCTTTCCAACTTCCCTGTTGCTGGCAAGGATGCTACTGTCTCGGTCACCCAGGCTCACAAAATAGGTGTCTTGCTTCCTGCCCCCCATGCAGTTAGTCTTCAAGTCCTCTTGTGTCTACCTTCATAATATTTCTCATATACACCTCCTCCTCTCCTCGGACGCTGTTACCTCCTTGTTCAGGCCTTTATCACCTCACATGTGGATTGTGACAGTAGCTTGTATATAGTCTGCTGGTTAGTGTCCCTGCCTCTATTCTCTTCTCTCTCCAGTCCACTCTCCACTCAGCTCTCAAATTGATCTTCCTGAAGCATCCATCTTTCTCTCTCTCTTTCTCATTCTCTTTTTCACACACACCACCCAGTGGCTCTCTGTTCCAGGCTCAAATATATCTGTGGTTCATCTTGTAAAACTCTTCATAGCTTAGCCCCTTCCAAACTTTCTAGTTTTCTTCCACTTCTTTACCTTCCATGTATTCTCTAATCCAGTGTCACTGTCCTCAGTATTCCTGACACAGCACTCTGTCTCTGAATGCCAGGCATTTTCACTAACTGTCCCCCATGCCTGGAACTTCCTCCTTCATCTCTGCCTCCTAGCTTTGAGTCCCAGCTTGTATATATCTTGTTTGTACATAGTTGTTGCGTATTGTTCCTCCCTGAGTTCTTTGAGGGAAGGGACTTTTTTGCTTTTCTTTGTATCCCCAGCATTTAGTCCAATGCTTGGCAGATAGTAGGTGTATAAAAATGCTCACTGACTGATTTCTTAGTTCATGCTTTCTGCCTAGACTCTCTTAAGGCAGAATCATCCAAGGTAGAGATTTAAAATTATTTTATCAGTCTTTAGTTGGAGTTAGGAAACGATGTCTTAGGTTAAGTGATAGCCTAAGATCACATACATTAAACCATGCTTTTAGATTTTAAGCCTTTCTGCCTTTATTTGCAGAATGAAGTATTTTATACCCTAAAAAGGAACCACAAGCATGAACATGTCTGTTGAGCAGAGAGGCCAGATAGCATCCAGAAATCACACTTCAAGTGTGTAGTAGCTAAATTTGATGAGAATGGGAGGGAGAAGGGAAGTGAGGAATAGTATCAGATTATGACTTCTAGAGGTCTCTATCCCCTTCTCCCATTGTTGGAAGCTGCCATATCTGGCTGCTGTGGTTTATTCCCAGTGGTTCTGTATTCCTTCCTTAAGCTTCTTTTAGTACTGTGCCCTAGAATAGGTTGGACTTTTACCACTTTCCTCCAGCCCTAGTACGTTTAATGTTGTTTCAATATTTAATTCAGTAGTTTCTCTACTGAAACTCCTCTCGTCGTTTTGAAATATAGTCTTGTGCCATAATGAACTTTGATATAAAGCATCTTGCTAGAATTTTTCTTTGTAGAACTCTGAATTTGTCCTGTCTCCCCAGGCATAATTGGAACCTCAGTGGAGAACAGAGACTTTATCATATAATTTCTGCTTTCCTTAGACTATATGCACAGTAGGAACTTAGTAAATGGGAGCTGTTCTTATTAGGCACTTAGTGCATGTTGAATTCAATTAAAGCAGCAGACCCCTACAACAAGGTGCAGGCAATTAGAAATATGGGTCTAGAGCAGGAGTGAGGAACCTGTGACCTTGAGGCCACATGTGACCCTTTAGGTCCTCAATGTTGCCCCTTTGACTGAATCCAGACTTCCCAGAACAAATCCCCTTAATAAAAGCATTTGTTCTGTAAAACTTGGACTCAGTCAAAAGACTATACCCAAGGACCTAGAAGGCCACATGTGGCCTTGAGGCCGCAGGTTCCCCCATGGCTGTAGCTGTTTCAAAGCCAGGAACCCATAAAGTTATTTATTGCCTTGTGAAGAGAATGTAATCTCATTCCCAACCCAGCTAGCAATGCATAAGGGAGAGTTCTGTGCCTTTCCATTCAGTCCAGCTGTGTAAGGCTGCTTCCATGTTCATTTGACCTTGAGGCACTCCCCCTGCAGTGTGGTTCAGCTAATTCAGGCCTGAGACCCCCATATCTTATTACAGATTTGTCTGCCATAGGGAAGTAGAGCTGAGGCCTCATTTGGATGGGTTAGATTTTGATTATCCTTACTAGTAATTAACCTTCATTCATGTGGGTGAAAACTGAATTGCCAGAAAGCTTTTTAATTAGAGCCTGTTTGATTTTATAGTTGACCACTATGCATAGATTTCGAATAGTTCAAATTTGCCATGTTAGAAAAGTAGTACAAATATTACCCCATTTTACAGACAAGGAAACTAAGATTGAGAGATGTTAAATGACTTGATTAAGTTCACACCTAGTAAATGGTAGGTGTAGAGCAAACTTTAAACTCAGACCTTCTAACTCTAAGCCTCTTGGTTACAGCTCTTATCACATGGCCTTTGTTAGATTCTACTCCTGGCCTGTTACAAAGCCTGTCAATAAAACTAATATAAGTATATAATACCTTTGAAAGTTGCTTGACCAGTATCATTTTGAAGTAATATAATCTGATTCTACCCAGTATCTCTGTTTAACTTTCTGTTGAACTCATTACCTCCTATAACATTGTTTGGCATAGCATCCTGGAACTAATTAATACCCATAGTATCAAATACATTGTCAAAGGGCATTTGTAATTGGAAAAGAAGAATTTATGGAAATGTGTGGACAGGAATTTCACAAGATACAGTGAGGGGTTTTGATTTGCATCATTGGACACATAACCCATGCTAAAATGGGGTCTGTGCCTATAGAATTGAGTAGAAGGGGAATGTTAAGGTAACTTATTAGAATGGTAATGGGGAGGAGCAAAAGACTAGTGAGACGATGATAAAATGATACTTTGTTTCAGTAGAGCTCCAGCTCCTGCCAGAGGGTTTTGCAATCCTCAGAAACAGGCCATGAAGGCAGGGTTAACTCACCCAAAGACTTTTGTAAACATAACAACAGTATTTAGTAATGATAATCGATATTTGTATCATGCACTAAAGTTTGTAGATATTTTATGTGTGTGTGTGTGTGTGTGTATGCATGCATACATATATGTATGTATGTATGTATATATAAAATCTCATTTGAGCCTCACAACAATCCTGTCAAGTAGTATAGTTATCCCTATTTTACAAGTGAGAAAATGTGTCATATACAGGATTTGAGCCCTGGTCTACCTGATTCCCAAGTTAAGTGCTCTACACCTTGAATTTTGTAACTTTTATTTTTATTGTGAAATTAAAGGCTCTCACTTCCATTAAGAGAATTTCACAAATTAGTAGTAGCAGGAAGGTCTGGGGGTGGATTGAGGCAGGAAGCCTAATTATGATTACAGTTCATTTAGGTTAGTTGGTGTAAATAAAAGTCGAGAGGGACAATTTAAGGTTCCTCAGATCAGATCATCTCTCTCCTACTGAGAACTAAACATGTTTTTGGAGAACTATTTCCTGTTGATAAAGAAGCATTTTAACTGTAAGAAACCATTTGAATGTATCATACTTACAAGTATTTTGCTCTTTATTATAGAGTGAGATCACAGCCGCTTGGTGAAGTATAACTAATATTTGTTATCTCCATTTTTTTTCTCCCAGAAAATGTATTCATGGATTTTAAGGTGCCCAAAGTTGCATATGGGCTGCTAGGTGGTACAGTGGATAGAGCACTGGGCCTAGAGTCAGAAAGACCTAAGTTCAAATCCAGCCTCAAACACTTCTGGGCAGGTCACTTAACCCTGTTTGTCTCAGTTCCTCATCTGTAAAATGAGCTGGAGATGGAAATGGCAAAATACTCCAGTATGATTGCTAAGAAGCCCCTAAATGGGGTCAGGAAGAATTAGACAAGCCTGAAATGACTAAACAACAAAGTCGTGTATTGCTCAAGAGATAGGATTCCAACCTAGCTAGCTCTTTGTTCTTCACTAAAATCTAATTCTGTTGCCTCCTTGTGTTTGAAAACTATTTTAGGGTTTTTGAAGGTCATACTAGCTGACTATGAGTTCTAGTAGCTTTTGCCAAGCTAGAAAGTTTACTGTAGTTTGGTGATATTCTTTGTATCTTTGTTGCCTGAGAACCAGTATAACTCAGTTAGGAGAGGTTCATCAGTATGCTTTGGGGAGAGAGCTTTTTACAGCTTTTGAAGTTCTCAAAGACTTTCTGTGTCTACAAAGTTTTATGTGGCATGACCCTTAAACTTCAAACTGTAACTGAGTTTTAGAATCATATTTTGTCTAGTGTAGGACAGTTGTTGAACTATATCCTGTTTTCCTGTTTTACCTTATCAGTGAACATGTGTTGAGCACCTACTATGTGTCAGGCAATATTCTAGGTGCTGAAGAAACAAAGACAAAAATACTCTTAAAAAAGAGGTTATATTCGGTTAAGAGAAACAATATATACATCTATAAGTATATTCAAAATATATAAAAAAATAAATACTAGGTAATTTTGGGTGGGGGAACCAGCAGCTAGAGGGATCAGGAAAAGCTTCATGTAAGAGATGACATTTCAGCTAAGCTTTGAAGGAAATTCAAGAGGCAGGAGTACATTCCAGGCATGGGAGATAGCCTATGCAAAAGCCTTTAGATGGGAACTAAAATGTCGTGTTTGGCAAATACCCAGAATTCCAGTTTGGCTAGATTGTAAACTATGTAAAGTAATGTATACAAGTCTAGAAAGTAGATTGGAGGCAGTTTGTTAAGGGTTTTCAGTGGCAAGCAGAAGTTGTAGTTTATCCTTGTGTTATTGCGTGGGAGCATGATGTGGTCAGACCTATTTCCTCAACTTTTGTTTAAAACAAGTATTCATGTATATGAAAGGTCAGTCAGTCACTGAACATGTATTTTTATGTTCCAGGTACGGTGCTGATTGTTGGAGATAAAATAAAAGGCAAAAGACAGTCCTTGCTCTTAAGGAGCTCACAATCTAATGATGGAAGAGAATTGAAGCTTTGTGAAAGCTGAAAGAGGGGTGGGCAGGAGGTTGGGCGTAATGAAGTCCAGAGAAAAAAATTTCCCATTTTTGAGTGGAAAATGAAGAGATGATTGGCTTGGGGGCTACCTCCTTAAGTGGAGTAGATCTAGAAAGAGCTCTCATCTCTCCCTTCCATTTTACTATACCCCAAAGGTAGTATGGGTGTAGTTAATAGATGATTGAGTTAAAGGGTGAGTAGTGACCGGGGTTCTAATCTTAATTCATATTTACTAGCTCTCTGACCATGAGTAAGTCATTGAATCTTTTTGGACCTCAGTTTCCTTAACTTTAAAATGAGGGTGAACTTGTAATACCTACTTATTACAGGGTTGGTGTGAGGCTCAAATGAGATAATCTGTGTAAAGTACTTTGCAAACTTCAGAATGCTGTATAAATGCCTGCTATCATATGCTTTACCCTTCTACTACAGGTTCCATAAGAGCAAGGACCATATCTAACCTTTATATTTCTACCAGTGGCATTGCATTATTATATAATATATATACCAGTGTATAGCGTTATTAGCTATGCATTTGTTGTTTGTTGTTCAGTCATGTCCGACTTTTTGTGACACCATTTGGGGTTTCTTGGCAAAGATACTGGAATGGTTTGTTGTTTCCTTCTGGTTGAGGAACCAAGGCAAACAGTAACAGTTGAGTGACTTGCCCAGGGTCACACAGCAAGAATGTGTCTTAAGGCTAGATTTGAACTCAGGAAGATGAGTCTTCCTGACTCTAGACACAGCAATCTATTTACTGAGCCACCTAGCTACCTCTGATCTATACATAGTAGGTTCTTAATAAAAATGTACAGAATGTTGAATAACCTGTGTCAAGAATGTTTTAAAATCTTAGATCAGGAAGGGATTTTATGAGGTCATTTTTTCTATCTACAATGCTCCATCTTTTATCTCTTTCCTTTTGCCCCAGCTGCTCAACACCCCCACCCCCAGTGAATGTATTTACCTTTGCCTCATAGAATCTCTCCCTTCAAGATGCAGCTGAAAGACCACCTTCTCCTGGGAACCTTTACTGATCCCCTTAATCTTAGTGCTTCCCTTTCAAATAACTTTGTATTTAGCTACTTTGTATTTATTTGTATTCTCTCTATAAATGTATGTCTTTGTCCTGCTAAGTAGCGAATGTTTCATGTGTTTGTATCTGTGGCGCCTAGCATAGAATATAAACTCTTCACAAGTAGAAAATGTTTCATTCATTTGTATTTGTAGTATAGTGCTTGGCCCATAGGCAACTTAATGCTGATTGATAGTCTAAGAAATAGTAGCCCAGTCCCATGCAGCCTAAAGCAGTAAAATGATAAGCAGGAAACCAAATTTTAGAATTCGAAAGGACCTTGTCAGCCTACACACCCCATACCCTGAAAAAGAATTCTCACTACAGCATACCAACAAATAGTCATCCAGGCTTTTCTTAAAGATTTCCACTGACAGTGAACTCACTATGCCTATAGTCAATATAAATTCCTTAGTACTAGGGAACATAGTTCCATTGTTCTAAAGTGTCATTCTTAATTAGCTGAAATTTCTTAACCTGCTTTCAGTAACTAGGTACTCTGTGTTCTTGGGGATTCATAGAACTCACTTGGAGAAGAAATGTATTGAAAGCTTCCTTACTTTTTTTTTGTTGAATGGAAATGTCTAAATATATTACCTTAATTTAGCAAAATTTGATTTCTTAATTTTCTTTTTAGGAAGGATCGAGATCGTGACCGGGATCGTGAAGATCGTTCCAAAGATCGTGACAGAGAACGTGACAGGGGAGATAGAGAAAGGGAAAGAGAGAAAGAGAAGGAAAAGGAATTGCGTGCCTCTACTAATGCTATGCTCATTAGTGCTGGATTACCACCTTTAAAAGCATCGCATTCAGCACACTCAACACATTCGACACACTCGACACATTCAACACATTCTGCTCATTCAACACACACAGGACATGCAGGACACACATCACTTCCACAGTGTATTAATCCGTTCACTAATCTACCCCACACCCCTCGTTACTATGACATTCTAAAGAAGCGGCTTCAGCTCCCTGTTTGGGAATATAAGGATAGGTTTACAGATATTCTGGTTAGGCATCAGTCCTTTGTACTAGTTGGTGAAACCGGTTCTGGTAAAACAACACAGGTGAGTTTTGACATTGTGATGATGCGTGGCTCTGTGTGTGTGTGTGTGTGTGTGAGACACATTCATTTTTAGATGTCTCTTGCAAAACCAACCACCACAGTGACTGAGTTGATAAGTGTACACAGCATTTTGACCAATTTTGACCTCATTTTACCACAAAGGAGAGGAGGTACTTATTCATCTCTTCTCCAGGGTCAGGACTGGTCATTATCACTATCAGCATTTGGCTTTGTTTTAGTTGTTGGGGTGTTTTATTCCCACTCCATTTATATTCATATAGTTTTTAATGGCTGTTTTTCTCCTACTTCTGCTGACTTCAATTTGTAAATCTTTTCATGTTCCTCTTAATTCCTTATTTGTTATTTCTTAAAATTCCATTATGTTCACATACCATATTTTGTTTAACCATTCCCCCAATTGATGTGTACTTACTTGTATACAGTTTTTTGATACCGTGAAAGTGATGCCATGCATGCTTTCATTTATACAGAACCTTTCTGTCTTTGATGTCCATAGGGCTGTATGTTTCGTATTTTATCCATTAATGTTTAAAACACTTAAATACCCTAATCAACTCCCTTTATTCATTTGTTGCAGAATTCCTTGGGGAGTGCTTAGAAAACAGTTTGTGGAGATAGGCTGGTTATGCCACCCTAGTGGCAGGAAAGCAGCCTCAGTTACATTTACATGGAGTAAGGGAGCCATCAAGGAGTGTCATGGAGCACACTTAATATCTGTGCCGTAGGGGAAGAATGCAGCTTTGTTGGGAAGAGCCTTAGTGAGAGACAGTGCAATGAAGTAGAAAAACCATAGATTTGAAGACACATGACTTGGGTTTTGAATCCCAGCTCTGCCACTTAATACCCTGTAACCTTAAACAAGTCACTTCTCTTTGTTTCAGTTGTTTTCTCATATGTATGATGTCACTCAAATTACCAAATTAGAATAGACTTCCTGGTTATTGATTTTTGAGGGATACATTTGCAAATAGTTTACAAAATAATTGCAGATTTGCACCATTTGGAAAGTTGATTGAAAGTTAGGAACTGGTTCTGGTTTACAGTGTTCTGTCCAAATGCCAGAATTTGAAGATATTTTGTACCGTTCTCAGCTTTAATAATCACTTATTATTTGGAAAAGTGTGCATATTGAGTAGTCTACCTGCTTTTATCCATCATGCCAGTTTTTATCCTTATTCAGAAATTTGTTTGGATAATTATTAACTGCTCCAGGAAAAGAAAGAAGAAAAAGTAAAATAGACACTTAAATTTGGCTTTGTATATTCTCCATCTAATTTTGTGGTTTTAGTTAAGGATGTAAGAAAGAAGCTCAAATTAGAAGTTTTATAGTCAGAGGTCTGTAGTCAAAAGTGACTCAACTAATGGGCTTGTTTTGGCAGTCTTTCAAACTTGCTTTCTCCTGATGTACTTAGCCATCTTTTACCTTTTCATCTCAAATGTTGTTCTGTTACTTCCACCCACATACTACCATCTGCCTCTACTACCCCAAAATGAACTCCAAAGGGACTTCTTTAATCACAATACTTGAGAAAAATCTTAAAATAGCTTTAGAATATAGGCATAAACTACTACTCATACCCCTATTTAGAATAACAGTGATTATTCTGTATTTGATATGGGATTTAAGTGGACATTATCTAATTCATCCATTTTTCTTTTGGCAGTATTCTTTGTATTCTTTTCTCATTCATAAGTTATCCCTTTGTTTTCTCCTAGGGAATCTGTACCACCTCTACTCTACCCCTAAGCCCCTCACCCTTTTCTTAATAGGGAAAGCTACATCTCACCTAAGTTGATGATACAGTCGTTTCTCTCTCTTATCCTGGATCCTTCCTACCTCTTGAAAAGCAAGTTCTTGCCACTAAACCCCCTTCCCTTTGGGCTACTGAAAAGAGAGAAGCTGGTGATGTCAGGATAGCTTTTGTTTGCTTTTGGCTGCCATTACCATCTCTGATGGATAAAATGCCTTCTGCATTTTATCTTTCACTAAAATGATACACATTGAATAGATTCAGCATATTTGAGGAAAGGGAGTTTCCTTTTTCTGCAGATATGGAAAAGGAACCCTCTACATCTAAGATTGTTTATGCTATGACAGTAATAGAGCTTAGGTTTACTTAGTATTTGAAGATAGTGTGGTGAGCAGGAAAGGCAGGATATTTTGATGGAAAGGTCATTGAACTAGAAGTTTTAAGTTCTAGTTCTAGCTTAGTTCTGACTAGCTAGTAGCCTTGAGGAAATCACTTCTCAATTTCCTAGTTGTCTTTCGAATGAGGGAATTGAACTACATGATTTCAGGGTCTCTTCCTGGAGTCTGACTGAAGGAAGAATAGAATTGTGGCAAGCCACAAGCGTTGGCAAGACAAGCTTGATTAGGACCCAAAGGAGAGGATTTAGTATGAACACTGAGCTAGTGGGTCAGGACAGATAAATCAATTAGTTTGAAGAACAAGAAATTGTACTACAAGACAGAACCAGGATTTTTATTTTAGGAATTGCACATAAGGAAATTTAGCCTGTCTGCATTATCTTTTTCTTCTGTCCTTTCCCTCCATCTCCTGCCTCACGTAGTAGAACTTTTTTGGTTTTATTTCTAAGCAATTTTTAGGTCTTGTAGAATACATAGAAGGGTTGGAAAACCACCTAAAAGGAAGGTTCAGTCTGTAGTTTGGGAGGCTTTTGAGGAGGTGAATATTAGCTGTCTCACCAAAGCATTGCTTTCAGTGTGTAAAGCTTTTTGAATAGTTTCTAAATATGGTACTTAGTAATTCTGGATTGTGTAGATTAATTTCTTATGGTAATGTATATGGAATTCTGTAAAATTGGGATGTTGGGGAATGTAGATTCTTACACACTTAAATGGAGACCTATCCACTAGTTTCCTGTGTTTCTCCATCATTGTTTTTTTCTAATCAGCCCACTTAACTTCATGGCTCCTCTTAACTTTAGTTCACTGTGAAAGAAGGAAGAAATACACTGTCATGCTATTTATCACCTTAATTGTATTCTTCTGTATCGGTATAGCTTCAGTTCTTGACCAGGGCTTAAACTTTTTTCCATTTGTGACCCCATCAGTGCTTTTTTAAACTGTGAGTTGAGACCCCATCTAGACCCTACCCGAAGCAGGTGCAACACTTACTTAACAATGCTCTTGGTTATATGTAGAGCACAGGTTGTATTTCTTGAAGCAGTCCCCTTCACTGCTGGTGGCATTAGGATTATTTTGGAGAGAAAGCAGGATATGCTAGCTGGGTAGAAGGGTATCTGAGTCTTCAGGGACATAATTTCCATTATGTTGTAGCTGAATCAGAATAACAAGGAGCACTAGAACAAGTGTACATGTATAACTTTTGTGCCTTTTACATAGTAGACACAGAAGAAATGTTCATTGAATTAAATTATTAAATCGAAAGAGGATTCTTACCCCGTGTTATCTTTCACCTTTATTTAGAATCATACTCTTGTGGCATGATTAAGTGAAGCTGTTTTATGTTAAAGCAAGGTACTTGTATTAAATTTCATTTTCTTTGTGTATGAAGTGAACCAGTATTTTGATGTAAACCTAAAAATGTTTTTGATAGATCCCTCAGTGGTGCGTTGAGTACATGCGCTCCTTACCAGGACCCAAGAGAGGAGTGGCCTGCACACAACCCAGGAGAGTTGCTGCAATGAGTGTGGCTCAGAGAGTTGCTGATGAAATGGATGTGATGTTGGGCCAGGAGGTTGGGTACTCCATTCGATTTGAAGACTGCAGTAGTGCAAAAACTATTCTCAAGTAAGTGATGTTACTCTTTCAGCTGTGAACTTTCATTATAGAGATTTTCTGTCACTTAGAAAAAGTCATCGATTTTTAGAAATTAAAATGTAAAATGAATGACTAGTGGAGGCTTCTAATTTTTTTGAATGGAACTTTCTTTATCTGCTAATAATGCTAATTGTTCTCTTTGACAGTTGTGGATTTCATCAGCCCACAGGCAATTTATTAAGTGTCTAGTATGTATTAGCCTCTGGAAACTTCCAGTATAATATATATAGTTCTCTGCTTTCAAGAGTTTGTCTTCAGTTAATTTCAACTGTTGCACAGAAATACTCTTACTCACTTAGAGAAAAATTAAAGGTGTATATTCTAGTCAATAGTACAGAGTGTGGTGAATGGTATTGCTGTCTTTTCAAAGTCCCTTTTCATGTTCCAGTATTTAATTTAATCTATCCAGTGCTGAGATGAAAAACTAAAATGTATTTGGAAATTAGATGAATGACATACTTTGTTGCAAATGTGTAGTTTAAAGAAGGTGTGTAATGTTGCTATTATCCTAATGGACATAATTACTTATTCTTGGTTCTAGATGATCTCTAGAATCCTTCTAACTTTAATGATCTCCCTCTTACAGCTTAATTTTTCTGCTATTAAATTAAGTTGGTTTTTTCAGTATAACAGTATTTGTCAATTTGCAGTCTTAGTTGAGAACTGTCCAGAATGACCAATACAGGAATTATTAGTGTTAGTATTTATATCTCTTTGCTCTTTTCCGTTCCCTACAATTTTTGACATGTGAACTCGGTAAATACACTCTGTATTATACAAACAAACCCAAAGGTGAGATTTTTAGTGTTTTGTAGTTGTGTCTTATAGACAAAATATTGTTAATGATGTGTCTATAATATTATGAAATGTAGCAAATGTAAGGTTGCCTTGTAAACAAACTTGTTTAGGGAAAAAATGAGTTGCCAAGTGAATAGTTGATGCTGACTTGATTTATTTTATCTGTGAACTATGTTGAGGGAAGGAGAGATTTTTTTACTTTTGTCTTTCTGTACTTTAAGACTAGCTATTCTCACAAACTGGATCTGACCATGGACAAGCCACGTACCCTCTCTGAACCTTTTTCTTCCCCTGCTAAATGGGGATAATAATAACTGTTACTTATCTCACAGATGGTAATGATCAAATGAAATAAGAGATGTGAAGGCTTTGTAAGCCTTGAAAGTGCCACATAGATGTCATTTGTGAATAATGATTTGTTAAGGGGGTGGGAGAGAAGGACCTTTTTTCCCTTTATTTATATGTACTTCTCATTATCCTTATTCCTCTTTACTGCAGCAGGAAGTACATTTGATTTATTTACAGATTTGTTCTAGCTTTGCTTCTTTAAAATTTAAGTTTCTCTATCATCTGCTTCATATGGTTATCTCTACCCTTACTAATGCCACATGTAATAACCTTCAGAAAAACCTGCCAATCTCTTTGTAGCTCCTACTTAGTCTACAACCATATCATTTCTTGCTGTTTGTCAGTAATCCCGTTGTCACACTGTGATAAAAGTCTTGCTTGAGATTTTCAAAGACAGTTTCATAATGTTGCCTCAGGTTTTGTAATCTCAGGTACTAGAGTAGTTATTTGTAATTTCCATTGATGCATATCTTGAAGCGAAGGGCAAACAATTTTATTTCATTCATCATTTGTTTAATTTTAATGTTATATGTTGGTTATTTCATAATAAACTTCGTATCATGTTAAAAACAATTGGCATCGCTGGATATTTTAATCTCACAATGTAATAATTTTGTCTTAAGTACGATCTGGGTTAGGTAATTCAGTACAGTTCTTTAGTTCTATGATGTCACCTAAATTCATCACTTGTAAATTATTATGCTCGTGATTTTATGAAAGGCAATCCTCAGAACACAATTTGGAGGTTGGGATGGTTTAGGAATAATTTTTAAAAGGATAAACTCTTGATCAAGATTTTGGCTTTATGAAAAGTAAATGATTCACTTGATTTTGATTATCTGGTCTCATGCTTTTTGACAGCTGTGTCTGGTTCTCCCCACCCCTTTTGTTGCAGAATACTTTCTTCACTGTGGAACCTTAGCCAATCATTGTTGTCTCAAGAGCAACCTCTGTGGGTCTCCTTATAGTACTAGCTCAGAATTAGAAGAGAGTAGACTATCTCTTCAGATGTTATCAAGGAGATTATTTCTGAGTTGTTCAACATTCATTCATTAACATTGAAGCTTCGATAGGTCTGAAATGAAGTGTAAATTTTGGACCCTGAAGAAAAATTTATTTTGTTCTGTTTTGTTTGTTTTTTGTTATTTGTAAGATGAACTCTGGATTTTAATTGAAGTAGTTATTGTATTTAAGTTCAGTGTTGTTTTTTAAAATGTAGTTGGTAACCTTCCAGTTGGGGCAGCAAGGAAGCACTGTGGATAGAGTGCTGGACCTGGAGTCTGATGAGAGTTCAAATGTGACTTTAGACACTTTAGGCTGTGTTACTTTGGGCAAGTCACTTAACCCCTGCCAGCATAAAAATGGAGAAGAAAATGGCAGGCCACTTTAGTATCTTTGCCAAGAAATCCCCATGGATATTTGGTGCATGGGTTCATGAAGAGTTGGACACAACTGAAGAACAACCACCACCATCCAGTTACTCTTTTTTTATATTTTATTGATAGCTTGTTCACCAAAATTCCTCCCAGTATCCCTCCTGCCTCCCCTTCCAGATAGCCATCCCATATAACAAATGTTTTTAAAGAAAAAAAAATGAGAAAGAGTGGGAGAAATCACTGGTTGATATATCAAAAAAGTCTGAAAGTGTATGCAATGCACCATGCCTGTGGACCTCCTATATTTGCAAATATTGGAGTGGGTTGTTTTTCCATTGTCTTCTTTGGAGCCATGCTTCTTTGTATTTTTGCAGCATTCATTTCTGATTGTCTTACTATTTATATTGTTGGAGTCATGATGTGTATTGTTTTCTTGGCTCCACTTACTTGACTGCCTCAGATCTTTCCATTAATCTTTCCCTATTTCTCTCTATTCACATTTATCCTTAGAGAACAATAATTACCCATCTTATTCATGTGCCATAATTTAATTAACCATTCCCCAGCCAATGGGCATCTACTCTCTAATTCTTTGCTATCACAGAACTTTATTATCAGTTATCTCCTTGGCACAAAAACCTCAAGATCAATCCCCTTGGAGTCAAGGGGTATGGACTTTTTAGTCACTCTTATTTGGATAATACCAAATTACTTTCCAAAGTGATTGTACTCATTCACAACTCCACCAATAGTGTATAGTGGGCTTATTTTCCCTGCTCTCCTCTAACGTTGACTATTCACATCTTTTGTCATCTTTGATGAAAGGTGAAATTTCAGGCTTCTTTTGAATAGCGTGTAATTCTCTTAAGAAATGTTTGTTCGTATCCTTTAACTACTTGCCTTTTAGGAATAGTTTTTGGTCTTTTTATTTTTATGTGAATAAATAATATTTATTATTTTATTTATACATACATACCTGTTCTTTTTATATCTTTTTATATCTTATACCAAACCCTAATCTGAAAGGTTTGATTAAAAAAAAATTCCCCCATTTTACTGCTTTCCTTCTTACTTTAGATGCATTAAATTTTTTGTGTGCAAAAGCTTTTCAATTTCATGTAATCAGAATTTGCCATTTTATCTGTTTATTTTTTTAATTAATGAATTTAATTTTAGTTTTCAACAGTCACTTCCATAAAATTTTGAGTTCCAAATTTTCTCATCTCTCCCCTCCCCACCTCAAGACAGTGTGTAAATTGATATAGGCTCAATATGTACATTCATATTAAATCTGTTTTCGCATTAGTCATGATGTAAAGAAAAATTAGAACCAATGAGACAAACCATGAGAAAGAAGAAACAAAAAAAATAAAAAGAAAGCAAGTAATATATTTCGATATGCATTCAGACTCCATAGTTCTTTTTCTGGATGTGGACAGCATTTTCCATTTCCAGTCTTTTGGACTGGTCTTAGATCTTTGCATTGCTAAGAAGAGATAAGTCTTATCAGTCCTCACACAGTGTGGCTGTTACTGTGTACAGTGTTCTCCTGGTTCTGCTCACTTTACTCAGCATCAGATCAGGTAAGCCTTTCCAGGTTTTTCTGAAGTCTACCTGCTCATCATTTCTTATAGCACAGTAGTATTCCATTACATTCATATACTACAACTTGTTCAGCCATTCCCCAACTGATGGGCATCCCCTCAATTTCCAGTTGTTTGCCATGACAAAAAGAGCTGCTATCAATATTTTTGCACATAAGTCTTTTCCCATTTGTATGATCTCTTTAGGATATAGTCCTAGAAATGGTATTGCTGGGTCAAAGGGTATGCACGGTTTTATAGCCCCTAGGGCATAGTTCCAAATTGCTCTCCAGAATGGTTGATTCCGTTCACAACTCCACCAACAGTGCTTTAGTGTTCCAGTTTTCCCACATCTTCTCTGGCATTTGTCATTTCCCTGTTTTGTCATGTTAAGCAATTTGATATAGGTATGATGTGATACCTCAGAATTGTTTGAATTTGCTTTTCTCTTATCAATAGTGATTTAGAGCGTTTTTTCATGTGACTATAGATAGCTTTAATTTCTTCATCTGAAAGCTGCCTGTTCATATCCTTTGACCATTTATCAATTGAGGAATGACTTGTATTCTTATAAATTCAATTCCATTTTCTATATGTTTTAGAAATGAGGCTTTTATCAGAGACACTTATTGTAACAATTCTTTCCCAGTTTTCTGCTTCCTAGTCTTGGCTGCATTGGCTTTCTTTGTGCAAAAAAAATTTCAGTTTAATGTAATCAGAATTATCCATTTTGCATTTCATAATGTTCTCTGTCTCTTGTTTGGTCATGCCATTTTATTTTTTGTGTTTGCCTCTGTCCCTTGTTTGATAAAGAATATATCTCCTTCTCATAGTTAGGAGAAGTACAATCTGATTCTCTCCTAATTTTTTTAGTGGTATGGTCTTTTTATTTTTAATTTTTTTCCCAATTACATTTTTATTTTTTAAATTAAAAAAAATTGTGTTCCAATTTTTCTCCCTCTTTACTGCCCTTCCCCACCCATTGAGGAGGAAAGCTATATGATATTGATTGTACATTTGAGGCCACATAAAACATATCTACACCAGCCATGCTCAAAAAAAAAAGTGAAAAAAGTATACTGTGGTCTGTACTCAGAGTTCATCAGTTTTCTCTGGAGATGGATAGTATCTCATCATGGGTCCTTTGGAATTGTCTTGATCAGAGTAACTGAGGCTTTCACAGTTGATCATCCTTAGAATATTGCTGTTATTATGGACATGTTCTGGTTCTGCTTACTTCATTTTGTATCAATTCATATAAGTCTTACCAGGTTTTTCTGAAACCATCCTGCTCTTGTTTCTTATAGCCCAGTAGTATTCCATCACCATCATATATTATAATTTGTTCAGCCATTCCCCAGTTGATGGGTATCTTCTTGATTTTCAGTTCTTTACCATCACAGAAAAAGCTTTTATAAATACTCATGTACAAACAGGTTCTTTTCCTTTTTCTTTGATTCCTTTGTGATACAGACCTAGTAGTGGTATTGCTGAGTCAAAGGGTGTGCAGTCTATGCCTTTTGGACATAGTTCCAAATGTTTTCCAGGATGGTTAGACCAGTTCACAATTCTACCAATAGTGCATTAGTGTACCTATTTTTCCACATCCCCTCCAACATTTATGATTTTTCCTTTTCTGCCATGCAGCCAATTTGATAAGTGTGAGATGGTACCCCAGAGTTGTTTTAATTTGCATTTCTCTAATCAGTAATAATTTAAAGCATTTTTTAATGTGACTGTTCATAGCCTTGCCTGTTCATATCCTTTGACTATTTATCAATTGGAGAATGGCTCTTATTTTTAGAAATTTGGCTTAGTTCCCTATATGTTTGAGAAATGAAATTATGAAACTTACCATAAAAAATTGCCCTCCAGTCTCCTGCTTTCCTTCTGATTTTGTCTGCATTGATTTTGTTTGTGCAAAATAACCTTTTTTATTTCATGTACTCAGAATTATCCATTGTACTTCTTGTTATCCTCTTTATCTCTGGTTTTGTAATAAGCTCTTCTCTTATATAGAGAGCTGACAGGTAAATTTTTCCATGCTCCTCTAATTTACTTACAATTTCACCCCTTTAATATTAGGTTTTAACTGAAATGGGTACTGCATGCAAATTCATTTTTAAAATATAGCCAGTAACTATTCAGTTTCCTTTCACTAGGAGCACTTTCAACAGCTTAAATCTCTAATTTTTAAAACATCAGGCAATCACCACACTGGTATTTTTTATTTGACTGGTATCTTGTTTTTATATCACCTACATTTCCCACTGTATATCCTACCTGTTTCCTAGGAAGTCAGAAAGCTATCATACATCCCTTTTATGTCTAATTTTCGAAGATATAAATACTGCTCATTAGATGGTCCTTTTATTGCCAAAATTCTTAAAATTGATAAAAGGTGAATAAAGAGGTCCATTTTTAAAAAAATTTCTGCATTGAGAACCAGAGGTTAACCTCATTAAGCTGCATAATTCTTTCATTTTATTAATATTTAATGTGTTAAGTATATATTTTATTAAGCTTAACCTTAAATATCTTTTTGGTCACCTTTAATGTTTCGTTTGTGGGAGGGACAGATTCACCAAGTCAATTTCTTGGTGAAGCCCATTCTAGGCTGTCCTGGTGAGATCAGTCTGTTTGAGCACTTTAAGGGACACACACACACACACACACACACACACACACACACACACACACACACGTGTCAGACATCATTAACAAAGTAGTATAATCAAACAAAGCAGATTAACGCATTGGAGACATGTGAAATATTTGCCTCACTTTATAAATATATTTCACAATTTCTCGAGCTATAAGTGAGCGGTATGCTTCACTCTTAGTCCTCCAAAGTCACAATTTGTAATTGCAGTGATTAGGCTTCTATATTAGATAGCAAGTTGTGCTGTTATTTACTTCACAAGACTGAATCTGGGCTGTGTGAGGCTGTTTAGTATAGGCAGCCACCATATCTGGAAATAAGTTAATTTTAATATAATATTGTATTAATAATGGATATATTAATAAAGCTGCCGTTGTTATTTGTATGTATTATGTTTTTCCAAAACATGTCTCTAGAGTGTTGCCAAAGCATGGGTCTCCTGGAGCTGAAATGGTTATTCTGGTTAAACAAAAGGATAACAATAGTGAGGAAAGAGAAAATTGACAAAATGAACCATTTAAGTCATCATTGTCTATATAGTTTTAGCCTAGGGAGGAAACTAAGAAGCTATTAGAACTGTTTTCGAGGATTGGTCAACTTTACTACTTAGGGAGTCTAGTGCCTTTGTACTGCTTGCCCTCAGGCCCCTTCACTTCAACCTAGTTTCCTGAGCTTCCTTCAAGAGCCAGGTGAAATTTTGCCTTGTTTCAGTTGCTGTTCTGGGCTGTGTGTTCTATCTTCCACTCCCTGCCTGCCTTTCCCTCTCAAATGGCTATCCATCTTTTCTCTCATTCCCTCTCACTAGATATGAACATCCATCCATCCATCCATCCCACCATACACACATACATACATATACATACATACATACATACATACATACATACATATATACATACATATCTATACAAACATACAATTCTTGTATACACCTGATTACATGTTGTAAGTACTGAATAAATACTTATTGCTCTTGCTATTGCTTCTTATCCAAATGCTCTTACTCTCCTCAAATTCTTGGCCTTTCTCAAACATGTAGATCTTAATAAGCAGTGCTGTTCTATACACACTGCTTTCCTTGTTTATTCTCCTTGTGAATAAAGGCATACTGCTAGTCATAGGCCCTATCTTATCAAGTCTCAGTAATACTTATGTAGCCGAATTGACCTATTTTAAGACTGTTAAATCACCCAGTTACAGTATTGTACCTGCCACTCTGTTACCAAGCCTGACAGATCTAAGTAAACAGTTTTCTCTTTCCACTTTCCTTTTTTTAGTTTAAATTGGTTATGATCAAGTTGAAAAACTATATGCAGATTTTTTTATTAATTTATTTTGATTTATCAGCAATCACTTCCATAAGCTTTTGAGTTTCAAATTTTTATCCCCTTCTCTTCCTTCCTCCCCCCAAGATGGTGCACCATTTAATGTAGGCTATACATATACATTCTTATTAAACATATTTTCACATTAGTGATGTTGTAAGAAAGAATTAGATTGTTAGGAGGAACCACCAGAAAGAGGAAACAAAACACAACAGAAGTAAAAAATAGCAAATAGTGTGGTTTGATCTGCATTCAAACTCTACAGTTCTTTGGATGTGGATAGCATTTTCCATCATGAGGCTTTTGGAGATGTCTTAGATCCTTGTATTGCCAAAGAAGGGTTAAGTCTATCAAAGTCAGTCGTCACTCAGTGTGGCTGTTACTGTGTACAACATTCTCCTGGTTCTGCTCACCTCACTCAGCATCAAATCATACAAGTCTTTTCAGGTTTATCTGAAGTCTGCCTGTTCATCACAATAGTATTGCATTACATTCATATATCACATTCACAATTATGATAGCTGTCTGTGTCTTTCTCTTCATCCTTTCCCCCTCCTGTTTATGCTTTTCTTTCTCCTTTTCCCTCCTCACTAATGTTTTGCTTTTGACCATCGCCTCCCTTGGTCCCACCTTCCTTCTATTATCTGCCTCTTTTTTCCCCCCTTTTCCCTCCTACTGCCTATAGAGCATGTTAGATTTCTGTACCTTATTATGTTATTCCCTTCTTAAGCCAAATCTGATGAGAGTAAGGTTCAAACAATGCTCTTCTCACTCCCTTCTTTCCCTCTGCTCTAATAGGTTTTTGTGCCTTTTCCTTGTCTGACTCCTCCTTTTCTCACAGTGCATTTTCTTAGATCAGATTAATTCACTTACTTGGATCCATTTAACCAAATTGATCAGATTTTTTTCATCATTACATCAAAATCAATTTATACCCACCCCCTTTATGTATACCTCTTTTGCATGGTGTAATAACAATAGTTATTGCTCTCAAGAGTTACAAGTGTCATCTTCCCCTTAGGGATGTAAAGAGTTTGTCCTTAACATATTGTTACTTTCTGTCCCATTTGTCTTTTTATGTCTCTCTTGAGTCTTGTATTTGAAGATCAGATTTTCTGTTGAACTCTGGTCTTTTTATCAGGAAGGTATGGAAGTCCCCTGTTTTGTTGAATGATATCCATCTCCTCCCTGAAAGATCATGCTCATTTTCGTTGGGTATGTGCAGGTGTTTTTTCTGGCTCTTTTTATGTCTATTTCATTTCTTGACAACAATTAAATCATTAAATCCTGCTTAGGATGAATGAAGTAAGAATACCTGGGCTTGTAATGATATGAAAAGGCATATTTGAGTTAATAGGATTGATCTGGGCCTTGAAATATGGACAGACTTTAGATGGATAGAGCAGTAAGAAGGGAAATAGAGCTTTGACCTCTTTTTCAAAGAAATTAAACAAATTAATGGCTGTGTTTTGTTGAGTGATCCATACCCACTAGCATTTTGTTGGTCTGGTAATACTCCATACCTTAAAGTGATTAGTCATTTACAATATTCTCCCCAGTTCTTTTGTACTGGCTCTTCATAACAAAATTACCCACCTACTTTATAGGTGGGCTGAAGACCAAGAACTGAGCTTAAAACTGCATTAAAACTTTTGGAACACTGTCTATAAAACAATAAAACTCTATACTATCAACCTGTTTCTGTATTTGGAATATTGATGCATTTCCTATTGCCACAGTTGGGTTTTTTTAAGTAGCAAATAAGTAAGAGCTTCAAGAAAGAGTGGTTAAAATGACTGGTACAGTTAAGGAGATACAGTATCAAGATAGATTTTAAATAATTTTTATTCCAGACTCATGTAGCATTAAACTGTTTGCTTTTTGAGGACTAGCCTAACCAAGGTTGTCAAAGCTATCACTGATAACTGCCTACTTCCTGATGGCAGCCAATGAAACAAAAGTAAAATGGCTTCAGTATTATGCCTCCTTCACAATTGTGTAGTAGTGGTGGCAGAAAAGAAGGTAGAGTTTAAACAGTTTTTAGAAAAGCCTACAGATATTAATCTAGGTTTGGTGCTCTTAAGTGTGAAATCCATAACCACTGACCAACAAGGTAACTTACTGCTAGTGAAATGAATCATATCATTGTTGACATCTGCTGTAAAACAAATGAAGCTAAATAGATGACTCAAAGGTTCTCCTTGGGAGAAGTTGGTAACAGTATTGGCAAAGTTGGTTTTATCATTGTTTAAGGACAGTAAGCAGTGTAATTTCATTGGACATTGGGTTATTGTATGATAGCTTATGATAAACATTTGCAAGAAGACCACCATGGAAATAATTTATATATGAACTTCTGAGGATGAAGAGGTAGGTAATTCTAGTAAGAATTCACTTTTGACTTTGCAAAAATAAGTAAGTACATTTTAATACTCAAGTTACTTCAGGGCAAAGGTATGCATAGGTGAGGGTAACAAAAAAGTATTAGGAAGTGGGGCAGGTAGGTGGCACAGTGGATAGAGTACTAGCTGTGGAGTCAGAAGGACCTGAATTCAAATCTGGCCTCAGACACTTGATACTAACCAGCTGTGTGACTTTGGGCAAGTCACTTAACACCAGTTGCCTCAACAAAGAAAAAAAAGGATTAGAAAGCACAGTTCAGGAATAAGAAATGAGATGCCCAAAAAAATTGTATACTATAGATAAAGAAGTCTTATTCCTATATATTGTAAAAACTTTCAAGAATAGAATCAGTGATGGAGTTGTGAACTAGTCCAACAATCCTGGAGAACATTTGGAATTATGTCTAAAGGGCTATAAAACGTCATACTTTTTCACTCAGTAATCTCACTACAAGGTCTGTATCCCAAATTGTTCAAAGAAGAAGGAAATGGACTTGTTTGTAGAAAAATATTTTTAGCAGTTCTTTTTGTGGTGGCAAAGAATTGGAAATTAAGGGGATGCCCATCAGTTGCAAAATGGCTGAACAAGATGTGGTAAATGATTGTCATGGAATACTATTGTGCTTTAAAGGATGCTGTCAGAAAAACGTGAGCTGATGCAAAGTGAAATGAATGGAACCAGAACATTGTACATAGTAACAAATATTTTATGATGATCTACTTTGAATTACTTAGCTAATTTCAGCAATACAGTGATCCAAGACAATTCTGTAGGACTTATGATGAGAAGTATTATCTGCTGTCAGAGAACTGATGCTCTCTGAGATAGAAGCATTCTTTTTTACTTTTTTTTTTTTTGGTCAGTGTTTTCTTTTGCAACATGGAAATGTGCAATATAGAAAAGTGTTTCACCTTCATGTATAACTGATGTCAAGTTGCTTGTCTTCTCAAGGAGGAGGAAAGAGACAATTTGGAACTCAAAAATTTTTTAAAATGAATGTTAGATTTTTTACATGTAATTGGAAATTATTTAGTGAAATAAAAATATACTTAAATAATAGTGATAGATACAGTAAGCACTAAAGCAGATATACTAACTGCTTAGTTTTTACAAGTGTGGGAAGTATAAGATTCCAATTCCAAGATTAATTGTGGAGGAAAGAGCACTTAAGAACTGGAGAAATCTGAATAGGTTTCATGTAGTATGTAGGTCTTGAACTGATGATGCTAGAGATTTTAAAAGAGGTACAAGTAAGGAGAAGAAAATTCTAGGCACGGAGGACAGCCTGTGCCAAAAGCATGGTGGCAGTGTATCACAAGAAAATTTTTTAAAACGAAGAAAAGAACCATATATATAAAAATATTGCAGCTATTTTGGTTAAAGCAAAGAACTAGAAACTATGGAGATTCCCCATCAATTGAGGAATGACTAAACAAATTAAGTCAGTGGGTAGAGTGCCAGGCCTGGAGTTAGAAAGACTCCTCTTCCTGAGTTCAAATTTGGCTTCATATACTTAATAACCATGTGACTCTGGGTAAGTCACTTAACCCTGTTTGCTTCAGTTTCCTCATCTGTGAAAATGAGCTGGAGAAGGAAATGGCAAACCATTCCAGTATCTTTGCCAAGAAATGGCAAATGAAGTCAGAGTCAGATACAACTGAGAACAATGGAACAACAGTAATACTACTGTAATTTTGTGCTGTAGGACAGGTTGAAAGAGGTGGTTTTGAGGAAATTTGAAAGGACGTTTATGAACTAATGCAAAATGAATCAAATAGAATAATTGATACAATAACAGCATTGTAAAGAAAAACAAGTTTGAAATAAGAATTCTAATCAACACCATGACCAATTCCAGAGGAGGTGCTACCCACCTGCTTCGTGTCAGGTGATTAAGACATTTAGGTAGTTTGGGACATAGCATGTGAAGAAATTTGTTTTTCCTGACTACATATTTGTTACAAGGATTTGTTTTATTTTCTAATTGGGAGGGAGATGTGTGGAAAAGGAGAGCTGGAAGTAGGGTAGCCAGGAAGAAAGGAAGGTCATTGAGGTCTTTAAAAGAAAATGGACAAAAGAGAATAGCAGAGAGAAACATGGATACACAGGACAGCTTTGATTTCATTTATTTTATTTGTACATACACACACACTCTTCCAAGCATTGAGTTTGTGATCCTTCCTATGGGATACGCAGGTGGAAATGACTATCATGCAGTTGGTGATGTCACATTGCCCCTCTGGGAAATTATGAGGGCTATTTATTTATCATATCTGGGTCTCATCTGCATGGAGATGGTATTTGAATCCACAGGAACTGATGAAATCACCTAGAAAGAGCAGTCCTGGTGTATGTGTGTGTGTAGTGTTAAGGGACACGATAGGAAAGGTAACCCAGCAGAAGAGATAGAGAATGAACAATTATACAGAAGAATCAAAAGAAAACAGTGCCAGTAAAATCCGAGAGAGACAGAGTGGTGTCAGATGTCACATAGAGGTCAAGAAGGACTTAGAAAAACACATTGACTTTCTCAATTATGAGGTCATTGGTAACTCTAGGGCAGAGGTTCAGTTGAATAGGAGGATGGAAGCCAGATTTCAAGTATTTGGGAAATGAATGGGAAGTGAGGAAATGGAGACAATGACTGTAGATAGCTTTTTCTTGGAGTTTTGTAGTGAAGTGGTCATTCTTGGAATATGTTCATTCCTCATCTGTTTGATAGAATCCCTGTCTTTATGTTGTAGCTCCATCACTCCCTTTCTTGATCCCCCTTAATTCAGAAGTTCTTAACCTTTTTTAATGTCATGGACTCCTTTGGCAGTCTGGTGAAGCCTGTGGTACCCCTTCTCAGAGTAATGTTTCTAAATGCTAAAATAAAACCAATTATATTGAAATGCAGTTATCAGTATATCTTTTAAAAATAAGTTGACAGACTCCAAGTTAAGAAATTCTGCTTTAACTGCTAATGTACTTCCTCTCAAACTGCCTTGTATTTAACAATTTTGCATTTATTCTCTTTATATTTGTATATATAGGAGGTTCTTGCTTTAGTTATATAAGTGGAACATTCCTCAGACCTCTGTGTAAAGCATATTGCAGAATTGCCTTAGGACATGAGGAAGTGAGGGGGAAAAACAGAAAGGGAACTTGTGGGCTTGTGGAGAGAGGGGCCTGGCACACAGTTCAAGGACACATTGGGGCTGGAAACAGAGAAGCAAGAGCAGGAGGAACACACGAAGTCTGAGGACAGGGAGATTCATGGAGTTCCTGAGTGAGGACAGAAGACATACAGGGACTAGACACACTGACTTTGTGGGAGGGTGGAGCAGGGTCCTCAGTCTAGTGGTAGTGGTCTTTCTGTGTTTCCCTTCTTCTGCTTTCACTGGGAGGTTTTTTGGTTTTTTCGTTGTTGGAGTATTGAGAGGCAATGGAGCGAGCACCACAGGAGCACAGATGGTATGAACACAGTAAAACAGGTATTTTTTTGAGTTGTGGATTTCTTTCAAAATTCTTCAGCTCAAGTTAAATTCACTTAATCTGAATTTCTGTAAAGCAAGAAACTGTCTTATTATCTTTCATGTTAGAATGTAATATCCTTCCCAGTAGGTACTTACAGAATTGTTATGCCCTCACACAGTGTTAGGTACATAGGCATCCGATAGAGAATGTTCTTGTTTAGGTATAGATTAGATTGGGCTTCCTATGAGGTTTCTCCCAACTCTGACCTTCTGTTTCTGATTTAAAAAATGACCCTTCTGTTTTAAAATTTTTACATACAGTGAAATTAAAATGCACAATGACTTTAGATTAACTGGTGCACTTTTTTTTTTCAAATTCAGATATATGACAGATGGAATGTTACTTCGAGAAGCTATGAATGATCCCCTTCTAGAGCGCTATGGTGTTATAATCCTTGATGAAGCTCATGAAAGGACTTTGGCTACAGATATTCTCATGGGAGTTCTGAAGGAAGTTGTGAGGCAAAGATCAGATTTAAAGGTAAGATATATATGCCAGTTATAAAACATCCATGCATTTAAAAAATGTTCTGAGTACCTGTATTGGTTCTGGACATTTAAAGAAAATCCTGACAGAGCATTATAAGCATGACGCTTTTCAAACTTTAATATGCTTTTTTACTGACTTCTGTAACATAGATAAAAAGAAATTCCAGAGATCTCCAAATAAAATTTCCAGCATCCTGCCTTGCTATTCCTTGCTTTCATCTATTTGGGGTTTTGTTTTTTGAGGTTTTGGTGGTGGTCTTCTCCCTGCTGTCTTTTTAAAACATTTAAAATCATCTTTGTAATGCTTTTTTTTTTTAAATTTTAAAGTCTAGGCTCGTATAATTCATTTTTTTCCCTTTAAGAGTGCTGTAGTATCATGACATTGCTTTGCTTTATATCAATCTTTACCTAAAGAAATGGGTGGATATCAGCTGCTACCCTTTCAGCCTCTAACACTCAAAAGTGACATACACTAAGTTTCTCATTTTCCTTTTGTTCAACCCCTGCAATCTTTAACATTAACATGTTCATTGTTATCTACTGTTTTGGGTATTTAAGGTATTAACATCGTTACTATGTTATAAAATGTTGACAGTTCCCTTTAGATACAAATGTGGTGAGTTTTTTTGTTTGTTTTTGAGTATAAAATCAACCTTCATAGCATAGTGTATGGACAGTTGACCTTAGAGTTAGAAAGAAACTGTCTGTAAGTGTTCTCTGACATACTGACTGTAGAACCCTGGACAAGTCACCTAACTTCTCAGTGTCCCTGGTGAACTCTCTTAAGGCTAAATTTCACAACAGTGGCTAACCTTCAGTGGTAGAGAGAATTTCTTAGCGGAATTTTCCAACACCATTGAAGTCACAACACCTGATTCTTCACACTCTGCTCTCTATCCCTGTTGTATTTTTTAAACCCAGCAACACCAAGGAGAAAAATGAATGTATGTGCTTCCCACCTTTTGGGAAATCCTTTTAAGGTGTATTAAAGATAGTATGGGACAATAGGAACATTTTTCTTGTAAGTGCTCTGGAGGGGCTCATAATAATAGTTGGGAGAAAACATCCCTTATTTATGAAATGGCTAAATGACTGCATAGATTGGAATGTTGAGAGCAGGAAAGGCTTCATGGAGAACTTGGTCCTTGAACTAGACTTTGGAAGATGAGCAGAAGTTGAATAAGCAGAAGCAACATTTTTGAAGTATGGCCATCATAGAATCTTTTTGAGAAGGTTCCAACACAGAGCTCAAGTGTGCTGATAACAAATTTGTTTTAGATACTAGTCAGAGTATTACTTGATATTTCTGCAGAAAAAGTACATTGTTAAGGTAAGAGAATATGGTATTTAGAGAAAGTAGAAGAAATGTTGAGAAGTAACATTTTAACTCCTTAAATGATCAGATCCTGAAGCTACAGAAAACCTCATCTAATTACATTGGCGACTAAGAAAATAAGCTAAAAGATACTTTATATGATATGATAAATTCTTAGCTGTTCCATAACTCTTGGGAGTATGAGACATTGACATGGTTGTCTTACTTTATGTTTTCACCTCCCTACTATGGTTCTAGTCCCAGATCGGAAGAGTAACTGATACACTTTTTTTCATTCTGGCATCTCTAAAGTAGAAAGAGGCAAGGAATAGCCTTCATCTGCCACAGGCTGAAATAGAGCCAAAGTAGCAGTAGCAAGAAGTACAGCTGAGCTCTAGACTACAACTCCTCCTAAAGGGATTTAGAAAATGCACTAGACTGAATCCTTATTGAGAAATTGGAGAAGCTGCACCAGGGCAAGAAGTGGTCCCATTGGAGCATACAGGCCTAAATTTGTATATATTGTAGGAACAGATGCCAGCTGGCAGCAATGTTGCTCACTACCCAATTTCTAGGCACAGATCCAGAATAGACTGAGGAAATGATCTGCATCTAGTGTTGTAATTTCAGGGTGAAGAGCAGTTGTGGGTTACCAAGCAAGTTTCAAGTTCAGAAGCACGGAGCAGCTTTGTAATTGACCTCAGGAGTAAGGCAGGATCTCAGTTTCTAACTTCTATCTAGTCCATTTTAAAGCCTTCAGCAGAATAACCAGGACCAGAATCCTGGGCCATAGGGAACCCTGTGGTAACTATCACTCTGAACGAGTGGAGCTTTCTGGCTGGCTGTTAGTGGTGGAATCCAGCATCAGTCTACTGAAACTTCTAAAAAAGAGTAGGCCTGAACCCAGGTCAGGAAGTTCTAGAGGTCAGCCAGGGAGGCAACAGTCAGACTTTGCCCTATATCATACCATTTTGGGAACCAGATTCCCATTCTGGGCTGTCCCTGAGATCCTGAAGTAACATAACACTAAATACCTTAAGAAAGCAGTAATAGGAATAGCCTAGATCAGGGGTGGGGAACCTTCAGCCTTGAGGCTCCCCACCCCTGGCGTAGATGTTCCCCCTAGAAGTGTGCAGAGCCCGGCCATAACATAACTTCTGAGGTCAATAAGTAAGCTGGAAGAAAGCAAATAAAAGAATCCCACCACAAAAGACTATTATGGTGATGGGGATGCTTAAGACACAGACTCACAAAGAATATCTCCAAACATCTGCAAAGAAAGTGTCAAAAGAAAACACATGTTGGGTGCAAGATCTACTAGAATTCCTGGAAGAGATTAAGTAAAAGTTTCCTTTTTAAGAGTTTAAAAAAGTTATGAATGAAATAAGAATGCTAAAGTAAATAATTAGAATAATGGAAGAAAGAATTGGAAAAGAAATTTAGCAGATTGACACACAAGATATAAAACCTTGACTAAAGAACGAAATGTCTCCATGAAACAAATATCAAAGTCAAAAGAAGAAAATAGAAGGCAGAAATAACTGACCCCAAAAAAGGCCTGGACATCATATTCCAAGAAATCATAAGGGAAAACTGCCTAAATCTTTTCGAACCAGAGGGTGGGTAGATTAATTAAGGAAGGGATTTGTTCTAAGCATATACAAAAATATTTCTAGCAGTTCTTTTTGTAATGTCAAAGAATTGTTAATGGAGGGAGACCCACCAGTTGGAGAACAACTGAACAAATTACAGCATATAAATGATAGCATACTATTGTTCTGTAAGAAATTATGCAGGATGTGGTTTCAGAGCAGCCATCTTATTTGAGGTGAGCAAAACTGGGAGAACAACTTAGACAGTGAAAACAATGTTGTTAAGATTAGGAATTCTCATCAGTATAATAATCAATTAGGTTTCCAGAGTACTCATAATATAACCAGCTGCTTACTTCTTGATAGAAGGGTGAAGCACTCAGATTACAGAATGAGTCATTTTGTTGGACCTTGCCAATACAAAAATTTGTTTTACTTGATTGTACATGTTTATAACAGGTGTTTAATTTTTCTTTCTTTTTCAGTGGAGATGGAAGGGGGTGGGAGGAGAGAGAAGCGGAGGAGGGAAAGAGTGAATTTTTGCTGGTTGAAAAAAAATTTAATCACTAAACAAAGATGGGCTATTCAAAAAGAAGAAACCAGGGTCAGTATCAGTAAGATTATTTGGGTTTAAGAAGCATGTTGTAGGAGGTGGTAGATAGAGTAGGGCTTAAGTTTATGAATGTTTGACTAAGATGAATATTATTACTTAAGGACCTTGCAGAAAAAATAGGCTGCTAGTATAAATTGATTCTTTTGTTAAGTTTATAAGTATATTTTTAACATAGAAGAGCACAGTTTAAGAAGGATCTGGAAGAATGGATATCCAAGAACATTAATCCAAATTTTCTAGTTTGAATTCATTGTTTTAAGTATCAACTAAATATTTCATGTTTACTCATAATGAGCTTTCACAACCAAAATAAAGAATAATGTTTAGTTATACTTTTGAAAATATTAAAATTGCGTTCATATATTACACCAATATCATTTTAATATTTTTCCTTTCAGGTTATCGTTATGAGTGCTACTTTAGATGCGGGGAAATTTCAGATATACTTTGATAATTGTCCCCTTTTAACAATCCCTGGCCGTACACACCCTGTTGAGATTTTTTATACTCCAGAACCAGAGAGAGATTACCTTGAAGCAGCAATTCGAACGGTGATACAAATTCACATGTGTGAAGAGGAGGAAGGAGATCTTCTTCTTTTCCTTACTGGACAAGAGGTATTTTTATTCTCTTCATTTTATGAAACTATAGTAATTTCTTATTAGAATATAAATCAATATATTTTTGTCATTTGGTAGCTGTTGCCATTCATCATGGTTTATCTAACCCCTTTTGTGTATGACCTTAGTAGATATTGAGCAGAAATTTCCTTGTGTAATAAATATATTCAGATTAATATATATTTATTCCTCAGGCTTCAACTTAGAACGCCATCCTTTCCTCACGTGATGCTAAGATGCTAGTATTGGAGACCTCTACAGCTTTAAAGAATCTCAGAGAACTTCTAGTTTAAAGATTCTGTTTTTTAGGGGCAGCTAAGTGGTGCAGTGGATAGAGCACTGGCACTGGAGTAAAGAGGACCTGAGTTCAAATCTGGCCTCTGACACTTGACATGTACTAGCTGTGTGACCCTGGGCAAGTCACTTAACCCCGATTGCCTCACCAAAAAATTTTTTAAAAAAAAGATTTTTTTTCTTTATTTAAGCACCTGGGGCACTTAAATGACTTTCTCAAGGTCACATACAAGTAGGAAGTATCAAAAACAAGAGGAGAATGCAAGCACTCTGACTCCAAGCCAATGGGCTTTCCACTCTTCTCTTCTCATTTATGTTGCTTGTCTTGTTCTTTTAAATTTGGAGGTAAAGAGCTGCAATAAGTAATGAACACTCAATTCTTCCAGCTCCAAAATGCTCCTTTGCATTCTGTACTTACTAGAATTTGTGTTAACAAGCTATTCTCTTAAAATGAAGGCATTTATTGAAGGGAAATTTCCCATTTTCAGTGCCCTGTGCTCTGAAAAACTATTTTCTTATCCGTTCCTCCTAATCTCTAGGTACCCTCTTTCTTTTGAATAGATATAACCATATTCTGTTCTTGAGTTTCATTCCACCACAGTTCAGTGATACCTCTTGTTGAACATCTGTTTCCTTTCAATTATTGCTTAAATGTTGGACAGTTGATTAAAGACATGATGTGAGTTTTATCACTGGGTCTCTTCTAACTTTTTTGTTCTCCTGAATTTCTGGACATCTTTACTATTAATTTACTGTTAATCTTCACAATGACTGTTCTCTCTATAGCTTTTTTGGTGGCTATACAAAAATATATATGCTCTTCCTATATACATCCTTTGTATTTTAATGTCCTTTTAATTAGTTAGACTAGACACCAAACAAATAATTTTTTTTAAATTCAGAGAAATACCTTCTTAATGCTTTCTGTTGGGTATCTTCTCTCCCTGATAAGAATCTGTCATTCTTACACTTTGAGCTTATTCCCAGAAATATACATTGCATTCTGAGATCCAACTTGTTTCCCAATAATTAGCCCATAATTGACTTTTTCCTTCTGGACCCATTGCAAAAGGACAGGATTTAGGGAAATTCATCCTTTGCCAATACTTTCTGAATTCATTCTGGTACTAACATTGTTGCTCATGTATATCATTAGAAATAGGTAGTATTTATTCATCTTGAGAAATTCTTTGGTATTTCTTACATTGTGCCCAAGGAAGACTAACATTTCCCTGATAATAATGTCAAAAAATAGCTAACTGCCTTAGTACCCTAGTACTAATTTGAGGTAGTGAATATTAAGTAACAGAAGCAGGATTTAAGCATAGATACTCCAGTTTTGTTTTTTGTTAGACCATTTTCTTTAGTGATGTCACTAAGCTAAAGAGTATAAATAAATGGTGAGACCTATTAAAAGCTCCACTCCTGGTATAATAGTGTACCTTCCTATCTTCCAGTAGCTCTTAGATTCAAATCTTGTGAAGGCTATGATCGTGACTATTATAAGCACTATTCATGAGTAAAAATCTCCTGTTTTTAGGCCTTGATTTTTGCTGATAACCAGAGAGTTTCTGGTTTATTCATCAGCTACTTTTACTCAATTGTTATTTGCATGAGAAATTCTTTTTTGGAGGGAAAATTTTTAAGGCTGTATTTTATTCCATTGAGTTAAATAACTTTTTATAATCAGTAAACACAGTGGTGTCTTCCATCCCCTGAATCTTTCAGTTGGTTGATGATTACAAATAGGTGGTGTGCTTTAATTAATTATTTGCAGAAACCTGGGTTACTATCTCAATGTTTTTGGTCTGGTATAGTTGTTCTTCCCATAACCTTAAAAGTGTGGAATGAGAATTTTGACAAAGGGAAGATATTGGCATGTTAAATGGCTATTGATTTCATTTACTCTTAACTCTAGATTGTGGATTATTTAATGTTTTGGTAAAAATTAAATTGACATTTCATAATTTTTAAAGTACTTGATAAAAAATATTCCAAGAAATGTTTGTTACCATTTTAGCAGATCACAATATTAACTTTAATTGCACATCTGATTATTTGTTTTATCTCCTATTTTAGTATTTGATAAATATTTCTTTCAGTATATTTCCAATAAAAATCATTGTGTAAAATATACCCTAATTTAATCTGTACACATATCATTTGAATACCTCAGCTTATAATGATTTTTCATTTGGTTAAAATTTTAGCAAAATTTTAAACTACATTTTTAGGTGTTTTTAGACACTATATTAATCTCATTCTTGACTATCCATGTTGATACTGTAAAGGTGTTTATCCTTATTAGGTACAATAAAGCAAATCTTCCATATAATTGCATTAGTGATACGTGACATTAAAGCTTAATTGGTTTATTTAAAATATCTTGCCCATCAGTTTCTTCTAGATTGTGAAAAATGAAAAGGTCATGAGTACGGTTTAATATTCCTGGGTGAGAGATTTCAATTTTAGCACAATTTGTTGAGAATTAATTAGGAAATCTGACTTGAAGAAAAAGGGATGTTGAATGTAAATAAGGCCATTTATGTGTTCATTAGAATATGGAAGCCTCAGCTTCTTGAGACTGTTGTGGAAACCTATTGGAGTTCACTAGATTTGTTTAAGTTGTTAAATTGAGAATACAGTGTCCATGAAGATAAAAATGTGCTGGTATATACAGAATAATCTTTGCATAGAACCTGATTATGATAAGTACTTGAAAAATATGTACATTCATGTTGGTTTTGTTTACTTTAAACTTTTTTGGTAGGAAATTGATGAAGCCTGTAAAAGAATAAAGCGTGAAGTTGATGATTTAGGTCCAGAAGTTGGTGACATTAAAATCATTCCTCTGTATTCCACACTTCCACCTCAACAACAACAGAGAATTTTTGAGCCTCCTCCTCCAAAAAAACAAAATGGAGCAATAGGACGAAAGGTAAAAAAGATTTCTTATATTTCATATTCTATAGCAACTAGACTGATGTGACATAACAATCATCACAAGGTTTGCAAAATGTTTTCTTCACAATAACTTGGAAAGTAAGAAGCACAAATATTTCCAAAACAGGCACAGAGAAGTCCAAGGACAGCTACTAAGTGTCAGGGTTGGAATAGAGAAACAGCTGGAGATGGATAGAGCCAAGCACTTAGTCATTACTAGATAAGTCACATAAGTAATACTATTAGTACAATATTCAGTTTGTTGAATGAATTCCTAAATTCTTTAGGGAATACTAAACCAAGTGATTTCAGAAGTGTAGTGCTGTGGATAGTTATTAACTTGATTTCATTTAGAAATTTCAAATTCTTTGTCTTCAAGAAAAAAATGAATATTTTATTGGTATTCCTTAATTTCACAATTGTGAATAGATATATTCTAGTAAAAATTGATTGTAATAAGGATTCTCGATTTCTCATTTGGAAAAGCCTTGTAATAATAACCAAGATTCTAGGGAAAATACAGTCTGCTTATGACTAATTGAAATGAATTGAGGTTTTTTTTTTGCCCGATAATTCTTCATAAAGTTCATTATCAGTTCTGTATATTACTTTTGGTTCTAATTAAGACCCTTTTAGCACAGTTAACATGAATGAGAACACTACTACAACTCTTTGCTTTGGTGATATACCTACTCCCCCTTTTCTCCTGCCCCTCCTCCCCCTTTGTTTTAACTTATAACTTGACTTAGTCATCACTCATTCTGGAAGTTTGCTAATTGATTCAGCTAGAATTGCACACTGCTCAATAAGGAGAGGAAATGGGCCCTGTGGAAATGTTTCTGTAGTTTTAAAGAGAGGCTTAATGATCCAAGAACAATAAGATAAGTTAGTGCCTGCTTGGAAGTTGAGGAAACCAGCAAGTTAACATCCTTCCTGAATTGTTGAGCTTGACATCTTGGCAACTGATCCCATCACTTCCTGGCAAATAGAGGGAGAAGAAATGGAAGCAGTGTCAGATTTTATATTCTTGGACTCAAAGATCACTGCAGATGGTGAGTGCAGCCATGAAATTAAAAAGTCCTTGCTCTTTGAAAGGAATGCTATGGCAAATCTAGACAGCATACTAAAAAGCAGAGGCATCACCTTGCTGACAAAGGTCCATATAGTCAAAGCTGTAGTTTTTCCAGTAGCAATGTATGGCTGTCAGAATTGGACTATAAGGAAAGCTAAGTGCCACAGAATCAGTGAATTTGAATTGTGGTGCTGAAGAAGGCTTTTGCAAGTCCCTTGGACAGCAAAGAGATCAGATCAGTCAGTACTTAAAGAAATTAGTTCAGGCTGTTTGCTAGAAGGTCAAATACTAAAGCCAGAGCTTATATATTTTGGCCACATAATGAGAAGACAGGAGTTATTGGAAAATACCTCGTTGGGAAAGATTGAAGGCAAAAGGAAAAACGGAATGGCAGAGGATGAGATGTGTCATGATAATGTCATGAAAGTAATGAACATTTACTTGGCTAGACTTTGCAAGATAATGGAGGATAGAAGGTCCATGAGGTGATGAAGAGTTGGACAACATGACAGAACCACAATAGCACAAAGCAGAACCTGGAGGACTGAGAAAATAAACTCGTTAAACCTAAGTGCATTATTATTTTGTGACAGTACATAGATGGATCACCTCAAATATGATTGAACTAATCCTGCTACTTAAAAGTGAATTACTGAACAATATCCCAAGTAGATTATTCCCTGAACTCAGCATTCTATTTTCTTTCTTCGTTTGCTTAGGAGGGTCCCCCATATCTGTGGGCATTTCCTTCTCAACTTTTCCTCGAGGAATCTCAGAATCAGAGCTGAAAGCACCTTAGAAAGTATTTAGTCCAACCCCCTCATTTGGCAGCTTGCCCAGGCTGGTGTTGGTATTTGATGATAAAGCCTTCAGATGAATTCAAGTCAAAGTCCCTTGACTTCAGATCTAGCTCTCTTTCCACTCTCTCATTCCCCTCTCATCCTTCACATAGTTTCATGTTTCAGGTTGGTTGCAGTTGGGGGAGGAAGGGGCTTTCTTGACCTCCTACTAGTTAGTGTTTTTTTTTCCTAATCATTTATCTTTTTTACATACATATTCCCAGCAAAACGTAAACTTATTGGGGGCAGAGACTATTTTTCATTTTGTCTTTGTATTCTCCAGTACCTAGCACAGTGCTTTCCTTGTACATAGCAGGTCCCTGCTAAATGCTTGCATCAGGCTATCCCTGTGATGTCCATGTTAACCAGCCCCTAAGTTATTTAACCTCAGTTATGACCACCTCTCTCTCATTCCCTGCTTTATTACCATTTCCCTCAGCCTTGGCTCTTGCCCCTTAAATAACCAGTAATGAAGCCCTTTATCTTAAACTGTTCTGAAATGGGTTTTCAGAATTCATCATACCTCACCTCTAAACTTTGGACAGTGTATTTTCTGGAGGACTTGGAAACAGTTGTGACCTACCAAGATAGTCATTGAGTAGAAAAGATCTATTAGATTTTCTCCACTTCTTGGTCATCCTCACTTCCAAAAGTTGATGCCATGATGAACTTTTTATTGTTTACACCTGGGGGATGTTGTCTCTAATCCCTGATTTCACAGACATGTTGGCTCAATAACTCAGTAATTATCAAGACCACCTTCTCCTTATGACAGTCATTGAATTAAATTCTGGGGGAGATGCAGCCTGGCACCTACCTTGCAGATGCTACAAAGGACCTAGAGAAGAAAGTGCTTGGCACTGTCAGATGTTGTACCATCAGAACAGATATCATTTTATCAGTGGAAATGACATTCAAGAAGGATTAACATCGACTTTATCTCTGTACCCTGAAGACCATGAGAATTTTCCACCTGGTTTAGAGCTAAAAACTTCCATGTGTGTTTGTGTTGTCTCCCCTGTTATAATTTCATCTTCTTGACAACAGAGACTATCTTTTTATATTTTTATCCCCAGCATGCTTTGCACATAGTAAGCTCTAACTAAATGCTTCATTCCTTCAGTTGTATCACTGTGTCTCATCTGCCAAGACTTCTGGGAAAGAGGGACTAAGCTAACCAACTCTTGTTCCTTATTTAATCCTTCTTTTTAAAAACTTGGTTAACATTACATTTGTTTGTTTTATTAGGTCTGATTGCCTGAACCTTTATGATGCATTACACACATGCACACACGCACACACCATATTATACTATTCTGGTTGTAGTGGTGTCATTATCATTGGTGGCAGTGGTTTCCAAAAGGAATTTAAAATTGCATTTCATATTGCTGATAGTTTTGCAGTTCTGTCCTTCCCATTCCCCGCCCCCTGCCAAAAAAAAAAAATCAGACCTCAGTCTACTACAAAACCTGCTACCATAAAAGGGTACTCTTTTCCTGTACTAGCACAAAGTGTGCATTGAATTTTCTCTCATATCTAGAAATCTAAAGGATCAACAAGTGACTGAAACCTCATTTGTACAAATTTCTATCTATTGTACCAATGAAATAACATTCCTGTTGAGTATCTCCTCTTTTAGCCTGTTCTATGGGATGGGAACTTAGAGATCACAGCCTGCTTCACAGATTTATTGTGAGGAAGTCACTTTTTGAATACAGATCTGCTGTAGAAATATTATTTATCATTAAATCAAGTTATTTTCCCCCCAGGTCCACATTGCAAAGCTATGGCTGAACAAGAACTAGAGCTTATACTTCCCGACTGTTGAGACCTATGTTTTTCTAGCTCAGTTCCCATTGACCCATAATCATATTGCTGCTCCTGGAACACAGGGTTTGGGATCTACTGATGGGTGGGTTCAGGTTTTATAAAACCAACACTAGTGGGGCTGCTATTGTTTATATCATTCAGTGGGCACTTCTGTTATGCCACAAACAAAGCAACTATCACCACCTGTAATTTGTCTCTATTTACCAACCTCTTTTAATACCTGTAGTGGAGGAGGGAAGTGATGTTATTCTCTGTAATGTTGTTGCTTCCATTAGGCTTCTTTCAACCTTTGACCTCATAATAAAGATTCATTATCATCAAATCTCCTTGTTTCCATGTCTGAAAACACAGAGTAGTTTAGTATCATAGCCAGACAGTGTGATCCACCACCAAGAGAAAGTGATTGCACCAGTAGGAATAAATTGAAAAACTCAGAGAAATACCTGTCCCCCTGAAAGCTGAAATGATCCTTTCTTCCTTATTCCTCTTCCCAACATGAATTGCACCTACATTCACAATGATTGAACCTAGTTTCCTAGTACAAGCAGTGGAATCTGTGTTTTTCTATTATTTACCAGGTAAGACAGCTCCATTATGGGGAAGAGACTGATGTGCCTTCTCAGGGCTGTTGGCCACAGCTGCTGCCTTTCTGCCCTTCACACCCCCAACCTCCTGCCATGCCCCTGACCCTCCTGTGACTCAACTGTGCTGTTGTTATAACAGGAACAATTATACTTTTCAAGGAATTCAAATCTGATATACGTCCATTACTATTGTGAACCATATAGTTCGCCTCTTGTCTGTTACTGTCTCCATCATGAATTCCCGGGTTGGGAATAACTTGCAAGAATTCTGGAATTGCTAAGAGCCAACAAAGTTTTGGGTAGCAGAAGAAACAAATATACAGCATTCATCATAACTAATGTTCTCACGTCTGGATTTGATGTTTTCTATGCCTCATGTGGCTCACAGGCATCATTCTTCCTTCATATCTCCCCAAATGACTCTCAGAGAAGGCCCAAGATATCTGCCTAAGATTTGTGTGAAAGATTCCTCTGTGTCATGGTCTTATTGTGCTTACATATTAAGTGCCTTATCATTGTGAGATGATGGTTCCTTTTCATTTTGATATTCTTGTTCAGGGGAATATCAGAGGGATGTTCCCATGCTGATGTCCATTAAGTTCTGCATCTCTGCACTAAGAATTTTTGTGCCTGTGTTTTTTGAGACATGATTACAAAAAATAAAATGACCAGGTATTTTTAGAGCTTCAGATACTTTTCTGCTTCCAGTGTTGAATTCTAAAGTGTTGGCTGTTGACCAAACTGCATCCCTTCTCCCTTTCCTTACTCCTGACTTATGACCATTCTCTGAACAGTGTCACTTCAATATTATAGAATTATAGTACAGTGGATAGTGAACTGTCCATGAGTTCATATCCTGTCTCTGACACATACTGTTTGGGTGACCCAGAGCAAATTGCTTAACTTCTTTGTGCTCTAAGCATCTGAGACTATAATTTGCAGAGAAAGTTCCCACCTTCTTTGGGAGAGGAAGTTCCTCACTAGGAGAAACTGAGAAGTTATTAATGCACTATTTGATATTCAGCATGATAATTGTGTTATTAGTGAATCTTAAATGGTGTTCTAAGTCCTCTGCTAAAAAGGGGGGAGGGGCTTTGGTCCTAATTCTTTACAGCATGACTAATGTGAAAATAGCTTTACAAAAGTATATGTTGAGCCTATATCAATTTACATGCCATCTTGAGGTGGAGGGAGGGGAGAGAGGGGAGAAAATTTGGAACTCAAAATCTTATGGAAGTGAATGTTGAAAACCAAAAATAAATATTTTTTTAAAGGAAGGGGGGAATTTGTCCTACCCACTAGAAAGATTTGTATTCTCGTTGACTTCTCCCATTCAAAATGACTTAATTCTAAGTGTTCTCTATAACTTAATATGGTATATTTAACTACCTATTTTATTGTTCCTGTTGGCATGTCCTGTTATCCTGCTGAGTCAGGCATTTTAAACTTTTGTCTTGCTATAATTTCATTTCTAATTGCTGATCATTCTAACAATTTTTCATTGATTAATTAAATTGGAACACAATTCAGCCCAATTTAGCAAGCATCAAGTTCGTAATACTGTATGTAGAGCTCTGTGGTAGGTGTTAGGGAAGTTGCCAGGTTTAGAAAATACAGTGCCCCCTTTTTTTCTTTTTAAAGTTTATTTATTTTTAAAAATATTTTCCAGTTACATGTAAAAACATTTAACAATCTTTTTTTTTATGTTTTAAGTTCCAGATTCTCTCCCTTCTGCCTCTTCACCTCTTTTGAGAAGGCAGTTTGATACTGATTATACCTAACAGTCCTTTTTTATGGAATTACCATGTAATGAAACACTTATAAAATTTCAATGAATTATTAAAATTAACTTTTAAAACTTTAACACAGTTGTAAAAATTTTGCATCTAATTATTTTCCTTGGATTATTAATGTTTTGAATTATTGATGTCACTGATGGTCTGGTGTAAGTGAGAATAATTTATGCTCAAAGTATAAGTTGTTTAGCTGTGAGAATTTTTATTTGTGAGGTTATGTACAGTAAAAACCTCATTAGGATCACACAACTTCATACTGCTATGAAGATACAATATGATTCAGTGAAAAAAAGTAATGATTTGGCCCTGTAACTTCCCATTTGTGTGACTTTGAATGAAGTTACTTCTTTGAGCTCTTCATTCCTTTCTAGTTCTTAGTAGTCTGTGATCCTAGGAAAACAGTTGGCTAGAGGACAAACTTGCTGTTTTAGTAAAAATTAAATCAGTATTTGTTAAATGAATTAATCAGCAACTCTGAGGATATCGTGAAATTTATTTACTGTTTATTGTTATTTGCTTATCCTGAACCTAAACTCATAATGCGAATATATGTTTAAGCACTTGAATTTTGTAGGGGGAACCTACAATTAAGATTTAAGTAGGCCAGGTTGTATTCATTTTGATTAAGAAGACAGTTGGATTAAATAAGCAAAGAGAATCATTTAACCTGTATAATTGCTAGAAAATATTTTATATTTACTGTAATTTATTGAGCTTAATTTTGTGTTACATACGGTGTTTATCTTATTCAATAGGTAGTTGTATCTACCAATATTGCAGAGACATCACTAACAATAGATGGTGTTGTGTTTGTCATTGACCCTGGATTTGCGAAACAAAAGGTAACTTGCTTTCACAACTTAATATGAAATAATTTAGGGTTTCCACAAAGTCTTTTTGCATCATTATTTGGAATTATTTTAGTTTCCTACTTGAAAAATAGGAACAGAGATGGACAGAAGGAATTTTATGTTACCCAAGTCTGTAAGCATTTATAACCATTTTCTTGAATTGAGGAGAACTATCCACAGACCTTTGCAACTAGATTGTATTTTCTTTTTTCCTTCAAGAGAATTGGATAGTAGTAAATGTTGAAAATAGTGTAGCTTTACTCCAAAGGCCAAGTCATTGAGTCTTTTAACTAAACTCTCTCCCTCTTCCCTGGCCTCTACTACTCCTCTACCCCTCCACCCCAAAAAAACAAACAAACAAAACATAATTATTATTCTTCCAGCTAGAAAATCATGTTGAATATCTGGAATATTTTCATAGCCAGAATGGCCACTTTAGTGTGCAGGTATCGAATAATTCCATATATTTTAATAGATCTTTTCCTAATGTTTTAGTTGTCCATTTTGGTTAACTTTAGGGATAGAACTTAATACATGTATTTTTTGAAGCAATGTTTGCTCCATAGAGTGAATATTAAGAATATTAGCAGTATAGTTATTGGAATTTTTTTTTCATATTGGGGTCCAGATTTTTTATCTGGAAACTCATTTCTGAAACTACAGTGAAATTCACTGGGGGGAAATACAATTTCTCTTTATTGAATGATTCAAGAATTTTTTTAATGGATAACATGAACTCATATGATAGGATTAAAATTTATGTCTTTAGCTTCCATGGAGTTAAGACTCCTGGATTGCTGGGGCAATGTTTGCAAATACTATCTATGGCCTCTGATGTATATTTAACCAAGTGAAACTTGAGTTAAATACGGTCTTACTACCAAGACTTGGTAGGATGGGCTTTACAGTTAGAATGTGGCAGTGGAAGTGTGGGTAAGTTGGAAGTTTTTGAGGTTAGCCTTAGCCTTTAGGAATTTAGGGAGCTAAATTAACAGCTTCCATAAACAAGTCAAGGTATATATACTCCAGTTCTTCCTTTGCTGCCACATCTTTTACCATTGGGCAGGTGTCATGAATATACCATAAATCGCAGTGTTTCCATTTTGGGGGCTAGTATGAGTCACCAGGAGTCTTTATCAGGGCACACATATTTAAGTGAAAGAAATAACTGTTGTTTAACTTGATACTTCCATTAGGTATATAATCCTCGAATTAGAGTGGAGTCTCTTTTGGTGACAGCAATCAGCAAAGCTTCTGCTCAGCAAAGAGCTGGTCGAGCTGGTCGTACCAGGCCTGGAAAATGTTTCCGACTTTATACAGAGAAAGCCTATAAAACTGAAATGCAGGTAAGAGGTTCATTTCATTTAATGTATGACCTTTCTGGGCACTCAGAAGGTGACACTAGCAGTTTAAAGACTCCTTTCCTATCAACAAAGATCTGTGATGTAGATAGATCTTAAAATCAAACACACCTAATATATAGCACATGTTACATGTTAAAACTACGCTTTTCACATAAGAAACAAGGTTTCTTTATTCTTAGTCGGTGTTTGGCTTATTTGCTTTTGTGTTCTTCTGATGAGATAGGCAGAGGTAAGAATATGCTATTTCCTGGAGAAATGGAATGAGAATAAATGTAAAACAAGCAAAGCTATTATCTTAACACAGCACTGTGCTTTTTTTTAGGACAATACTTACCCTGAAATTTTGAGGTCTAATTTGGGTTCAGTGGTGTTACAGTTGAAGAAACTTGGTATAGATGACTTGGTACACTTTGATTTTATGGATCCACCAGGTGAGTTTTTTTCTTAAATAACATTGTTCTGTAATAATGTGTGCCAGTGTTGCTTAAAACAATTTTTAGTTTTAGTGAAATTCTCCGTTAATTACTTCTTTTATGTGATGAAACTCAATAAAGACACAATTCTGCTTCTCCCTAAATGAGTTTTATGAATGAGTTTAATATTTTTATGAATGACCTTCTATATACATCCCATTTGGAGACTATAGACTTGTAAAACATGGCCATTACAAATGTAAATTTGTGTTCTAGTACATTTAATATAAGCATATTAAGCATTTTAAAAAATCATTTGTCCATTTCACAGTCAACAGAGATGACAGCTCTGACCTAATTAGTCTACTCCAAGTTTTCCAGAATGCTTTATACTAGTCTGGTTTATGGTGAACATTTAAATCTTACTTAGGACTCCTTAGGATTGATATTGAGTTCTTGGGGCCCGTATAGATATAAAATTGCTGTATTAATTATTGACAATTTTGTTTTCTTATATAAGTGGTCTCCAACTTGCTAACTTGTATCCCAAAAGTTTGTGAGCCAGTCATGTAGAAGTCAGAATATATTTATACATTTTTCTAAAGGGGGGAAATGTTGTAAATAATGGTAAGGTTCAGAGAACAGTTACTTGGTTGGACAGGTTACGTGGGCTAAGTGTTAAGGAGTATTGACTTTTAATAGCTTGACTTCTGCGACATAGGAGCGCAATTAGGGTTAAAGAGGTTTCCTGAGTTTTCTTTTGTTCAGCTTTGACCCTCTACAAAATTTTGAAATGGTTGAAGTTTATATTTCATGTTATCTCATCTTCAGCTTAACCTGTTGTCAGTCATTTATTTGGAGTTTAATACATTTTCCCATGAGTAAGAACTATGTTTTTGTCTTTTGTATCCCCAGCACTTAACATAGTACAATGCCCGGCACATAGTCTTAAGCACTTAATAAGTGCTTGCTAATTTATGGAGGTCACCCACAGACTCAACAGGTTTACTAACGTACCCCGTTCTCCCACATACCTGATGATTATGTATAGTAAGATATATTTAGAACTGGAAAGGACCTTAGAGAGGTCATCAAGCCAAACCACTCATTTTATAAATAGGAAAACTGAGACCCAGAAAGGTTAAAAGGCCCAGCCAGGGTCACAGCTTGTGCCTGAGATAGGATCTGATGCCGCTGAACCACGTTCATCTTTCTTAATTTTCCTAGTGAGATACCATATCCAGTCTTTCCATACTTAGGTAGAAAATCTCTATTTTTTTTTTTTTGGTTAGGCAATGGGGTTAAGTGGCTTGCCCAGGGTCACAAAGCGTTATGTGTCTGAGGCTTGTTTTGAACTCAGGTCCTCCTGACTCCAGGCCCAGTGCTCTATCCACTGCGCTACCTAGCTGCCCCGAAAATTTCCTCTGTTGTCCATTATTCCAAATGAAAACCTCTGTTTCCTTGATAGGTAATCTTAGCATTAGATGATTTGATTGAATTAATCATATTAATGATTAAGGATTAAAAACCCTAATCTTTTAAAAGAGATTTTGCATTTTTAAAAGGAAGATTATTAGCCCAAAACAGTTGATACTTAGAAAAATTATGGACATAACAATGAAATAAAAATATTGAGACTTTGCATGAGAGTCTGCCCTGTCATAATTCTTCCTCTTTTCCTTATGCCTGCTTTTATGAGCCTTTTCAACTCACACAACTTGCATTTTCTCCCTGATTGATATTAACATGCTGCCTTCTGAAGATTTGCTGAGTTTTTTTTGCCAACACACAAACTACTTTGTTCCAAAATTTTATATGCAAATCACTTGTTGTTAGGAATGCATTTTCCATACAAACAATGTTAGCTCTCTGTGGGAATCACAACTCAAGAAACCAGGTTTTTAGTCTGAGTTCTAGTGCAAAATAATTGTGTGACCAAGGGACAGTCATTTTGCTTCTTTTTGCCTTAGTTTTTATAACTATAAAAGAGGAAGTCAAACTAGATGTTGTCTAAGTTCTCCACTAACTTCTAAGGTTCAATAATACTAGCCTTTTTTGAATCCTTGAACTGAAGTTTTCTTAGGCTTGAGACTTAGGGTGAGGTTTGTATGTGTGTATATGTGAACATGTGTGTTTGTGTTGCCACATTTAGTCACTGCTATTGACATTTTTAGGAATTAAGATGCTTGTCTTACTTTGGAAAATATGTATTTAGTGTAAAGTGTGTAACATGATACGAATTGGTTAACAAATTATCTAACCCTTTTAGGAGAAAGACTGACTTTTAAACTCCCCTTTAGCAAACTTTGGAATTTTGGGTGATTCATTGGTTGCTAGATTCCTATAATTGAATTTGATGACAGCTTGAAATCTGAATTTGGCCCACTGTGGTATGAAAAATGAGTTTGCTTATAATAGTTTGTACTTTATCACATTTTTGCTTACTAAAGGCAGCTTGACTAATAGAGTATTTTTTCTTCCAGCTCCTGAAACTCTGATGAGAGCCTTAGAGCTTTTGAATTATCTAGCTGCTTTAAATGACGATGGAGACTTGACTGAATTGGGATCCATGATGGCAGAATTTCCATTGGATCCACAGCTCGCTAAAATGGTTATTGCAAGTTGTGACTACAACTGTTCTAATGAGGTCCTATCTATTACTGCTATGTTGTCAGGTAATAGAGGGAAAAAGCCACCCCCATCTATTCCCCATCTCCCTTGGCCCCCTCCATTTCTTGCCTCCCCCCAAAAAAATCCCAGTTTGGGTGGATATCACTTAGTTTTTTCCTGACATATGCTAGTTTGATGTATATTCTCAAAAACAATAAATACCTTGTATATGAAAATATTTACTTAAACTGAAGAATAAAATCTTCACAGAATTTATAAAAAGCAAAATAGTTTATTGTATGAAACATAAAAATAATCAACTCTGAAACACTATAATAAATTGCTAAATTGTAAAGAAGAATACTGGTACCTCACTATAACAGTAACTGTTATAATCCTATAATTCAGAATTTTGAACAAGGTGGGTCATTTATAGACTTACCTCCCCAGGTTTGTCATTAGTTACCAGAAGGACCTTGTTTTGAACACTGTTATAGTGATCCTCTTGATTGTGTAAAACTATGCCAGTTGAAAAGAACATCAATTAAAACCTGTCACTGTGAAAGAATAAAAATAGTAATGATAACAAAGTCTCAAATCTAACTCAGTCTGTTTAAATGGCTGTACTTCATGATGGTAGAAACATTTATAAGGCGTGTCTAGTATGTAAAAGTCTAAATTTGAAAGCCAGACATTGATTCAAGAAAGAAACATCCATTTGAGTAAAGCTCAGTCTTTGAAATGATACCAGCTTGGATATAAATATTCCAAAAGCAAGAAAGGAAATATCAGTTAAAGAAATTAATACTGAGCTTTACAGCTATAAATTGCTGATGTGGCAGTTGAGTGAAATTTCCAGTAGAAAAATAACTTAATGGGATGAGATTTTGTACAGATTATAACTGACCTATAACTAAGGTGCTCATTCATGCATTTATAGATTTAGATACTGGGGAGAATGGATTTTGTGTTTAGAAATACCTGCTCATGTGGTAATCAGGATATTTATTTATGATGGTTTTGAATATTTAAAAGCCTTATTCAATGTAAACCCTCTCCTGATTACTTCTAAATTTGTTAAAAAGAGAAACTAAAAAATGTTTTATAAAGTTATGGCCTAGTTCAGTCTTGTGGCATATATTAATGGTGTGAATTTTTTTTTATTAATGAACTAGCTAAAATGTTTTTTTTTTCCAGAGTTTTAATTGATCAGACTCAGAGCAGATGGGCAGGGCAGAATCTAATCATTTTAACTAAATTGTAGCCTTAATTGCGGAGGTGGTGGTAGGTTGTTGTCTGCCTTTCTTATATGTTGTTTTTATTAGTTTCTCCAGTTAGTTTCATCTTCCCCCAGGTTTAAGAGAATTTGTGGTTGCAAAAGACAACAGGTTATTTTTATGCTTCACCCACCTTTCCCCCATCATTTTCAACCTTTACTGCCTGTTTTGTTTTCTAAGGTTTTCTGCTTTTTGGAACCTAGTTTTAGAGTCGATGAGGAAGCTAACTCTTTAAGGAAATTATTATTTGAATTCAGTTGAAATCTTCCAACTTGTTTTAAATTCCCTTCTTTTCATGGTCCTGGTCAGTAATAAATGTTCTGCATGAAATGATTGTTTAGTGATGTTACATAGTTCACCATAAAAATCACAAAGTTTGAGCTTACTTGCAGCAGTACATGGACAGGCCATTGGGAAGAAATTAGTGAACTAATACAGAGGGACTGTTGAACATGAACAACTTGGCTAAGCTTCTCATGCTTTATTTTCCATCTTGAAAATTTTAAGTTTCAGAAATTCTGAGGTCCTGACATAAACTGTGCAAAAAACAAGGGCCTTCTCTTCATATAATGCTATTCTTTCTCACTATTCCTTAGTTACGGTGACCAGATTTCCACACTAACTTTCTGATATGTAGTCACAGCAATGTGAATTTTTTTGCGCTTTCGATTACTTGACTTGCTCCTATTATTTTAAGTCAGACCTCTAATATTTATCATGTATGTGTCTTTATTTTCTGTTGGCTATTTGACATCTTTTTAAGGGGAAAAGGTTATGGGAAAGAGTAATTCATTTGACTCTGATTTTGGTCTTCAAGTCTACTAGTTCCATTTCCATATGGATTGATGATCACTTATGATATTTCCATTGATAATCAAGAGTTGAAAAGCTTTGCTTTTAAAATGTGTTGGAAAAGGTCCCAATTTGTTAAAAATTTAATTTTTATATTCTCATGAATATGGAAATTACTAAAGTGGTTTAAGGAAAGTTGTATTTTTTTAATGTAGTGTACAAAATGCCTCGTTTTAACTATAGCCTTATTTTAATTAAGAGTGGGGCCCTATACAAGTACATACTGGGCTTACCTTACTGGCAATCTTGATGACCCTTGAAATAATGAATGTCATGAGCTCACAGTGTCCACTTTCCTATTATTGAGTGTTGCTTTTTATTTGGGTGTATTTATTCAAAATACCGCATTTTAAAATCTTCGTTTAGGATTCTCAATTGATCCTTTTGAGATATTGAAAGAATAGGCTGAATTCCTCCCAGCCATTTGGTTGAATTTCCTTAATTTAAATAATAGTAAAGGGCGGTTTAACCTTCCACCACTACTGCTACCATCAAAACCCAAGTTTCTCTGATATTTTCTTGTTCACGTATGCTTTTGCACACCGGTGCTTATAGTAATACCCACCAGTGGTGACAGCCACAACACTTTTTAGATCTTTTTCATTTAATTGTGGTAAATAGGACTAGTTATAAAAAGTTTATAACCACAGCAGTGCTGAAGTATAGTTTTTAAATTACTTGTGTTATTTAGTGGACTTCTTACTTGAAGAGATATATTTAGCTAAAAGGCCCTTGTCACCATAATTCTGGTTATTGGTAGAGCTATCAGCACTGGTATTTTTGAAATAAGTTCTATTGAGCCTTCCTTGTATACTTTTAGCAATCTTGATGGCCTTCAGAATAGCTGTTTTGATGCCTACTTTTAGTTCTAGTCAAAATAATCAGGTACTCTGTAGCTTTGAAACCCTCTTGTCTTACAGATGTGGTTAGGTGTTGATGTACCAAATCAAGGTAGTAAACAGTCCAAGATGCAGTTGGAGGCCATCCTGCCCTGCCCTATGCTCTGTGAACTGACCTAGCTAGGCCTTGTTCCTCTGTCTGTGAATGCGTGACTCATCGATATGGGCGTTTGTGTTGGGCCCATACCAACCTTGTTTAGTCCCACAGTGTTTTGTTCGCCCCACGGAGGCCAAGAAAGCAGCAGATGAAGCCAAGATGAGGTTTGCCCACATAGATGGAGATCATCTGACACTGCTGAACGTTTACCACGCTTTTAAACAAAGTAAGTTTTAATTACATTCAATTTCCACTTTTTCCTAAATGTCAAGTGACAACATTGATTTCTATTTCTCATTTGACTTTCATTCATTTTTGTGTTTGTGTATTTATTTACATTAATGAGACCTTTGTATTAGAAACACATCCATAGTTGTTTTAAACTCTTGCCTGGGGTAAAAAAAGAGATCTTACTTTTTCTAAATGTATTTTATTCTTAAATATTTATTGAATAGTAATAAATTTTTATTCTAATTATTTTTAAAATTACCAAGTATTGCTAGTCCATGTGACAGATATTTGTAAGAAAATTTAATATTTTTTGCCATCATCATTTAGGTCCTGAGATTTCATATGATAAGTAGAATAGTGAATACATCAAAGCAGTAAAATAATAATCTCAATATAAAGCATGAGTTTTGTGGTACTTGCATAATACCAGATTGTGATTGTGTTGGTTATTGATCAGTAGACTGAAAACTTAATTTTTTGTAAGATGATATTAATGCAGAGTTGTTGCTGTGTAGGTTTCTGATCATATAAAAATATAAGTCCCAAGTCCTTTTTTGCTTCTGGTTTTAAATGTTTTGGAATTGATGAAATATTAGCTTTCTTATACCATGCTTTCCCTGTGAAACTTATATAATTTATCCATTACTGCTGAGGAAAGGGAATCTGGGTCAATAATGAACTTCTTCTTTGACCTCTTTTTACAATTATTTTTCCTATATAATTCTCACTTCCCATTAATTACTGGGAATACCTGTTGTTCATTGGGCATGCAAATTTTCAGTTTCTCAAATCAGTGAAGGATTGTCGTTAATTAGGCAGCAAAAGACACTGCTAATTTCATCTTTCAGTCTCATCTTTCAAGTTGTATGGTAAGGGGTGGGTGGGTGTGGGTGTGTTTTAATGTCAAGGCCTTTATTACATATTAGTAGATTTAAGAGCTTAAGATTTTTTAATCTTTTGGCAAAGAAGGGGTCTGACCCTATAATTTCAGGCTTAGGAAAACTCCTACAGCTATGGATCAGCAGCTGCCCTGCAATTTATCCCCTTAGAAAGTTGTCTGGGAGGTTAATTGACTTACCCTTGGTCTCACAGCTAGTTGTATTAGAAACAGGACTTCAACCCAACTCAGCCTGGCTCAAAGACTAGACCTTTATCTTCTATACTCTGCCATTTCTCATAGCAAAGAATATTCCAGTGAAAATGAGATATAGTGAAACAGTTAAGGCATCTAACTTTCTGTACTTTGAACTGTCAAGCTCTTCCGGCAGAATAAGTAAGCCAATATTAGGACCTGTGGAGTTAGTTACTTTTTTAGTAGTTACTGGTTTTTCGCCGGTATGTTATCATCTATAAAGTGCTACCTTAGGTGAAGTTTCTTTGTTAAAGTTAGTTTGTGATCTGCTTTACCTTTTGACTGGGCCTTTGGGAGTTTAAATGAGAATTTTGTTTTTAAAGGGAACCTTAAACTTATAATTCAGAAGGGGGGTTTTGGTTTTGGTTTTTTGTTACATTGTTTTTTTTGCTAATGTTAATGTCAACAAATTAATTACCAAAGCAGAAGTAATGTCATAAAGAATTTTGTTTTAAATTGCCACATTTATAAACTTTTGAGGGAATGATAATCCAGTTTTGGTTTTTAAGCTCCATTTTCTCCTTTTCAGCATAGCCAAGTTTCTTAAATAGTATAAATATATACCAGTTTGAAGGTAAAACGTCAAGCAAATAACTCAATTTTGTTTTTGTTTTTGAAAAAATATGGATGTAACTCTACATTCCTTATAATATGCCAAAGACAATTTGCTTCTCTTGCATTTTGTGAGGAACAGTCAATCAAATGGGAATTCAAACATGCAAACAGTATTTTAGATACTAAGTCCTTATAACTATAAAGTAACAAGTTACTATGAAAGATGCTTTTGAGTAGACTGTTGAATAATTTGTGGGGCTTCCCAATGCCACGTAAAGAACTATGTCTCTTTGTGACAAAAGACTCAATAAATTTTTTGCCATCTTGATCCACATGAGCCACTAGTGAAAATGTGCAATATGTAAAGGTACAGGTAATACTGGTATCTAAATATTGGAGGGGCGGGAGTTGAGGCATCAAGACACAGTGTTAGTTTGTATATTTACATAGTTGCACAGGCAGGGTAAAGGGCTAGGCAGTATGGTGTAGTAGAATGATCATAGGAACTAGGAGTTCTTAGAAATCAGCGGGTAGTAGTAGAAAAGGTCCTGGACGTGAAATTAGGAGAAACCTGGGATTGAATTTCTCTTGACACTCAGTAGCTGCTTGACCATGAGTCAGTCACTCACCCTTCCTAGTCTTTAGTTTCCTTATTTAGAGAGAAGACTAGATGGTTTGTGAGTTCCCTTCAAGTGGTAAATCTGTGATCTTGTTACCTTTCTAGTTTTAAATCTAAAGTTAATATTTATGTATAGATTTAATTCCATTACAGTTAATCAAATCACAATTTAAAATTGAAAATAAATTTCTTGGTCTTGGATTTTATTCCATTGAATTTCAGCAAAAATTTTGTAATAGAATCATTTAGACAGTCACTTGGGTATTGTTATAATGGAAGTTGGAGGGCAAGTTAAAAGTCATTTAGGCCAATCCCCTCATTTTATTGGTGAGGAAAGTGAGTCTTAGAGACACAAAGTATCTGGCCTGAGGTCACATAGGGCGTGTCAAAGGCAGGATTTGAACTTGGATCCTCCCTGCCTTTGGTCATTTTGATTAGTATGAAAATTACTCCCTGGAAGGTCATGGGGGAAAAAAATCAAACAAATAAATTGTTTTTGGAATTGTGTTTCATCTTTATTTTGACTCACTAAGGATTTGGAAAGAATTTATTTATGACATCTACTCTTTAGAGACATGAGTCTGCAGTGGCTTTTCACATATTCTAGAAAGTACATAAGATAACCTTTTTGTTTTCTGATTTGTTTGATTGACCATTTTGTTATACTTTTTTTTTCTTAATTAGGTAAATTGTTTGGGTGATACATATCCTCTCTCTTTTCCTCCCCCTTTTTTATTTTAAAACATTACAGATCATGAGTCGGTTCAGTGGTGTTATGACAACTTCATTAACTACAGGTCCCTGATGTCTGCAGACAATGTACGCCAGCAGCTGTCTCGAATCATGGACAGATTTAATTTGCCTCGTAGAAGTACAGATTTCACAAGCAGAGACTATTACATTAATATAAGAAAAGCTTTGGTTACTGGTTATTTTATGCAGGTATGTGAAGAAAAATAAGGTAAAAGTCTACTGCTCACACTGGTATTCTTTGCTTTTCTCTAATTGGTCTTTAATTCGTCAAATATAAAATGAATTTAAGAAACCCAGTGAAAATTGCTCTTAAAAGATTGTTTAGTTGGATGTCTCAGGAACTTTTATTAAGAAATTTTATGTGTCTAAGAATGTGTAACCCAATTAACGCAGTAAAAATGGCGAAATTGGCATTGTAAATCACTCATACTTAAATTTTAGTTTTATTAATTGTAATCTAAATTGTATCAAATGGCCAATCTGGTCATTATGAAGCTATATAACTGACATTTATTACTTGAAAAATATAAAAAGAAGGCATTAATACTTGATACATTTTTTTAAATTAAATTTTCTTAATCTAAACAACCAGGCAACTCACATGACTGGAATGTTGGCTATGTTGTACTAAGAAATGATTATTGATACTCATATAATGATGACCCTGAGGTGCAAAATTGTACTTTGAATTATTCTTTTTTAGCCTTAATCTAGTTTAATTTTATAACTAGAAGCAAAGTTTGAGCTTTTTCGGCAACTGTTGAACACAGAAAGTCTAAATAGGTTTAATGAGTCAGATTCTACTCATTTCAGTGCTTTATGTGCCACTTCCAGATCCACATAATTCCTGGAACTGCTTTCCTGAGCATTGTTTATAATTAAACTAATGGAGAATTACAAGCTGGTCTTCATTCTGTTTTCCCTTTAGGAGAGGATATTTGTACCCATGTGGGAAATGTCAGTATTCCATAAGGTGGTGCAAGGAGTTGCTTTCTTCCTAGTATCAGCTTTTAAATGCTTTCTCCATTCTTTAGGCAGTCTCACCTACTGCCATGATCTATTATCATTCCTCTCCCTCATATCCAGTGAGTTGTCAACTCCCGTTGATTCTGCCTCCAAAGTATTTTTTACATTAATTCTCTCATCTTCATACTACCATAAAATTTGTTGATTTAAATTTGCTAACTCCATACATACTGTTAGCTAGCTTTGGGCTAGCTGATAACTAGAAAGTATCAGAAATTAAAATTTTCTTCTTGTTCCTTAAGCAGCTACAATTCCCAAATCCCTGTAACTGGTTCTTCTCTTTCACTCTTCCATCCCACATATCCTATGCTTTTCCCTCTCAGAGGTTACAATGTTGTATATTGCTTCTATGGACATAGCTATTTATATGTTGTTTTCCCCACTAGGGTATCCTTGAGAGCAGGGACTGTGCCTATATTTATATTCCCTGCCTTTAGGACAGTGCCCAGCACATAGTAAGAACTAAAGAAATGTTTGTTTACCCACTGGTCTCTCCTTACTTAAGGCTTTCCCTTTTTCAATCCATCTTTCAGAGAACTGACTTTAGAGATCTGGCCATATCTCTCCTGTGCTTGAAAAATCAAAATTCTGAACCTGGCATTAAGATTGTCTTCATTAAACCCCACTCATTTACATATTCTACTTTGGCTAAACTTGGGCTAATAGCTGTTCCTCATTCTCATTATGCCCTCTCCTGGCCATCCCCCATGTCTTCCACATCTCTACCTATTAAAATGTATCCCTTCAAGTCCAAACCACGTTTCTAGGTGCTTTCCCTGATTTTCTGCTTCCCTAAGTATCATTAAGAGCATTTTAGGTATCTCCCTATATCAAACTATGCCATGTGTCACACTTATTTCCACATAGGCCTTATCCTTTCTGTCCATGGCTTTCAGAATTAAAGAGGCTTTTCTGTGTGTTTCTATGTGTCATTTCATACCTGTCTACAACTATATTTGTCGGTGTATATATGTATTCTTTTATATAAGCTGTATTGCCAAAGAATCGTTGCATGGGACAAATTATGTCAACTGATAATATCAGAGATAGATTAAGGAAGGACAAGCCTTTTGCTTTTGTGAGAATGAACTAAACAGAAACTAGGATGAGAACATTTTTCTGTCATAGTAGAATTATAGAAAATAGTCGGTTGCATAAAGTCCTTGCATTTTTGTCACTAGAGTTATCTGGAACTGTACCTGTACTTTAATTCTCACTGCTTTTTCCTATCTCTTCATTCTATGATTTTATTGATTATACTAAACATGTGAATAATAAGACTAATTGAACATTGTGTGTCTAGTCTGTTTTAGAATGATTGTGTGTGTGTGTGTGTGTGTCTTTCCTTAGCCTTCCTTTTTCCAGGCTAAAAATAGTCCTTTAAAAATATTAAATAGACCTTATTAACTACAATAGAGTGCTTGTACAGCAGAATCTTAAAGTAAATACAAAGCAGTACTAAGGCTATTTTTTTTTGTTCCATTTGTAACACTTGATGAGAAAAGAAATAGCTGTGTAGTTGGAGATTATCCACTTGCTTTTATGTCTGGTTGAGTCTGTTTAAACACAGCATGTCCAAAGATGGAGAGTGCTGGTGGGGAATGGAGATAATCTACCTTCATCCTCACTTCACTTAGTTTTTAACTTATCTTGATGACCTTTTGTTATTTAAAATACCAGTACCACTGATGTTTTGAAAAGTAGCGCTTTTAAGGAAATCAGAAGAGAAAATAATTGTGAGAACATTTTTATCATATTTTTAAGCATCTTTTGCCTTAAAGATTTAAATTCTCCAGTTTGCTTTTTCTCCAAGGTATTACAAATTATGTCATATTAACCTAATGTTAGATTTCAAAACTATACTTAAAATTTCCAGTGACTTAGTTTATCAAACAAGTAATCTGTTTATCTGGAATCTAATCCTAGAATCCTAGAATTTCTTCAGAGCTGGAAGGAATCTTAGAATTCATCTAATTCCATCCTTCTTTTATAGAAGAGAAAGAGACCCAAGAGATAATTGATTTTGTCCCATGTGCTGTCCTAATTTTCCCACTATTATATGACCTGGGTCAATTCATTCAACTAATTCAATTTTTTTTTAAATAAAGTACTTGATTTAATAATGTAGTATTTTGTTTAGCCATTCCTTTATTTCAGAACCCAGTCTGAAATTGAAAGTATTGGTTCCCCAGCACTTTGATTTACTTAATTTATGTAATCACTATTATGTACTTTCATTTTATCAGTGAGAACTAGAAAATGAACTTTGTAGGTGATAGAAGCTTTTGCAGATTCTTATCAGACATTATAGAATGGATTGAGAGGGCAGTATTATATAATGGGAAAAGACTTGAGAAGAAAAATAGTTGTCATATCATTTACTAGCTTTGTGGCAGAGTCAGCCTTGGTTATATCATATGTCATCTGTGAAATGGGGCACTAGCTATCTCACACGGTTGTTTTAAACAAAGTGTTTTATAAACTGCAAGGCCTTATACTTAGTGTTATAGAGATTTATATGCTTGATGAGAAGAGCGATATCAATGCTGGGTGAAAATATTGGTGCTGGGAGTAGGACATTATATGCAATGATCCGCACTCATAGATTCCCATTCTGCAAAGAAGCAGGAAGGAGAGGTACCTTCTCATCTTTTCATTTAAGTCCAGTGATGGTTACTTTGCAGCATTTGTTTTGTTGGAGTTTTTTTCTATTTATATTTTTATTTCTTTTTATGTTGTTTTTCTGGTTCTGCCTACTTGTTTTGCATCACTTCATGTAAGTTTTGTCATGCTTTTTTGTATTCGTGACAATTATAATTTCTTAAAACACTGCAATATTCCATTCTATTTATTAACTAGAGTTTGTTTAGCCAGTCCTCAATCAAGGAACATTTATTGTTTGTCTCTAGTATTTTGCTGCTGCAAAAAGTGCTAATATAACCTGTCTGCGTGGGGGCTGTTTTTACAGACTTCATCTTAATTGATTTTATATCTGAGGTAATTAGATCTAATAACCAGAACCTACCACAATAGCACCTCATTTATATATCATTGTTGGGAAGAAGGGTTTTAATTTTTGTGTATTTTGCAGAGAGTTGAAGCTTTACCTTTTTAATCACTATTTTAAAAAATTAACCATTTTGTTAGAAAGTGTCACATGTATTTAATACTTCCAAGAAAATAAGGAAAAGTGAAATCTTTTCTTCTTCCTCATCCTTCTTGGCCTCTCTGTTAAATAACCCTCCTCCTAGATGCTTTTCCCTAAGTTGACATAAAATTGTTATTCTCTGCTCAGTTTTCCTCTCTGCTTCTTACTCTCCTTTGCTAGATCATTATCTGTGTCTCACCACCATTTGAGGGTGTATTCCATAGCTGTCTTGTGCCCTCTGTGTCGATGACTCTCACGTCTGCATATTGAATTCTTATCTTTTACTGGAGCCCCCGGTCTTCTATCTCATTGCCTGATGAATATTTCCTCCTGGGTGTCCCATAGACATCGGGCAGTTTGACTTCTTTTAGGTATCATTTGTTAACTGCTGAGGTACATTCATGGCCCCAGATTCTGTCTTCAGTCTGCCAGTAGGTTTGGATCAGTTCAGTTCAGTCAGCATCCATTTTGTACTGGCCTTGTCTCCTCTTTGGTGAGAAGTGGTTATAAAATGGCATCACTGCTACTTTCTATAAGCTTTATTAGAGGTCATAGAAGTGTAAGATGTAGTGCAAGAAGGGACCTTAGAGTGATCACTTTTTTTGATCACTTCATTTTACAAACTAGGAAACTGAAGCTCGGAGGTATGAGGTATAAAACCATCCAGGTAATAATACTGGCTTCAAATATCGGACTCCGTGTTCACTGATCTATGAGTTGTATTCCAGGAAACTGCGTGTAAAGCATGTAAAGATGGAGCATACAAAACTTGATTTTATGTATGAAGTTATCTTCATCCCCTCTAACACTACAAGTAGCCAAAAGAAAATAATAAAAAGAAGCCTTTATTAGGTAGTTAGGTGGTTTACATGATGGGAGCAGTGAAATCTAAAGCAACAAAAATTGGAGGTGATAATGTATAATGAATTAAATAAGTACATCTTAAACCACTTTAACTTTTCAATACATTGAAGCATTGTATTGATTTAGTTTGGTTTTGATTTTAGGTGGCACATTTGGAACGAACAGGGCATTACTTAACTGTAAAGGACAACCAAGTAGTGCAGTTACATCCTTCAACTGTTCTGGACCACAAACCAGAATGGGTGCTTTACAATGAATTTGTTCTTACAACAAAGAATTATATCCGGACATGTACAGATATCAAACCAGAATGGTAAGCAGATGTTTTTATGAGTAATGTTATGTTTTTCCTTAGAATCATGTGGTAGAAAAATAGTTTATACTCTGTGTGATATGCTAAGTCAGGGGTGGGAAACCTGCAGCCTTGAGGCCACATGTGGCCCTCTAGGTCCTCAAGTAGGCCGTTTGACTGAATCCAAACTTCACAGAACAAATCCCCTTAATAAAAGGATATGCTAAGTGAATGTGCTGGTTGAAGATGTCTAGACATTAATCAGTTTATGAATTAGCAAGTTCGGAGTGAATAAAAGAATTAACGTTTGTAGTATTGTGTTATGTAGGGTCTTTCAGTTGTTATTGTTTGTTTCTGTTTTTTCTTTTTTACACACTTGATACTTCACTTGATAATGCCTGGAAAATTGACTCAGATGGTGCTTGTTTTATTCCCCGCATGTGAGGTGTTCACCACACAATAACTGTGAAGAGTTCACAATTCAGTTGTTTTGCTGCTTACTAGCCAAGGGACTTCACGGTTGATATCTTTCATTCATATGTAAATATAAACATACTTGCCTCAAGTGTGGCTAATATATTTAGCAATCCAATAAGATTATTAGTTCATATTGATACCAGTTTTAATGTTTACTAAGCATTCACAATAAATTTGTGAGGTAGATAATACAGGTGTTATCTCCACTTTATGGTATGAGAAAAGGACAGCTAGGTGCTGCAGTGGATAGAGCACTGGGCTTGAAGTCAGGAAGATTTTGAGTTCAAATTGGGCTTCAGATACTTACTAGCTGTGTTAGCGTGGAGAAGTCACTTAACCCCTGTTTGCCTCAGTTCCTCACATTGGAGAAGGAAATGGTAAAAACCACTCTAGTATCACAGCTGAGAAAACCCCATGGACAAAGTCACAGAGAGTTGGATGCAACTGAACAACAATAGTAAAAAAAAATAAAAGAAGTAGAGGGTGAGGTGATTTTCACAAGGTGAGCCAAGGGTCAATCCTGGATTCGTACTTTGGTCTCATAATTCCAGAGTACTTTCTGCAGTACCTTAGTTGCTCCATAAACTTAAAAGGGCTACCATTGGAGCCTTTCACAGGACACAGTATGTGTTCTCCGATTTAGAAAAAAAACTTTTTTTAATAGGCAAATAGAAAATCTTTACCACTATTTATCCCAGCGCTTGTATTTCTCTTAAAGCCTTTTGTGTTCATTAGGTCACTTCCTTGTGTCTAAAGTCTTCAGTGGCTTGTTTTCACTGTATCCACTCAAGTATCAGGGATTCCTGAGGAGTGGAGCAGACTGAAAAGTAAGTTGAAGAGTTTAGGGGAGAGTGGAAGCTGAAAGCCAAAAAGTGAAGAAAGCTGATGTAAGCGTGTGTACAGTACAGTACATGATTAGAGTAACACCCACAGTTTCTTCATTGTAAACTAATTGTATTGCTTCCAACTAAAGCCCTGTATTATCTTCTGTCTTGGCTGCATCTGAACATTCTAGCCTCCAACTCTAGGGACAAGTAGATGTCTCTTTTTATTTTTGTTTTTCTCTTTCATCCTCTCTTCTTTTCCCTTACTCTTTTCCTTTTGCTCTCACGGTTAGATTTATCTAGGTCTGAGAAGGTCCCCCACTAGTATAGTTTTACTGTCCATTTCCTTCTTTAACTCATTTAATGTTTTTCTTAAAGAATTTGGATGCTGTGCCATTTGGTACATTCCCTTTACTTTCCACCAGACCTGTGATTTTATTGGTATAGGGAACTCCCAGTGCAGATTGGCATCTATATTAATGAATAAAGAATTCTTTCTTAGTGGAATATAAATTCTGACAGGGGCCATCTCCAGTCATCTTAATCTATATCTTGCCACTGGACCCAGATGGCTCCGGAGGAGAAAGTGAGGCTGGTTGCCTTGCACAGCCTTCCCTCACTTAAATCCAATTCACTTGCAAATCATGGCATCAGCTTCTTGATATCATGATTCTCTTTGAGAATGAAGGACAAACAACAACAATAAATTCTGAGATAATTTATTATGTCCCATATTTACTTTCTCTATTCCATGTTGGTAACTTAGCACTTTACTTTTGTGGAAGTGCAGTTCAGTTGATTTCGATGAAAATTATTATTAACGTCATAATTGGTAGCAGTATTGGTAAAATATTATATATGCTGTACATATGCAGCCAGTGCTGCTTGTTTCAGTGTAGAATTGTTAAGTCTCTGGTTATTTATTACCAGAATCTAATCTTTGATGAGAGACACCAGTTTTTGCCCAGCATGGTTGGTTTCATCACATGAAAGAACTTAAGTAGAGCCACTTAATATTTCTTTGCCTGTTTTGTGGTATTTCTTTCTCTTTTTATGATAAAGGGTTTTTGAAACCTGAACATGTAGAACATTGCTGTCATGACACAAATAATTGAGTAAATTTTCCAGTAAATCATCCCAAATAACTTAAAAGTAATTGATTTCCTAGAACTGAGTATGATAGCTATAGTTATTTAAAAATAGAATTGAAGTTGAGTGGTGGTAATCTGAGTAGAGCTGGTAGTGAGTAGTTTCCTTAAGATACTGAGAGATGCTATGTACCTCAGGTCACCTTACTTCAGTAATGTGAAGAGAGCCTTTTTCATTATAGTCATATGGAAGTGTCATTTAGGATTACAGGTTTGAGATGAAAAGAATTTTAAACTTGTTACCCTTCTGAAACTTATTTTGAGAGTATTACTTAATATTGGAATATTTTTCATACATTTTTATTAATGAATTGGGTTTGCAGATTTTATTGTGTTCTTTAGTATAATCATCTGTAACTATTGTTCAGGCAACACCTATTGCCTGAAAGTATTTTAATCAGATGTTGGTGTAGTAACTTTTAACTTTTTATTGGCAGGTTGGTGAAAATTGCCCCTCAATATTATGATATGAGCAATTTCCCACAGTGTGAAGCAAAGAGACAATTGGACCGCATCATTGCCAAACTTCAGTCCAAGGAATATTCACAGTACTGAATTGAGTGCTTTGAACTGAAGTTATTCAGAGGACAGCTTTAAAAGATGAATGAACTCAAAGTTCAAGTTGTGCTCTTCACGTTGGTTCAATAATGGCCTTTATTTGAAAGCTTTTTAATTTTTCTTTACAGTAAATATTCCATTCTGATTTCATAAATTAAACATTTATGCCTCCCTTTTGTGTTGACACTGTAGCTCATACTGGAAAAGTCGATCAATGTTTTGCAGTTTATTGAAAGTAGTTCTATATATAAAACGATGTTATAAGCATTTCTTTAGAAATGGTTGAAAATGCTTCTAAAATGTGATTATCGACCATGGTATGCATGATCGTTGTAATTGTTGACATTCCTTTTAGAAGTTGTGAAATGTTACAACTTGTGCTTATGTAGACACAATCTTCGGTCTCAGTACAGAGGCAATGACTTCAATAAAGTCTATTTATACTAATTTTGGCCAGAGTACTTCAGTATCTTTATTCTGGTCTCAGAATGGATAGATTCCCTTTCCCCTTCCTCCCTCAGTGTAAATGCTAAAGTAATGATAAATGTAACATCTGTGATAGGAGAAAAAGGTTTACATGTTATATATCCCTCATATAAACTCAGGTCAATTCAATTTTCTCTGCAATGACTTCTTCATAGAAATTAATCAAATTTATCATTCAAAGAGCCTATCCTGGAGTCTTGGTGTGTTAAATAAGATGTGATATAATTGAACAAAATGAGAATGCTAGTACATGGTTTTCATTCAACATAAAAATTCCAGAAGGCAATATAGTGATGATTTTCCCCTCAGAATATTATCTTGGCCTGGGGAGGTGAGGGGGGAGGGGGGAGTGGCAACACCAGACTGATATTTAAAGGAAGAGTTTCAGTTCAGTCTCTGACAGGTACTAGCTATATAATTAATCCCTGACCCTAGGCAGGTCACTTACCCTCTCCCATGTCAACTTAATTTAGTTAGGCACCTTAATTTAGTTAGGCCATTAAGTTGTAGGAGAGTTGCTGACCTACATCAGTGGATGGAATTTTCACCCAGCATTTCCTGCACTGATGGAATCACAGGCTTTGATCCCCTTACCACCACCACACTACACTGACCCACCTCCAAAAAGTAAAGAAAAATTGTATTACTAAGTATTTAGAGATCATTCTTTTCCTGGATAGTTTAAAAGACAGTATCTTCATGTTGTTGGTTTGTGAAACTGATGGAGTGGGAAAGTGTCACAATAGATCCTGAGTGTTGAATGCCCTGGGCCAGGGAGCATCATTCATTTTAAAGGTAAAGCATTTTCAGATCATGAATTTGAATTTTTTACTTGGCAGTTAGGCTAATAAAACTATCATCACGAATCAAAAAATTAGTCCACTTTTGTTTCCAGGGGGGGAAATGTTTCAATTTGTTTTCTGGTTCTAACATAAACCATTTTTTTCTCAATTGTAGGTGTAATCTATTAAAATGAATGTACTATTAAATAATACTTCATTTTATCAATTTTTAAAGGTAAATTTGTAGGTATATATTGCTATTCAAAGGTACATTTAGTAGTTGATTTTTTGGATTTCTAGGATTTGGTCCTATTTTGTAACATTAACTCTTTGAAGCCACCAAGGCCTTACATAATGGTAGCTATCATTTACTAAATAGTACCCTAGTGACCTTGAAGGAACTAATGTACCTAATTTCTTTCCAAAGAACAATTTCTACACTAGGAGATTATGCCTGATTACATTTGGGATACATTTATAGATCAATTTAAAAACTCACTGCACTTGAGTCCTTTGGCTACATTACCTGCTAGGGGCCAATATGTTTCATTTTCTTTCTTTTTTTTTTTCTCCTTTTTAAAGGCTATGCTTAATAAAAGTGACGTACTGGCACTTGGCTCAAAATGTGTTTTCATGAGAAAGTATTGTCAAAGGAATACTTATAAAAATGACCTGTTTAAAAATCTATGCTACAAATGTACACTTTCTGGGTCATTGTGAATGTCAATTGGAGCCTTTTACAGTCTATAAAAATCTATAGATTCTGATGTGACTTACTTAAAATGGAATAATGTTGAACTTTAAATTTGATGCTTGAAAGCTGTGCATTTCAGTTGGTGTTGAGCAAAGATTTTCAGGTTTTCAGAGCAGAGTTTAGCAAAGTTTCTAGAAGTAGCATCAGTCTAATAGGTAGGCTGTTTGCTATTGGGAATTAGCATTAGGAGACAGTAGATCCAGGCAACTTCACTTTTCATCATGTTTAATGGTGTTTTTACCTGACAAATTGGATCAAAGGGAGCTTAGGCTTTCTAATGATTGGAAAACGTGTGTAAGTGACATATTATGTACCATGCTTGTTATAAAGATTGCCAATTCCTACTTTAGAATTAAATTTTGCTTAATGTATTAAATAGTTTTGCATTTTATTTTCCCAACAAAGAATTTGGGGTTAATTTTCCAGTGAAAAAGGCAACTATTAATTTAATGTTCACTGTACCCTTTAAATTACTTAATTTGGAGATTAAGCAGAGTCATAGAATTTTAGATGAGGAGACTGAGGTTCAGAAAGGATAAGCCCATAATCATATGGCCAGTTAGTTAGCTGTTACATATTAAAAATAATATGTCTTTTTATATCAAAAGACAAAGGGTTGGGGGTTTTTTGTCTTCTTGAACTAGGAAATTTTTAAAGCCTATTTAGACAAAAAAGGCTCTCCTCATCTCTTGAAGTATTAGTAGCTGCTTTCAGGAAGAGAGGACTTTAAGAGAGAAAAATGGCTAAAAGGTTGATATCTAGAATACAACCTTAGAATTATAGGACTTTTGGGTGGCCCCTTAGAAGTTCTAACAATTTACCACTCATTTAAAAAAAAATTCTTCAAAAGCATCATCATAATACCTCTGCTGAAGAGTAGTAGCTCTGTTGATATTCTGGTCTCTCTCGTGTTTTTTCAAGTTTTTCCTTATGTGGATTTGAAACGTTGATTCTTTGCGATATCCATCTGTTCTTTTCTAACCTTCAGTAGTGAAATAGAACACATTTATTCCTTTTTCTGCATGATATTTGGTATATGAAGAGAGTTTTTGTGTCTCCCTTTACATTATTTTCAGACGTTTCACCTTTCTGATTGGTTTTCTTGGATTGATCCAATTTGTCAAAATCTTTCAAGGTTGCACACACAACTGAACACCATGTTCTAGATGTGGTCTGTAGGACCACTTATCAGATACGTTGATTGGTTCAATTAGATTGCTGCTGAAGTTTCTTCCAGCTTTCAGATTTGGTGCTTGTTTAGTTCATTTGTCAAAAGTATGGATTAGAATAGAAGACTGGAGGTTTGATTCTAGCTGTAAAATTCTGTGATTCTAATGTAGACTTAAGATAAAAGAAGTTGGGGGTGTTGTGAGTTGTTTTGGTAATAGCAGTGTCCCAAGGGATTTTATCACGTTTGACAAGGTCAGTTCTTTAAAACTTTTTTCATATTGCTACTGAGCCAGCCAGTCTCGATACTGTAGTTGACTTTTTGAACATCTGACAACACATTTTAAGACTGTAAAGTCTGTTACTAGCAAAGAAAAAAAATAATTTTCTGGAAACCTCAATATAGTTGTTTTTTGAGCCCTTTCATGGTAATGATGCTTCTAAAGAATTCTGTCTTCGTTTATAGTTTGTATAACAAAGTGCTCTTTCTAGTACAGCTTGCTGCTAATAATAAAAGCTGAGAGTTTAGTTAGGTGTGTTAGTCTTGTTCAATTAGAATCAGGACAGGTGTATTTGACAATTAAATGTAACAGAAGGTTTGTATACTTGATTTTTTTTAGTTGTCTGGTGGAACAGTTACATCTGATTGTATTCCTGAAAATGTGCAAATAACAAATTTGGCCAGATCTACTCATTCAGCATATATTGTTTTGAGTACCTACTGTGTTCAAAGTAATGTCCTAGAATTGAGGTAGTTAGAAAAATATGAGAGGCCTACCTGGCCCTGCATCTTTCAGGGACTTACGCTCTAAATAGGAGAGATCTAATGGACATTACTTCGAACCTGTATGTGATCAGTACAGTAAGAAAATATAGAAAGTGTTGTGGAAGTTCTAAGGTGAGAAAGCTCACATCCATGAGTAAAAGCTTCATTAAGGAAGAGATGGAATTTTATCTGATACCTGAAAGATAATTAGGATTTTAGTTAGCAGATGTTCCTGGGAGATAACAGCATGCCAGGCTTGTAGGAAAGAGTTCAGGGACAGGAAGTTTGGCCAGAGGTGAGAAACAGTATGCAGTGTCATAGAAGTCAAGAGAGACAAATTTCAAGACTATAAGAAATGGAAGATGAATATGAAAAACAGATCATAGGAATGTGGTGAGCTTAAAACTAAGAGAAGTACTTTTAATGGCTTTAGGGAAGTTTGATTTTTTTTTAGCAGTTATATGAATTTGGAGAAGGTAGTTTCAAGTAGAATAGTGGTTAGATTAAACTAATTTGCAAGGTATTTAATAAGGGTAAAAGAAATAAAGGAAGTGTTTCTGATACCCTCTTGGAGAAATTTGGTGGAAGAGAAAGCGAAGAAGAACCTTAGAAAAGTTTGGTTTGTTTTTTTAATATTAGAGAGCTGAACGTGTTTTTAGGCAGAAGAAAAGGAACAACTAGAGATGATAAACGCTGAAGACATATGAAGGAGATGGAATTAAACACAAGTTGAGAGAACTCATTTGCTTAGAAACACTTAAGGCAGCTGCTGTGTAGGATAAAATAAATATTAAGGACAAAAGGTTTGCCAAGCAGCTTGCCAGAGAGACAAGGTTAGATACTGTAAGTTTAGCATAGATATGTGTAGAAAATGGTTGGCAAAGGGTTGCCCAGTGTTGGAGATTGGAAAGGACAGCCTTTTGGAATTTTGGGTTTAGGGAGTGATGTGAGTTGGTGTGAGGGATTCAAGAATCCTTATGATTTAATAAAAGGATCTTTTGGAAATCATAAAATGCTGTTATTTGTTTTTATAAAATTGGGGCTATACCTGTATTTTACATGATAATATTTTCCCCATTGTTTTAAGCATTTGTTATGCATTAACCAGAAGCAATAGTGACAATTCTTTCTTTTACAGAGAGTTCAATAGGGGATTTGATATTTATACAGAGTGAATTGCCTTCATTTCCAGCCATAAATTTTCTACATGATTCAAAGGATATTCACAAGTCATTTGAAATAATGGAGTTTTAGTTCATTTCTATATATTAGACATGCCTAATATCTGAGGAATAATCAGAAGAAAATTAAGATGGCTGCTTTTACTGAGAGCAATTTGTTGCATGGAAGTTCTTTGAAACAATGATTTGGAGAAAAATATTTCTTAATGGTTGTAAGATGTTTTGTTCATAGTGTTGTGAATTGTACAGTGGAATGACAACACTAGAGACACTTAAGCTGTATGGCACTAATGAATACTTAATACCTCATCAAAGAGCCCAAACAGATGCTACAGAGATACATGTTTTACACAGGTAGAATCTACCAGTGCTATTCTTGTTCTTAAGGAAAGGTTTTAATTTTAAGAGATCAATTAAAGTAACTTGTGCGTTATTAGTAGACAGAATGACTAGGATTTCATCTATGTATTGTGATGGTGGGTATTTGAAGTTTCCTTTGGTGTATTTGCTTTATATGTTTGTATACAATTATAGTTATGCTTATCAGCAGTAAAAGATAAAACAAGTTACTGGAAAGATTATATATCGTAAAAGAGTTACTGAAAAATTCTAAGAAGCTTTATTTTGGCAGTTTTGTCTGATATGTACTTCCTAAGATTAAATACATTACCAAAATGTATTTGTTCCTTAGATTGAAATATGGTTTATATTACAACTGTATTACTGTATTTTACATTTTCTTGCCTTTTTTTAACCAAACCTTCCAATTTCATGTGTTTTGATGTACTAAGTTTTCCTAAGGTATATTCATTTTTCCCTTGTAGATGCGTGTGTATTGTTGATGATGAACTTTCAATAAAGTGCTGCTCTGGTACCTCATGGAGGTAACTGGATTCTCAAAGGCTATGCCAATAAATCATAAGCTTTGACAGGTCCTGCAAAGTTAGAGAAAACTAGGACAGGCCTAGAAGCAATGGATAAGATATGCAAAGGGGCAGATTTTATATAAGAAATAACTTCCTAGTAATTAGAGCTATCCCAAAGTTGAACTTGCCGCTTTGGGAAATAGTGGGTTTATACTCTGTAGAGGTCTTTAGGCAAAGACTGGAAAACTGTCATTTATGATAGAAGATTTTTGTTTCGGGACAATTTGTGCTGAGTTCCCTTCCTACTCTGATTTCAGTGAAATTGTAGAAATACACATTTTGGCATAATGTAAGAAAAGGCTTCAGTTACCTAGATTCATAGAGGCTTATTGCTGTAACATGTTGGCCTCTAGATGATGAGTGTTTTTGGCCACAGCATTTTAAAAACTGCCTTTAAGTTTTTGGAAGAATCGGAGTTTGTGTTAGTTTTAGGCATTCCACACTGAGTGAAATGGATCCTCAGTGTTGAAGTAAGTCGATACTGAAACTAATTCTGATAAGGGGAACAGTTTCTGCTAATGAATTTTTTGCACCTTTTTTGGAGGTGAGTACTTGTACTTTCTCTGGAGATGTTGTTTTCACTATAGGGCTGTACAACAATTCCTACACAAGATTTTGAGTGTGTAATATGCTCTTAGAAATGCGTACCCTTGTAGGCATTGAAACATCTGTCTTTGAGAAAGTCTTTGACTATTTTACGTTGACCAGCCATAACCTGGTAGACTTAACTAATTTCACGAACATATACTTTTTTTCATCTTATCTGCCAAAAATGTAGAAGAGCAATTTTACTTTGATGACTTTCCCAGAAAGATTTCCAGGCTTGTAAAAGGTTAGCATTAGAAAGACATATAATATAATGCTCAATACTGTTTCAAACATTTAAACACTTATTAACTGATTTGGTTTTCATTTCTCTGTAGAGTAAGGAGGACAAACAGTATTCAGGCCTTTGTACAAGTAACAAAACTGGTCTAGAGACTGATTTACAGAGCTGGGATTCATACAGGTTTTCTGACTCCTGACTCAAAGCTACTTCCACTGCAAGATGCTATCTCCCCTTTTAAATTATGAGTGATGCAAGGAATAAAGCAGATAGAACTAGTTGTATAGGCCATATTTTTGGAGTCTCCCACCCAGTCATCTCATGCTCTTTAAAAACATTTATTCCCCTGCCATTCAGGAGACCTCAGGCTGATTGCAGCCTTTTCCAAGTTTATTGCAGGAAAGCACCGAGATGATGAATTTCAATGGAGAGTCTTTCCTCAGAAAGACTACTAGGACTTCCTAAGAGGTATTGCTTACTTGGTGATTAGGGGATCCTGAGGCTGCTCTTCTCTGCTTTCAGTCACATCACAGTTCAGTTGATCATTCCATGAGAATTTCCTTTGTGTTCAACTCTTGATCTATGCTAATAGAGTGAAGCAGTGATGTGGATAATGCGAAATAGATGATTATGTTTTAAAATTTGTATTTGGTTTTCTAATAGCACCTATTCCACAAAAGTGAATTTTCCAGATTATTGATCCTTACCCTTGTCAGTACTAGGTTTTTAAAAATTGTTTTTAAGTGTTTTAGATGGAAATTTTTTTAAATGCATTACCCACAATTATCTTTTATTAAGCTGGGGATATGGAATACAATTTAACCTTTTCTTGATGACAGCTGCGTTATGAACGCTAATTCTGGTACTCCATAATAATCCAGTGCTGGCCTCATGAGCTGTTGCATAGTGGAGTGAGCAGTGGGTGCTTATAATTGAATGGCCCCAGATGACTCTGCTTTTATAGTTCTTGTGTCTACATGTACAGTTATGCTTGTCTTCTGTTTTGCTTCTACCAGTGTTCCTACCTCTACTAGTCCAACATATCTGACCTGTTGCTTCAATTATAGTGGATTAGAAATAGTTAACTTAAGTTTGTGTGTAGAGCGAGAGTAATTTGGATCAGAGGAGATTTATGAACCAAGTACATGACTTTTTTTTTAATTGCTTTTCAGGGTTTTTTTGTTCTTAGCTCTTGGTTTTCATCAGTATTCCTAAAGATCATCAGATACATGGCGTTTGGCTTCACGAGTAAGGTGTATGCATTGTACCCCTGACAGTTTCTTAGTTATTTTGTTTTAACATTAGCATAAAGGGGTAGCACAGAGAATAAAGAAATGACCTAAGAGTTCAACAGTCCTAGGTTGACTTCTGCCTCTGACAAATACTGGCTGGGCAAACTACTTAAACTCTCCATGCAACTCAAGACTATAAATTCCAGAACAATTAAAGGTTCAATATGGGTAAAGGTAGTTCCTTCCCTGGGGATTCCCTAAAGTATGTAATAACAAGTCAATACCAAAGGTGAATGAAGACAAGATTGGGTGGCAGACTAAGGGCAGAAAACTGTTGGCTCCCAGAAATTGCGGAAGCCAGTCAGCCTGCCTTTTAAATTGGCTGTGGGTGATCCAGTTCGTATTGCGTTTTAACAATACAGATTTCAGTCTTGACGTGCTGCCTTTTCTTGTCTCTTAGTTATGTCTTTTCACAAGTATACGACTTAAGAGGTCATTTAACGTGCTGGGAGCTTTCCTTGAGTTCTCATGACATCTCCATACCCAGCATCGCATGCAGGCTGTCCATTATTGGTTTCTTACCCATCTTTTTCAATTATACATTTCTTTGACATCCTTTATATTTCCTTTCCTGCCTGATTCCTTATTTGTAATATATTGTAATTATTGTATATCTCACACACTCTTGCCCTTCAGGTGACCCTGAATTTCACATCCCTTAGGGAATTTGGGAGACTCAAATAAGGAAGGCAAGTGTGGACCTTGGTTGGACTTACTAGGTGCCAACAAACCATGGCTGATTCCCACTTTTCATGTGTCTATATGTGAATAAATATTTGGGCCTCATTTTATTCAACAAATTTTCCTTATAGTTCACATCTTCTTCTGTTTTGCCTATCCTCTCCCCCTACTATGCTATGTATATGGTTAAATAACAGAATTAGCTTCATAGTTCTCATATTAGAGTCAGCTCATCTGGCTTTTATTCTGATAGGAAATTCTGGAAGAGATTATAGTAGAATAAATGGTTTCACATTAGAGCCTTTCTCAAATATTTTCTTTTTTGCCAAGTTTCAGTTTTGTTTCTCAAGTAATAAAAATTTGTAAATAATACTAAACTGTGACATGGTTTATCTTCACATTATTGCAATGTCTAGTTTGTGCCTATGTATGTGCATATTCACTGCAGTTAAACATGGTTAGGAACTATGGTACTTAAAGTCTATAAAGAAGTTTACGATATTGGGAATCATTGGCCATTGTATTTCATATCAGAATTTCCAAACCGGCTAGATTTATTTTTCTACCATTTGTGTAATGTATAAAGTTTTTTTTATCTTTTGTTGAAAATTGGAAACTTCTGAGAACAGATATGTGGCAGTTCATCACTTTTCTTCTCTTTATTTCCAAACCATCTTTCCATTTCTGTATATGGCAGTAGCAGCCCAGATTTTCGACTCTTATGTACTAATGAATTTGAGATAAGTCCATAGTGTTGAAATCCTGACTCCTAGTGCCAGGGAGTTAAAAGAAATGCAGTGACAGGCAGAGAAATAGTGTTGTCATAACTTATCAGTGGTCTGTAAATAGGTAGTTTCATCCTGACACCATTTTGAGTGAAGGTGGTTTAATTGTGTTGCCTGCGTTTAGATAAGCCTCTGGGACCCCCACAGTAAGAGCATGTGAATACTGTGGTTAAAGTGTTTTTGTTATATAAGATTTGATTTTTGAAATGATTTTTTAAAATGTTCCACTTTACATCAAAAGTTATACAAAGAAGTCTTTCACTGTGTATGTGTAATATACACAGACAACTGTTACCAAGGCACATGTGTGTACAGTGAATAAAGCCAGAATTTGATACCACATAATTAATTGACTGTTGATCATTTTAAACCTGTTAATTAAACAACCACGTGACTAATTTGCTGTTTTTAGTTGTGTCATTTCTTACTGAAAAGCATTTCTTACCATTTGATTTTCTAGGCATAAGACATCAAAACTCTTTCACCTTACTTTGCTACCAACAGCATAGATAGTGAACACTTAAGCCAGGCACAGTTAGGTGACTACACGTGGTGGAAGGCTGTAGCTTTGCAAGCTATTTTTTGTCATGCTTTTGTCAATTCAAATTTTCTACTGAATTGAAAAATCCATTTTGGTTTTTAGTAGTGGTAGGTTTCATCCCCCAGTGAGTCAACCATTGTCCATTTTTGAAAGTATTGTTTTAACCTCTGAAGTGACACCATTTCAAAATGCAAAACGAAAATTTGATTTCTTGATTATTTAAATTATTTAAATAAGCATGTGTTGTGAATATGGAATGAGTGGGAACAAATTCGGGAGCAGTATGAATGAGCAGCCATGGACTGTTAAGAACTGGGGACCTTACAGATCATCTGGTCTAAATAAAGTGCTGAACTTGAGGTCAGAAACAGCTGAGTTCAAACCCTACTCTGACTAGCAGTATGACTTAGGCTACGGAAGTATGAGTTCCCCACCATCACCACCTTGTAAAATGGGAATAGTAGGGAGTCACTTAGGCTCCATCAAGATGTATAAAATGGGAATAACAGTACACATAGTATCTCACAGGGTTGTAAGTCCCAAATGAGATAATGCATGCAAAGCACTTTGTAAACTTCAAAACTAGTGTAAATGCCATTGTTTTTATTCTTGAAGAAACAGGTTTGGAGAACCTCAATGGCTTTCCCAAGGTCTTGCATCCATTTTATTGCCAAGAGGTGTTAACTAGGACCCTGGGTCTCCTAATCTTTATTACAGTCCTCTTTCTAACTAAATGAGCTGCCTATCATTTGCAGGTTTGAAAAAGAGAGTCCAAAAGCTGTTTTTAAGTAATTTTTTCTGAACTAATTTTCTAACTATGATAGGAATTTATGATAAGAATTTTCGAAGTGGGTAATAATTGTCAATAGAACATTAACATTTAGACTTATTTAAGGGTTCCATTAGGTCAGGGAGGAAGTTATAAATCATGGCCAATGATAACATTAAATCATTTCATTAGAATCTAAGGATAACGATCAAACATGAGGCTTTTAAAGTGTGACTCCTTAATGATTCAAATTTGATTCTTTTCACTTTTCACTAAACGTGGGTATAGTTCTTGCTAAAGTTTGTAACAAAACTTCTTGAGCTATATACAGAGGAAAATGGAAATGCTCATTTTTAATTTTGATTTTATCCTTTACATCTTAATCCCTAAAACCGCAGCGTTGTGTACATAGGATAACAATTTGTGTTTATGCAGCGCTTTTACAGTTTTCTAGAGTTCTTCCACATCACCTCTGTGAGGTCAGCCGTGGAAGTAATTGGCTGAGTCTCAAATGTCTAAGCTCCAAGCCAGGTGTACTGGCTCCATTGCCTTTTCCTTCTTCACCAGGAGGCTAAAAGTCTTATCTTTTACTTGTGATGCATTATCTGTATAAATAGAGAGTTAAGTATTGATGTAGTCAGATGAATACAATCTTTAGGTAGGCTATCCTTGACTTTACAATCAGCTCTGATTCTGAGTTCCTTAGCAAACCTTGCTTTCCAAATTCTATTGACATAATTAAGCAGAGTTGACACTATTAACTATGTCTTGTTTATTTTACTTCCCCATGGAGCCTGGCACCCAGCAGGAGGTCTTTTAAACCAAAGTATTCAATTACCTCCCCTAACCAAGGGAAGGTGTGAAAAACAAATTCAGACAGCTAGGGCATATCCATTGAGTTTGCAGCCCAATCCTCTGTTACCTCCATAGCCTGAACTTTTCTTCCCCTGTAGTGTTTCCCTCTTAGGTCACCAAAGCAGCCACCTTGGAGTCCCTTCTATAAGAATTCCCTCCTCCCTTCCCCTTTAACAATCCTTCCTGTCAGATGTGACAGCTTTAAGGGGACTCTCTTTATTCATCCCTTTCTCCTCTCCCCCAAACACTCACTTCTCTACTGAGCTGCCTGGCCATGGGGCTACTGTACTGTTTCACCTGAACTCTTATCAAAAATCATAATGGCATTTATATGATGTTTTAACATTTCAAGATTCCTTAGCACTTAGCTCATTTGAGCCTCATAACCCTCTGAATAGGCGTCCTCATTTTATAGATGAGCAAACCATGTCTGAGAAAAGTGACTTTCTCAAGACCATGTAGCTTATGTTTTAAGGTCTGCCTCTGAGGCCAGGTGTAGCACGATATGTATCAACCCACCCTGTCTGTCACCTTGCTGTCTCTTATTCCTGTAGGGTCTGAATCTGAGACTTGTTTTTAATGCTTCCGTCGATGGATGACTCTATGATCTTGATGTGGTTACTCCTTCCAGTGGAGCAGATCACCAGCTATCTGTACCTCATTCTGTACAATTGTCCATAAGATCTACACCCACCCCCCACCCTCACCAAGAGACCTTCATTTACTTATTTTAACATCCGTGGAGCCTGGTACAATTCTCAGTCTGTTCCCCTTCGCTCGTGCTGCCTCACTGGTCTGCTTAATTTTCTGGACATAGCTGAAACCCCTTAACAATAAGAATAACTGGAGGAAGATTGATGTAAATTTGGTTTGGGTTGGGGGGGGGGGTTTGGTCACAAATCAGCTGATAATCACTGGGTAAACTGCACAATTTTCCCAAATACAATCCAACCTATTCACTTCTATTTAATACTAGATCCATTGCCCATCTACATATAAGACATTCAACTGCATGGCCTAATCTCCTTGACCTCTCTAGGGTGATGACCATCTCCTGGCTACTTCGCTTTGAACTTTTGTAATACTACTCAGTCCTGGTTCTCCTTCCTCTCTGCCTGATTCTTCTCAGTCTCCTTTGCTGAAAGGGAGGATGTCACAAAGTTAGAAATGACAAGCAGTTGGTTGTATGGGACAAGACAGCATTCACCTCTTCCTCATTGTCTTGTATAGATCCAATTGGCTGCCAAATCTTGTCATTTCTAATTCCACAACACCCTTCCATTCTGTCCTGTCCTTTCAGATGACCAATCCCAGTAAGTCCTCATCACTTCTCTCCTAACTTATTGCAACAGCCTGTTAATTGGTCTCAATCACTTCATCTCTCGCCAATCTAAACCATTCTTCATAGCAACCAAAGTGATTTTCCTAAAGCACAGATATAGCCGTGTCTTCTCTCTTCCCCACTCCTATTAAGTAAACTCCAAACCCTCTTCTAGGGTTAAATAGAAATTTCTGTTTGTCATGTATAACTTTTTGTAACCTGTCTGTATCCTACCTTTCCAGTCTTCTTAATATTCCCCTACATAAACTCTGTGTTCCAGCCATACTGTCCTACCTATTCCTCACCCATAACATTCCATCTTCTAACTCTGTTTGTATTGGTCATCCCATTACAAGATTGCTCCACCTCTTAAAATAACGGGTATCCTTCAGACAGCTCAAATACCACTTTCTATATGAGGTCTTTCCTGGCTCACCTCATTGCTAATGCCTTCCCTGCTAATGTTGGCTTGCATGTGTTTTGTATCTATATATGTATATATTTTCTCCTCCAATGAAATATAAGCCATCTGAGGTCAGACACTGTTTAGTTTTCATCTTTGTATCCCCCGATGCCTAGCACAGGACCTGGCACATGGTTTGTGGATTGATGATGGTCTGGATGGCAGGCTTTTTTTTTTCTCACATGGATTTTTGGTCCAATCTCTTTTGAGCAGACATAGATGTCTTATAGTATTCTATAATTTGATGCTATTAATCCTATAGCAATCTCAACAAGGAGCATCTGGAGTTCCAACTGGAGTTCCAAACACCTCATTTTAAAATAACCTTTTAAAATAATAGTAACTGAAGAATCCTACATCAGAATCTTATTATCTTTCATAAACTGACAGATTCAAAATCTCCATACTACAGATGCAATCCTCAGAATATTCGCAGGAACTCTACCAATAAACTGTACTGAAGCCAAATCATTATTACAGACAAAAACAACACACAACAAAAAGAATGAAATACAAAACAAAATACAAAGCCCTAGTAAAAAAAACCAAACTCATATGAGAATAGGATGAGGTACATACATATTGTCCTCATCATCTTGTCTGCTACTCTAGTTAGTAGGACGCTTCCAGTGAGCCTTCAGAAGATGAATTAAACATCCTATCCTTTTCTTCCTTTTTTAAAAAAAATTTTTTTAAATGAGGCAATTGGGGTTAAGTGACTAGCCCAAAGTCACACACCTAGGAACTATTATGTGTCTGAGGCTGGATTTGAATTCAGGTCCTCCTCACTCCAATACCAGTGCTCTATTCACTGCGCCACCTAGCTGCCCCTCTTTCAATACAAATCTAATGAAGCCATTGGAACCTGCCCAGGTCACCTAAGGTAGAGGTACCCTTAAGGGGGCTTGCCTGGACATACCTAGATTGCCTTCCATGGAGGCACTCTGCAGTCCCTACCATGTGGGTGGAGGTAGCTTCCTTTGATTGGCTGCAAAAAGACTGCATCTTTAAAACTGGTGAGACTGAGACAGTTGATCTCTTTTTAGCTCCCACTCTTTCCTAAATGTTCTTTGCTGTTGTGTCTAGAGTCCTGCCTCACCAACTGTATGTATTTTGGACTTCATTATGTCACTCCTCTGCTCAAAAAATCTTCAATGGGTTCCTCGTTATGTCTAGCAGCAGTTCTCAAAGTGTAGTTTGAGGGTCCTTGAAACTCTTTCAAGGGGTCTGAACAGTTAAAACTATTTCATTATGCAGTTATCCCTTCCACATAGAGGAGGTTAGGGGCATGGCACCCCTAGTGATCTGGAAAACCCTTGTAAAAATGTTTGGCTTTCTCTTCATACCAGATGCAGAAGTCTGCATTTTCTTTTCTTTTTCTTTTATGGGGTGTTTACAATACCTTATTGTAAAATCTGGGTTAAGTATTTAGTCATAGGCTATATTATACAATACTATATATATAATTTTTGCATTTCTGAGTTTCTAAACTTTTTCTGTGTCATCTGCTAGCCTTCTCATGTCTGTGGCTTCCACAAAACTCCCCAAAAAATTCCCATTTAATTTCTTGTGCCAACCTGCAATATATCGAAACCTTGATGGGGAAAATCGTGATGTGGAAGAGATAACTGTAATCCCAAGACAGCATTTGCTTTTTTCACTCTCATTCTCTCATGAGTGTACAGTAGAGTTTTCCAGAGGCACAGGAACTGTGACATAAAGATTTAGCTGTAAACATGAAGGCTGAGTTAATATATTCAGAATTGTCCTCTTGCCTTACAAATGGATGAATCTATTTTGCTTGTGTTCATCTGGTAGAAGCAACAACTAACAACTAACCAAAGAAGATTCTTACTCTGTGTGAGTACTTGGCAACAAATGCAAGTGGAACTCAGGTACGCAAAATGCTTAATGAGTTTTTTGAATCTCATGGTTTTCCCTGGAGCAACTGTGTTGACATTTGCACTGATGGTGCAAAAGCAATGTTGGGTAGAACTGATGATGATGACTTAGCAGGAATCAAGGCAGTGACCCCAAACTGTACTAGTGGTTATTGTATTCTTCACTGTCCCCCCCCATACACACAATGCCAGTTTCATTTGAGAATATCCTTGATGAAGCAATAAAAGTTATTAATTTTATTAAATCGTGACCTTTGAGTACACATATTTTTTAATATTCCATTTGATTAAATGGGAAGTATGCATAAAGCATGCCTGCTGCATACCAAAGCACCACGGTCGTCCTGAGGGAAAGCACTTGTGTGACTTTGAGTTATGAGCCGAACTAGCTACCTTTCTCATGGAACACCGTTGTTACTTGAAAGAACAACTGGGAGATAAACTATGCTTCAGATCTTGGCATTTGGCAGACTTTCTCGAAAATGAATGAAATCACTTGTCACTTAAAGGAAAACAATTGACAGTGTTCATTGGCAATGATAAAATTTGAGCTTTCAGTGAAAATTAGAATTTTGGAAAACTTGTATCTGTCACCATGAACTTGACAGCTTCCCAATACTTCATGGCTTTTCTGACGAGATGGGGTGGGGGGAAAGGAGTTGATACTAACAAATGTGATTTTTGGATATTACATAATGAGGCATCACCATTTGGAAGATCTGTATGACTCAGTGAACCAATATTTTCCAAAGGATCGATGCATGATGTTACAATATCATGCGTGGTTAAAAGATCCATTCTTTTAACAGTGTATGTTATTATCCATTACAGTGTAACAGACTCCAAGAAGTTCATAGCTTCATATGATTTCATAGTTTCAGATTTCATATTGCAACTAACCTTTAAAAAGTTACCATTTGTCAAGTTAGTTTTAATATCAAAGAAGAATACTCACAATTATCTGAAAAGACTATTAAAATACTCCTCCTTTTTCCAACTACGTATCTGTGCAAGGCCAGATTTTCTTTCATACACTTCAACCAAAACAACATATCATGACAGATTGAATGCAGAATCAGGAATGAGAATCCAGCTGTCTTCTACTGAGCCAAGCATTAAAGAGATTTACAAAAATGTACAACAATACCACTCTTCACATTAAATATTTTTTGTTTTGGAAAATATGGTTATTTTTCATAAAATATGTAATTTATGTTATCATGTACTAGGTTTATTATATTAAAATGCATTAAATTTTTTAAAATACAATTTTTAATGTCTAATATGGTAAGTATCTACATATAATCCACATAAACAAAAGCTCTCAGGGGTCCTCAATGATTTTTACTCTAGAGTATAAAGGAGTCCTGAGACCAAAAAGCTTGAGAACCATTGGATTAAATATAAAATCCTTGGCCAGAATTTAAAGCTCTCCACCATGTGGTTTCAATTGCCTTTCCAGATTTATTTACTTCCTTTCACTCATGCTATCTAACAGGCAAACTGAATTTCTAATTCAAATTCAATGTGTTCCAAATGGAACTCACCATTTTCTCCCCTAAACCTAACTGTTCTGCAGAATTCTATGTACCTGTTAGGACACCACCATCCTAACAGTTATTCAGGTCGGCAACCTCAGTCCTCTTCAACTCTTTCCTCTTTTTCAACTTGAATATTGAGTCATCTGCCAAGTCTTGATTCTACCTTCATCACATCCCTGTATTCATCTCTCCACTGATCCTGCTATATTCTAACTCGGTCCCTCATTTTGTCCTCCCTAGACCATTGCAATTGCATCCAATGTTCTCTGTTCCCTGTTTCAGCCCTTCCCCCTCTCTAGTCCCTCCATTCGGCAGTCAAAATAGCATCCTCAAGGCATAGGTCTGACCATGTCATTCCTCATCTTTGCTGGTTCTTTATTGCCTCTAACATAGAATACAAACTTCTACCTGGCATTTAAAGTATGCCACAATCTGGCTTCTAACTTTCTGTGCTCTATGAGCAAAGCAGAATTGAAGTAGCTCAAAAGAAATGTGAGATGCACAGATTTAGAGAATCCACCCCAAATGGTCACATGAACTATTTGTGCCCGACCTGTGGTAGAACATTCCAAGATCACATTGGTCTAATCAGCCACAGTCGGACACACATAGCTTGACTCTAGCATAGTGATGTCATTTTAGTCCTCTTTGAGAATGAAGGACAACAATCAAACAACCATTTCTTATTATTCTCTTTTCATACACACTAGGTTTGAGCCCAACGAAATGTTCCTTTTCTGAATTCAGAATTCCATCTCTCATATGATACCTTTGCATGGGGCTGGAACATATGCTTTCTTTGCCGGTACCCCTTGCAATTCTTAGCTTCCTTCAACACTCAGCTCAAATACTGCCTCCTAGTAACCTGTCTTGATTTTTGCCAGTTGTAAATCTTCTCTCCCTCCTCATGTTGTCTTGTGTTCATTGGTTCTATCTATCTGTCTGTCTTTCTAAATAGATAGATGTATATGTATATGTGTACGTGTATACACACATACATTTATCTATAATGTGTGTGTGTATATATATATGCTATATTTATATATATTATGTATATGTATATATGTGTGTGTGCATTTATGTGTGTATAAAATTATTTCAGACTTACTTATTTTTGCCTTTGCATTCCCAGTTCCTTGCCCATAATATGTACTTATTATATGTTTATTGAACTGAATTAAATTATTCAGTATCTCCTTATTGAATATAAACTTGCAGGAAGCACATATACCTTTGCTGAAGATCAGCTTGTTCAACAGATTAAACAAACTTTTATGAAGCACATATATGTAGTATACACTGTATTCATTGGTCAGTATAGGGAAAATGCACAAAATGATAAAGAGTAAACCAAAATCCATAAAAGAGACAGCTTTACCAGAAGCCTTGCTTTCCTGCTCAAGTGGTCTTTATTTTGCCAGATACTGTGGATTATTTCTTTTTGTAAATAACAAACAGCAAGAAGTTTCTTTATTTTAAAAAATATTTTGATAATGTCTATTTAAAAAAATAAATGTTTATTGATGTCTTCTGTTTCTTTTTGCATCACCGTTATTTCTCCCAACATTCCTTCTCCTCTCCCTCCAAAAAGCTATCCCATATAATAAATAGTATTTTTAAAGACAAAAAAAAGACAGGAAAAAATCAGCATAACCGTTCAATACATCAAAAAAGTCTGAAAATATGTACAAACTTGTAGACATCTGTTGTTGTTGGTGTTGTTCAGTTATTTCACTCATGTTTGACTCTTCGTGACCCATTTGGGGTTTTCTTGGCAAGGGTCTTGGAGTGGCTTTGCCATTTTCATTTTCCAGTTAATTTTACAGCTGAGGAAACTGAGGCAAACAAGGTTAAGTGACTTGCCCAGGATCACACAGCTAGTACATCTCAGAGGCCAGATTCCAACCTAGGAAGATGAGCCTTCCTGACTCTAGACCCAGGCACTCTATCCACTGGACCACCTGCCTGCCCTCTCGTGGACATCCCACCTCTACAAAGGGAAGAATGTTATCTCCTACCTCCTTTTTCAAGTCACGTTTGCTCTTTATAATATTGCAATACTCACATTTGATTTTTTTTTTCTGTGTGGGGTTATCCTTTCCATCCACATTGTTGTAGTATATTGTTTTCTTGGCTCTGCTTACTTCACTCTGCATTGGTTCATGTAGATCTTCCCATGCTTCTCTATATTCAACACATTCATCATTTCATACAGTACAGTAATATTCCCTTACATTTGTGTGCCACAATTTGTTCAGCCATTCCTCAATCAATGGTTTACTTTGATTTCAATTCTTTGCTATCACAAAAAGCACTGCTATAAATATTTTGGTGTATATGAATACTTTCTTCTTATCAACAACCTCCTTGGGATAAAAGCCTGGTAATGGAACATCCGAGTCAAAGAATATGACCATTTTAATAACTTTATTTGCATAATGCCAAACTGCTGTTCAATTTTTTTTCATAGCTCCATCAACAATCTACCTTCTTCTCACAACTTTTTCAATAATGTTCCCGTTTTTTTATGTCTTTGTCAATTTGCAAGGTATGAGGTGAAACCTCAAGGTTGTTATGATTTGCATACCTTGTATTATTAGTTGTTTGGAGTATACTTTCATGGGGTTGTTAATAGTTTGCGATTTTTCTTTTGACAACTGATTACACGTGTTGATCACCGAGGAATGGGTTTTTAATTATACGTATATATATATACACACACACATATGTGTGTGTATATACATCATATGTTAATTTTTTCATATGTTATGGATAATGAACCCTTCTTTCAGAAGTTTAGTGTAATCAAAGTTATTTATTTTATCTTTTGTAATTGTCACTGTTCTTTGTTTGCTTAAGAATAGATCAACCTATAGATAGAAGAGGTACATGATCTGCTTCTCTTCTAAATTTTTTATAGTGTAATCTTTAATGTTTGGGTCATGTTCCCATTTATAATGGTTTATGGCATGTGGTGTTGCTCAATGGTGTCAAACAAATAGAAACAGGGGCCACTGAATGCTGCATAAGGATACTGACAAGTCATGTATTGACTTAGTTTTAAAATGTAATACTGTCTATGTTTTACTGAATTTTTATTTGTTTCATTAACTACTTCCCAATTACATTTTAATCTGGTTAAGAACACACTTAAGAGTACTGTGGGCCATATGCAGGCTGCATGTTTGGGGCCTCTGGTGCAGAGGGTTGGTCTAAGCCTAATTTCTGTGGACTGCTCTCCAGTTTTCCCAGTAATTCTTGTCAAATAGAAGAGAGTTCTTTCCTAAGTAATTCATGTTTTCTGGTTTATCAAACACTGACTTATTAAGTTCTATTGTTTCTGGTTCCCTTTTGTCTAGTCTGTTCCCTTGATTTGCCTTTCTATTTTTTAACCAATACCAGATGGTTTTGATGACCATTGTTTTACAATATAGTTTGAGGCCTAGGATGTGCTATTACCACTTCATTTCCACCTTTTCCCCCCCATCATTTCCCTTGATATTATGAATCTTATGTTTTTCCAAATGAATTGTTATTACTTTACTAAGTTCTATAAAATACCTTTGATAATTTGATTTGCATGGTATAAAAATATAAATAAGTTTCGTAGTGTCATTTTTATCATATTGGCATGGCCCAGCCATGAGCACTGAATATTCCTCCAGCTGCTTAAGTTTTCCTTTTTTTTTTAAGGAGAACTTTGTAATTAAATCTGTACAAGTCTTTTGTGTACAGTTTTGTTAGGCAATGAACTTCTTAAAAAAATACACTGGATCACCAAATTAAAAGTGAAGCCACTGTTTGAAGGAATAGAAATTATGAGAGTACCAACTATACATTCATTCAAACTCAGATTTAAAAAAAAATGAAAAGTTCCAGACTTATTTTTTAAAAAGAGTACTACCCTACACAGTCCCTACCTTTAATGTTCAATCAGCAAAGGTAGACAGCTATATTCAAAGTTGGCAATATTTGATTGCTTAAGAATGTTAATGTTTCACCTATAAAGCCTTATTTTCTTTTTCCTTTCATTTTTTCCCTTTTCTTTCCTTTTTTTCTTTTTTTGGTTTACTAACATATAGCATGGCATTGTAGCAAGAGTGCAGTGAATGAACGCAAAGGACCAAGAATTGAATGCAGGGTAATTTACAGAGTAAAAGTCATTGCGTCAATGTCATAGACTGAAAGCTGGATTTCATCACTTATGACACATCCTGACTATGTGACTCTGACAAGTCCCTGAGTCTCTCAGTGCATTAGGCAACATTTTAATACTCTAAGTAGCAGCAATGGTGCCTCACCCTATACCGATGAAATCATGAGTCCAATCTTTATCTGTGACTTAATAGTGAGGTCACCTTGGCCAAGTCATATCTCTTCTCTGGGCCTCAGTTTCTTTATCTGTAAAATGAGAAACATTGAGCTAGATGAGCTACAGTCTCTTTACAACTCTAAATCTAAATCTTATCTAAATCTTTATAGCTCTAAGTCTAAAAACTGAGTGAATTCCTATACATTGAACAATTAGAGAAGAGGAAAAAATTAACTTTCTTTTATGTTGTCTTTATATGATTCATTTTGGGGATCTTACATAGTTGCAAATGTTCACCTGATTTCCTAAATGTCAACTTCTTCATGCTATCCACCTCCAGAGAAAGAATTGATATTATCTGAATACAGACTGAAGCGTGCTGTTTTCACTTTCCTTCTTTTCCTTCCTTTTCTTTCTTTCTTTCATTTTTTTGTTCAAGTCTTCTTGTACAAAATGACTAATATGGAAATGTTTTACATGATTGCACAGGTATAACTATATCTGCTTGCTTACTGTCTTAGGGAGGTGGGAGGGGAGGGAGAGATAGAATTTGGAACCCAAAACTTAAAAATAAAATGTAACAAATGGAATTGGGAAAAAATATTATTAAAAATAAATGTCAACTTCTTACTTATATTTGATAACATCTCCTTAAATTAACAAACAGAATTCAGCTGGTCATCTTCAAAAACAACATAAAGCATCATATCCACATGTACCCCTGGGTTATTATCTTCAAAGCTCCAGCAGTAAAGTTTGCATTTAGGAAACAATACTCCTCAGAGCAAGGGCTCTTGGTTCTGTGATTGTCTGCTTCTAAGCTATAATTTAGGTGGTATGATGTTCTATTACACTGGAATCTACAGGGCTCACAGTGGACGTGTGGCTCTCGAACAGTGATTGCAAAGATGGCTCAAGCATCTCTACCACAAACTGGTTGAAAAGCTACTTTTCAAGTTTCCCATTGACTTGGGGGAATAGGGTTGAGATCCCCCAAATCTTGCTCCTCTTTAAAAAATTTTTTTTTGCCTTGTGTTATAGAGTGAAAATTGAGTTGGGGATGTAGTCCCTTAAACAGTTACTAAATACCTGCCTACTATATGCCCAGGCCACCACCATCTGCCTTCATTATCTGCCCTGACATTTTTCAGGGCCAGATGATCCTGTTTGTGAATCCTGGGGACACATTATTGGTCTTTTCCTTGTCACCCTCCCTTTTTGGCTTTTTCACTACTCATTAGCATCTCCACTAGAGGGTGGACAAGGGAAATTAAAAAAAATTAAATTCAATCAATTTGATTATTTTTTAGGGAAAAGGTTTGGGGAAAGGCAATCAAAGGATCATCAGTGACTATAAATTATTAATTGACTGTTTGTAGGCAAATATTGCTTTCAGACAATAGGTGCATTCATTCACGTTGAATAATTGTATTTCATCAAATGAATTTGTTATTTAAAGACATTTTGTTGTGATTACCCCCCCTCCCCCCCCCACAAAAAAAGCCTCTTGTAAATCTCAGGATCTCAGAGTTGGAAGATGCTCAGGGACCATTCTAGTTTAACTTATGCCTGAAAGAATCCTCTCTGCAACTTCTCCAATTCAGTCTTTGCTTGAAGGACTCTGGTAATGAAGACCTGGTTCCATTGCTAGGTAGCTCTAATTGTTCAGATATTTTTTTCCTTCTCTAATTCCTAGACTGGGGATTTTTTACTCTTTGCCCCCTACTTATCAGTTCCAGGTTCTATATATTTTGTGGGTCCAAAATCCTCTCCAAACCATTGCTAATGAGGTCCCCCTACCCCATGGTTATTATTCTTGTTATTGGTTTGTTTCAGATCCAGGTTTGTGATCTCATTTTTTAAAAATATTTTATCCACCCCCCCCCGCAATTATGTGCTAAAACAATTTTTTTAGACCTTTTTCTTTAAAGTTTTGAGTTCCAAATTCTATCCCTCCCTTTCCTTCCCCCTCCCTGAGATGGTAGTTTTTACCAATTATCCCCGTGAAACATAAAGTAACAATTAGAACATCTCATGAACCTTAAACTTATTCTCCCACAAGTTTCCATTTGAAAGACTGTCCCACACATGTGGAAACACTTGTGCTCCAGGTACCTACATGAAAGTTACACACAGAATTTGTGTTACCAGAGGGTGGGACAGCTCCCATGTCCAATAATTCAAGGTTGCTACTGTCTTCTCCTGGTATCACTAAGTCTTTGTGCTGGACGCTGCTCTGTCAAATATCAACTCCAATTCATCCTCACCTCTGACTATTATCAGGGTTATAGCATTCCTTGAAACAAACATCCACTGGGAGCGCTCTGGTCACAGCTCTTTAACCAGCCCTTTCGACCACATCGACTCTCTTCTGGTGGTTGGTACAAAGGCTGTTTTCAGTAAATTCTGTGAGCCTACCTCTTCGGTTTTTTCTGTGCCTCCGCTATTGTTCCTGCTTGAAGTGCTATCTTTAGAGCCACCTAAACCTCACTGGTAGTGCTGAGATTAGTATTTCCCTTGTAGAGCCAACTACAATTCTCAGCCTGCAGCTGAGCCAGTCTTCTCAGATAAGAGTTAGAAAGCAAGTTTAGACTCTTTTAGTGGAAAGTTATTGCTATCTTCAATCAGTATCCTCAACCAATAGACTTGCTTTAATCTTCTTAGCCCACTTCTTCAGCCAGTAAGGGTGAAGATTTCTTTTCATCCCTTAAATAAGGATGTACCAGTAGGTCCAGAGATCTAGGCTAAAATCGATTGCCATTTTATCTCTTCTATTTAATGGTTCCTTTTCTTCTGAACTCTTCTCTATTCTGCATGACTCTACTTAGCTGGTCTTAATTCAGCTCCCTCCAGAAATTCTAGTTTATTTTCAGATCTAAATTCCTACCCCCCTCTTCATCTAGAAAACAAGAAAAATGAAATCCCTGTAACAAACACATGCTGTTGTTTAGTCATTCAGTTGTGTCAGACTCTTCCTGACCCTATTTAGGGTTTTCTTGGTAGAGATAACTGGAGTGGCTTGCCATTTCTTTGTTCAGCTCATTTTACAGATGAAGAACTGAGAAACAAGGTTAAGTGACTTGCTCAGGATCACACAGCTAGTAATGTCTGAGGCCAGATTTGAACTCAGGAAGATGGGTCTTCCTGACTCCAGGCCCTGCATTCTATCCACTTATCCACCTGGCTGCCCAACAAACATATAAAGTCAAGCCCTCCTCCCCCCTTCCCCAAATCCTCCATTGCTCACATCCAAAAAAATATGTCTCAATCTCCACTGAGTCCATCACTTTTTTTTTATCAGGAAGTGGACAGCATGCTTCATCTTGAATCCCCTGAGATTGTAATTGTGTTGATCAGAATTCCTAAGTCTTTCAAAGTTTATCTTTATTATGTTATTGTTATTGTATGAATTGTTCTCCTACTTCTGCTCATTTCAATCTGCTTCAGTTCATACAATTCTTTCCAGGCTTCTCTGAAATCCTCTCTTTTGTCCTTTCTTATTTTTTTTAAAGTGAAATTTTATTTTATTTAGTACAATTCTTTTATTTTTTTCTTATTTTTTTATTTTCAGTTCCAAATTCTCTCCCTTTGCCCGTTCTCCTCTCATTGAGAAGGTAAGAAATACAATACCCATTCTGCATACGAAGTGATGCAAAACATATTTCCATATTAGCCTTGTTGTGGGAGAAAAGAAAGAAAAAAGAAAGAGAAAAAAATATGTTTTAGTCTGTACTCAGAGTCCATCAGTTCTCTATCTAGAGGTGGATTGAATTTTTCATCGTAAGTCCTTTGGAATCATCATGGATCACTGTGTTGATCAGCATTGCTAAGTCTTTCACAGTTGATTATAGTTACTATATTGCTATTAATGTATATATCATTCTCTTGGTCCTGCTTACTTCACTCTGCATTGGTTCATATCAGTCTTCCCAAGTTTTTCTGAAACCATCCCCTTCATTGTTTCTTTTTAGCACTTTTAGCACTTTTTAGCCTTTTATCATTTCTTAAAAAAACAAAAATATTCCATCACATTCATATGTTGTACTATAATTTGTCAACAGGCACCCCCTCAGTTTCTTTGCCATAATAACAAGAGTTGCTGTAAGTACTTTTACTCATTTAAGTCCTTTTTCTCTTTCTTTGATCACATGGATGTATAGATCTACTAGTCTTCCAGATACTTTTAAATTTAACCTGAGCCACTGCCCTTCCCTGTCTCTCCTTTTGACAAGCTTATGTTCTAAAGCTCTTCTAGGAATTCTTTTTGGACCTCAGACCAATTCACATTTTTCTTTGACACTTTGCATGTGAATGTTTTTCATACTGTTTGTGTTTTGATCTTCCCTGTCACCATGGTAACTCTCTATGGTTAGTTGCTGTTGCAATTGTTGTAGTTTGCTCACTTTTCCAGCTTTTTTCTTAACTTTTAACCTTGTGTGAAAGTTGGGCTTTGCTCCTGAAGAAGGGAGCATTGTCCCAAGCTTCAGGTTTTTCATGCTATTATTTTCAGAGCTAGTTTCAGGAGTCTGTAAATTTTTAGTTCTTCCAAGGTGATAGGATGTAAGGAGAGGTGTCATCACTGCTCTCCTGGCTCGTTTTTGTCTGTGAGTGACCATAAGTACCCTTTTCTGCCCTGGAACTGTGACCAGGGGCCTTTGTTACTCCTAGTACTCCTCCTCACCCTGGAACTGCCACCTGGAACCTCCCATGGGCAACTCAACAAAATCCCACTTCCGGTGCCAGTAAAGGGTCCCCTGTAATCTCCTTCTGATCATTTGTCACACCCCTCCCTCCCTCCCCTTGTAGTCTGTGGGCTGAGAGCTCTGGAAGCTGAGAAGCCAAGCAGGTGCCCCCAGGCCTATTGCTGGCTTGCCCTGGGCAGCCTGCACTGAACTGTGTTCCATTCTCACATCAGTGAGACACCTTTACTGATAACCTTCTAAGTTGTCTGGGGCTGAGAAATTGTTTTAACCCAGTCTTTTGTTGGTTCTGCTGCTCCAGAATTCATTTTGAGGTGTTATTTTAATGTTGTTTGGAAGGGAATTTGGCAGCAAATAGTACCAAACCAGGAACATTTCAAAACAGTAATTATTGTGATTTGAACTGTTGTGCTATGCAGAGGGCAAATGTAAAAACTATTATCTTGATAAAACTGCTAATCTCTATTACACATGGGGAATGCTAACAGACTACAATGGAAGTCAGATTGAGTATGTGAATGTGAGTATGTGTATGTGTGTGTGCTTACCTTGCTAAATGGATTTTAGCATAAAGCTTTACCAAATCTAGAATCAAAGAATAATAGATCCAGAAAGGAGAAAATATCTGATCCATCCACCTGCTGTTAGTCTGAAGACTGCTTTCACTATTTTTATCATGTCACTCCCCAGCTGAAAAGTTGCACTCCCCATGGCAATTACAATAATTCACATGATTTACATTATGAGATAATGTCCAAACTCTTTAGTTCTGGACCTGGAGTCAGGAAGACAAATTTCAATCTGGCCTCAGGTACTGGCTATGTGACCATAGGCGAGTCATGTATCCTCTGGTAACCTCAGTTTTCTCAACTATAAAATGAGGATACTAATAACCAATGCCTGGCACATAGTAGGTACTTTAATGCTTATGTCCTTGCTTCCTTAGCTTAAAGGCTCTTTACAACCTGGCCCCAATCTAGATTTCCAGCCTTGTCTTTCACAATTTCCCCCACAGAGTAGTAAAGAGATTGGGAGGCAGGAAAGATGATGGTTTACATTAGGGCTTTTGCATTTACTTGTCTTGCCCAGGATTAGTTACATAATTTCTCCAAGGGCTAATTCTTCCTCTGCAATAGTACCAGTTGCATTGATCCAATGCTTCCCAATCATTGGAGTCTGAAGAATCCTTTTAAACATCAAAAAATTTATCAGATTCCCACATAGTAATAATAATCATCCCATTATTAACATTCCTCGATTAAGAAAATACATGAAGACAAAATGCTGAGTTCAGTAACAATTTTTAGTGAATTTATATTTTATTAATCACAAGAACATCTATATACATTTGAAACGTGTATTTGTATTGCCAGTTTTTACAACATACATGTGAAATATTCAGTCCACAGGAGGTGTGTGCTTGTGGATTGGCATATAACAATGATGCTGCTGCTGATATGATGATGATGATGACAACAATAAAATGATGATAGTAATAATAATAACACATTTATGTAGTGCTTTCAGGATTGCAAAGCACATTTCTTGCAACAGTCCTATGAATTAGGTAGTCCAAGAATTATTGTCTCCATTTTACTGATAAAGAAACTGAGGCTTCAAGAGATTGATGACCTACCCACGGTCTTGTGCCTGGTTTCTAAGTCAAGATTTGAACCCAGACCTTCTGACTCCAAATCTGACACTATTTTCACAATGTCATACTGCTTATGGAATTGTGTCCTCTCCCTGCATGTACCTTCCCTTTACCTACCTGCCCAGGGCTCTTGAGTCCACATGTTGGGAATCACTCCTTTTAGTGCACCAGAGAAGAGTTAACATGTCATGAGTATGGTGACATTCCCAGCTAGTGTATAGCTTACTAAAACTACACCAGAGCTTCTCTTGGACACTATTTGTAGGCTCCTTGCAATGGAGTCACCTTATAATGTCATCTTTGAGGTATGTCAGGAACTAAATCCCCATGGAGAGTCTTAAAAATGTTGAGCAAATTCTACTGTTTGGGAACACAGATTTTAGTGAGATGTCAGTGTTAGTATAGACTGATTTTATAATATAAACTGTCCATTTCAGTTATTAGAATAACAAATGAAAACAGTGAAATATATCTATTTTTCTCCCAAGGTTAATGCAAAATATTTTCTCCTGGTAATGCAAGTGCATATATATGTGCATATATGCACACAGAGCTCCTTGGCAACTTGACATATGCATATGCCTTTATGTGGTTAAAGTATGTATTTATTAGGGAGGGAGGGAAAGAATAAACATTTACTAAGCACCTACTATGTGTTAGTCTGTGCTAAGTGCTTTACAAATATTATTTCATTTGATCTTCACAACAACCCTGGCAGGTAGGAGCTGTCTTATCCTCATTTTATAGTTGAGGAAATTGAGGCAGATGAGGTTAAGTGACTTGCCCAGGATCACAAGGCCAAGAAATGTCTGAGGCTGGATTTGAACTTGGGTCTTCCTGACTTTAGGGCAAGTGCTCTCTATGCACTATATCACCTAGCTGAGTCTAGCCTTGCAATTAAAGCTTTGGGAAAAAAATGAAAATCTTTCTACCCATGTGACTTAGACAAGTCACTTTTCTCTCTGGGTCCCAGTTTTTTTTTTAATGCATAAAATGAAGTTCCATAATATTTAAGATTCTTTTCAACACTAACAATCTATGTTCTCTTTAATCATTGCTGATTATAAACATGAAGAAGGATTCTGTTTCCTTCAAAGGGTTGGTTTCATTCAAATTCCTAATTGTCTAAAATTTAGTTTCTCCCAGGAGCACACAGATATGCTTATACTTGCATCATGATAATACAAACGTCCACATTTGTGCACACAATTTGTCCTTTCTTTTTAGTCTCCTTCCTTTCTGTCCCTTTAGCAACTCAATTTCATGGGGTAGCTAGGTGGCGCAGTGTATAGAGCACTGGCCTTGAAGTCAAGAGGGCCTGAGTTCAAATATGGCCTCAGACCAAACACTTGGCACTTACTAGCTGTGTGACCCTGGGCAAGTCATTTAACCCCAATTGCCTAAAAACATTTTTTTTTAATTAAAAAAAAACCAATTCAATTTAATAAGTGTTTACAAAGCACTTACTGTGTTCAAGACACTGTGGAAAGAAAGGTAATATGAAAATAGTCCCTGCCCTCAATGTGTTGACATTGTACTGAGGCTGAAGAGGATAAAACATTTGCACAGGTAGGTACACTCCATAAGGGGAAAGCGAACTAACAAGTAGGGAGATCCAATCAGGCTTCTGGTAGGAGGTGGCAACTTAAAATTCCCCTCCCAGTTTTGCTTCTGACTCTCTGGATTTTGATACCATAACTCAGTGGTCTTTGTACTTGAACCTCTCTGGAAGCCTGAGGCCTTCTCACTCTGGAATATCCCATTACCATGCTAACGTCATTCTCTCACCCCTGAGTTCCTCCCAGGGACCTCTATTTTGGCACCGGCCCAGTCCAGCCATGTTGCATTCCTCTCCCAGCTCTTTCTAGCTCTCTCAACTTCACCACTATGACCCCCTGGTTAACTTCTTTCCTCTCCTCCCCCTTTTCAACTTCCTTTTAAGTGTTTTCTTCTTTCATTAAAATGTAAGCTCTTGGAGAGCTGGGACTATTATTTTGGAGGGGCTTTTATTTATATTCCCAGTACTTAACACATAGAAAGCACTTAACAAATGCTTGTTGTCTTGAGAATGAATAAATTAATGAATGAACAAACTAATGAATGAAAAAGTATTTATTAAGTTCTTACTATGAACAAAACAATGGAGATACAATCTGAGACTGTCTCTGATCTCAAGGACTTCACATTCTAAAGGGGGTGTTAACATATAGGAAGTTTCAGCAACAATCAGACAGAAAGGCCCCCTGGTCCTTAGGGTGCAGCTGCAAAGCAAACAGTATTGCATTTTATTCAATGTTGTTTTCACTAATCAAATCATATCTGTTTCTGATGTAGAACCGACAGTGTCAAGGGCTTTGGTATGAAAGACTTTCTTTTTTGGTCTTGAGTAGCTATGGCTGTAGCTTCAGTTGCCAGATTGCATCTCCGTAGGGGCTCTTTGATGGAATCATGGCTGTGGGGGCTAGACTGGAACCAGGGCCTGGTCTAGGAGAAAATGCCATTCCTTGGACTTACTTGCCCCTCTCTGGCAATTGGTCAGCAGTTGCTTGCTGCAAGGAAGGCTGAGTGTCTTCTCAGGGGTTGCTTTACTCAGTGGTAGTGGTAAGGGCTAGGCTGGAAGCAGGGCTGCTAGTCTAGGGGGATGCTGTTATTCCCAGAGGTGTTGGGTTTAGGGCCCTGGTCTGTCTCCATTAAGGTCTGAAGGGAATTGGTGATGGGGGGGGTAGCAGATCAGTAGGAACATGCCACCTCCTGCCTCTCCCTCAGGGTGCCTTGACTGAAAAGAAGAATTCTTTAAAGAAATTAAGGCTGAATTAGTTCATCACTTCCTATTTCCCTGGGTGGACAAAAGAAACAATGCTAAGAAGAAGGAAAATAATCATAGGTTGAGAGCTAGAAGTTACCTTGGAGGTCATCGAAATTGAAAACCCTTATTTTTAAGGAACTTGTGATGAAATTCACAGAGGTGTCAGAACTTAGATCAGGACAGCCAGCTGGTGAGCTGTGCCTACTATTGGTCCATTTGGGCTCATTCCTGCACTAGAGACAGCCATGTGTATGCCAGCTGGCTGCTTCAGTGGCTTCTGCCAAATATGGTACTGATCTCATGAATCTGGGCTGTGGCGCCAGGCATTTCTCATAACACTCCGATTCATGACAACTGAGCAACATAAAAGCCTTCTTTGCTAATGCCAGCAAACACTACAATGGTATAAATAAGTTTGTGATCTCCTTGTTCAAGATAAAATGACATCAGGGACAGTCTGTATAACTCTATGCATTTAAGCACTTGGTTAACCTGGAATTTTGAGTCACTTACCAAATGGCTCATTTCTTGACTCTGAAATGATTTTTTTTTACCCATACCAAAAGTCTTGCTGTTTCTTAATTCATTGGTTTAACAACCCTTTATTATATGCTTTCTATGTGCACCCATGCTTGCGCCCTATCCCAGAGCCTCAGCCTGGTACAAAGGTGATAAGGGGCTCTGTTAAGCTTTGCCAGCAAAGTGTTGGCTTTTGCAGATCCTGCCAAGCCTAGAAGACTTTGAGTCCAGGTCTGGTGCTATTAGGGTGAGGGGATCAACATTTCCAGAAGGTCATATGAAAATGTGCAAATTACCTGGGTGTGAAAGAGACCAGTGGAATGTGGAAGGGCTCTAGCATGTTCCCATGCATGAGTGTTATCTGAGAACCAGTCTGGCTAACTAGAAGGGTTCATCACCAAGTTGGCCATAGGGCAAAGGATCTTTTAACCTCAACTCTTGATGGCTTAAGTTGTAAAGGAGTTTTGATCTTCATCATTGGTGAGAATACCTACATTGAGGAAATCATGGATTCTTAAAGTATGGAAATGGGAGGTAAGTACTACGTTCAGAGATACAGGGGAACTCCTTTAGTATGCTAATTCTGAATAGCATGGCTAGGAAGACCGATCATTTTATGTATTCCATTGGGGGGATACACAGGATCATGGATGTAGAATGGGTAGGAACTCCAAAGAGCACCCATGAAATCCAGCCCCTTCCTTGAGGTGGAGTGGTTTGCTCAGTCACAAAGAAAACAATTGTCAGGGCCAGGATTTGAAGTCAGGCCATAGGACCATAAATTTAGAGGAGAGAACTGTTTAGTTTAATGCTCTCTTTTTATAGATGAGAAAACTGAGGCTAAGGGTACTGATGTATCTTACTCAAGTTCGTACAGGGAGAAAGCTTCAGGTCCTCTGACTTAAAATCCAATACCCTTTCTATTGTACCACACTGCCTCCAATTAGTTCCACCATATATCTAAAGTCCAAGTAATAATAAATCATGCTACAGTGGAGTTCTATCACTGGAATGAGTACCTCACACATAGTAGGTTCTCAAGAAGTACTTATTAATTGAGTCAACCAATTATTTGTTGAATGGCTATTATATGTCTACCAGTGAGCTAAGCTCTGTGGGCTATATCAAAGAAATAAGCATCTGTTTGCTGATAATAGTTGTTGCATAATTAGTTTTGACTACTTAATAAAGGGTAAAATCCTTAGGGAATAACATAATGATGAAACTTAAAAGGGCAAAATTTTCAAAATATGAGAAAATCAGCTAATAGCATACTGAAGAGCAAAAGCTTTTTTTAAAAAAGCAGATCATAGAAAATCAACCTGAAAATATATAAGACCAAAAGCCATTCCCCAGCAGACAAGTGGTCAAAGAATGTTAAACAACATTTCTCAAGAGAAATTGCAAATTATTAACAACAATATGAAAGAATGATCCAGATCACTAATAATAAGAGAAATGCAAATCAAAATAACCCTGAGGTTTCACTTTATACCCAGAAAACATCATAAAAGCTAAAAATAACCCCTATTTGAGGTGTTATGCAAAGATGGCACAATAATGCTACAACTTTGAATTGGTACAACTATTGTGGAAAGCAATTTGGAATTATGCAAAGAAAGTGATTAAAATGTCCATACCCTTTAACCAAGAGATTTCATTGCTGAGTCTGTACCCCAAAGAGGTCACTGACAGAAGAAGGGGAAAGAGAAGGAGGAGAAGGGAAATAGAAAAAGGAGGAGGAGGAAGAAGAGGTGGATGAGAAGGAGGAGGAGGAGGAGGAGGAGAAGAAGAAGAAAAAGAAGACGTGTATTTAATAAAGACCAGAACATTTAGAGTAACATTTTTTTTTGTGGTGGTAAAAAACTGGAAAAAAATAGTGCCCCATCAACTGAGGAATGAATAAATAAATTGTGGCAAATCATTGTAATGGAATATTACTATACCCTAAGAAATAATGAACATGATGCATACAAAAAAAAGCATTAAAAGCCTTGTATGAACTGATGCAAAATGAAGTAGAACTAAGAAAATGATATCCCCAGTGACTACACCAATGTAAATGGAAAGAACAATAACAAAACAATTGAAACTGAAGGCTGTGAAATTATAATGACCAAGCTTGGCTCCAAAGAAGAGATATGAGATAACACCTCCATCTGCTGCTTTGGAGAAGTGGGGGACTATGGATATGAGATACTGCATATAATCTCAAACTATTTTAAAATGTTTAGTTTTGTTGAACTTTTTTTCATGTTTCCTTTCTTTATTCTTTATTTCATGTTATAGTTTTCTGGGAAAAGGTAAGAGTAAGGATACAGTAGGAAATATAGATGATGTAAAAAAAACCCCAAAAGATATGAATAAAAATTTATTTTAAAAAAGAAAATCAACCAAATTCTATTTTTAAAAATTACATTAGTGAAATATATGATTTATATGCCTTGGAGCAGGAAAATAAGAAAGGGGTGACAGAAGTCTTCTTGAGTAAATGAAGCCTAGAAGTTCATTAAGGATATTTTTTTAAAAAGTGTTAAGAATAGAAATCTTGCCATAACAGCATCAATGGATGGTAACATAAACTATATCAGATAGATGCAAATTGGAAAGAGAAAAATACAAAAGCATGATCTGAAGGATATATTTCTAAAAATATCAGATAAATAATAAATTATTAAATATGTTAAAAGCTAAAAGGATCTTTGTGTGGGCAAGGCTCTTAATTCAAGTAAAAAATGTGCAGGACTGAGTTGGTGTAGGAGGGTAAGAGACAGAAGGAGTCAAGAGAGAGTCAAAGAGAGACAGAGTCAGAGAGCAATGGAGACTGGCATGATCCTGATTACAAGGAGAGAGAGGTAGAATGGGGTAAATGTTTCCAAGACGTTGCTATCAAAATGCAGGTTACCTGGAGATGGAGTGAGTTCAAGGGAGAGAGGATGTCTCCTCCTGCCCCTTCATATTAGCATATCATAATTAATCAGATTAGAGTTATAGCATTTTAGAGTTCAAAAGGAACCCTAGAAATTATTTAGTTAGTATAACCCCTTAATTTTAGCCATGAGGAAATAGGTCTCACAATTTTGACCAATTAGTAGTGATACTAGACCAAGAATGTGTAAAATATTTTATGAATATATTTTGGTTGTTTAATGAGTTTAAAATGCATATGTATGCATAGATACCTCTCCTAAAATTGTACATTTATTAAAGTCCTAGGAGTTACCTCACTCTAAAATTAAGACACTAAGGAGAAGAATATTTGTGCGTATATGGATCATACACACATTTGGTGGTTTTTTTTCCTAGCTGGTATGATGTCAACAAACCAGGAGTGCTTACCTACCTGTTGAATATCTCACATGTGCCAATACAATTTTTTATTCTCCCATGATTGACTATCACATTCTCCATAATTATTCCAAACCTTCTCAGACTTCCCATACCCCTGCTCCCAATTCCTCTCCACAGAGCATTGCCATTCTTCATATTTTATTGAAATTAAACATTGAAACATGAAAAGTCATCAGCCCCATATTCCCTGTGTTCCCCAGCTCCACACATTAGAATTGTTTTTCATCAGGAGATGTTTCAGAGAAATCTAGAAAGACTTGTATGAACTGACACAGAGAGGAGTGATCAGAACCAGGAGAAAAATTTATACCTTAATAACATTGTAAACACAAAAAATTCCAAAAGACTTAGGAACTCTGAACAATGCAAAGACCAACCACAGCTCCAGAAGATTCATAATGAAATATCCCAGCTACCTCCTGTTAGAAAGGTTAGACTCAGAGCACAGATTGAGGCTTTATTTTTGGTCATGGTCTATAAGAGGATTTGTTTTACTTGATTAAACATGTTTCAAAGGGTTTTTTTTTTCATTCTTTTTCATTCAGATTGGGTGAGAAGTAGAAGGGGGAGAAGGTGGATTTTGCTGTTTAAAAAAATAAAATAAATTCTCTACCACCCTGCTGCGTTCTCCTCCATTGCCCTAGTTTGTAATGAAAAGGTGGGCCTTATCCATTTTTGTTGTACCCTTGATGCCATCCCCCTCTGCTTTCTCTGGGAGCTTACTTACCCTTTCTCTTTCTCTCACCTTCAATACATCGTTATCCATTTGGCCAAAGTTATGCCTAGGTCTCTTCTAACCTTAAAAAATCTCCACTTGATCTTGTCATTCCTCAAAGCCATCATTTTACATCCCTTCTGCCTTTCACAGCCCAAATACTCCTTGCCTCCCCTTCTTCACTTCCCACTCACTTGCAGTCCACTCATCCAAAGAAATTATTTTCTCCAAGATGACCAAAATCCACAGCTGATAAACCCCAAGGCCTTTCCATTTCTTCATCTTTCCTGGCCTCTGTGTAGCTTTTGACACTGTTGACTACCCTGTTCTCTTGGATGTTTTCTCCTACCTTAGTTTCTGTGATGTTGCTCTCATTTTTTCTCTTTGTTGGATCACTCCTTTCATCTCTTTTGCGTGATCACCATCTATGTCATGCAGCCTAACTGTGGATATACCCCAAGGTTCTATTCTGGGATCTATTTTTTTTTTCTTTTTACCCTATCTTCTTTGGTGAGCTCATGAGTTCCTAGAGATTCAATTACTATCTTTATGAAGATGGTTCCCAAACTAATATATCTAGCCCTAATCTCTCTTCTGAACTCCAGTCCCATATTACCAAACGTTTGCCGAATAACTCCATCTAAATATCCCACAAACATTTCGAAACTGACATGTCTAAAATGGAACTGTATTTCCCCTCCCCCACACCCTTTATTCAAACTTCCCCATTTTTGTTTGATGGCAACATTACCCTTCCAGTCACTGAAGTTTGACACTTCAGAATCATTCTTGACATTTTCCCCCATCCGAGTAGCTACAAGTCTAGTCTTACCTCCAGGCATACAGGTTCTAGCTCAGTTTAAGTCCTCATTACTTTATCCCAGGATGATTGCAGTGACCCCCTGATTAGTCTTCCTGCATTAGTCTTTCCCATTTCCAACCTATCGTTACAGAGCTGCCAAACTGGCCGTATCATGCCACTTTGTACCTTTTATACACTTCCACAATTTACTCTATATTACAATTATTTATAGAAGTAGCAAGGTAGTCAGATAGCCTTGGAGTCAGGAAGACCTTACTGAAGATCTGCTGTGGACACATAGGACCACGAATCAGAGATTTAGGGCTGGAAAAGATCTTAGAGGTCAAAGTACCTGAGTGATTGATGCGAATCACTTACCCTCTCAGAGCCCCCCGGGCAATTCTCTAAACCTGTAAGTTTAAAATTAGTTGCATTGATAGACAACGCTTACAAGAGGCTGTTCTCAAGTATTCCAGTTGTTACTTTATTTGGGGGGTAATATTTTTATAGTTATTTGTCTATGCACATGTTGTTTTTCAGTAGAAAGTAAGCTCCTTGAGGGCAGTGTCTCTTTCATTTTTGTCTCTGTATCCCAAGTGCTTAAGCTGAGTACTTCAAATGTGGTAGGAGTTTATAATGCTTGAATTGAATTAAATTGGTGGAGGAAATTTCCCCACAGGGAAGTCCCCACACTAATAAAATCACAGGTCGAGATCCCCATCCCCCCCCAAAAAAGGAAAAGAAAGGTGGGAAAGTTATTTGTTTAAATACCATATTTTTATTTAGCTTAATTTGTTTAAATAACTGTAACTTTAAACAGATTACTTTCCCCCCTTTCTTTCTTTTTCTTCCCATTTTATTTCCTAATGCTAGACTGTAAATTCTATGGGGGCAGAATCTGTGTATTACTTATCGTTACATCTCCCACAGTTCAGAGCACAGTTTTTTATTAAGTATGCACAACATGCAGGGTACTGTGCTAGGCATTGGGATAAAGAGGTGGGAGAGAATCAGGAAAGGCTTCATGTAGAAGGCAATGCTTGAGCTGAACTTTGAAGGAAATTGGGACTTCTAAGGGGCAATAGTGAGGAGGGAATACATTCTAAGCATAGGTAACAATAACTATAAGGGCATTGGGGGACAGTGCAATTTATGAGGAACAGGAAGAAGGCCAACACTTGATGCAACACTTTTAAAATGGAGTGGAATTGTCTTGAGAATGTTGGCACTATTGCATAGCTCCAGGAAGCTCAGGAGTAGTTACCTGTGGATTTAAAATACCCGTGGTATCTATGTCAAAAAAGTTCATTCTTCAACAGAATATTTTCATGATGTAAAGAAAAAAATAATGTAGCCTGTGTCCTATTGATATGCATTAATATGATCTGACTACCCTATTTTCTAGATCCTAATGTGGAACAGCAAAGGGAAATTAACATGGTGGGCTGGTGTCTCTACATGACAATGGAATTCAAACATAAGGATTGTTTGGCTCAGAAAGGAGAGCCAGACAGAACTTCATTGAAGTGTTTAATCATGCGGGGCATAGTGGAAACCATCTTTCCTTTCCTCCCTGTCCCATAACAAGAGGCTCATAGGTCACTCTAAATCAAAGAGCATTAACATTTATAAGAGGGAACTGGAACATAATATTTAGCAAGAAGTTTTCTGCATTTCTATTCTTGCTCCTTGCTGCTAAGGCTATTTGCATTGTGTAATTCACAGCTGCAAGAGCTTATGGAGTTGAATAACACGGCTAGCTTTTTTAAAAGACTGGCATATTGTATAGCCTTTTAAAGGGTGGATGTGAGAAAATAAAATGATCAAATATTATGCCTCAGAGTTTAGCTCTTTTGGTTAGAGGAGGCACGGCTAGAAAATAACTTCTCCTATGCCCATGCGTTTCATAGCTGACAAAAATAGAGGCACTAAGCCATGGAATTTCCTTTTGCTAGTGTTTTGTGAAATAACTAGGCCTTTTTAGCCAGGGCTAGAACCAAGGTAGAGAGTGAGAGAGATACAGGATTGAACTCAAGAGGTCAAGTTCTTCTAACAACTAAAAATCAAAGACACTTAATGTGTCTAAGGCTGTGTATTAGATACCAGAGGAGATTAGTAAGACAGTTTGTAACCTTAGGAAGCTTACATACAGTTCAGCTAAGTTTAGGTTCAATTAATTAAGCAACAAGCATTCATTAAACATTTACTCTTTGCCAGGTGAGGCACTAGGTGGCTCAGTGGATAGAGTTCTGGGCCTGAAATCAGGAAGATTTATCTTCTTGAGTTCAAATGTGACCTCAGACACTTCCTAGCTGTATGACCCTGAGCAAGTCACTTAACTTTGCCTCAGTTTCCTCATCTGTAAAATGAGCTGGAGGAGGAAATGGCAAACCACTCCATATCTTTGTCAAGAAAACCCCAAAGAGGATCATGAAGAGTTGTACACGACTGAAATGACTGAAAAACAACATACACCAGGTCAGTAGAATATATGGAGGGGAGGAATGTAAAGATGGGAAAGGGCCAGGTTGTGAAGAGGTTTAAATGCCCCAAAGAGGAGTTTAGATTTCACCCTGAAGGTCAGAGGGAACCACTGAAGTTTATCGAGTAGGTTCAGGCTCCTGCCCTGCCACTCCGTGCAATTTTGGACAGGCCACTTAACTTCTGGGTGTGAAAAAGGATCTACATGGTTTTTTTGGACATGGCTAATGTGAGGGTTTCCTTTGCTTTACTATATATGCTACAAGATTTTTTTTTCTTTCTTAGTGGACATGGGGGGAAGGGGACGGAAAGAAATTAAATGCTTATTAATTGAAAATTAAATTTAATATTTTAAAAAAGGAAAATGATCATTTGAGTATCATGGTAATGAGAGAACAGAAGTCTGTCTTCTCTGTTGGCTTACTTTTCTAAAAACATATTTTTAAAAATTTTCTTTTTTATTATGAGCTTAATAATTATCTACAAACATAAAAATTTCATTATAAGGAAGACCAAAAAAAAAGAGTTCTGTTATGTACAGTTGTTTAAAGTGTACTTTAAATTGAACAATGTTGTATTTTTAAAAAATTGATGGATAGTTTGGTTTTTCCCAATGCAAAGTATACTATGGACCAGCAAAATATCTAAATTCTCTACTTAAGATTGCTACTATTACATAGATATAAAATGCATATGTATACATAAGTATTTACTAAAATGTTTAGTAAAAAGAGCAAAAAAAATTTTTTAATTTATTTTATCACTGAAATAAGCTTCAAATAGAGCCACAGTAGAAATTATATTTAAAGAGTGTGACCAGGGGGCAGTGAGGTGGTGCAGTGGATAGAGCACAGGCTCTGGAGTCAAGAGGAACTGAGTTCAAATCCAGCCTCAGACACTTGATACTTACTAGCTGTGTGACCCTGGGTAAGTCACTTAATTCCAATTGTTTCACACACACACACAAAAACAGTGACCTCAGAAAAACTTCAAAAATGTTAAAGGATGAGGCCTTTGTTCGAGATTTTGACCTTCTCATTGATAGGTAGGAATTTCCTCATGGATATCTTTGGGATTTTGATTCATACTTTAATGGGGGCTTGGCCTGGGTACCCATTCACAGTCTTTTGAATGGTCAGGGCTATTGTAGATCTGAGCTTTACCTAGTACTTGGGCCAATAAAAGTGGAAGATTAGAGAGAAAGAAATAAGGGGAGGAGGAAGGGAAGAAGCATTTATAAATCACCTACTAAGTTCTAATCACAGTGCTAAGTGATATGCAAATGTCTCATTTGGTCCTCACATGGCTTTACCACCTAGCTGCCTAAAAGGGAGCAGACAGATCCACAGGGGCTGGAGAGAGTGCTGAGCATTATTGTGGACCGAGAGCAGTTTCCTGTGTATGGAGAAGCTGCCTGTCCCCATAGCCCTGTGCAGAGAACTCATCAGCCCCTCAGACTCATTGGGCAAGGCCTGTGAGGAGAGGCAGTGGCAGAACCTCCCAGGTGCTCCCAGAGAAGGGAAAGCACTTGGGTCAAGTAGAGAAAGGAACCATATTGCTAGAGAGATGGCAGCAGCCATGGACAATGGAAGAATGGTGAGAGACCCTTAACCCCAACCTTCTGAGGGAGTGGCTAGAATTCCTGGTTGAACCTAGTCTATCTACTTGGGAGGGAGAGTTCCTGGACAGTGTCTACTGGAGAGAAGAGCAACCACTGACCAGCTGAAGGAACAGCGAAGGACAAAGGGATGATGTGAGTGTTTAAACCTAGCTCTTGCTTTCTTGTTTTGGTGAATTATTTGGATGATACTGGTCTGATGGGAAAGGGGATGGCTCTTTGATAAGTCCAGCTGAATTTTTCTTCTCAAGAAGTCTCAACCCACAGGCCCCTGGCAGAAAGGTAGGAAATACCCGGGAGGAAGAAGGAACATCTTGCATTCTTGTAGGCTCTTTTTGTATTTTTGTATCTTTTCTTATAGGCCGTCTCGTAGTGCTTACACAGGAATGTGGCCTGTTTTATCCATATCTGTTGTTACCTAGTCATGAACTGTATTCTAATATTGTCAGGGGAGATCCTGGGTGGAGGCATGAGCCAAAAAGAATGATCTGTGAGAACCTTCCCCTCAATATGAAAGTGTAAACCCAGAGCTTGGGGCTCTGGCCCATGGGTTAAATATATTTAAAGACAGATACATAAATGTTATTGGAAATATGCATAATAATAATTGAAGACCGTTTGTGATTATTGCTCTTTCTCATCCATTCATTTTTCTGTCTTTGTAGTTAAAGATCTAAATTATTTCTTTGCTTTGCTTTTATTATTGTCAAAATAGTTTCTTTCTGACAGTAATTAAAAACACCCCACAAGTAAATATGAAGCCTTTGCAAGAGGTTTCTCAACTAATGAGCACTTTTAAAAGGACTCCTGTATTGTTTTATTTTGAGAGATTTTTGTTTTAAAATGACTGACTGATTGATTGGATTAGATTGATTTGTTTTCTAATTCTGATTGAGAAAGCTTTGCCGGATTCTAGCTTTCCTGCAACAAAACAGCTCCGTAAATAATACCTTATGATTTTTGTGAATTCTTCTTTAATCTAGGCCGAGCAATGAATCCAATTTTAAAATAATCTACTTTAAATCTTTTTTTTTAATATGGATAACTGAATTCTGCTTTATTTTAATGGTCATGTGTAGGTAAATCTGAAATATTTGATTTGTGGTTACTTTTTTTAATAAAATGAAGCAACATCCCTTTTATTATTTTCTACACATTAAAAATTTGATTGATATTTCTTTTTATATTCCCTTCATTTTCATATCTATCCATCCTTCTCACATGCCCTAGCTAATAAGTATCCCTTTTAACAAAGAAGAAAGAGGGAAAATTTTTTGGGAAAAATGACCAACACATTATCCATGTTTGATTGGGTGTCACGTACCCATAGTCCTCCCCCTTTGCAAAGAGGTTAAGGTGTTCATTTTCTCACCTTTTCTCTAGGGCCATGTTTGATCACTATAATACTGCTTTGGGGCTTCTTTGAACTTGTCCATCATGCCTTTCTTTCCTAGGAAACTCATTATTGGAAAATCTCATTATCCTGAAAAATTGAATCTGCCCAGTCCTCACATCTCAACAGTACTCTCTGCCACTCTTGTCGAACCCTTTGACTGGAGGGCAGGGCCATGAGCTTCAGGGCCTCTGTTTAAGAAAGGGGCTCAAGACAGTCTTCTCGTTTCTTACCAGCTACACTGCTTTTGAATATCTCCATCTCAGGTATGTCCCTTCCCCAGAACCCTCCTTTTTTTCGCTTCCTTTTTGTGTGTTGCCTTCCCCCATTAGACTGTAAGCTCCTTGAGGTCAGGGAAGTGTCTTTTTTTTAAAAAAAAATTATATTGGTATCCCTAGTGCTTAGCGCAATACTTGGCACATAGTAAGTGCTTTAAAAATGTTTATTGACTGACTTGACAAGAACACTCTTGTTTCATTTTTTTCCCCTCTTTCCATTTACATTGTTAGTCGTTATATATACTATTTTCTTGGTTCTGTTTATTTCATTCTGTATCAGTTCATATCTTTTCATGTTTCTCTGATCTTCATCATTTCTTATGGAGCAGCCTACTCAACTTAAAATCCCTCTGACACAACTTTTTTTTTGAATGTGGCATTATATCTTCTGCCTTGGTGCTTTTGCAAGGACTGTCTCTCTTTTTCACAATTTACTTGCTCATCATTTCTGCCTCTGGGAATCCTTAGCTTACTAAAGGCCTCAGCTCAGATACTTCCTCCTACAGAAAGTAATTTCTTATTCTTTGGTTGCTAGTATTCTCTCTTTCCTCATATTATTTGGTATTCCTCATATTACTTGGCATAAACTTATCTGTTTTCTTTTTGCATGCCTTTAGCAGAATTAAGCCTCTGAAGAATGAGGATTATTTTCCTTTCTTTTTTTTCTTTCTATCTCCATTGACTATCACAAATACCTAGCAGGTATTTCAGTTTTTTTTTTAATTGAATAGTATTCATGTTGTGCAATAAGGCAGCATGGAAAAAGCCATGAATTCTAAGTCAAGGGCATATGATTACACACCCTAATTCTGCCACTTACTTGTTGTGTGACCTTGGACAAGTCACTTCCCTAGATTTCAATATCCTCACCTGTAAAATGAGAAGGTTGGATTAGATGATAGCTGCAATCCCTTCTCATTCTAAATCTTATGACTTTTTACTAAAAATTCCATGAACAAATTTTTAAACACAAGGCTATAATAATTAAAAGAACAAAATGACACCACTAAAAATGAACGTGTTCTACTGCCTGCTGGTGGTCACTCATTGAAAACAGATGTAAGAGTCATGGTGCCTGGGCAGGTGTGAAAAGTAACTAACCCCTCCCACACAGATCAATGTGTCATTGGTCACCACAGTCTTCCTCGCAGGAAATTAATGGAAAAGGAGAGTCTGTTCAGAGGAACAGCTTTGACTTAGGGTGTAGGTTACCTTTTTGTGTGAATAGTTTATTACATTTTTTTAGATTTTAAGAAAACAAGAAATGTTACCTTTGATAATAAAAGCTTCATCAAAAAATTTCCTCTGGATCCTTTGCCAATCAGTGGACCAGCCATTAGGAAATTCTGATCTAGTGAGAGAGCATTAGATTAAGAATCAGAAAACTTGGTATTAGTCTGTACTACTCCACTAAAAAGCTGTGTGAATTCAGGTAAATCATTTAACCTCTCTGTGCTTCAGTTTCCAAATTTATTTTCAGGATATGATAAAACTTTCCATGCCTGTACAATAAGGCTGCTGTGGAGAATTAATGAGACTGAATGTGAAAGCATTTTGTAAAATTAGAAAGCATTCTATACAAAGATACTAGACCTCTGATTTCATTAATATAGGGAATTCCTGGCCAAGGAAATTCCCTCTAGGAGTGTAGGTCAGCACCATCTCTGCAACCTGTAGTCTTAGAGAGTTTTCTAGAGCAGTTTTAAGCGACTTGCCCCAGGGCACATGGTATGTGTGAGAGGCAGGGGTTGAACCCACATCTTCTAGGCTTTACCAAGAGCTCCCTCTGCAATATACTACACCATCTTTGTCACAGTTACTAAAGCAGGGTCTACTACGATGTATGAACTATATTGGATTCTTCCCTTTCCTTTGTCTACCAGATTTAGTCACTAAATCCTGCCTTTTTTTTCCTTCAAAATACTGCTCATACTAATACCCTCTTCTCCATTCACATTGTCCCCACCTTAGTCCAGAACTTTATATTACCACACCTAGGCTCTACCACTGGAGAAACCTATACCCTGAAGCCCTGTTCTCCTGATTAGTGACTTCTTCCCAGGGACTACCATTTTAGGAAGAAACCCCACCATAATTTATCTCACTCATAACTAACTCAGCTCCCCACTAGCCATACCATGCTTTCCATCTTCACTATATGTGCTGTCTTCTCTCATTAGAATTGTAAGGAGTCTTGTCTGGGCATGCTCAGATCACCTAACATGGAGGCACCCTGAAGAGACTTGCTTGAGCATGACCAGAGTGCCAGTTATAGAGGTCCTCTTCACCGCCTACTGAGTAGGTGGGGATGACCTTCCTCGATTGGCTATGTGGCCAAAGGGACTTCATCTTTAAAACCAGCCAGACCAAGACACTGCTCTCTTTCTGGTCCATATTCTTTCCTGCCTGCTGCATGCTCATAATCCAAGGTGCCTGTCTGCCTCAGTCTCTGCAGTCATTGCTCTACCATGAGGAACTCAACAGGTTTTTCTCCTTTGTAATACACAATAGCAGAGACAAAATTAGCATAGGGATTTTCTGATTTGTTCCCCTTAAATGTCATAGCTTTAGTTTGTATATATTTACACCAGGTAATATCTGGCTTTACCCTTATGAGGTTATTCCCTGCCACTTCAACTATTCCTTTAGACTATCCGTTAGTCTCATCACTCTGTCTGGTTCAGGGGTCTTTCAGTGTCCCAGATAGGTCTTGCACATCCCACCCAAATGTGTTCTTCTGGGGAACGTAGCCATGTCCTACGCCATGTTCATGCCTATGGTGCTTGTCTATCACAGGGAGTAGGGCTTCAGTCTTACTCATTGGTGAAGTGGAATTCCTGTATTTAATTTTGACATTCAGTCTGTCTGTAGGAATGCTGCCTTTGATTAGAAGGGGTCCTACATCTTCAAGCAATTCCTCATCCTCAAGAGGGTGGACAAGTCTGAAATTCCCAATTATATTTCCATGGTCAAAATTTTCAGAACTGACTAGAAAAATTTCCTGAGGCATCTTACTTGCTTAACATCTGTGGCCTTAATTATACATTCTTGCAATCCTTTCATTTTTCTGCCTAATATCCTAATGTCCATCTTAAGGTCTGGTTCAGCTCCTGATATTCAGAAACCTCTATCCTTTTCAATTGCAAAAGCAAGATCATACTCCCCCCAACCCCTATTACTTTAGATTCCACATTTTCTAGAGATTGTTCCAAACATGCCCTTGTTAATACATAAATATTAATGTAATTGATAAATGTAGAGCATTACAACAATAATGGTTTATTGGATTAGTATACTCTTCGTAAGCAATACAATGGCACAACAAAAGATGAATTCAAATCATGAAAACAGTATCCATGATTTTTTCATGTATCATGGGATGGCAATTAATTATATATACAGTAGCATTCAGATTTTAAAAGAAATGCACCATATCAGTAAATTTCAGCAATTGAATAACAGTATTTTCATGAAGCCAAGGCAATTTGGATAAGCTTGTTTCACAGCCAAAAAAACCTCTCCAATTAAACAAACAAAAAATTACATAATAAAACCATTCTAGGATTCAAGTAGGAGGTCACAAAGGGTCAGGGCTGAAATGACCAAACAAGAACAAAAAGGATTCAAGTAGGAATAAACAAAATTATCTGTTACACTAAGAAATTTTTTTTTCTTTTAAATGCAAGCAAAATATGCTTTCCAGAATGGGAAGACAAAATACCCTTCTGGGATAGAATTGACAACAGCAAACAAGCAAACAAACAAAACTTGAAACTTTCTAAAACAAAGTTTCCCAATCACTCAGACAGTTTGTAAGAGGCAACACCCATTCAGATGCAAAGGACTAGGTAAACAAAGAGGGTGGCCTCAGGGTTCCTCAGCTCACACACACACACACACACACACACACACACACACACACACACTGACAAATCAGTGTAGGGGGAAAAATCCTGTCTTCAAAAATGTTCACAAAATTGCTAGCATACAAACTGTACGAACTGTACATTTACAAACTGTAAATCAAGCTGTCTGTAGAAAACAATTCCTATTTAAATTCATTTTGACCTGAAAACTATAAACAAATCTAAAACAGCGGGCCTTATAGATCAGAAGGCTGAAGCTTTCAGTGCCCATTCAATAAAAGCCTGAGAAAATCTGGGTTAAAGGGTTTACTTAAGTAACCTAATCCCTTCCCCTACCCTGGAGACTAAGGTGGTTTGGGGAGCTGTGATTAGTTCCCCACCAGTTATCAGTTAAGGGGTTAAGTTTGTATATTTGTTATTACCTTTTGAAGTAAAAGTAAAAGCAAAAGCTAATTTGACTATTAGTGGCAAATGTAACGGGTTCAGGAGACCAACCCTACATTTGGGGGAATAGCTTCAGTGAGGGATAGAACCATTTACAGAGAGCCTAGATATGTGCAAGCCCCTTAAAGTTACTAGATAACCTTGGGGGAAGGTTGATCTCTTCCTTTCTTGCCTCCACCTACCTAAATACAAATCATCCTTCAATTTCAGCTCAAATTCTACCTTTTCCATAATGTTTTTTTTCCTAACTAGAGCATATGTTTTGAGTGGTTAGGGGCCTGAGTTCACATAATCCAATACCTTGATTTTATAGATGAGGAATATGAGGAGACCCCAGAAGTAAAATGACTTGTCTAATATCACACCGGTACTCAAATATTTTAGGCTGGGATTTGAACCATAGTGTTTACTCTACTCCAGTGTGCTTACCACTGGGCCGTGATACTTTTAGCAAGGTATAATCTTACTGTGGAAACATCCTGGAAGATTATCTAATTCAACCTCCCATTAGTGTAAGGAATCCCATGGACAATATCTCTGACTGTTTCTGCTTGAATACTTCCAGAACCCAACATTTCACTACTCACTAACAAAACAACACATTCCATTATTGAGGCAATGTGGTATGAGGGAATGAGCTTGGCATAAGGAAATATGGATTAAAATCTTAGTTCAGATAATTACTATGGGTGATACAGAGACAACTATTTAACCTTCTGGGCTAAGTTTCTTCATCTAAATTAGGGATAATAATAATTGTTTTAACTGTATCACTGGGTCACGAGGAAATGATTTTTCAGACTTTGAAGTGTTACATAAATGTATCAAAAATAAATGGTGGGCAAATCAAACTGTTATCTGCCTCCTTATAATTTCCATTCAATGGTCCTAATTCTGGCTTCTGGAGAATTACAGAACAAGCTTGCTATGCCTCCCAGGTAAGGACCCTTGAAATTACAGATACATGCCTCCCCTTCGTCCTTTTTCCTTCTTCAGGCTAAACATCTTCAACTTTTCAGATATTCATCATGTGACATAGTTTCTAATCCCCTTAATATTCTAGTTGTTTTCCTTTGGGCATGTTTTTTCCAGTCTGTCAATCTCTTTCTTAAAATGTGAAACCACTAACTGAATGCTCTAGATATTATCTCACCCAATGAAGAGCATTCTAAGAGCATTGCTAGTTTTACTAGTTTTATAGATGAGGCAAAGGGCTGGGAAGGTGCAGGAATGAGTTCAACCTCTCCCTACCTTAATTTTCCCATCTGTAAAATGGGGCAACTAGGTGGCACAGTGCATAGAGCCCTGGTCTTCAAGGCAGGAAGGATCATTTTCATGAGTTCAAATCTGGCCTCAGACACTAGCTGTGTGACCCTGGACAAGCCATTTAACCCTGTTTGCCTAGTTTCTTCATCTGTAAAATGAGCTGGAAAAAGAAGTAGCAAACCACCCTAGTATCTTGGGGTCATGAAGAATTGAACATGACTGAGCAACATGAAGTGGAGATATTAATGTCACTTACCTCACAGGATTGTTGCCAGGATTAAATGAGATAAATGTAGATCACTTTGCAAATCTTAAGACATTATAAATGTTAGCTAGTATTATTTCTCCAGTCACTAGTCTTCCTTTTTTGAATTTCCAGAGCATATTTTGACCGTACAACACAATTTTGCACTGAAATGTGTATTGTCTTGTATTACTTCTACTAACTAAAGCCTGAGAAATCTTTGCTTGAATACTTCTGTGCACAGGAAGCTCAGTATTTGACAAAACACCTCATTTCATTAATGAGAGCAAGAAATATTGGAAAGGGGGGAACTAGGTGGCACAGTGGATATAGCACTGGCCCTGGAGTCAGGAGGACCTGAGTTCAAATCTGGCCTCAGACATATAACACTTACTAGCTGTGTGTGACTCTGGGCAAGTCATTTAACCCCAATTGCCTTAATATATATATATATATATATTGGAAATATATATATACATATAGGATATATACATATACATATACACACACACACACACACACACACACACATATATATATATATATATATATATATATATGAAAAAGCACAGTATTGGAAAGAGTCAGAGGACCTGAGGTCAGGTCCTGCTTCTGCTCCACCTACTTGTGTGATATCAGACATGTCTCTAAACCTCAGTTTCCTCACCTGCAAAATGGGAATAAGAAATGTTTGCTCTACTCAACTCTTGTTGTGAGCAAAGTGTTTCATAAGATACAAAGTACTGAATTTATATCACAAAGGAGTTATCTTAATTATCAAAATCTGTTTTCTTTGGGGCTGTAAATTCCTTGGGGCCAGGAACTCTCTCAGTTTGGTTCTTTTCTCCTGGTTTGAATACAATGCCATAATGGATGTTTTCATGATCATGCAAGATAACAGATCTCAGCAGTATCAGGAGCAGATAGGCTAGGCCCAATCAGCTTAGCTTGGTATTAAATTTGTTTCTGATAGACAGGGCTAGCCAAACTTGTAATTGTTAAACCCAACTGCAACAGTTGGACCATTTTGTCTCTACAAGTGGAGAAGCCATTCACTAAATGGTACTCTGGTGGCTTGACAGGGTTAATGTAGCTCATTTATAAACAAGGAAATGAACTATCATTATCTGACTTATTAAGTGGTTTAGAATATGTGGAACTTACAGAAGGACATTTCTTAGGGGAAGTATTTTTGAATAAGGATGAATTTTCTTACTAATCCAAATAAACAATTTTAGAACTTAAAAATCGTCATATGTCCCTAGAACACCCTAACAGTCCAAAAGAAAGCTTGGCTGGTCTCAGAGAAGGTAGCCAAAATTTGACCTTTTTTTTTTTTGAGAGTTTTGAAAGCAAAACACTGAGTTCTCCTCTCCTCCATTAAAAAAAACCAACACAAAACCAACCAACCAAACAAACAAAAAACAATTGCATGCCACATAACCAGGGGTTGGGGAACTGTCTGGAGATGATCTTTTCTCAATGAGCGCTCTCTGCTTCCTGGGCCCTCATGGGATTTACTCCATCTGTGCTGGGCCCCAGAAGGAGGAGGTGGCTTGTTTTTGTGCAGCCTGAAAATGACAAACAAACCTCCATATTACTGTTCCCACAATTACGGAATGATGACAGGTTAGCCAACTTTCCTGGGTTAAGGATAGAGAATCCTTGGGCCCTGGGAGCTGATCTAGGAGTAGGGGAAGATAAGCAGGCTGGGAGGCATTACCAGAAATCTAGGAGTAGTGTTCGCCACCCCCACCCTCTGCCACAATTAAAAAAAAAAAAAGGAACCTGGAGAACAAAATGTTAATGTGAGGCCAGACTTCTTTATAGGTGCTCACAGAATGTAGTTTGATTGATGAACCGAAATTCATTAAACTTAGGAACAACTTTCTCTTCCAGTGTTTATGATATGAGATCTGAAAGGGAGCCTTAGAAATCATTGAATCTAACTGTCATAGGGTGACTGAATTCTCTGATTCCATTTGGAAGAACTGGTCTTTGCACAGCCCTGTATACCTATTGTTTATGAGGCCACCCTTCCCTGTAAAAAGGGCCTGTGGCTGTGACCAAGCACAATTAGATCTGGTTACATCTTCATGGGCCAGTAGCTCAGGAAAACCATTTGAGCTGCAGTTAAAATGAACCCATGGGTGAAGTGAAAAAGATTGCATGGTGTAGTAGATAGTTACATGCTGGCTGTGTGACCTTGTACAAGTCATTTAACTTCTCTGTGTCCCAGGCAACTCTCTCGGATCTGTTGGTAGAAGGGATTTCCACACTTGGAAGATCCCCACATGAATGAAGTCCACAATCTGAGCAGAAAAAGGTCAAATGTTAACAGTCAAGAAATTTAGAGGTGCCCCATTTGAAGGAGAAAATAAATCAGGGTGCATCCAAATTGAGCTAAAATTGGTAACTTAATGAAATAAAATTAAACATTAGGCCTAAAAATATTTCAAGACACCTTTCCTTCCCTCTTCCTGTCAGCCTTTTTATGGTTCCCAGGAGATAGATAGGGGTGGGGAATGTTTTTGGATGGTCCTTACATTCTCTTAGTCTGGTAATATGGGCGAAGAAAAAGAATGGGAAATGAGTTCAGGGCAGGTGGGTGTGGATGTGAACTGAATGTAATTTTTGTGAGCATGTTAATTTGGAAAACTATTTTATCTTCAGAGCTTCCCAAGGATTGTTCAGCTTTTGGGTGAGGGCATTAAAATGTGCCTCCCCATGTTCTTCTAATGTAAGATCTGGACACCAATTTCAGGAAATTCTGTTTTTTTAATTGAAATCTACCCTAACTACTCCCTTTAGGTTCAAAACACTTTCCTTCACAATCATAAAAGAGAGTGACAATCTATTTTCTTAAAGATCAGTGGGCATATTTTTGAAAAACATGTATTGACAATCTCAGAAAAAGAAAGACATTTAGCCAGATCTCTGCTGCTCTGTCTTCTGCATTTCTATTACTGCTGATGCCATTGGAGAGAAAATAGTGTCTTTCTTCCTTAAGGTACTTTTTAGTCTTGTTTTATTTCCCATCTGAAATCACAACACTACATTTGTGACATCACTGGAGTTGCTGTGGAAATGTTTATGTCACAGAGGATTATGACCTCAAGTGGGGAATTTGCAAGAGGAATAGTTGAACTCTTGGGAAAACAGATATGTTTGCATAAAAATGTACAGCATATGGAAAAATCAGGAAAAAATGTGTGTTCTATTTATCTTCAAGATATCTCCCCAAGTTTCCTCCTGGAGGTGCAATTGTTTGTAAGAGCTTTTTCATGTGAACACAGTAGTTTCTCTATTTTATTTATTGTTCGCACCTTTATGGAAAGTGAAAGGCCAAGAGGTAAGGAAGTTGTCGCTGCAGATGTTACTTTCAGCTACCCACTTATTAGGAGAGAGAGGCAGGGTTGGTCTTAGAATTCTGCCTCAGGAAAATGGTCATATTATTCCTATCTTTAAAAAAAATATTCTAAGAGGGGGCTCTATTTAACAAATCTCCTTACATAACACTGACTGGAACTTAATGGAGAAGCTTAAGACATTAAAAAAAATATTTTCATGTTATTTTTACTGTTAAATCAACAGAATGCCAAACTGGAGATGGAAAAGACCCATTAAAGCCATCTAGCCTTTCTCCCTGCTGGGGCAGCATTGTTCCCTAAATCTACTTTCCAATTCTCTGCCTAGCCTAGTTTGATGTAGCATAGACTTAGCTTAACTACAGCATACAGGGGAAAAATGAAGTGGGGTTTAATTTGGGATGGGAGGTATTAGGGCTCGGAGGGGGGCGTCGGCCGCTGCATAAGTAAATTGGGCAGTGGGGTGAGGGGAGATAAAAAAACCCGACGTATTAACTGTGTAAAATCACATCCCCGAGGGAGGGAGGCTCTGTCTTGTCCATGAAAAGCGAACAGCACAAGAAGGCATCGCCAGAATTAAAAGTCTTTAATGAGAGTCGAATGAAACTCGAATTTGGAGGGAGAGGGAAGGGGGAAAGAGATCTGGATCCCAGGGGCAGCAGGAAAAGCACCTGTGCGTCCTACCCCTCCCCCGACTCTTTCCCTTCTCCGTTCCCCCCCAACCCCCAGCCCCCAGCTCGCCCCCGCCCCCCAAAGCCGGTGCAGCAGCAGGTCCAGCACGCGCCCCACTAGTTCCCTTGCGCAGCCTGCCAGCCTTGGCCCGGAGGGAGGGCGCGGGGGGGGGTGGGCGGCAGTGGGGGGATGTAAAGGTCGTGCGGCTGTGGGTGATTTAGTAGCAGGGTCTGTAGTACAGGCTGTCCCCAGCAGCGGAGTCAGTGCGCCCCACGTGACGGCTCCGTCTTCAGGCTTTGGCTCTTCGGTGAGCTCCACAAACAGACGCACATACACACACGCACACACACATACACACACTCTCTCTGCTCTCCATCCAGTCTCTCATTTCTCTCCCTTCCTTATCTCTTCCCCTCCTCTCTCTCCCTCTGAATACACACACGCACGCACACACACACACACACACACACACACACACACACACACATACAGACACAGACACACACACAGACACATACCCACCCGTACCGGCAGCAGCGGCGGCGGCAGCAGCCCGGCAGCAGAAGTCAGGGCAAACCTCTAGGTTCGGTCTTTAGTAACGGCAGCATCAGTAAAAATCCCAGGAAGGGAGAAGAGTTGAGAGGTTCCTTTTGCATTTCTTTTCTTTTCCTTTTTGGAGAGATTTTTTTTTTGTTGTGTTGGGTTTTTTTTCCTCCCCATTTTGTTTGCATCCAGAGGATGGCAGGCTGCGGGCTATCGGAAGATGCCTTCTTCTCCTCTTTCTTTTACAACTACAGCTCCTCCTGGGAAACCTCCTACAACCAGGTAAGAGCCCCGTGGCTTGATGCTGTTTCTTATCTCTCTCCCGTACCCCCCTCCATCCCGGTCCCCTCCTTTCCTCCCTGTCGCGAACCCACTTAGCACTCCACGGGGATGCAAAAGGCTGGAGAGGGAAGTGGGGGGTGGCGGCGGCGAAGTGGGTTGCTCAGTCTGTGTATGTGTTTCTGCAAAACGGAACGTCGTGGAAAGGGAGATAGGAACGATAGCTTTCCAATCGCGATGGGTCTTTCTTGCCCCTCCCTCCCCCGCCCTCCCCAATCTTCTATCAATTTCACAACCTCTTCCCCCCTCCCTCCTCTTAGTAACCCCTCTCCCTCCCCAGCGAGATCCAGAGGATGGAGCTGGTGCGTTACCCCGAACAACTCCAGGCACAACAAGGCAACTCAAGCGAAACCTCTGAAGTCTCCTTCGGTGCTTTTTGCCCGTTCTTCCTTGCTGCCTGGTTGCCTGTTAGTTGGGTCCTGGAGTGGGTGGGTGGGATCCATGATCTAAGATCCAAGACTTGCTGGCAGTGGAACCTCTCCCCCTTTCCCTGTCCCATTCCCGCTCCCCTCCAGCCCGCAAACCGTTTCTTTCCCATAAAATGGCTGCATATGCAAGTAAAGCATCCCTAACCCGTCTGGGTGGGAGTAGTTGAAGGCTTCTCTCTACGCCCCCGCACCTATCCCCCTCCTACCCCCACTTAACTTTGATGACTGTGCAATGCAGTCTGGCTGCATCCCTTCCTCAGGAGCTGCTCTCTGCCTCTAGGTGTACATGTCAGTCTGCCTTGGGGGGTGCCGGGAGAGGGCAGAGTCGTCGAAGTGAGAGGGGATACGGTGAAAAAAAAGGGGGGTGAGCAGGCAGACGGGGTGTACAAACCGGGTGGGTACCTGGAGGAGAGAGCAGGGTGGATCGTGTCTCCTGGTGTGAAAGCTATTCTGGGAGCCTAGGAGAGAGCCCGAGCGGGGGGGGGGGGGCTGTGGAAAAAAGCCTTTTAATTAAGTAACTGTTGTAGTCTGCTGCCCCCACTGCTTGTTTGGTGAAAGTCTCCAGGCATCTGTCATCTGTAAACTACACGGTGAAGTAGAGAGGGAGGGGACAAGGTAGGGACCTGAAGGGAGGTAGAGGAAGTGTGAGTGAGTGAGAGTGTGTGTGTGTGTGTGTGTGTGTGTGTGTGTGTGTGTTGGAGGGGTGGAGGGAAGAGAGCTGGCGAAGGGAAAAGTTAAAGCCTTAGGAAAAAAAAAATTAAGGAGAGATGCTGCGTTCAACTTGCTAGGCAGCAACGTGCCGCCTGCTGGAGCGGCCTCCAGCGCGTGGGATTCCCAGGTCAGGTGTCCGCGTGCCTGTCAGGCGGAGCGCGCACGGGCCGAGGTGTGTGTGTTGTGCGTGCGTGCGTGTGTATGTGTGTGTATGTGTGTCGGTGTGCGCGCGTGCGTGTGTCCGTGCGCGCGTGCGTGCGTGTGTATGGGCCACAGGGGACCAGGGTCGGGGGGGGAAGCCGCGACGACTGCTAGGAGGAGAGCTCGCCACCCTTGCCCAGTAGCCCGCGGGGATGGCTTATCCCCCTCGCGCGGTTGCCTCGCTCGCTGTACCTCTCCTCTTGGTGAGCAGCGTGCTCTGCTGAGCTCATGGAAAAACGTGCAGTCTTCTTTATCCCAACGGCCCCCACCCCCTCTCCTTCCACCCCCAGCACACCAGTTTCCAGGAAACTGAAATCCCCAAACTAGCAGTTGCCAGTTTAAGGTTTCACCTCTATAGCGGGGGATCAAGAAACCACACACTGCCACGGGAGTTAATAATACATAAAGCCGGCCGGGGGAGCCTTGGAGAATTCTCCTTGCAGCAGAAGCAACTAGCAGCCCCAGACAGGCAGCAGTGCCAATGCCAATGCTGCCGCGGCTGCCGCCGCCGCCGCTGCTGCCGGAGAGGGAGGAGGGAGTCTGAACAGCGTCTTCTTTTTATTCCTTGGGGAAGGGCTGGGGGAAGTTTTAGAGTTCCGACCCATGTGTGCCCTTAAACAGCCCAATAAATATTGAACTTTAGTGTGTGGGATTTGAAGCATATGAGCAAGCGGGTGGAGAGAGGCAGAGAGGCAAATCTGTTAGTAGAAACTTGGAAGGCACTTGATGTCTGGCAGAAGCCTTGATGTTGGCTTGGCCGACCCTGTAGTTGTGCGGGATGGAGAGGCGGGGAAAGAAAAAAGATGCGTGTTCTTTGTGGGGTGTGGGGTGGGTAATGGAAAAAGCTCCCTAGAGTACACAGAATTGAAGGGGGCTAGCGGAAGGGAGGCTTGTAGGGTTGTCACTTGGTTTTGCTTATTAGCAGCAGAACTGTGTCTCCGCCCCACCTCCCCGGGTTCGTTCTCTTAACTTCCCCTATCCTGCTCCAAATAGAAAAACAATTAAAAGATTTGCAAAGCCTGCCGTTCCGAGCGTGTGCAGTGTGTGTCGTCTGTGGGTCTTTCTTGGGCTGGTTTGCTATAGACCTAACATGAGTCAGAACTAGCCTTGCACGCCGTTAGGACGTTCTCCTATTGAAAACCACGGACTGTCAAAATCAGAAATCGTGATTCCTCAGCAGCGCCACGCGCCCAACTAGTCAAAGAACCAGATGCATTATGATAAGTTTACAGTGTGTTGCCTGTGGCCTGCACCTGGTGGCCCTGGGTACTCCTACTTTAGAAAAGGCAGGGAGTGGAGAAAACATGTCAATGACACATGAGATGGCACAGAATTACAATTATATAATGTTCTATATACGTTTGAAAAAACCTGAGATGTAAAGAAACGAGGTATTTGAAAGATTTTACGAAGGGCTGTTGTCTGATTCTGCAATACTAGCAATCACTTGAAACCTCCTTAGAAACCAAAGGAAGTGGGTAGGATGAAAAAAAAAGGGGGGGAGGATAGAAGGGAAATAGTGGAGAAGGGGAAGGAGAAAGAGGAGAAAAGGAAAGATTTTTTAAAAAAAGAAACATTAAAAAAAGATTTAAACCAGTTCCATTTTTATAAAGTTAGTTTAACAAGATTTAGGGGGAAATCACTCCTTCCCTAAATTTAAATATGTATTTTTTTTGGAAAATGTTCATATTGAAAATAAAAGCAGATAGAATTAGTGAAAGGCCTGCAGGTGTTGCCTTTTGGGTCTTGTTGGCTCACGGTAATATTGGAAGGTATATATTATTGCTACTGCAGTTTAATTGTATGGTGGGGAAAGGAACATTATTTGAAATATTGATTTTTTTTAAAAAATCGGATTGTGTGAACTTTTAAGATAAAATACAGAAACAAATGAGATACTTGCATCATTAGGGAGAAGACATTGACATATTGGAGAATGTCTATAGGGTAATGCAAGAAGGTAAACCTACTAATTTTTTTTTGTAGGCACTAAACACAGGCAAGATCAGAATGTTCAGCACTAAGAAATAGGTGTTCCTGTGTGTGTAAATGTGTATGTATGTATGTGGGTGTGCATATATGTCTGTGTGTGTGTATAATACTTTATTGATCTCTAGTTTGCATTTTCATTAATCCTCATTAGACTATGAGAAACATAATTTTAGCTGCTTGGATGCAGAAAACATCAAGTTATGGTATGAAATTCTGTTTTAAAGCTTTGTCAGAGCTATTAAAGGTAGACTTGGCCTAAATTTTAAAGAGCAAGACTTATTCATGATTTTACCTGAAATGCTGCCCCCTCCCCCCAAAAAGCTTTACAAGTCTTTCGTTATGTCACTAAAAAAAGCAATGCTCTTCAAATAGAATTTATTTACTCTACTTCAATAAAAAAAAACCCCCACAACTTTGTAGTGTATTTGAGTGCTTAAGAAGGGAAGGGTTGACTACTAAAAAAAAAAAATCAAGCTTTTTATTTTCAGATCAATATGATGCATTCTCCAGATCTAATGCCATGTGAAAGAATCCTTTTTACAATATCAATAGCATCTCCACCAGAGCTCACTAAGACTGTCTCTTCCTGGCATCATAAGGCCTTTTGATTACTTTCATTCTCACAAAAAACCAAAACAAAACACCATGATTATAACACCTCTCAGCATAAATAAAACAAGTGAAAGAATAAAAAGACTTCTTTGTACACAGATAACTTAATTTCTTGATCATTTGAAATAAGCAAGACACTTTATTATTACTCCCAAATAAACTGCTTTTAATTTAGCTCTTTCAGTTTTTAATATGAAAATTTAATATTCAGAACTCAGAGTGTAGGTTTTGTCTTGTGGGAGGACTCTAGGATGTGATATAAATAAATTGCATCTATTATAGAAGAAAGGTTAAGCTTGGCATTTTTACTCTATGCCTGGATGGACCACCTGCCAAGTATTTTGAAACCATTTCTCAAAGTATCTGCATGCCATAGTTTTGCAGAATAATCAGAGTAAGAAAAGTAATGTAGTAAAAAAAAAAAAGGATGGATGATGCTGATTTAGAATTTATTTCTTGAATTAGAATCACCACCCTGCCCACCACCCCCACATACATAAAGAGTACTGGTAAAATGTTCCAATTCTCAGCAGTGTAAGGCAGAAAGAGACCCTCCTCTGAATTACAGTTTCAGACCTAGGGATGGCAGTACTGCAAGCTTCTTGGAAAGCTGTTTTTCCCAGTCACCTTTTACGTTGTACTTTCTAAGTATCCTGCAAGTCTTTTGTGCTGTTGCTGTCCAGCCTGAAGCTTCTATCAGGAAACTGACCTTCAAGCTGTCAGGAGTACATCTTGAGTGCTGATTGTTTTGGCCTGAGTAGTCAACAGATTTTAGTAGTTATTGTAGGTTCCCATGTACCAACCATCTACTGTCAGAATTAACTTTATACAATCAGCCAATCAAATCAGGTTATATATGATATCAGTACAGCCAGTTACAAAGAGAAAATCAGAGCCTCTTCATTTTGCACTATGCCAAGCAACTGGTTTGATTTTCACCCTCCTCCTGTCCTTTCATCCATTCCTCCTCAAAACCCCCTCCCCCCTGCCCTATCCAGGGACCAGATGTTTTGTCATCAAGTTTTGGAGAGCACTTACCCTACAGATTCAATTTGGGACCTTTTCCCGCCTCCTTCCTTCTGTCAAATTTCCCAAAGTAGAGATATAAAATGGCATCCTTGTGGGATGCCCACTATCTAGTCAGAGTAGGCAGTAGCTGTTTTGAATTAGACCCTGGACCTTTGTGAGCTAGGTACCTGTTCCTCTTTGTACTCACTCTATCTTTTCAAGCAGGGTAGAAGTTTCTATGTAAAATCCTTAATGGATGTGGGTGAGTTGTTGAAAGCTTGTGCTGACTGCCTGTTTTTTTTGGCTTGGCACGACTTCCATGAATATGGAATAGCCAAGGCAAAATCCAGTCCAGGGAGGAACATTCTTTTCCACCCAGTCCAAGTACTGTAAAGAATTCAATATGTATTTCCCCCCTCCTTTCTGGGCACATCACAATTCACAAAGCTGTGACAATATTTTGATTCATAGAGATGAGCCAGAATTTGGACTGTCCTGTCTTCAAAGTCTCTCTTCAGTCAGGACTCTTTGTTAAAATATGATCTCTTAAAATTCAGAAATATATGCATATAAACTGTACGTTCATACTTTAAAATCTTTTCTTTGTTCCTGCATATTTATGTGTTTTTAGGCAACTTTGTAATTCATTCAACATAGTAGGTGCTTAAGGAATGCATTTATGAACAGGCAGTTCATGTAGTTCATAAATTGGAGGAATGATCTGGACTGAGAAAAGGCTAAGTAAATTTTTGCATGCTGTTGGGTCAAGAAATTCTATAGCCAACCCCAAATTACCAATGCTATTCTAGTTCTGGGCCCATAGAGCTAGAAATATGAAGAAAAAAACAGATTTATATTTTGGTACAAGTGTATAATTTCTCTGATGTAGTCAGTCTCCCATTGTGCTAGCTTACAAATGTTGTTTTGCTTTGTAGAGCAAGATCTACGTAGATCTTGAGAAGCTAAATACGTTTGTAGTAATTAACTGTGCTACAATAAGTAGCATGCTTAGATCAAGTACACATCGATAAAGACAAATTTTGATGGTGTAACTTATTTGTAGACATTGTAAAATGAAGAAAATTTCCTCCCTTTTTTGGTAATCATGTCTGCCCATTTTAAATTTTTATTTTTTAAGCAACTATATAGGACTGAATTTGGAGTGAAAGAACCTAGGGTTATATCCCAGCTTTATCACTTAACGGTGTGTGTCACTGGGCCTTCACTTCTCTGGGCCTCAGTTTCTCTGTAAAAATATGGATTAGGTGCTTTTTAAGATTCCTGTTAGGGGCACCTAAGTAGTGGATAGAGTACCAGCCCTGAAGTCAGGAGGACCTGAGTTCAAATTCGGCCTTAGACTAAACACTTGATGCTTACTAGCTGTGTGACTCTGGGCAAGTCACTTAACCCCAATTGCAAAAAAAAAAGATACCTTTTAGCTCTTTCTCTGTATGATTTTGTGATCTTATTTTACCTAAAGCATAGTTCAGCCATGCCACTCCATTGCCCAAGAAGTTTTATCAGGGCCTTCTTGTCTGTACTGTAAAATTTGGATTCCTGTTTTGCATTCAAAGCCCTTTCCCAATCTTTCTGAAGCTGCCATCGTAGGTTTATTGCATGCTATTCTCTTTCATGCTGAGTTCAAATGCAACTGGCTTCCATGTAATTCCTAGCATACAGCATTCCATTTCCTATCTCTGTGCCTTTGAATAGGCTGCTTCTTCATTGCCATCACATAGAATCCCTAGCTTCCTTCCACAGTCAGCTCAGTGGGAGGGGTTCCCCGATCACCCACACCTACTTTGTACATAGCTATATACATGTTTTCTCCCCCAAACAACTGGTTTGATTTCCAGTCTCTCCCTGTTCTTCAGCTGCCCACACCCCCACTCCTTTAAGGTAGGAACAGATTCCTTTAGGTGCTTAAGGAATGAGTGTTGAGTGACTGAATGAGTGCCTTCCTGTGTACACTGGTTGTATCTTGTAGGTTTATAGCTGTTTATATATTGTTTCCTCTGTTAGAATGTGAGCTCCTTGATGCCAGGGGTCACATTTTTGCCTTTCTTTGTATCCTCAGTACTTAGCTCAGGGTTGGAGAACCTGTGGCCTCAAGGGCGGCCCTTTGACTGAATCCAAACTTCACAGAACAAATCCCCTTACTGAAAGGATTTGTTCTGTAAAACTTGGACTCAGTCAAAAGGCTGAACCCAAGCACATAGTAAGTACTTAATAAATGCTTGTAGATTGATTATGAACAATGCTATGTCTACTGAATTGACTTAAATCCTTTTTTCATTCCATTTGCATTGGCTGGTTTGTTGACTGAACCAATCAGTTTGATTGAGTTGACTGTTGAGAACAGAAGGAGCTGGTTTGGTTGCCCCATCTGGACGTAGCCTTAGAAAACATTTTTTAGTTTTAGATTTACTCTGACAAATAGGTGTGATTTAAGTGGAGCTACACATTCTCTATTTAGCCAGAATAACACAGATTATGGGGAAATGTCATTGATAAATACTTGCACAAAATTTGTTCTGCAGAATGAGTGGTTTAACATCGTAGACTCATATTACTGGGATGCTTACATAATTCTGGTATTGAGGAATATTATGGACTAAGCGTGTTATGGTAGGCATTTACTATAAGTAGATATGTTTCAGCTGAGATAATTTGAGCTGTAGTTTATCTATGCAATAATGAACTACATGGTAATAGTTTCTACTGTATTAAATTACTAGGTAACATTTGTGTCCATGATGAACTAATACCTTTTGGTAGTTCCAACATTATGTTATGATCTTCAGAAATATAGTTGTATGAAGGCGGAAAAAACCCTGTTAAATGTCAGTAGTTACAGCAAGGCTTTCTGGAAGAAGAGGGCAGAGAGTTCTTAGCTGGTTGCCCGTTCATGTGGCCCTAGCGGAAATGTAAAAGTGCAGGGTTTGCATTGGAATGAGAATGGGGTCACCCACCCTTTGTACTCATCATCAAGGAAGCAGGACTTTCTTCCAGAGAGACCATAGGAAATCAATGAGCACACTTTGCCAGTGTGGAGATAAATGTGTACTGCAGAGGGCATTAAATAAAAGGGCAGCAGTAAAATGATTTACTACATAAGGCAGTGTGACTTTTAGGTCACTTCAAAGAATTCCATTTTTGAGATAATAACTGTATTTAAATATTTCTTTTCTATGCTATCAAGAAATAGGGCAAGAGAATGCTGTTGGGTGGTGTTACATATTGTTAACTTCAGGAATGTTATTCAAATAAAGCAGACTATTTCCAAAAGGGGCCAATAGCATATTTAATGTTATTGAGGTTAGAATGGTTAATTGACCTAATTTACCCCAAGTTTCTAGATTTCTTTGACAACTTATTTGTTTTAAATTTTCCCTGAAGCAGGATAGAAACTTGCTATTAGGATAGGCTCACCATGACCAGAAGGTATCACTGAGGGGTACCAGCGCAGGGGAAGCACATAGGAAAGAAGACCGCTGATGTAAAGGGAAAATGTAGAGGAAGCAGCCCAATGAAATGTGGAAAAGCAGGTGTGGGCCTTTAATGTGCTCGCTTTTTCAGCTTACACTTCTGTTTGCTTTGTGAGCAAATATTCCTGTAGATTTGAAATATAGTGCTGCAGATAATAGCTTAGGGGCAAAGGAAAAGTCTGGTTTGTATCTGGAAGAAGGTGAGAGAGTCATTTAATCACCTGCCTGTAAGAGTGTTGGAAATTGTGCTGGTTGTCTAACAGCAAAACAAAAACATGCGGGGTGAGTGGGGGGGGCAACTCTAAACAAACCCACATTTTGCTGTAGTTTATTATTTCCAGTAGCAGTTTAGTCCTCAGTGTTAACAATGAGTGATTATGATTCTAGAGTTTCGTTTACAGCATAAATTAGCATTTTGTTTTCTGTTACAGCTTTTGAATGAGGAATTATAATGTATAATTTGCTGAAAATAGATGTTATCATCTCTTAGGATGAGGACAACCACATAAACTTGAGCAAATGATAAAAATGAAATCAATTACATTCCGAATGGAAGTAGTTTACAAATGTCCAAATACAAAGTGGTGGTAGTGGCTGGTTATTGTAACAAATAATTAGGTTTTTTTTTTTTAAACAACATTTATTGAATTCCATGGACAATTCTGTAATTGTTCACAGTTGGCTATAGCCCTCCTTCTTCCAAAATGAAATGTGGCGTAGAATGACTGCACTTTATAAATTGCTGTTTGCCTCATTATTCAGTGTAACTTGAACGCCTATTTGTTTGCATGTGTGATCCTTTCAGGGCAATATGGAAACACTGTGCAACTGTGGTGTGCTCAATGGTGTCCCAGTACCAATCTTGGATGGTTGCTTGACCAAACAACTATTCAAGGAGTGGTGATCCTTCTACTAGATATTTGGACTACAAGAAGAGAGAGGAAAGGGGAACCAAGTGTTGTGAGTGTTAAAGCAGGAAACATTTTCAGTAATATATCATGTAATCAAATAGGAGAAGAATAAGTGGCAGTTACTCTTCTGGGCCATTTGCTGAAAACAGTAGTTCATACATGACATTGTACCATGTTATTTATTATTTTCGGTTCCGTCTCTTTTGATGAGGAGGAAATTCTTGCTATGCCATTAAAAAAAATAGGAATTTAATGCGGAAAATGAATGAATTGCAGTTCCATTTTAAAGTCCCTGGGATATAAGACTGATTCCTGATAGGCTCACTAAACCTTTAAAATTTTAAAATAAAAAAATATAAAATATATGCTTAAGTTAAAATTTTTTTAAAAGAATAAAGAGAAAGGAAAAAGTGATAATTCCAGGGTTTGAGGTTTTTTGTTTGTTTTTTTTTGCAACTGCTACATGCTAAATTTATCATTCATATATGTTTATTTCTAAAAGATTAATCTATTTCTTTAAAGTTAATATGCAAAGGCATATATTCAGCATGATTTTATTTTTAGATACCGAGTTTTAAGATGAAACAAATCAGTGGTGCGTTAGAAAACATACAAAAGTGTGTACAGTGACAGAAAGCCAAGTAGAACAGATGCCAAAACGTGGAGTGATTGATATATGCTCTAAAGAATCACATGAGGGGAATGGGAAAAGATTTGTAGAAGCACAATTGCTGGTAGAGTTTACCACCTGAATATCTGTTTCAGTTCTGACCAACATCAACCTTTATTATTGTACTGGATATGTATCTTTGAATAGATAGCATTTTTATTAGTGGTCATTAAAAGCTGTTCAGTTTTCATACAGATTTTGTCTCTTTATTCAACCTTTGTTGAATGAGTAAGATATTGATGAGAAAAGAGCATCCCCTTCTCTTCTGTCACACAGTATTGGCTTGAATTTAGATGGTTGCTTGGATAACTGGCCCAGAATTAGTAGAGACTACTATTTATTTGGATTTCTGGGAGAAGGCAGGAAAATTGTCAAAAGGTGGTTTACTGCTGAAGGTTAGAATATTTTCAGTAATAATTGTTTATCGGGTCAGTGCTCTAATACTCTACCCCTCTCCCTCATCTGTGGCATCTCCTGGTCATCAGGAGACCCCTGGGTTGTATTCAGAGCTGTGGCAGGCAATTTTGGGACCAGCCTGGGACCTGCTACTCAAACTATCTCCTGAGCAAGTAGTAGGAATCGTGCCTTCAAATAACTTTGTAAACATGAGAATAATGCAAGCATGAACTAAGACACATTCACTATTTCTACTGATGAAGAAGTATGTGTGTCTAATTTTCATACCCTCAAACTTCAGTACCCTGAGCTAAAATGCCAGGTGTACCACCTTGGTTACAGCTTTGGTTTTATTTATGGTTCTGCCATTAACCAACTGTGCAACGTAGAAACAGTCACTTAACCGCTTTAGGCCCCAGTTTCCACATCTACAAAATGAGATGGTTTGATTCAATGATCTCTAAGGTTTCTTCTAATTCTAAAAGCCTGTTATGTTTTTCATTCTGCAGTGGAGGTCAAGCTAACAGAAATGATGGTGTTTATAGATAAAATAGTTACCATACATTCCACTCAGTCCTTGAAACAATGTGATTCTGTAGTCCCTTAAACGCATGCTTTCAAAAAAAAAAGAAAAAGAATCTTTGGATCTTTTAATCTTTTAATATATGATCTGTTTCTAATGTCAGCATACTTAATTATCAAATAAAAAAATAAAGATGTCAAAATTTTATTTTACTTCAATAAATGGTTAGATTTTTTTCATGATTAGAATTAGGTATGGCTAGGGAGTGAAAATAACATGTAGTCAAGAAACATAGGCTGAATACACATGCCACAGTGCTAATGGAATTGTTTACATTTTTCTTTATATGATGTCAAGGCTGAAAAAGGTTACTTAGCTTTGATGACAGAGTCCTAAAAATTGCAAAAAGAAAATGGAATAATCTTTACATATTTATCAAAGGACTTTTATTTTGGGAAGTAGGACATCATTGCTAATTGATTTTTTGACCCTGATACTAACAGTCACATTAGAAATAATTTACAAAGGAATATTTTTTTTTCTTTCTAAAGCTGAGGCCTAAATAATAAATTGCTAAAGGAAAAATGGGAAGATTAATGGTGTTGAGTGTTTTCATGAATTTACAAACACATTGGTGAAGTCAATATTTGTTTATTTCTTAAAATCATTGTTAGTAACCAGTATTTAATTATAACAGCATGATGATAGGATGGTTGTGCTTGCTTAAAATGAAATCCCTTTAAAAAACGACTTAGGTTTACTAGTACTGAGCTGGCATTGACATCTTAGGACTTAATGGTACTGAACTGATTTTCTTGTGTTGGGTATTTAACATCTAGCTGGAGAATCTTGTCCAATTTGATGTAAATGTTGTTGATATGCCATGGAAAGGACAGGATCAGAATTAGAAAGAACCTCTGAGGTCATCTAGTCAAACCCCTACCTCCCCCAGGAATCCTTTCTCCATTAGTCCTGACAAGTGATCATCCAAAGGCTATTGAGGCCCTTCAGTTAGGGAGAGTCCATTCTGCTTTGGGATAGCTTAAATTGTTTAAAAATATTTTCCTTATGTGAAGCAGAAATTTCCATTCCTGCAGCTTCTATCCATTGCTCGTAGTTCTGCTCTTGGTGGACATGCAGAATGATTTTAATCTCTTTTCAACATGAAGTTTAATAGGAAGTACCTGCAGGTTCTTGAAAAGAACCTAATGTGTTCCTTCAGGTGCTTTTTTCTTTTTCAGGCTCAACAGACTAGTCTCTTCATCTGATCCTAGGATTGCATGACTTGTCGTCCCCTCACCATGTTGATCATTCTCCTCTGAATACTCTCCAGATTCTTTATGGGGTTCACAAAATATAGGGGCCCAAACTCAGTGCAATAACTGCTATGGCCTGACCAGGTCAGTTTATATGCGCCAGGACTATCACCTCAGTCATTCTGTAGTTGACACTGTTGAGTTGTTTCATTTGTGTCTGACTCTCTGTGTTCTCATTTGGGGTTTTCTTGCAAAGATACTAGAGTGGTTGCCATTTCCTTCTCCAGCTCACTTTATAGATGAGGAACTGAGGCAAACACGGTTAAGTGACTTACCCAGGATCACATAGCTTGTAAGGGGCTGAGTCAGAATTCGAACTCAGGTCCTCCTGACTCCAGGGCCAGCACTATATCTACTTTGCCACCTAGCTGTCCTCATTATTCTGCAGAGTATGTTTCTATTATTAATGAATGTAACCTGATATTGCGCTCATTTTGGTGGTTGCCTCACTATTGACTCATACTAAGCTAACTGTCCAACAAGGTGCCCAAATATTTTTCACAGAAATTATTGTTTAGCCATGTATCTTCCATCTTCTGCTCATGCAGTATTTTTTTTAAACCCAAGTATAGAACTTGGGTTATCTAATAACTAGGGGGTATATATTAAATTTCATTTTATTCCATCCTTCGCATCCTTCTCCCTGTTGAGAACATTGTCTCTCCTGACAAACTTTTGGTAGGAGGTAAAAGAAAGGCAAAAGGGAGAGAGAAAGAAGAGACAAGGCTAAAGAAGAGCAGTCATTCAGATGCTACTGTTTACCTTATGTTCAGCTCCATGGGCCCTTTGTCCCCTTGCTGCTTTTAAACTTTTCATTTCACTCATCCCTCTTTCTGACAGTATGTACTAGAAGTGTGTTATGATTTGGGGGCAGAGAACAATACATACAGAGTGGTTTTCTTTATGTTTTCACTCCTCCCCCTCTTCTAGCCCTCTATATGTCATATTTTAGGGTCTGATGAAAAGTATATACTTCAACTTAATTTTCTAAGATACAAAGCTTTTGAATATCATATGCTGAAAAGGTAAGATGGTAGATACTTCACTATCTCCTTTGTCATTGAAAACTTGGAAATAAGTCCATTCTTATCATGGTCATACCTGGGAAGAGGTGATTTATTGCAATGGTGATCTACTTTCCTTATTATTAGTATTTTTTTAGTTGGGGATAGTCTGGATAAATGAGGCAAGGAAATAAAATTCATGTCCAAAGTATTTCCTTTTTAAAATTTTTTTCAAATTAAAATTTTTTTTTTCAAAGTATTTCAATGATTATTACAGGAGGCCCCTTACTCCCTGAAAGCATGGTAACAACCTTGCAAATAATAACCAGTTAGTCTTCTGTGGGGATGGATGGAGAGAAAATAATTCTAGTTTGGTTCATTTTATTACTTACCATAATGTAAACTGTTGCTGCCTATGTGCTAGTAGCTGTTTGCAAGTCAGAAATAAATATGCATTTCTGAAAATAGCCCAAGGCAAGAATGATGGCAATGCAGGATTATCCTCTGTTGTACATTAGGAGACTGTAATCTTTCAAACGATCAAATTGTCATGTCTCAACTGAGCCAAGCAAAACTTCCTCCTCAGAAAAGACTTTGAAATTTCAGTGACTCTGTAACCTCACTGATATTGGTTGAAATTGCCTCACTGTCATGTAGGATTGTTGTCCAGGTCTTCCCATAAATCCCTGATAGAGGGTCTACCTAATGTGAACATTTTCTTCATTGTCTTTTCATATTTCAATGCTGACAATCAGGCTATTGATCTATTGCCTCAGTCAAATCAGTGAGTGTTAAAAATCCTCCACCAAAAATGAATTCAAATTGACAACTAGAAAGATTTGCCCTAAAGACACTAACTTTGAGATCATAAGATTTATGGTTTATATCTTTTTATTGTGGTTTGCAGACACAGGTGGGAGTCTTTAACCTGACCATCAACAATATGGTAAAGATTTTCTTTCTATCCTATCATGGTGCAGGACTTCTAGAACATTGGTGAGCGTGGATGGCCACTGAGGTGCATGCATGAATTCAAGTGCAAGACTGAAATTCATACATTATTTTTGGACACTTAAAGACATCATGTAATGACAACTATTATTGACTTTAGTGAAAGGAGAAGAGCTGAGTTAAACAAACAATCGACTTGACATTGGCCGTGGAGGCAGTTATTTTATCATTGATTCTTTCATAATCATTGCTAATAGGTCTTTCCTGCTGTGGATGTAAGCCAGCTTTAGTCTTTAGCTACAATGTGGACATGAATAGAGAAGGAGAAAATTCATAGTTTTTAGAAACTAGGACAATGAACTCTGCCCCCCTCTCCCATTTGTGGAATGCATTCTTTCTCATCTATGCCTCATAGAATTCCTAGATTCCTTGAAAATATAGCTTAGGTGCTACTTTCTTCATTAAGGCCTTTTACATTTCCCCTAGTTATTAACACATTCTCCCTCTTGAAACTGCTCTCTACCAGTTTGTATATATTTCTGCATTTGCTCATTTGTATATATATTTTATTCTCTCAGAAGAATGTAAGGTCTTGGGGTATTCTGACTTACTTCATCTCTATCTTTGTATCCCAGTGCCTTGGATAGTGTCATGTTCCCAGTAGGTGTTGAATGAATGCTTGTTGAATTGAATTTGATCAATTCCAGTTACTTGCTAGACACAACACAGATATAGACCCAGTATACATTTTTATGAAGATATTTACTCAAAGTTTTAAAATGTAGGCCAGGAAGAGGTATTAAAATGTTTTAAAAGCCAACAAAAATCAAAGAACTATCTGATTAGGAACCAAAGCTGAAGGGCTAATTATCTCGGCTTAGTTATCTTCCTTTAATAATACTCTTAGATCTATTTGTGATACTAATCAAACTCCCTGTAGTTTCTTCTCTTTGAGCAAGCTAGGAGAAGCATAAAAAGAAATAATTGTTTTCTGAGACAGTCTTTGTTTTCTGAGACAGTCTTTCATAAAAGAAGTGACTTTAGTAGATGGTCATTTGAGAGATGCCAATATGCGCGAAGCCAAATTTCCATTGAACCTTGAAAATACTTAAGGGTGAGGATTTGGGGAGTTGCTATTTCTTCTTCAAACTGTCAAATGTACAGTTAATGAAATAATATCTTCAAAGACATCTGTAGGCATCCAGCCCAGATAGAATGTGTGATGTTTGAAACTTAGGAAGAAGAAAGAGGTTACTTATTATAACAAATAAAACACAGCATTTATTAATGCACTCATAAAATTTTAATGAGAGGCAGCAAAAGATAGTTGATAGCAGGCCACTCTGGGAGTCAAATCTTACCTTGGACACACATTAGCTAAGTGGCAAGTGAACAAGTCACTTAACTTCTCAGTGAACTAAGACTTTCAGTTATGTATCAGTTGCTGATCTGCCTCTGTGGTGGGGAGTATTAATAATATGAGTTTCTTATACGAATGCATTCACAATCCAGAAGCTTTCTCCATTGGTCCCCGTCCTCTCCTCTCCCTTGTCCCAAAAAGCCACAAAACCCAGCACAACAGTTTTTAATAGTGAAGACAAAATTTCGGGTACCTTTGTTGGAAGTCAGTCAATAAACATTTATTAAGAGTCTATATTATGTGTCAGGCACTGTGCTAAATGCTGGGAATGCAAAAAGAAGCAAAAGACAGTCCCTATCCTTAAGGCATTTATAATCTGATAAAGCACCTTCAAGGCAGAAAATAAAATAAGAGGCCATAAACTACTTAAGTTCTTTTCCTGGCAGAATTTTAATCATTTTGTAAGGATTCCATATTGTTTTATAGTTTTAGACTTTCAGAATTAAATGTTAGCTTTATAAAATTGGGTGATCAGGATAAAGAGGAGGAAAACATGGAACATACAAAAAGTTAAGTCAATAGGCATTTATTAAGCCCCTACTATGTGGTAGGCACTGTGATAAGTGCTCATGGTATAAAGAAAAGGTAAATGATGGGCCCTGCCCTCAGGGAGCTCACAGTCTACTGGAAGGTGTTGGTAGTGAGGCTAAACAGGTCTTTCTGTAGTTTGTGTTTTCAGTGCACACTGAAGAATTTGGTCTTGATTTATCCTGTCTGTTTTTGTCTTCATGGAGGTTAAAAGGCTACTAATGAGAAGGCAGAGTTGGAGTCTGACTAGATGGGTTTCATCAATCACAATGAAGTCTTTGGGAAACCTTTTCTAAATATGCAGAATATAATATCAGTTTGAAGCAAATATTTGGAGGGAAATTTTGTAGGATTCAGTTAGTTCAATCCTGTGTTTAAAAGCTGCATACCCCTCCCCACCAATTCATTCTTTCCCAGAATGTTTGTCATTTCATTTGGAATTAGATTTCATTTTCTGACTTACAAAGAGCACTGGTGGTGGTGGTAGGGGATGTCCATTTATTTGTAGAGAATAAAAACATGTAGGGGCAGCTAGGTGGCGCAGTGGATAGAGCACCGGCCCTGAAGTCAGGAGGACCTGAGTTCAAATGAGGACTCAGACACATAATACTCACTAGTTGTGTGACCCTGGGCAAGTCACTTAACCCCAATTGCCTCACCAAAAAAAAAAAAAGAAAAAAAAGAATAAAAACATGTAGGACAAGAGAAAATTAGAATACATACTTCTAAATAATGTGATTCTTTAGAAAATGTAATCCGTTACTAGAGGAAGAGTAATATCTAGTTCTTTTAATGTTGAGTGATAATAAATGTGAATTGCTTAGATATTTTAAAGTAGTATTTCAAAACTCCATGCTGACTCTTAATGCACTTTGAGGGGAAGCTGTGCTCTGGTGGAGAGAATGAGCACAAATTCTGGATTTAGAAGTCTTAGCCCTGGTACTTATTAGCTCTCTGAGCCTGGGCAAGTTATGTTGCCTTTCTGAGCCTCATTTTTCTTGGCTTTAAAATGGGAATATTTTTTACCATACACTTCAAAAAGACTTGAGGAAAATGCTTTGCAAACTTTGAAGTGTGATATAAATGTGAACTATAGTATTATTTGTTGGTAGATATAAGAGTGGTAGCTAGATGGTGTAGCAAATAGAATGCCAGGTTTAGAGTCAGGATGACTCATCTTCCTGAGTTCAAATCTGGTTTCAGACATTTACTAGGTGTGTGACCCTGAGCAACTTTGCCTCACTTCTTCATCTATAAAATGAGCTGGAGAAGGAAATGGCAAACCACTCCGGTATCTTTGCCAAGAAAATCCCAAAAGATCATCAGATATCTACACTTTTCTTCAGGCAAAGGGCAGATAGCTGCTTTTGGTAGGTTGTAGAGAGGATTCTTGTTTCCTCATGGTTTGGATTAGATGATCTCTGAGGTCTTTCCAGCTCTGAAATTCTGTGTCTGATTCCAAGCTATTTAGGGGTCCACTGTTTCATTTGGTTAACCCAGAGAAAAGTTTTTAAGATATACAAGCTCACTAGCATTGAAAAAAATTATTTGCCTCATGGATTTTTAAAATTTTTTAAAATTTAAATTTTTTTAATTTTTAAAAGAGATTTTTAAAGATACTGTATGAAATGTAGGCTTGGGAACCAGATTACTGTCTATGTAAATCATAAGATTTTGAATTAGAAGGGACCTAGAGATCATTTATTCCAACATGTTCTTACAGATAAGGACACTGAGACCCAGGGGGGAAAAGGGACTTTCCCAGGATTACATGAGCAGAAAGTAGGTGAACTGGGCTTCTTAGAGATTTGTGGCATCCCATGCATCAAAGCCATAAAGCATCCTTAGGATAGTTATCATTGTTAAAAAAGAAAATATGATTCTTTGTTTTAGGAAATAGTTTGGGGCTGAAAGTACCATGAGGTTTTAAATTTGGCTGATCTATTTCTCCTATTTAATACTAGTTCCAAGACATAATTTTATCTGAAGTGTCTGTCTAAAATAGACATGTGTATGTGTATGTGCGTACATGCACATATACATATGTACTTGTGCACACATATAGCTTACCCACATGTAACCTTGCAGCACACAACACACATGTGTACATATAGCCACACATTGAAACACGTATGTGTACACATGTACATACACACATGCATGGAGGTACATGCATACAAATATACTTCCTAATGAACTCAGGTCAGTAGACTGTCCATCTAGTTATGTGTTATAGCTTGGACAATAGCCGTTCTTCCTCTACTTGCTTGTTGTTGGCTATTTTTTTTCTATGTGAATCGTTAGGCTGACCTCTTGAGTGGTTATGAATCTCACTTAAGAGCTTTTTTTCTTTTTTCCCTAGAGCATGATGTAGTTAGTTCAGTATCATCCACACATAAGAGAATCTGGAAGACATCATTGCACCTCTTCCATCTGGACTGTTCTGTAGGCATCCTCCATGATAATGTTAAGCATCTTTGGGGAGCATGCCTCCTTTTAGGGGTGTAGCCTATATTCAGACCAGTATGATCCTTTCATCTTTATCAGTAAACATTTATTGAGTACCTACCTGGTGAAAAGTACTGTGCAAAAGCATTTGGGATGTAAATAGGTTTTAAGATACCAGTAGTAAAATATATTGGTACTTCACTCATGAAACATCATTTAGGTGTGATGTTAGGGTGACATATGGGAATGGGTTTTTTAGCTGACTGGAGTTAATCCCTTTAAGCTCCCAAATTTTCTGATGATGTTTTTGGAGACAATTAACATCAGTAGGACTCTTTGTCCTTGTACTTATATCTCCTCTTTATAATTTTTGTTTCCTCCGTTACCACTTACTGTCTCTTCTTTACCATCATTGTGCCTGTCTCTAGCTACCTTCTAGGTAATTTGAGTGTTCTATTAATTGGCTATGCTTTAGGTAGGAAAATAAATAATTAAATTTCTTAGTATTATGAGTAAATTAAGAGTAAATATGACCTGAGTGAATAGTCCTGAGGACATTGCAATGAGTAAAATGAATAACTTGGACTTTGTGGTGTCCCTTTTGACTACTCTGAGTCCTTTTTTTTGGACACAGTTCCTGGTTCTCAACTACCAAAGAAAGAGACCTCCATAAAAGTGAGATGCTACTATACTTGTTCATTTTCAAACTTGGGGTATTTTGTTCTCTTCATTTAACTGTAACTCATTTTGTTAAACGATATCCCTGACTCTTCTTTGTCCTACCAAGTTCTCTTTAGGGGTACTTGTGAATAGTGAGAGGAAGTGTGGTATAATGGATAAAAGGCCAGTCTTGGAGTCAGGAGAACCCAAGTTCAGATTCTGTCTCTGATGTGTACTATCTGTGTGTATATTATGTAGGCATATTACTTGCCCTCAGTGTTCTAGACCCTAAGACTAAAATGTATAAATATGTTGCTAATTTCCACTGATAGAGGAGTTACCATACCAGGAATTCCTCATACTGGTGAAATCATGTAGCAGATTCCATCTGCCTGCTCTTCTTTCTGCCTCTTTTGAAATAGTGATTAGTACACCAGGATAATCATATAGTAAATAGTGGAAGGATTTCATATAGGACTCAGCCAATTGGAGAACCTCAGTTCATACTTTTGTCAAGGGTTCTCTCTACTCCAACCCCATCAGTACCAGAAATATCTTTGCTAGTTTTTCATGAGAGGCATTTCTCTACCTTCTAGGGGCCTAGCTAGCATGTCAGGGTTTGCTTTAGGGGTAGCTACATCTGTAATCTTGTCTTACCCTTCAGACAATGCTTTAAAACTCGTTTGATACCTGAGAGTTTCTTGAGATTTTTGGATGAGTTAAACTCCAGGGACAAAAAATGTTTGTTATCTTCAAAGAATAAAATCTATTGCAGAGAATTGGAACAGAGGCCACAAGAAATAAGCAGCACTGTCAGTGTGGTTTGACATCAGGGCAGACACACAAGATGAGTTAAGGAACTTGCATCAGCACTAGTCCATTGACACACACTAATGAAACACATTTTTAAAAAAAATTATCGGTTGGGAGAAAGATAATTGTTAATAGGTGTGAAATATAGAGGGTAATCAGTTTAGAATCTTACTTAATTTCCATACTTTACCAAGTTATGGCATCTGGATTATTTAGATCACTATTTCAATTTTTTAACCTTTTTAAAAAAGTCACTGCTCCAAGAGGTTATTTTAAAGTTTTATCACTTTATTAATTATAAGAGATTTATTTTGCTTTTACTGGCTGATTATTTAAGGACTATTATTTTTAATCAAATTCAGACAAATTCAGACATAATTCCTATTCTCATTTAAAGGCGTGACTACTCTTTCCCTAGGATTCTCCATCACAACTCCAGCTCAGTATGCTAGTGATGTCTAATATCCACAGGTAGGTATAAAAGTACCTCAGATGTATTTTTTCAGCTCAGTTAGGTTGTCCCACTGTGGAAGCCTCTTCTTCCCAACCCCAAGGACTACTTACTGACTCATAGAATCTCAGTGTTGCAAGGAACCTTGGAAAGAATGCGGGTGTAATCTCTACCTGAAGAGGGATCTCCTTTAGCACAGAGCTGGTGAGTAGACACAGAGCTCCATGAAGGGGAGCTTCCCTCCTATGGCCATTTTACTTTTAAAGAGCTTTTATTGGTAAATTTCCTCTGACATCAAGCCTATAGTTGCCTCTTTACAACTTCTCCCCACTGCTCTTAGCTTTGCCCTTGGGCCACAAAATAAATGTATTCCCTCTTCTACGTGACAGTCATTAAAATAACGTCCTCTTTAAGTCTTCTCTCCAGGCTCCCCTCCCCAACCCCTGGTTCCTTCAGATGATCTTCCTGTGGCATGAACTTGAGGGCTTCTGTCATCATGGTTGCCTTCTTTTGAAATACTTCTAGCTTATCAATGTCTTCCTTAAAATGTGGTACCTAGAACTAAATGCAGTGTTTCAGATGTGGTCTCATCTTAGCAAGGTCTTGTGGAAGTGTTACATAACTAATCGCTACTCCTGGATACTCAACTTCTCTCTTAATGCAGCCTAAAATTTTTTAAATTAAAAAAAAATTTAGACTTTTTTTAAATTAAAAAAAATTTGAACTTTAAAAAAAATTTGCCAATGAACACTTTTGATAGTGAGTTTGCAATCCACTAAGGCCCTCAGATCTTTTTCAGATGAGAGGCTTCCCCCTGCCCCCATATTATACTTGAGAAATTGATTTTCTGCAACCAAAAATAAGGACTATTTCTTTATTGTCCCTATATCCCTGGCATCAAACATAGTGCTTGACACATAGTAGGTGCTTAATAACTGATTTGTTGATGTCTCTTTGAATCTCAACTCTTGCCATTCAGTATGTTGCTGTCCCTCACAGGTTAGTGTTATTTGCAGGAAGTCATCTATACTTTTATCTTAGTTATTGATAAGAAGGTCAGAATATCACAAAGCCAAGTACAGATCCCTGAGGCATTCCTTTAGAGACCTTCCCCATCAAGCTGACATCAGATCATGAATGACTTCTCTTTGAGCTTGGGCATTCATCCAGTTTGAGGTCAACCTAATTATATTACCAACTAGTCCATGTCTCTCCATCTTTTCTGCAATAATAGCATGAGGACCTTTTTCAGATGTTTTGTTGAACTCTAAGCCCATTATCACTATAGCATTCTGTAGATCAACTAATCTAGTAGTAATCCTTCCAGTAAAGGAAATAAGGTTAGCCTTGTCTTCTTGGAAGGTAGAATTTAAGTATATGAAGAGGAATAGTGTGAGATATGGTTGGGGAGATTGAATAGGGACCAATTTTGGGGTGTCTGAATGCCAAGCTAGGGATTTTCAATATTAACTAACAAGGCAAAGGTAAATTATTTTTCTTAAAGTTTTTTTTTTCAGTTAACAAGCATTTATTTTTTCTCCCTTCTGACACCTTCCTCCCTCCCTCCCTCTCCATCCCTTATGTAAAAAAAAATGTACCATTGTAAAAAATATGCATAGATAAGCAAAACAAATTCCCATATTGACCATGCCCAAAGAATGTTTCTCAGGATACTGATCCATCACTTACATCAGGAGGTTGATAACGTTCTTCAGCATAGGTTCTCTGGAATTATGATTGAACATTGTATTGAGCAGTGTTCTTAAGTCTTTCAAAAGTTGTTCTTGTTTACAAGTCAGTGCTACAGTATACATTTTTTCTCACAGTTTTTTTCATTTTGTATCAGTTCGTTAAAGTCTTCCCAGGTTTCTGTGAAACCATCTTTTCCATCATTTATCATGGTATTCCATCACATTCATGTACTAAGAATTTGTTTATCCATTCTCTAATTGATGTTCCCTGAAATTAGTTCCCCAAAAGGGGCACTAATGAAGACTTTGAAGAGGAGAATGGTATGATCTGAGCTGTACATTAGGAAGATTAATAAGACAGCGGCATATTGGAAAGTTTGTAGGCTTGTAATACTGATCAACACAGAGGCCTCTTAATAACTTTTGAATGAATTGAAGTAAGAAACTAGCTAAGAGGCAATTTAATTAATTCAGGCAATAGGTAATAAGGTCTTGAACTAAAGTAGTGGCCGAGGGAATGAATGTGAGATGTAAGAGATACAACAGAAGTAAAATAACTGGGACTTGATGGGATGTGAGGGTGAGAAGGCAGAGGCAAAGGTGACATTGAGGTTTTGAGCATGTGTCATTGGGAGAATGTAATGCCTTGAAAAGAAATACAGAATTCAGCAGGGAGACAAATCATGGATTTGGTTTCAAATGGTGGAAGGGGATTTTTGTACTATCTCAATTATCTAAAAGACTATAAGGTTTCTTAATAGAGTATAAGCTATGCTTTTAATCCAATTCAGTGAGCATTTTTTAGTAGCCTACTATGTGCCAGGCATAGAGCTAGGTGCAAGGGATACAGAATCAAAAATGAAATAACTCTTGTCCTCAAGGAGCTTACATTCTTCAGGGGTAGGAAGTGGGAAACAGGAAGACAAAACCATGTATACAGATAAAAAGTCAGTACAACATATACACAAAGTAAATATGCAAAGTAATTTTGGGACTGGGAATAGGGGAGAGTTCTTAACACTTGGGGCATCAGGAATGAGGAAGATAGGTGGGTGGCAAAAACATAATGACTCAGGATATTAGTGACAAAAACTTATCCTGTGGAACTAAGAGTGTGACATTAGAAGTGAAAGTAATGAGCCACCAGGTAGAGATGCCATTTTTTTTTCAGGTTGCAAAGGCACGTGAAGATAACCAATCCAGAGCTTCATCTAGGAACTTGATCTTGGGCAGTGTATGAAATTATCATCATCATGAAGAGTCATGGTGAAACTGAGAGAGAGAATTTTTTACAAAGGGCATGTATTGTCTAAAAGTCATTCAACTTGTTTTTGAGGACCTTAGAATTAAATCAGGAAAATTTAAGCTCTTAGATCATGAAACCAGAAGCAGAATGAAGTACTGGGCTAATCCTTTGCTCAGAAAATGCTTCACCACCACAAGTGGAAATAAAGGTTTGGGGTGACTCTGTAGAACTGGACATTCCATCATGTCTCAGTCTTGAGGTGCCAGAAATTGAGTTTAACATACCAGCGCTAACATATTTTGTAACTTGCACAATTAATTCCACACCTGTATAGCCCTGTATCCAGCTTTATAAAACATGCCTTTCCCATAAAAATAAATGTATGTGGCAAATAGCCCTTTTGTTTGCCAAGAAACAGATTACCATCAGGAAGGCCGAGTTATCACCTGCTGTCAACAAATGGATTGCCCAAGTTAAGGTCATTATATTTCCTGTCATTATCTTATATATTAAGGTCATTATCTATGAAAGTGGGAATGAAATAGATGATTCTGAATTTTCCTGGATTCTATATTAGACCTTCTTGAACTTCATTGCATGCTTGTTAGAATATGAATTAAAACTAGTCATGCACCTCTCTCCTTTTAGAGAAATTGCCTTCATTTAAATGAAGGCTTTCTTTCATTCCTAAAAGTATTGGATAAACCCAGTGTCCCATAAACCTTTTAACATTGTCACCCATTGACATTTTTCTCTCTGGCTTTTTATTAGTATGGTACAACATAAAAACACTCAGAGCAAAACGGTAAAAGATATAGGGAGGTGAACAATCATCAGGAAAATTTATTTAGGTTACTTTTCTGCTTGAGGATTGTTGGTCCTCCCCTCCCCCAATCTTTAAGCTTAGTTTTAATTAACTTCCTATGATTTTTATTATTTTTTTATTAAACTTTTTGAAGTCTTTTCTTAGCTGAACTTAAATAAAACATGACTTAGGATAGAATGAATATAAACATCTTTGCATAACTGATATGTTGAAAAATGCATGACCACTTAAATGTCACAACTCTGAAAAGCATTTCTTATTCACTCTAACACCATTGAATTTTAAAGACAAGTCATACCTTCCATTCCTTTAATTTTCCCAGGAGCAAGTAGCAGCATTCTTCTCCCGGCCCCCAAATTTCCCAGTAAATATGTTGCTTTGATCTTGAAGAGTTTCTCTTCTTAGTTTTTTGTTCTCTGGCAAATAGTCAAGAGTATGGGAATGGCAGATGCAAGGCCAGCCTTGGGGTTAGGCAGCTACCCAGGGCATCTGATTCAGGGCTGCTTTGGCCTCCTCCTACCTCCTGTCCCTTCCAGGCCCATTATTCTGAGAGACTGACCATCTTGCCAGTTCTGCTAAAACTCCCTGTGTATTGCTGAATCCATTTGGATCTAACATTGCTTTTGCTCTGCCTTTATTCTCTAAGTGACTACTTACCTCCCTGCTATTCAGCAGTCAGGTCCAGGTACACTTGGCTCCAGGAATATGGTAAGGTCTAATTCAAATGTATTGCCACAATGCCTTGTAGAGATAATGAAAAAGAAAAGAAAACCAAAAGGAAGAAAAAAAAAGACAAAAAGTCTGATAAAAGAACAAGTAAACCAGACTTAGAAAGGAATACATCAGAGGTATCTAATAAGAAGAGCAGAGACAGAAATTCAGTTCAATTTAATTCAATTCAAAAGATTTTACTGCATGCCTACTATGTGTAAGGCAGTATGGGAGATGCTATGGTAATACAACGTGTAAACTACTGCCTTTTATCATCACCCTGGGAATGCAGTGTGTGAGAATGTGAAAAGTTAAATAATAGTAAAAATTTTAAGTAACAGACAAAATGTGAAGATTTGTCAAAAGGCTGGGTAAAGTGAATTAGCGACGGATGAATAGAACAGACAATAGGTGCTTGAAGGAATTGTGAAGATGAAGCCATTTCAAGCTACGCAGAAGCAGCTAGAGCATTGGGCCTGGAGATAGGAAGACCTGAGTTCAAATTTGAGCTTTGTGACCCAGGGCAAGTCACTTAACCTTTTCTCTGTCCCAGTTTCTGTACCTGCAAATGAGGATAATAATAGCACCCATCTCCCAGCGTGGCAGTGAGACCTGAATGAGGCAATATTGGTAAATTGCTTAGCGTAATGCATGGCACATAGTCGGGACTTTAAAAATGCCTATTTCCTTCCTTCCTGAGAAAGGCTTTATGAAGAGTTGGATTTGACTTGAGTCTTAAATATTGATGGGTTACCTCAAAATGGTTAGGAAAAAGATAAAGTGAAAGGATTCCTGTCGGTCAGAGCTGGGGGGAATGTTTCTGAAGTGAATGTTTCTGACTGTTCCCCTCTGCTGAACCTGGAGCCTTTTTTCCCCCTGAATTTTTAGACATTTTGTCCCCAAAGACAGGCTTTGTTCTATAGTGTAGAACTATATATAGGACAGAAGTTCAGGACCAGGAGCAATGGTAGGAAACCTCAGAAAGGTAGATTTTGGCTCTATCGGGAAAAAAAAACCCAACCACCTTGCAAACAATTAGAGCTCTCTTAAAGTAGAACAGGCTGTTTCAGGATGTTCCCCATCACTTAGGTTTCAAGTGGAGGCTGCATGACTCCTTGTTTCATTTTAAATTAAAAAAAAATTTTCAATTAGCCAGCATTTTTTTTCTTTCCTCCCTCCCCCCCCCCTTGGGGAGGAACATAACCCTTGTAACAAATGTGCATAGTCAAGCAAAATAAATTCTCAACTTGGTCATCTCCAAAAATATTGTAATAACAGCTAACATTGATATAACACTTACTATGTGCCAGCACTGCATTAAGTGCTTTACAATTATTTTCTCATTTTATCCTCAGAATACCCCTGGGGGGCAGGTGCTATTATCACTCTTATTTTACAGATTAGGAAACAGGCCAACAGAGGTTAAGTGACTTGCCTGAGGTCCCACAGCTAATAAGTATCTGAATCTGGATTTGAACTCAGATCTTCCTAAATGCAGGCTTGGAGCTTTATCTACTACACTGTTCCTAGGTGGCCCATTGAGAATCCTTATGTATAATATCCCCTGTTTCTATTTGACATCACTACCTCAATGATCTCTGAGGCCCCCTCCATTTCTGATATTGCCCAAGATCACTTAGCTAGTTTTATGGCATAGCCAAGCTGGGATCTGAAGAACCCTCACTATTTGTTCTTTCCATCACACCAGCACAGCCAGTGGTTCTAGTAATCCTGGAACATTAGAACTGGGAAGGACCTTAGTCCTTTAGCTTTCGTCCAACCCCATCACTTAATAGAGAAGGAAACAGAGGCTCAGAAGTGAAGGGATTTGCTTACAGTCATACAGCTAATAAGCAGAGCCAGTATGAGAAGCCGGGTGTCCTGAGCCCCAGTCCAATGTTTTGTCCACCGTGCCATGACAGCCGTTTTACTTTATGGTTTCTTGGTGGACAAAAGCTGAGGCAGTTGTAAGAGGGTTCTGACTGGGTCAGGAGTTCTTAATCTGGAGTTTGTGACCTTGGTTTTCTTTTTGAATATTCTGATAACTATTTCAATGTATTTCATTTCCTTCGTAATCCTATATGCTTTATGAATTTAAAAACATTATTCTGAGAAGAAGGTTTTACCAGGCTAAGGGTTCCTGACCCAGGAAAGGTTGCTCTAGATGGGCTTTAGATCCTTTTGGTGAGTTGGTCTAGCCTTGATATCAGATAAGCATAGATAAGTCACTGAGTCCATTCTCTGAAGAAAGAGTCACTAAGTAGTTCTTCAGTCTGAAGTACTATTACTGACAAGCCTCAAATCTATTCACTGGTATCAAAAAAGCTAATTCTTGCCACCAAGTACTCTTTTATACCCCCTCAGCCAGGAAAGGAGAATAATGATGTTTTTTTTTCTCCTTTGGGTTGAATTCTTGGCATTTTTTAGGCTGCTTTAATTCAGTGCAATTCAACAAATATTTTATTGTATTTTATAAACATGTTGATGCCAATAAAATGAAAACTCCTTGAGAATAGGGATTATGTCATTCTTTGTATTGGTAGCCCCAACATTTAGTGCAGAACCTGGCACATAGTAGATTTTGAAAAAATAATTTCTTGCTGATTGATTAGCGCATCCATTTTGTGCATGGCATTTTGTTATGTTCTAGGGAAATACAAAGTTTCGGTAAGACATCTCCTCACCCTTATGGAGCTCATAGTCCAGTCAGAAGCCACATCTCCAGTATCCAATATAAGACAAGAAACATTGAAAAAAGTACAAAACCAGGCACTTTGTGAGCTTCAAGGAGCAAAAGATTGTTAATAAGTGATCTCTAATCACTAAAGGCTTCAATGGGAAGGTAGAGATTAGGTTGAACTTTAGAGGCTGGGAAGGATTCAGCAGGTAAAAAGGGAGGGGTGAAGACATTCTAGGAATAGAGTATGGCACACCAAAAGTACAGAGGTAGAAACACATGAGGGATGTTTGGGGAAACAGGTTAGTTCATATGGTTGGAATTAATAGTTGAATATTTAGGAGTGAATGAGACTGTCAAGGGAGAAAGTAATGGAAGGGAACCAAGGACAGAGCCCATTGGAATACTCAACTTAAATGATCAGAAAGGGAATTAAGAACCAGGGAAGGAGTTTGAACAATGGTTAGAATAGGACAAAAACCTACTAGTGAACTCAGAAAGGAAGGAAGAATGGGTGGTGGGTCTGAAGAGCTTTAGTCCTAGGGGATGGTCAGCAGTGCCATATGAAAAATGAGAATTCAGAGAGGGGGGATCACTAGAAAAGGCCATTAGATTTAGTAATTAGGAGTTCATAGGTGGCTTTTGAGGCAGCCATTCCATCAGAGTGATGGAAAGTTAGATTGCAAGAAGTTGGGGAGAACAGGTAGTGGGGAAGTGGATTCATTGGGTATAAACACTTTTTTCCCCCCAAGCAATTTATTCATAAAGAGAAGAAGAGAGATGAAATGGTACCTGGGTAAGGTAGAAGAGCTGAAAGAAAGCTTTTTATTTCTTTTTTTTTTCTTTGTGAAATTGGGGAGGCCTGAGGGTATTAGTTGGGATAGGGCCAGTAGAGAGGGGGACATACATGGGGAGATGTTGTTGGAGATGGCAGGAAGGGTTGATGGGGTCAGGAGAAGAGCAATTAAATTTTTTTAAATTAAATTTTTTTTTCAATCAGCAAACGTCTGTCCTCTCCCCACCCACAATGAGAATGAAAGAAAAAAAAAACTCCTGTTATAAATATGTGGTTAGGCCACTCTTTTTTCCCCCTGCATTTTATTGTGGTCATTTCAGCTGTTTCTGACTCCATTTGGGGTTTTATTGGCAAAGATACTAGAGCGATTTGCTATTTCCCTCTCATTTTACAGATGAAGAAACTGAGGCAAACATGGTTAAGTGACTTATCCATACAGCTAGTAAGTATATGAGATTTGAACTCAGGTCCTCCTGACTTCAGGCCCACCACTCTATCCCCTGAGATACCTAGCTGCCCCTTGTGTGTATATACCTATGTCTCATTCTGTGCTCTGAGTCTTTTACCTCTCTATGAGGAGGTAGGCAGTATATTTCATCATTAGTCCTCTGGAATTGAGGATTGGTCATTCTGACGTTCAGCATTCCTAACTTATTTATAATATTACTATCTTTGTATAAGTTGTTCTCCTGGTTGTTTTTACTCTACATCCAGTCCATAGAGATCTTCCTAGCTTTCTCTGAAACCCTCCCCATCGTCATTTCTTACAGCTCAATAGGATTCTATCCCATTCATATGCTATAATTTGTTCAACCATTTCCCAACTGATGGGCACTCCCTCAGTTTCCAATTAGAGCTATTCCTTTTAAGAAGGAGTTGGGATACTCTTTTCTCTGTTCTTTGAGAGGAGGAGAGCAGCATGATAATGCTGACATTTATTGAGAAGTATTGAGGGGGAGAGTTGTAAGGAAGATCATTAATCAATCAACAAGAATTTATTAAGCATCTCCTCTGTTTCAGGCACTCTACTAGACCCTAGGAATAAAAAATACAAAAGTGAGATAGTCCATGACCTCATAGAGCTTAAGTTTAGCTGGGTTCTGTCAGATGAACTGCAGCTTTTCAGTGAGGTAGTAGGCTCAATTAATTGCCTGTAATTGTGGGGCAGGGACTAGAGAAGAAGGGAAAAAGTTTGGAGTAGTCTCAAAAGAATGACATAGGGAGCTGATAAGAGCAGTGAGGAGTCAGCTGTTACATAAAACAGAAAGCTGCAGGGGATTAAATAAACTCTACTTTGTGGCTTTGTCAAATGATGTTTAGCAGTCTGAATGTAGGAACAGAACAAATGGATGGTGAGCCATCCGCACGTGGAATGGGCTACCTTAGTTGATTGTGGGTTCTCCTTCCCGCAGTTGGAGGTCCTTGAAGAGAGGTTTGTTACAGGAATACGTTAGGAATGCTAGAAAAGGGATTCTTATTTTGTTGTGTTGGACTAGGCATCCTCTGAGGTTCCTTCCAATTTGGAAATTCTGTGATCTAAATGTTTATAGAGAATGATACAGTCCTGACCTGTCCTCTACAAGACATGACATCTGTGTGGGGAAATGTCCGCTTGATAAACAGGCATGGTATGTACAATAGAGACCAGATAATTGAAGTGATATAGGTATAAGGTGATAGATATAGATACAAACATAATAGTAAAACATAAGGTGATTCCTTATTTCCGTCACAAACTAGATCTGAATCGTCATGAGGTTAAGACCAAAGTTACTTAAACACTTTCTGTGGCTGCACTTCTGGACATTTGAGGTTCCAATGTAGTTATGATAATTTGCTGTTTAACCCCGTTTGTCAGAGTCTCTTGCTGCTCCCCTATGGTGATGACCCAGTTAGCTTGGGGTGGAGCATGGTAGCTTCATTGGCCTAATAGAGATGGTTGTGTAAGGAAGACCAGGAGCAGCTTTAGAATCAGAATTTAATGAAATACTATTTTAGGTTAGGATGCAGAAGATTTGGGTGGTGGCCTGGATACTCAGAAGCAACAAAGAGAGAGAGGTGACAACGTGAAAAAAAACCCAAACAAAATGAAACCCTGATTCTTAAAATGAACTTTAGAGAGGGAAAGATGGGTGTTATATGTCACTTACCTGTCAGATTTCTTTGGAAACATTTTCTGAAATACCTTACAGATTGAATAAGAAAAGGCACTTTTCTATGAAGTTCTTTTAAGATAGAGCTGAACATTAGCAGCATAAGGAAAATTCCCTTGTGTGTTAACATTTCTGAAGTAAAACCTCTGGTACAGACAGGGCCCATTTGCCTGGTAGGTGGTTGAGTTTTTGGTCCTTAAACATTTCGAATGAGTAGTATACCTCCAAGGGAATTTCGTAAATGGACAAAAAATTTGGTTATGGGAAAAGTGAAAACCATTGAGTTTTACAGGTAACTTGAAAAATTCTTTAAGTTGAACTTTTTGTTAGCAGAAGATTTGAGTGTGGCAGCATTAGAGATTCATTTTCTCTGTGTGTGCATAGAACAGGTGGGCCAGCATGAGTGGCTCCTGTGAGCTTGCTATGTGCTTCTCTGGAAGGGTGTGAACTCAGATGGCCAACATTTCCAGACCTGGGCTGTCTGTGGACTTGCCTGTAAGAAAGACCAGCAATGGTGAGTTGTCATTTTCTTTTTCTCTTTGAAGTGAACAGTTAGTGGCAGCTGATGCTGTGCTGTGATGCTTATGGAAAGGCCACCAGAAGGTAATGTCTTTTCTTGGTCTTTTGGATTTGAACTAGTAACCTGGAGGTGAGAACTTCTGTATTCCATTACCAATCCTTTGAGCCCTCCAGTGCACCCTGAAATAGCCATGACACTTGTTGTCATGTGTGGTATGTCACATCCGTTCATGAGGAAAACCTACACCCGAAGGAAAGAGAATACTCTGGACAAATCCCATGATAGCAGCTTGGTAATTAACAGCTCCAGCTTCCGATTGGGAGATGACTAATAGTAGCTCATTGCCAGACTGTGTTAATAATCATAAATGGGGGGTGATCCCATATCAACACCCCCTTAGTGGGCCCTTGTTTTTGTTTCTCATTAACTAAAGTGATTTTTCTTGTTAGAGGGAATAGTTTTAATCATTACTATAGAGGAGACCAGAGAGACTCATATGAGGGCTTCATGATATTCCAAGATGGTTGTAATGTTGTCATTTATGAGAATCAGCAGTCCACAGGTAACAACTGGCTGTCATCTCCACTGACGATCCTCTGAGGGCAAAAAAAAAAACCCGCCATTACAAATACCAATGAAGCTCAGTGTTGTTTTGTTAATAAAGGCTTTATAAAAACCAGTAGTAAGCCATCTGGACCTGGGGCTTTGCCAGGCTGGGGAAACTTAATAGCTTCTTAAGTTTCAGCAGTAAAAATTGGGTTATCTAGGGGATCAACCATGTGGGCAGGAATGGTAGGGAGTTACAGTTTATTTAAAAAGGTGAGAGGGCTTAAGATAACCCTGGAAATTGGCAGAAAGTAAAGATGGACTCTTTGGATGAGCCCAGTTTCTAATATCTCTGCAAAAAGAAATAATCTATGGCTTCAGCTCAGCAACCTAGGTTACCAGCCTCATCTTCAGAGCTGCAAATAAACATGGGGAGGGAAGTTGTTACATAAACAATTGTCAAATAATCTTTCTTCCAGGCTACCTCATTCATAAACTGAATGCCTGTAGAAAGACAGGTTGTTTGAGGTGAGTGTTAATGTGTCCCTTTGCACTCTTGAGACTTTGCACCTGCTGGGTAGTGCTGGGGAAGGGAGATGTGAATTTTCTCAAATACTTATGGGACAAACTTAGCCCTGGTAGCCTGTATTAAGAAGTAAACTGCCCAAGAGGTAACTCACCCCTGAGAGCCATCTTGTCTTTCTCAGAGCCAGGGGAAATCTTATTTATGCTCAGCATTAAAAAATGTAAATGGAGTCATCTAATAGTGGCCTCCTGAGAAAGAAATGCAGATGTCCAGGGATGCTGGGTGGAAATGTGGCACAGACTAGGAAAGGGGAGGTAGTTAATATTGGGAGAGAAAAAGTCTCTCTACTGAGCAAGATAGAAAACTGAAATATTTATAAAAAAATTTTAGAGCCATCAGATATTAGCCAAGTGGACGCAGATACAGGTAATTATGGAGTCTCACTAACAAAAGCAACTTTCTCTCCTGTCTCTCTAAGGTATCAGAATAGGCAAAACTCCATTTCAGGAAGAAATAATTGAGAAGGATTCTGAACATTTTTTTATATAAAATATTCTTATTCAGTAGGTCAAGGGTGTAATTTTCATGTAGTAGGTACAGACAGGGTAATACAGTGCTTCGGTTTGAATACCAGTGCTGCTATTTACTTCTCATGTTACTTTGGGCACATCTCTTAACATCTTAACTTCTCTGGATTTCAGATTCTTCATTTGTAATGTTAGGACATCATTAGATGACCTCCTGGATCCCTTCCAAATACACTTAATGAACTACCTACTCATATCTTGGCTCAAGGCCCTTTGATTGGATCTGGGGATATGAAAATGAAACAGCCCCTGCCCTCGAACAGTTTACATTTTACTGGGGCTGATAGAGCATGGACACAAATAAATAATGTGAAGAGAAAGAGCTGTGAGCCTCAGAGCAGGCATCATGCTTGAGGTGGCCCCTCAGCTGAACCTCATGAAAAGAAGGATTCTGAAAGGTGGCTATGAGCAGACACTGCATTCCAGGTATGAGGAACCGTTGAGGCAGGGCATGTTATGGTGAGTGTATGGGCAACAGCTAAATACTTCAATTTAACCAGAAATCTCACTAAATAAAATAAGTCCTAAGAGGTACCAGATTGTGGAGGGCCTTAAAAACCAGTATGAGAAATTTGTCCTTTGTTTTAGAGTCAGCATGGAGCCCCTGAAGATTTTTAAGGAGAAGAATAACACAGTCAGATCAAAGATTATTTTGGCAGTTGTGTGAGGATGGATTGGAGAGAGGAGAGACTGAGGGAGTAGAGGCCAACCAGGAGACTATTGTAATAGTCTAGGCAATGGGTGGTGTGGAGTAGTGGAAAGAATTCTAGACCTGGTGTCAGAAGGCCTCTTAGCTCTGTTACTTAGCTTTGTGATTTTGGGCAAATCACCTAATTTTTCTATGTGTCAGTTTTCTTAACTCCAAAATAATATGATTTGATGAAAAATAATTTGACAACTTGATCCAAAATAATATGATTTAGATATGAGGAAGTAGAATGATTCTTGTGATTGCATCTTGTGGGGGTGTTTGTTGCAAGAGTCAAATGAGAGGATATAACCTAAACTGTAATCAAATATAACATAACTGAAGCACCGTATGAGTATAGGCTATTATTCTAGAACTAAAACCATCTGCCTTAAAGGACCATCATTTTTGGTCTTTAAGAAAATAGGCCAGGGTGCTTGGCTGGTAGACAGTGTAGCCCTTTGCCCAAAAGCTGTTAAAGAAGACTTTCCACGGTGCTAGTATGTAGGAATCCAGAAAACTAAGAATGAAGAAAGCCAAGGGAGCCGATGTTTGTGAATGAACTATTTCTTGGAAGCAGGAGAAAAATTTGTGAATACAGGAGCAGGGAAGAGGATAAAGGATTCTGGGTCTCAGTGTGTCGAATAGAAAACATGATTCAGACTCACAAGATTGCCCATTTGCTCATTTTTCTTTCTCCTCTCCCAACTTTTGTGTTTTTAAATAGCTTATTTTCTTTTCCTCGCCGTTAAATTGATTACTTTTTGTGGCTCTGTTTCCTAGGAAGTGTCTGAAGCCTGGTTCTCTTTGCACATCACTCTCTACCTAGAAGTCACCCGCACAATCTTCAGAGAGCTAGGCCTTGCTGATAAAGCTGTAGAACCTGTCTCCTGTGGTCAGGGGAAAGAATGACCTTGATGTCTTCACATGGAATGTAGCCCACAAACTACATTTCCTTCCACCTTGGGTGAGGGAGGCTATTTCAGGAATGGGAATGTTCTTATTTTGAAAACTTTGTTCACCAAAGGGATTAAGAAGAAATAAAAGAAATCTACTATTCCCTACACATCTGAATAAATTCTAAACATGTGCAAAATGGTGGCAGAAGTTAATATCCAAATGAATCGATAAGGAGGGCACGACAATTGGAGGATGTGTTCATGTTAGAGATTAGAGTATAGACAGATCTGGGAAGCAAAACAAACTTAGTCTACTGCAATTGCAGTTCTAATTATGTGTTCTTATCTATGGAACATCTGACTCGCCAGCTGAAGCCTTCCTGATACGTTGTCTCCGCCATTAGAATGTGAGGTACTTGAAAGTAAGACTTGTTTGACTTTTCCTTTTGTGTCTCCAGTGCTTAGCATTTTGCTTTGTACATAGTAGGTGCTTAATAAAGGCTTCATTCATTCATTCATTCATTCATTCATTCATTCATTCATTCATTTTAGAATGAGGATAGTACATGTTAACAGAACCAGCTCTCTCCCTACCCCCTTTTACAGAGATACTGGAGGAATGAACTAAGGTTCCTGTAGCATTCCTGCCATCTAAGGATATAAAAATATGAAATATTTTATCAGGGTACAAGTGTTATAAAAACCTTTACCTGCATTACCAGAACCTGCTTCTTCTGTATGTTTTTGATTACGTTAGTCTGGGTATTTATCTTTTTTTCAGTGTGGCACTGTTACCTAAAGGTACATATTTTTCAGATCATTATAAGATTCCTAGTGTGATAACACTGGAGAAGGAAAAACCCACACATGCAGGCCAGCCTTGGAACAGCGTGAGCGCTGATGGTGAGATTGCATGACTTCTTTTTGGGCTGCACATCTGCAATGAACACCAGGCCCTACTTAAGCTGTAATCTATGGTTTTGAGGTCACTCCCAGTTATTATCTGACCGGTAATGACCACAGAACTATACATTATTGCTATTAGGAGCTATTTTTGTACTATTTTCAGTTTTCCTTTTTATTGAGAAGCTGCTGACACCCTCAGAGTTTTCCAGAGCCGGATTACAGTGGCTGAAACTCAAAGCAGTTTCCTTGGGTTGGGTGTTTGGAGAAGCAGACTCTTCTGTGCTGTTTTTTTGTTCACATGCTGTCTCAGAGGTGGAAGCTGGCGCTGAAATCTTACATTATTATTATTACTATTTTTTTTTTTGCCACCTGGGACTTCCAGCTTGCAGAAGTTGGTTTCCTTACCTCCTTCCCTCTTTAAAACAGTTCACAGGGTTAAGAGAGGAATGAAGTTTGTTTGGTTTCTATGCTGATTCTTTTCCCTGCATAATGATTTCCTATTGCTTAGCAGTGATTACCTCTTAACACACTGAAACCCACATTCCAGAAATTTTAAATAGTGTGGATAAAAATGGAAGTATTAATAAAACATCAAGACCTTTAAAGCCAACTGTTCTGTTGAATATCCTTAGTAACATTTTGGAACTTGGGGGAGGGCAGAGAATTTACACCTGGGGTCAAATTGTCATGGGGCAACATTCTTGAGGTTTTTGCTTCTGAGGAATTACTTTGAATTTTCATAAATCTCAGAATGTCGATTTTATAACCTCTGAATTAGGAATTTTGCAGAGCAAAAATAGTAGAGTTACTTGGGGGAGGAGTAAAAAAAACTCAAATGAAACTAACCTTGAGTAGTATCTTGCATCTGGGTACAAAGTTAAGATGTACATTAAAGAGTTAATAACTTTTAGTAAATTTAATGTTGCTTTCATTTGTAATTATGCTATGATTGTTATAGTTACTTCTCATATTGAGAAAATGAGACTAGTTTGAATTAAGTAGATCTTTAATTTTCAAATACTTAAATATTGATTTTTGAAAAATTCACTGTGATATTATAAAACTCTAAGTGGAGCAGCATGATATAATGGACAGAGGGCTGCCTTGGGAGTCAGGAAGACCTGAGGCCAAATCCTGATGCTATTATATACTAACTGTGTGACCGTGGAGAAGCCATTTAAATTCTCAGCACTCCCAACATGCCTAAGTCTGCATATTACAGATGCATTGCCCATTTGCATTGGTGAAGAGTATTTCCACATGGGAAGATCCCCACAGAGATGAAATTATAGGCCTGGACTTTACCTTCTTCTCCCCCTAAAAGCATTATTATTGTTAGCTTTATTCAACTGTTATTTTCTATGGTGATTCAAAGTAATTGTTCAGAAAGTAAAATAAGAAGAAAAATCAGGAATGTTGCCCCATGACAGTTTGACTCCAGATGGGAACCTTGTTTTCTGGCAGGCCATATTTAGATAGTACTTGCGAGCTTTGTAAAGCGTTTCCTTGGAAATCTGTGAGTTTAGGTAATGGAGTATTATTCTCATTCCCATTATATGGATGAAGATACTGAGGCACAAAGCTGTTAAGTGAACTGCTAAGAGAGGCTTGACTAGTGAGTGCCTGAGTTCAGCATTTTTCACCCTACTTCATACTGCTTCTTTGAGAGTATCTGCTCAGTGAAACTGTTGGCTAGAAAGACTCGATGATGAAGTTACATTTTGATTCCTTTCCTGTTGGATAGCGAGTTCATTATATTTGCCATTGTAATTTATTATTTTCAACTGCTTTTTCCACAAATGGACATAAATTTCATTGATGCCTATCTTTGTTTTCACCGCTGGGCTGCCTTACAAAGGGATGCATTTACATTTTTAATGGATAATCTTATCTAGAAATAAGGAATGACAAACTTACATTAATTATTGCCCTTGTCCAAAGTGGAAAAGAATCTCCATCATATATCTTTGTCCATTTATGTAACTGTCTAATGGCAGATAACTTATACCTCAGTTGCTGCAATAAATTTAAAACAGTAATAATAATAATGTTAATCCTGCCCAGAGAGGCAGTTTTATAAATCTTTAGCTTTGTGGAAAGATTTTTGGGAGATGCCTGTATTTCCAAAAGGCACATTTATGATGACAGGGCTGAGCCTTCCTAACATGTATTGTTGTCATTCAGCTATTTTGAACCATGATAATGCCAGCCCCTTGAATGTATTATTATTGGTAATCTGCTCTCATCATGTTTTCTTCCACAAGAGAAGTCAGATGTGTATAACATCATGTGCCATGTGATTTTTGCTGTCTTTGAGAGATGTTGAGTATTTGAATGATTATCCCTTTTATACCTAAGTACACAATTCCAAGAAGGTTTAAATCAATGTGTTAATTGGTAAGTGATACTGTAATTATATGTATAATCATGAAAATTTTGAATCCAGATTATTTACTTGCTCTCAGGAAATTAATCTACAGAGGTCATATATTAGATTGCTTGTTTATTAAGTGGGACCCCTGGAGTTACAAACTTCTGATTGGCTACACCCGCAAAGAAATGTTCTGAGGGCTGGATCCAGCAGGTGTCAACAGTTCAGGGCTCTGAGTGCTTATTGATCCGGATTCAAACAGTTCATTAATCTAAGCACACATTATATAGATTTTTCAATGTAATTTTGAAAGGGTTGAAAAACTATATTGAATGATGAGAGATGATACTCAAATTAAGCTTTTTATAGCACATCTCCCTTGAGATTGTGACTTTCAAACAAGGAGGGGTGCTGGAGCACAGAGTAGTTAGGACTTTGTCTATTTTAGTTTGATCTTATGTTTATGGGTAGGTAGCTGATAACAAACATTTGACACACCCTTTTCATTCCACTGGTTCACTCTTAGGGGTGGAGGATAAGAAATACTTTGATCAAGAGAGGATGTTCATAATGGTTCCAAAAACACAAGATAGACCTCAATGGACATAATGATCAAAGCAACAAAGTTTGGACTCATTGAGGGATCATAGGAACCATGACATTTTAGAGCTTAAAGGCATCTTAGACATCATTTAGTCCACCTCCTCCCCTACAATTCTACAGATAAGGAAATTCAGTCCTGAAGAGTTGAAATGACTTGCCCAAAGTCACATAGTTAGAAAGTAGCAAAATTAAGACTAGTTTCTGGATCTCTTGAGTTCCAGCCCAGTAATTTTTCCAGTTTGCCATATAATCTCTCAGTAAAGATCCAGAAAAAGGAAAGGGGTAGGGAATGCTTTTGTCATGAAAGTAGGTTATAGTTTGCAAAGAGTTTTTTTTTTCTTTTTGGTGAGGCAATTGGGGGTAAGCGACTTGCCCAGGGTCACATAGCTAGTAAGTGTCAAGTGTCTGATTTGAAATCGGGTCCTCCTGACTCCAAGGCTGGAGCTCTATCTACTGTGCCACCTAGTTGCCCCTGCAAAGTATTTTTAAAGACTTTTAAAAAAACTCTCCCTTTTCTTTCCCTCCCCTCAAAGATTTCCCTGCATTTTTACAGTTGTTTTCCTTGAGTTTGCTTACTTCTGTAGAGCCTAGGTTTTATCAGTGTGGGTACGTACAACTCGGGTGTTCACTGAGACCCAGCTACACCTTCCGCGGACGTAGGCCTTGATTCCTATATCAGCTGGTTCTCTGCCTATGAAATGCTGGGCCTAGCTAGCTGTCCATCTGAAGCGTCTGTTTAAGATTCATGTGCCGGCGCACTAACAGAATAGACTATCTATATATGTCTACATATGTCACAATACATTTGAGAAATCTTTCCATTTGTAAGAAAATGGAGAAATCTCATCGTCTGTAAGAAAACCTCTGTTTAATTTCAACTTTTCACAAGACAGGGTACAGGACCCTAGGTCTAAATATACCAAAGGTGATAATTTTAGGAGCAAATCAAATTATACCTAATGCCTTTTTATGTTACTAAACCAACAAAGTGATTTTAGAGCTCTGAAGGCTATTAAAATTATTCCATGTAATTTAATTTTTTCTAAAAGTCCCATTTATTTTTTCCATTTCTGGAAACTTTGCCTCTCCAGTTAGGTCAAGCTATTATTCGAGTCAGGTCAGGCCTTATCCAAAGGCAGAATAAGTGGCTGCCAATATGATGTGATTAGAAGGGCATTCAAAAATCTCCTCCCAATTTTCTCACCCACTTGCTTACATATGAAATTCCTTTAATAGGGGATAAAGGCTTTCATTACCCAGTTAAAGATAGGTCTTAAAATAGCCTTGGGAAAAGTAACAACACATTGGCTTAAATTCACACCAAGCCAAATGACTAATATCAGATACATTCAGGAAACAGATTTTGAGAATAGCTAGTAATAATAATAGCTGGCTTTTATATAGAACTTTAAGGTTTGTAAAACATTTTACATATAAATGTAAAACGTTTTCACATTTGCTCTTCCCTCAAACCTGGTGAAGCTGGTATTGTTATCACCATTTTGCAGGTGAGGAATCTGAGAAAGGGCAAGTGATTTGCCTAGTGTCACACAGCCAGCAAGTGCCTGAGGCAAGATTTGAACTCAGATTTTTCCAACTAGAGGTCCAGCACTGCAACCACTGCACAACTTAGCCATCTAATAGAGGGCAAATCAGCTGGGGTTCTGAAAGGTGGAAATGAAGGAGGGAATGTTGAAGGCAAACTGGTCTACACCATGATTTTGTTGAGGACGGTCTGTGATTCATGCTGCCTGGAAACTATAATAAAATGAAAATATTTTATTTGGTTATTGGAGAATTAATTGATTTGAGTTTTATTTGATCACTTTACCAGAAACCTCTGATCGCATTTCATGGAGTACTTGGAGCTCACTTAGTATGACTCTAGGTACTTCATTCAGTAAATTTCTCCATTATCAATAATCAGTCAATTAGCATTTTTTTCCCCCAGCTAGATGGTGGTCATGCATACACAAAGGATGAAACATCTGTACTTTCAAGGACCTTAATTCGATCAGGGGAGACATACAAGCACATACAAGTATATAAAGAATAAATTTGTATATGCAGTAAATGCAAAATAAATCTAAGGCAGTTAAGAGAGGAGGGACCGACAGTTGTGAAGGTGGGTGGGGAGGAGCATCCTGAAAGGTCTTCTGCAGAAGGCCGGGCTTTAGCTGCTCTTTGAAGGAAGAAGGAGGGATTGTATGAGATGGAGGAGAAAACTGAGTGTATTTCAGGCAGGGGGTGGTGGTGGTAGTGGCCAGTGCAAAGAACCAGAGCTGAGAGATTGTGAGGGACACATTGTGTCTGAAGAACGGAAAGATCTCTTGTCATTTTACTAAATCACAGCCTTTCAGAGTTGGAAGGAACCACAGTGGCCATCTAGTACATATAGTATAACCCATACTCAAAAGGAATCCCTGCTTTGACATACCTGACCAGTGGGACTTTTCTTAGGTGGGAAGTTTCCAAAGCTATTTAATAGTAGAAGGAAATTGAGCAGAATGAGCCTTGGAGGAAGGAACCTGTGCTAGCTCTGCACTTCACTACGTGGGTTTCATGTTCCTTATTTGTAAAATGAGTTTAGAGTTGCACGAGGTGATCTTTAAAGGTCTCTTCTAGTGCTTTTATTTCATGATGACCAGAATCATGTTTTTTAATGATCAGTAATAGCAAAACAAGACAGGCACTAATAGCTCCACTCAGCAAGGCTTTTTGCCTCTGGGCAAAGTGCTCTACCAGATACCTGGGGATTAAAAGACAAAATGAAAAAAAAGGAGGCCTTATGCTCAAGAAGCTTTCATTTTACTGAGGGACTGCTATATGGGATCATTGATCGAGAAATGGAAGAGAGCTTGGATGTCATTTCATCCAACCTCCTTTTGCAGATGAGGAAATTGAGGCCAGAGGGGTTTAGAGACTTTCCCAAGGTGACATGGGTAGTAAGTAGAAGAGCTGGGATTCAGAACAAGGGCTTGATTGTGCATTTCTTTATGTTACCAACACTTTGCACAGTGCCTGGAACCTAGTAAGGCTTTAATAAATGATTGATTAATTTTAAGGTAATTTGAGGAAGGAGGGATAACTAATGACTAGGGGGATCAGGAAGGGCTTTCTTAAGGAAACAAAACTAGGTACTGTAAGAGATAGAGGTGAGAAGGGGTATATTCTAGGCTCCTGGGGCAGCTTTTGTAAAGGCATGGAGGGTGGAGATGGACCGCCCAGTTTGTGGAATAACAAATAATATGCAGTTTGACCTGAACATAAAATACATGAAGTCTAGAAAGGGCTAAGATGAGGTTCAGATTATGAAGGATTTTAAATGTCAAGCTGAGGCATATGTGTTTTACTTTGGGCTACAGGAGGCCATCAGAGATTTAATCTGATGTCCACTCTATTGGATACTACTAGATAGCACTGTGCATTTATTTTTTCTTACTATATAGATTTAGCCATGAATAAACAATATCTCAGTATTGCTGGGTGTGTTATCTTGGAAAGAGCACAGGCTGTGGGAGGGGGTGTGGGGGTCAGAGCACCTGGATTCGGTTCTTGCTTCTGATGCTTATTACCTGTTCCACCTTAACTTCCATAGGTCTCAATTTCTTCATTTATAAAATGAGGAGGTTTGGGCTAAATGGCCTTTGAGGTCCCTTCCAGCTCTAGATTTTTGATCCTATAAAATATTTATTTTTAAGTATCCTTATTATTTCAGATGTTATTTGTACAACATTATGGATATTACTTTTTTTTTTTTCTGCAAAGGGGTAGTGGAGAGAACGTTGCCTTTGGAGTCAGAAGGCCTGGGGTTTGAATTTCAACACCACCACTTACTACCCATGTGTAGTCTTGTAAATTAATTTCACTCATTTGAATGCTTTGTAATGAGGGAGTTGGCTAAGATCAAATGGTCTCTGAGGTTTTTTCAACTCTAAGTCCTATGATATAACCATGATGTCTTTATAACAATTAAAATATTGAACTAAGTTAGTAAAAACTATTTTGCATTATTTAACCATGATTCTCTCCAAGAATAACTTATTATAATTTTTTAAAGTGATAAGGTTATTATTATTTTTCAAGCAAGACTCATTTCTTCAGTTTTCTTTTTTGTTACTCAGTGTGCGTTGGTAGGCAAGTCTCATTTTCTCATGGAAGATTTCCTAGAGTAAGGCTTTGGTATTGATTTTGAAAGCTCTAGGAGAAAGTGTAATGTGGGAAGGGAGGCATCAGGCATTTCCCCGAATAGAAGGCAGCTGAAAGCTTTGAAGGTGAGGTGGTAGGAGGGTGGTGTTCAGGGGTCAGGGTGGACCTTATATGTGTATAGACCAGTTGGGTGGCTTCAACTGAGGTAAAAACATGTTACCTAGGTGACCTGAAAGTCCCACGTTACTTTAGGTCTGGCCATAGAAAGTCCCTGTTACATGCATATGTCAACTGGGATGAGTAACATGTCAACCATTAATATTGTAGTTCAAAATTAGTTTGTCCTCTTGGCAGTGCCTTGAGGGAAGGACTAAGCCAGGGGTGCTATGATAGGGAGAGAGACTCAGAGAAAGTTGGGAACATGGGTCATCATTCAGAAGAATAGGCCCACAGTGGTCCCCTTGAGAAGTGGGAGGGAGAACATTGTGGCTGGCTCAATATATAGTTAATTTTTGTTTAATTTTGCTTTGGCAGCCAGTAAATTGCCAGACCTCAGTGGAAGTTGTAGTCAGGGTGGAGTAGGAGATGACAGCACTTGGGTAGAGTGTATAGGGTCAGCCAGTGAGTGTCCTGAAGCCCCTGCCAGAAAATTATACATGATTCACTGGGCAAGGGGAGCAAATGGAGTTAAGTAGGGGTATGTGGTAGGACACAAAATTAATTGTAAAAGAATCTGACTTCGTTAGCCTACTTATGCAGCTTTTCAATGCCTTCATTGCTCTGGAAAAAATAATCAAAGGAGAATTTAGAACTGTTCTCGGATTGTCAGTTTTTCATCTAAAAATGTTAATGTACATTAAACTTTTAATTAAAAAAAGCATATCCCATCACAAACTATTTTTAATATGGAATATTTAGCCATGGTGTACAAATTCTATTCCAAGGTATACTAGGTTATTTAAGAAGAGTTTGGTTTTGAAATTAAGTGAATTGTTTCTCTCCCCTCTCCCCCATTAACTGCCTGCCAGATCATTCTCTTCAAATTGTGGTCCTTGCCGTATGTATACATCATTATGTTGTTCAATGTAAGACAAGGTTGTAATTCAATCATGAGTGTCTGCTGACATCATAAATGTCAAGAGCAGATCAGTTTATGGATGGAATAAAATACCAAAATCTCATTACCAGCCTTTATAGCTTGTTTTTCTTCTTTTGGTTTTAAAATCACTGTCTGATTTTGGAGACCAGAAGGACTTGAAGTCAGCTTGATTCTGGCATTCATGTTTGCACCTGATTATTTGAGAATGCATTTGACCAAGAAATGCTAACATTGGCAGGAATTATTTTTCCCTCTCCCTATTACACCCACCCTTTTGAGAGTTTGGCTGTGGTTGAGACAATGGAAAAGTACAGAGGTTTAATAGGTTAAACAAGTGATTAGTAATCCTGCATATAGGCTGGCCACTGTAGGCATCTAGTCATTTCAACTCCCTCTTGGAAAGTAAGGAGAGATTTGGAGGTGCAGTTAAGTAACCCTTCCAGGAGGTTGAAGGCAAGATGAGTGTTCTTTGTTAGCTTACCTGACCACTAGATGGCACTGTTGCCATAGGGAAAGATGGTCATGGATACATAGTTTGGCTGTGAAGTATAAAGCCTCCTTGAAGGTAGCAATTGAAATAGGGCTGCTTTCGTGTTCCACGCTTCTGTAGGCAGCATGGTTGTGTGAATGGTAACACATGGATTTGCAAGAGCAGGATAGGCATTCTTCTGTACCATTTATGAATCAAGGATATTACTGAGTGGGGAGGGCTCGTTTGGTTAAGAGCTGGCATTGTCTGTGTTTGATGGGTAGTTCAGCGGGTGGAGTGGGAGGTGGAGGAGGGGTGAGAGGTGACAGAGAAGAGTTGGAACGATCACATTTCCACAGTTTCTGAGCAGGACAATTTCCTCCAAATGAGCAACAGATGGTGTCTTGATCTGTGGCCTCCGAGGAAGAAGAGCTCTTTTATTTGGTGTTCAGCAGCTGGAAGAATCTGGAGGGAAGTGGTCCCACAGTCGAGGAGACTAAGCTGCCAGAAGGTGGTACGTTGCATACAGACCTTCTTTGTGTTCATATTCTTCAGGCTTGAAGTTGTTTCTCTACCCCTGAAAAATACTACAGCACATGTATTATTGTGAAATACACATGGCACTGTTTGAAAAAATATAGTATTCTTTTCTTTTTAAAACAGAAGCCCAGTTTGTAAAAGCAGAAGCCTCCCCTCTGCCCTCAAAAGGAAGAAGAAGCAAAAGAATGCCTGAGAGGACAGAAGAGCCCACGTGGCAAATTTGAAAAAAATCTCAACACAATCTTAGTACTGAAATGTAAGAGTTATTGCTTCTATGTGAAGTTAAATGATTATAATGATTAACTATTGAAAGAAATAATACTGATTGAAAGAGAAATATGATGAGACATCCAAAAAGTTCTAACAAATGACCAAAACGAAGACAGAGTTCTTTTGCAATTAAAAGAGCAGAAACAGTTGTAAGAAGACATGTGGAATGGGAGAGAACTCAAAATATTCCACAGTAGTTGAATTTGAATATGACAATTTTCTCTTGATACTACAGAATAAGTGTGTCCCTGCAGAGTTCTCTGTAAGATGAAATTTTGCATATTGAACCATTTTTCTAATTGATTTTCCTGAAAGAAAGACAAAATAGTCCAAAGTATCCAGAGCTGGGTGGAAAGAGCAGTGGAAGGCAGAAGACCCAGATTTTAGTTCTGGTTCTATCAGTAATTTGGTCTGTGAGATTGGGCAAGTCACCTGATTGTTCTGAACTTCTATTTTCTCAGTAAAATAATAGGATTGGGCTAGGTGATCCTAAACATCTCTTCCAGCATTGATTCCGTATGTTTCAATGGCACTGTGTAGTGGAGGTGTATGCTAGCCTTGGAGTTAGAACCTCCAGATTTGAGGCTAACATTGAATAAGACATTGAATAGCCTCCTTAGGCATCAGTAAAGTGTTCCATGTGACTTAATACTGCCTCCCTTCCTTCCTATCCCTGTTTTAACCCTGTAGCTAGTCTTTGGCTGTCGATTCTGGTTCCCACAGAGAGATCCAGGGTCAGTCATTTGAGTTAGGTAGAAGCCCTCCTTCCAGGTGGGTTCTCAGATGGGTCTTCATTTTCAATTATGTGGGAATTCTTTTTCTGTACCTGTTTCTCTCTTCTCCAGTAACCTGGCACCACGTGCTACCATTCTGTGCAAAGGAGAGCAGTGGCTTTTCTAAAGTCTTGTCTAGGACAGGAGTTCTAAACTTTTTCTGTGTCATGGCCTCCTTGGCTATTCTACAGGTGAAGCCTATAGATCCCTTCTCAGACTCATATTTTAAATACATAAAATTTTAAATAAAAAAAGATTAAAAAGGAAGGCAATTGCAGTGTAATATAGCTATCAAAACACTAAAAAAAACCCCCAAGCTCATGGCCCCTGCCTTGTTTCCCTAAGCCTTTTTACCTGGCCTAGGGAAAAGACATTATTATCCTTGTACAGGTAGGCCTATTGGCTTACTTTCTTTTTCTCTCCTCCAGAAAAAATGCTTAGAAAGGTGTTTGACACCCCCACCCCACCCCTACAATGTAGAACTGAATTACACCTTTGGGTCCGAAGTTCTTATCTCCTCATATTCAGGGATCCTCAGATACAGGCAGTTTCCTGTTGTTACTACTACCAGTGTTTGTGCAGAGCGCTCTCTGAGGAGCACAAAACACTTTTCAAACATTCTCATTAATAAGATGATTAGTAACAAGCAGCTTGTTAATGCAGGTATCCTGGTGAAATTTCAACTTGGGTAATTACATCCTGCACTTGTGAATTCCCCATGCAGTTTTCTTAGGGGAGGGGGGAAGTATGGGGAGAGGAGAGAAGACTTTATTTTCTATCCTAAAATGTTGTACGCTTTTAGACTGCAATGTAAGGATGCCATAGAATAATAGAATTTCAGAGTAGGAAGGGGATGATATAGCTCATCTAGGCCAGACTCTGCTGAGAGAGTGAATTCCCATGAGGTTAAGTGATTTGTTCAAGGTCACACAGGTTGAAGGCTTAAAAAGTGACAGGCTTATTAAGACACCCAGAATACCTGTGTTGGTTCATCAGACAGGCTTCCCGGTATAGAGAGGTACCTGGAAAATGGAATTAATAATCAGGTAGTCTGGTAAGCCTAGAACTAGAGAAGGGAAGCTAATCGGTCTTGAGGGCCGTGTTGATGGTCATCTTTCCCACAATAGGAAGGTGTCTGGACTGGAGCATTCATGTTTGTTGGGGGACCTCTCCCATGAACGTTGCTCATAGACAAAATTTTTTTCTTTTACTCTGCCTTTCTCCCTCTCTTAGATCCCAAGTTGACCCAGACATTGTCTAATTCCTTATCTCTACCTAGTTAAACTCTTTTTTTCTTTGAGGTCTTAAGATGCTTTAGAAAAGGGAAGCAAAGGGTATTGAAAAGGCAGCCTGCTCAGTTATACATCCAGATACCTGAAAACATTAAGTGGAGGTTGGGGTTGGCCAGTTTATTGTTAATATTATGTATGTAGTTTTATTTTTTTTTTAATGCATGGTAGCAGGGATGATGGCGTTTCTAAATTTTTGTATCCAGGATGCTAAAGATCTAACCTGATTATTCTCAAGGAAAATGACATTCCAGCAATCCAAAACAACAAGCATTAATCACCTACTAAGTGGTAGCAGAACAAAAAGAAAACAAATTCCATTCTTAAGGAATTTGAATTCTCTTGGTGGTTGTAGTTCATAGAAATGAAAAGAGATAAAAGTAAAGTTCTTTATGAAGGAAGGATGTGAAGATTGGGGAGGTCTTACATTGAATACCTTTCTCTGAGTTTGCTTTTTAGAGTAAGGCTTGGATACAGTTACAGGCCGTCCCGGTATTCTGGGAGTCCGCAATGAGGAGGAACTGGTAGAACTCCCGGAGATTGCAACAGGCAATCTAGCTCAGTAAATAAATTTTTTTTGATGACTTACAAGTATAGCGATTGTTTCATATACATTTGCAACTGTCCTTAACCTTGGCTATTTTGTTACAGTGATCTTCTTTTGGGTCATTTATTTAGGGAGGGAATCTTGTTGTGAACTGGGAAGCATTCTTCCCTGGAGCTTTCTTGTTGTCTCTTGATCTTTGGGGGGTTTTGCAGCCTTTTCTCCTCTTGGGCTTCATTGCTTTTATCTTCTCACCTTTCCTCCTACTGAGTATAAACAAAGCTTAGGGCCAAACACTAGTGAAGCAATAAGTCTGTCTGGGAGGGTAGGGGAAGTGCAATGCTTTTTAAGGCTTCAACATTCATTCAGTAATGACTCCTGTTTTTGTAGTGCTTTTAGGTTTGCAAAGTTGCTGCCTAATTCCACTTTTAGGTTTCAAAATTGCTTCCTAAATTCACTTTTATGTTTACAAAGTTGCCACCTAAATTCCTGTAGCATTCTGAGGATTACTTTGGAGCTCTCCCCACTAAGATATTCAGAGATAGGAAAAGGGAGAGCTGAAAGGGACCTTAGGAAGATGATCTAGGATCTGCTCTTCATCTGGAGTCTGTCAATTTGTTTTAAAAAGATATTTTAACAATTGTATTTTGATATAATTGGTTTCCTTGTGATCCTACATATTTTTTGCTTTTAAAAACATTACTCCAAGAAAAACATTATTCATCAGAATATATATTATTCATTTAAAACTTTATTCTGAAAAGAGGTCCATAGGCTTTAACAAACTGTCCAAGGACTCCATGACACACAAAAAGGCTAAGAACTTCAAGTCTAGTTTAACCTCCTTATTTTATATTTTTAAGGCAGTTGGGGATAAGTGACTTGCCCAAGGTCACACAGCTAGTAAGTGTCAAGTATTTGGCCTGAGGCCCCATTTGAACATCCATCCTCCTAACTTCAGGGCCTGTGCTCTATCCACTGTGCCACCTAACCTCCTCTTTTTAAAGATTAGTAAAAACAAGGCCCAAATAACTTAGGTGACTTTTCCAAGGATACATAGCTGATTGAGTAGTAGACCTGGAGCTTAAACTAGATTTTTAGCAAATCTTTCCAACATATAATGCCACCCAGAGACATAGAAAAAAGGGACAGTTAATAGCTATCTTTGAATTTAAAAAAGATTCCAATGCTTCAAAAAGATCTGTGATTTCTGCTGTGTGGGTATTCTTGCTACTACTACAGATCACAGCTCCCCCACCCCTTGGAAGATGGTTTCAAGAATTTCTGCGACCAAAAATTCCTTCCTTCCTGGTGTACCTTTTGGGGATTAGCTTCTTTGAAAGTTACTTGGTAGACCCTGTCAGAGTTTGAGTTTTCCTGACATAGCTTTTGAGAAACCAGAGTCACCTCCACACTCTGATGAGCCATTAAAGAGAAATGTAGTGGCACCTGAAATCTCTTTACTTTCTTTTCATCACCCTTTTCCTCCTCTCCCAAATGCTCTGAATTTTCCTCTAAGCAGATGATACTTTTCTTTTTACCTGCATTTTATAACACCACATTTTCTGTTTAAGTATGGCTTTAAACTTATTGTTAATGTTTTATTAAGAAGCTACAGCTTTTTTCATCAAACATATGATTTTTAAAGGTTTGCTGCATTCTTAAGTAAGACCCAGGCATTCTGTCATTTCTCAGGGCCAAGACTGTTTCATTTTGGAGCACATTGTGGAGTTATAGAGTCACAGCATTCTATAATTGGAAAGGTCTCTCTCTTGTTTTACTGGTGAGGAAACGGAAACTTAGAGAGGTCCATGACTTGTCCCAGGTCACACAAGCAAGCTGCTGACAGATGTGAGACTAGAAAAGATGTCTGTTGGTCCCTACTTCTTTCATTGCTCTCTAAATTATAGAGTTAAGTCAGTAGGAAAACAGGATTCAATTGATAGAAATTTGTCTCTCATATAACCATCATTTGTAAACGGAGGAGCATAACAATAGCTGACATTTATATTGTACTTTTAAGGTTTTCAAAGTACTTTGCATACATTATCCCAGAAAAACATAGTTCTGGGAAGAATCAACCCCACCATTTGGGAATTTCATTTAATGCAGGTGATTTGAGTCACCCTAACACCTTTGTCAGGGTGTTAAGGGCAAATGAATTATATTCTATTCTGCTGGATTATAAGTAGATGATATTATGTCTGGTGGCACCTGGAGTAATAGAATCATAGATTTGGACCTGGAAAGCACTTTAGAGGTCATCCAGGTCAATCCCCTCATTTTGCAAATGGGGAAACTGACACCAAGAGAGGGTAAGAGACTTGCCAAAGTTCACAGAGGAAGCAAGTGGCAGAGCTGGGATTTGAACTCTGGTATTCTGATCCCAAATCCAGCATCCTTTGGATTGCCTTTCTGCCTCTCAAATGACTGGATATGAAAATGGGCTTGAAAAATCAGTCAAGGCAGAATTGCTGAGACAGACTTTTAGCATAGCAACAAGAAAACATCTTTTCATTCCTTCTTATTTGAAGAAGGGGTTCTAAGAATTATGGATGCTAGCTACTTTGGGTCCCTGGGATAGAGGAAAGATGAGAAAAAGGCATTATTTTGTCTGGTTCTCAGTACAGTATTATATAGGATGAGGTTTTTTTCCCTCTGTAGGTAGGCCCTGAGTCACTACTATATCCTGGTGAGTACAAATGGTTGTACATTAAATGACTATTATAGTGAGCCTTGTATGACAGAATCTTAGAGTAGAAAGGGGCCTCAGAGGGCATTTAGTCTAATTTGTGTCTTAAGTAGTACTTCTCTGTTTCTCCTAAGGTAGAGTCTTTGACTTTTTCTCCTACTAATGACTATTATTTATGTCAGGTCAGTTAGGTGGCACAGTACATAGATTTCTGGGCCTGGAGTCATGAAGATCTGAGTTCAAATGTGGCCTCAGATACTTACTAACTGTGGGACCCTGGGCAAGTTACTTAACCTCTGTCTGCCTCAGTTTCCTCCTCTGAAAAATGGGGACAATAACAACACCTACCTTCCAGGGTTGTTGTGAGGTTCAAATGAGATAATTGTGAAGTGCTATTTAAGTGTTAGCTATTATTACTATTATGTCCTATTTTTTCGTATCAGTTATTTCCCCGTATTATATCCCAACTTACTTTCCACCATTGGCTCCTCCCTTGCAACAAAGAAAAACAATTTGAGCAAAACCCAACCAAGTGACCTGTTTCTCTAAGTGTGTGCATCATTATATACCTAGGTCCCTCCACTTCTGTCTAGAGGAGTAAGGTAAGTTTCCTCTTTTCTTTGGTTAAAAAGTAGAAAAGTGGTTCCATAGAACAGAATAGATAGGTAAGAAACTCTCCACTTTTGAACAACACTCATTGTTAGGAGATTTATTCTTACACTGCGCTTAAATCTGCCTCTCAGCAGCTTCCACCCACTTTTCATGATTCTGCCATCTGGGTCTAAGCAGAGCGTGTTTAATCTCTTTCAAATCACAAGCACTGGATTTATAGTCTGAGTACTTGTATTGGACCCCACAGCTCTATCACTTTCCTCCCTATGTGACCTTGGGTAAATCATTGATTATCTCTGGGCCTCAATTTCCTCATATGTAGAGGAAGCTTGGCATAGTAGGTAGAGAACTAGCCTGAAGCAGGAAGATCTGGGTGTTCTGATACATGACACTGGGCAAGTCACTTAGGCTATCAGGATCTCCAGGCAACTCTCTGGTATCATAGGTTACAGATAAGGGGTAGATCCATGCTGGCAAATGGAGCTGACCTGCATTGGTAGGTGTTTCTTCTCAGGGAGTTCCCTACAATTAAATCATAGGTCCAGACACTCTCCACCCCTCTCAAAAAAAAAATCAAGGGAATTGGACTAGATGGCTTCTGCAGTTTCCTTTTCACTTGAATTCTATTATCCTGTGATCTAAGATAGTTATCGTATACCATCGAGTCTTCTCCAAGCTATAAATGCCCCCCACAAGTTTATTTCAGAAAGGATTTTCTTGATCTAAAAAGATTTCATTTGATATGTCTTGAAGTTTTTCTCAGGATTCTTATGCCTGCACTGACATGGGTAGTGATCTGCCATCTCTGTGAAAGGATGCATAGGCCACCAGCATTCTGAATAGTGATCCGTGTACTAGTCAGATGCTTTAGTGACTTCCTGAAGGAAGTTCCAAAGTAACAGTTTGATTTTAAAGAAAATATTTTCATATGTAACTTGCAGTTTATACATAGAGAGTAATGAGCAAAATGGATGCAGCTGTCTTTTAAATTAACCCCAGATGCATTCAGGTTTAGCCTTCCCACTGAAGTGATAATGCACTCAGCTTCCACTCTCTACACTGGGATGTTTCTGATCTTCCCGGGATCAAAGGGAGCTGCAGTAGGGAGGACGAAGATGTGCTCACCCTGTTGTCCTCTGGTGCCTATGGCTGACATAGCTTAAAGAGAAAAAAAATAAAAAATAGGACACTCAAGGAAAACATCATGGCATTGTTCTTGTTATCAGTCAAAGGGAACGAACCAAGTGCTGGAACCCTGAAATGTGACCAAAAAGGTTCCCACTCCCTGGGGAACATTTTTAAAAGAACAACTGTGTTTCCTTCAGCTGCAATAGCGTGACTAAGGGCTGGATTAATGTTCCCACTGGGGCTTAAACAGTTAGTAGTGATACATTGTCATATTTGTGAGAAGCTGTTCTTGGTGCCTCTGAACCTGGGAGCCGGTTACGTGGACAGTTCTCCATGTGTCAGGTTCCCTTTACAGGGGGGCCGAATGGAACAAGCTGTGGAGGGAATTTCTTCTGTGGCAGAGATCCCTGAATCAGTCCCACGTTTACACACCCATGTACATATGTTTTTATTCTTGGCATAAAAATCATTTTTGCTAAGTGATTAGGAAAGAGATGAAACCACTCCCAGATTAATAGATGGAATGTTTCGGTTTTCTGTTGTGGAGTTCATAGAGTTATTTTTAAAATTATGCCATATGATTTTAAAAACACTAAGCCCCTTAGGTGGTTTAATTTTGAAATCCATCACTCAAGCAGAGACAATTTGCAAGTGTATGTGACACTGGGGAAGAAGGATTACTACTCACATGAAGCATGAGGTTGTAGATTACCAAGGAAATAGCTCAGTGAGATTAACTAAGGAAGCAGTCACTTGGTATATAGATGTAACGGCTGGTGTTTATTTACAGCCCAACATTCCTGGTATGATGACAGCATTAGGAAAGGGGTGGGTGTGGGGGTAGGTGCAGTGTGTACAAGTGCACGAGTTAACCAGAACATATCACCCGCTCAATAGCAATGCATTTTTTCCTCCCCATGCAGCTGCATCATTAAAAACTTGATGACATTTTATGTGCAGAACTGCAGTGGTTGCTTCCTTCTTAAAATACTTTTCCAAAGCACGTGCCTCTCCAATGCACAAAGAGAGCTCATGTAACACTTCCTTGTCCTAGCGTCTTGTGACCTGGGAACCAAGCCTTTAGTGTATCCAAACAGCAGGAAAAAGAAGAAAACTCTTGGGAGGAAGTCTTAAAGCAAACTCAAAGAATAGGCAGTTTGTTTTAAAGTTGAGTTTGAATAAACCATTGTGGAGATTTTTTTTTTCTCCCTAAAGGTTTTCCTTCACAAGTTAAGTCAGTAGGCTGGATAAGGCAGTGCCACAGAGCTGTGGAAAGCCTCCCTGAATTCCGTTTGCACATGTGTGTGACTGTGTTCAGCAGGAGCACAGTTAGTGATGTAATGGGAATTTCTACATCATGCTTGTATGTCATTCACACAAATAGAGCATCATGGGAGCCGGGTTAGATTGATGTCCTCTCTAAGAATAGCACTGATTATAGCACAGATTTTCCCATATACAGAGCCATTTTTAATTCACTGCCTACTGCAGCTGCCAGCCTGTGGAGATAATTCCTTCTAGCAGAATAGCTCTAGATTATTATAGGGAAATCAAATTTGCATAAAAGCGTTTTATCTCTTTTTTTCCCCCTTGTCAAAGTTACCAAACAGATACTGTCAGTTACTTTTGGGGGAAGAACTTTTTTTTGTCTGGGAGAGAGAAAGTAACTTTTTGGCCACATGGCTACTTTAAAAAACAAACAAACAAACAAACTTTCAATGAAAGTCCCTTTTTTTTACTTTTAAAATAAAAACTTGTCAAATAGTATTTAACAACAACACCTTATACTTATGTAGTGTTTCACCTTTAATTCTTTTGATTTAATTATTTGATTTTGACCATGTAAGTTGTGCAGATATTGAAACTGAAAATAGATAGTTTGAATGACGTACCTGGGATCTCATGACTAGTAGTTTGAATGATGTACCTGGGATCTCATGACTAGTTAAGCGGGACATGAGACTGGAAAAAACCCTGAGATTTTAGGTGCTGAGGCTAGATTTTTTTTCTGATTTTGCTATAGCTGTTTCTTGGTATGGCTGTTGTTGGATCACAGACAGAATATTTTTTCCCTCATTTTATTTAATTTTTCATTTAACAAACATTTATTTTCTCTCCAATGCCTCCTCTTTAAATTTTTAAAAATCCTCTTTGCAACAATGTGTGTAGTCAAGCAAAACGAATTTCCATACTATCCATTTCTAAAAAGGTATGCCTCGTGCTGGATCTTGAATTTGCCATTTCTCAGGAGGTAGGTGGCGTCGGTCACCATCAGTCTAAGAGGATCAGGGTTGATCACTGCACTGAAGGGAGAGCTTAGGTTTTTCAACGTTGTTTCAGACAGAAGGTTTGTATTCCTGGGGTCTCATGCCTGGTGATAGCGTACTGTTATTTAGTCCCATAAAAAACTTTTTTTTTAGCTCACTTTTCAAGAGGAACCAGAAATTCTGTTTCAGCTAGACTGGTCTAATTTACGTTCCCTGACCTCAGAATTCCATCTCTCACCTCCATGCTTTTGCATAGGTTGTTCTCCCATTCCTGGAAAAGACACTCCTCTCTCCCCCCCCCGACCCCTGCCGCCATTTCTTAGAGTCCCTTCCTTCCTTTCAAACTCCTCGCAGATGCCACTTCCTAAAGAAGTCTTTTCCCAGTTAGTGCTTAGTGTTCCCCCCCCCCCCCCCGTTATACTGCTTATATGTATTTATCATGTCATGGAATAGAATGTAAATTCCTTGAGATCAGGAACTGTTTGTTGTTTTCTTTCTTGTATCTGGCAACAGTTTCTTGCAACATTTAGAAATACTTAGTACCTGCTTGTTGACTTGAACCAAATCCCATTTTGCCATTATGGTGACAGGGTGACTCAACGTTTACCTATCACTTGATTGTTTATTGAAGTCATCTTGACTTCAGTGGTGTCATTATATTAGCCATATAATAATGATGATGTCATACAACTAGGTCATGCTTTAATTTCCTAAGGGCTCTCACTGCAGTTATTCAGTTGCTTAATATTTGCTGAGACCTTTTGAGATGAGGATGAAGAAGGTGATGAAGGGCCAACGACTCTGTTGACTTCATTGATTTATGTGCAGTATTACACAAGGCACTGGATTTGCAGCCAAGGATCTGGGTTGGAAAGCCGCCTCTGCTCTTTACTGCCTTTCTGACCTAGGCAAGTCACTGGACTGGCTTGGACTAGATGGTACTGGCTGGTAATAGAGTCTCTTTCAGCTTAGAATCCTACCATCCTGTAGCCAATAAAAGATATTCTCTTTATAGTAGAAATATGATATTTGTATGTGATCTTCTAATGTAATTGATAAATACCAATTTGATACAGCAGCTTAATTCAATCATTTTGATTTAACTGTGGAAATCATGTTATACAGGTGCCCAAAAATAAACCTGAAGGTCCAAGTGACCTGTTGGGATGGATGTTAGTGTTGTGGGGTGTTCTTTGGCCAGCCAGAAACCTGGGCTTGGCTGCAGTCTGCTGATTTTTGTTCTAGGGAAGCCTGGATGGGTACCCTTGAGGGATATTGTAGAGGGGATTCTTGTTTCATGTAGTGATTGGATTAGAAAACTATGAAAGTGGTTCTCTTCAATTAGCATTAAGCACCTGTTATACGTCAGGTACTGTGCTAAGCAATGGGGATACAAAGAAAGGCAAAATCAGTACCTCAAGGAGCCTGAATTCTAATGGGGAGACAACACATAAGTAAATAGGTATATTAGAAGACATATACAGAGCAGATGAAAGTCAAATGAAAGGAGAAGGCATTAGTAGTTGGATGAATTAGGAAAGGTCTCATTTGGGGTGGTGGTGGTGGTGCCTGCTCTGAATCTCCAAAGAAACCAAGGGATCCAGGAGGTACAGTTGAGGTGGGGGTGGGGAGAGCATTCCCGACATAGGAGACATTCAGTGCAAAGGCAAGGAGATGTGAGACAGTGCAAGTAGGGTTTTGGGGCTAGCTTGTAGCACGTGTGTAGGAGAATAAGGCATACAAAGATCGGAAAGGTAGGGAGAGGCCAGGTTATGGAGAGATTTCAATGCCACGCAGAGACTTTTATATTTGATCTTGGAGAATATAAGAAGCTCATTGAATAGAGGGGTGACCTGGTCATTCTTATGCTTTAGAAAAATGGCAGCTGAGGATGAATTGGAGTGGGGAGAGATTTGAGGCAGGAAGATCAGTTAGAAGGCTGTTGAAGTGGTCTAGGTATGAAGTGGTGGGATCTTCACCAGCACTCACACACCCTCATTCCCTCATTCCCCTCTTCCTCTTTATCAACTCTTCCCCCCTCCCCCACTTTGCACAGCATTTTGTTTTGCAAAGTGCTAATCATGCAGTTATCTCATAATATTATTTATCATTGTTATCATCTTTGGTGTCTCATCCCTTGACTAGACTCTAAGCTTTACTAAGACAGGAACTGTGTCTTATTTAAACTTCATCTCTTTCCCAGATTCTAGCAATAGTACTCTTCACATGAAAAGTGCTTAATAAATATTTGAATAATGAATGAATGGGTGGATGGATTCCAAGGTCTGTAATTCTATAAAATGCTTTGTGGTTTGCGCATAGCATGACCACAGGAGGCACTACCTTGAATTGTCTTCCCTATATAGCTTGTTGTTATCTGACATTTCACCAGAGCTTTCTTTTTTCTTTTCATATATTTTCTTTTCCTCCTTTCTTCTTTCTTTTCTCTTCCTTTCCATTCTTTCTTTCATTCTTTTCTCTTTTTTTGGCTAACATTGTCAGGAAAAGTTATACATTAATTCTGCCAGTTGTTTGTAACTTGGTGTGAAAGAGTTGATTAGATCTTTCACTAGGGAACAAGTTTCTACATTCTACAAAGGGGGGCTTAATTGCCTGGGAGATCTAAAGAAGTGGGACACTCTGTCTTGACAGAGACCCCTACCTCTTTGGCTCTGCAAATGGAACTCAGCAGCAGATGTCTATTCAGAGGGCTATAAAGTAGCGCCACTGCTGCCTCTCAGCTCTCTGTCTAGATCCTTGGGTCTCAAAATTAAGAAGTTCTGTTGGCTAGGCTGCAACAGCTCATTCAGGGTCATTGAATTTTCGAACTGGGAATCAACCTTCAAAGAGATTAGCTCATCCAACCTTCTTATTTTACACGGAAGGAAACTGCAGGGGTTTAGTTGCCTTGCCTAAGTCCATAGAAGCAGTAAGTGCCAAAGTTAGGATTGAAACCCAAGCCCTCTGACTCCAGATATGGTACTCTTTGTGATTTAATATCACATCTGTCCTGCCAGAGAGCTCTTGTAAACCAAGAAGATGGCTGGGTCACCTTTTGGGGGATCTCCAAAACCTAATCTAAAAATAGTGAAAGCCTGCTACACAGTGTAGCTCTGGGCTTGGTGGTTACAAAGTGGGAGGCAACCCCTGTCCCCCCCCCCCCAATTTTTAGTATTTCCTTCTCAGCCTCAGAACCTGATTTCAGTTTCTCGTACTGGGGGTATGAAAGACTTAGGTCATCGGGTGTGGACCAGTGTATGTTAGTGTGGTGTTTGGTCCTTTTTAAGACTGTGGTGATAATATTAATGGAGTTGGGAGAGAGGGAAGCCTCACCAGAGAATGACATTTGAAGACAGCAAACTTCCATGACGTGGCCAGTAATTAACAGTGTGTGACTTAGAGCAAAGTCACTTAAACTCTCTGGTCTTCAGTTTCTTTGGGTGTAAAATGAGGCAGTTTGGATTAGATGATTCTAATTCTGTATTCTTCATATGTTCTATATCTATATGTACTCTTTCTGAGACTTTAATATTATTCCTGGATACTATTAACTCATGGGTTAATTGGAGCACATATTGGTGTAATACTGTCTATAATGACTTTATGAATATGTCAGATGCCTTCAATGAGGACAAAAACAGAATCAGGTCAGCTACTACACTGATGGTAAACTATTTATCTTTTTTTTTTTTTGGCTAGGCAGTGGGGTTAAGTGACTTGCCCATGGTCACACAGCTAGTAAATGTTATGTGTCTGAGGCCAGATTTGAACTCAGGTCCTCCTGAATCCAGGGCCAATGCTCTATCCACTGTGCCACCTAGCTGCCCCCATAAACTATTTATCTTGAAAAGGCTACAAGCCAAGAATAAAGTGAGGGAGAATTGGAGCTTGACTTTTTATACACAGATGGTTACACACTCAGTGCAGCCTCTGAGGTGGAGATGCAACAGAGTATGGATCAATTCTCTGCCACTTGTGATAATTTTGGCCCAACAATACCAAGAAAACAGAGATCCTCTACCAGCTAGCACCAAATCATCCATACATGGGACCATAGATCACAGTAAATGGAAAAATTTTGAATGCTGTGGATAAGTTCACTTACCTTGGCAGTATACTTTCCAGAGAAGTCCACATGGATGAAAAGGTATTGCCAGAGGTGGCTCAGCATTTGGAAGGCTTTGAAAGAAAGTGTAGGAGAGAAGATGTTTTAGACTGACTACCAAAATGAAGGTCTACAGAGCCATCGTACTGACCTCATTGTTGTATGCCTGTATAACCTGGACAGTCTACCAGCAACCACTTCCACTTCAGTTGTCTTAGGAAGATTCTGAAGATCATCTTGCAGAATAAGGGACTGGACACCAAGGTCCTTTTTTGAGCTGAACTGCTGAACAATTGAACTCTTCTGCAACGAGTGTAATCCAATGGGCTGGCTACATAGCCTGACTGCCAATGTCTTTACCTAAAAGACTATTTTATGGAGAACTCAAGTACAAGAACACAAGACAAGCGTTTGCACAGTATTAAGAAGAAGTGGTGCAAGGACACTCTCAAGGTCTCTCTGAAGAACTTAGCATCGATTATGAGGCTTGGGAGGTGCTGGCACAGCATGGCATGCCTACTTTAAAGGAGGTCACCTGCTTGACGAGCAAAGCAGAATCAAAGCAGCAGAAAGGAAAGGTGAGCTGCACAAATCTGGATCCCAAATGTTCTGGTGTGCTCCTTGTGCCCAACCTGTGGTAGAACCTTCTGAACTTATATTGGACTGATCAGCCCTAGCAGGACACACTGTACCCCCACCCCAACATCATGATGTCATCGGTCCTTTTTGAAAATGAAGGAAGAACAACAACAATAAATGTGGGCTGCTATTAGTGCTCGCCTACATAGGATGGTACTTCGGGGGCTATAGAAGCAAGCCAGTGAATGGGAACAGGACCAAGTCAGGATTTAACATCTAAAACCAAGATTTGCACCGTTTTCCTTTTAAATAAAACTATCTTAGTTTTGTATGATTTGGTATGGTAGCAACTATTTAATCAACAACCATTAAGCGTATGTATATATATATATGTATATATATGCATACATACATGTGTATATGTTACATGTGAATATAGGTATACACACATAGATATCTACGTGTGTGTGTGTGTATAAAATGCATACACACAACAGATCCTATCCTAGGCACTGGAGATCCTAAGAAAAAAATGAAAGAACCCTTGATCTCTTAGGGAAAATAGCATATACATATAAAAGTATAAGGATAGGGATTGGACCTATAATTTCTTAACTATGAAAAACTCCCAGGTAAGGAAACTCCTTCAGCGATTAAGATCATTGCCTCCTCTGCAACTTATCATCTTCAGAGAGTTGCCTACAATACTGAAAAATTAAGGACCTGCTTGAGGTTACACAGCCAATCTGTATCAGAGGCAGGACTAAAACCCAGGTCTTCCTGGTTCTGAGAGCCTTTATTCACTCTGCCATACTGGCATATGTAAAAGCATAAGAAAAGGAGATGCAAGGTAATGGTGTATGGGGCGGGGGAGAGCAAGGAACTAGCAGCTGGGGGTATTGACAGCAGGAGCATAGTAGGTGAAGTTTTTAAGTGGTGCAAGGGCAAGAAGAACATAGTTTACATGGTTGATCCCCTTGTTTAACTTTTATATCCCTGATATGTAGCATCATACCTTGAACATAATAAACCCTTAATTAATGTTTGTTAAATTGAGGGGATCATGCATTACACCTTCTAGAGCTGCTCACTTCTTTATGCATAAATGTTTGAATGTTATTCTCCCCATTTGAGGGAGATATTCTCCAGATGTTTCCACAAATAGGGACATCTGGGCATACCGTTAATTAGGGGCCAAACCAGAAGGTTAGCAAAAGTGAGCCATGCTCATTGTAGACATAAGTTTCATGAGGAAAGAGTTGCAATGAAATAGAAAGAGGTTTGTACCTGAAGATTTCTCCCTGGTGTAGTCTGAAAAACTAAATGAGGGCTTTGCACCTATGGGGAAAGAGTGCTGAATTTGGAATTTGTTCCTGTGTTCAGATCCCAGCTCTGCTGCCTGCTTGCCATTTGTGTTACCTGGGCAAATCATCTGTCTCTCTAGGTCTTAGTTTCCTCACCTGTAAAATGAAGAGTTGAACTAGGAAATCTCTTAAGATCCCTTAAAGCTCTAAATCTGATGAACCTCTGATATCAAAAAGGAGAACTGTGGTAAGAAAAGTCAAGTTCCTTTAGGGAAGGAGCTGTCTGGTATCACTTCAGTGTCCCTCCCCCTCCAATTATATTGACTGCTTGTATTTTTCTACCCCATTTTTCAAATAGCAACCTGACTTCAGTGACCTACAGGAGAAATCGAGGGCTAGGCAGCTTCTGCCATCTGATCCTTCTTTGTCTCCATCCTTCTCTGAGAAAAAGGTTAGGGAAAAGCATAGCTTTGCTTTAATAGAAAGAACACAGGAATTTGGGTCAGGGTGTTTAGGTTCATATCTTATCTCTGATACTTATTAGGTATGTGATCATGGACTTAGAAAGCTAAGCCTCCATTTCCTTGTCCGTAAAGTGAGGATAATAACTCTGGCAAAGTGCTTCAGAAATGTTAATGTGCTACAGAAATCTGAACTCTGATTGTTATTTTCATTAAGTTCCTAGAATGTACCATCCCCTTTGGAAATGAGAATATTCTTAAGTATGCCATTTCAATTTTGGATTTTGAAAGCAGGCAAATGAAAACAGGAGGTCTAATCACCAACTGAAAAGGAAGAATTTAGAACCCAGCCAATGCATAAAATAATGTTGTTACCATTTTTCAAAAAGTGCTGTCCTTAAGTGACCATGATGCTTACTGGACCACTTAAGAGTTTTTCTTCTGGTATTGAAGCCAGGTCATTCCTATTTTGCCACCTGGTGTCCATCTGTTTTCTCCCTTTCTCCTCCTCCAGCTCCCCATCCATGCCATTGTTGTTGTTCAGTCATTTCAGTCATGTCTGACTCTTTGTGACCCCATTTGGAGTTTTCTTGGCAAAGTGCTGGAGTGGTTTGCCATTTTCTTCTCTAGCTCATTTTACAGATGAGGAACTGAGGCAAACAAGGTTAAGTGACTTGCCCAAGGTCATATAGCTAGTGTCTGAGGCTGGATTTGAGCTCATAAAGATGACTCTTTCTGATTCCAAGTCCAGTGCTCTATCCATTGCTGCCCTACCTTCCCGTCCATAGCACACCCTTACAGGATGGTTGGTTTTAGCTGGAATCCTTCAAAAAGAAGTCTTCTCTTGGCAAAGAGCTCAGTGGCTTTATAGGCAGCTTGACCTTGTGACTTGTGACTCAGAAATAGCATCCCCCAGTCAACTAAACTAATCCGTCAAAGCCCGTGAATCACACAAAATCACTGATTGACCAATTGTCCCATCATTATCATATTAAAGTCAACAATATAGGGAAACACTGAAGTAGCTATGATAATAATAGCTAGCATTTATATAGCACTTGAAGGGTTGTGGAGCATTTTTCATGTATTTCATTTGATCCTCACTCACAAAAACCTTATGAAGTTTAGTTGATGCATGTGATCCCCATTTTACAGTTTGAGGAATCTGAGACTTAGAGGTGACTTGCTCAGTCTAGTAGTTGACTGAGGAGGGATTTGAACTCAGATCTTACTGACATTCAAAATCTAGTGCTCTCTCAGCCATGCCACCTATCTGCCTTAACTATGCTGCCTTGATAGACATCAAATTCCATGTTTCCAAAGGGATATGTAATCTCATCACTGTGAAGATTCCATCCAGTGACATGGAATGCAATTCGCCCATGCCTGCGTGTCCTGTATAATTCTTATCCTCATGATCTGAAGAGTTAGTCACTGGAGATTCTCTTAATGTACTAGGGGTTCTCCTTGACTTCTCTTAACATCTCAGGGATGGCAGTAAAGTGCATTTGTCTCTACATTGGTTTTCAATCCCTCACTCATGCCATGTGACTGGCCCATCTTCTTTTTACTCATATGTTTCTTTGCAGGGTGCCACCAGGATGTAATAAAAAGGAAAAACAATACTGTCAACTGTATTTCTTGCAACATTTCTACAATTTGTTTTAGTTGTCTGATGATAATTAGTTTCAGCCAGGAAGTCTGAAGTTTAAATTCGTCAAAACACATTAAAATGAAGTTTCCCCCCCCTTTTAAATATGTGTTCATGTGTCAATATGGAGAAATATGGAAAATATTTTTAAAGATAATCACCAACACAATCCAGACCAAGGACAAGGCTAATCAAGTGAAGGTGAAGCACATTAAGTAAATGTATGCTAGTGATGTATGTCTAAGTTTTGCAAACTAAATAGGACTTGGTTGACAATTTGCTTGGGCTATTTCTAGTAAGCTGGGAGCCACACTTGGAGATCTTTGAACTAGATTTGCTCTCACCTTGTTTTCATATAACAGATTTACTTTAAAAGCATACGATGTTTGCTTGGATACAACCATGATTAATAACAGCAGTGAGAATTGGTTCAGGTATAGGACAGGGGAGCCAATAGACTGGAACGGGAACTGTGGAGGGCAGACGGCATCGTCACTCTTCCCCATTAACACTGGCAGTTAAATTAAATAGTCCTTCTCTACCATCCTGTAGTTGGGACCCCATGCTTGTTAAAGAGCTTGCCAGTTCCTTTCTTCTGGCTTACATTTCAGCCTGGTATTATTAGCAGTTGGCTAAAGCATCTATAGACCCCATAGCACTCTCCTGCATGAACATTTTGTGGGAAAAGTTATAGAATGGCCTAAAGCCATCCATGAGGGAGCTATCCTTAGGCTAAAGCTGTGGAAAGGACAGAAATATGTGTTGTATATATACATCACACACATACACACACACACACACACACACACACACACACACATATATATATATATATATATATATATATATATATGTATATAGTATTGATGGTGTAGTAATCCATTGGGTTTAGTGCTATGCCTTCTGGTTGACTACCCTCTTCATTTGAAGCCCAAAAGACAAAACTCAGTGACCAGAGATAATCGTAATCTGAGCAGAGAGAAAGAGAGATAAATAAAATACTTGCTGTTTTTATACTTGAGCAGTCCTGTTATCCTTTCTCAGAGTCCTAGATAAGGAGCTTTGCACAGTGTGCACTAGCTGAGGCATTGGGGAAAGCATGCAGAATTACAAAGATAGATGCTGTTTCTGGAAAAAGATGGTGCCACTATACCATCGATTAGATTGGTTTAATAGTGCTCTAACTTGCTGCTTATAAAGCTAACATTTACTAGTCTTATCTGCTGTAAGTGGGAGCCTGCCAGTGCTAGGAAAAGTGAAATAAAGGTACACGTACCACCATAAGAACGTAAGGCACCTTTGGGAGACTCTTTATCTTCTTGCAGCACCTTCCTTGGATGTCTTTCTGCTGCTATCTGAAATACTTTGGGTCAGTGTGAATGTATCCAGGAAGGAAGGATGGGGACAAATGGGCATTGTCTCCTTACCCTCTAGCTATGTTATTTTTTTCCCCCTCCTGGCAAGACTTAACTGCTTTGAGAAGCAATCAACTTGATAGTTTAATTATACTCCAAGGAACACTTGGAGCACAATCAAGACTGACAAATGATGGTCTTTGGAGTGAGAACCTTCATTTAAAAAAAATCTTTCCTTACCTGTCAATCACTTTTAAAATAGAGATGAATTTTATTGATTGATGGCGAATCGACAGATACATCTGTCCTTCCATTGTAGATCTCTGTTTATTAGGGTTTCTGTCATCTAGGATAAGTAATAGTTACAAAAAGACTCTTGAATCACTGAGAGAATTTCCCTGCAGTCTTCATACTGTTCTGCCAAAATGAATTGAAATAATAATTAATTTGATCAATTCTGCATTAAAAAACTAATTCCTGCTTGTATCTCCCGTGTCCTTTGTCTAGAAACAATCCTGTGGTCTGCTGATATTTTACAGAGTATACTGCTTATCTGTTACAGAGCCCATTGAAAGTAATTTACTATTCACATGTTAAATATATGGGACAGTTGGTCTTTCTACAGCAATACAATTATTCTGTGAAGGGATTTTCAATGATGAAAATAAAAAAAGTTAAAATAGTCATAATATATTGCTTCAGAGTACAGGGCAGCTGTTTTCTGCCTCTATCTGTATTCTAATAAGTCTTTTAAATAAAGAGATTTATGAGATTATTTTAATTTTGATGTCTTTTTAATGCTTCATGCATTTTAAATACAACCTTTTAATAGTTTTTGAGATTGAAGAATTTAATTTTATTTTATACTGCAGAAATAAATGTATTCTCAGGAGACTGCACCATTATTATAGATTTTTAAAAATTCAGCATATCTGCTATATACAGCTCAAGTGCCAACCGGTACTGATAAAGTTAGAGTCAAACAAAGCACCTCATTCAAGTTGGGGAGACAGTCCATTTACTAAGGGCATTAGTGGAATGTATTTATTCTTCATTCAGTGTTACAGTATAACTCATGCTAGCAGACATCTTGTGAATTTATAGAAAATATTTACCATAGCAGAGAAAAGATTTTTCTTAATGACATAAAACTTTGTGAAATGGGAATATTTGAAAAATTCAACAAACATTTATTAATTACTCATTGTGTGCAAGACACAGTGAAACTGGCATTTTAGGATTCTTGTTAGCCTTCAGAGTTGCTTGATAATCTTAATGGGCTCAGAGTATGCACCTCCCCCTGCACCCGCATACATTACCCTGGAAAGCATTCTTACACCTTGCATTCTCCTGTTATAACAGGTACATTGGGTTGGGCTTTGAGAGGATTAACCATCGTCATAATAATTATAATAATAGCTAACATAGCTCTTTAAAGTTTGCAGGGGTCTATAAGCATTATCTCCTTTGAGCCTCATTAAAACCCTGTGAAGTAGATAGAGTAGACAGTTCAGGTATTAGCTCCCTTTCATAAGTGAGGAAGCTGGCTCAGAGGTTTTGAGTGACTTGCTATGGACACTCTCAGTTAAGTTACAGAGGTTGACTTTGAACCTCAGTTCTCTGGTCTTAAATCATAGATTTAGGGATAAAAGAGACATTGGGATACCTTCTAGTCCAATCCTTCATCTGAAGATAAGGAAACTGAGGCCGAGAGCAATTAAATGTCCCGAAGAGGTAGAGGTAGAACCAGGGTTTGAATCAGGGTCATATGACTCCCCAAACCAGTTTTTTCCCCTTTCCTTTCTGTTTCCATTCCAGCTGCCTTAAGGACAATAGAAGAGCTGGACCATGAAGGAAGGGAAAAAGTGAAGCTGTAGAAATTTTATGTTGAATATCAGTATATTAATTAGGCTGGTCTTGAAAAGAATTGTAAATGGTGTGGATGTTGACTGATGATAACATAACAGAAGTGAATCTGATTTTTGGCAGGAAGTGGTGAGACACTGTAGTCTCACTGCTAGAGATTGAGGCTGTGTGTTTTTCAGACTGCCATGAAAAGAGACATAGCCCAATTAGAGTTCAGCCAAAAAGAGATTTTTTTTAGAAAGAAAAATAACAACAGATCAGTTCAGTTAAGCTGCCATTAATTGGAACATTTAAGCAACTGTCATCTTTTCAAAGGCATAATAATGATAATCATACCTTACAGTTTTATAGCATCTTCCAGGCAGGGAAGCCATTCAACCAAGAACTGACACAGCCATAAAAGGTGGCACTTAGAAGTTTCTGTCTGATGCCAAAAGAACAGAAGAAAATACTCCAAAAGTCACTTTGGAAAACTACATATATTAAATGTGGTTATGGAAGGTCAGACAACTTGGAATTCATTGAGCATTTATTAAGTACCTACTATGTGCAATGCACTATGGTCTGCACTGGTGGAGAAAATAATATAAGGGTCTGTGTCCCTTAAAGAGTTTGGTCACTTGTGTCTTGTAAAATGTTTTTTCAAGTCTAAATTTAATGCATCCATGAAACCAATTTCTATTCTTAAAAAAAGTGAGGAACAAAATTACAGCAGCCAACAGAGATATGCTACTCCCCTTCACTTCTTGCCATTGTTTGTTCTCAAGGGAACTCGGAGAGGTACTAAAAAAGGCAACATGTGACACAGAATTAAGGGAAATGCAACTGAATAGGGAACCATGCTAGGTTCTGAGGGAGATAAAGAAAAAGAAGATATATTTCCTTTTCTCAACAAGTTGTTACCTAGTAAGGGAAATGAAACTCAATTATAGCATGAAAGAGAATATAATAAAAACATAGGAAACATAACTGTTCATCCCTCATTTTCTTCTTGTGAAGTTCATTGTTTATAGATGCTCCTTACTGATCATGACTGTAAAAAATACAACTCTTTAGATAAAGTAATGGATAAACATTGCCATAAATGTTATATAAAGTAAGGGAAAATCTTAACTTGGAGCTGCAAGCACAGGTGTTTGTGAAAATATGTTTTCTTCATTTTCAGCTGAGGAAAAAAAATCTGCTCTGGAAAAAGGAATCTCATTTTGAAGCCGATAAGGTCTAATTTCCTAGGGAAATATTATCTTGTAAACATTTCGGATACTGCTGCTAAAGAGGATTTTGACCATATTGCGTTTTTGCAACTTTAGGTTACCCTTAGTTTGCCAGAAAATGTAGTTACATAGGACATTCGATTTCCTTGGCATTCTGATTTGCTAAAGCTTTGCTGTATACCTATTGTTTAAAAGAAAGAAAGCAACTGAGCCAGTAAAAAAGGAAAACTAAAATGCTTGTATCTCATCAATTTTCCCAAACCATTGATTGTATTTATATGTATCATATGCTTTTTTCTCTCCCATAGACTAGACTGTTAGACCATAAAACCTGTCTTAGCCCTAGACTAGGTACCAAAAGTGATAAGTCAAAAAGTGCTATATTTCGAGTTGGAAGTTCTGGGTTCAAATCTGGTACCTATAACTTAACCTGAAATCACTCCACCTTCTTGGACCTCAGTTTTCTTATTTGCAAAATGAGGGATATGGAACCAGATTGTCTCAAAGGGTCCATTTTAGCTTTAAATCTATGATCCTTAGACTTAGGTTCTAATTCATTAACTTGCTATGGGATCTTGGGCTAGTCACTCTATTTCCTTCTGTCTTAATTGTCCTCAAGTATAAACTAGGGCTAATATAACATCTGTCCTACCGACTTTGAAATCAGTAAAGAACTGAATATAATGTGTTTCTTATTCTTGTATTTCCAGTGTAAGAACATCAGTTGTCATATAAAATAGGTCTTGGTCTTCTTTATGGCTGTAATCCTTTGTCAATCTAAATCACTTATGAGTGAATCTAGTTTCTATATCAATCCAGATTGATTCAATATCCAACATTAGACAAATGTCCCTGCACTCAAGGAATTTATAATCTAGTATAATAAGCATGCATGATTATGGTACAAAATAGGACACAGTACTGTATGAGAGGTATGAACCAAATGCTGTAAGAAGGCAGAGGCAAGGCATTTCACTTCCATTTAGGGGTCTGTGAAGCCTTGTGCTAGAAGAGGTTCCATATGAGCTGAATCTAAAGGGATGAATAGGATTTTGGCCTTCAAAGATCCCACCCACCCAATACCTCATTACCGACTGCTGCACCCTAGTACAATTCTTCCTTAATAGAGATCTGGACTTGGAACTGTTTCAAAGCTAATTCACAACTCAATTTACCTTCTCACAAAACTCTTTTGGTTGACTTTTTTTAAAATGAAAAAGTTTTAAGAAAATCACGGAATTGCAGAAAAACTTGATTTTAGAGCCACTTTGTCATCTTGCTTATACTCAAATCTACTGTCAGGTTGGTTTTTAAAAGTTTAATTAGAGCCAACCTATACCTGAATGAGAAACCCTTTTCTAACATGACAAGTGACCATCCATCTGCTCCTTGAAAACCTCCAGGGAGAGGGAACCCACCACTTGTTGAGACTATTTTGCTTTTGAAGCACTTTTTAAGGAAGAGTTTTCCTTGAGTCAAATCTAACTAAATCTATTTCTCTTCAGCTCATTGTTCCTATTTCTGTCCCTTGGGGTCAAATTGAACAAGTCTAATACTGCTTCCATATGACAGCCCTTCAAGGACTTGAAGACAGCTATCTTGTCTCTTTTCCCCTCCCCCTCCCCATTCTTCTCCAGGCTAAACATTTCCATTTCCTTTAGTGTAGCCTCATTTCTTTAGTCCCCTCACCATTCCATTCACCCTTCTCTGCAGTCTAGCTTGTCACCATCTTTCCTAAGTGTCCCTTGAAGCACTCTAGACAGGGTGGCATTAGGAGAGAATATAGTGGTCTGCCAACTTATTTTCTTTTGTACATAATGCCTCTCTTAAAGCAGCCCAAATTTGCATTCATTTTTTGGCTGCCATATTGCATGGTTGCCTCATTTTGAACTTACACTATGCTGACCCTCCAAGATCCTTTTCAGATGACTGGTTGTCTAGCCACACCTCTGCAATTCTTTACATGTGAGGCTTATTCTTTACATGTGTAGTTGATTCTTTGAGTTCTAGGTTAGACATTGACATTTATTCCAATTACATTGCATCTTATTTTGTATCCTTGTTCTATTCTATTATCCATTAGCTCCCCATCCTAGATTTGGGTCATTTGTAAATTTGAGTAGGTCAACAGCCCTTCTACTTGTAGCCTTAATCTCATCCCTTCCCATCTTCTCCAGTAGATCCCTCTGCATCATTCTCTAATCTTCAGCATCTCCATATCTATCAGTTCTTTCCCTCTTACTAATTTCTCTCACCAAACTCTACCATTCTCTCAAGCTATCATCCTATATACTGGGGTACTTGTGCAACTTTCTGTCCTTGTTGAATTCCTTCTCTCCCCTCGCTTCGTAATTTACTGACTACATATTTTATATGAATATGTGTATATATGTATATACCATACATGTATACACATTGTAGACATATGAACATAGGTGACCATATGTGTATATACATGTATATGTATGTGTGTGTATGTTTATATAGATAACTCTATCTCTGTCTCTGACCATAGCTGTAGTTATATCTATATCTAGCATCCCATGATAGAATATAATTCCTTTAGAGCATGGACTGCTTCAAATTTGTCTTTGTATTCCTTGCACCTGACATAGCATCTTTAATATAATAGATGCTTAATAAATGTTTGTTGATCTAAATTATTGACTAGGAGGTTTAGTAGCATAGAAATCAAATCAATATCCTTGAGGCATCCTACTGGAGGCATCACTCCCTCCAAGTTGACAGTAACCTATTAATGACCATTTTTTTGGACATGGTCATTTATCTAGTTCTGACTTCACCTTTGTCTCACTCACAGCCATCTGTTTTTGACATCTGGGCTCATTTCATCTACAGAATTCCTCTGTAGCACCTGTCTACCAAGACCAATGTAGTGACCCTATCAAGAAAAGAAATGAGGTTAGTTTAACGATCTTTGTTCTTGATTAAGTCATGCTGGTGACCACAGTGATCGCTGCTTACCTTTCTAGAGTCAGACCTTCCCTTTTATATCTCCTAGAATTTGTCTAGGAATCAAAGTCTGTGGTTTACCAGCTTCTTGTGTATGTACTATTGTCTTCCTTTTTTTTTTTAAATGAGGACTCTTGTTCTTCTGCAGTCCTTTGGTTCTTCTCCTGTTCTCCATGAACTGCTCAGTGGCAGTTCTGTTAGAGCTACAATGGAATTTGATAAGTTCTAGTGACTCTAAGTCATTAAAATTATCTAACTCAAGGAATATAAACTTGTTTTTAATGTCATGGGCCCCTTTGGCAGTCTGGTGAGGCCTATGGTTCACTTCTTAGAATCATGTTTTTAACTGAAAAAAAAAATACGTAGAATGACAAAGCAAACCAGTTATATTAAAATACTTATCAAAAATATTTTAAAAACCCAGGTTCACAGACTTAAGGTTAAGAACACTTTATTCTAGCTGCTCTCTTATTTCCTTCCTCACCTTGGGTTTAAACTTCTATTGAAAATTTTAATTCTTCTTTTGTAGTCCAAAGTTTGTTCTTCTTGACATATAAAGCAGAATTAAAATAAGAATTGAGTAATTCTGCCTTTTTCCTATTAGATATCATTTTCCTGTCCAGTCAGATTAGTGATTCTATCCCCACTTTGATCTTTCTCTTGCCCCTAGTTCTCCTTTAAAAAGTCCTTTTAGTTGTCTTTAGCATCTCCTATCTTAGCTCTTTCTCCTCTTATGCACTTTTGACATGTCCTTAAAGAACCATTTGCCTCTTTTATATTCATCCTCCATTACATGTCCTTATTTCCATCTTTTGTATGTGTCTTTTAAAAATATGAATTGGTCATTGATTTTCCTGTGCATCTACATCAATCAGTCTTTTTAAGAAAGGTTTCCTTTTCCATGGAATCATTTCTCTTAATGTCATCAGAATTTCCTTCTTGAGAGGATCACAAAATGCTAATCTATTGGTCCAGCTTCTTCTACAGAATTTCAAGCCATTGGATCCTGCCCATCCTTTCCCTAAACTCTTTGAAATAGACTCCCGAATTGTAGGTAGTGTGTCAGATTATTATCCCTGGCTCACCTCCCTGCAATGTTCCTATCACTTCTGTTTAAGCAAGCAGTTCCTCTTTGTTGATCAGAATCAGGTTCAGGATAGCAATTCTTTTTCTTCTCCTTCTCCCTCTGAAGAATGAAATGATTATTAAGGCAAGTCAAGAAAGTGTCAGTTTTCAACACTAGACTGACCTTTAGCAGATGGTCTGGATAATTGAAGTTACTTCTATTATATTTTGCTTCTGTGTCAGGTTGGTGATCTTTTTGCTGAACTCGTTCATTTCCTCTTCCTGTCCTAATAGCCTGCAATGATATGACTTCTATGTCTCTAGTTTTTGACCTGAACCCAAGCACTTTCCATCACAATTTCTTCTGCTAGTTCTGGATTTCTTTATGTGAGTGTATTTTCTTCAAATTTGTATTGTTGTTCCACTAACCCCTTAATCTTTTTGGTCCCATTTGAATAAGGCATACCCTCCCGTCTTCCAGTTATGAAAACCTTTCCCCAAAGTCTTAGTGATGCTAATGTGACTAAATTGACTACTTTGCTTTAGAATTTCTGCTTTTTTCCCATGCATCGTACATTTCTGTATAAATAAACTTCATTGATTCCTTATCATCTCCAGGATCAAATATAAAATCTTCTGATGGTGTTCAAAGTTCTTCATAACCAACTTCTACCTTTCTATCCTCTTCACAAATTCTGTGATTGAGTAGGATTGCCTCCCTTGCTGCTCCTCATAAAAGACACTCCATCTCCTGACTCTTAAGTATTGTCATGCCTAAATTCTCTTCCTCCTCATCTCCATCTCCTGTGTTCCTTTATGTCCCAGATAAAATCCCTCCTTCTCAAAGACATCTTTTGCAGTCTCCCTTAATGCTAGTGCCTTCCCTCTGTTGAATACACACACACACACACACACACACACACACATATTTGCATGGTGTCTCCCACATTAGATTGTGAGCTTCTTAAAAGCATATGCAGTCTTTGCCTTTCTTTGTATACCTGGTGATTAGGACAGTTCCTGCCACATAATGCAATAATGCTTATTGCCTGACTTGCCTGATTGATAAATGAATGGCTCATGTCCTTCCCTGTGAGGGCCTGTCTTTTCTCTCTCTGTACCTTTTCTCTTAGTAACCTTAGCACCCATGAGTTTACCTATCATGTCTACACAGGTAACTCTCGTGTCTCTTAGTCAATCAAGAATTTATTAACTATACATCAGTCACTGTGTTAGATCAAAGAAACGACATGCGGATATGTAAGTTTATACAAAATTAAATGCAGGGTAATTTTTTGAGGGAAGCCTTGGTTTCTCTCTTGAACTCTATTACCAACTAACTACCCATTAAACATTTCTAGTTTTATACCCCATAGGCATGTTACACTCAATATTATCTTTCTCCTCTGATCTCTTCCATTTTCCTACCTTCCCTACCACGCCAAAGTTCACAAATTCAGAGTCATCCTCAGTTCTTCACTCTCTCTCAGCCTCAATATTCACTCAATTGCCAAGTATCTTCAATTCTACCTCCATAATAGCGCTCATATATGTCCCCTTTTCTCCACTCTACAGCCACTATCCCACCTCAAGTCTTTTCCTGGACAGTACCATAATTGTCCAATTGTCTCATTGTCTCAAGTTTTTCCCCTCTCCAACTCATTCTCCACAGAACTGTTAATGTGATATTCCTAAGTATAGATCTGAGTATTTTACCTTCCTCCCCCCAGCTCATTAAACTTTAGTGGCTCTCTGTTTCATTTAGAAGCAAATGCAAACTCTTCTGTTTGGCATTAGGAACCCTTCACAAACCAGCTTCAGTCTACCCTTCTCGGTTTACTATGTTACTTCCATTTATGTGTTCTTTTTAGCCAGACTGGGCTGCATATTGTTCCTTATGTACTCTATTCTATCTCTTATCTGCATTCCTTCTCCACATGCCATCATTGTACCTAAAAGGTGCTTCCTTTTCACCTTTGTTTTTTAAAGCCCAGTTCAGGTGACACTAACCATAGAAAACTTTTCCTGATTTTGCCCAGTTGCTAGTATCCTCCCAGCAAAAAATTACTTTCCTTGCACTTATTCTGTAGCTACTTTTTTATATGCATGTTGTCTTTCCCCAGTAGAACGTATGCTCTTTGAGGCCAAGGACTATTTCATCTTTGTCTTGTGTCTTCGTCGCCTAGCCCTGTGCCTGGAACATAGCATATATTAATTAATAATTAATGATTGTTTTACCAGATGACATGGACAAGAATTACACCAGATGACAAAATTTGGATGGGTTTTGGTTTGGATTGTTAGAAAGAGTATTTGTGTTGACAAGATTACAAAAGTAAATATTAATATTCATACACATAGGTATAAATATATGTATACACATATGTACATATACATGTACATACAAAAATAGCTCACGAATCTGAGCCCATGGGTTTTATTGCTGTCTTTTTTCTTAGATATTATCTTAATGAAACCAACAGACATTTATTAAGTACCTGTTAGCTTCTGGCCACTGTTCTAGGCAATGGAGACACTAATAAAAAGAATGGAATACTCCCCAGTCTCAAGGAGTTTATTTCTAATGTTGGAGACAAAAACATTTATAAGTAGATAAAGAATCAATCTAAGGAAAATAAATAAAAATGAATACAAAACCCTCTCCCATGGATTATTGGTCTTTCCCTGTTGCTATTCTTTCAATCCTGGACCTGCTACTCTTAATGATATCTGACACCACAGTTATATTTGTATAGCTTGTTTTCCTCAGATCTATTTTCATTTTGAAACTCTGTTGATCGTATTCCAGGTAAATATATTTTTATTCATTATCATTAGGTACATTCTATCTTTGACCAAGAATCTATCCTATGTTTTAAGCTTTGACACATAAATCCAAATCCTATTCTTATACAACAACTTTTCAGGCATTTAATTTCCATAACCAACTTTCTTTTTGAAATTCGCTACCTTCAGTAAGCAGCGTGGTGGAAACACCAACTACATCCTTTAAGGGTTTTGCTTTCTTGCCTGAAGTTTCATAGGTTCCTTGTGTTGCTATCCTTGGTCTTCTTCTGAATTGGCAGAGCTAGACAGTGATTTTGAGGTCTGACCTATCTTGGGAGGCTCTCCATCACATCTCAGGTACATTACTTTAGGAGATAGAGGAAGTCTATATTGTTTATATCAGTCCCCTTAGCACCCCTCAGTCACTAACTACAACTCCGTGTCTGTTCTTCCTCTTACCCATTCTGGATAATCTCTCTTCTGTGGATCCACACCATCATTCCTTGGATCACAAAGAACTGCTTCTTCCTGAGATGATCCATCTTGCTGCTCTCTGGAAAGATCCTCATCCCAATGATATAGCTCCAAATATTTGGTGATCTTTCTTCTCTTCTTTTTCTGAGTCACATTCTTTCACCCTATAAATTCCTGATCCAGGTCGGGGTTCCCCCTTTACCTTTTTCACATCTTTTTTCTTTGTTTCTTCCTTGAAATGCTTCTTCCTTTCCATCATGGGATGTTTGATTCTTCCCTAAGAACATGGAAAGAAGAAAGGCTTTTTTCCCCCTGCCCTTTCACTTGCTCTTTTAAGGGGGTAACCAATCTTCAATCTGTGCATCCTTAGCTGTTGTTTTATATGCTAGATGCAAAAATATGGCAGTCTTTGAAAGTTGCTGTCAAAGTCCTCTTGCTATCTGTATTTATTTGAAGTAAGACCTTTAATCCTTTTTCATTCTTGTTGGATGTTTTTGTGGCTAACTCTGCAGCATGCAAATGTCCTGTTTATTATCATGCTTATTTGCTGCTCTCTGGGAATCCTGAAGATGGTTTTATTTTGGACGGTCTTCCTGCCTTTTCTTACTCTAAGCTAATTCATTAAATTTCCATAGATTGGCAATGAGCAGATTCCCTTTAAGACCAATACAAACAGAAGGGAGTGGGAAGGGGAAGGAAGGATAAATGGGTAGATAGATTGATGACTCAATCACATTCCACTACAATAATTGCAAAGTTGGAAAAGTCTTTAAAGACTCAAAGATCATGAAATGGCAGAGCCAGTGCCTTTTTCAAGGTTCTTTATCTTACCTCAAGGTAAGATAGTGGCAAACTGGACAAAAGGTCAGGGATTGTGGGGAGTATTTGAACCTAGGTCTCCTGTTTGGCTAGAACAGTGCTGCATTCACTATACATGATCCCTGTTTTGTGTAGTTATTAATTACATACAAAACTGCTTTGGCTTTGGTATGATGATAGATAAAAACCAAGAACAAATTTTAGTTTGTTGTTAGCTCTGCTCAGAATACATGCCATGTCTTTGGCCTTTCCGATTTCTCAAGGATGAATGTGGAGAGAACAATGCCAAATTAGTGATTTTAGGGTCCAATATTGCGTACCTGGTGTCATAGAAGGCCACCCTCACAATAGTTTTCCCTACTTAATCTTTTATTGGTAATTTTTAGATATCATTTCTCAATTTTTGATAGATTCCAAACCAGCAGTTCTCAAAGAATGGTCCAGGGACCCCTGGAGATCTCTAAGACCCTGTCAGGGAGTCCTGTGAGGTCAAAACCATTTTCATAATAATACTAAGATATTTCAATTTCTAATATGAGAAATACTGATGGATATAACTTCATAAACTAAGACTTTTGCATGGGGGTCCTCGATATTTTTTAAGAGTGTAAAGAGGTATAGAGACCAAAAGTCTGAGAACCACTGCTCTAAACCGCATGACTTTATGCGTATCTAGATAGTATTTGAAGGGTCTGACTAGTGGTTTCCTTTACTTCCCTTGCTTTCTCAACCCCTCTATCCCTTCCTTCCTCTCTTATTTCAAAATAATATATGCAAACATTACTCTAAGACATTGGGTTCACTGGCAGCTAGTGGATTCTAGGTTGTCAGATTGCTAGTTTTCTTACTGCTCTCAAAAATCATGAAATCGAACAGAAGAGACTCTTTTGTTTTTTAGAATGAAAAAGGCTCATTTATTTATTTATTTTACAAATTCAGTTAAAAGAGGCTCTAGGAAAAATCACGACTAGGTAGTACAACATCTTATTCTTTGGTATAAAGTTGCATATTGTGATTTTATTAATTATCGATAACTAAGAGCAGCAGCATGAGAGAGCGAAGAGAACTAGCCGTGGTAGTCAAGAAAACATGGGTTCAAACCCTGCCACTGACACATGCTAGCTGTGTTACCTTGGGCAAGTCACTTGAATTTTTCAGTATTTACAGGCAATTCTCTTAAAATGTAGAGATGAATACCCCTCCCTTGATAGAGGGATTTCCCACTCCGGGAATTCCTCACTCTGAGGAACTCAGGTCTGGCTCCAAAGCAGCTGGTAACTACACACATTTCTAAAAACACAGGGTTTGGCTATGAATCTCACCTAATAATAATAGCTTATAATAGCTAGCATTATATAGAGCCTACTACGTACCAGGCACCCTGCCAAGCACTTTACAAGTATTCATAATGAATAATAAGGAATGTTCCTAATAAACCAACTGTAGAATATAGTGAGAGTAAGGCTCTCTGGGAAAAATGGGGCAGTTCTTGTTTCTGGCTTTGCAGCCATGTAGCCTTTCGTGTAAGGAGCTCATAGTTGTAAAGTGCTTTGAAGATGAATGCCATTATATAAGGACAAAATCATTTTATAAAAATGTTACACATATAACACTGCAACCCACTACCTGAATTTAAGATTCTCAAAGTAACAGCAACGCTTTTGTGTGACTGACCATTAATAACCACCCCCTTTGGAATCATAATCCAAGATCCATCTAGAGATGACTCCTGGGATTTTTGTCAGAGTAGCTTACGATGGTGGAATTATTATGAGAGTCAAAAGCAGTGAGTAGGAATGATGTTTTTCTTTTTAACCGTGATTATTGAAGCTGTTGGACAAGATAGACACTGGGAAGTATAAGTAAAAATGAGTCTAATATAGTGTATTTGTAAATATAAATCCTTGTTCATCATGTAGAGCATTACAGTCATACAAATTATATCACAATGGTTATTTTTGATTTTAAAATTGCAGCAGTGGCAGAATTCATAAATTTATTTGCAGCAGCTGCAAATAAAATGGCAAATATTGAAATTATAAGCAACATTTCATACATAGAAATTATATTAAAATTACGTAGATACATTGAAAATAGATGAGGGAATCAAAGAGGATTAAGTAGGAGCAATAATTGCCATTTCCTATCTCCAATTAATAATAATATAATAACAATAACAACAATGATAGCTATCATTTATGTAGTGCTTTAAAGTCTGCAAAACACTTGGCAAATATTATCTTATTTGATCCTCACAACAGCTGTGGGAGGTAGGTGCTACCATTTTACAGATAAAGAAATTGAAGCAGACAGAGGTTGAGACTTGCCACACCACTAGATTTGAACTTAGGTCTTCTTGGTTCCAAGTCCAGTGCTCTACCACTGAGCCAGCCAGACATCTGGTTGCCTAAGACAGTACCTCCACGTAGCATCATGACCAAATTTCAGTTGACCCAGACAAACTTTTAGCAGGAATTCCTCCTTCCTGTCTTTCTTCATACATAGTGAAGATTTCTCTCTTTGAACATCTGTAAAGTTCCTTATGCAGCGTTTTATGAGTTGTTTTTCAGAAAACACACATATAATCATAGACTAAATATTTCTTACTGTCCTGCCGTAAAAATAAAGCCACAAACTTGTCAGTTCAGACTGGATCCCTCTGACTGAATGTGGGTGGAAATAGCACTGTCCCCATGGTCCCTGCCCTCCAGAGTCAAGATCAGAATGCTAGGAATGGCACTGGATATTCAGCCTCTTCTCCTCTCTGGCATGTCTCTAGCAGTAACTCCCCACGTCTCCTGTGCAAAGCAACATAACAAGTAGGGATTTGTTTACAACTGACCTGTGACAGCTGAATGAAGTCATTTTAGTTTGCTCTTGTGTTTACTTATTTTAGCAATATTTGATAAGTTGCAAAAGCAATATGATTTTCCTGCACAAATTGAAATGCTAATGAAATAATGCTTTTTGCAATTCTAATTCCTTTTGCCTCCATTTTAAACTCCTTTTTTGTGTCCAGGCTTTAGGACGCCATCTTGTTTGCTTAGGCCTGGCACGGTAATTGTGATGCATGAAGAAATTAACGTTGTTCTAAAAGCCTTCCTTTTTTGTTTTCTGACCTTTTGTGTACTTGAAATTGCATTTGATATTTCATTACTACAGGTCTTTCCATTTAATTTCCTGATTTTTTTCCACATTAAAAAGATCTACAAATTTAGTTTTGCTGTGTGAAATTATGGAACCTAATAATTCTCTGGTCCATGGCAGTTCTGTAACTGGTACCCTGCAACATTTTTATTGCACATGCTTTTATGGCTGAAAGGTTAGGCAATTTGGTCATTTTATTTTAGACTTATCCATCAAATGTTACCATCAGAGAACTAAAAACGTATCATTTAAATTTTAGCTATCTCTTAGGGATTTCTTTAAGAAAGCAAAAAGAGTTTCCTCTTATCCTTACCTTGACAAAGTCTCCACACTCTTCTGGGCCCAAGCCAAGCATGGAAAGGGATTTGATGAGTAAATGACAAGCAAAATGTGTTTGAAAAGTGTCACTCACAGTGAGGCTATAACATAGATCTGTCCAGAATAGATAATTATGGGTAGCTAAGGAAATGAACCAACATTTCCATAATAGCCTCCTGTTTTTAGCCATTCATAATATTTTCAGAACATTGACCTTTGCAAGTATGACTATAGCCAAAAGGTGAATTCTCCTTTCTGACATTATTAGGAAAAGATACCTAGTTCTTTTGGAAATCTAACCTACTATTTCCAAGTGAATTTAAATAATTGAGAAAATTTCAAGATGGTAGAACTTTATAATAAAGTTCATGCCTGTTTTGATGATCAGAAAACAAGCAATTTTTATTACTAAGCTAGAAGGAAGTTGATGGTTCTTTGGTGACCATTTTCTACTAATGTAAGTATAGAATGATTCCTTTATTCTTCCTGAAGAATTCTCTATCTCCAGATGAGTCAAACAGTGGGCCCAACACAAAAGATTAGCAATGACCTTAGAAGAAAATGACCTTAGGTAGGTCAATAAACACAGAGGTTTCCTTGCATAGGAAGTTTTCTGTCCAGATGTGCCAATAATCAGCATGATCATGGTCATCATAGTAACCATTTAAATCATACATCTGGGTTTTTTCTTGGAAGCCTGTGACATTTCTGGATGAAGTTTCATTAGTTTTAAATTGACAAACAAAACAAAACAAAACTTGACAACTGATTTTAGTTTCTGTATTGATTTCTGCATCAATCTCAACGAGCCTGTGTTTGCCATCACAACAATCATATAGTATTAAAATGCTCCCCAAATGTCACTATTAGAATTGCAGGTAGAAAGAAAAGTTTGTTTTTGTTTTGGTCAGGACTCATAATTTCATCTATATAGAAAAGTTGCTCTATTGATGTAGATCAGCAATAGGTCTGTAACTTTAGTGTTAGAGGGCTACGTGGGGATACTGAGAAGGTAAGTGATTTACCCAGGTTATATAGCCAACAGCACTTGAATTCAGGTCTTTCTAGCACCAAGATTGGCCCTCTATCCCTGTCACACAGACTCTAAGAAAAGCTAAAGATTAGCTATCGATTGGTTATAAAATCACTTTTTACACATTTATGCACACATATAAATTTACTACTGGAATTTCTGATTCTACTCTCTTTGTAAAAATGATCTAATTCATGGTTGAAACAAGTCAATTATTTGATTAGTTAAAAAAATTAAAGCCATTTTGTTGTATATCCTAATTTGCAGATTTAATTTTTCCTCTTTGATTTGTCTTTCTCACTCCCTCCCCTCTTATTTTTTTAATTGTCCAATTTCCTTTGCTTTTCCTATTCTCTCTTCCTCTTCCTCTTCAAAATCCTCCTCAGCCTTGATGTTTCTACTTATTGATACTTTAGCTTTACTCCTTTTTCACTCTGTCTCTTTCTTCTTTTTCTGCTGCTAGCCATTAAATGGCCCACTTGTCACATTGCTGATAGTTAAGTTAGTTTAAAGTAACTTCTAGTCTCTATTTTGTAGTGAGGAGAAAGTAGAATTTCTGACTCTTTTCCACAAAGTGATTGGCAGCTGACACAAGGAAGATACTGCTGAGCACTGCAGGGTAGCTGAGCCTTTGAAGCACATAAGTGTTTCTGGTTCCTGGTACTGGTCTAGAAGATTTCTTTGGGGTGTTCTGGAAGCATGCAGCCCCTCCTCTTCAGTAAACATGAAGAACTCCTGTTTTAGGAGTGACTTAATTTTCCATTTTCACTTTAAACCCCTTTGGAATGTGTTAGGAACTAGGAGGCCCTCATTCTTCAGTTTGGTCTTGCCACATCTCTCATCCAATTCTGCTACATAGGGTACTGTCAACCTTTGACATTCTGCATCTGTGGCAATGACTAAGACGTACCCTTATTTAAATAACTTAAGTTAATGTTTCCCAGAATGCAAGGATGCCTTTTTAATGCCAAAAATAATTGTAGACCCTCATGTGATAATAATCATACTATTAGTGTCTATTCATTGAGAAAAAAGGTGATTGGATATGAATTTCTTATGATAAATAACCCTGTGGTCCCCCAGGAATCTGAAGTCCACAGGTTCTACTCCTGCCCAGTGACAATGGGAATGCTTTGACTCTCTATAAAATTTTGATCACAACAGAAGCTCATGATACCTCAATAGTCTTGTCCCTAAGTTAGAGCTACCACTCTCTCTCTCTCTCTCTCTCTCTCTCATTTTGTTGTGCCTTTTCTTTCATTTTACAGTTCAACAACTTGCTGACATAACCACCTCATACTCACTCCTTTCCTGTAATAAAATAGTCAAGCAAAATCAGTCAATAAGACAACAGCATATGCAACATTCTGCTGAAAAGAAGGAAGTATATTTGAGAAGCTTTATTCTTTAATAATTTTCAAGCAAAGATAAGGCCCCTGGGTTTTTCTTTTTTTTTTTTTTTTGGTGGTGGTTTTTTTCAAGTGGCTTTCTAGGCAGGTCTTGAAACAGCTTAATCATTTTTGAAGAGTTTGACTTAGGGTAGAAAGCCCTGGTGGTATCTTTATAGGGGGGAGGATGTTTCCAAGGGATTAAAAAAAATTGCCTACAAAACTGTATGCTTTTGCAAGATACAGACCCAACGGAGACCCTGATGGGTGGGAGAAAGGGAATGTGATTTTGTTTTTCTTTTTCAGCTGCTCCAAGTGGGGAAGTAGAGCACACATTTCTCTTCCGCTGCTGGCACCAGATCAGCTTGTGGTCCAACTTCAGTCCAATCTTGAAAGAAAACGTATTGATTGGGCTAAGAGCTTGGTTGTCCTGGCATAAGAGTACTGCTCTTGAGGAATCTGAGACACCGTCTTGACTCTAGGACTGCCTGGATGGTCCTCTGTTTTGTAAATCCTTGTCAACCTGAGGGACCAGAGAAGAGGCCAGGGAGTTCTAACATGGACCTCCATGAGTCTGATCATCAAGAGAATGGTTTTTTTTAATGTTTACTTGGGTTGGCATCTATTTATTATTGTCCACCATCCATAAACATTGTGGATATTTTGTTTTCTCTTATATGCTAGGGAGAAATAGTGTGGCTTAATGGATAGAGGTCCAGCTTAGGTAGTCAGGAAACACTGGGTTCAGTTTCTCCTTTTGACATATACTGGCCATGGGCAAGCCATTTAACCTTTCTCTATTCCTGTCTCTAAGCACCCACAGGATCATAAACTTAGAGTAGTAAGGAATCTTAGAGGTCATCAATCCAACTCTCTTCAGTTTTAGAGGAAACTGAAACTTAAGGAAGTCAGATTACTTATTCAAGGTCCCTCAAAGAGTAAATGGTAGAGGTAGGATTCAAACCTAGTTCCTTTGTTTCCCAATCCAGGAAGTCCTTCCCTTATACCATGCTTTCTCCAAAACCACAAATGATGTGGAGAGCCAGATAAAAGAAGGCGGTTCAAGTTTCTACACCAGGAGTTCCCTATATTTATGGTACTCTGGACCACACACTCACAAAATGCTAGGAATGAGATAAGGAACCTATGACCAGCCAACTGGGGATGTTCTACTGCTCAGTCAGCAAGTTTGTACAATAATAAAGCCCTCTGTATGACATTAGAAATTTCAACTTTTTAAAATAGCATTTTAGTGTGAGTAGTCAATGATCATTGTGACCTATACAAATGGGTTGATGGGAGAAATTTTAGAAACTCCTCACCCAAGGTAAAAGCTTTCACCTGTCCCAGGTGCTAAAAACAAAAAGGATATTCTACTGGCTATCTCATTTCAAATATTGTTTTTTACAGTTCTTCCTCTCAATCATTCATTATCATTATTATTAATATCCTCATTAATATCAATAGTAATAATGCCCTCATTTACACAACAATGTACATTTCACAAAGTGCTTTTCCCATACATTATTTTGTTTCCTTTACCTAACAACTATATGATGTAAGGTAGTTTTTAAAATTGAGGGTTTTTTAATTAACAAAAAAATGATTTTTTAAATTTCTTCTACATCTAATATCCACTCTCACCATTGGAGGGGAGGACTATAACAAATATACATAGTCAAGCAAAAGAAGTTCCCATGTTGGCCATGTCCAAATATATGTGTCTGTGTGTAATGTATGTCTATGCATGTAGATATGTATGTACATATAATACACACATGTATATTATGTACACACATACATATATACATATGTGTGTATATATAAATAATATTCCCACTTTGTAGTTGAAGAAACATAGAATCTGAGAGGTAAAGTCACTAAGGAAAATAGGATTTTAGAAATCCTATGAAACCTTCTGTGTAAAAATCCCTAAAAAACCCCTCTATTCTAGATGTTCTTAATCTTTTTATTGTCATGGGCCCTTTTGATTGGTAAAACCTGTGGATCTTGTCTCATGAAAAAGTTTTTGAATGGATAAAGTAAAATACAGAGGAAAGTAATTATATTGAAGTACACTGATCAAAAAATCTTTTTTAAAAAAACAAGTTCTTGGACTCTAGGTTAAGAACCCCTGATCTAGACTAGTGGAACCCTCTCCTTTTTTTCTGATCAATATACAGAAGCCCAGAGAAGTTAACTCACGAAGCTCAAGGTCATCCAGCTAAGTAAGAGGCAGAGGTGAAACTTGATCCTGCTCTTCTGTCCCGTTGACCAGTATTCCTTTCACTATCTCAAACCGTCTCTCTTTAATAATTGTTCCTAATGGCTAGGATTTATGTAGTGTTTTCAAGTTTGCCAAGTCCTTTACATGTTGTCTTACTTTATGTACTATCTCATTTGATGTTCTCTGAAGGAAGTGCTATATCACCATTTTACAAATCAGAAAACTGAGGGGGAGACTCGTTAAGTGACTTGCCCAAGGTTACACAGCTAATAAATTTCTGAGGTAGGATTTGAACTCAGGTCTTCCTTACTCCAGGTCCAGCACTCTCTCCACTGTATCACCTCCCTTGGAAACATGGTTTCCATCTATATTTTATAACCATATCTAGCCCATACGTAAGGCAAGGACAGATGGTTCTGGTGCTGACTACAAATTCTACCACTACCACTATCTCAAATATCTGGAGAAAAAGTGCTGAACCTTCCCAGTCTTCGTTTTTTCTCAGAAGTGTTGTTTATCATCAGCTATGGTCTTGGCAGAGGGAAGAATCCAGCTGAGGCACACAGATGTTTCTGCCTCTGCCTGTTTCCATTTCCAGGAGATTTTATGGTCAAGTCTTTTCAGAGCTGTAACTAGGAAATTTTATACTTAGGTCAAATACAATGGAGACCCAGGAACATTTGAGTAAAGATACTGCCCAGCCTGGGGCAAGGAAGTGGGAAGCAGGGCTGGGGCTGGGGAGTGAAGGGAAGGAAGCTTATAAGCTCATGCCAGTCTGTCATCTAATAACATCCTGTTTTAACTAGTTAGTTTTGTTAACTGAGTGCTAAGCTTCATTGTTTCTGTGTTCCTGAAGGATTGAAAATGCTTTTAGCACCCTGTATGTTCATCTCCCAGGGGCAAAGTCTGTCTTGCCCCATCCTAGTTATTACTCTTGAATCTTCTGGTTTGGAAAAGGAATGGAGCTTTTTCTTTCTTGCATAAGGCTCATCCTAGTCTTTGGGCTTGGCCAAAGTTTCATTTTGCATGCATATTAGGTTTTTACTACAAAACTTTCCATTTATACTGAAAAAATGAATTAAAATCTTATTTATTTTACTGTACAGTCTACCAGGAGCCAGACAGATCCTGAGATTTTCCACATTCATGGACAAATTCAGTATGCTGCAAATATTGTGCCACAAATATACATAGTGCTAATAATATTTAAGATGTGTCACCTTAAAATGGCCAAGTTCTGCCTGACAAAGAGGAAGCGTGATGATTGGATCTCACTGCCATATGAGTTGTAGTGAGATGATATCTATTATAACTAGGAAAAGAGTACATTAATAGTGGCATTGAGAATAAAAGGGGCCTGTGAACAGATAGTCAAGAATATTAGTCTTCTAAATTTATAAACTGGTTATCATGGTCATGAAGAATCTTTATTGCTCATCCAAAGTTTCATTTCAACAATTATTTTTAGATTTTCCATAAAATAGCCATATTTCAGAATTACAAACCTAAAAGTTGTATATCATTTCAAAATTGCTTTTTTAGGAGATTGTCAATTGCCAATTTCAGAGAGCTCCCTATTATGCAAAAGGAGTTAAAAATTAATTCGCTTTACTACCTTTTCCAACTCATATTTGATCCATCTACTTAAGACTGTTCAGTTTTCATCTCTTAACATTCTGTAAAGCATTTATATTTTTGTGATTCGAAAGTGAATTAGAAATTTCTCAGTCATTTTAGTAAGATATAGAAAGAAAATTCACTCCCTCCTTACCCTGCAATAAAAGGGTGGAAATCCTAGTTGGGGCACATAGAAACACAGGATTTTGCTAGTCTGTGACATTTGTGTCCCTCTACCATAGATTTGGGTTCACTTACTGTACTTCTGAGATGAAATGTGTGTATCTGAGTTTTGTGCTATGATTCAAAGGTTCTACTGCTGACTGATTCTCTGAAACCCATTCTATATTATAGGGATCAGTGTTTCTGACTTAATGTAAGCTCAATGATGGCAAGGGTAGGGGCGATGAGTATTCTAAACTGTTTATCTTTTCCCTTACCTAGCCCAGTGTGTTCCCCAAATAGTTGTCAGTCTGCCAGCAAATATTTGTTAAGCCCCTCCTATGTTCCAGGCACTGTGTTAAGCACTCAGGATATAAAGGAAGACAAAAAAAGTCTTTGCTTCCAAGAAGCTCATAGGGTAATGGGATAATAATGTTTAGCTCATTGATCTCATTTTGTCAGTTAAATGTTTGTTGAATTGAATAGTCAAAAACACATGAAATGATAATGCTGACTTGTCCAAGTCTCTTGAGTCATATGAATAATTCAGCCATTAGAGAGAGCCATTCAAAGTAGCCAATTTTGTCCTTTGCAAACACAAACCATTACAACATCAATATACACACTGTTTCTCCATTAACATCCTTTCAGATGCCTTATCATTATATGGATTCTTGAAGGCCAGGCCAATGCAATGCATAGAATTTTCAAATAAAATTAATACGTTAATGTTGAGGTTGGGACTAGAAACTTAGTTTAAGAAGAAAAAGAAAAGAAAAACATCAGAAGAAAAGGAAGACAGCTGTGATACAGAGCACTGGAAAGAAGAGAGAAAAGATAGGTCATGAGGGAGGGAAAAAGATACACACAAGATATAGGGAAGGGAGACTGGGCAGTCAGGGTCAGGACTTTTGGCACATCACCTGCTTCATCTAGGTTTCTGGCAGGTACTTCTTAGAGGTTCTGGATTTGTTTAGAGTTCAGCAGCATGTGCTGTCAAGGGTTCTATCAACTGGATAGTCATGGCTCTACACATCATATGGGGCTGACCCCCTTGTCCTTGAGAATGTCCAAACATATACTGCCTTGAGTGTCCATGCTGGAATGGTAACAAAGTGTGACAAACTTCACATTGGGTTCATTATAAGGGGAGCCACTGGGGAACTCTAGGGAGAGCTTATATCTCAGGTCTTCCTGAGATACAAGCTGCCCCATGGCTGGTTGCAACTCATTTGAAGAGATCGCCTAACTCTGGGAAGTCAGGAATTCCTTTGTGTCCAGATAGCAGTGAGATCATCAGTTGTTTCTATAAACCACCTACCCATGAGCCTGTTGGTTGAGCCTACCCCAGTCTTCTTTATAGAGAGTGGACCCTGACAAAAGTGTGGTTGTGGTTCTAGGAGGCCATCAGGGAGATGGGGCAACAACTCCTCCTGCTGCCCCCCCCCACTCCCACCCCCCCACTAAATGACTTCCATGGCTCTCACTTTTCAGGGCAGGTCACGTACTTTGAAAGGAACTTATTTACCTGCCCCTAGGCTTCTTGCTAGAGAGAACTAATAGCTTAACTGCCTTCTGCCAATAACACTTGCAGTTTGAAAGGATCAAAGCCTCTTTTATACAATTTTACCCATCATAACAAAGTTTAAACTTATAAAGCAGAACATAGCAACAATTTTTAAATACATCCAACAGTCTGGTTTTTCTTCATGTGTGCTTATAACACAGTGGCCTGTCACTGGGGAGTTTTTTTCTGATCAGTAGAATGCACTGTGACCCAGCCTGCTGGAAAGAGAGGAACTCTCCCAACTGCCCCAAGCTATTGAGTCTCCCATATCAGTATCCTGTAATCCTGTGTGGTGCTAAGACTTGTGGGATTTTTTTGAGCTTGGCCTTAGTGATCCTGCCAAGCTGAACACCACAGAAACTCAGTAGATTACACATCTTATATGAGGGCAGTATAGACAGCCTTGAAGAAAGCTCATCTTTCTCATGTCATATCTGGCCAGTTTAAGCCTGGCTTTTCGAACTGCCAAGACATTAAATGCCATTCGTTCACTTGTTATGGGCATTACTGGAATGGAGATCTTACTAAACAGGAAGAAAACTGATGACTATGGGTGGCAAGGTGGGTGGATAGGAAATGTAAAAATAGAATCTAGGGCAAATAAGAAGACTCCCTTATCTCTAGCTAGTTCATTAGGAGTTGTCACATTTTCTGGTACAGGAAATCACCATCCAATCCTTTCTCAAAAAGGAAGACTACAGGAAAACAATAGCTCCCTTATGAAATGCAGTAGTAAATAAACATTGGTCTGGTAGTCTAAAGTAAACGCCAAAAGGTTTCTTTTCCCAGAGAAGATTTAAGTGGTTATAGCATGATCAGTTTCCTTAGGTGTGTTTGGAGTGGATAAAATATATGAAAAGGGCATTGGCTTGGTTAGATCAGGTGTGAAAGATGTTTATAGAATGAAGCTGGAGTTTATGTTCCAATGGTGTGCTTAATGGTTTGTCTCTGTTGGAGTTGACACTAGGATTGACAAAAGCCTGCTTAAAAAAATTTCTCAGAGTTATAGGTCAGACAGTAAATAGATGCGTAACTGCCTCTCCTCCTCTCCATACCTATGTCCTTTGACACTGATGGTTACTAGAGGAGTCGTATTAGAAGTAGTGCAGTAGGCTTAAGGATCCAGATGTTGCTAATTCTGAACTTTCCATTCACTGTTCTCTAATTCTGAACTTGTCAAATAGTATTTATCAATCTTCTACATATTGCTTGTTAGTATTACATGGTTTGGAATGTGTATGACTAAATCCTCTTATTAGCAAAAAAATTACCTGGAAGAAAAAATGAGGAGGGACATATAGTTTGGAGGAAAAAAAGTCATTGCTAATAAAGAAAATGAGATATGTAAGACCTTGTCATTAGATGTTTACCTGGGAAAAGTGGAAAATAAATGATTGGGAAAATAAGTATTTGGACTTTTGCTATACAACTGGAATTTATCTGATGTACATTTAATAATATTATAACAATGGTGCCTGGAATGCCAAAGAACAAAGAGGGATTATTAGATTTGTGTATGTAAGGTAAAATTACTGCACAGAATTGCTTTGGGGGATATACAAGATACAGGAAATGAAATAAAATAAATACAGTGGCAGGTGACTAGTTTCTGTATATTGCTGGGTAGATTTAATTAATTGCTAATACAATACTGAGCCATGAATTGCTCGTTGCTATTGTCTTAATTTTTCCCTTAAATACAGATTCATTAGAAAGGAAACACATTATTATAGTTACCATGTGTTACTCTATATTATAGTTATCTATGTATGTGCTGTATATCCCTACTGACTGTAAGTTCCATGAGGGTAGATGCCGTGTCTGATCTAAACTTTCTTTCAGTGCTTATCACAGTGTTCTGTCCACAGTAGGCATTTAGTAAATATTTTTGAATGACTTCAATTAATGAAGGGGTAGGAAGAAGTAGGAAGAACACCTTGGTAAGGCTTCACGGAGGAGGTAGCAACTGAGTTGGACATTGGATGGGCAGGATTTCAGCAGGCAGAATTGGATAAGGGAAGGACTTATATCATCCAGAATCTGGAGCAAAGGCACAGAACAGCGGTGGGAGAGTGCAAGGTGAGGTTGGGGGATTCATGATTATTTCAGTTTGTTTGGAAAATAGGGTATGTGAAAGGGTTTAATAAGAGATAAGTCTGGAAAGGCAAGTTAGGTAGGTTAGCCTGGAATGCAAGATTGAGGGAGTATAGACTTTCTTTATTAGACAATGGAAAACCTTTAAAGACTTGTGAACCAGAGAATGAGCGATATGATCAGAGCTGAGCAGTGGGGAAATCACTCTGTCAGGTATGTGTAGCACTGGAACAGGGACAAGAAAGAGTCAGCCTACTACAATAATTGAGGTGAGAGGTAATGGGCACCTGAACTAGGGTGGTGGTAGTGAGAATGAAAAAAAAAAGGATGACTATTAGGGATATTTGGGAAGTAGAATCCAAGAGATTGGCAACACAAGGTATAAGGAGGAAGAAATATTAAAAGATAATTAAAAGATGATTGGGTCCTCTAATAGAAAAAAGCAAAGTTTGGAGGACAGGGGTTTTTTTTGGGGGGGGGAGCAGGAAGGATATTTTAGTTAATATATATTGAGCTAGAAGTTCTATTATGACATCCAGGTAAAGATTTCCAGAAGAACAGTTAGAAATGTGGGTCTGGGGCTCAGGTATGGAACTCAGAATTTGGGACTCATCCATGTAACTCTGATATTTAAAGTTATGGAAGTGGATAATAGAGAAAAAAAGTCAATTTTGGAGCTTTTGGGGATACCTATACTGAAAAGGCAAGAGGAAGAAGAGAAGATAGCAAAGGATGAAACAGGAATACAGAAGCCAAGAGAGGAGAGTGTATCAAGAAAGTTTAGTCCACTGTGCAAATTCTAAAGAGAAGTCAAAGATGAGGACTGAGAAAACACCACTGAATTTGTCAATTTTGACTTTGGTGACCTAAGAGAGGATGGTTTCAGTAGAGTGGTGGTAGGCTTAGAAGAGTAAGTAGATGATAAAGGAGCAGAGGCAGCAAACGTAGATAGTTCCTGCTGGCAACTTGACACTGGAGAACAGAAAGAAGAACGAGAATTTGAAGATATAGCTGAGTTGAAGAAGGGTTGTGTGTGTTTTTGAATGGATAGGAGGTACTTGAGCGTATTTGTCCAATAGGCAACAGAGAGGGAAAGGTTGGAGGCACAGAAGGGAAAAAATGAACAGGACTTGGTTTGGGAGGAAGGGTACAAGAGGAGTTACCCTTAGTGAGGAGGAAAACCATGTTGTCCTCTGAGACAGGAGGGGAGGTGGAGGTAGGTTGAAACAGGTTTTAAATTATAGAGAAGAGTTGAACAATCTCAGGTCAGATGCCTTTATTTCAGTAGAGTTGGAAATGAATTTATCTGCCGAGAAATGAGGAGAGCTGGGGTACAGTAGAGGCTTGATAGAGTATTAAAGTTTGTAACAGCTGTTGCCAGCAATTTAATAGAGAATGAATAAGAGATGAATTTTAAAATGAATTTACAGTGGATAGTAAAGTTTCATAATTCATTCTAGCAGTGCTTAGCAAATTGGGATTGGGAATGAAGAAAGTAGATTTAGAGGGATAGGATTAGCAGAGCTAGAATTGGGAAGAATATTAGGTGGTTTGATTGGGAGGGAGAGATGGCTGGCTGACTATGGGTTTAAGACTGGGTAGCGAGATAAGTGAAGCCAGAGTAGGGTTCAGGAATCTGGAGATTATGGAGGGATCAAGGGCTCAATAAAGATGAATATCAGTTTCAGTAGAAGAGAGGGTATATAAAAGATGTAAAGGCAGGAGATGATGAGTGATGCAGATTCCAGGGTTCAAGGCCTTGGAGGTGGGTGGTGATGTGTGTGATGGTGAAATCTAAACAGTGACTACTATGGTAGGTGTTGAAGCAGAGTTGAGATGTTGATCATAGGGATTGAGAGCTAAAGGACCTGTGAAATCAGATGTTAGAGAGTTCATCAGTGTGTGCCTACTGATTTTTCTACAATTGGAAAAGACAGGAAAGAATGCTGTTAAAGTATTTTAAAACAATTTTCTTTATTTTTGTTCTTTAATCAGTACACATTTAATATGTGCCTGCTATGTTCCAAGCTCTATGGTAGGCACTGAGAATATAAGTGCAAAGAATGAAATAATTCCTTCTCACAAGCTTACGTCCTAATGGAGGGGAAAACAAGGATGTATATAATTATATGCAGCATAAATATAAAATGAATAAATCTAGACCTATAATAAATCTGAGTCAGGGGTGGGGAATCTGTGGCCTAAAGACCACAGGGTTCCCACCCCCTGGTCTAAGTAGTTAAATACAGTATAGATTGGTAGGGAGGGTGCTAGCAGTTGGCAGAAGAGGATCTGAAGTCTTCATTTAGAAGGTAGTTCTTGTGTTTCATCTAAGTGGAAGAGAAAGACTCTATAAAATTAGAAAGATGTGCATTACAGATATGAGGAATGTAAGCATGGCTGGTACACTGCCTAGATGGCTCTATGATTTAGGAAAGTGTAGGCAGGGTCTGTGGAAAAGTTTAAGGAATATATGTAATACAGAAAGATTTTAAAATTAATTCTCTTTACTGATGTTTCTAACTCACACATGATCAATCTACTTAATATTTATGTCATATTTTAATGTAAGCAAAGGATTTACATTACTTGTTTCTTTTGGATTTGTGCTTATATGTTATAAATTTCAAAGTATCAAAAATGTCCCAGTCATCTTGGCAAATTGTGGCAAGAGTATTTTCAGAATTTTGGAGGGGGACTTTTAAAAATTGATAATTTGTAGCACAGGCTTTGAAACTCAATATTTCAATGGGCCTGTAGCTCTTTGGAACCTACCAGGAATAGGACCAAGTAGGTTCTAACACTTTATTCAATTTGTACTTAGTCACATCTAGAAATGTTGTACAGGATGGGCTGGAATGGGAGAGGCTGGAAGGAGGTCTATCAGTTAGGAAGCTATTGTTGTACAGACACAAAGTGATTAGCAGGAACAAATAGGATGGTAGTGGTAAGATAGAAGGAAGGGACTGAAGTGGAACTTTCCATTTTTCTTTTCTGTTTCTACAGAAAATCAATAATTGACTCTGCATTCAAAAAAGTTAATGAGTTAATATCAGAGAGCTGGAAAGGACCTTAATTTAATCCCCTTACTTTACAGATGAGAAAACTGAGGCATTGAAAGGTTAACATCATTGCCCAGCATCACACAGGTAGTAATTTGCAAAGCCTGAATCTGAGCCTAGGTTTTCTGAGTTCAGATCTGGTGTACTGTTTTCATTACAGTGCAGTGATCACTTTAAACAAGGAGTTGGCTATCCTTATTTGTAGCTAGTCTGGGAAATTCTGATTGACCATACCTTGTTGGTTCAAAAATTCCATATTTGTGAGGAAATCTGAGCCAAAGGCAAATGTTGAGCTCCCTCTTAGGACATACCAGATGCAATGACAGGAATTTATTAATTTAAAATCTTTCATGGGTCCGTATTTTTCCCCTAAGAATTATTGTTGGAAAGAAGGGAGACTTGAAAAACTAGTAAATAGATAGAGTGCAAGGATAAGGCATGGCATAAGGGAAACTTTGCTCATGTGAGTAACAGTGAAATCCAGCAAACATTTATCAAGGTCCTGTTATGGACAGAGCTGTGTGCCAGGCTCTGGGAAAGAAACAAAAGTTGGATAAGACGCAATACTGAACTCAGAGGGCTTCTTTCTGCCTAGTAGGGAGGAAAAGACATAAACTCAAAACTTCCTCAGTACTTCAGGAACCCATAATTTTCTCGGTCTTTGTGCCCTTTCTGCCTAGAAGATGACAGCCTTTCTATGCCTTAGTTGTCAATCTTCATGAGTTTCTCTTGGCTTCTCCCAAAATATATCACCTGGTCACCCTCCCTCTGATGATTAACTTCTCCACACTTGGCTAGACTAGTTCTCAGATAAGGGTACAATGGCTTTCCAGGGCCAACATTCAGAACCTTTCTGGCTTGGTAGAATGTGCTTATGCTATCATAGCCTTTGAGAACCCAAGGTCTCCTCCTCACCTCAATGAAGAGAACTTTGGTGAAGTCATCAATCAATAATTATGAATGAAGTGCCTTCTATGTACCAGGCACTCTACTGGATTCTGGGCATACAAGCACAAAGCATTAAATGTTTCCTACTCTCAAGGAACGAGGAGAGACAAGGATGGATTGATAGATTGATAGAGATACAACATAAGCATAGTATAAAGGTAATAAATATAAATATATGCAAAGTATCTAAATACAAGGTAGTTTGGGAAGGAGGGTACTTGCAGATGAGAGAAGGGATCAAGAAATGCTCCTTGGCAGAAGATGGTGTCTGAGCTGCATTTTAAAGGAAAGAAATAGAATCTATGAGGTAGAGTTGAGGAATAGCTGGGGCAAAGGCAGAGTATGAAGCGAAGTGCCTGAGGTAAATTTTTTAACAATGATGTCATAAGTACATAGAGTCCGAAAGATTTATTTAAGCAGCGGCACCATTTTTATGTAGTTCTTTTTGTCTAAATATTGCCTTAAAATATATATTCCCCTTTGAAAAGTCATGCAAACAAAAGTTTATTGTGTAGTCATTTACTGTGGAAAATTACAACATAATTGCTGACAAGAATCCCCCTTCATCTCATCTGTAGGCCTTTAGTATAAATAATAAGCAAGTTTTTTAGCTGGATATCCACTCACATATGAATAGGCTTTTTGTTTTTGCCTCTCTATCCCAAAAAGCTAGAATGATTGATCATCCTCTGTTTGTATCTCCAGCATTTTTGCTGCCCTTTTTTCATTGTTGTTAGAAGAGCTGGACTTATTCAGATCTTGGTATCTGAGGCTTAATCTTATAAGAAAATCTTTAGCCAAGTCAGTTTTTTAATCGCTGTGTTAGTCATCCTCCTGATTACATAAGGAACACTGTAGGAGCATTACAAATACTATCAGCTCTTGGCACCAGAATGACAATGAGGACAAAGTATTAAAAACTATGTGTTCACAAAGGCAAACATGGGCAGGTTGTTACACAGAGAGATCATTTGATGAGTTGCTACTGAATATATTTTTACATTAATTCATCCCCTTTCTCAGACAACACACTGGAAGAAAGCATAATTTGAATTAATTATTTGCACATATGGTGTGTTCCTGATGTCAGCTAATGCTACATTAAGGACAGACATGCTGGGCACACATTAAATAATAGAGTAAATATTTGTATTGTTTATGATAAACTGATTCCTTCTGTGGGTATTTTCTCTGCTTTGGTAAACATTTCTTTTGCAGTCAGTCTCTGTTGAGGTTTCACACAAAGCTTACATCTTACAAAGAGGGCAGTTTCCATTTCACAGCCTATGGAGACCTCACACCCACTGTGCTTTTTGGAGCCAAGTGAATATTTAGCAACACTTTAATATAATAACCTGATGATTATGGATTCAGTGCTATCCTATGGACTCTCTTTGTCCTGGCCTGGCTATCATAAGTACTTCTGTATCACTTCTGCCATAGCTCAATAGTAATTAGCTAGGTTATTCCTCCCCCCTCCCAATTGTTACCAAATATTTATGTTGAATAAATATGAATATTTGGTCCCAGCTTGTAAGATCTTATTGCATGAGTATTGACTGTACAGATCAGAAAAGCCAGGGAACAATGCAGACCAACACTCTTTTTCTTTCTTGGAATTGGTCACATGGTCCTTAATTTCTGTGAGGTTAGAAACGCTGTTCATATGTTTGATTTGCCTTCTTCTTCTTCTTCTTCTTCTTCTTCTTCTTCTTCTTCTTCTTCTTCTTCTTCTTCTTCTTCCTCCTCCTCCTCCTCCTCCTCTCCTTCTCCTCCTCCTTCTCCTCCTCCTCCTCCTCCTCCTTCTTCTTCTTCTTCTTCTTCTTCTTCTTCTTCTTCTTCTTCTTCTTCTTCTTCTCCTTCTCCTTCTCCTTCTTCTTCGCATCATATATTTGGCTTTCTGCAGGTTTTGTAGGCATCAGATAATATATGGAGGAAGGTAGAAATTATATGTGGACAGGCTGTCTTGAAAGGAATGCAGTGCTTTACAGGACTTATAAGGAGGTCAGTGGAAAACACTGTAGGATTAAAAACTATCTATCCAATTACAGGTTTATCATTTGTATTGATTGAGGGAGTGTCCACACCAGTCAAATTACAGATTTCTGAAGTGCTGAATGATATTAAAACATAATAAAGTATGCTTAACAGTTATTTGACAAATCATTTCCTTTCTCTAGCCCTTAATTTCTTTATCTACAAAATGAAGGGGGTTGGGTAGGTTGGACTCTAAGCTCTCTTTCTGCTCTACATCTCTGGTCATACAAAGATACTCTTCAGGACTGTCCTGGAGCAATTGCCTAGTCCCCAGTTCCTAATGATTGTTAGAATCATTCGGAGTGAAGTCTCTCAATTTTTCTTTTTTACTGATCTGTAGAAATGCTTAGTGTTTTCTGAATGCCTGAGATTTTGGATAGACTTCTTGAAAAAAAGATGCCCTGCAGAGCATGCTCTTTTGAGGCAACTTTGGACAAGTCAATTTCCTTCTGTAGGCCTCAGTTTCCTTATTTGCAAAAACAAGAGAGTTGTATTTTATGATCTCTAGGAATCCCTCTAGTGCAGAATTGATGATGATGATGATGATTAATCAAGCATTTATTAAGCACCTGCTATGTGCCAAGCACAGTGCTAGGTGCTGGGGATACAAGTATAAAAAACAGTGAAATTATTTTCAGGATAATTTCCAAGTTAAACATATTTCGTTGCATTTTAATGTAGTTAAGAGACCTGTAATTCTGATGATGTGGGTTGTCCCCCAACTGACATACTTGTATTCTCTATATAACTAAATAGATGATCTTTGAGAGTTAACATGACCAAAAAAAAGTGTCACTCAGGGGCCAAACTGGTGCTTTCCAAACATAGTATGGCTGGTAACAGACATACCTCCTTCATTCTATAATGAAAGCCTTTTCAACTTGGTGGAATGAACAGGAATTCGCCTCTGCTGCCTTGTCTGTAAGAACCAAGGTCACCTTCATTCCATATAGAGGCTTCCAAATAGAACTTACTTTTTGAATGTAATTAATTTACAACATAATCTGATTGGCTGCATGGCACAATGCCTAGAGAGCTAGCCTCAGAGTCAGGAAGACCCAGGTTTGGGTCTCACCTCTGACCCAGGCTCGTTGTGGTACTCTAAACAAGATATTCAGGAAGCCTCCTAAAATTAACTTCCAGAGAAGTTATTAATCTGCATTGATTGATTCTCATCAGTCAAGAAGCATTGTTTAACTACTTATTATGTGACAAACACCGTGCTGAGTGCTGGGGATTAAAAAAGAAAAGGCAAAACCCTTGTGCCTGACCTCTAAGAGCTTACATTCTAAAGGAGGAGAAACTTGGTACATATAAGATACACACACAGTAAATGGAAGTTTACCTTACTGGAGGGAGTGGGAAAGACCTCCTGAGGAAGGTGCCTTTTGAGCTAACTCTTAAAGGAAGCCAGAGATTACAAGAGGTGGAATTGAGAATTTCAGGGATGGGTGACAATCATTGCAAAGAACAGGAAATGAGAGCTGGAGCACTGTGTGTGAGGAGCAGCAAATATGCCAGCATGGCTGGATCATCAAGTGCTTGAAAAGGAGTGATGTGTAATAAGCCTGGAAAAGTATGAAGGGAATAGATTCTGAAATGCTTTAAATGCAAAACACTACTTTGCATTGGTGTTCCCACTGGTGCTGAAGGAAAGATTCAGCCAAGATATGGGGTATAGAGAACCGATTGCACTTGAACATTTACCTAACTGTTCATACACTTCGATACCCAGGACTTGATACTAATTGGAGATGATCCCTTACTTCCAGCTCCCTCTTCCCACCTCCAATCCCTTCACACAGGTTCAGGTTCCAGCTTCTGATACCTTACTCACTTTCTCCATTTTTCATGACCTCTTCTCCCTGCCATCCGTTCTGGCCCATACTCCTGTTCCTCCCCTGCTTGGGCTTCAGAGGCTCTGGCTCAGCCATGAGTTGCCTGGGTACTGGTCTGACTGGCCACATATCCTGTCATGGCTCAGGTGCAGGCTGCCTGGATGCTGGCTGGGCTGTCTAGGCATTAGTCTGGTCCTGTCTCTTGTGGTGGTTCAGTTAGGTTGCCTGGGCATGGGTATAGGCTGCTTACACACTATGCCTTCTGATTGCTCTGGTTTGTTTCTACTCAGAGCTTCTAAAAGTGCTCTGCCCAAAGGAATGTAAATTTTGATCACTGAAACCTTACAAGATATCTTGGGGTTTATGGGCTAGATATCTTTCTTAAGGTCTATGCCTTAAACCCAAATCACTCTGGCTTCTCAGTCAAACTGAGACTTGTTAAAGACCTTAGCTTAAAAAGGCCAAGTTCTCCCACTGCATCTGAGGCCATCGCTAATCATCCTGATCTATATCTTGCCATTGTACCCAGATGCCTCTGGAGGAGAAAATGAGGCTGGTGACTTTGCACAGCCCTCTCTCACTTAAATCCAATTCACTTACGAGTCATGGCATCACCTTCCTCAGGTCATGGTCATCTTTGAGAACAAAGGACAAACAACAAGAAGTCATTTTTATTTTTTTGGCAAGGCGATGGGGTTAAGTGACTTGCCCAGGGTCACACAACTAGTAAGTGTTATGTGTCTGAGGCCGGATTTGAACTCAGGTCCTCCTGAATCCAGGGCCGGTGCTCTGTCCACTGCGCCACCTAGCTGCCCCCAAGAAGTCATTGTTAACCAGAATATTACATTAACCAGAATAGTTCATTCCTTCACCATGCTGGCTATCAGAAAGTTTACTATAGTAATTTCAATGAGCTGATTTTCCAACTATATGTGATCATTCTGCAGAACAAGCCATTAAGAAAAAATACACGTGATCCTGGGGATGCATGGAAAGAAGATAAAAAAATGCTTTAATTTAGAATTAAATACAGTTTGCAAGTGACTACTTCTTGGCTGTAAAATTTAGTCTGTGGAAAAGGTAAAGATGAATGATTCTGTCTTAAGGTTTCTAAGCATCTCTTTATTGCCTATACATTTACTTTTTCTCAGCTCAGATTAACTACTGAAATGAAAAGCACATCAGCCGAAAAAGGGTAACTTGTCTTTGACATGTCTGATCTAGAGCCTTTTATTCCTGGCAGCAGTCCATCAGTGGCATAGGATGTGATGCATAGAGAACGTTGCCAGGAAGACAGCGTCCCCATTCTCCCAATCATGTAAGGGTGAGCAAGGGCAGGGGTGGAAGTGGGGATAGATGACAATATCTCTTGGCAATAAGACATCTAGAGGTAGGAATTTAGAGAAATACTGTGTAACAGCAAAGCTGAATGAAGTATGAATTTTATGTTGGATTCTCTTTTTGCTATTAGAGTTTCATTATGACAGAGGAATAGTCTTCTGAGTAAGGATCAGGCTCTAGCCTAGTTTGCTTTTATTCTCTATTTATGGCTGTGGGAGCCATTCACTTGTCTGGCTTAGGGTTTTCAGGGGCTATCTCTTCTAAAGAGGAGAGAGAATGTTTTGTCCTCTTTCTTCAAGTCTGATGCCTGTTTCTGGACCTCTTCAGTATTCTTGGGTTTCAGGTTATCAGTGCTGGACTTCCTGGCTGCCTGAGAAATCTTTGCCTACTCAGTAAATGTGAACAGATATCTTAATTTGGGATTAGAAACTCAATAGCTTTTTCTTGTGTGGGTACTGGGTATGGAAGCCTTCCTTTGGGTAATCTCTCACAGAGGTCATCAGACTTGCTTCATTCAGAAACAACACAAGGTTTTAGGCCTGAATTTATTTGATTTAGAGATGTCCTAATGGTTAATAAGGATGTAGGGATATTCAGCTTTTGCATATATGCACAAAATATCTCATCATACTATTCTTGTGGACAAGATGAATAGATATGAGCTAGACCACAGTACCTTTAGGCAGCTTTGCATCTGGTTGTGAATAGATGGACCCAAGAGGTCATCTTTGGTTCCATGTTAAGTTGAAAGAAGGTCACCAGTGGAGCATCAAGGGAGTTGTGTGTGTTTGACACTGTACTGTTGAACATTTCTATCAATAACTTGAATAAAGCACAGATAGCATCCTTAGCAACTTTGCAGATGACACAAAACTGTCATGTTGAATGACAGATTCAGGAGCTGGAAGGCTCTGGACAGGTAAGACCATGGGCCAGATCTAATAAGGAGAAATTCAATAAATGTTAATGTCTTAAGCTTGGATTCTAAAAAAAAAAATCAACTTCATAAGTATGAGGAAAAAGAGCTAGAGGTTTTTTTTTTTTTTCTGGAAGCTCAACATGAGTCAATCAAGAAGAATTTAGTAAATGCATTGTCCTAGGCCTTAGGGATACAGATATAATGAATGAAACAATCCCTCCAGTCAAGGAGCTTACAATCTAATGAGGACAATTTGATTTGGCAGCCAAAAGAACTTATGTATTCTGTGGCTGTATCAAGAAAGGCATCATTTTTAGGCTTGAGGAGGTGATAGTTTTGCTATAGTCTGTTCTAGTCAGAGCATCTCTGGAATATTGTTTTTTGATCGAGGTGCCACATTGATAATTTATAGAGTGTCCAGGGGAGAGCGACCATTATGTTGAAAGGTTCTGAGATTATTCCATAAATATAAAGATTGTTGGAAGGAATTAGCCTAGAGAAGAAATGACTTGGGGGGAGTGCATAATTGATACCTTCAAGTATTTAGAAGATGTCCATCAGGAGGGAAAATTTGACTTGTTTTGTTTGTTTCTTGAGGGCAGAACAAGGCCTGAGGCCTGATGGGTAACCATTGCAGAGACAGATTTAGGGCTGATACAAAGAAAAACTTCCCAATGACTAGAGCTTTCCACAAGTGGAGTGATCTACTATGGAGATAGTTGGTTACCCCGCATCTGAGATTTGTATGTGAAGAATGGATGACCACTTATCAGATATGCTATAGAGGGGATTCTAACTCAGTATTGGTTGGACTAGATGATTTTAAAAGTTCCTTCCTCTTGTGAGATTGTGGGATTCTATGATATACCGTCAGTTTGGGAGACAGTGATTCTGTGAGTAGATATTTAATTTCTATACCCTTAGTTGTCTCTGAACAATGTTTTGTAGGCAGTATTTCTTGCTCAGTTGTGGTTGTGTATGGAAAAAAGCACAGCTCTCTTAATTAGTGGCTATCTTGCTAAGAATTTAACAGCCCAATTATGTCAGATGAACATCATTTGGAAAGTTTTAGGTATCCATGGGATCCACAAGGTTTTATGTGTCTCTTATAATGATCTTGTTTATATCTTTGAGATCCATAGAGGAAGAAAACAGATTTTTAAGCCATGAAATTACTCTATACAATTTCTTTACCATCACTTTACTTAACCAAATTACAGGATAATACCTTCCGAAATGGGGCCCCTGTGTGTAGTCATTCTGACAGATTTGAAACCAGACTCAGTTCAAAGTCTCTCTTCTGGGGCTGGAGTGTATAAAAGAGAATGTATTTATGGAGAACGTGTGTGGAGCCCAATTACAGTATCTTCTGTATGCTGAATTGAAGCCAACAGAGCTGGTGTGTCTGCTAAAGCTAACACAGTCTTAGGCTTCACTGGTGACATAGACTACAGGAAGTCATTGGATTTAGAGCTTGAAAGGTGCTCAGAGATAGTTTAGTTTAATCCTTCCATTTTACAGAGGAAACTGAGACCCAGAGAGATTAATTACCTTGCATGAGATTACAGAGTAAGCAGTAGAGACAGTATTTAAAGCCTAGCTTTTTTGACTCCAAATTCAGCACCCTTTCCATTGATTGTCCCTATATACTTTTCCTTGGTCAGACTGTATCCAGGACAATGTGTTCCGTTCTGGATACCACATTTTAAAGTGTGATATTGACAAGCTATGGGTGCATGTCTAGAGAAGGGCAATGAAAGAGGCAAGGGGACTGGAGGCCATGTCATAGGAGATATGGGAAGGGAGAAAGAATTTGGGGGTTGAGAGGGAAGGATATATTTATCCTGGAAAAAAAAAGATGATAAAGGGAAAGCATGATATCCCCAAGTTTTTTGGGACTGTCATTTAGAAGAGGAGAGAGAGAGAGAGAAAGAGATTGTTCTATGTATTTCCAGAAGGCAAAACTAGGACCAAAAAGATTCTTTGAATCTTAGTTACAAAGAAATAATTTTGGCTCATCCTGAGAGGAAAAATTGTTAAATTTAAATAAAAGAAATAAAAGAAAATTGTTAAGTTAACCAAAAATTTAACAATTGGGACCATCCAACACTGATAAAACATAGCCTGTCAAGATAATGAGATCCTTGTTGCCCAAACAAGGGCTGGATGACCACTTATGAGGAGGATTACTATAACAGGAAGGGCTACACTCAGTGGGATATTGGACTAGATAATCTTTAAGGTTCCTTCCCGCTCTAAGCTACTGTGAAACAGGGAGGGATAAAAAAGTGAGCCCAAAAGAAATGTGACAAAGCAGAGCATCAGTTGGGCCAGGAAGTGGTCAGTCTAGAATGTAGCTTTGGACTGTGGGGTCATGTGTTTCATTTCTAGTGAAGACACCATGTAGCCTTCCCGGGAGCTGCAGAACCAGAGGAACAATTTGTGAAAGATCATACTATAGAAATCATATGGTACAAAAAGCTGTTAGGACTGCCATCCAAGGGGATACACTAATGACCAGAGCTCCCAATTCTTTAGTGCTTTGCAACTTATAACAACCTATTGAGGTAGGTAGTCTTTAGTATTATTCCCATTTTATAGAGAGGGAAACTGAGACTGAGAGGTGAAATAACTTACCCAGGGTAGCACAGCTAGCAAGTTGGAACTTAGATTTGAAAACAGGTGTTCTGATTCCAAATCAACAGCTCTTTTTATTAGACCATGTTGCCTCTCATATCACATGGATACCATGTACAGTATTAAGAAAGAGAGAATTAAAAGTTTTATTTGTTGTAAATCATGCCCTAAGAGTCAGTGAGTTGGAGTCAGAAGACCTGTATTTAAATCCTGTCTCTCTTACCTTAATTCTTACCTTTATGACTTTGGGCAAGTCACTTAATCTCCTCAGAAGTAAAATGAGAGGGTTGAATAGCCAGTTTCTGGGGTCATTTTTTGCTCTGGATTTGCTCTGGTCCTTTGTTAGAGTGTGATCCAATTCTACTTAAACATTTATTAAACAATTACTGGGTGTAAGGCCCTGTGCAAGATATTGGGTATACCAAGGTGAGAAACGAGACCCTTCCCTCAGAGAGTTTACAATCTAATAGGAAAGATGAGATTGTTGTTGTTGTTGAGTTGTTTTCAGTCATGTCTGACTTGTTGTAACCCCATTTGGGGTTTTCTTGGTAAAGATACTGGAATGCTTTGCCATTTCCTTCTCCTTTTACAGATGAGGAAACTGAGGCAAGCAGTGTTAAGTAACTTGCCCAAGGTCATACAGCTAGTAAGTGTCTGAGGCCAGATTTGAATTTGGGAAGATGAGTTTTCCTGACTTCAGGCCCAACACTGATAACTATGAAACAAAGGTTAAGATATTGATAAGTGTAAAGGAAAAATTAGCTTGAGGAGGGTGACATTGCTTTTGAGGGGAAAGGTGGGTAGAGGTATGAGTTCAGGAATTTATGTGATATTTCAGTTGAGCCTTAAAAAAAAGGATTTCAACAGATTCATTCATTTAATCACTATATATATATAGTGATTCATTCATTTATCACTATATATATATATATATATAGAGAGAGAGTATATAGTATATATGTACACTATGTATATATGCTATGTATATATATATTATGTGGCACAGTGCTAGGCACTACAGATATAGACAAAAATAATACTATTTGAAGGAAACAGCTTGTGCACAAATCATAGGATCATACATTTAGAGCTAGCCTAAAGAGGCCTGAGAGGCAATCTACTGTTACTCCCTTATTTTGCATGAGACATGTAAGGCACAGAGAGGTTAGTGACTTGCCTAGGGTCATACAGCTAAGTGTCTGAGGCAGAATTTGAACCCAGGTCTTCATGACTCCGTGTCCAGCCCTCTTTCCACTATCCCAAGATAGGTCCATATTATATTAATATATTAAATATAAAAGATACAAAATATATGAATTATTAATATTAATTAAGAATTAATTAATATTAATATATTAAATAGGTCCATATTATATTAACATAGTAAATATAAAATATATATTACACATATAATATAAAAATATATTAAAAAGTAAATACCGATTAATTTTTTATGGTAAGTTCACCAGCATCTGGGGGGATCAGGAGAGATAGCATCTGAGTTGAACCTTGAAGGAAGTCAAGGGATTTCATGAAGAGGAGATGAGAGAGTGGATTCCAGGCATGGTAGACAGCCTATATAAAGGCAGAGATGGGAGAGGATATATAGTGGATGGGAAACAAGTAGAATAATGTTGTTGGTATGAAAGAGAAATGTTCAATAGCCTGGAAAGGACTTTAAATGTGAAATAGAGGTTGGTATTTTATCCTAGAGGCCAGAGGGGGCCATTGAGTTTCTTGAGCAGGGGAGTGATGTGCCTAGCCACATTGGCAGCCATGTGAAGGATGGATAGGATAGGAGAGAGAGACTCAAGTCAGGGAGCTCAATTAGGAAGCTATTGTAATCATAGCTGTGAGAGGTGATGAAGTCCAGAACTAGGGTGGTGACCCTGTGACTGGAGAGGAGATGAAGAGAGGATGTGGAGGTAGAGACTTGGCAAAGGATTGGATGTGGGAGCTGAGGGCAGAAAGTCAAGAATGACTGAGGTCATGAAGCTGGGTGACTGTTAAGAATGGTGGTGTCCTTGACCGAAGTAGGTAAATTAGGAACACACACACACACAAACACACACACACACACACACACACACATACACTCTAGAAGGAAAAGATAATGCTCTGTTTTGGACATGTTGAGTTTGAAATGCAAGGTTTTGTCCTGTATGTGTTGTGAGATAACTTGAAAAACATCCATGAACAGGAACATGCCAGATTAAGCAGGGACCTGCTTAATGAAGTGAAGCAATTTATTTACTTAAGTCAAACCCTAGCTACTCTCAGAACTGATGTTGTAAATACCAGTGGAGGAGGGTGGCCTTGTGATTTCACTTATACAGTTCATATCTACTTGTGAAATCTATTATTTCTCACTGGGAATTAGTAATGACTATAAGAAACTGAATTTTAAACAAAGCTGTTTTGAGTTAGCCAGAAGACTTGTAAATGTGATCCTGATAACGCTAATAATAAACAATAGTATTGCCCACTCCTTATGCTAATGCTGGGGGTGGGGGTGGGGGATGATTATATCTACCCTCTCTCCACCTTAACCTTGCCTGCCCTTTGTGCCCAGACAGTCATCTTCAGTTTGGTTGGGAAGGTGTTCAGCATGTCCCTTGACTAATAGGGTAGAGAATCTGCTGTGACTCATATGCTATAGAAAGGATGATTGACAAAGCTTTTAAAACTTTGCTTGGCTCCCACTTCCACTCCATCAGTCAGAAATTGTAAGAGCGAGCAGTTTCTGTTTGTAAAATAGGGGAGGAGAGACTGAGATCATGACAAATGGAACTACCTGTGAGCCCCTTCAATTGTCTTTGGGGAGTTGGTATTTCAAGTTGGTCTGTGGAAAAAATGCATCTACCACTTTTCACTTGGGGAGAATTGGCTAGAGAGTTTTAGTCTTATGTCTAAACACATTCTTCTCCATTTTTTTTAACCCTGTATAATTTGTTTATGGAAATTTCTGACATAGAAAACCAATAACAAGAAAAATTATGTATATTAAAAGCATTATATATTATATTATAGATGGATTTATATAAACATATTATATTTTATATTACAGATACTAAAAGATTGTCTTTTCACAAAATGTCAGTATTTTTATTTCCTAGTAATACTTTCCTAAACCTTCCTTGCGAGACTACTTCCTCTTTCCTACCACATAAGATGCTTCATCTCTCCCCCTGCCTGGGACGCACTTATTCCGCCTCTGCCTCTTGGAATGCCTCTCTTCCTTAAAGACTCAGCTAAAGTGCCACCTCCTAGAGAAGGCCTTTCTTGACCCCTCAAGAGTATGTACTCTTTTCCCACAATTACTTTGTCTTACTTTGGATAGATTGCTTCTTTATTTATTTGCATATATGTTGTATGCTCTTAGCTCTCTGAGGGCAGGGACGTTTTGTCATTATTTACTCAGCATAGTACCCTGCACATAGTTGGTGTTTAATAAATATGTTTTGAATTGAATTGAACATCCCCCAGTGTTCCCAGTTGAGGCTTTCATCTCTGCCTCTTGTCTACACTAAGAGTTTCCTGTTTTCCCTGCTTCTAGTCTCTCCCCTTGCCACTATATTCTTTACACAGCTATTAATATAACTTTTCAATTGTATAAGAAGGACCATGGCACTCTAAGTACCCTCCCCCCCAAAACCTTCAGTGAATGAAGTCAGGGGCTCTAAAGTTCAGAATATGCTAACATTGAGAAGGAATACTTGGGACAACCAACCAACCGACCAGTTAATGAGTAAACATTTATTAAGCTTCTACTGTGTGCCAGGCACTATGCTAAGCACCAGGGTACAAAAAGAGGCAAAAGACAGTCCCTGCTTCCAATGGCTGTGTGTATGTATGTGTGTGCACATCCCTTGCTTTAAGTAATATCCAGGGGAAAAAAGAATGTCATATAAGAAGTAGGACCACTCTTGGGAAAGACAGGATGATGATAATAAGTGATGGAGAGTTGACAGAACTACTGAATTTTTTGTTTCATTTGCCAAAGAAGATAACCTTTGCACTAGAAAGGACAGGACATAAATGCGAGTTGTAACTGAAGATAAGTAGGGAGATGATAAGAAAGTACCTCTCCCTGCCCTTGATAAGTTCAAATCATCAGGCCTATGTGAACCACAGTCTAGAGTACTGAAAGAAGCAGGCTTTTGTTATCACTGAGCCATTGTTAGTGGTTACTGAAAGATTATGGAGAATAGGGAAGGGACTGCAGGATGGGGGATGCCGGGATTTCCAAAATAGAGAAAAGAGTGTAATCTGTAACCATAAGCCATTGATCTTATCTTTTGTTCCTGGCAAACTTTTAGAATGTATTATTAAAATGATAACCAGTAAGGGAAATATTGTTGATCACAAAGAGCCAAATCTGGAGGTTTTAACTGACTTGAGCTTAATATTGAGTCAACAGTGTGTTAGAGCAGCCAAAATAGGCTAACGTCATGTAGAGTGCATTAAGAGAAGTGTTGTGTCCAGGATGTAAAGAAAGATGGTTCTGCCCTACTGCATCCTGGTCAGGGTACTCCTTATGGCTAGTTCTGGAGGCTACATTTTTAAAAATTAAGTTCTATTTTTTTTTTCAATGAACAAAAATCAGTTTTTTCTCCCTCCCATTCTCCTCCATTTGGCAGGAAACCCCTTGTAACAAATATACAGTCAAGCAAAATGAATTTCCACATTACCTGCATCTTAAATATATATCATGTCATTTTATACCCTGGGTCTGTCACCTCCATCAGGAGTTAGGTAGCATGCTTCATCATCCATCTTCTGGGCTTGTGCTTGGCCATTGCATTGATCAGAGCTAATTGAGTCTCTCAAAGTTGTTTGTACAGTTGTTATTTCATAAATAGTCTTTTCCTAGTCATTTCATTCTGAAGCAGTTCATACAAGCTTTCCCAGGTTTCCTTGATAAATTGGAGATTATACAGAGAAAAGTGGGCAGGATGGTGAAAAACCTTTATAGACCATAGTACGTGATGATTGTTTGGAGGAAGTGGGAGTGTTTAGTCTGGAAAAGAGAAGATTTCTGTGTGTTAGGTGGATGTGGGAGGTGACATGATATCTGTATTCAAGTATTTGAAAGACTGTACTGTGGGGAAGGAAAGACATTTCTTTTGGTTTATCTCCACTGGTAGAACTAGGAAGAATGCATGGAAATTGCAAAGAGGCAGATATAGGTTTGAGTAGACTTATCCAAAAGGAGAAAGGGTGCCCTTGGAGAGGTAATAGATGGTTTCCTTGTCACTAAGGTCTTGAGGGAAAGGCATGATGACTACCTGTTGAGTATATTGCTTAAAGGATTTTCATTCAGGTAGATTTTCATTCAGACAGCCCCTGAGGTGTCCTCCCACTCAAATTCTTTGATCTTTTTTACCTTATGATAAAATAGGAACTTCTTTGCCTGTTATTTAGTGTCTTCCATAATCAAGCTCTACCTTTGCATTCTTATTTCTCATTATTTCCCTTTATATACTATCTTCTAGCCAAACTAGAATATTCTCTTTTTAGCTGTTCCCTACATGTGACATGCCATATCCTGCCTCTATCCATTTGCATAGGCTGTCCACCATTCCTGGAATGTACTCCCCTCTCAGCTCTACCCTGCAGAATCCTTAATTTGGTTCAAGGCCAAGGCCAAATGTTGTCTGTCCATGAAGTTTGGCCAGTTGTTACTGCTTTTTCCCTCCTACAGTTCTCCTAAAGCACTCTGTCTAGCTCTTGCCTTTGTTCCTATCAGAGGCTACCCTTTATTATACTTATTTATATAATAAAATGTAATCCTTTTGAGGTCAGGACTTGTGTCTTTTTTCATTTGTATGTCAGCAGCGCTACCACATGAACCCTAGGTATAATGGACATTTAATAAATGCTTATTGAAATGGATAGTAAAATAGAATAACGAGAAATGTGGCGAACAGCTGCAGAAGCCACACATCCCATTGCCTAGGTTTCAGAGTCCTTGGAATTTGTTTTGAAGTTGAATTTTCTTCAGTGAAAATCTCTGTGTCATTAATATCCAAAAAATTGTCCCTTGTTTCTTAGGTCAAGAGTTTTCTTAATGGCTGTGAGTATCAGGAGCACCCAGCTGCTGTTTTCATTATCTACCTCTGAAACAGGTAAATAATGAAAGTGCTGAAACATTTCCTACCAAGTTCCAAAGCTTTGGTCCTAGGGCATTTCAAAGGATTCCAAATCATGGGCCTAGGATATTTGGAGTGTCAGAGTATTAGAAGAAAAAAAACCCTACACCTTCCGTCAAGCCCCAGGATTCAAAAATCAAACATCAAAAGTGTCAGTGGCTTAGTTTTCAGCTACAGAAAACAAGAAAATCGACTCCTTTTCCAACTTTTGCTTATGCTGATTCAGTTGAGAAAACATTGATGAAGAGATGGGACTTCATTATTCCTGACTCTCCCCTAGCCCACACAGGAGTAAACAGATGGACTGGCTCTTCTCTGCATCACCACTTCCTTTCAGTCCCCCTATGTCTATTTGCCTCCCCAGATTGCTAATCAGCTACGCTTTGTAACTTGCAGAATAAGCATGTAGTTTGTTAGTAAAGAAATCAGGTTGGTATTTAAGGGGAAATGGTATTTTTTAAAAAATGATTGAATATTTTAAAGGGTTTCTTGGGACTAGCTTATGGATCTTACTGCATTAAACAGACATTAGTTCAATTGTTGGCAATACCCATTGGATTAGGAGTATATAGTGGTATTCACCTGAAATCTGAGACTGTATTCCAGACATTAAGTAGCCCTATGAATTTTACAGAGACCATAGTAATATCAGTTAATGAACTTCTGTCTACTCTACTATGGAAGAAAGGATTTTTAAAATTCATAGAATCATAGATTTGGAAGAATTTCAAGAGATCATTCAACAAACATGAGGTGAGCATCACACACTCAGTATTAAGTACAATGGGAGGTACAAGGAAAGTCTAAGATATATCATTATTTTTGAGGTGCTTCCAGTCTAGTTGGGGAGACAAATACGTGTGCATCAGAGAACAGCAAGAAGTCCATGAAGTCTTCACCTGCACCTCAGAGCATTCCTCTCTCTTCAAGATGGATCCCAAGTACCACCTTCTGTAGGAAGACTTTGTGATTCTTGCTAACTGCTAGGGCTCTTCCTCCCAAAGGACCTTGGGTTTCACCATTTTGTATTTATTCTCTTTATATGTAATCTGTATGTAATTATAAAGATACCTGTTTTCTCCCTCTCCTCTCCCAATTACAATGTTAGTTTCTTGTAAGCATTTGTATTTGTACCTCTATTGCCTAGCAAAATGCCTGGCCCAGAGTTGGGGCTTGATAAATGCTTGTCGATTGATTAATGTAGAAACAATACGAATACCTCTTAAGAGAAGCTAAAGATCACAAGATTAGAGACTTTTAGAACTGAAAGGCACGTAAGGCATTATCTGCCGCAGCCCATGCCCATTTTGTACATGAGGACCCAGAGGTCCAGATAGACATCAGCAGAGGAAAATGAAAGCTGCCATGTTGTGTCAACCTTTGTGTCTTTCAAGTTCAATATCTCATCTCTAATAGTTGTACTGAAGGATATTTGAAGGAGGGTGTTGTATTTGCGTGCTGTGAAACCACCCTCCAAATGAGGGATTTACCCTGAACTGCTACCAAAATTATTATTCCAAAGTATCTCTGATTTCAGCTGTGTAGGGCACTCCCTCGACTAACACAGATGGCTAACTGCCTTTGACTTGGTAGATCAGTTCTAGGGAGTCGATCGCCTGAGGCATATAGAACTTAAGAGTCATGGCCAGAGTCACACAGCTAGTAAGGGCCAGAGGTGGTATTTGAATCCTGGTCTTCCTGGCTATAAGCACATCAGTCTATCCACTACATTATACTGCCTATCTTTAAACATATTTAAATGAATAAAAATTAATTTTAAATAGCAGGTGATCATTTTAAATATTGGCTTCCTTTGCAGTAACACACACACACACACACACACACACACACACACACACACACACACCCTTCTCCCCAAACCAATCCCTGTTGGGAAGAGGAAAATGCATCAAGTGAATCTCAAATTGGATATTTACTAAAGTGGAAAATTAAAGTATTTATGAATTTTGTGTTTCTCTAATTCTGTGTCAACCACTAGCCACTGCTAAGAGTGAAACTGATGAACTTTTCAGTTCTATGTCTTCCAGAGAAAGAACATGCAGGTGAATGAGAAATGATGTGGGGGAGTATATTAATTAAGTAGTAAGACAAGGAATTTGTGGGATTTGAAGCATGTTGAAATTACTAATGGGACTAAAAATGGAGAAAGAATTGGAAGAAGACCAAGGGGGGGAGGGAGGGTAGTTTGGAAAGGGGAGTTTTTAAGGAAATTGAGAGGAGCATTAGAATGTAGAATGGAACAAACATATGGAAAAGAAGTTGAGATGATGGACACACACATGTACTGTCCTGTTTTTGTTCATTGTCTTTGCTAGTGCAGTGGTGGCTGGGTACTCAAGTCTGTGGTATTCAGATACACATTCTCCCAGGACTTTGTCATCACCGTTTGCAGATGCTAGGATCTACTCTATGGGGACTGCGTGTAGCTACTCAACCTTGTCAACTGGGAGTGTCTACCTTTGTGTGCTTCCATAATCCTCCATTAAATTCAAGTTCACCAATATGAAGTTCTTTGGTACTCTCTGATTCATACTACTACTCCCTTCATCAACTCTAACCTGATAACAAAGAGTCAACTTTCTAAGTATGCCATTTATTAGCAATGTCAAAAGAATATTCAGATCACTCCCTTGTAGTTCAGAGATCACTGGGTCGTAGATTGAGAGCTGGAGGGGTTCTTAGAGGCCATTTAGTTCAGTTGTCATTTTACAGGGTTAAGAAACTGAAGCCCAGAGAGTGAGGTTACCTGTTCAAGGTGACACAGTTCATAAGTAAAAGAGGGTTTGAACCCAAATCCTTTGTCTCAACATCCAAAAATATTTCCACTGTGATTCTGTTGGTCATAGGTTCATAAAAATTTAGAATTCAAAGGGACCTTCAGAGATCATTGAATTCAACTCTCTTATTTTAAAGGTGAAGAAACCAAGGCCCAGAAATGTGAACTGATTTGCCTAAGGTCATATAATTAGTAAGTAGCAGAATTAGTATTTGAACTCAAATCTTTTGACTCCAAACCCAGCAGTCTTTGCACTGACCAGACTGAGTAATTAATAACTTTGGAAAGCTCTATGACTCTGAGATTTGGTGGTACCATATTCTCCCTCTTCAGAGGCTATGAACTGTATCATTTGGAATAAAGAGTTAGGAAGCATCTGGATGGGGTGTGTGTGAATCCAGGGCAGTGGTCAGAGAGAGATTGTGGGCAGATAATTGTAACCATGAGATGAGTAGTAGAGAGGAGGTACAAGAAGAGGAAGGACAGTGTGAGTATCTGGGTTCAAATTAATTGGATCCTGAGGGTGGTCTCCCATCTGAGGACTGCTGCTGTTCTGACCGCTGTTGTGCTGCAGAATGGATCATTTCATTTAGGGCTGTGAGAGACCTGAGGGACCATTGATTCTAATAGTAAACAAGTAGAAAAATGATTGTCATCTTTCCATTATCCCCATGCTAATCCATGAGTTCACATCGTCTACCTGGGACTTTCTTCTCTTAGTCCCGTGAAAATCTAAATTAGATGCAGATGCAGGAAAAAGTCTACAAGTTGAGAGGGGGGCAAATTCTTCTCCATTTTAAATTCTGCCTTTGTACGTGGTCCATCTTTTACCTTCTTATTCTGGGCCGTGAGGAGTGTCGGCATGGGGAGCCCAGTCTGCTTGATTAAGAAGCCAAGCACTTTTGCATAGATGGAGGAGAAGCTTTTGAAGTTCATCAGAGAGGATTTTGGAGGGGGTGCTTACCTCCCTCCCCTGCTGCTCCTGTCTCGCCTTTCCCCAGGCCTTCTTTCTTCATGTCTGCAATTGACCTTGTTCCTTTTTCTCATTCTCTCATCAGACTATGACAGCCGCAGTGCAGAGGAAACAAAATAAGTAGCACCTTGTAATATGCCTGAAGGGAAGTCTGCTCTGAGAACCTGCACTTGGGGTGATGCTATAACAGACCCAATTGGATGGCAGGGAGGGATGAAGCTCCAATCTGCAATGTGTAGAAGATAGTGTAGATTATATATATACTTTAGAACTGAATTTATTTTATTTTCACTGAATGAATAGTACATATTGGTGCTAAACATGCAGATAGTACATTTATGATGGTCATCATGCAGAAGAGACAAGATACTTGCATTTGATTTGGCCAGTTGTGTTCTCAGTTTCTCATAGTTTGCATTTTATTTTATTTTAATAAAACAAGTTTTGGCCAGTTTATTAAAGAATACTTTTGTACAGTTTACCTTTCACAGGTTTGTTCTGGCAGGCTTCTAATGATTTCAGAATCACCTGGATCAATGATAGCTAGTATACATACTCTGTAGTACTTCTCACATACTGTACCCAATTCAATGTTATTGCCACTGTAGTGATGTGCTCCAGTCTTGGCCAACATAGTGTAACGTTCAATCTCTGATTTCCTCAAGGCTGGGCAGTTGTGGGCTGAGATGACCAATTAGGCTTTGCCTTGTCTGATCATTTTCAGGGTCTGTTTGTAGCCTAGCACTTATTTACCACTTTGCGTGAGCAGCTGGAGCCTCGAGTTGATGGACTCCAGTGACTTTTTTGTCTTTTTTGTGGCCACCGTATTCCTGCCTGTGGTGCAGGAGGACTCTTAGTAAGGCCAGATACCTGCCACAAAGATAGTGGAACATAATTTTCATTTTAAAAGTCATTGCTGTTGCATGATATCAAGGTACAGGCCTGGGAACTCAGTAGGTGCTTCTTGGAATACACATATTCAATTTTTCCCCTTACAGTTGCTAAGTCATGATCCTATATTCTTTACATTTGAAAAAACTTTGAGAGGGTTTAGGCTTATTTTTTTTTTCTTTTCTTTCTTTTTTTTTGCCATAGGACTGGCTCTTAGCATGAATTTTTCTTAGGATTTTGTCATGTTCTTTCATCTTTTTAATAATGTTGGTCACCCAGTATGAAAATCCTTGGATCTTACAGAAGGTCTTTACTCAGATTGTAGTGGTAAATCTGTGGTTCTAGCCCTCATGATTTGCTTGCCCCTCTGCTATGAATCCAACTCTCCACGTCTTGCACTTAAAAGGAAAACAGGAAAATCAAAGGAAGGCAGAGGAGACCAGGTAACAAATGATACCCAAGGTTGGCCTGGGATGTGTGTATATGTGTGTGTGTGAGCACGTGTGCACGCATGAAGGTTTTTGCAAATGTATAATGATATTTGCCTACAGTATTTAATGGACAGGGTCTCCTCTGTTGGGCTTCTGAATGAAGCCAATCCCTCCCATTCCAAATTTATTTTTGTTGTATATTTAGTTATTGCCATTCTTGCTGCCATGAAGAAATTCTGCTGTCATTGCATATGATACTGTTATAAGTGGAAGAAAATCACATAAAATTGTATGGGTGTTATTAATTTAGTCACCTAGGGCTTAATAGTGATTTTATGGTCATTTTTAAAAAAAGTTTTGTAGCCATAATGTTTTATCTATCTTTATGGTCTCTTATGCTGTGTTTAATCAGTGTAATTATGGCAGAGGATAATTAAATATAATACTACTCAGTTCTTAAGATTTTAATGCTGTTATTACTAGTTTAACTACAAAAATGTATAAAACAGAGGCCATTGCAAATCTTACGCCAAATATCCAGTAAGTGTCTTCAGTAAGCAGCTTAAATAATGGGTGTCAAGTTGATGGTGGTGGTTGGGTTTTTGGCCAGTATATTTATGTGTCATTTCATTTATTTGTCCATTTGTAATTGAGAGCATGAATAGATTAATTGCTATGGTTTTACCATGCATAAAAGAGATGACTTCCCTACTTTAGAATATCTTAGATGATGTCAACCTGCTTCTATTCCTGTAAAGTCTATACATGTCTGCAGTTTTCCCTTACATATCTAAGAATATTGAAATATCTTCTATAAATTTAATTCACATTCTGTGTAGTTTTGAAGGGAATTGAATTATTTTCCCTGCTGTAGTGATTTTAGAGATCTGTCTGGCTTTGGAGAAGTTGACATCAGGTCTCCATTTGTGACTGCCTCTTAACTGGAGAGTAGAAGCAGTGGCTATTTCTTAGGGTGGTCTAAATTATTTTTCTGGAACATTACTATACTATAGTCCACGGTGAATCTGTGATCTCATCAATGTTTATATTCCTTCCAGTGATAGTTACACCCCACCCATGCTCTCCCATTATTCCATGCACCTCTAGTTCATGAATTCCTATAAACTTACCAAAGGGAGTCCACTCAACTTGCCAGGGTCCTTTTTCACTTCTTAGCATTGCAGGGATACCAGTGAGGTGCACGGACTGTCCTTCAGCTTTTCTTTCACTCTCTTTATGTGCCTAGCCTGTCTTTTTTTCTGGTAGTACCTTTTTATGATGACATCTTTTGTATCACTTCTCCAGGGTAATTCCTCATTGTAAAGTGTTGCAGGCTACTCACACCTGCCATGTGCTTCTTGCCCTTTGAGTGGTCTTTAAATTGAGTTCTCTGGAGACTCCAGATTTTCTTGGACTCTCTGCCATATATAAGGTCATTGGAAGAAAATGTGTATGGAAGAGAAGCTTGGGGTTATTAAAAGAGCCGATCTGAAAGCCAGTGTGGCCTATTATCCTCCCATTCAATTCTGGGCCCAGTTGTCGTCTTTTTATGGGCCGTCTCAGATAGATCTGCTGGTGAACGAGCTCTACAGTCTGCAAAATGGCTGTACGACATATATATTCTTTATCCATTTGATTTTTTCCTATGTGAATAATTAGAACTGACTTTCCATAATTAAATATATATAATATATACACATATGTATATACAATGTATATATAATGTATGTATAGATATATACATATTATGGATATTTTCAATATGCATATATGAGGCAGCATGACATAGAATATTGGTTTCAAACTCAAATAGAAACAGTGGCTACTAAACCTTATGGAAGGATCCCTGCTGGCCGCTCAGAATATCTCCTTGTCTATGTTCTAGTGTATTTTTATTTATTTTGCTACATATTTCCTAATTGCATTTTATTTATTTATAGTTTTGTTTTGTTGTTTTTGGAAACAGTCAGAGTTAAGCAACTTGACCAGGTAAGTTTCTGAGGCCGGGTTTGAACTCAGGTTCTCCTGACTTTAAGGCTGGTGCTCTATCCACTGCACCATCTGGCTGCCCTGCCCAATTGCATTTTAATCTGGTTGGATTGGGGCAGGGATCAGGAGTCTGCAGGCTGCCTGTTTGACCCCTCTGGTGGAGTGGATAAAGAGCTGGTCTAGAGGTCAGGAAGAATTCGTTCTTCTTCAGTATCAAGAAATCACTTAAAATCTCCAGATTGCAAGGTACAGAAAAAGTATTGATCTACATTGGCAAAAGGAATTTTCTTACGTGGAAGCTCCTTATATCACATAAATAACAGGCTCAGTCCCTATCTATTCTCTATCCCTATATATTTGGCAAATGAACAGAGAAGTTTTCTGGTCTTGCCTTTTATATTCATAGCATTCTGGTAGGAAATACACAAAATTCAACTTGACACCTTCATGCACTTTTCAAGGGACAGGAAGGAATTTACTCATGAAAAGTATTTGCTACTCTCAGGGCGGAGATCCTATGTGGAGTCCAGGTAACATTCTCCAGATGTATTACTCTTGGCCCATGACATTGTACTGATTGCATAAAACCCCAGTAACAATTGAGCCTCCTAAATGAGATCCTTGATCACTCAAAAGAGTTTGGCTTAATTATCCACCTAGGGAAAAAACAAATAGATAAAGAATGCTCATTGCCCAGGGTAATATATGCAGTTGGATGGACAGCCTGTGGGGCTAGTGTATGCATCTTGAACAGATACTACAAATGGGTAATGAGTTGGGTCCAGAGCTAAAGAGGAAGTGGAAAGTGGGCTGGCTAGTCTTTGGGAAGTTGCACAGTTCATTTAGTTCCCCCCTCATCCCCGCCAAAAAACTTATCCCTGAAACAAAGACTCCACCTTTTAACATCAGGACTCTTCTGATGATGTTGTATGCCAGTGGGTCATGGAATACTTAGAGTCTCTGAAGAATTAAAGTGAAAGATTACCCAAAAGGCAGTGGAGTAGAGTGAGGTGTGGTGGGCATGGGTAGCCTGTGGCAACCAACAAGGAATTACAAAAGAGATGTAGCATAAAGGATATCATCAAAGAAAAGCATGACAAGTATTGGAATAGATGGGCTGGTCATGCGGCAAGAGGGAGGGATGATGATGGATGGATGATCTTTGTTCATGTGATACTGAAAAACATCAAGGAAGGGGCAAGTCCCTTGATAAGACTCTCTGGTGGACATGGACATGGACAAGACTCCCACAGAATGGGTAGACATGGATGGGTTGTGCTCTGTATCTTGGGGGAGAGAGGACCTATACTGATGGGATCACAAATCCATTTGTGTGTGTTTGAGTACTTAGTATCACTGTTTTAAAAAAATTATGTTTCCTGATGTAATCCTCCCCCTCCCCTTCCTGAGAGTCATCTTTTGTACTTAAGAATAAAAGAGGGAAAACAAAGTGGAGGAAAAATGAAGCAACTCAAAAAATATCTGACATTATATGCAATATTCCATCTCTATAGTCCCTTACCTCCACAAAGAAGTGAGAGAGACGCCTTCTCATCTCTTCTTTGTGACCAAGTATAGTCAGTATATTTTCACAGCTTTTAGTTTTAATTTTTTTGTTACTATTCTTAACAGTCACAATACTGTAGTCTCTGGGTATACTGTTTTTGGGATCTGCTTTTATTTCACTTTGTATTATTTCACAGAGAGAATTATTTTAATGTAGATGTAGTCTTACACAAGCTGTATATGAAGGGAGGCAATGTTTGCTTGGGAGACAGCTTGGTGTAGTGGAGTGTTATGGACTTAGGAGTAAGAAGACCTGGGTCTGCCTCTGGCTGACACTGATTTGTGATGTGATAAGAAGCAGCATGGAAGTTCTGGCAGACTGGGAGTTAGGAGGCAAGGATTCTAGTCTCAGCCCTGCTGCTAATTACAAATGTCAGAGGGGACAAACTCTCAGCCTCAGGCCAGCAAAACTCCTGATCCCGCAGAACCAGACTGAAACGTAATTGGGAAATGTTTACCATGCTAAATAAGAATATAATACAACATAGATAATGTTGGTTTGTGATTTTCTAAGTCAGTATGCCACCTGCAGGGATCCTTTTCTATTTGAGTTTAACAGAATTGATGTGTATGATTTTGGATAAGTCAGGCAACCTCCTTAAGCCTCAGTTTTGTCTTCTGTAAAATGAGTGCACTGAATTAGATAGTCTCTAAGTCAGGGCTTCTTAAACTTTTCCCACTCCCAAACCCTTTTCCCGTTTTGGCAGTGTTTGTTGGTGTTCTGTGGTGTGACAGCATGTGCAGGGCAAAGTGCACATGCTTTGTGTTCAGAACCAAGGCTGCAGTGAAGTTGCATGATGCAACATGGTCATGCAACACAATGCAACAGAAACAAGTCAGATTCATTATGCATTTGATTTTTAATTAGTTTTTTGGCATTGTGTATTCAGAAACCTTTTACCAAAGGCCAAATTTTTAAGTTTAAGAAGTGCTGCAAGATGCCTTTCAGAGGGAAGTAGGTGGTGTAGTAGATAGAACACTGGACCTAGTTAGGAAGGTCTGAGTTCAAATTCAACTTCTCCCCCACCAAAACTTAGTAGCTGTGACACTGGACAAATCAGTTTACCTCTGGATGCCTCAGTTTCTTTGCCTATAAAATGGAGGTAATAATAATAACATTCATTTCCCAGGGTTATTGTGAAGATTAATGAGGTAATATTTGGATAGCATTTGTAAACCTTAAAAAAACATATAAATGCTAGCTATTATCAAAATAAATTCTAAATTCCAATCTGAGCAACTTGGAACTGATTTACAAAGAAATACGAAACAACAGATTGGTGATGATTGGGAATTTCTCACATGCTAACAAATATCTTACTTCTGCATCCATCATATGTGACCAAACAGTCCACTCAGTTCTCATGCTGATTAATGATTGGCTCAAGACAATAATCAAACAAGTGATTTCATGACCTTAGAAATAACCTGGTGTCCCATTAAAAGCATACTATGGTAATATTTTATCCACTTTTTTTCTGGGTCAATAAAAGCATTCTAAACAATTATGGTCCCCTATTATCTTTTTTTTTTTAGGCAGTTGGGGTTAAGTGACTTGCCCAGGGTGTCACACAGCTAGTAAGTGTCAAGTGTTTGGTCAGAGGCTGGATTTGAACTCAGGTCCTTCTGACTTCAGGGCCGGTGCTCTATCCACTGTGCCACCTAGCTGCCCCTCTCCTATTATCTTCTGATGGGCTACACTCATGATGGTCAGTTGTATTGAGAAATACATTTGACTCTATAGCAGTGTTTGACATTCACATCCTATAATTCCTGAGTACAACTAGATGGTGTCTATTGAATCAGGCTACAAAACACAACAAATAAGGGATTATAGAGAAGACTGAGAGTAAATGATATCATCAAAGAAATATATGACCAAAGAAAAAAGATGGGCTGATCATGTGGCAAGAGCTAGGGACAAACCACTGGAAACTGTGTCTTTTATTGGTACCTTGAAATGTTGAGGGAGGGAGGAAGGCCCTCGTTACTCTGGAATGTCTTCCAGTGTCAAACTTAGGGAGAGACAGAGACAGAGTTCACACCTGATAAGGTGGCCATGGATCAATTGTAGTCTGCATCATTGGTGGGAGCATCCACATTGGTGAAATCTCAGAGCCAAGTTAGTACTTGGAGGAATTTCCATGACAAGTGGATAGAGACCTTTCATAGAGAATTCATAGAGGAGAGTGGTAGAATCAGGGCATCTAAAAATGGGTTGAGGTTGAAATTGAAATCCTGTATATTGAAAGGCTTCTTTGGTATCAGGATATAGATTCTGATTGATAATTGCATTTCCAGCAAGCTCAGCTTTAATGAAATCACATCGGGTAATATGAAAAGTTCCTTATGGGGTGTTAGTTGGGGAAAAAAAGCCCCACAGGAACCAATCCTCAGACTTAGAAAGGGTTCAGGGAACTGAGCCGAAACTCCGTCTTGTTCTCTGCTTGATTGTGCATGGGGGACCCAAATAAATTGTAAAAAAGTAAGTGATAGCAAGAAACACTGCTCAGAGAACTCTCAGCATTGAATGTGGAGTCAGAGGCCCTGGGTTTGAATCTCATCTCTTCTGCTTCATAATAATAGCTCACATTTATGTAGAGGTTTGAGATTTTCATTATGTATATATATGCATATAAAATATATATTTAATATATATTCATATATAATATGTATTCATATTTAATATATATTCATATATAATATAATATATATATTCCCACTTTGAGCCTTACAGTAGTCCTGTGAGGTAGGTGCTATTATTATCCTTTTTTTTTGTAGACAGGAAAACTGGATCTTAAAAATAGTTAATGACTTTCCCTGATAGCCCCTAAGGCCAAGGCAAAATTAGAACTACCTTCAGGTAAATGACTTGTAGTAGTATGAAAATGCCCCTTATAGTAAAAAGCAAATATAGGCTTCAAATCCATGTCCTTGGATTTCAAATCCACCAGTCTTTCCACTGTGCCATATTGAAATTGGGCCAAAGAGTATATACATTGTAGAGACTTTTCTATTACAGTTCCAAATTGTTTGCCAGAATTGTCTCACCAGTTGATATTCCTTTACGAGTTCATTAGTGTGCCCTTTTCTTCCTCCTGCCTCTCCAGCACTTAACATTTTTGTCTTTTGTCATCTTTGCCAATTCCAAGGTATGAAGTGAAAACTTAAGAGTTGCTTAAATTTGCATTCCTCTTATTATTAGTGATTTCTAGCTTTCTTGTAGATAGTTGTGATAGTTTCATTTGAAAATTGCCTATTCATATTCTTTGACCACTTCTAGACTACTTAACTTTTTTCTCTGTGCCCTCAATCACTTGCATCATTCTTGTCATATAGTAAGCACCCACCAAAAGATTTTTTATTGATTGACTGACCATTATTGATTAGGGTCTGGCTCTTGTTCTTATACATTTGAATCAGTTCCCTATATATCTTGGATGTTAGGCCTTTATTAGAAATATTTGCTGTGAAGGCTTCGCTCTCCAATCAACTGCTTCTCTTCTTATCTTAGCTGCTTTTATATTGCTCATACCAGAACTTTTAAATTTATGTGCCTTTAATGATTTTCAAAATAAGAGATGAAACATTGAAAGAATATTAACACCTCAGGTATTGGAGTTCAGAATGAACTTTTATCCATCATCCTTTAATAGGTTCAGTGATGTAAGGAAAAAAAATTGTACACCTCATATTTCTCTAACCCAAAGTACAGAGAGGTGTGATTTTTTATTAATTTCTCAACCCTAATTCAATCTACAGACTTTTCAGGTACTTAACCAAGCCTTGCCTGATAATTTAAACACCCAGAATTCATTTCATTATATGAATGAAATAAGTGTATTTTGAGTAGCTCTCAGTAAGGTATTGCTTCCTTTGATGGGCTAGTGAGATGCAATATGGAGTCTGACAATTCTTAGTCTTGAAACTGATTGTTGAATACAATTATTTTTGACAAGGCCTTGCAGCTTGATTAGTGGCATACCAAAGAATAAAAACAACAACAACAAAAACAAACAAATCAAAAACCCCCATGTCTAAGCAGAAAAGTGAGATGAAATAAAGGCTGAATCAGAAAATCTTTTCACATTAAGGGAAGACTTGCTTGCAGCAGATCCCAATATCATAGTTGCAAATTGAAACAGAAGACATTTTAATTACGTTGTTAATTAGATTTCTTAGAAAGGAATGTTTCTTGGTGGCTTTTTTTTTTTTGCTTTACAGCACAGAAGGGGACTTCTTGAAAAACAAGGAAATGAGTGATCTCACAAAAATGCAAACTGTATATGGTAGGTTTTAGATGACTGCATTGTTTTTATTCTGCCAGGGCTAGTGGTTAAAAAAAAATCACAAAAACACAAACATGTGCTAAGCAGCATTTCTGGAATTCCAGCCTGGTCTCACACATCATATGGAATGCCTTGGGGAAGCAGGGACATTTTCAGTGGAGGCACCTGTTACTAATATCTTCCACTTGCAGTGCGCCTAACCTTTTATAGAGCTTCCAAATATATTATTATCACTTTTCAATCCTCTTAACAACTTGGGCAAGATCATCTTCACAGATGGGGGAAGCATCAAGTTTACTGAGGCCGCGTAGATTGCCTAAGGTCCCAGATTCAGTTAATGGCAGAGCTGGAATTCAAACCCAAGGCTTCCACTGCTGCGTTTTTGCCCTGTAACAGCATGCTTTTCCACTTCTGTAGGATAAGCAAGAACCTGGGAATGCGGCAATTCTAATTTTCTTTTTGACACCTTTAATTTGCCCCATGCCCTTCTTATTCTACTAAGCTCTCTGTCCCTTACCTTCCTTAGCTGAAGGATGAAGACAACTGTATCACACAAGATTAATAAAAGCATAAGGAAGGACTTTGTAGAAGGAATACTCTGTCCAGAGTTGTAATAATAATTTGTGAATAGAACTGACGTCTTGGAAATAGAAAGAAATTCAGAAAATGACTTCATATTTCAAGTTTATTTTGCATACTTGAAACATCAGCACCATGTTAAAATAGGAAATGTGAAACAGAAAAGAGGGTAGGCTTAGCTCCTCAGACCATGTGTTGATAACTTATGCAGCTTATTCCAGTATTGCCCTTTGAACCCTTCATCTTTCAGCTTTCATCTCTACTAGTTTGTTTTATGCTCATTCAACCTGAGGAGGTAGGTAGAGGAAGTGTTTTATCTCAGAGAGATATTCTGGAATTCTGAACTTTCATAGGATCATAGAGCTGGAAGGGACTGCAGGGTCAGTCCAGCCCTCTTGGTGGGGGTTGAATGGAGGCCTTGAAAGATGATACAATTTAGAGGAGGAGGGAGGACATTCTCCCTGGGAAAAAACAACACGTTTAAAGGCCAGGAGATGAGACTAAGCAATTGTGTGTGAATCAGAAGTCTAGAGTTGAAGAATTTTAGAGGTCACCTCATCTAATTCACTGTCTCCTCCCTGCTGTCCTAACCCCCAAGGATCAATGTTTTCTACAATATCCATGACAAGTATCATCCAGTACCTGCTCACACACATCCATTGAGGGAAAATTCAGTACCTTATGAGGTAGCCCATTCCATTTTAATGACTCTTAGGAAGCCCTCTTTCTCTAGTTTCTATCCCAGTCCTTTCCTCTAGAATCAAACAGAATGTTTCTTTTTGTTATCGTGATGATGATGATGATGATGATGATCATCATCATCATCATCACTGTTAATTCACATTTATCTTGCTCTTGATACTTTGCACTTGATACTTTTCTCACAAAAACTCTGTGAGGTTAGAAGCATAAATATTATTATCATTTTACAGAAGATGAAACTGACTCCAAAAAGTCTAGTGAATTTTCCTTTGAGAAACTACTCCCAAGTATCCAATCTAGGATTAAAACTCAGATTTTCCGGCTCCCAATTCAAGTGACTTTCCATGTGTCAGCCCTTTAGATATTTAAATGCAGGAGGTGCCCTCTGACTTTGTTCTTCAGGCTGTGCATCTCTAATTCCTTCATTTAACCTCCTTTTGTATAACATGATTTCAGGTTCTCTTACCAACCTTTACTTGGATGTACGCTGATTTGTCAATGCCCCTTTTACACTGTGGTACTGAACACCCCACATCCTATGTGGTCTGTTGATCTTGCCAGAAGGACTATCAGCTCATACATAATCTAGATCTTGCATTCTGGGTCTATTAACACAATCCAATTAGCAGTGATTGTAGCTAACCATATAAGATATAGTATTAGAATAGTTTGAGTGCCTGTGATTGCTAGAATGAGCCCTTTGTTCAGTTGAGGCAAAAGACTTTAAGGTGTTCTCTTCATAAATAACCAATTGATACTGGGTCTGGCACTCCACGGCTTCTATCCTGGATGATACTGCACTCACATCCCTTTGTTACCCTTATGCTTCCCTGTATGTTCTTTGGATTAAATGTGCATCACAGGAGATTGGTCTTGTCTGTGTATATATTGAAAGGATTTTTTTTGGTGGGGGGGGAAGAAGAAGAAGAGGAAAGATTAATGTGCTTCTGAGGAGTTTCCGCTGGTCGTTTTGTAGCTTGTATGAGTAGGCTGGGAGCACGAACTACCTTGGTTGTCATCACTATGGGAACTGCTTCTGATGACCTGAGACCTTAAGCTTGGATGATCAGCACATACCTGAGTGTGCCCTTGAAGTTGCTTCCTTTCCAGGGCTCATTATCCGTGTGGCTACAGACATTGCCAATTAAGCTTTCTGAGCCTCATTTTCCTCAATAGTTAAAATGGAGAAAACAGCTTTGCACTGTTTCCTTCACAGAGTTGTTATGAGGAGAGCATTTGGAAACTCCAGAATGCTATAAAAATATAAATTGCATTATTATTTTTAACAACAGTATTATCATTGGATTCTCTTATTTTCAAGGGGATTCACATAGAAACAATCCTGAGAATAAATCTCTACCCTGCTATTATTCTGTTTATATTTAGAGCTTTAAGGACTATTGCCACAATGATGAAATAACTGTTTTCTGTAACTGAGTGAAAGTATTAGGATGTAAGTTGATTCTTTGTCAGCTCACTGGTAGTATCCTGGGTACAACTTCAGTGGCAGATAGGGATGGTATGCACTTCAGCCTGTTTCCAGATGATAGTGGTGTCTGCTAGGTCTCTATACTTTGAAAGCTTTTCACTTTATGTACCTTGGAGACTGAGTATCAAAAATGGCAACATCTATTAAAAGCATTGCTCTGAAGTTTTTCGGGGTCTATGTTCTATCTGGCTGGTTGGAGGTAACTGTTTGGTCTGTGATAATGGTCTGATTCCAGGACAGTTTGTTGTCAGTCCTCAAAGATGTTTTGTTGTCTGTATTTGCATTCTGGGGGTTTATTTTATGTTACCATGAAAAGCAGCAAATTGCTGATGTGCAGGTAGCATCTTGCTTGGTATTCGGAAGGTGCTAAATTTTGATAGCTGGCAGGGATGTATCACACAGTTCCTCTTGTTTCCTTGCACAATCTACCTTTATTACTAAGTCTGGGCTCCTTCAGAGTAACCGTTCTGTAATTTCTGGTGACAGTGCCATGGTCCTGAACTGGCATCATAAACTCCTCTGCTTCTACAAACAAATCCACATAACTCAGCCATTTCATCAGCTCCATCCAGACTGGGATTTGAATTGAATTTGACAAATCCAATGGTGTAGACGTGTTATCAGTCATTTCTATTGATAATGAAGTGATAGTTAATTGTTCCAGAAGTATCTCTGTAGGTTTTTGACCTGTTTATCATGTACTTTGAGACCATCTATCATCTTCTTCCTTTCTGGCAAGCAAGTGTTTTTTGTTTTTTGTTTTTGTTTGTTTGTTTGTTTTTGGTAGCTGCCTTAGAGTGATAAGACCAGTGTTTTGCTGTTATCATAGGGGTTTTTGGTTAAGATACTTTCCAAATGTGTTATGTTAAGGGTACATTAAGACTGATACTGATAGGGATGTTAATTGCTTTAAATGCGTTCTTTCCATTCAGCTTTGATTTAAGGATGCCAGTAAGTCTCTTAATGTATTAGCCACTGCCTTCTCTTGGATATCTTTATACTCCATCTATCTTGCCTAGAGACACCTAGCTACTTGTATCACCTTCATCTGTTAGTTTAATATAATCTCTAGATTCAGGCTTGAAATCTTTAGTTTTTCCTTTTTGGTGTTAAGTTTCTGATACTTGTCAAGTTCTTTGATTATCCTCTGATTTGTCTGTTTTCAGAAACTGTATCTGAGAGTATTTTGTATGTAGTGTTTCTTTAAATGCATCAACATTTAATGAGCACTTGATGTCTATAGTCCTTGCTGAATATGTGTTGTATATTTGAAGGAATGGGGAATGAGAGGGAATGAGAGAAGAGATAAGGCAGTTGCTTTCATCACTTCCAATAGACTATGACATTGTTTAAGACAGTGGGATTTCAAGGTTTCCTGAAGTTTCATGGAAAGAAAAAAGTTTAGAGGCTGGTTTTGGTCCTGGTGTTGAGAGAGGGGGAGGGGTTATTATTGAACTTGCCTGGTTTCATTTGAACAAATAAGTCACTGACTGCCATTTATTCCCAATCAGCACTAATCCCAGCATTCTAACCTTAGGTCACACCAGACAAAGGATTCCCACACTGCTCCTTTCCACATTTATCAGCGTGTAATAGCATCCTTATCTTAGGCAATCTTAAGATTGCTCCCCAACATAAACCATTGGCAGGGCTGTTAAGGTCAGCAGTGCCTGCTAAGCCTTGGAGCTGACCCCAGGCACCCTGTTTGAACTGCTTAAGGGTTCAATGGAATTGGTGCAGCCCTATAGAAGTACTGTTGTTTGCTGATACAGGTTTGTGTTCAGGACCAGGAGAAACTGTGTATAAATACCAGGAGCCCATGTGAATTCTCCAAGAGAGGAATACAAGGGTAACAGTCATTTTTCCATCATTAACCCTAAGGGAGATTGTGTGCATATAATCTATGTGGGTATATACACATCTATTAGCACACAAATATGCACACACACACACACACACATATACTGTCTTTTTTTTGAGTAACTCTAATATTTTATTTTTTCCTGAATTACATGTTAAAACAATTTTTAACATTAAAAAAATTTTGAGCTCCAAATTCTATCCCTTCTTCTCTTTCCTCCCCCGCTCCCCTAAGATGATAAGCAATCTGATATAGGTTATACATGTGCAATCACATATATAATGTCTTTTAAAACAAATTCCATCGGTAACTGTGTAGTTGTGAGAGAATGACTTCTTATAGGATTGGTATGTGTGAGGAAAAAAGACCATTGAGGCTTAAATGATAAAATGACTATGACCCCCTAGCCCCTTCATACCATCTGACTCTCAAAAAGAAAATAGATTTTATAGGGAAGATATTTTGGTAAATAGACTTCTTGGTGATCCTTGCTATAAGTGGGCTCCCCTAACAGCCTTTAATGCCTCTGGGGAGCTATTTGGATTGATCAATTCCGACATTGACCAGAGAGGGGTTAAAAACATAGAACCCATCCTCTGTTGCCTCTTTCTTTAGTTAATAAGAACTGACAACCCCTACAATCAAATGAGACTGAAGGTAATAATATTCTTTGTGATGGAAGAAATTAAGGTCTGTGGATGAAGACATTATAATCATGACAGACTTTTCAGGCTGTCCAAAAGTTCAAATTACTCTGTTTACAAAAATCATGTATTGGTACATCTTTGTTTTAATGCTCTGATTTGGGGTCACTCTGATGATCATTTTATTTATTACCTTCAGTGTCAGTGGCTTTTTATTCTTAGATATGCTTAGATATATAGAGGGCCTGAGTTCATCACCCTTAGATTAGAAAATTTCTCCCCTTTTCTCTCCCTTCCCCACATTTGACTTCAGGATATACAGAAATTATGAACTCTTTCTAGTTTTCTTCTATGAACCGGGGTCATTTATTTCTCATATAGTATGAGATGAATCTTACCATCCTAATGTTAATACCTAAAGGACTCTTAAGGTACCAAACCTTATTTATGCTTTTTTTAAAATTTTTAGGCAGTTGGGGTTAAGTGACTTGCCCATGGGCACACAGTTAGTAAGTGTCAAGTGTTTGGTCTGAGACTGGATTTGAACTCAGGTCCTCCTGACTTCAGGGCCAGTGCTCTATCCACTGCACCACCTAGCTGCCCCCACCAAACCTTATTTAGCGCCTCTATTTGATATATACAAATAGCAATGTACTCAAAACCTTTAGTCTTCAAAAAATTAAAATTGCTATTGATATGTTTTGTCTTAATTTCAATTTTATTCTCATTAATATCCTTCTCCCTTCTCTACCAAGAGAGCCATTACCTTTATCAAAGAATAAAAAAAAACAAAGAAAAAAAAAGCAATCTAGCAAACATATCACCCCAAGTCAGAAAGTACATACATGTGATATTCCTAATCTATAGTCTTCCACTTCTGAAAAGAAGGGAGGGATATATATTTTCTCATCTGTAAACTACACTATTAGAAGATTGCTTAGAATACTGAGAGGATAAATGATTTTTCCATGGTCAAATACCTAGTTTGTGTTAAAGGCAGGATTTGAGCCCAAGTCTTCCTGAACCCTAGCGTAATCCTCTAACCACTATGCCACATTACCTCTCATGAGCCACAATTCCATCTCAAAATGGCTATTCAGAAAATCACACAATCATAGATTTCATGTTAAAAGGGATTTTAGAGATTATATAGTCCAACCTGTGTCTTTTTACCAATGAGGATGCCAAAGCCCAGAGAGGTTAAGCAACTTGTCCAAGGTTACCCAATGACAGAGCTGGCATTTGAACTCAGGTCCAATGAGTCTAAATGCAGAACTCTTTCTACTAAATATTGGTCGATAATGATATGTGTTCATGATTTTATCTTTTTATATCTAAAGGGAAAAAAAGGTCATGTCTGTATTTGCTGTTGACACAAAACCCAGTGATGTTTTCCCCCTCTTCAATGCATGATGCTAAAAATTACATATACCAGAACATCTCAGTTAGGAAGAAATTGTCTGAAGTGTTACCAGATCAGCCATCAGAATTGTCAAGAGGGAAGCAATGTTTTGATTATTCCTCATATTTTCTTATAGAAAAGCTATAGCTCAAGCTTCACTCTAACTGTGTCTCATACTTTGTAGAGCTACCTTGAACATTCCGAATTTCAAAACCATTTTCACATTTAATAAGTGGGTTAAAAAAAGGGAATATAATCAGCAAATTCCTTTCTTTAAAACTATCTAACACAATGGACGGGATTAATTCTATGATTTTTAACTCTCTGGGAAAATTAATTCCATTGCATTGGAATAATTCAGTGCAAGTCTGGGGCAGCATCGCTCCCCCAAATGCTTGACATCTCCTTCAGTGCAGCATTCCCCATTAATCTATCATCTATTGTAGAAGGAAAAAAAAAAGAATCCAATCTGGCCAAAGAGATTTCCTATTTGAGCACCTTGGACAGAGGATGGTGATTTTCTCTTATTGACACAAGTCCAGAGTTTCTCTTCTCCAGTGCAGTAGTTACAAAGAATTCTAATAGGCTTCCTGCTGGGTTGTTGTCTGTTTTCAAGTCTCTTTCCATTTGAATTGGAAAGAAATCACAGCCAGCTGAAATACTGGTCTCTTTGGCAGTGGCCTTTGCAGAAGTGAACAATTCAGACCAATGTCCATCATCATACATTACAACTAAATCATTTCAGTCAAGTTACATGTAGCAAGTAAATTGCAACATTCATATTCTCTGGCTTTATACAAACATTTCCCGATCTGCCTGCAAACATCTCTGTTGGCTTCTCCCTGCCTTCTTTGGAAGGTTGTGCAATGGGGTCCTGTGGCAGAGAAATTAAGCTTAGAGATGTTTGTATCATCGTCCTTTGCCACAGTTTCTTTTATCTACAGACATTAATTTCAGACTCCCACTTAGGAGAAAATAATACAGTTGCTCATTGCAGAAAACCTGTCTTCAGTTATATTTAGTAAGGAAATGAGTCAAGTGGTTGAAGAATCACCAGCTTCGTCATCCCAGGATTATGCATTTTACTGGGGCACAAGGTCTCAAGCACCTTGGATCATCAGTCCCGTCACATGCGTTTTTATTTTTCAAAGCCTTCCAAGGACCGAAGTCACCTACTTTATAAAGCTTTGGGTTCTGTAACCTTGGTTTCCTTTGCTTCTATTTGAGTCACTTATTTGATCCTGGATGCATTGTCTTTTTCAGGCCAAGAGGAATTGATTCCAGCAAATTTAGTTCTAAGTACTTCCCTGTTTGAAAGCATTACACGATGATTTACTAGAGGAATTTCTTTTTCTTCAGAGGTTGCTAAGCTATTGTGGAATCAACCTTTATATGGTCTTGCTATTCATTATGAGGCTAGGAAATATGAGAGAGAGTGAGGAGGGCCAACCTGGTGATCTTGTAAGGTTGATTTCTGGGGGAAAAACCAGACTATCATCATGAATATTTGGGGACCCCTTCTTGGAGATCATTATGGTGACACTGACCTTGCTTGCCCTAGTTCGATTTCTGTCAGAATAATAAATACTGGTATTCAGAAGTTTATTACCGGGCTGTATATATTACCTTGGATTAACTCAGGAAGTTTTGAATTTCTTTGTGTACATGCTGCCATACAGAGGTGCTATCTTATGTTGTAGTTTTCTACACATTTTTCAGAGCTTTTTTTTTCTCTTGGATAAAAGCTCCTAGAAGCTGTTTTCAAAGCAGGCAAAAGTATCCTTATTTGCGAAACAAAGTGAATCTCTCAGTTTTTGTTAAAGGCTAGGTGCCATTGTAAGCCATGAGCAAGTAAAATAGCTTGGTTATGACTGCTAAAAATATTCAAGAATTTCCACAGAAGAAAATCTAGGCCTCTATTCTCAATTTGTTTCCTTGAGAGGAAAGGAGGAAAAAACCCACAAAGTATATTATCATAATTGACATTGGATCCTATGTTCCCCCATTTTTCTTTCACCCAGTTTGCCCATATCTATTACATATTCAATTTGGTAAATTTAGAATATGGCTTTAAAGATGGTACAAATAGAATCATATTTATTCTGTTTTCAGAAGTGATGTTTGATCTCAGAGAAGAGAGCTGAGTAGCAATGTTTAGTGATTAATAGGGAACAGGACATAAATAGATAGGAAATTTCATTGCTGTGGGTGGGATGACACAGGAGACAACGGAGAATTTGAGAGAAGATGCCCAAACCTTCTGTCATTTGTCACTGAAGACTGAGTGCTCCCTAAAGTTAACAGATTTGTTTGACTTTTATATAATGAGTAACTTTTTCTCAAGAGGACTCATTCCAATACTCCATTTTTAAAAAGAGATAAATGAAGGGGTGCTTGCTATTACAAAAGGTTTCACAGAGTCATAGATTTTTAGACCTTTGCATTTGCACAGTGCCTTACATTTCCATAGTCATCACTTCACTTGGTCCTCATAACGGTGATGTATGGGAGCATGGCATGGTACTTAGAGCACTAGTCTTAGAATCAGGAAGACAGCATTACACAGTGAGTGGCACAGAGAGTAGTACAGTCCTTGCTCTGGAGTCAGTGGACTTGAGTTCAAATTCCACCTCTTCTAATTGGCTACGTGTTTGACCTCAGATGAGTTGCTTAACTCCCTGGGTCTTAACTTTTCTCATTCGTAAAATTAGGTGGTGGGACTAGATGACCTTTAAAGTCACTTCCAAATCTAAATCTATGTTTATAAGATCTAGGTTAGAATTTTGCCTCAGATACAAGCTATGTGACCAACCTTAGGCAAGTCATATAACTTCTCTGAGATGCTGTTTCCTCATCTGTTTTTAAAATTTGGATGATAATAATAGTGCTCCCCTCTCATTTGTTATGAGGATCAAATAACAATGCATGTAATCACTTATGTAACACTTCAAGTGTTATGTGAATGTCAGCTATCACCATCATCATCATCATCATCATTATCATCCTGGCTTTAGATTATACAACATAGCAACTTAGAACTATAAGGGAACTTAGAGATTATTCAATTTAACACCCCCATTTTCCAGATGAAGAAATTGAGGCCCAGAGAGGAGAAGTGATTTGCCCAATGTCAGAAAGCTAGCTGGTAACATAACTAGGATTAGATCCCACTGACCTAACTCTGCCCTACCTTCCAGCACAATTTTCCATGGTACCATATTTTTTCATTTTGCACAGAGGTTGACCACAGTATCTCTTTAAGTGAGGGGTTACTAACCTGGACTTAAAAAAACTTTTTTTTTAAATAACTGTACAGTATTTCAGTATAATTAATTTCCTTTGTAATCCTATGTATTTTATTTTGTCCATTTCAAAGCATTATTCCAAGGAGTCCATAGGCATTCCCAGATTGCTAACAGGTCCCATGACATCAAACTGGTTAAGAACTGCTGTAAATACTGAGCTCCCCCAGTACATTTCCTGTGCTATTGAATGATTTAAGTTTTCATTCATGTATGCCTGTTTAGGAACACTTCTGCTACGTGAAGTGAGGTACACTTATGTTCATTTGCACCTTTGCAAAGCATCTGTGATGCTCCAGGGCCTAGGCAATTGGAATCTGCATTTTAGTACCAACCTCTCAAAAGGTGGGAAAAAGACATAGAAACTGCTGTGAAATCTGATAGCCTCAGGACCACAAGAAATACTTCAGAAATAGGAACCTATCCTTCCCATAGCCTGCCTGGCATGTTCTGCAACATCATTAATAGGAGAAGAGAGTAGGGAAAAATCCTTTTTTGATATCAGTCATTTGTCCTGAGTTATGAGTATTGACAAGATTAGCCATAAGCAGGGTGAGAATTGTTATTTGTATGAAGATAGAATTCTATTAAAAACAAAGCTTACTAAGTTACTTGTGAAGATAGTAGTATCCTGCTGCAGCAAATCTAGGAAGCTAATTGTACAATGTTAAAAGTGCTTCTTTAAACCCTTCTCATTTTTTTTTTGCCCTTTAATTTCATGGAATGTTTCCTTGGTCTTGCACTATGGCACAAGGTAACAGAGTTCTTCAGTGTGTTTGTGATTCCATATTGCTCAGCTACCTCATTTGCTCTGTACCTTTTGAATTCCAAATCTCAATTCCTTGTAGCTCCCACTGACGTTTCCGATTTCTAACTGTGGCAACAAACTGCTTGTTTGCCCCCCCTATCTTCAGCATCACAATGGGCTTCTGTCACATCACTGTGGGCCTTGTTATTGTTATGTAAAAAAAACCACCACCTTTTTTTTTTTCTCTATCTGACTTAAGAGTACCTCTCTGGCTTCTGGTCGGGTCTACAGGGACTAGAACTGGGACCAGGGATAGAAGTGATAGGGAGGCAAATTTCAGTTTAACATAAGGAGGAATTATCTGACAATGAGAGTAGACCCCAGACAGTGTGTTGTCTTAGAAGAGCTCTCTCTGTCACTGGTAGTCTTCAAGTAGAGGCTCCATGATTACTTGTTGAGGCTGCTGTAGAGGGAATTCTTTGTTCAGGTAGGATTTGGACCAAGTGGACTCTGTCCCAAATTGTCTTATAATTTGGGTATATATATATGTATGTGTGTGTGTGTATATATATATATATATACACACACACACGCATACATATATGTATGTATATATACAGGTATATGTATATATACAGGTATATATACACATGCACAATACACATACATACACATATATGTATATACATGTGCACAAATATATATCAATAAATAAATATACCCAAATAAATAAATATCCCCCCCCCAAAAAACCCACCCAAGCTATCTTACAGTGCTAAGATTCCATCATATTCTATCTTTGGACACTTCTTTGTTTTCTCAATTAAGTAATCTTTATCTTAATACTAAGTCTTATATCAAAAGCTTGTCTTTGTCTTCATTTTCCTCCTTTTCTGTTTTAAGTCATCCTTTTTATCAGTTTAGAATGTATTCTTTCCTTTTTTCTGTCAATTGCAATTCTGCCCATCCATACAACCACACAGAGAATCATAGAATGCCAGAGCTAGAAGGAATCTTGGGCATAAGTTCCCAGATTAAGTCCTGGAAGGGACCTTTAAGGTCACATGATAGTCTACATCTATCATATTAAAGGAGATTCAGGCCCAGAGAGGTTCAGTGCTTGACCAACGTCACACAGGTAATAAGTTAGGAGAGCCACAATTTGAACGCAGGTCTTCTGACTCCAAATGTAGCTCTCTACCCCACCATGCTGTATCATAAATTAGACATAATCTAGTCCAACCACCTCACTTTGCAAATGGAGAAATTGTGTCCCTTTCAATCTAATCCAATCCAGCAAGCATTTATTAAGCACTTACTGTATGAAGGCAAATTCTGTCCTTGATCATCAACCTGTAGTGAGTTCTCCCTCCTCTGAGCTACTCTAGCATTTGTGATCATTTTCATTCATTTGCCTTTCCTGTCTCCTTTCATTGATTATCTGTTATATACGTGATTGCTTGAATTGTATCTCCCAGTGGGTTGCAAGTTCCTTGAGGACAGGGACTGTTTTTGTCTTTCCTTGTATCCCTAGTGCTTAGTACAATGCCTTGCTCATAGTAAATGATTAATTAATGCTTGTTGTCTTGACTTGATGTATCTATCAACATCTATGTTGACTTGATGAACCTATAAATTATTCAACTAGACTGTAAGATATATGAGGGCAGGGATTTCTCACACTGATTTCTTCTGGAGCACCTAGCACAGCACTTTGTAGTAACAGCAATTCACGTTCTGGGAAGACTTTAAGGTTTACCAAGCTCCAACCACGACAGTCTTATAAGGTAGGTGGTTCAATTATTATCTCCATTTTCATATATGGGGAAACTAAGTCTCAGAGAGGTTAAATGACTTGCCTCTAGTCACATAGCTAGTAAAAAGTGGAGTTAGGGTTGACCCCTGATCTTCCCAGTCTCTGGGCCCAGTGCTCCTTCCACTGTACCACAAGGCCCTCGACAATTTGCTGGCCTTTCAATCGATTTCAGGATCTTCAATCTACAGCTTTCCCTTCTGAGGGAAGATAACTAGGTTGAGCCAGGTCATGGGATGTTAACACTTAGCCTGTTCTTTTTCAATCTCCTTTTAACGCAGCCTAACATCTATTTGCTTTTTTGACAACTGCCACACATTGAATAGAGACCATCATCAAGTTGTCCACTGTGATTTCTCTATCTTTCTCTGAAGAAGCTATAACTAATTCAGAGTCCATCAGAAAGTACAAGCACCATGGTTGAAATTTATTTCTTCCAATCTGCTTTACCTTGCATTTTCCACCCCTCCCCCTTCACTTCCCTGTAGCTGCAATTGCATTATTTTATTAGTTCATCCAGAATTTCTCCCGATGTGATTTCAGCTTCAGGACAAACCAAATAGTTTTGTATCATAAGCTCCTTCTATTGCCTTCCTGTTTTCTAGTCTTCCACTGACAAATCACTTAAAATAGACAGGGTAGGACAACACTGGCTAACTTAGTACTAATCTCTGAGCCACCCTATTATTTTCCATTTTCCATGCCGAGAATTGGTTATTTATTCCCACATGGTGTTAGCCATCAGTTAAGCAGCCTTTAATCATGACAGAACTCTACCTTTCCCCCTGCAGTTACTGAGTTTCTTACTTTTCCTTAATAGCCTCCTGTGAGAGACCTTATCAAGAGCCTTTAGAAAGTCTAAATAAATTATACCCATGGATTCCTTCTTATCTGCTGTTTTTAACACACAATTTCCCCATACAAAAACCAGGCTGGAGTGCTCCTCTGTCTTGGTCATTTCTTTGAAATGCCTTCCTTTCTAATTAATTATTTTCTTATATCCAAGTAAAGACGGATGTTTGTCTGTGGCTGGGGGTATAAGAGGACAAAACCACCAACTCCTGAAGTGAAAAAGCCAGTCAGCCAGCCAGTTGTTTCTTGTCTATATGGGATGCCAAATGATTTATTTCAAATTCAGATATTCAGTTCAAATGATTCTTTTCTCATACCCCCAGAACTGACTTGTTGCTTTGTGGGGCTTTTTTGGGGGGGGGAGGGAAGAGGCAAGGAATAGTGATCTAACCTTGTGTTTTCATCATGTAGGAACTTCTGGTTTAGAAATTATCTCCCATAACTAACTTTCTGAGAGGGTTGCCTGGTATTGTCAAGTTAAGTGACTAACTTAGAGTCACCTAGATAGTATGTGTTATAGACAGGACTTGACCCCAGGTCTTTCTGACTCTCGTGCCAGCTCTGTTTCCATTACACGGTATTTCTTGTTGCTTTGGTATCGTGTAGATAAACCTGGGAGATTCCCCAAAGCAGGAATGAAACCAGGTACTGCTGGGCTTAGGGCTGGAGGATGGTTACTTCTAACTATACAGTTGTGTGGAAGTAGCCTCCCTGAATTAGTGCTGCATCATGGTGGCATAAAGGATAGCCCCTGTGTCTCTTTGTAAGTGATGATAGTGGCAGTCTCAGATCCAAGGGTACTTGATGATCAGCTCAGCCTAGTTTGAAGGACACTGTGACAAGAATCACTTCATGGGTCTTTTCTAAATGTTCAGACGCCAGAGCGTGAGGGATGAAGCCATTTGTAGCCATGGCCCATCAACTGAGAAAGCTCTCCCTTTCATTTTTGCCTTATTAAAACAAAGGGTCTATGAGTAACTGAATGACAGACCATAAAATAAGAGATCAAAGAAAGTTATTGGCTCTTAGGCATCAGGAACCTAAAAGGTCAGATCAGAAACTCAGCTCAGACCTTGTGCTGAATCAGCAGTAATGACATTGAGGTCACCAATGTCCTTATCATTGCATTTGGCAGCTTTGAGCACTTCCATACTGGTTTAGCTTTGTTGTAGCTGTCTATGCCAACCCGGAGTATAGAGCTCTGTAGCGCTCATGCATGGATTTGACAAATGTGGGCATCATTGAGGCTAGAGCCTTGCCTTAGGAAAAAAAATGTTGTAATCTTCCAGCTAGCATGAGACTGACAAAAAGCATTTTGGCCATGAAGGTCACTTTTGAGTCCAAAAGCAGAGATGAATTAAATGAGGTTCTCAGCCAGTGAATGCCAAAATGAAATGTGATGGACTTGAGAATTTGCTCCCCTTGGCCTCACATACGTGCCCATTGGGGGCATCCAGGGCTTTTGGCTACTCTTCCCTATCCAAATCTTTTGGAATATAAACTGGTCTCTCTGGAGGGACAGGTCCAGATTGGAACATTTTGGAGTTGCCTTGGGAAGGCTGGTTTGGTATGGACTTATATCCCTGCAGTGGCTCTGAATACTCTGCAATTGGCCTGTGTGACAGCCTCCTTGGCAGGGCTGACCTGTTCTGTCCAGATTTGATAGCATATGGCATGTACCAAGGGCAGACTTGAATGTTCAGCAGTCAATCAGGAGACTATTCCCCCTTGATCAGACTCCAAGGAGATGTTTAGCACCTAATACTAATAATTCACTCATAAATCTAGTATAGAGAGTCTTTGATGTTTATAGTTCTGTATATGTTATTTTATTTGATTCTCACAACAACCTTGTGAAGTGGGCAGGAGATGAGGAGATGAGGAAAGGTAAAGTGCCCAGGGTCACTGAACTTTTAAGTGGCAAAGCAGGAGCTCAGACCTTGGCTATCTCAATCCAACTGCAGTATTCTTTCCACTGGACCATCCTTCACATCTCCAGTGAGAGAACCCTTAGCTCTTCTATAAGCCTGCCATTTTTATACGTCAGTGAATGCCATTCAGCTTTTGTGGCTGGATTTGGAAAAGCTAACACAGAGAACAGAATATCAAGACCAGAGTCTCCATGAAAGAGAAGGGTCTTGGTTTTCACTGAGTCCAAGAAACTTGGATACTCTATGAAGTGCCTTGCAAATCTTAAGGTACTATATCAACATTAGCTACTGTTACCTCAATTGCTGTAGTTCTCCTAATTTTTCTTTGTAAGCTTAATTTGTTTTCTATAAAATTGAGCTAATGCTGTCCAAAGCAAACAAAATTCAATACTTCCTGCCAGTGAAAGGAAGTTTCCATGTCATTTTCTTCAAATGCTTATTCTAGCATTCAAGGCCATCTGCTGTCTGGCTAAAACCTACCTCTCAGATTTATCTCACTTTCAGGTGATCTATGGTCCAGTCAAAGTGAACTGCTCTACTGTTTCACATTTTTTCCCCATCCTATCATATCTCTGTGATTTTTGCATATCCTCCTCCTTCTTCCCATTGAAAGCCAACTCAGGTGCCGCCTCTTCCCCAAAGTCCACTCAATCCCTTCTCTATGTTCCAGGGGAAAGAGATTTCTCCCTCCTCTAATTTCTTGTAGCAGGTCACCCCTGTCCTCTGCGCTTATCACAACTCCCACTGAATCTGTAATAGGTGTTCACAAGTGTCTCCTCCCTGAACCCATTGGACTGCAAACTCCTTGAGAGGGAGAGGTCTATGTCATATCTAGGTTGGTATCCTTCATTCCTAGCACACAGTAGGCATTTAGAGACAGCATGAAATAATGGAAGCCATACTGGGAATTTGAAATTAGGAAGCCTGGGTTTGAGTCTTGACTCCATACTTATTAGTTACATGCTTATGGGAAAGTAGCTAGCATTCCCTAAGCCTCATCTTCCTTATTTGTAAATGAAGGTAATCATGATGACTGAAATTACTTGCCCTCAGGTCTTGTTATAAGAAAATGTTTTGCAGCCTTGTAAGGGCATCTAAATGAGAGCTTGTTTGCTGAGTTCAGTTTAATTCAATGAGTATTAACCACTTACTATGTGCCAGGTACTGTGGGTAGAGGCTTTGGGTACAAAAGATTAAAAAAATGAAAGTCCCTGCCCTCAAAGAGTTTTCATTTTACTGGGAAGATATAACAGGTCCGAAGCTAAGCATATAACAAATAAATATGATTTAATTTTATGGTGTGGAGAGTGCACTAAAAACTAATTAGGAACATCAGGTATCAGAAAGGGCTTTGACTATGACGTAGCTGTGAAGTTGAGCTTTGAAGGAATCTTGAATTCATGCTTTATTTCTTCTCAGATCAGCAAAGACCGTTGCCTATATTGCCATATAGGCAACACTAGAAATATATGGTCTAGAAACCTGGTTGTGGGGTGGAACTGAGGTCAGAGAGAGGACTCCCATCAATACAGCAAGTGGATAAGGTTGGCAGAAAGTAAGATGTCAGGTAATAGATTTTTGAAGCAGACTGTGCTCATTCGATAATGTAATTCTACATACATTTGTTAGCTCCTACTCTGCACAAGTTAGAATATGAGAGTAACTCTTGTTATACCATTAAAACGTCAACCTTTGCCCTTGGTGACAGGCAGGCCTTAAAAAGAATTGGAATTGCTTCTTGGCAATCCCAGTCATCCCCTTACTTCCAGTAGTAGAGGCCCCATGGATTGCATGGTAGCCATTCCTGCTTCTGGCTCAACTCTTGCTTTACATTCAGCCAGGAAGGCAAGCTGCAATATAGTCTCTGGACTTGAGGTTCTGGTTGCCTGGAGAAACTTTAGTCCATTTTCAAAGCATGGGTAGAATCTTAGCTACCTTCTAGTTGTCTACAATAATTACCATCTTCCATGATAAATGATAAAGCTTTGTTGAATCAGAAATTTGAGGGCATTCCTTCCTTCCCAAGTCTCTGGTGAATGCCTCTTCCTTTGGCTAGGAGGACATGGCAAATACATTCTCCCTTTGTTCAGTGGCCTCCTGGTTCCCTTTGATGTCTCAATCTGAGCCATGGCCTCACTTTCACTTAATAAGGTTTTCCCTCCCCCTCCTTTTTTTGCCTTATTCTCCAGTGTGAAAACTGATGCAAATGTATTATTTCATTTCCCTGCAATCTCCTTATCCTTTTTGAATATCTCCTTTGTGCTGGGCTAGTCTAGCAGATTCACTGATCCCTTTGCAGCAGCCTTACTTCTGATGTGCTTAAAGAATTTAATATTATTTGTTGTGTTATCATTGGTTGTTTGTTTTCAAACACTTTTTAATCCTTTCTAATCTACACTTTAAATCTCACCTGCTAAAGTTTATTCTTCTGTAAGCTTTGTATGGAATGGATTTCGGTTTTTTGAAAGATCCTTTTCTTTGGTCTTGAATAAGCTCCTGTACATTGCTGTTTAACCAGATGGTTCCCACTCACACCCCCCCCCCACTCCCCTACTTATTTTCTCAACATCAAATTTTTTTTGTTTTGTTTTGATGTGCTTATAATTTGTTATTAACTTTTGTGCTGTTGTATGGAGCCCCATTTCTTACCTTTCCTTTTCAGGTGACTTTTCACATCCTCATTTTAAAAACTCACCAGTGCCACAGAGGATGTTCTAAGAGTGATCCTGTTTGAAATTTCATGAGGATGTGTTGAACTTAATTTTATCATAGACAGAGGTTGAAAACAACCTTGTGGTGAATTAAAATTGTTTTCAACATATTGATTTTTTATTTTAGGAACACAGTGGACTTGACACTTTTTGCTAGGAATAGATAACCAGGTGGGGATAAAAGTCAACCTCTAGGTTAATAGAGATCAGCCTCATTTGCTGTTGGGAAGAGTCCCTTCACCCTTGGTGTATGAAACAAGACCAAAAACTGCAGAAAACCAAGGCTAGGTTTTCCCATGTGAGAGAAGGCTTCCTGTTTTACACAGGCCACTGCAACTTCCTTAACCCTCAAAGGACTTGATTTATATCCAGGTATGCAACATGTAGCCAACAAGTCTGACTAGAATGCCAGAAGATTGATCAATCAATCAACCAACAGTCATTCCTTATGCACTGTGCCAAGTCTAGAAATGGAACGAAAGGCAGTATCATGATTCCTACCCTCAAGGAGCTTACATTCCAAAAGGAGAGACAACATGCAAGTTTAGGTACATACAAAATCACATCTATGGGGCCAGGCGAGGCCTCCTGCAGATGGTGGCATTTAAGCTGAGTCTTGAAGGATGCCAGGGATTTTATTAGGTGAAGGAGATGAAGTATTCCAGGAATGGGGGACAGCCAATGCAAAGAACCAGAGATAGGAGATAGATTCAATAAGATTATGTTTATTGGTTCTCTTACCTTTTTGTAACTGAATCAAAGAAGAATCCTAGCATGGAACAATAAATTCTATAGATTTCTGTATGGTGAGGATAAGTTGAGTTAACATTTACTATGAAAAGTATAAAAAATAATTCTAGTCATTTAAAAAGACAAAACTATCCCATAGCCATCATAAAAGCACCACAGAGGGCTAAAAGTGAATGTAGCTGAAGTCCCACCTGATTTAAATCTAGCACTGATGAGACTGGTTTTCTGAACTGCCTGTTTTGTCTCCCACCCCCACTCTCTGTAAATGACCTGATTTTTTTTAGTCAGTGAAGGCAGGGAAACCAGGTATCACAACTTTAGAGCCAAAGGTCTGTCTTTCTACCTATTGTCTGAAGGATGAGGCAGAGAGTATCCCTGTTACAGGAATGCCTTGGGTATTCATTAAAACAGGCAGGTCAGGGCAGAAGCTCGAGAGCTGATTGGGCAGGAATCTGGGCCCAGGAGAGCTGGTAGTGACAGAGGGTTGCTTTTAATTAGTGGCTCAAACACACTTTCTGTTCAGAGTCAAACTCCTAGGCCGTGAGTGAATCCAGTCTCCCCTTTCCCCTTATACACACATGCTCCTCTGAGGATTTGCCTTTACAAACCCCACGAGGACTTTTCATCCTTTTAAGTGTTCCACATAAGTCTTACCTCTCCTGATTCTTCAGAGCCTTTTTCCAAGTGCGGCATGGAACTGATCTTAAGATGACTCACGGTTCCCGCTCCTCCTTCTCCTTGGTTTTTTAGAAGCTCCTTGAGGGCAATTTCTATCTTACAGAATGCTCATAAATCCTCCATGGTGTGTAGGACAGTAAATGTTCAATAATGATTTGTTCTCTGACTTGTGGAACACAAATGACCCAGGAGTAAGCAGGCTGCCTTTTAATCCCAATTCTGCCAATAACTAGAAGCAGGACTTTGGGCAAGTCATTTAACCTTGAAGATTTCGATTTCCCTCAGCTCTAAAAATATGGGGGTGGTGTAGAATGCAAGACTTCTTAACCATTTTTGTGATATGTCATGTTTGGCAGTCTGGTGAAGCCTTTTCTCAGAAGAAAAATTTTAAATGCATACAATAAAATACAACATAGAATTACAAAGGAAACCAATTACATACACATATCATTATCAGGATTTTAAAATTTTTAGTTAAAAAAATTTTATTTAAAAAAGTATTTATTTTATTTTTAACTTAAGAAATAAAACAAGCATTTCCCTAACATAGTAGAATAGAAAAAAGGTGATTGTACACGAAACTGCAAATCTATTATACATAATTTGCTATTCCTTTTAAATATATGATAAAGTTATATAACTTTCTACACGCACACACACACACACACACACACACACACACATAAAATACACACGCACACATTTTAAAAGCTTATGGATCCCAGGTTAAGAACCCGAGGACTAGGTGGTCTCTAAATTCTAATCGAGTTCTAAAATTTTATGAACATAATATAAAGCAGTAGTAGCTCTATGAATAGATTTTTTTTTTTATTATTAACATGACTGGAAGCTACTACTTATAGAAATAAAGAAATAATTTCAAAACCTTAAAATGAGGGAAATTTTGTAATGGAGTTTGGAGGGAGATTTTTTGGGAAGTGGTTATTGAAACTTTAGCTCTATGTGTGTGTGGAGTGGGGGCGGGAAGGGAAAGCTTGTTATGAAAATACCCCTCACTAGCAATCTTCCCAAGTAATGGGTGAATGGACTTCATTCACTGACCTAACACCCATGTAACACTCAACTAAACCACAGGTCTACATAGAGGAAATTAGTCACAGATCTAGGATTTGAATTTGTTTAGAGCCATTTTTTTACAGGTATTTGGAAGGGTTTGGGGGAGAGATCAAGAAAATCACTTCTTTTACTCCGCCATCTTGGCTCCCCAAAACTAGGATTTGAACCCAGGTCCTTCTCTGACTCCAGTAGGGGAATACATTAGACTACCACAGCCAAGTCACTGTAAACCTTTCATCCATTTCCTCTACTCTTTTATTGCTGCCCAGAAAACCTTTCAAAGGCTGGGCTGGTCAAAGAGATATTCACTAGTACTGATGGCAGTGGAAAGGTGATTTCCATATGCACTGTGTCTGAGTGACATCCTAGATGCTCTTGTCCAGGGCATAGCTTCAGCGGAGCTCATCTCCCTCTGTTTGTGCCCATTAGTCATATTCATGTGTTGCCCACAGCTCTAGCTGAAATCCTCTGCCCATGGTTACCATAACTGATGTGGTGTGCGGCTGAGGCATTGGAGTGAGTGTCCTCTTCTCCATTTAGTAATAACTCATTTATATAAGCTCTGTAGCTTATATCACACTTTCTTTAACAAACATATTGTTGTTGTTATTGTTTGTCCTCCATTCTCAAAGAGAACCATGACATTTTGGATGAAAAAGACGTAGCATTGGACAGTATGGCACTACAGTCTCTTGAACTAAGGGTACTCTAGATTGGTAAGAAGAACAAGGAAGGAAGAGATTTACTGCTGGAGGGAGATTTATTTCAATAAACATTTATTGGGGCAGATGGTGTAATATTAGCAGATGATAGAAGGAAGGCAGAAACCGTACAGCTCTTGGTTTTTGTTGTTGTTCTTGTTTTTGCCATTCTCTGTCAATGAGAGTGATCTTTGAAATGGAAAGCAACAAATGTGGTTAAGGAGGGATGGAAGCCCAGGATGGGTGATAAAGTAGAAGAAAGTTCCTGGCTGCTTCAAGTCTCACAATCTCAGAATGATAGCATCATGTTTTGCCCATAGTAAGAATGAAATACATATTTGCTGAATGAATAGAATTGACAGACAGTTTGCAGATTTGATCCCAGAATCCCTATCTATAGTCTTTGGGAAACCCTTTGGTTTTCAGTAGTACCATTAGTTTGTAAGCTCCTTGAGGCAGGGACTGTCTTTTGCCTCTTTTTGTATGCCTAGCACTAAGCACATTTTGCCTAGTACACAGTAGGTGCTTAATAAATGTTGATTGATGATTGAAATGACAGAAGGTCAATTAATATCTTGCTTTTTTGAAAAGGATAGGTTCCAGAAACTGTAAAATGATGAGTTTACCATTCATCCTTTGCAAAATTCTTGAAAGAATTATTTAGGATCATAGATTTGGAATTAAAATAATGTTCAGGGGACATCTAGTACAACCCCTGCATTTTACAGATGAGAATGCTGAGGCCCAGAAAGGTTAAATTACTTGCCCAAGGTCATATAGTCCATCAATCAACAAGCATTTATTAAACACCTACTATTTGCCAGGCACTGTGCAAGGAACAGTATGAAGGGAGCAGGAAAGGGCATGGAAAATACATGGGGACTAGATTTTAATAGACTTAAAAAACCGAAGAGAGGAATTTATATTTGATCCCATAGGCAATAGGAAGCCTTTGGAGTTTATTGAATTGGGAAGTGATGTGATCAGACATATGCTTGAGGAAAGTCATTTATGTATAGGATGGATTGGAGAGGGGAGATACTGGAGGCAGGGAGATTAATTAAAATTTGAGTATAAAGTTGCAGCTGCAAACTTGTGACTGAAGGAATTGGTGGAAAAGTCCAGAAGAGGAGTGAGTTTTTTTGGGGAAATGAATTCTGTTTGGGGTATGATAAGTTTGAAATGCCTATGGAATATTTAATTGCAAATATTCACCAGATGTTTGTAGATGTACAAATGAAGTTCAGGAGAGAGATAGAAATAGAGATCTGGGATTCATCTACATACATAGTCATCATAGATGATGAGAAGCATCTATATGGGAGTTCATGGGGTCACTAAGAAAAGGAAGGAGACAAGGGCCCAGGACAGACACCCACAGTTAGGAGTAAGTGGCAGAACTGGTCATTGAACCTAGGTCCTCTCACTTCTGACCCCATCCTCCTGTATTAAAAATGGATTGTGAATGCTTAGAAGAGAAGCAGTGATGGTTATGAGGCAGCATTATTTAACTAAAATTATGTCCTTGGACTCACATCTTAAGCTTCACTCTCACCTTAGTTTCCTCATCTGTATAATGAGGGGTTTGGCCTACATGGCTTTTAAAGGCCCTTCCAGCCCTAAGATTTTGCTCCTATGACTTCCTTGGGCCTCAGTGTCCTTATATTTAAAATGAGGAGTTGGGACTAGAATTCAAGGCTTCTTAACCATTTTTTTTAGGCAGTTGGGGTCAAGTGACTTGCCCAGGGTCACACAGCTAGTAAGTGTCAAGTGTTTGGTCCAAGGCTGGATCTGAACTCAGGTCTACCTGACTTCAGGGCTAGTGCTCCATCCACTGTGCCACCTAGCTGCATCTGCTTTTTAACCTTTGATGTGTGTCATAGACTGACTCCTTTAGCAGTTAGCTGAAGGCTGTGGATCTTTTTTTAGAATAACTTTTTAAAATGCATATAATAAAATACATAAGATTACAATGGAAACTAAGTTATAAAAATGTGAAAAAAAAGTTTCACAGACTCCAGGTTAAGAACTCCTGGACAAAATCATTTCTATGGTTCCTTTGAGCGCTAAATCAATCCTGTACTTTGTATCCGACATTTAGAAACTATAATGCCCTATCTTACTCATGTAAAGTTGACCTGATTTTTCTTTCATGTCAGTGTAATTGGCAAATCAGAAAACTGCTGTGAGACACGGTATCTTTTTATTTCAACAAGGCAATGCATTTGACAAAGTCCATCATGATTCCCTGAGGACAAAATGGTGAAATGTTTGCTAGATAATAGATAAGGAGGCAAAGCTGCTTTGAAAAACCGACCACAAAGATTGTTGGTGAATGCATCCAGTTCAGTCTGGAAGAAGGTCTGTAATGGTGTGCCACAGGGCTCTGGGATACATTCACCTCTTGAATTTCATGACTACTGCCAGGCATAAAGTTGAAATATTTATCAGTCTCTTTTTCCACCCAAGCTTTCTATTTCTTTCGAATTGCCTTTAAGTACAGGACCCTTTCTCTACCTCTACACCGCCTATAAGATTCAGGTTGAAAGACCTAAGACTTATTTGCCATTGACTCATAAGCAGAGCTCAGAAACACTAAGCCAGCTTTGAGTTGTATATAGTAACATTTGTGTGTGTGTATGTGTGATAGTAGACACTTTGTTCAATTCAATTCAATTCAATTCAATTCAATTCATTTCATCATTGATGTCTTAATTGTCTATTTTATGCCAGGCAGACTGTGCTTAGGGCTGAGAATGCAAAGAGAGAAACAAAACAGCCTTCACCCTGAAGATCTTACAATCTTCTGGGGGAAAAACAATGGTCATGGATAAGTAAATACAATATTTGTAAAAAGAAATGCAAAGTAATATTGGAACAGGGAGTACTAACAACTAAGCCATTAGGAAGAACCTCAAGGGTACTTTAGCTGAACTTTGAAGGGAGTTATGGGTTCCAAGAGGCAGAGATGAAGAGAGAGTAGGCTTGGAAGGGAGCGTGTCAACTAGGTGGTGCAGTAAATCAGACCAGAGTTTGAATCTAGCCTCAGACACTTATTATTAGCTGTGTGACCCTGGGCAAGTCACTTAACCTCTCCTAGCCTTGGTTTCTTCATCTGTAAAATGAGGATAATGATAGAACCTATTTCACTAAGTTATTGTGAGGGTCAAATGAGAAAATACATGTAAAATTCTTTGTAAACTTTAAAGTCCTATATAAATGCTTGATGATGATGATGAGGATACAAAGGCACAGAGATGGGAAGAGGAGTGGCACCTGATGGAATTTGAGTGTATGTTTCAGGCAGGGGAGTTAAGTAATACATAGTTTTAGAAAATAATTGATAAAAGAAAAAAATGAAGAAAATTGATAGAGGCAGTCAGGTAGCATAATGGGTGTAACACTGGACCTGATGTCGGGAAGACCTAGCTAAAATCTGACTTACTAGTTACATAACTTTGGACAAGTCACTTAACCTCCTTCAGACTCTGTTTCTTCATCTGTAATAAGGGAGTGATCATAGCACTTACATCCCAGGGTTATCATGAGGATGAAACAAGCTAATATTTATCAAGTACTTTGTAAATCTTAGAAGGACTATATAAATGCCAGCTTATCATTATGTGAACCTGGAAGGCTTAATTTTATTTAAAATATGAGCTTCAGATGGGTCTTAAATTCAGCAGACCGTATTTCCTCTATCCTTGGTATGAATGGGAATTAACTTCAAATGATGCGGTTCTTCTTGTGATTATTGATCTTCTGTAGCGAAACCTCAGAAACTTTTAGAGTCATGGAGATCTGCTGCTTCCACTTGCTCACAGTCTCCTTTGCTTGGATTCATGCTTCCTGTCCACGGATGTAGGTCCCTCTTATGTTTATTATTGAACAGTAAGGGGCTCCTTTTTTCTGGTGCTGTCAGCGGGGCCTGCAGAGCATCTTTTGAGATCAGTGGGAACCTGGTGCCTGGAAAGAAGAGGAGAAATGACTCTTTTGGTTTCAAGTGTTCTTGAAATCATTAATTAGTCATTCCTCCCCGTACTCTCACAACACCTCTTTGTGGTAAGTTGAGATGATCATTCTCTTTTTTTTTTTTTTTGCGGATAAGGAAGCTGAGACACTGAAGGCTCAGCATTGTCACCCAAGGCCTCAGAGCAAACATGTGATAAAGCCAAGGGCAGGATTCAGGGGTCTGAATTTTCTCCATACTTTTTTTCCTTGGACCACATAACCCCTGGATCAAGGATGGGGAACCTGTGGGCCTATGTATAGCCTCCCAAGTTAGATATCATAGAAGATAGTTACCAAAAAGGAAGAATAACAGTTGAAAAACCAAAAAGTTCACGGGGGACAAAATCCAAGAAAGGAGCAAATAATGGAACCTGTGGTTTCAGATGTCTATATACAAATGCCCAAAGTTTAGGCAACACACAAGAGGAAGTAGGTGCCTTAGTTCAAGAAGGCAAATTTGACTTCTCTAGGTTTTACCAGGACAAGATAGGATGAAAACGTGTGATTGGACCATGTGTCTGAATGGGTATATTTTATTCAAAAGAAACTGGAGAATCAAAAGGGGGTAAGAAATGGGATAGGATCACCTACTCACGTGAAGAAATTCAGTCACCAAAGGGGGAAGGCTTATTCAGTCAGCAAATCTTAAGTGCCTAATGTGCGTCAGACATAGTGTTGGGGCTACAAATACTAAAAATGAAATAAACTCTTTCCACAAGCAGCTTAAATTTATATGAGAGAATATAACACATACACGTTTAAGTATATGCAGAATAAATACAGGTAAATACAAGATGGCTAATGAGGGAAATTTGGGGAGGTTGATTTAGTTAGGGGAAATTAGCAGAATCAGGAAAATCTTGTAAAGACAGGAGGCACTGTCACCACCATTTTGGTTGTTATCTCCTCTCAGACCCAGAGGGAAATAACCCAGCACCCTAAACCCAAGAGCCTTGGACATAGTAGTATCTTGCAAACCACCAAGCCTGCTTCTAGCCCAGCTCTGTAGCTATCATTGAATGGAGAAATGATTATGGAGGACTCCACTTTCCTCACTGCCTCTAGCAACAGCTACTCATCAGCTGCCACCAACAAACAGATAAGCATGGAGCTCTGCAAGTGGCAGCACATCCCTCCCTCCAGACAACCAGTCCTGCTTTTGGCCCCGCCTTCCTCCTGTCACCAGCAACTGTCACTCACAGGGCAGGAGAAGCAGCAAGGCACTGTGAGGGAGAGACAGAAAAAAGCATCTGCTAGGCAAGTCAAACCATCATTACAGCTTTGACCACCTTAACCTTAACGACCCTTATGGAGACAGTGAAGAACCCTGAAACCAAGAACCTTGGGAGTGGCAATGCTTCCAGCCCAGGGTCTGCAGCCATCATAGTGCTAAGTAGCTGCTGTGGGGTTGCAGCTCAGCAACTGCTCCTAAACGTGCTTCAGCCACAGCTCCTGATGACCCGGAGAGGAAAGGTCTTTCCAGTAATGTCCTTGGCACTGTCAAATGGTTTGAGATCAGAAACTGAGATAATTTTTTTTTCAGTGTAAAGACATTAAAGGAAAGGTATTGCCATCTGCTTTGTCACTGCACCCTCAGGGCTATGGGACCTTTCCATCTGACTTGCACCTGAAAGCTTCCATCTGTGTTGTCTACTGAATTAAAATGTGAGCTCCTTGAGAACAGATCATTTTACTTTTTAATTTGTATTTGCAGTGATTGGTGTAGTGCTTTGTACATAACAAACACTGAAATGCTTTTTCATTCATTAATTCACGTAGAGAGTGGTAGTGTCTTGAAGGAAGAGAGAGATTCTCTGAGGCAGAGTTGAGGAGTGAGTGTATTCCAGGCATGGGAGACAGTCAGTGCAAAGTTATGGAGGCAGGAGAGATTGACCTATGTGAGAAATGGAGAAAAGGCCCGTTTGTTTGAATTGTACAGGATTGGAGGGGGGAGTCATGTCCAGTGAGATTTAAATGATGGCTCAAGGTCAGCTTGTTAAGGGCTTTGAAAGTTAAGCACAGAAGCTTCTATTGGATATTAGAAGCAATAAGGATTTTATTGCTGTTGGATTTTATTGAGTAGGGGAGTAACATGATCTGATCTGTGTTTAAGGAAAATCACATTAAAAGTCATATGAAAGATAAACTGGAGTGGGGAAATACTTGAGGTAGGGAGACTAATTAGTAGGCTGTTGTAATAATCTAGGTAAGAGTTGATGGGAACCAGAATTAAAGTGATGATTCTACACATAGAGAGAAGAGGTCAGATTCAAAAGATGTCCTGGAGCTAGAAAGGGCAAGATGTGGTAACTGATGGGATATATAGGATATTTGAAATTAAAGAGTTAAGTATGATGCTAGAGTTATGGATCTGAGAGACTGAAAAATGGTGGCACTTTCAATAGAAGTAGGGGAGTTTGGAAGAGGGGTGGATTGGATGGGGAAAATAACAAATAAAAGGGTGAGTATTTGGTTGACGATCAGTGGAGAAATTCTATTCTGGATCTGCATCCTATTAACAGGGAGGAACTGGTTACTGAGGCAGAATTGATGGGAACCCCAAGGAGAAGTGGCCACTCAATCCTATGATGTATGATAGGAGCGAATAATGGAACCTATGGTTTCAGATGTCTATATACAAATGCCCAAAGTTTAGGCAACACACGGGGGGATGTAGGTGCCCTCGTTCAAGAAGGCAAATTTGACTTTCTAGGTTTTACCGGGATAAGATAGGATGAAACGCATGATTGGACCATGTGTCTCAATCCTATAATGTATGATAAGAAAAGAGGAAATCTGGGCATAGTCTGACATACACCCTAGATTTTGGGAAAGCAAATTTCAGAGTGCTCAGAGGGAAGATGGGTGGGATCCCATGGACTAAAATACTTCAGGAGAAGCCAGCCAGAAAATATGGGAGATATTCAAGATTGAAATTCTGAGGACTAAGTGTAACAATTCCAACAAAGAGAAAAAACTGAATTTATCTGAAGAAACTGATATGTATGTACAAGGAACTCACTGACCAACTTAGATTTTTAAAATAAATGTACAAAAGAAGCAAGGCCAGGTAACACAAGATGAATATGAGTGTGTCACAATATTGTAAAAATAGCGTCAGGAATGCTAAAGCATGCTTCAGCAGGAGCTGAGGAAAATCAAAAGAATCAAAGAAATAACAGGACTTTGGCATTGGGTGATAGATGAAATTATGGTAACTGACCACAGAAAAGCAGAGCTACTTTTTGTTCTCCACCAAGAAAAATGACCTTTGCACTAGAAATAATAAAACAAAAAATATCTTACAGGCAGTTGATACCCAAGATAAGTAAGGAGATAACAAGAGAGCACCCAAGCTACCCTATATGAATTTGGGTCTTCTAGCCCAGATGAACTCCATCCTTTCTTAATGAAAGACCTGGTGGATGTGATTGCTGACTCACACTACCTGTGATGACTTAAAGATCATGGACAATGAGAGAGGTACCACAAGACTAAAGCAAGGTAAACATGGTGCAGATTTACAAAAAAAGGGAAGAGAAGAGAGTTGGAAAACTATAAGCTAATGAGTTGACTTTGATTCCTGGAAAGATTTTAGAACAGCTCATTCAAGGGAGGGTTGGTGGGCATCTAGAAAGGGAAGCAGTGATCAGAGAGAGCGCCAGTCTGTTTCCATCAAGAAGATGGGGTGTCCTAAAAGTCTCAGTGCAGTTTTGAACTTTTAACAGCTTAACTAACTCTAATAGCTTAAAATGGCACTAAGACTTTGGAGACTCCCTACGTATCATGCCAGAGTAACTTCCTTTCTTTTTTCTTGGCAGGGTTTCTAAGTTAGGAAGATGATAGGAATGCTGTTAATATAGCTTATTTAGATTTTAGCAAACCTTTGAATAAAGTATCTCATACTTATCCTTGTGGAGATGATGTGGAGAGAAGGAACTAGATGACACTATAATGAGATGGATTCAGTACTGCTTAGATGGCCAGATGCAGAGTTACTGTCAGTGCTTCAGGGTCAACGCGGCAGGAAGACTCCAGTGGATTAGCCCAGAAGTCTGTGCTAGGCTCTGTGTTGTTTAACATTTTCATCAGTAAGTTTGTTAAAGGAACGCATGGCACGTTCATCACATCTGCAGATGACACCCAGCTGGGAGGGAGAGCTCACACGGAGGATAACAGAGTTTGGATCCCAAAAGGATTTTGATGTACTGGAGCATTAGACTGAATCTAATCAGATGAAATTCAGTAGGGATAAATGTAGAGTCTTACCCTTAAGTACAAAAAAATCAGCTTCACCCTTTCAAGATAGGGGGAGGCATGTCACAAGGATGGTTCTGAAAAAGATCTGGTTGTTTTAGTGGACTGGATGTTCAAAGCTGTGTGGTGATGACCAAAAGTGGCAATGTAACCGGGCCTGGGTGAACTGAGGTATACCTTCCAAGAACAGCGCAATGATAGTGCCAGTCTACTTGGCTATCATCAGACCTCATTTGAAATACTGTGCTTAGTCCTGGGTGCCACAGGTTTAAGGGGATCAGTAAGGTGGAAAGTGTCCTAAGGAAGGCAGGTAGGATGGTGACAGGCTTGTCATATAAGGGTCGGTTGAAGGAACAGGGGCATGTATATACTGGAGAAGACCAGACTCAGAGTAAAGCATGATAGTTGTGCTCAAGCAGATGAAGGGCTGTCAAGCAAAAAGAAATTAGAGTTACCTGTGTTTGGCCTCAAGGGCAAAGCCAGGGGCAGAGGGTCAAAATTGCAAGGAAGCAAATTGAGGGTTGATATCAGGAACAGCATCTAACAATTGGAGCTTCTGAAAGTGGAATGGGCTACCTGGAGAAGCAGTAGGTTCCCCCTCCTTGGAGGTCTTTGGGCGGTGACTACATGGCTGTTACAGAATATGGGTTAGATAGTAGGGCCATGTAGGTCTCTTCCAAGTCTCCAGTTCTATCATTCTGTCTTACGGATTGCTACCAATTCTTTACATTATACCAAATTGCCAAACTCAGACAAATCTTTAAAGTTGAGTTGCGGGACAGTTTCTGATCTACATTGGTAGAGAAAGTTACTTTATTCTAATGAAATTACAGATTCCATTTTTATCAATAATGCTAAGATGAAATTAGCATGTTTGGGCTGCATTGTTATATTATTAGCTTATACAGAGCTTATAGTCCACCAAGACACCCGGATCTTTTTCATATAAAGTACTGCCAAGCTTTGCCCTCCACATCCTATACTTATGTAGAACTGACTGCCCTATAATGTATTGACTATTCTTCCTAGTTTTCAGTAAGTGAAGCTGAATGGAGAGAAAATAAGCCCTTCTCTTATAATTTTTCCCTCAATTGCTTCCTTCTAAATTGCTTAGCATAAGAAGTTTAATTTGTATTAGTACTTAAAAAATTACATTTTGGGAGACCTGTTATGAATTTTTGCATCAACTAGAACAAACATTCTTCCCATCCTCTAGCTGTTTTCCTCCTTCCTAACTATTCCTCCTCTTTCCCAATCTTCTTCCACGCCCAGCAAGGCTATAACTAGTAAGAATTTATTAGATCAAAATCCCCATGTACTAGATGAGTAATTCACTCTTGTTTCTCTCAGTCATCATAGATCCATCTACCTGTCCTCTGGATGACTGAGTCCCTTAGAACACTCCTGATTTTGTTTAACCTTTTTCTTGGAGAGGAGTTTCCCCCTTCCTTCGGTCTGTCATAGAAATCTCTTTGTATTCTCCTGTTGCTTTTTTGATTAGGACTAATCCCACTTTATTGACTGTGGAAGAGGTGGGGGCTGAGTCGTTCATGGGCATCCCTGCCCCCCTTCCTAATACCTGCTTTTAAAGTAAAAACATCAGAGAGGACAGAGTTCAGGCAAGTCAGACATGAAGAGCCGTTAGTTTAAAAGGCGCCAGAAAGTAACAACAACCAATTTCAGATTTTTTTCTTTTTCTTTTGTACAAGTGTTTATTAGGCCAGATGATGTACTCTGCTCCAAAACATTCATATGGAAAAAAAAATTGAAGAATTGTGATTAAAATTGATTTTTTCCCTTTGGGAAGTTGGAATCAAAAATGGTTACCTGCTCATTTATGAAACAGATTTATTCTGTTGACATGGAGGCTTGTTTGAAATGTAATTGAATTTCTGTTACCTAATGGAAAGTGACAGTTAACAGTATTTATTTTCCATTTGTGTCTCAGCAGATAACATAACACAATTTTGATTTGTAGTTAGCTTTGGAATCTGAGATTGCTCTATCTCTGTAATTGAAAAGATGGGAGTGTGATGGCCCAAATACAATCCTTTTTTTTGTTTTTACAGAGCAGTAAAGGTAGCATTAATACAGTAAACAGCCTCTCTTCTGTTTTGTTAATGGCTATATTCAGATGTTCTCTTTGCCTCTCCGTCTTTCTTATTAGGTGCTAACACATCTCTTTCTGTGTTGATAATCTTTCCATTTAGAGTGGCATTTTTCTCCCATAACTAATTTCTCTAAATAACCTCTCCCCTCTCTGCTTCCTTCACTCCCCCACCCTTGTGTTGAGGAATAACTTATTCCTTTGAGGTGAAATGAATATTCTTCAGGCCGACTTAAAACTGCTGCTTTTCCATGTGACATTTCCTTAGTTCTTTGTTTTCAGGAAACAGGATTTGTGGGGAAAGGATGAAGCTTGGTCTGTCTGGGTACATCATAAAGGGGCTATTTGTTCTCATTTCACACTTACCTTCAAGCTCTTGTCTCTTTCCTTAATCTGATTCTCATTATATAGATTCTTCTTATACTAAACCATAAAATATACTCAATTCCAAAATACTTTTTTTAAAACAAGAAGAATTTTGTTTTAAATGACTTGATTTTCTTCCTGGAATGTCCCCCGCCCCCGATCTTTACATTTTTGAGGCTATCTTTACCATGGTCATTGGTTTCCACACAAATAAGGCTTTCCTGGAGGCCAGCCATAGGGCATCTCCAGAAACCTTAGCTTTCCCCATTGGCCTAGTTATTTGTATCTGTGGTAGACTTTGAAGAGAAAGATTTCATTTGGTGGAATAAATAGTTTGCTTTGTTGTTGTTAAACCCTGAAATTGCATGCTCCATTCCAGGTTTCCAGGGTCATCTTTTCCCCCATCCTCCAGCCTTCATTTGAGGGATCTCAATGAACTGGATATATATGCTACATACTGGACATATATTAGATAGTAGAAATGAAAATTTCATGGTGTAGGTCTGACCTTGTCACTCCCTTACTTAATAAAGTCTAAGGTCTGCCTTTAGGATCAAATATAAAATCCCCTGTTTGGCTTTTATTGAAAGCCCTTCACAACCAAGCCTTGCCTTCCTCTGCATGTTCCTTTCCATGTTCTCTATGATCCAGCTGCACTGGCCTTTTTACTCTTCCTTGCACATGGTAGTACATACCTGTCCATTTTCACTGGCTGTCCCTCATGCCCGGAATGCTCTTCCTCCTTGTCTCACATCCTGGCTTCCTTCAAGTCCTAGCTCAATTCTTACCTGGTATAAGAGGCCATGCCCACTTCTCCCAGTGCCTTCCCTCTGAGATTACCTCCAGTTTACCCTGTACGTATCTTTTAAGTATATATTTGTCTCCTCCATTAGAATGTGAGTTCTACCATGGCAGCAAATGTTTTTTGCCTTGTATACCCACTGCTTAGCACAAACCCTGGCACAAAGTAAGCACATAGTAATAAAAGCTTGTTGACTGTTGGTGACTAGTCACTTAAGGATTTGGCTGAGAGGCTGACAGTCAGTGACCATGGGAAATTCACCTAATTTACCCGTTGTGAAATGGAGAATCATGAGACGGAATGCTGTATAAAGCACTTTGAGGTGGTCAGATAAGAGGTCTTCCATGTGGGAAAGCATTTTGATTCAGGTCCAGTCAGCTCCTTTGCCTTGTGGCTGTCTCCATTGATCAAACACACTGTCATAGGGCTCCAGTTTGAGACAGGTAGGCAAGATCACCAACTGGACAGGGTCAAAGATGAGGTCTAGCTGATATTGGCCATTCATAATAATAACCTGCTAGGGGAGAGCAGACATCTCAGCTCCTACTAATTTAAAACTTGCCCATCAGTCTTTGTGTGCAGTGGCAGGCCTCTTCTTGAAATACAATATCGTAGAAAGGACATTACTCAGAACACATTTTTTCTTACTGTAAACAGTTATGCACTCTTGAAATCAAACCTTTTATGTGACACCAGATATCATAACCATTAATTATTATTCTATCATCAGACTTTTTCCTTGTTCATGCTGAAAAAAATGAACCGAGAAGGAAGATGGATTTTTATGAGTTGGCTTGAATCTAGAGTGGCGAACGGGACATATGAGACCAGAGAGTGCCAGGACTGAGTGCAGCAACTTGAAAAGAGAAAAAAACCATACACACATAAAACAGGAGGTGCCGCTACCCGGTGCCAGGATGTCATTTTTACAAAGTGAATGTTCAGCTCGGTGAACAGCATGCCAGAAACACAGATTTGGGGAAATCTGGGTGAGTCAGTGGTTCAAACACTAGTTAGAAAAATGATTTTCTTGTAAAAAAAAAGTTTCCCCGATGTGTTTATTGAATTCTGTATAGATTTTGTATTCCTCATTAAGTATTGACTCTGAAAGAGCCCTCTCCAAAGATTCTAGCCAGAGATGGGGCTATTTCCAGTTCTGTCCCTGATTCATTCTTTTTTGCTTAGTAGACTATGGACTTAGTATCGCTGTGAATTTTCAGCCATCTTGTTTGGAGTTTGCTAAGAATTTCAGGGATAAAATGTACTGAATTAGTCTCTATCATCACCATCATCATCATCATCATATTATGATTATTAATTACCTGAAGTTCCCAACCACATGAGCCACATGACATTAGAACAATATAGAAAACTTTTAAATCACAAATAATGAAATGTTTGCCTTAAAATGAAAAAAGCAAAAAAAAAATCATGGTATTATATTATGTCCACTGATTAGGGCTTGGCTAAATACATTTTTGCATATGGATATAATGGAATATTATTGTGATATATTAAGCAATGGTTATGAGGACGTAAACCTGTAGAAAGACTTTTATAAACTGAGGCAGAATAGAGTGAGCAGAATGAGAAAAATGACAATGACTATAGAAATATAAATGAAAATAACAAAACAAAGCTGAACATGGTATAATTATAGTAACTAATCTCAGCACTGCCCCCTATGAGGGAATGCATCATCTTCCCTTTTTTGGAGAATGGGGGACAGCAACAGCAGTGATGATGATGATAATGATATTTGATCCTCATTATTCATTTGAGGAAACTGAGGCAGACAGAGGTCAAGTGACTTCCTTGGGGTTACACAGCCAGTAAGCGTCTGAAGATGGGTTTGACGTTCGTAGGTTTTCCTGACTCCAGGACCATCACTTTATCCAGCAAGCCACCTAGCTGCCTGAAAAATACGTGTTGAATGCTGCGTTCACTGTTAGATGTAGTCAATGTGTTAGATGGTTTAACTTAACCTTTTTTTTTCATGATTACATTGAAAGACTCATTTGAGGAGAGGAGAGGGTATCTGAGAATGAAATGTAAAAACAAAAGACATCAATAAACCTTTAAAATAAAGCATATTATGCAGAATGCCATGCATAGACATGCCTACATGCATATGCCATTTACAGATTATTTGAAGGAAGTGGAATTGTTTAGACTGGAGAAGAAAAAGATTAGGGAGCACACAATAATGTTCTTCATGAGTTTGAGAATCTGTTTTGTACAAAATGATTGTACTTGTTTTCCTTGGCTCCAGAAAATAGAACTAGGAGTAACAGGTGAAAAGCAGGTTTGGAATTTATGTAAGGAAAAACTTAATGTGAATTAGAGCTATTGAAAAGCAGGATGGATTGTTCTTCATTGGAGGTCTTCAAGGACTAGCCAGGAAGGTAACTACATGTTAGGTATCTTGTAGAGAGAACTCTTGTCAAAATCAGATTATCTGTGAGGTTCTTTCCAATTCGAATTGTGTGAATAATAATATATATTTTAAACAATTTCTATGCGTTTTTTTTTTTACTGAAAAGGGTGCTTTGTGTGATAGAACCTTGCTGTAACTTTATTCTCTTAAAGGCATAATGAGGGCCTTTAATGAAAGATCAGTCAGTACCATGAAGACCTTTTAGTTAGGAGGACCCTGAACATTGCGGTATTGGGAGGCTTCGGTTATTTTTGACAGCAGCTTAATGACATGTTCTTTATTTTGTACTTCAGGCTAGAGGTTCTCCTTCAGGCTGTGGACATTCCTCAGGCCATCATGTACTGGGTGGTTAGATGCTGACGGTACTAGACTCGAAGTCATTTACTAGGTGTGGTTCCCAGGCAAGTCTCTCAACCTCTCTGTGGCTCGGGGAATAATAACAGCACCTACCTCCTAGGGTTGCTACAAGGATAAAAGGAGATAATGTATAAAGTGCTTTATCATTATAATCTTAAAAACCCCCTTAATTTTCAGGATTTCTGCTTATGAGTTTTAGGAAGGAATGTAGGAACTTTTGGTAGCTCATTTAATTTCCTTTGGTAGAGTAAATCTAGTCCTCTTATGATTGGCCAAGGATATTATTTTCTATAGTATCCCTAGTACCCTAGTCAGAGATTCCCAGGTGCTCTAGTAAATAACTGTTTCAGAGCATTTCAGAGGCCTTCAAGAAGCCTCTGTCTTCAACTTGTTTTCTAATCACCATACAATTAATTTCCTTTGTAGCAGAACTTTTGTTGTTGAGTCATTTCAGTCATGTCTGACTCTCTGTTTGGGGTTTTCTTGGCAAAGATACTGGAGTGATTTGCCATTTCCTTCTCCAGTTTATTTTACAGATGAGGAAACTGAGGCAAACAGGATTAAGTGACTTGCCCAGGGTCACATAACTAGTAAGTGTCTGTAAATTTGAACTCAGGTTTTCTTGACTCCAGGGCTGGAGCTCTTATCCACTATGCCACCTACCCGCCTCTGTAGCATGATCACTTCAGAATAATGAGGCACCCTGTGTGATGCTGAGCAAGCCACTTAACCTTGTACAATACTTTACTCAACTCTCCAAGATTAAATTGTAGTGAAGTTCTTGACCTATATTGGTGGACCAACTTTCCTCATCTGGAAGTTCCCTCTATCAATGAAATCATAGGCCCAGTTCCATGTCCCCGCTTAAGAATTATTGTTCATTTTCAAGCCTTTTAAGATTAAGATGTTGCTGTATTTTTCATTACGATAGAAACAATGATTTTGTGAATAACTTTTAGTATCAGGAAATTCTGTTCATCTGTTGGAGCCTGTGTTCTGCCTGCCGTTGTGCTGGGTTCTATCACATGAAGAAGTCACTGATCAAATTTTAAACCAGGCTCCTCTAGAGGTTGTGTCATAAAGACCATATAATTTTCACCACAGCTGTTCTTTTTGTCCAGTCTGTGTGTTTGGCTGTGACTTTTGGCAGAGTTTACATGTCTGCTTCTGTATAGAATATTTTATCCCTTTCTTGGTTATAAAATCTCAAATATACTTGTGTACCAAGTACTCTGCTAGTTCTAGAGCTAGGAAGTAAAAGAGTGGCTCATTAGTGATTGGTTATATGTCTTTTCCTGGTATTTTTTGTTATTGTTCATTTGTTAAACACCTTAAGGGGGTCTGGTATGGCGCCTGTGTCATCTATCTGCCTTTCTTGTAGAACAGAGCTTTTGTTCCTGCTCTCAAAGTCCTTATAAACTGACAAGAATAAATACATTGTGACAGGAATAAACCAAGTCTAACAATGCCTGTTGGTTACCATTACCTGTGGGTGTTGTCATCATTGTGGAATTGGATCTGGTGGGGGGAAATAGAGGATGGTCAGAAATGAAAGACAGCTCAGTCTGTTTTGGCTTTCGTTTCTTCTATTCCAGACATTAGGTTTAGAGGAGCTAAGAGACTGAAATTGATTTTTTTTCTTCTTAAGAAAAGGGATGATCTTTACCAGAAAAATGAATGTTTGTTTTCCTCTGTATTTTCCTCAGAGACACAGAATACAGTCCATTTTATGTGTTGAGCTTCAGCTGTGAAGTTGGGCGTTGTTCTTTCCATGGATACCACAAAGCCAGGTTCTTCCTTCATTTTTGAAGAGGACCAGTGACATCACAGGGTGATGGCTTCACTTGCATATGAACTGGATTTAAGTGAGGCAGTTGTGCAGTCATCAGCCCAACTGGTCTTTGCTTGATTGTTTGTTAGTAGCGTGAGTCCCTGCATCATTCCATATCTTCTAGACAAAAAGAACATATGTGGGTGCCATTCATTCATTGGCTTATGAACATAAAGACCCACAAGGTCTGTAACATGTCCACCTGATATCTGTAGGGCTTTGTTTTTCTTCCTAGGTGACCTAAAAGATGCCAGACTTGTAAAGAGTGAGAAGAACCTAGACAGTTTGATAATGTGTATGGGATACATATTAATTATTACACTTGTGGAGTAATTTTTTGGTTGATGGTAAAAATAGCTGGTAATTACTCATACTCTGGATTTGGGGTCACTTTGAAACTCCTCTGGCACTGACTGAATACCCCACTCTCTTTGATACCTACATTACCAATTGTATTGTTAGCTATATAACCTGTGCCCGTCTTGTACCTCATCTTCCCAATAAGACTGCAGACTTCTTGTGAGTTATTATGATGTTGTGCCCATCATAGTTAATGAGCAATGAAAATCAACACAGAATTTGGATCTTGACATTCTTAGTTTTTTGCCTGTGCCTATTTGAGGAATAAAAAAAGAATTAAATATTTCTTCAAATAAAAATAATGTCAATGTATTGCAGCCATTGTGTTCAAAGATGTCGTGGTGAGATTTGAATAATTAAAAAAAAGCAGACCTTAAACCACAGACACTAACATGTCCATGATTCTGAGGTATGGTCATAGGCCAGGTGTACAACCATGGTGAAATGGAGGACAGGTCTCTAATTACTCAGTTAATTCAAGCAAATAACCATGCTTTATCTAATTAACTCAGGTACAAAGTGATTAGCCTTGTGAGGTGGCTGTAAGGGTAAAGTCATCATTTCCCATCCTTAAGACCAATGTGCTGGACCAGTGTGTATTATTGATAATTACAGCTGTTCGTAGGATTGTAAGATTTAGGTCTACTAAGGACCTAAGGGGCAGCTAGACGGTGCAGTACTGGGCTTGGAGTCAGGAAGACTCAGCTATCTGAGTTCAAATCTGGCCTCAGACACTTACTAGCTGCATGACTCTGGGCAAGTCACTTAACCCTGTTTACTTCAGTTCTTCATGTGTAAAATGAGTGGGAGAAGAAAATGGTAAACCCTCTTTGCCAAGAAAACCCCAAATGGGGTCATGAAGAATCGGACACGAATGAAACAACTGAACAAGGACCTAAGAGATCACCTTGCTGGCCCTTTCACCTTATAGGTAGGGAAATTGGTGTCTTGAGTGGAGAAAGTGACTTGCTGAAGGTCCCAGCTAGGAAGTAAAAGTCATGTAAGAGAAAGAAAAAGGTGAGAAAAGAATGCATGCCAAAAGGGAGCAAATGTCTGTTCTTTCTTCCTTTGATTTAGGTTTTAAGAAACAGCACAGTATAGTGGAAAGGGCACTGGATTTTGAGTCAAAAGACCTGAATACTCACTATTCTAATTGTTCCATTTGTAAGCTTACCTCTAGGAGCCTAACATTTCTAGCCCTCTGTTACTCATCTGTAAAATGGGGGTATTGGTCCAGAAGAGCCATTCTCAAAGTGTGGTCTAAGGATCCCGGTCATCCTTGAGGCCCTTTCAGGGGGTCAAAACTATTTTCATAATATCCATAATATTTCTAATGTGGTAAAGATAACTAAATATTACATTTATTACATTAAAAATCTCTTTAGGGTCCTCAGTAGTTTTGAAGAGTGGAAGGGATCCTGAGACCAAAAACTCTGAGAACCAACTATTGGTAAAATCCCTTCTTGCTCTTTGCAGAGCTTGGGTTTGAACCCAGATCTTCTGATCCAGGGCTTTAATAAAGAAACTGACTTTTAAGATTAAAAAAAGGCACAAAGCTAGGCTTTCCTCTTTATTCTCTGTGCAGGGAAGATTTTGAAATAGTTAGGATACCAAGACTAGAGACAATGACTTCATGACTGGAGAGGTAGCATACATAGCAGGGTAGACTGGCTGGATTGGGGATGAGATAGGAGGCCTTGTTCCAGGCCCACTACTAACTAGCTACCTAAGGCAAGTAATTTTCCCTCTTTCAACCTCAGTTTCCTCACTCTTAAAAGAAGGGTGATGGACTAAAGCTAGGGGTGGGGAACCTGCGGCTTTGAGACCACATGTAGCCTTCTAGGTCCTCAAGTGTGGCCTTTTGACTGAGTCCAAGTTTTACAGAACAAATCCTTTAATGAAGGGGATTTGTGAAGTTTGGATTCAGTCAAAGGGCTGCACTTGAGGACCTAGAGGGCCACCTATGGCCTCAAATCTGCCAATTCCCCACCCCTGATACCATCACTAGGACACCTTTAAGTTCTAAATTGTATCGACCAGATGATTTTCCAGGTTTGTCCCTTCCAATTTTCAAATTCTAGGTAAGCACCGAGGGATTTTGTGCTTTATAGAGAAGTTCTGGGTTGTGGAGGCAGATTATATGATAGGGATAGTGATGTAAAACCTTGGAGTTCTGTGTTTGGCTATAAATTGATAGATACAGCTCTTAATGAATGTGCTTTCTGGATGAGAAGAGGCTTAAAGTGAGAAGGCTTATATGTAAACCTTCCCAAATGAGGACAATGCACTTAGGTCCCAGGTCTATCATTATGTGAGGCATGGCACCTTGCCTGGACAGGGAAAGGATTGATAGATTAAAATTGGGAGGAGGAGGAGGGGACAAGGTATAGCCATTCTTAGGGGAAGGAGGTATTTTGCTAGTTTATCCCAATAATGCTTGAGGCTGTGGCATGCATTCTGTGCTTGGAATGTTCTGCCTCCTCATCTCCACCTCCTGGCTCCCATGATTTCCTTCAAGTACCAGCTTAAATCCTACCCTGCTACGGGAAGCCTTTCCTAATCCCATTTATTTCTAGTGCCTTCCCACTGCTGATTATTTCTTATCTATCCTGCATATGGTTTATTTGTACATATTTTGTTTGCTTGTTGTCTCCTTCATTTGACAGTGAGCTCCTTGAGGGCAGGAACTGTCATTTAGCTTTCTTTGTATCCTTAGAGCTCAGCATAGTGCCTGGCACATAGGAGGCACCTAATAAATGCTTATTGACTGACTTTGACAAACAGACTAGAAGGCTTATATGACCCTTGAAAGGTAGACATCTTGACTTCTTATAGTGACCAATAACTCTTACTCTTCGGAAACAGAGATGTAGGTCTGTGGTGACCTGGGATGAGTTGGCTGGCTGACCTTTTTGTGGGTGGGAAAAGCTTCTGACCATTTGAGATGCTTTGTAAATTAGGTAATCTACAGTATGTAATGATATCATATGTGCTATGAATTGGCTTTTGATTCTCAGGGGAGGAGGGATGCTTGGAAGCCCCTCCAAAAAAAATAAAAGGATTAGTAATTATAAGCAGCTTAACTGTCCTTCCTCCAATCTTCTTTGCACTATTTGCTCAGAAAATCATTATCTTTCTACCTCAGTTGCTCATCTGTAAAATGAGAGGGTTGCACTAGATGCCCTCTAATGCCCTTTTGCTCCAAACTTATGATCTTATGCTCTACATACTGGGTCTATGACCCTGGCAAGTCACTTAGCTTCTTGATACCAAGCAGCTCGTTAAGTCTCTAAATTATTCATCTGCACTGGTAGAGGGCTTCTCTTCACTGAGTGGGGGTTGGGGAATAGAGGAACTCCATGGAAGGGTGGAGGACTCCTACACAGGTGACAGCACAGGTGTTCCAGACCAACAAATACTAAGGGTAGGCTTTAACCCTGCCTGGGTTTTTTTTTTTGTGATTTCTAAAATTGATGTTCAGTTGTTTCAGTTTGTGTCTGACTCTTTGTGAACCCACTTGGTATTTTCTTGGCAAAGATACCGGAGTGCCTCACTTTTCTCATCTGTAAAATGGAAATAATAATAGCACCTCCCATGCAGAGCTATTGTGAGGAACAAATGAGGTAATATTTGTAAAGTGCTTGGCACAGTGCCTGGCACATAGGAAGTGTTACATAAATGTTAGTCTATTATTCTAGTATTGTTACTATGGTAATCTGGAACACTGGGTTCACTACCTGTAAGACTGAGCATAGGCAAGTCACCTAGGCAGCTGTGAGTTGCAGGTGGGAAGGTTCTACACAAAGTTTCCAGCAGCAGTGAAATCAAAGGTTCAGATGCCTTCCTTGCTGAACCCCTTGCCCCTATTACAAACATTATCAGATGGACATATATATGTGTATACATACCCATCTCAGTCTGTCTCTCTGTCTCCCTCTGTCTCTCTGTCTGTGTCTCTGTCTCCTCTCCTCCTTTCCTAATGTAATGAATTGATGTCAAAATGAGGACATATGGTAAATTATAAGGTAAGCTTGTGACGAATATGTCTCGAGGCAGAGAGATAGGATTAAAGAACAACATGTAGACATTAACATTAATATGAGGTTTGGGAAGCACTTCCTTAATCATTTCTTTAAGAATGTGGGATAGGTGAGTTGTACCTGCAATCAGCTGTTGTTGCCCTATTTATTTGGCTGTGTTTGCCGAATATCTGCTTCTCAGGGGATGTGGCCCAAGACTGGCTGATGCTTTTCCCACATACTCTAATGACATTCTGTTTTACCTTAATTTTGTGTTCATCTATTTTAATCTTTCTCATCAGATGAACAACATCAACTCATCCTATTTATATACAATCTATTTATAAGCACTGAAAAGAAGAGGGTATATTTGGCAGGGAAAGCAACTGTTTTAGCGACTGGCCGACGTCAAGAGAGAATATTGTCAGACAAACATCTAAACCTTGTGATGCAGAGGTTTCTTACTATATCCTTCCTTCCCCTCTTTTTTTTTTGTAAATTAAAAATAATTAAATTATTCTCTCTAAGGAATGGAAGGAGGTTCAATTATATACTTATGGACTCTTTCTTTAGGTTTCCTTAGTGACTTTTATCTCCAAATCTCAAGGCACTGACTAAACAGCTTTGCATTAATTAGCAAGGCAGCTGGGTCTAAAGCAGAGATTGATGTCACTGATTGACCAGGTCACTGGCCCATGAAACTGCCTTCTCAGAAGTCTTCCCTGGGACTTGTCAGCACTCTGGAGAGCTCAGCCTCTGGTTATGTGAATTCTTCTGCTTCCTAGACCAAACTGCCACTCTCAAAGTTAGAATTGCACTAGCCTGCAGTTGTGAGTTGGTCCAGAAGTCAGTCATAATATTTAGTTATCTTTCCAACAACATCATTGAATCTTTGTGGGACCTCGTGAAAAGTACATAATTCAAAATGCAAATTAAAATTCAACCCATTTCTCTAGGACCTACTGTGTAGAAAGAGTGTAAGTGATACAAAGATAAATAAGGAACCTGCCCTTCTGCTCAAGTTGCTTGCAGTATAGTAGGTAAAATAACATACAGAATGCAGCATGTGAAAATGCAGTTTATGCATTGTTTTCCCCACATGCACCCTGAGAGCACGGTCTAGTGAAAAGAGCACTGTTTTTGGAGTCAGAGGACCTTGAATTCAAATTCTATCTGTAAGACCTTGGGCAAAATCACTTAGCCATTCTGGGCCTCAGTCACCTCATCTGAAAAATAAAAATTGGGACTACATGATCTCTGAGGTCATTTTGAACTGTAAATCTGTGGATTTATGATCCACTTATTAGTCTTTTTTTTATAGATGAAGAAACTGATACTCAGAGAGGCCAAGCCCCCAGTCAAGTTCACATGACTAGTGAACAGCTGAATTGGTACCCAAATTCAGGTCTTCTGACTCTCAACTCCCTTCTGTCTTCTGTAGTAGGAGCAAAATATTCTAAGACTTTCTTACTGCCTGATTTCTCTATTTTTAACAGGCTGACAAGATTTCAGCTAGATAATGTTTTATAGTGATTTGGGATCCTTACCAGAAAAGAACTATAGAAATTTTGAAAGGATTTTGATTTATTTCTTAACAGCTAAACTTGGGCATAGGGGGTTAAAAGTCTCCTTCTGCTTGTTCCTCTGCAATAACAGAACTGGTTTATGTTTATTCCAACATATTCTCAAATTTGCAACCTCAACTATGCTTTTGAATTGCTTCCTATTTATTTTAGGAAGAGAATTTCTAACATTAGAAATAGGTTATATTTATTCACAGAGAGAAACTTTTGAAGGAAGCACATAAATTCAGCCTCCCGGGGAAAAGCTGTGGGATGCATTTTATGGGGATAAACCTATTGATTACCTGTGTATTAGTAGGCATTAAGGGATCACAAAACAGTAGCCATTCATTCATTCAATCAGTCAGGCAACAGGAATTTATGAAGTGCCTACTGTGTGCCAAGTGCTTCTCTAGGTGATAATAGAGGATATAAAGAAGTAAAAAATAGTTACTGTTCTTGAGCCTTGAGGAATTTACAATAAGTTAAGAAGAGAAAATGTGTGTGCATTCATTGAGTCATTTAACTCACTCATTGAGCACCAGTTACATACAGCACTGTGCTAGAGGCTGTAGGTGATACAGAAATGAAGGACACGGTCTCTCAAAGATGACTGGAGAGTTGACATGCACAAACTTTTATGGAGCTGGGAACCCATCAGTGTGGGTACTTAGCATGCCAGTGCCTGGCACAGAGTAAGCATTTAGAATGTGCTTGCTGACTTGTTCATTGGTGGGATTCTTAACTCAAATGTACCTTTGCGTTCTATATAGTTGTTTCCCATGTCCTTCCATAAATCCTCCATGGAATATATACCCAACTTACTGTACTCACTGAACTCCAGTTCTTTTAATATTTCATGGATATCAGAATAGCACTCGTGTTATATCTCACTTATTCTTGCCACACAAGTAGTCATCCTATATGTCCCTAATGATTTATCTTCTTAGATTTGCAGGTCATTGTTGGTAATAAACTTCAACCTACTCTATGAGGTTTTCTCTATCGCTTATTTATTGCTTCTCATAGAGCCAGATAGATGGAGCAGTGGAAAGAGTTCTGGGCCTAGAGTCAGGAAGACCTGAGTTCAAATATAGCCTCAGACACTAGCTGTATAATCCTGTTATCTGCCACAGTTTCCTCAACTGTAAAATGGGGATAATAAGAGTGCCTACCTCCCAAGGTTGTTGTGAAGACTAAAGGAGATATTTGTGAAGTGCTTAGTACAGTCCCTGACACTTAGGAAGTGCTTAATAAATGCTCATTTCCTTCTTTTCTTCCTTCCCATTGTGCAGATGGTATTCTCTGCTGGGATGGATAATTGGGCAGAGGAAAGTACAGTAGGTTTGATTTAGATCTTGGCTCTGCCATCTTTACAACCCCTGTGACTTTGGGTTTTTGTGACTTAACCTCTTTATTCTACAAGCCAATCAGTCAAGCAACAAGTACTTTTGAAGCACTTGCTTTGTAACTTGTACCCTGCTAGGTTCTAGGGATATACAAAAGTGTGATGACATCTGCCCTCAAAGAGCTTCTGTTCTCAAAAAAAGGAGAACAGTACACAGAGGGGAGTGGTGACTCAGGAACAGATGACCAAAAGAGAGTAGATTATCACTCTTTTTAAACAATATTTTTCCAAACTGCGTGCAAAAACAATTTTTAGCATTTGATTTGTAAAATTTTGAGGTCCCAATTCTCTCTCTCCTTCCCCTTCCTCTTCCCTGAGAAAGTAAGCAATTTGATCTAGTTTATACGTATGTAATCATGCAAAGCATTTCCATATTAGTCATTTTGTGGAAGAAAACAGACTAAAAAAAAACAATGAAAAAAATAAAGTGAAAAATGGTATGTTTCAATCTGCATTCAGATTTCATCAGTTCGTTCTTTGGAGATGGATAGCATTTTTTATCACAAGTCCTTTGGATTTGTCTTGGATTATTGTATTGCCGAGAATAGCTGTCATTCACAGTTGATCATTGTACAATATTGCTGTTACTGTATGCAGTGTTCTCCTGGTTTTGTTTACTTTACTTTGCATCAGTTCATGTTAAGTCTTTCCAGGTTTTTCTGAAGTCATCCTGCTTATCATTTCTCATAGCACAATAGCATCCCATTATTATCATATACTGTGACTTGTTCAGCTGTTCCCCAATTGATGGACCTCTTTGAAATTTCCGATTCTTTGCCATACCAAAAGAGATGCTGTAAATATTTTTATACAAATAGGTCTTCATCTCCCCCTTTTTAAATCTCTTGGGATACAGACTAAGTAGTGGTGTTGCTGGCTCAAGAGGTATGCACAGTTTTATAACTCTTTGGGCATACTTCCAAATTACTTTCCAGAGTGGTTGGATCAGTTCACAACTCTACCAAACAGTGCTTTAGTGTCCCAATTTTCCCACATCCCCTCCAATACTTGTAATTTTTCTTTTCTGTTATATTAGCCTCATTAAGTTTGAGGTGGTAACTCAGAGTTGTTTTAATTTGCATTTCTCTAATCAGTAGTGATTTAGAGCATTTTTTTTCACATGACTGTAGATAGCTTAGATTTTTTTAACTGAAAACTGCCTATTCATATACTTTGACCATTTTTCAATTGGGGAATGACTTGCAGTCACTCTCTTTTTACTAATAACAGTAGTGTAGATTTGCTTATTGTTCTCAGAGTAAGAGCCCATTTTCCTCATCTATAAAATAAGAAGGTTGGACTCCATGACCTCTAAGGTCCTTCCCAGTTCTAAATCTATAAATCTATATTCTCTGCCATTTAGCATCACTGAAAGAATATTGATGTTCTAAAAAAACTGGCTGTTGTGGCAATGAGTGGCTTGGGATCATTGAAGGCAATTAATAACTTCCTGATTTGGGGATGAGCATGATCAGAGCTGTGCTTTTGGAAGATTAATCTGACTGCAGTGGGTAGAGTGGAATGGAGAGTAGAAACTGGTTATGAGACTATTTTGATAATGTACAAATACACTGAATGCTAAGTAATTTTCTCTTTTCTTTTCCTTTCCCCTTTAAATAACTAGGAAAAATAAAATATCTGCACAATGTTACATGGGAGAGACTGAAGAAGTGAGGGAGGAAAAAGGGCCTATAGAGGAAAGTGGCGCTAAGCAAGGAGACAGAAGATCTCTGGAGTGTTTTCCCTCTCATCTTGAATGAAGTAGATGGCATAGAAAGCTGACATTTATCCTTACCTTGTCTGAGAAACTGGCCACATGACTAGAATGGTTACAGAATAGAGAACACTGAGGAATGGTTGGAAGTGAGAGCCAGGGGATGCAAATATTCCTCTCTCCCATTCCCCTCATTTCTTACCCTTGCCTGGAAGGGAGAAGAGGGCTAAGATAGGATCTTCTCAGAGGGGAGCCATATTTGGAGTTATAAATGATGGTTGGTCTTCATATACATGTCTGGCACCACTGGTTCTACGTTCAATGAATTCTGTTATTTTTTTCTCCTTTAATAAAATTTTCTTCTTCTGTGAACTGTGTGCTTGAAAATGAGAAGTCAGTTTTAGTATAATGATAGGGACCCAGGGATGTATTTTCTCAGGTTTCAAGGATGGAGGCTATAAGCCAAGAGAGTGAGGAGGTCCCCTATAGTGAACCCAAGCCCTGTGTGTCATGAGATTATGTTTGATATGAGAGTTATATAATAAAAGTACAAAAGACCTGAACCAGAATGGTGTCTCTGGGACCAAAGAGGGGATGGCCATAAGAAATATTTCAGGATTCATGAACCTTGGTGACTAATTGGCTATGGGAGGGAAGGAGTAGGAGGATTCCAAGATGACTCAGAATTTTCTAGTCATCTTGGATGAATAGGAGAGCCATAAAGAGAAGGAAGGGGAGTCAGGAGGAGGATTAGGTTTGGGGGAAAGAGGATGAGTCAATTTTTCAAGGCATCAGAAGTTCTTTTAGAATAAAGGGGAGCTAAGTATGGGTTGTAGTCACTCTAGGATGTCTTCTTGGAAGAGTTCAACATTGAAGAATACATAAGTTTTGAATTGGTGAAATGGAGAAAAACATAGACTTTGCAAGGAAGGGAACCAACATGAATAGAGATAAAGCTGCCTGAATGTTTGCGAGGCTGCCCTGGTGTGCTGGATTAGCCAGATTTAAATTGCTGCGTTTCTTCAACAGAGTGACTACTTGGGAATGTGGGGGACTTGCTTTCCTTTCCTTGTCATTTCTTACTTGCTCTCATTCTGCCAGCCTGTTCTCCTCTAGTTACCGACTTAGACCAACTCTTTCTCTGCTTTTCCGTCCATTAGTCCTCATCATTCCATTCCCTCCAGGTACCCAACCTCAACTTTTTCTTTCACCTCATCTTCAGTTTTCCTTCCAGTCTCCTGGCCCAGCTTCCAACATTGCAAACCAAGTATTTGTATTGCATGCACCCGCCTCCAGTCTCCAGGTCATCCAAGTAGGAAAGTATAAAGCTGATGGGAACTTTCATACCACACTTTGTCAAAACCTACTTGAGAAGGGAGATAAATAACTAAAATAGATCCTGTTGGTGAAAGGAATTGTGCACCAAGCTGAGGAGTTTGATCTACTAAGCAAAAGGGAACTGCCGGCTGTTTTGAAACAGGGAAATGACTTGCCCAACATCACACATGACAGACTGTGATTTTAAATGTAAGTCTTTCAACTTTGCAATTCATACTTTGCAATCACTCAACATTCCCTAGCCTCAGTTTCCTTATCTGGAAAATAGGCCAGCTAATATCTGTAGAGCCTCTTGTGGAAATTTGTTATGAGGCTCAAATGAGGTAAATTATATAAAGTGTTTTTGCAAACTTTAAAGCCCAATGTGAATGCTGGGTTTTATTATTGAAGGTTTAAAAATTCTGTCAAAAATGGAAGGGAAAATCTCAGAGTATTTATTGAGGATTTTAAAAATAGACTTTTCTTTTAGCCTGTTCATGCATGCCCCATTCCAGCATAAATATTGGTGAGATTATGAAAAAATTTTGGTTCTCACTTAGTACTAGTCTCCCTCATATTCTTCCCTGACAGCATTCTTAGTGTGAAATGTTATTATTCATTACAGTGTCATAAAACACATTTTGTTATTTCTCCCCAAGGTTTATTTCTGTAATTCTGAAAGATATTTGTGTTTCAAATCATTCTCATTGTGAACCTTTCATCTTGAACTTGAGTTATTCCTGTAGCTGCTGCCCCATAGTTGATAATTGGTTTTTAATGTACCTATTAGAGACTTTATCATCTCCTGAAAGGAGTGGGCAAGGCAAGGGTTAGGCCTGTAAAAATAACCTTTGCTTTGGAATAAAAAAAAACAAACCCTCACCCCTGACCTTTCCCTGGGAGCTTGTGGGTGGTTTTAGGCCAAATATTGGCTGCACCTCCAGTTAGGTCAAGTGCAGCCATTTTCTAAGACTCTGTGGCATCGAATAAAACCTTTTCAAATTCTCTTGGTATAATGTGATCATTTCTTCTTTGAAGTGAAAAGCTGCCCTGAGCACCGTACTGCTCTAGCTTCTGGTTGTTGCTCTGGCTCTTCGTGAAAATGCTTGGTGACTTCCTTATTAAAAAAAAAAAAGAAAGAAAAAAGAAATGCATTTCTTGCTTCTGTTCAGGGAACCAAGGCTTTTGGGGTGCTGTTTCTAGAGCAATCTATGTTGTTATAGAGTTCTTGTCATCAAGCTGTCCAAAAGCACAGACTACCCATCCCTGCCGGCTCTAAGGCTGTCATTGCATATTCTTCCCACTCACAGAGTAGACCCCATGCCACTTTGTCTCTAAGCTTCCCTGGTATCGGTGTATTGGGTAAAAAGCTCTATCTTCATTTCTTATCTACTTGGAACTGCCCTAGCAAGGATAGAATATGCTGTCATATCAGTACAAATCCTGCTTGAGGGCAGATACAGCCAGGTAATGATTTATTTTTATTTTTTGATGCAGGGGTTGAGGCTGAAGGATCAGGGAGGTAAAAAGAGCTGTCCCCAAGGTAGGGTGAAAAGGACAATTATTCCTGGTCTGGTACTTTGGTGGATCTCATGCTGTTGGCACTGGGCAGTGACCCAAGGAGGTAACCAGTAGGGGAGAAGGATATGTCTCCATTAGCTGACCCATGGCTCATACCTATGCAGATGGACAGTCAGCTCATCTACTGTCATCAAAGCAAATTGCTTTTTCCTTTATAACCCTCCTCCCCCAACCAGCCTTGCCAAAATGTACACTACCCATTTGTGTCTTCTTTTCCCCTTTAAAGATTACTTTGTTATAGAGCTTTCCAACATTGAATGGATTAAGCTGCATTGTGAAGTAGTGAGCTCCCCATCACTAGAAATGTACAAGCACAGCTGGGATGTTATAGGGGAGTTTTCTCCATTGCTTGGACATTATAACTAAGTGACCTTTTGAAGGTTCCTTCCAACTCTACAATTATTTTAACTTCAGTTCACCTATACATTAAAATATTTGAGTTGGGGTAGAGAAGGGAAATATGTCGTGTTTAATTCTGGACCCCAACTTCACTTTGTTCTCTTTACCCTTCAATCTCTGCTATTAGTGTCTAGAGTTCCCCAGAAAGAGTAGAAATTAATTTTCCTTCCTCCCTTCTTTCTTACCTCTTTTCCTCTTTCCTACTTTCCCTCCCTCTGTCCTTTCTTCCTTTTTTCATTTACTCCTTCTCTTCCTCTTTCATTTCTTTCCTTCCTCCTTTCTTTCCCTCCTTCCTTTCTTTTCCTTCCTTCCTTCCTTCCTTCCTTCCTTCCTTCCTTCCTTCCTTCCTTCCTTCCTTCCTTCCTTCCTTCCTTCCTTCCTTCCTTCCTTCCTTCCTTCCTTCCTTCCTCCCTCCCTCCCTTCCTTCCTTCCATGCTAAGCAAAGGAACATGAACTTTATTTCTTAGCAATGAGGAGCCCTTAATGGTTTAAAAAAGTGGAGGGCATACAAGCATAGGTGTGCGTTTTATTCCCAAATTGACCTGGTGTTCTAGGTGAGGTAAATATCATTATGACTTCTTCCCACATGAGAAAATAAAGGCCCAGAGAGCTTTAATGAATGGATAGAATCACCCTGTTAATAACTGACAGAGCTCCCACTAGTACCTGTGTTTGCTGATTCCAAGCCACAGGCCCTTGCTACCAGACTCCATTGGTATAGTTCACATTTATAATGGTTCAAACTTACATTGTCTGTGTTAGCATTGCTAAAAACCATTTTTTACAGAAACTAAGGCTCAGACGGAAGTGACTTGTCCTCATTCCCACAGCAATGTCTAGACGTAAACCCAGGTCTTCTGACTTCAAGTCCAAGATTCAGTCTGTTATATCATCTATTGCAGATATTCTTAACTTGGGATCCATAGATCCCATTGCAGGGTGATGGGCATGAATAGATTTCAAGGGGGCCATGAACATAGATGGGAAAAATATTTTAATAACTATTTGAATGGAACTGGTTTACTTTATAATTATATACATACATTACACATCATACATTATATATGTATACACATATGTATGTGTATGTACATATATATGTGTGTCTATATATATATATGAACATTTAAAAAAACATTATTCTGAGGAGAGGTCTATAGGCTTCACTGGCCTGTCATGACATAGCAAAGATGGAGAACTCCTGATCTGACGGATCTGCATTGCTGCAGGGAGTGCCCTCACCTTTGGGAGGTTGAATATTTGATTAAGTCTAAGATGTTAAAATATCAGATAAAGGAAAACTCAGGGCCAATTCTAGTGGTAGCTTATAGGGCGTATGAAAACTAACGGTAGTATTACTATAGTTGATCTTATGTTTAAATCCATAGCTCTTTCATCAATCACCTCCTGACTGAGCTCTCTGAAGGTCAGTCACATGATTCCTTTCCTTTTGTGCTTAGTCTCAGTTTCTTGCTTGAAGAAAGAAACTTGAAAAGTAATAATATTTTTAATCATTTTAAAAATTAGAAAAAATCATGACAGGTATATGTGGAAGAAAAAATAATCCAAAGTAGGATTAGTCATTTAGGAGTGAGCCATTACGGCAATTGCTGGGAAAAATGAAAGGATTCCTGTGACAGAAGATCTCACACTCCCTCACTGGAAGAAAGAGAGGAGTGCAGGTTTCCTTCATAGAGTCAAGGTATGTCAGCTGGGTTGGATTGCTGTATTATTTGGCCTCGGGTTTTCCAGCTAATTGTCTCAGAAATGTCTCGAGTGCTTATATGAAGACTTTTTTTTTTTAACAAAATTTTCACCACAAGCATAGAAGGGTTTGGCTGAAGATGAGCAGTGATACGTAGAGTCCCATAAAACCTGAGAACCAGCTGACACATTTTTCGCTTATCATCTAAAAGACAAAAAAAAAATCAGAGTACCATGGTCTACAGGAGAAAACAAGGCACAACAAAGTAAAAAGTGAAACCAAGAAGAAAGGTATTTGTTTTATTGGCAAACAGACTTCTTTCTGTGGAGAAATATCTAATGAGTCATTTGCAACATGCCACCGTGGCACCAACTGAGTGAAAATATGGGTCAGAGACAAGTATGGGAGCTGAAGGGCTGGTGAATTCATGACAGTAGTACTGAGTGGCCTACATGAAGGCAGAACATTACATATGTCACCCATATATCCCTGTATCCTGCTTTGTATTCTACAGTTGGATTGATGTGCCCATAGGATTGGGCTGTAAAATACAGGGTATGTGATAGTCCAATTATTCAGTGTGATGGAAAGGATAAAAAGTCATCCTTGGACTTAGGAAGTTGTTTAAGTCATTTCAGTTGTGTCTGACTCTTTGTAACCCCATTTGAGGTTTTCTTGGCAAAGATACTGGAGTGGTTTGCTATTTCTTTCTCCAGTTCATTTGACAGATGAGGAAACTGAGGCAAACAGGGTTAAATGACTTGACCAGGACCACACACCTAGTAAGTGTCTGAGTTCAGATTTGCACTCAGGTCAGCCTCACTCTAGGCCTGGTGCTTTATCTGCTTCACCACCTAGCTGCCCTTGTACTTAAGGAGACTTAGCTTAGGTTCAAGTCTCCTCTGCTTCTCTCACAAGCTGGCTTTGTGACCTTGAACAAATCACTTTAACCTCTTAGTGCCTCCAGGCTAGTCTCTTTAGAATATGTCACAAAATATTTGCTGATACTAATTTTTTCAGAGGAAGGTTTTTTTTCTAAACTGGGTATTCTTTACATCAATAAAATTACAGGTCTAGACCCAAACACCCCCAATTATACAGTATATTTAAACTTGATGAGGGTCCATGAGCTATCCTCAACCTCAGCTTGTTGGTTCATGGTACCTTTCGTCTATCCCATAGAAGACGTGTTACCTCTGAGTCACCAAGTCTAGGAATGAGATAAAGCATCAGAAATCATAACGCATGCAGACATGATGATGGTAATGATCTCATAGATCTGTGCTCTTACTGAGATGTTGATTCTCCGTGACACCGAGTGCAGTTCATCTACACCTGCCAGTATTGGGACTCTTTCCTTTGTCCTCTCATGGGTTCATCTCAAGGGCTGTATCCCATGTGCTCTGGATCTTTCTTTTCACTTTGTGGATACCAATGATTCTTGCAGGCTGTCTGTGGTTTTATGTCCTTCACAGCATGAAAACATGCCCACTCCCTACACCACAGGATTGTTGTAGAAAAGGGCTTTATAGTTTACAGAGCTCTTCATGACAATCTTGTGATGTAGGAAGTAGAAATGTTTTTATTCTAAAAATAGGGAAACTGAGACTTATAGACACCAAGTGATTCACTCATTTTCACACAGCTAGTAAGTGTCTGAGCCAGGATACTAATCCAAGTCCATTGTGCTTTGCCTAGGAATTCATGACAGAAGTATTCAATAGAAGTTGGCCATGAGGCCAAGATGGTTTATGAGGCAGCTAGGTGTTGCAGTGGATAGAATGCTGGGCCTGGAGTCAGGTAGACCTGAGTTTTAAATCTAGCCTCATACACTTACTAGCTGTGTGGCTGTGGGTAAGTAACCTCTGCTTGCCCCTGTTTTCTCATCTGTAAAATGGGCCAGATAATTGTACCTATTTCACAGGAAGGTTGCGACATTCAAATGAGATAGTATTTGTAAAGTGACTTGCCATAAAGCACTATATAAATGCTAGCAATTATTATTTATGTTGAATGCTGTTTTCTCATCCTCTTATATATAATTAGAGGTATATTTCTATTAAAAAAACCAAATATAGCCAAAGATGGTGAAATTTCCCAAAGGAAATACACAATATGATAAATCATAGGTAGTGTTACCTGCATTTTCAATTATCTAGGGCACTGCAAGTGGAGAATTTCTTTTCTTCTGTTACTTTCAGTTGGGGTAAAAGGAAAAGCAGTGAAGGTTCTGGAGAATAGGGGCAGAGATCGAGCAGGGAGGCTCAGCTTTTATCCATTGCCTGGCATGGCTTTCCAGGCAAATGCTGCAGTTTCTGTCCTTCCTCATCTTCTGGGGACTGGGCTTCTTTATTTAGCATTTATTTACAAAGCTTTGGAAGCAGCTGTGGGTTTAACAAGTAGAATGGGAAGAGATAGCAGGTTGCAGAATTCCATAAGTATAAATTTAATGTAATGTGTGTCAAATTAATTCCTGAAATTATGTTAGCATTGCTTTATAAGGAGGGATACCTGCACATCAATTTTGCAAAATAGTAGTCAGCAGTATAGATGAGAGATGCATACCTGTTTTGGAGACAGTGAAAGGCAACCCTGCCTTAAGGCAGGGGGTATGGACTAGATGACCTCCTTCCAGTTGAATTTGGCTGGGATTCTATAATAATAGTCCTCCCAGAGAAAGGCCAATTAGATCTCCTGCTGTTTTCAAGCACAATGAATTCTTGCTTATCTCTGCCCCAGATATATACCTTAAAAGTATGGAATGCCTAGCATCTATCAGCAGCATGCCTTGAATTCACTAGCATATCATTAATGTCATGTCAGAAGGGAGGTAGGGGAAAGAGAAGAGAGAAAGGAGGGGGGGGAGAAAGACAGAGAGAGAGACAGAGGGAGAAGGGGGGGAGAGAGAGAGAGAGAGAGAGAGAGAGAGAGAGAGAGAGAGAGAGAGAGAGAGAGAGAGAGAGAGAGAGAGAGAGAATGAGAACGAATACCTTCCCTACCCACCGGAGCAGACAGCAGCTCTTGGAACAGGACATGGGGGGACACTCAGTGCCTCAGGGCAGGTGTGTCTGAACTACTTTATCACCATCACTAAAAAGAGAGCAATGAAGGGAGACTAATGTGAGTGAACCTAGTATTTGAATCAGCCCAGAGGACTCTGGGTGGTTCTGACTTACCAGGCTTCTTGCATGTATGTATGTGTGTTTGTATGTATGATTACTACTACTACTACTACTACTACTACTACTACTACTACTACTACTACTATTACTGTTATTTGGTCTATAAGAGTCAGAGACTAACAGTGCTGAGGGAGACCCTTTTCCGCCAGCCAATTATTCTGCTCCTCCAAACCATTCTCCAAATGAGACCCACAAGCGCTAATTCCAGTCAGTTGATGGAGGCAGATCCTTCCCTCCAAGGAGATCAGGCATAGTCCTGTTTTACTTTGTCTGCATGGCATTTTGACAGTTTGGTTCAATGCCTTTCACTCATCTAGACTGAGTTTCTCTTTTATTGTTATGGATGAACAAGAGGCTACTGCATTACTTACACTAATGACCATTTTATTGTCCAAGCACTTTAGGAGTGATTAGAATGTGGTTTTTATCATGGGGAACTGGAAGACCAATTTTCCTATATTGCTAAAGAAGGAAATGGAAGCAAAGATAAACAAACCAACCAGCAGCAAATTCAGCTGGACAGTTGATGTGAGCGCACTTCTGCCACCCTTATTCTTAGCAAAGTTAGTTTACCTTCATGTCTGTACTATTCCTCCCAGGACCTCTCTGGAACTGTGACATAGACTCCTTGTGGATGGCCAGAGTCTTTCCATGAGTGTGATAATAAGGAGCACAAATGGGATTGGGTGGAAGGGAGAATGGTGGTCACGGGATGACTAAGCAGCAGTCGGTAGCTGGGAAGACACATCTTAGAATCGAATAGGCCAGGTTGTAGCAGAATTCTAGGTCACAGATGAAGAAGCTGTGTGAGCCTGATACAGTAGCAATATCTAGAGAAGACAACAATTTAAAAACAGGCATAGTGGAAAGCCTACTTGATGTGAAGTGAGAGGACCGAGGTTCTCGCCTCAACCAGTTTCCTTCCTATCTCTATGACCTTGAGTAAGTCATTTTGTTTCTAATGGCTTCAGCTGTTCTCATCTGAAAAATGAGGAAGTTGAGCAATTAGCACAATACCTGGCACATAATAGGTAATTAATACATATTTATTGACTTGTCTAGGTGACCTTTAACTGAATCCATGATTCTGTGGAGGTCCAAGGAGGGCTAATGAATGGGGGGCTAAGAGGAGTCAAGCACTGGGTGCTGGGGGAGTAGCACACTAAACAAACCAGTTGGCTGGCTGTTCTGTGTTGCGGCCATGTAAGGGAAGGTCTTAACCCTGCTTAGTCCTGACTTCTCTTAAACTGGAGAGCTCTTGCTGTTGCTGCCATCCTTGTTAACTTCCACAGAAACCGTGGAATCTCCCTATGGCTGTCTACTGTCTCCAGCAGTTCAAGGACAGGAGGCTTGTCGTCCAGCTATGTGATGGCTTGTTTCAGTGGCATCAGCTTGGGTCTGCTTTTGTTTTTTGACAGTTAAGAGTAAGGTAGAGAAAGGATGTTGATGCAGCAAGCTCTTTTCCAAGGGGAGGAAGGTTATGTTCAACTCTTTAATAATAGATACTTTGGGGGATATAATAGGCACAGAAATATGGTATATTTGAATAGTCCCATAGTTTCTTGGGTACTTTCACTTCCATTATATGTTTTGAGCCCGACGACCGACGACCTGGTGTGTTGGGTAGCACGAGTATAATTTTCTCCACTCACAGAATTTCCTTTGGAAGGGAACTGAAAGACCATCTAATCAACCCCCAACTGAACCGAATTCTTTCTACATTGTATTTTCCAAGTAGCCATCTAGACTATTCTTGTGAGGGAGAAAGCCCACCACATCCTGAGGCAGCTCATTGCACTTTTGGTTACAGGTCTAATTTTTAGGAAGTTCCCTCATGTCAAGATTAAATTTACCCCTTTGCAGCTTCTATAACCTTCCACATTTTTCTTTTCATGATCTCTTCTTCTCCTTCTCCCACTCTGGACAAAGTCCTTTTCCTAGTTCTTCTCTCAGCCGGTTTTCTCCCATAAAAGCTGGAAATAGCCATCCGGGTGATGGTTGACTTTTTAATCCAGTCCTACGTGAATGCACCAGTGTATGTGGGTAAGTACACACATGTACACATGAACGCAAAGAAATTTTTTGGCTCATTCTTTTCTCTACCTTTGCGTCATGTGAAATAGACGGATGAGTATCTCTCTTTGTTTTTTGCTTTTTAGTTCAGATGGAAAATTTGGTTTTGGTCCCAAAATAAGTCTAACAATGTACCTTTAACAAAATTTCCTGAGGACTTTGTTTAGTGTCTGGGGGGAGGGAAGAAATATTATAAGTTGGCTGGAAGTAGTGACTGTCCTTTTCATGGGCATTTGATACTTGCATAAATGCACCACTGAGGTCTGCTAAATTTTCATAAAATGTTCCCCCTGCCAACCTGGATGGCTGAGATTGTCTGGTGCTGGCATTTAATTATCCCCTAAGCGTTTTCATATTTATGCTTCCTGTAGCTTTGTGTCCTGAAATGTCTTCGAAACATAATACTTTGTTTCCTTTTTATGACTCCCTTAAGAAACAGAAATTAGTGGAAAATTTTATATTCATAGAAATAGGTCTGTATTTCTTTTCATAGTTCTTCACATGTATGAAATTATAAGTCTAGACTATGGTGGTGGTGGAAATATGTAATGTATGAGGCAGAGTGGCCTGGTAACTAGCAGCCTGGTCTTGGTGCCAGGTAGATCTGTGTTCAGGACTTTCTTTGGATATATACAGGCTGTGTGACTGTGGGCAAGTCACTTAGTATCTCAGAGGCCTAGGCAACTTTCTAAGAATTTCTCATAGATTAGTAGTTGTTCTGTATTGGTAGAAGGAATTTTCACACAGGGAGTTCCCTCCACTAAAGAAACCACAAGTTTGAGTCACAAGTGGGGTGTGTATGTGTGTGTGTGCATGCACGCACAAATGCCTGATCTCTGTTGCTAGCATGTGCTTGTAAATGCTGCTATGAAATGCCATTATGCATGCCAGCATGTGAATGGAACTGTTAAAGACAGTTGACGAGGAGGCATCTGTTTGGCCAACAGTTTATGCTGCAGTAGCTCAGAGCTGATAACATTAATAGGAATCACATTTTTAAGTTGTAAATTTGATGTGAAGTGTAGAAGTTGACTATAATTGTGTTATAAAGCAACAATTCCAATTATTAAAGGGTCTTTCTTTTGTATGAGGGATATCAGAATTCTTCTTGCTTGTACCTGCCCCTAGCAATTATCATGCATCCCTTAAAATTCTGCTTTATTTTTTCATTTTCTTAACAACTGCATTATGATGTGACATATCTTTTCCAGATATTTTGCTTGAATAAATAAATAGATATTAAATTCAACTGGGGTATTAGATTATAAATTAGTTCTGTAATAGGCGTCATAATGTTATTTAGATTTTCAGTTTACACAGACCTTGTAGCAACTCCCCAGAGCTATGCTACAGAATTAGAAGTAGATATGAGTTGATGTAAGAAAATTGGTTTTTGTAATGTGCTGATGTCAGTAGAGTTGTGCTGTGTGTAAAGATATTTAAATAAGCATTTTTTCCCCCTTTATTGTATGGACTAAAGATTGATAATGATTTCAAGTTACTGATTTGTTGGTGTTGGCCTTACATGACAATAAATATCTTTTCTCAAATTAAAGCAATGCCTTATAGATAAACACTAAAGATTCAGGTGGTAGAGAACACATCTTTTGTCAATAGAATTGGGTATGCCTCTTTTGACAGATTAGTGGGTGTGTACAGTACAGGCTTTGGATGAATTTTGACCAATTTCATCATTTGTTATATTTTAGGAAGGCACAGGAATAAGCCCTCACCAAACAACCCAAGTATCTGCCAAAGTGACTGGCAAAACACCAGGGCTTCTTTGAATAAGTTATGGGATAGAAAGGTAGAGGGGGAAGGTGCATCTTTAATAATTTTGATTAGCTGGATGCATGAGGTTATCAACTCATAAAAACCAGAAACAGTGAAGTTAATTTTTTTGTTACATTGCATTTTTCATAATTCTCAACCTTAAATTTCATGTCTTTTTTTGGCATACGCATGTATATCTACCATCTCTTAAAAGATTTTTATTGATATCTCTTGTTTGTACATCATATTCATTTCTAAACATCTCTTTTTTTCCTTCCTTCCTAGGGAGCCATTTTTTGAAACTAAAGATAAAAGGACAGAGAAAGAGAGAGAGAGAGAGAGAGAGAGAGAGAGAGAGAGGAGAGAGAGAGAGACAGAGACAGAGAGACAGACAGACAGAGAGACAGAGGGAGAGAGAGGGAGAGAGAAAAGGAGAGGGGGGGAGAGGGAGAGGGAGTGTGCTAAAAGTTAGTGCAAGTAAACCTAACCAACAACTTATTCTTGAAAATCTATGCATGTTCCACACTGATAGTCTGTGTAGAAAGGAGAGAAGTCAGGTGCATTTTCTCCTATTTTCTTGAGGTCAAGTTTGATTATCATAATTAAAAAACATTTGTGGGCTGCTTTTTGGAGAGGGGTGTCGCCATTTTGAAAACCCCAAACTGCACCCCAAAACTGAGGCAGACACTCTAGGGATGGTGACTTTTGGCTGGTAGGTGACGCAAACCCAATAGTGCTTTTACCAAAAGAAAGTGGGAAAAAAATAATTGCATTAAGGAATGAGAAGGGCTTTACCCCAGTCTGTAGTAGAAATAACTGCTAAATATAAAGCAAAGTCAACTCACTTCTGTAGCATGGCTAAAAATATCCCACTGGGATAAACTGTATTCCAAGTTTTCCCAGACTTTCATTTGGATATCAGAAGGTTTGTACCTCATGGGAATTTTTTTAGATGTCCAAACAGAGGGGGAAAGGACTTCTATTTTTAAGGTCTGATCAGACTGTGGGATCAGAATAATAATGGAAATGTAGCATCGAAATAAAGGTTCCCCAGCCCATCCCTACTCAGATCATAGATATAGACCTGGAACAAAATTTAAAGATCTTGTTGAAATCTCTCTGTTTACAAATGAAGAAACTGAGGCCCAAAGAGAGGAAGTGATTGGCCTATAGTCACACAAGGCCTCAGTTTCCTCATTTGTGAAATGAAAGGGGTGAACTCGCTGACTTTTACCGTTTGGTCCATTTCTAAATCTGGGCTCCTGAGTGGCCAAGCTAAAGCCTGTGACTCTGGATCTAATGCTGCCCTTCCCACAAAACCCTGTCTTCTTTGCCATCCTCTTTGCTGATTCTTCCAGCCTCTCTTAAGTACTGCATTTCATTAAGGGTTCACAAGTCTTGACATGTTTGTAAAGGAAGACACTGCCGAGAATTCATATTCCTTTGCCTTATAACAAACATGTTGTGAATAACCTATATTTGGAATACCATTTGTCAGAGGGATGCGGGCAGAGTTTTAAATGGAGCCCTGCTTCTTTCTCAGCCATAGCCTTTTGTTCTTTATAGCAGAGCCCTGGCCAGCACTTTATACCTTGATGGAAGTTTTTATTGGGAGAAGCTGCTCTTCATTCCTCAAGAATGGGAACATTTGCATTAAATGATGCAGGAGATGCTATAGTAATTTCATGAGAATTACCCTTTCCAATGAATGTTAGATTAAACACCAAGTAAAATCCCTTCAAAGTGGCTTGAAGATAAATTAGAGCCTGGGCTGCACATGGGTAGAACTAAATTTTATTCCTTTCCTTTAAAATGGTTTTTAATTGATTTGGCATACTTTTAAAGTTATTAGTGAATACTGTACCTGAGCCCACATGATCAGTCCCGTGCCTTAGATGTGTTATACTCAGAAGCAGCTTCACTTCACCGAAGGACAATGGCATTAATGAGCAGTCCCTGCTTATTGCACTGATGCTAATGGGGTTCATGGTTTCAGAGAGTTTTCTAATTAGCCATCCAGTCTGTTTGCCTGAATATTTTACCTGAAGCATTTTGGAAACACACACATACAAAACTACAGGTGCTTATCATCATGCCAGGAGGCTCACATGCAAACAGGCCCTGCAACCAAAGCTTGGTATCTCAGTATTTGGACCTCAGAGATCACCTGGTTCACCTCTCTTCTCATTCTACTGATGAGGGAACTGAGGCCTGCACAGATCTGGGAACTGCCTAGGGTCACATAGCCTATACACATCAGAGCAAAAATCTGAGCCCGGGCCTTCTGCTTCTGCATGATTTTTACTAAAATGGTGGAGAAGCCAAAAAGACCCAGGCATCTCAAAGGGTAGAGAATGGAAGGAGTTAAAAAAAAAGTGAATTCTGAATAAACAAGTTGTCAACTCTCCACTCCCTTAAAAAAATGGAAGTTAAAATGTGAATTTGGCGAGATGAGGGGTGGTAGTGGTGGAGAAAATACTTCAGATCCAAGAGTCAATTTGTCTGTGTTGTAAAACGACCTGATTCCAGAGATATGTTTTCAGGGCAATGAGAGAGAGAACTCAGTGTATCTGCAGCTCATAGCCTGGGGACATTAAAGTTTCATCAGTGGTCACTGGGTTGGGGGTGGGTAAGCAGTGATGGGCAAATTTAGGGAATATGGTTAGAGTTGTGAAGGAGACAGGTGTGATGAGAGAGAAAAGGAAGAACAGTCTTGAAATTCACTGGTAAAGTGAAAATATAAGAAGGAATTTATTTTTGGTTAGAAAAAGAGTAAGAAAGGAGAACTAGAAAAAGAGAGGTGTAAGATGGGAAAAAATGTAGCATTGGGAGACATTTTAAGGTATATGATGCCAAGAGGACCAGGAGGGAGAAGTCAAGGTTTCCTATGACTTTAAAGCTGAAGGAAAAAAACCCCATTACCCAAAGTAGGTAGGTAGGTAGGGTGGTGGTGGTGGTGGTGATGGTGGTGATGTGTGTGTGTGTTGTGTGTGTGTGTGTGTGTGTCTGTCTGTCTGTCTGTCTGTCTGAATTGGAGGAGGGAAGGTTGCAGGTAGATTTAGAACAATTTTTTTTTCCCACCTATGCTTAGGAATAATCATTAAGCAATCATTTGACTTGAAGTGGGGGGATTAGGGTAACCTTTGCTGAGTGGAGTAAGGGTAGCAGATTCCTTGCTTCAGACCATCATAGACAGAGTTAGGACTGAGTCAGAAGGATTACTGGCTCCCAGAACGCACTTGGTTCACTAGAGTACTCCACTTGCTGCTAAGCTGTAATTAAAATTATCATACAGTATAATGATTTCTAATACATATCAGAACAAATCACCATCTTATATCTGACAAGTTGTTAATGTTTACTACCATAATTACTAATTTGAAATATAAGGCAGCAATTTTTATTAGTTTTCAGTTATATATAATTATGTCAAATATGAGATTGCAATTTAAATTGAACTGTATTAGCAATGATCATACAAAATGATTATATTGTATCTTGGACACCCAAGCTGTTTTGTGTATTTATAGATGTTTGTCTTCTGACCATTAATAATTATTTTAAAAAGCCCAACTGCTTCATATATTGTTTGTTACCCTTTCCAGATAAATCAAGGATTCTTAACCATTTTGTGTCATGGACTCCTTTAATAGACTTAAATGTTATGAATCCCTTCTCAGAAAAATGATTTGAAATACACAGAATAAAATACGTACTATTACAAAGGAAACTGATTGTAGTGGAATACTGTTATCAATATCAATATCAGTATCTATCTATCATCCATGTATGTATCTATCCATGTATGTATGTATGTATCTGATATCTGTTTATCTATCTATCTATCTATCTATCTATCTATCTATCTATCTATCTATCTATCTATCATCTATCTGTCTATCTTTAAAAAACCAAGTTTAAAGACCTCAAGGTAAGAATTGCTTTTAGAATACCTTAGTTAAAGTGTTTCAGAATGCCAGCATGCATAGATAAAGAACAAATTGCCTTGTACTCATGTTTCCAGTCCCTATGTTTAGGCTGACTAAAGAATTTCTTGGCATTTTTTCCCCTGGGTGGGCATAGACGTGTGGAGACAGGATACCTCCTCTGTGCAGGGCTAAGTGACTGTAAGGGGGCTTTGTTCATTGGATCCTATTAACTTTGGGACCTTGGAAGCTGGTTTGGTAGAATCATAGAGATGGAAAGTAATCTAAAAGTTCATCTGGCGGCCACTTTCAGGGGCAGGCAAATATTGAAACCTTTCAGGACAGATGTTGTCTATTCTTACTTGGAAGATCTCCAGTAAGACTCCAGAGCCTTTCTGGCAGTCTGTCCCAGTGCCTTATTACTCTGATGGGCCAAAGGTTTTTCTTTATGTCCAACTAAAATATATCCTGCATATTTAAAGGCAGTTTCCTCTTGTGTAGTCCTCTGCACACAGGGAGAGGAGATTGACCAAGTATTATTTTTTTAAAAATCTCTTCACATACTTAAAAGTGGCAATAAAGTTGCCCTTTGGCTCTCTCTTCTCTGACCAAAGAGTCCTGTTTCCCTTAACTCTTCCATATAGAACTTATTTTCCATCCTTTGATCAATTTTGTGGTTCTTTTTAAAACTCTCTCTATTTTTTTTTGCCTTATGTCTTTAAAACTTTGGTGCCTAAAATTGAATTCAATGCTATAATAATAATAATAACTAGCATTTAAAAAGCACTTTAAGGTTTGCAAAGTGCTTTACATATATTATCTCACAACAACCTTATGGGATACATGCTATTATTATTGTTATTCACATTTTTACAGATTTGGAAACTGAGGCTGAGAGAAGTTAAGTGACTTGCCCAGGGTCATATAGCTAATAAGTGTCTGAGAAAATATTCGAATCTAGGTCTTCTTAGCCCCAAGTCCAGTACTCTATCCATAGCACCACCTAGTTGACCTAACAGAGGTCTGATTTTATTATATGCCAAATATAAGAGAAAAAAATAATTCCTGGCTCTTGTATGCCATTTTTTTTCATTTTAAAAATACCTCTTGTTTTTTTTTTTAAACACAATCTACATTTTCTAATATATCTATTCCTCAATTCTCCAAGCCATTTCCTATGATGAATTAAAAAAAAAGAGAAGTAAGTTCAGCAAAAGTAATGAATATAAATATCTGTTTCATACATAAAATGTAGAGAAAACTTCCCATACCCAGGACCCTACATATCAATAAATAGAAATTTCCATATACTTAGTGCTCTCCTCAGTCCATCTAGCACCAAGAGACCTAAGCGTAAGGCTCTTAAGTGTCAATTCAGGATTCCATGATGTAGGAGTTCTTTAACCTGATTCTAAAATTGATTCCCTAAGAAAAGTTAAATATCACCTATGTTTGAAGATTGCAAGATGACGACTTAGATAATTCTTATGTAAATACAGATGGTGCACTTATGGAAATTATATGAAAGTAAGTGGATGCCAATAGAAAGAATAGAGTACTTTGATTAGATGAGGCATGTTGGTTTCTCAGTATTTTTTTTAAGAGTCTCATTAATGGCTTACTTGAACCTGATCAGAGGTCTTGGATGAGTTTTGAGCTGCATTGCCAAAGGGAATAAATACATACAAGATGGAGATCACTGATCCACCAGATTGTCAAAATACTGAATGTTACATGTCCCTATTATTTTGGTTTTTAATAAGCCTTCCTTTTGATCTTAATCATTTTGATATGAATATTTCTAATATAAAATTCTTACCATTGATTAGTATTATGAACCTGAATTATGTCCTCTCAACTTTCTTCTATACTGAATTGGTAAAGTGGAAATATATGCCAGCAGGCTAAAAACATAACACTGCTCCTAAAACAGGAACACCAAGATGTTATTTAATTTGTAATTCAATTCAACAAATGTTAATATTAAGCTCATGCTATGTAGAAGACACTCTGCTAGGGATTGGGGATACAAAGACAAAAGTAAAACAGCATCTGCCCTTAAAGAACTTACATTCTCTTCATGGTTATATAAAAATTATTTCTTTAGCCTTTCCCTTCCCTCTGCTTCCCTTCCCTTCCTTTATTACTTAAATAACATGGACTTTTAAAAAAGATACCAGTAAAAAGATGGTAGAGGAATATATTATTATGGCACCAAAGCATGGATGACATTTGAATAGTAGTATTAAATCACAGTTTTTTACCTCTCTGTTTGTTGGTATGCATTATGTTGGGAAATGTTGCCCAACCTTTTAAAAAATGAGATTTGAATAATCTAGTAATCAGGGTAATATATTCTGTTATGACAGTAATCAAGTCATCCAGCCTTGGGCTAAGATCCGTTCTTTGAAAAAAAAAAGTAGCTGATTAATGTTGTTTCAGGTATTTACAGTAGAATGATACACCTTGGCTAGTTGAACTTTTTGGATGCTTAGAAAAGAGAACACTTGAAAAACCTGAAGTAGATCTTTCTAAAAATATACAGATTTTACCATGTTATTTTTCCCAGTAAGCACTATCTGGAAGTTAGAATTATTTGATTTAGATCCAGTTATGAAGCTTCCATAGTTTCTCCACCATTTGTTTGGTAAGTGAATAATCATGCAAGTCGGTGAGATAATTTAACTTTCATTCAGGGTCAGAGGTGAAGAGGTAAAAAGAGGAGAGGTGGGAGAAGAATCAATATTTGAAGGGCACATTGCAAGTGATAAGCACATCACCCTGAGGCAAATCATGTGATTGACTCAACTGAGTCACTTTGGGTCTCAGTTTCCTCATCTGTAAAATGAGAAGGTTGGATTAGATGATCCCTGAGCCAGCTCTAAATCTATGATCCAAGGTCCATTTCATGAGTCATCAATAATTGGAAAATCACTGCATTCTGTTCCACCCTTTCATACTTGGTTCATTTCTTAGGTGGGAGGATTCTGCTACTTGGAAGGGTTCGTTTCAGTACCAAGGACAGTAGCTGGCAGCCCCACAAAATGCAGTGACCACCCCTTTTAGTTAAGCCTCATATTATTTAAGACATCCATTTCAAAACGAATCCCTGTATCTATGGTCATGTACTCTATTGAATTTGAGGGACTTTGCTACTGTAAATCCCGTTAATGCAGGTGCCCTTGCACAAAGCCTTTTGTATTGACTTGGGTCAACTTAATCTGTGGGCTTGTGGATTCCCCCTCCCACTTTTGGTCTTTCAACAATGATATTTCTTTTTTTTCCCTCTGCTTTTTTTGCTTTTTAAAGATCATACAGAGTGTTTCATTTGGATTCTTTCTGTGAATGAGTTGGCATTTAAGTACAACTATTTCTTCCCTGCTTTTCTCAATTCTTAATTCAGTTCAATCAATTAAAATGCATTGAGTGCCTATTTTGTGAATGGCATCATACCATGAGATGTTGGAACTTCAGAAATCAATAAGAATTTATCATCTTGGGTGGGGGTATGAAGGAGTAATAAGATGCACAAAATAGAATGCAAAATAAACATGAATATTCTTGAGAAGGTCATAGTTCAAAAGATGGAGGGCTCACTTCATGGGATCACAGGGTCACAGATTTTGAATAGGAAGGCATCTTATTGGTTGTTGAGGCCAAACTGTCATTTTGTGGTTGAGAAACAGAAATAGGGCCAGAGAGATTCAATGATTTACCCAAGGTCACACAGCTAGTAAATGTTTGAAGCAGGTTTCAAACCCAGATCTTCTTGGCTCCAAATTCAGTATGCTATCTATTACATGAGGAAGCAGTCTTTAAGCTGGGCCTCCAGGATGAGCATGACTTCAGTATCATCCTCTAATAGTGAAGGCATATATATCCTCAACTTAATATCATATTCTGCAGAAATAATAAATAGTTATTAAATGCACAAATAAATTAATGTATTATTCGAAGCCAACTTGGATTTATAAACCATAGCTTAGAAACAGTTATTCACTTTTTGAAAGGACTTACTGCACTATGATTTTAAATGGCAAAATTTCCCTGGGGCAAGCAAATTTGGAATTGGTTTTCAAAAATCAGATTACCACCAATATTTTTAGGTAATCTTCTAGTGTGTAAAATGTGCTTGACCCATACAGGTGAAATGATGTCAGGAACTTGACAATATTAAATCTTTTTTTTTTTTTTTAGGTTCTAGCATATTGGCACTGACTGACTTGTAGTTGAGCCTTTATTAGCTAGGCAGAAATATGAAGATATGCTTGCTTCTATTATTACAGTGTATAGTCTTTGCAGTTTATAACTTTGTAAAGTTGGTAATCCTAAAGTATTGTTACTCTCATTTTACAGATGAGAAAGCTGGGGCATATACCAGGTTTGTCATAACTACCTGTGGAACCTTGGATAAATGATGTCACTTCTGTAGCCCTAGGTTTCTTCATTGGAAAAATGAGGAGGTTGGACTAGATAATCTCTAAGGTCCCTTCTAACTCTTAATTTGTGATTTTATGGCTTCCCCTCAGTTACATACCTAGTAGGTGGAGGAACAAAGACTCTTCTGACCCTAAATCCAACAGTCTTGTGAATATGTTTAAATACCTTATATTTAGATACTCTTTTAAATTTTCCCCACCTCAATTTATTACTACTACTACCACCACCACCACCTCCACTACCACCACTTCTCATCCTCCTCCTGCTTCTCCTCCTATCTGGGGAGTAAATCAACAGGGCAAGCCAACATTCGTTGTTTTTCTCTAATTGGAATCATTCTTCTTGGGGAAGGGTGTAAGTAGCTGCTTTCAAGGTATGTTTGTGTATATGTTTTTATATGTAGAGATAGTATAAACCCAGAAAGTCAATAGTAATGGTATATGCTATTACTAAGATTTCAGAAAGAATTATTGGGTGTTACAATGCTATTCAGAAGTTAACCTCCCAGATGGAAGAAGTTCCAGACCATTCAAGGTTCACCATCTGAAAGCAAGACAGCTTTACTGAATACACAGTAAGACATTTCAGGAAAGGAAAAGGTTTGAAAAATTGGTCTCTAGTTTCATGAACTGAAGAAGATCCTTTTAGATCTTCTGTTGCTCTTTAGTCATTTTCCAGCCATGTTTGACTTTTTGTGACCCTTTTGGGGATTTTCTTGGCAAAAATACTGGAGTGGTTTGCTGTTTCCTTCTCTAGCTCATTTTTACAGATGAGGAAACTGAGGCAAACAGAGTTTAGTGATTTCCTCAGGGTCATGCAGCTAATAAGTGTCTGAGGTTGGATTCGAACTCAGGAAATTGAGTCGTCCTGACTCTAGGCCTGGCAATCTATCACCTGTGCCACCTAGCCACCCTACTGATATACTGAATGTGCCAACTATATAGTTAGATGTGTGTAAAGCATTTCCACTCATATGAAATGTGTGGGCAGGGGCTTTGTGATCTATACAAACTAGAGGAAAGGTAATAATAATAATAAAAAAAGACATCTTGAGCATGTTGGATGGAGCGAGTGAGGTCACCTCTTCTTCCCCAGGTCCATTAGAAATGAGCACACAACCCAGCTGGAATGCAGAACAGTGTTGAAAGGCATTTTGCCAAAATGTTTTTAGACAGAATGGTAGAGATTAAAGCACTTCTAGCCCTGATTGGATTACCATAGCACCAGAAGCACTTTAATCTTGGCTGCTGCTACTGGGGCGGGGGGGGGGGGGGGGGGGTAGGGGGGTAAGCCGGTGATTGAGCCATGTGTGGAGAGCCCTTGCAGACGGAGCAGACGGACGACTACACTTAGCTGCTTAATCTTCCAGCCTTGTGGTTGGCATAGAGAAATATTTAACCACTGCAACAGAGATAAAGTAATAGATTCCTAAGTATTGGTCTGTTGATAACTTCTCCTTAATTTGAATTCTGTTGTATAAAACCTTTGTCAAAACAGGCTTTTAGCATACCCAGCTCACTGGAAGCAGATTGTGCATCAGTGGCTGGGTGTAATTCAGTGGATAAACAGGGGGTTAAAAAAAGGATAAACTTTGATCACACATAGACAGGCAAAGCAGAAAGGGAAGAGAGGAAATATATAAAGTGAGAAAGAACCCTTTAATAACCAGAAAGAGCAATTACAAAGACACTGGAGGGAGAAAAAGCATGGAGGAAACAAAAGAATCACAGGAAGAATGGAATCCACAGAATGGTGATTATCCAATTATATCATCTTCTGCAGTTTACTGTCAGACTGATTTTTATTTTGAAGGCCGTATCCCTGGAGGAATTTATCTTCTTGAGCCTTATAGAGCCAAGCCAATCATGATAACTTCATGACTAATCAAGTCCAGCATAAATATGAAAATTCACAGGATTCTCTTCCAATTTGAGGGTAAAAAAATCTAAAGGTAACCAGTGCTACCTTTAACTGCTCCATCCCAAGAGAAGAGCCAGAAGAGTTTTCAAGAGGAATTTCAAGGTGGAGGGACAGGAAAGTGGGCTGATGGGTAAGGACTAGGCATATATATAGGAAAGGAGCAGTGGAGGGCTTTGAAGGTAAACTTTAAACTGAGGAGGAGGGGACCCAAGGCAGTGTCTCAAGAAGGTGTGAGATGTGCTAAGAGATATGGCAGAAATGGACACAATTAGCTTTGGCCCTTTAGATGGATTGGAGAAGCAAGGAAGTAGTAGACTAGGTGTTAGAGGAGCGATATTTGAACCCAGATTTCCTGTCTCCTAAGCTTAGCATTCTCTCCAACTAGAGACTGTTCAGAAAGGAGTAGGAGTATAAGCAATTGGCAAGGACTTGAGGGCTCAGTTATTTTGAGTATGAATATTGGTGACTTTAAATGAGTGAATGGCCTGTGCATGTTAAAATGTGCACGCACAAATAAATGGAAAAAGTTATTGGGAGAATGCCAAGGTGGAATTTCATAGCTATTATTATTGTGGCCTCTAGCTAAGCTAGCAAACAGATAAAGATAGTCTGTAGATCCAAACAGGTGGGGAATGACATTTTAAAGATTTTTGTCAGGTAGGCAATTTAAAAATAAACTTGATTTCAATATGGACTATTATTTGCTAGGATTTGAGTGATATGCCCATGCAAATAAAAATACCCAACTTTGAATAGTTTAAGAAATATAGATTGTCGCTGGAGAAGACCCATCTATAGAAATCTGCATATGTTAACGTGACAGCAGCCCTTAACTAAGCTATTGAAAACATTCCACTGTTCTGCCCTCCAGAATTAACATCCTAACCTATGTCAGTGACTCACCATTATCCTAATATCTGTTTTTGGATTCTGTCCAGTCCCATTAGCTATCCCCATGTTGATTGCTCTGTTACTCGTGAATGTTAATTGCTTCCAAACCTCACGGGAAGTTCAAATGCTTGGGGGGGAAAATTCTGACTGGTAAAGCTGTTGCTTTTATTAACATGCAGGTAAACAAGAAATCTGTTTAGAAATTTGACTAAAGTGTTTGTGACCAGCCAGAGAAGAAATAAATGGCTGATCTTGCATCTTTCTTTGAGTATCTGTCACATGTTAGTAATGAGAAAGTAGGAATAGAGGCGTTGAAATATTCACGATGATCTGATCTAAGTCACTATGCCTAAGAAGGAGGAGTTTGAGGCTGTTATCTTGCGTATTTTTGTCTGCTTGACATGAAATAGTGACTTGGCTACCTGTAAAATGACTTCTGTATACAAAGGACTGTTAATAAAAATGACATCAAAATACGAGTATCATTTGACAGATCGATAAGCTAACTATTCCTGAAATATTAGAACTGGATGAGTTCTGATGATGTCATCCAGTTTATTCTACTCATTTTTGACCAGTGAGGAAATTAGCCCTATGGAGGGCATGATTTGTCTGAGGTCACACAGGAAATTAATAGGAGACTTGGAACTGGAGCCCAGATCCCCTCAGTCCTAGGCCAGTGCCACTGTAACAGAGGAAGGAATGATAAAATCAGAGATTTAGAGCTAAAAGGGATATTTGAGGTCATCAAATCAAATTGACTCATTTTGCAGATGAGGAAACTGAGGCCCAGTTAAATGATTTGCCGTACGGTCACACAACCAAGTATCTGAGACAGGATTTGAACTCAAATCTTTTAGCCTTCAAGCCCAACATTTCTTAGTGCTCTCTCAACTCCCAACAAGATCTTATTGTGTTTATTTTTTTAAAAAAAATGACTGTAAACTTTTTTTGGGGAGGAATCATGAATACATATCCTGTCTCATATATATACTTTTTGTAATAATAATGACACCACATGTTTATGCTTTAAGTTTCATAAACTTGGTGGTGTAGGAGATAGATCCCTGGACTTGGTGTCTGGATTATCTGAGTTCAAATTCTGCCTTATATACTTACTAGCTGTGTGACCCTGGACAAGTCCTTTAACTTTTATTTGCCTCAGTTTCCTTATTTATAAAATAGGAATAATACTAGTACTTACATGTCACGGTTGATGTGATGATCAAATTAGATAATAATAGTGAATTGCTTTGCGAACTTTCAAGCACTATATAAATATTAGTTGTTGTTATCTTCACAACTCTGTGGCATAGGTAATGAAAGTTTAGTCTTACAGATCTTACAAACGGAAAAACTTTGTCTCAGAAAGAAGTGATGTGTACACAGTTACACAGCCAATAATAGTAGAGTTGGGACTCTCCCCCATATGCCCACTGCTCTCACACTATTCTTTTACTCCTTGGGAAATAGCTTTATTTTTCCTGGTTGGGCTTTCCCCTTGACTGACCTGGTCTGTACACCAATTTTTAAGGCCTTATTTTCTCTGTGGTGAGACTAGGTGCTAATGAATGAATCTAATAAAGCAATCAGTGCTATTAAGTGACCTACTTCATACCTGACTCTTCTCTCCCCCTTAATCCAATTAGAACACATATGCACTGTCCACCACTACCACCCTTTATCCCCAAACCCTAATGAACAATTCTGTTAGTTCTAATTTTAGGAACCCTTGGAGACCGTGGGAAAGTGATTTGGGGGGGCAGTCAGTCAACCAATAAGTCTTTATCAAGCACCTGCTATTTGCCCAGCCATTATGCTTGGTGCTGGGGATACTAGTACAAAGAATGAAGCAATCCTTACTTACAATGGTTTCACATTCAAATAGGGGAGAGAATAAATGCACGTAAATAAATCAATAGACATACACATTCAAACAGTATTAGGGCAAGGTGACCAATCTCTCAGTCCCCTTCAGTTCCTGACTATGGAAAGGACTAGCTTCTGCCCTAGTTTTGGAGAAGTCGAAGAAGTAGCCACCTGCCTGGAGTGGGAACGCCCAGATCAACGAGGCTAGCCTGACACCAAACATCATTCCAGGGCCAGGTTCAGATCAGCTTTTGTAACAAAATTACTAGACCGGTGACCAGTAGTGTTAGGGCAGCTAGGTGGAGCAGTGGATATAGTGGTGTGCTTGAAGTCAGGAACACCTGAGTTCAAACCTGGCCTCAGATACTTATTAGCTGTGGGACCATGGGCGAATCACTTAATCCCATTTGCCTCAGTTTCAACATCTGTAAAGTGAGCTGGACAAGGAAATGACAAACCATTCCAGTATCTTTGCCAAGAATGCCCCAAATGGGATCACAAAGAGTCAGACACCACTGAACAAGAATAACAAAATCAGTATAATGCTTTATTCTTCTTTGTAGCCCTTGTATGCAATAGCTTGAACTTCAGAGAAAGAGTCACTAAACATTTTTTTGAGTGGGCGAATGAGTGAATGAAGTTCCTTTCTGGGGGAATGAGAAAGGGAGATGCATTGTGATGAAAGATGTGTATGTGGTACCCTGTCTTTATGAATGGATTCTGGTGAATTATTTGAGATAGAGTACCTTTAAAGCACTCTGACTTCCTTGAATTAAAAAAAAGTGAATTCAAACCCTCAAAATGTATTGATTATTATCATTATATGCCGAAATGTGTAATCAAAGTATATGCTAAATGATAAGTAATAATAATTTCAGGCCAAATATCATGGGAAGTGTTACATTCTGCCTATTAAATTTTCATTCAAGTTTTCAATTGAGTATAGAAAGTTCTTTCCAAATTTTTTTCTCATATTTGATTAGTTGTCACTTTTCTTTTTATGATCTTATTATTGCGGGTTTTTTTCCCCTTAATGCCACAACAATTTTCCCTTGACCTCCCTGATTGATGCTTTGTGAATTCCAACCATTACAGTTATTCCTTGGAGATGGGGACATGTGCATTCTAATTGGATCAAGGTATTATCTAGGGGAGAGGCAAGGTTTGAACTAGGTCACATTGTATCACTGACTAGTTTATTAGTATCATTCATTTGTAGCCGTTCCCACCAAACTAGAATGACAGATACCAGGTTGCGCACCAGGATAGTCCTGAGGAGGTCCTGAATAGGAAAAATGTACCTGATTCTTAAAGATTCGGTAAATACTACTTAAGTAAAATCAATGGACACAGCAACAACGTCTGATAGCATGTGCCCTGTTCCATATCAATAATTCCCTACCCCTTTATGGAGGGGAACAGGATGGGTTTTGTTGATTACTAAGGTTCTTTGCCTCTGGGAAACATCTGGATCATATTTTCCTGATGATCACGTACAGTGAAAGGGTGAAATGATCACTGGGAACAATTTGCCCTCTTTGAATTTATTTTCTAAATGATTTTAGATAAATCAGATCACGAAGGAAGGATGGGGATGCCTGGCTGGTATTGTGTGTGGGAAAACCCAGATGGCAGTAGTTGTTCTCCCGTTGATGAGTTTATTCTTTGATCCTATACCGTTATTGTATTTCCCCATTTTCCCTCAGTATCCCCATCTGCAAAATGGGGGTAACACAACTTACCATCTGCTTTTCAGGTGTGTTGCGAAAATCAATGAACTAATATTGATAAAATTGGAGCCCCATGGATGAAAGGTACTTTGTAAGTATAAAGAATTATTGTCATAATATATTTTATTTCACCAAAGTACAAATGCTAAATGTCTGATCATAATTTGTTAGGAAATCTGCAACACCCAGTTTCATATTCAAATACTGGTAATCTAACTTTCTTTTAGGAATTTATTATTTCTGAATTCTATTATGTTTATGAATCTGTTGGTGTAGAAAAAGCCAAAAAAGAGTCAGATATTGTGTATAAGACTATTTGGAAAGCTGGATCGGTATTTGTTTATATGGGTATGTAGAGCTGAATTTTGAATGTAAATTGAAATTAATTTTGTGGTGCTTTGGTTTTTTTTGTCTCTTCTCTTTCCTTCTGCTTTTTTGTTGAAAATCTTTCACTCTGTGATTGGGCCCCTAAGGGTATATCTCAGTGTGCTCAAAAATTGGTTTGTGGAAGACCAGACTAGTTTGGTTGGAGTGGACATTATTTTTTCCAGACCGCCCTGGCAAGATTGGCATTTATGGTCTTAGGGAAGGGGCATTGCTGAACAGAATGATTCACATGTGTAGAATACCTCATCTTTGGCCAACCAGACAAGTGATAGCCAAGGTGCCTGAGAATTGTTGCCTGCCAGTGTTTGTCATTGTGCTGTATGTAATTAGACCAAAGATAATCTGAAACTATTCCTCTGTTAAAACAGTTCTTCTGACCATTGTTCTCCTTTCTGAATTGCATATTTTTTCCTCTAAATTCACTAGTTTACTAGGTGGTTGTTGTTGTTGTTATTGTTGTTGTTGTGTGGCTGTCTATCCATAGGTATTCACAACCTGAGAGTGGTTGATTACAAACATGACCCTGGACCTAAGGGATCTTAAATTATCTTAGCTGGGAGTCCCTTGGAGACCTTTAGAGTGGCAGAATTTTCAGACAAAAACATTACTACGACCAGGTACATTAAGCCATAGAACAACTTTAAAGTACATTTAGTTTAACTTCCTAGCCCACAGGAATGTCTTCTATGTCTTCCCTAATGGATCATGATCTAACTTTGGCATGAATCTCCAGATCAATGGAGCACTCACTACTTCACAAAGGCAACCACTGTTAAGCATCCTTGGGAAATTCTGCATGTGATGCCGACTACATCTACTGGTACTTTCTAACCATTGGTCCAAGTTCTGGATTAACATGGAACAATTCTTTTGCTTTTTCAACTTTTGCAATTCTTTTAGTCTTCACTTTCCTCATTAAATATCCCTGAATCCTTTAACTATTCCATATCTTATGTGATTTTTCTCTCCTTTTCTGGGTCTGGTTGCTCACCTCTGAATTGTATTGACTTTTGTCAGTATTCCTACTGAAATGTGATTGTCAGAATTTCCAGTCACCATTCCATATGCTGTGGGCAAGGAAATTTCTTACCAGATTTAGAAATTATGATACCTGAAAAAAAGCCTTTTCATGAATCAGTTGAGTGAGATGCCTTCCAATATCTCTTTTAGCTCTTAGGTTTGGAGATTCTGAGTTTCAGCTTTAAAATGGCTATGCTTTTATAATTCCCTATTGTTCTGTCATAGACAGGAAGAAGTATTAAAAAGTTAAAGGAGACAGTTGGCCTCATGTAGCCCACTGCAGCCGTAGCCTACTAATTCTGTAGAAGTGAATTAAAGTTGTTTACTGATGTTCTAAAGTAACTGTCAGACTGAAACAGGTTTACACTAAGTGAGCCAACTCACCTCCTTTAGAGTGGCTGTTTATTTTAAGCTGAGTGCATAAATAATAGAGTGAGATATGAAGAATGAGTTCAAGCAGTAGAACATGAGGCTGCCTGTTTACTAAATGTTGGGCAGAAGAGAACTAGGGCAGCTCAGAACCTTTGTTTTTTTCCTTTCTGTGAATGCGAAGTGAGAAATTAGCTTCCATTTTGTAGTTAACAGAATTAATGATTCCACCTTGTTCATCTGCCCCCTGTCTGTCCATGTCTGATGAAGATAAAGCCCTTTGTTATACAAACTAACTCCTATAGCCCAATCTCTCCAGTGTTTACTTCACATGGTGAAATCTTAGAGAATGATTGCTGAGGATCACTGTGTCAGTCTCTTCTGGGAGATGTTGTTCTTGATATAAAGATAAGTATTGTGGAAAGATCACTGGACTAGGAATCAGGAGACTTGGTTTTAGACCCAGCTCCATCAGTAGCTGGCCCTGGAATCTTAGATGAAAGATGAATGAGCCACAATTTTCCCATCTGTAAAATGGGAATAATTTTTACCTGATCAAGATTCTCTGAAGATCAAATGAGATAATAGATGCAAAAGGGCTTTACACCTTAATTAAATATTGTTGAATATATAAGAAAAGAGCCTGGGCTTCCATATCCAGATTGAACTCATCTTGAGCTATTTGGATGAATGAGGTCATAATGTAATTGTCTCTGGATATCTTTTAATGACAGAGATGCTCTAGTCATGAATAAATCAAGTATCTTTCCTAACTATCCAGATCACCCATTAGCTGGGATAATGTAGGAATTTTTCCCCTGCTAGTAAAAAATAGGAAGTAAAATTCCTGTTGATTGGAAGTATAGCAGCTTGTATGAATTAATGAGCACTTATTTAATTGAATTCAATTTGACAAGCATTTATTAAATAACTTCTAGGTGCCAGGCTCTGTGCTAGCACCTGACACTGAAGATTCAAGGACAAAAATGAAATAGTCCCTGCCCATGAGAAGCTTACCTCCCACTAAGAGTGTGTGTGCAGCATGAACACACAAAATCAACACAAAATCAACACAAAATTAATAAAAATTATTTCTACAAGGGTCATTAACAACTGCAGGGAACAATAAAAGATCTCTTGCTGGAGGTAGGAGATGGGATATTATGTACACAGAGTATTGAGTAGGGCAGTTTGGCTGAAATGTGGAGCGCATGCCTGGGAGGGATGGGAAATCCGAAAGATATGTGGGCACAAGATTATGAAGTGCTTTAAATGACAAACACTAGGAGGAGTTTGTGTTTTATCCTAGAGAGATTAGGGAGACATTGAAATTTCTTGAGAAGGGACCCAAGATATGGCTAGATCTGTGCTGTAGGGATATTATGGTGGCAGTTGTGTGGGAGATGGATTGGGGAGGAGAGAGGTAGATGCCAAAGAAGCCAGTTTGCTATAGGTTAGGTGAGAAATGATAAGGTGGTGGTGAAATCACAGAAAAAAAGAGGACAGACATGAGTGATGTTGTAGAGTAGAAATTGATGTATGAACTACAGGGTGGTAATAGTATTGATTGCCAAAAGGAATCTTCATGATAATTCAGTCATTTTACCAACGAGGAAGCTGAGGACTAGAGAGCTGAACTTACCTACCTCTAAGGTTACACAGTTACTAGATAGCAGAATAAGGATTTGTACTCAGGCCTTTTACCCCCAAATCCGTTATATTCCTTATTGGACACATTTTTAGAAATGAGAAATTTGGTGCAATTGTTGTCCCTGAGAGCTTGATATGAAAGGATGTGATAACCTATTTTGGAGGAAAAGTTACTAGAGAAATGGTGCAGGATGTTTACTTTTACATGATCATTTTTTTGTATTATTTGCCAAGGTACCTGACTGATGTGAGTAGAAGTACATGGTGCTATGACAACATATGTATTTTAGATGCAGTAGTTCAGATTTTAAAGCATAATACACAAGGCCTTTGGGATAGAGCCTAACTGAATAAATGCACAAAAATGTATCTTTTTGTACTATTGGCAGGATGCACATTTTTTTATGTTTTTATGCTCAGTGTTTTTTTTTTGAACATTTCCAAAGATTGGGAAAAAATTAGAAACAAAAAACAAAGTCAACAAAAACTAAAGAAGATCAAGATTAGGCAGAAATCTTCCATAGAATATTACCTGTTTGTACTGGGGTCATGTATTCCTAGGGTAGAGTGGCAAGACAAGAAGACTTGATTGGCTTTGTATTTCTGAAAGAAGCCGGCCAAAAATAGGATCATTTCCATAATCCCGGAAAAATGGATGGGACCGTGAGAAGTAATCAGCTGTTGGAAAGAAGAAATTCTCTACTTCCAATTTGAACATGCATCTCCATTATTGCTTCTGTGCCTAAGCACTTGTTAATACAATAAGATAATTACATTATTAAATACACTATGGAATTTTTATAATCGGAAACTTTGTTTTCTTATCACAGCGTGTAAGCGGCTGGTGTTGAAACTTGCCCTCAGTATTTTAAGTGAGAGGCTCTCATTCTTTCCCGTCACGTACAAATGCCGCATTCAGTTGCTGGGCTTGTGGCAGGGAGATGCTTTCCTTTTCAGGTTATTTTTAGTTGGGTATATTTAGACAAGGTGAAATTAAGTAGGAAGCCCCCAAAGTGTGACTTGGCTCTGCTTTGGAATACAGTATCATTCCATTAAAAGCCTTTCTTGATGCTCTTTGGATGCTTCTGTTGAACAGCTAAACTGAAGCAGGAGATCAGTGGTCATTTGAACCAGAGGCTCAAGTACCTTCAGAATGAATTGGAATCATAATTTCTACAGGGAGACCTATGCCCATTCTTGTGAGGGAAAACTACTGCCTGAAGAAAGGCTTAATGGTTTGTGGCCCTACTGTCCATTCACAGAGAAACAGGCTGCCCCTCTCCAGCCCCAAGCCTGCTGATTATTTTAACAAAATCACCACTACTTTGAAGAATAGTGACTCAGATATTTCTTAGTTGTGTAACTGGATGAGTCAGTACCCTGAGCCTGTTTCTTTACTTGTAAAATGGGGAGAATGTCTAGAATGTCTATATCATCTAGTTGTCATGAGAACAATGCTTTCTAAATCTTAAAGTGCATTATAAATGTGAACTATTTTTGCTCCATGGAGAGAATTCCAACTGAGAACACCTCTCCATGGATCCGGTAACTTCATCCAAAGACTCTGAGGTACAAACTGTGCATGCCTTCATTTCCCTTTCCCCATGAAGGACTCACAATACTTTTCATATCTGGAAAGTGAACGTGGTAGGCTCTTACTCCCTGAAAATACTGTTTGGCTTAACCAAAACTCGACAAGTCTTGGATTATTATTCTCATTTTCAGAAATTACCCATGAGTATAGGTTCTTAAGCTTTTTTTTTTTTTAAAGCATTTTATATCCCTTTGACAGTCTAGTAATGTCTAATATTGCTGTGGGTTGTTGCCTAGATTCATAAGTGAAAGAAAGTGTAAATTTTGGTCAGCAGTTAGTAAAAAATCACAATGTAACTCTTTTCCACCCAAGTTCTTAAATCTCCTGAAATCTGTCAGTGAAGCCAGGTTAAGAATCCTGTTCTTAATGTAATGTTCCCTTGAAGATGATTTAAGGTTTATCTCTTTGGAAATAGTGGCAGCTTCTGGCTTAAGGTTTCCTATTTGTGGGGTCATAACAGTTTGGCAAAGACATCTTTGATCTTTTTGACCATGCTAGTCTTGTATATATGTACATAAGGAAGGAAACAAGCATTTATTAAATACCTGCTGTGTACCAGGCAGGATGCTAAGCACTTTATAAATATTCTCTCATTTAATAAGGGTAAGAGAATGCCTCTTTTTATTGTAATATTTGCCCTCACCCCTTCTCATGTAAAGCCCTCTTTTCACTCTACCAATTTCACTTTAGAGACCTTGGTTTTTTCCTCCAGTGACACAGACCACAGCCTTTCAGTGCCTATGCCAAAGTCCATTTTCTGGTGGCCAATTTTGTCCCAGTGATTCTCTTCTCACTCAACCATGTTGGATTTTGAACAACAAATTCTAAGTCGATTCCCGGACCTTTACTCAAAGCCTGTGTGTCTTGGGAAGGCCCTCCCCATGCCTGGCCTCTATAAATGTCAGTTTCTTATCATAAGTCATATATAGTAAGAGGATTTTATTGGGTTAAAAAAATTACTTAAAGAATTTTGAAGCTGTAAGTGATTAGTTTTTGAGGAAAACAACAAAGATCCCAGAGGAGCATCTTTTTTTTTGTTCATTTACAATTTGTTTCCAAGCTTTAAAAAACTGTGTTTTCAATATTTTTTAGTATATTAGTATATTTAGTTGATTAATTTGAATTTATTTAGGAGACAGCTGCTGGTACAAACCCTTAAGTTCTTAAAGCTTCAAAAAAAAAATCCCCAGATGCTGTATCTAAAGTCTTTTTTTCTTAGAAGAGATTTTTAAATGACAAAATTCCCTTGGAAATTCATTTCTAAGACGCTTTTTGTGCCTGGAAGTAGTCTAGTAGTTTGGGCAGTCTATCTACAAATGTTGGTTAAGTGCAAATTCTAGCCAGGCATCGTACTAGTTAGGTGCCAGGGATACAAAACAAAAGATAAAACAATCCTTGATCTCAAGTGGCTTACATTCTGTTAGGGTAAACCACATGATCATATGTAAATATACACAGAATAAATATGCTGAGAAAAATACAATATAGTTAAATGCAGTGTAGCTAGGGAGAGAGGCCACTAGTGTTTGGGGTGCCCAGGAAAGGCTTTGTGTAAGTGGTGCTTGAGGCAACATGGCTTAGACCAGAAAAGAGCACTGGATCTGGAAACAGCGTTTGGGTGATTAGATTTGTTAATTAGTATTTCTGTTACCTCAGAAGGGTTACTTAACCTCCCTGGGCATCAGTTTCCTAATCTGTCAAAAATGAGTGTATTGGATTGGATGATCTTTGAGGCCCCTTCCAAATAATAAAAAAAATCTATTACTTTTATAAGTAAAGGTAAAATGGGAACATGAGAATTCTGCAGAATTAAGAATCATATTATTTTTGTGACTGCTCTTATTGTAAGTAATTGACAATAGTTGGGGCTATTTAGTGAAAGGGTGATACGTTCTTTAGACATGCACAGGCTGGGAAGGCTCTCATTGTGTTATAACACTGGGAAGGAATTGAAGTTTATATTATTGATGTTCATTCATCCAGAAAGTATTTGACTATATTTAGTTTATTCTGTTTTGAAAGGGCAAGGAAATTTGTTAATATCTTTATCCAAAATGGTTAAAATAAAAACAATATAAGGGGTAAAACATTAAGCCATCCTTCAGCTATTTGGAGAACTGCTAAAAGAACTGCTTACAGTTTCCAGATAGCCAAGGTTTTGCTTTTTTTGCTATGTGGTTATTTTAAGTTACTTCAAATTTTGAATGATATTTTGTAGAAATTATCTTTCAAGTACAACAGTGATAAAAGGCAAAAACAAAACTGTTAAAATGATATCCTTGCTCTTTGTAGCAAAATAAGACTGGCTGATGGTCCATCCTCTAAGGCAACACTTGGTAAAGTACAGTTTTAGTTGTTCAGTTATTTCAATTGTATCTGACTCTTCATGACATCATTTGGAGTTTTTGTTTGTTTGTTTGTTTGTTTTTTGGCAAAGATACCGGGGTAGTTTGCCATTTCCTTCTCCAGTTCATTTTACAGATGAGGAACTGAGACAAACAGGATTAAGTGACTTGGCCAGGGTCACATAGCTAGTATGTGTCTGAGGCCAGATTTGAACTCAGGAAGATGAGTCTTCCTGACTGCAGGCCCAGTCATCTATCCATTGTGCCACCTAGTTACCCCAACAGTTCTAGTACAACATGAATAAACACAATTTGAAGAGTTCCTAGGGAGTTATTTTGACATCGTTGTTGGGTGAAGGAATTCAATTCAATTTTACAAGCATTTATTAAGTTTCTACTGTATTCAGGTTTACTGTGTTAGACTAGGATTACACACTTGAAAAACAGTCCCATCCTCAAGTAGCTGACATTCTACTGGATGAATGAAGAGCAGCCAGATTTGACTCACATAGGTGATTTATAATACAGACTTCCATGAAAAAAATCAGTGTTATAACTTACAATTGTATATGCTGAGATGTAGATATAGAAATAACAACAACAAAAGTCATAACAATCTAATAGGAGAAAGAGGGTAGGGCATGATTAGTTCTCATAAAGAAATAGGAGAGTTGGGGGTTACTGATGTACATTTTTATGGTCCATTAGGGTTTGTAAAGGAAATCTTTCACAGTTACCTATGAGGAAGGGCATCACAAGTCTTGTTATCCCCTTTTTGCAGAAGAGGAAAGTGAGGGTCAGAGATGTAAAAGAGAGTGACTTCTACAGGGTTTGAAAGCCAGTGTCCAAGCTAGGACACTTCATATGACCCCAAACTGGTTCTCTCCGAAGTGGTGAAGTCTACTGTGTCACCTCGTGGTACCAATACCTGTACAGACCTCAGCTGTGTCCTGCACTGCAGGAAGTGTCAGAAAAAAACAGGGTTCAGGAAATAAGGTAGGTATCCTGTGCCTGCTCTTCCAGCCTTTTGGAATGCACCCAGGACTAACAGTCCCCTTTATCTCTCCCTAGTGAGGTTCCCCACAAAAGAGAACAATTATTTGGCATCTCATGCAGGACATTTGTATTTGCAGACCCAGGGCTTTTCAGATGGAGATTCCTGAGTTCAAAGGCTTCATTTTATAGATACAGAAAATGAGTCTTACAAAAGCAAAGTAATCTACCTGAAGGTGGTCCCTTGTTTTATTCTTTCTCTCCCATCTATTCTTTTGCAAGGATCACTTTGTCCTTTGTGATCCTGGACTTTGCCGAGCTATTAGAATATCCACATTGCTGCAGGCCCCAAGGGACCTCAGAACCCAGTGCGATCTTTTGTTTTTCAGTGCATGTCAGTTACCCTTCTTGTGTCTCAACTTACCCATCTGTAAAATGGGGATTTGAACAAAATAGTCCACTATCCATCATGCCCCATTTGAGGGCTTGAAGTCTCATCAGGATCCAATTCTGAGAAGCCCACTCTGCTTCTTTTTGCCTTTGTCTTTCAATATCAAGACTGTGATGTGGAGATGCCTGGCTGCATCCTTTCCTTACCTTTTCTTCTGTCTATTTTTAAAAGAGAAATTAAAAAAAATAGGAAACTGCACCAAAGTAACATGTTCCAGGAAGAGGCAAATAAAGGGTTAATCAGAAGGCTGGACTAGTTTGGTATGGGGAGGGTGGAGTGTGAAAGCTCTCCCATATTCCTGCAGGGCCATTGCTATGAAAGGCAGCCTGGCACTGAGTGTCTGCAGAGTAGCCAAGCTGTGACCTGAGCTGCTCTGCAAGGTTTTGTATTTTTTTTTCTTTTTGCTGTACGAGGACAGCTTTCAAAGAGGCCATGCCCCAGGAATGCAAATTTTTTGATGTAAGTCAATAGGAAAATAAGTTTTAATATTGTATATGGAATTTGAATTTACAGCTAACTTTTCAAGAATCTTATTATTCTGTATATCGAGGGATACCTTACCCTGCTGCCTGTCTGTCTCCTGTGGATATGGTGAAGATAATAAAAAAGAACAGATAATTCCAGGAAATAAATTATATTTGTTTTTTTAATGCTGTAGCAACAGCAGCAGATTTACCTTCTAATTTTATTTGTCTTAGCCTAAAATTAAAATGAGTTTATATGCTCTGAGCACAGATCAACAAAGGGTGGAAAGACGTGGTCCAGATATTCCCTGAAAGCCGAGGAAAAGCCAGGCACATGTGAAAAATGGAAAATAGGTTGTAGGTGAAAGTGATGGAGGCAACACTGTGCTCAGTTAGCAACTCATTACTCCCTAGCTGTGGTCTCTTCCTATTGCAACAGAAGTCCTTCCCCAGGAGATGTCTTTTATTTCTTCCTCTCTTCCTTTTCTTCTCATCTGCCTCTCCTCAAAACTCCTGGAAGTGCCTCTTGCTGGTCTGGTGTTTTGTTTTTTGTTTTGTTGTTTTTGTTGTTTTAATTAAACTTGGACTTCTTTACTCACAAATCCCGAGAGGCTCAGCATTCCACTCACAACTCAAAGAGAACTATCTGTTCCCCTGCCTTAAAAAAAAAAGGGAAGGAGTGTCACCTTTTAATGGAATCAATCCATTGATGAAATTCAATTGTCATAGCTAAATGTTATGCTGGCAAGTAAAAAGAGCTGTTTTTATTTCTCTCTGGGGGCTCTTCTGTGACAGTCCAGGGATTAAAACTAAAATTTTAAAACTCTGATTTGGAGATGAGCATTTTTGTCCTAGGGACTAGAAAATTGGAATTGCTAAGCATTCTGTGTTTAGATTTTTCTTAGTGGTGAATAATTTTATGATTTCAGTGGTGGGGGTAGAGAGAAAGAGAGAGAGAGAGAGAGAGAGAGAGAGAGAGAGAGAGAGAGAGAGAGAGAGAGAGAGAGAGAGAGAGAGAGAGAGAAACTTTACAGCTGTTTCTCTCCTCTGTATGTTCATAGTGGTTATTTATATCTGGGAGGTTTCCATTGGAATTTAGTTCAGGATATAGACTTGGCAACCTGGCTTCCGCACTCTGTTGTGACATTTGACAAGCTGAAGGCAAAGCAGGATGGATTTCTAATATATAGATGGATGGATTTGGGGGAGAATGTGTTTTGGATTGCACTGTATTACGAAATGGATTTATTGATCTACCTCCAAATGCAGCTGTTTGCCTGTCAATACGAGATCTGTATCAAGGGTGTTTGATAAATGTGTGCATCTGACCCTTTCCTTTATTTGTTTTATAAACTCTGCTTGGGAGTAACAGTCAAATCCTCCAGGTGGTGCGTTTCTAATGGCTTACTGCTCTTGTCTTCTGGTTTGGAATGCTTGACCTTAGGGCTGATGCTTTGTAATCCTACACATGCTGTATCCATCTAGAGGTATACTGCTGTGCCTGATTTTCTCAATAGAATCACACATTTTCCTGCTTCTTTGCATTTCAATATCAGTTTCATCCATTAACCTTGAAACATTGTACCAATACGCACCAGTTATTGCAAAAACCCCATGAAGTAGGTAGTATCTCCATTTTCCAGATGAAGAAATTAAGAGACAGAAAGGTTAAATGAGCAGCCCTGGGCCACACAGTAAATCTGCAACAGACTTGGCATTAGCATTCAGAGTTCCTGCTTGTATGTTATGGCTATACCACTTTATTTCTCCAAAACAGCAATTTCAAAAGAATAGGATATACAGATGTGACACCCAACAGTTTAAAGTAAGGAGTGAGTTAGGCAGAAAGGGATAGTCAGAGTTCTCTTAGGATCAGAGATTTTCAGCTGGGGAGGAAATATGAAGCCAGGTTTTGTTTTGTTTTTTCAGTGACTTGTCCAAGGTCATGTAAGTAGTAAGTAATAGAAACGATGTCTAAAGACCCTCTGATTCTAGTTCCAGGGCTTCTGCTATTCACTCTATCATTCTGCTCTATGACAATGGATAGAAAACAAATTCACTGACCACTTTAACAGTCAATTCATTCAATTCATCTTTGCCATCTGAAAAAGCCATAGTGAGAGGCCACAGTGAACAGTTGAGCAGGGAATATGTTTACTCTTGGAATGCTTTTGAGGAAGAGGTCTTTCATTTATAGAGAGAAAAAAAAATACTTGATTCATACATTCAGACAGTGAGAAGCCTAAAGTGAGACCAATAATATCTATAAATCACTACATTTGAACATTCAGTCATTTTTCTGAATGTACATTGAGAGTCAGTTAGGTATAGTGAAGGGAGGTGTAGCCTTAGAAACCAGAAAATCCTGCTTCAGACATGTCCTAGCTGTATGATCTAGGGAAAGTCATTTTCTTCTTAATGCCTCCAAGTCAATTTTCTAATACTGTAAGCTCAATGGTTTTGTGGATCAATAAGTTCATTTCATATTACAGTGATCATTAAATCCATTTCATAATTCAGTGCAATCCAAAACACATTCTCTCCCAAATCCATCCATCTAATAGGTTGCTCCTCTGCATCAAGGAAAGGGGTTTCTTGGGAATTTTCTACGTAAATGAAATCATAGTTCTAGACCCTTCCCCCCTGCCCCAGCCAAATGTGTATACTGTTTTAAAAGTATTTAGGAAATTTTTTGGTCCACATTAAGAAATTATTAAGTGATGAGGTCTATAGTGCTAAAGAAAAATCTAAAAAGAATAAATATGAGTGGTGAATAAATATGGTTTGTAAGTGAATATTTGAGAGAGAGTATACTTTGTGGGGAGTTATCAGCAAACAAACCATAGACTAATAATAAAACAGTAAATTAGCAACAATTTAAATATAGTTGATTTTAAAGGATCTTGAATTAGGGGTATATGATTACATGTAATACTTGAAGGAAAGAATAGATATTTTCCCCCCCAGGCTTCCCCGCCCCGTTCAATCTTGTGGTCTTGGGTTGTCCAGCAGCTGTTTTCTGGCCATCAAAGTCAAGCCCAGATCTGTCCAAAATCTGCATCAAGGGACTGGCTTGCATCAGTCAGCAGGTTGTCAAGATGTGTGTGGCCCTCATAATAATAAATTGTTAGATTAGAATTAGGATTTGCCAATATGCCTTATGTTAACCTTTACATAGTAAAGAATAAGCTTTGCATAATTTGAAATCCAACCCAGTTGCATACTTTTCATGCAACAGCTGAATCAAGGAGATGATAGAAACTTCAAAGATGGTTGCTCCAGAGACTGCCACTGGTTATGAACTCAGTGTGCTGTGTGCAAAATGTCACATTCCAAGAGGCCTCGGAATTATCAGTCTCAGTGTCACATCTCACTACAGTCTCTTGTCACATGGTGTAAGTCCTGTTTATCTGACCAGACTTAAAAGAAGATCCAGTGCTTTATTTATGAGCCCTGTGCTACTCAGTCCTGTGATGTAAGTAACCTTGGGGGTACAGAGCATCTGATCACTTCAGCTCCCATTAACTACCTGTTTCTAAATGGGGAAAACCATTTACCCAGCACATTATGTTATTCATGAAGACACAAAAGCCGCCTGTTATACAGTCATCGGGGCTGCTTTCCATGTAATGTGATCCAGCTGTTGAACTCTGCAGATTGTTTCTAATGTTAGTCTCTTTCTTTCTTTCTTTCTTTCTTTCTTTCTTTCTTTCTTTCTTTCTTTCTTTCTTTCTTTCTTTCTTTCTTTCTTTCTTTCTTTCTTTCTTTCTTTTTTCTTCTTTCTTTCTTTCTTTCTTTCTTTCTTTCTTCTTTCTTTCTCTTTCTTTCTTTCTCTTCTCTCTTTCTTTCTTTCTTTCTTTCTCTCTTTCTTTCCTTCCTTCTTTCTTTCTTTCTACTTCTTTCTTTCCTTCTCTGTCTTTCTCTTTTCTTCCCTTCTTTCTCTTTCCTCTCTTCTCCCATCTTTCTTTCTTTCTTTTTTCTTCCCTTCTTTCTCATTCTTTCTCTTTTCCTCTCTTCTTTTCTCCCTCCTTTCTTTTCTTCCTTCCTCCCTTCCTTCCTTCCTTCCTTCCTTTCTCTTTACCTCTCTTCCTCCTTGTCTCTTCTTCCTTCCTTCCTTCCTTCCTTCCTTCCTTCCTTCCTTCCTTCCTTCCTTCCTTCCTTCCTTCCTTCCTTCCTTCCTTCCTTCCTTCCTCCTTTCCTTATTTTCTTTCTTCCTTTCTTTCTTCATTCTTAAAAAGAATCTTGGCCTTATCCAAATGAGAGTTAAGTGTGTAATTGTATATCAAGAGACAAGAAAGAGGTCCACATCTCTATGGAAAGTTACAGAAGAGGTGCTCGCTTGCAGAGACGTGATCTTACATTACAGGGGCATTAAGTATGTTAGCTGCCTGTGCCTTAATGGATGGAAGTTCTCACCAGACCTTTTGTTTGCATGCCCTTTGGTGTTCAAGACATGACACACGAAAGGCCACGTATTACTCAGCCTTGGATAGTAACACAGGCATCCAGAGGAATAAAATATAGCAAGATTCCAGAGTATCAAGGGCTGTCTTTTTCCAGGGTCCTGTTTGTCATCCATTTTGTCATTTCCCCTTCTCTTTTGTATCACATTTACCTAGAAAAGTTGATTGTGAAAGAGAAAGTGAGCCTGTGAAGGTAAGCTCTTGGGGGAGGGAGTGGGCCTGGACAAGTAAATCAAAGAGAACATTTTCAAGCTGAAACATAATCCTAGAGGAGATTTTGTTGTGTAGTCAAACAGAGAAATACACAGACACTGTTCTTGGGGTAAGATATGCTTAGTTCAGGTACCTGTTCTCTCCCTTAACAGCAGAATCATGACTCTGAACCTTTGTTTCCTCTTCTGTAAAATGTGTGGTACCTTTCCATCCTGAAATTTTGTATACTAAGATGGAGATAAATATCTCTTTCCTACTTATCTCCCAGGGTTGTTATGAAAATCAAGTTATGATTGTGCCCTAAAGCCCTCTATAAATATAAGATGTTATTCTCTGAGGAGAGCCCAGAGGAAACTCATTTGGGTTTCATTTAGTTTCCTTTTTGCTTGTGAAACTTCATAAATGATTTTTTAAAAATCTCCATTGGTATCCAATAATAATTGACATCAGGATGGGGATTTAAAGTTCACAAAGCAACTTTTTACATACATTCCACTCATTTATACCTCACAAAAATTCTGTGAAATGAGTTCTAGGGGACTACTGCTCCATTTTATAGATGAGGAAATTGAAACTCTGAGTGACTGGCTCAGGTATAAAGGGTGAATTTGAACTCAGGTCTTTCTGTCCCCCACAAACACATGACCATCCTCTTCCTGTTGCTGACATTCAACAGACCCAAACCCTTGTATCACTGCAGTTAATGCTTCTAGAAAAAGTGGAGTAAGTTTTATTTATAAGAACAGAGGCAGATGTAAGAGATGAGTGAAGTAGAAATGAAAGAAAATATTCAAAAGTGACTAAATGTAAAAGTCAGAGTCTCTTGTTTAGCTTTTCATAGCAGTTGCTTCCTACCCCAGTACCCTTGCCTTGGAGCATAATGCTAAGGGATAAAGAAGTAAGTTACGAGCTGTGAGCTAGAATTGTCTACTTACAAGTCTTCTCCATCTCTCCCTCACATCACTGGCTTTTGACAGGGCATCTTGAATGAGTTATATTGCCAACAATTCAAAGTAACCACAGTGAAAAATGGACTGTTCACATTTCTCCTGAAATCCTCCCCTCTGGGTGATGCCATAGTTTCACTCATTCCTCATCCTTTACATCTCAAATCTAATCTACTTACTCAACTTCCACAATATTTCTCCTATCTGGCCCTTCTTCTCTCCTCCTTTCCATCAGGACCATAGAATCTTATAACTGGAATAGATCTGAGGGGTCATTTAGCCTACCCTTTCTCCCAATACAGAAATCTGCTTTCCAGCCTTTCTGATGGGAAATCACCATCTCATGACACACTTGTCACAGTTGGATTGCTATGATTATTAGTATTATTCTTTATTCTTATTGAGCAAAAATCTACCTTTTCAACCACTACTCCATTAGTCCCCGTTCTGCTGTTAGGAGGCACATATATTGAGGCTAATCCCTCTTCTACATTACAAGCCTTCAAATATTTGAAAACAGCTCTTTTTTTTTCTTCTTGTGTCTTTTCTCCAGACTAAACATCTGATTCTTTCACCAGTTCTTCACAGGTTATGCATACTACCTTGTTCTCTTTCCTCTAGATGTACTATCTTTTGTCAGTGTCCATCTTAATGTGTGAATACTCTATTCACTAGTATTTCTTTCTATTTTTTTAATGCACAAATACTTGTCAATATGGTACAATGCATTTTCTATATTTCAGGCAAAGCAGAATTCATGCAAATTGCTTATGTCAACCTGTCATAGGCTAGGCCATCAGCAATCATCAGTGTCATTAGAACAATTAAATGACCCTGTCAAAATTGCTGTCAGAAAGTGTCCCTCTAGTTGTTCTTCATTTTGCAGCCAAATCTCCAGGGTTTAGTGCAAATCACCACATCATTTCTTATAGGAGGGAGTTGGAGTCGGAAAGTCTGGATATGAACCCTGCCTCCACTCCCTAGCACTGAAACCATGGGCATATTAACCAGCTCTCTGATATTCAGTTTGCCCATCTGTAAAATGGGAATATAACAGTCTCATCTCAAAGGGCTGTTGTGAGTAGAACACTTGGTTTATAAAATGTAAAATATCATGTTAGAGGGACTTACTGTTGTTTTTCCCTTGTGGGCTACTTGGATAGAAAGAACAGAATGAAATCTTCTGGAGGGCAGAGACACTGTTTAGCTCGTGTCTTTGTATCACTAGCTCCTAGTTCTGTGCTTTGTGACTGGTCAGCTCATAATAAATGAGGGTTCATCAATAGAGCAGAAATAGATAAATGTTTGTTGAATTAAATTGAATTCTGTTAACTCATAAATGCAGGTACTTTCTATAAGACTCACCCAGGTGAGTCTTTTTCATCTGTTCCTGTCAGTCCTCGCCAGAACATCCATCCTACACTGAATTAGGAGAGGATAGAGACCTTCCTTATCAGTCACTCCATCACTGAATACCTCAACAAGCTGCTGCTTCTTCTGTATTTTTTTTTGGGGGGGCAGACATTGTGCCAAGTCAACAAAAAATGAAACAGGTACTGTTCTCAAGGAGCTTAAGCGTACTGGGAGAGACATGTGCATGATAAATAAAATATATAAACATATATTCACACACATGTATACATTTACATATGTATATATGTATGTGCATGTGTGTGTATATATATATATATATACACACACACACATACATATATATAATATAAGGAAAAAGTTTTGAGGTGGGGCTTGGATAAAAAAGACTTTATGCAAAAGCTGTTTCTTGGGCACAGTTTTAAAGGAAACCAGAAATTCTGGGAGGTGGGGGTGAGGTGAGAATGCATTCGTTCTAGGAGACGGAGACTGTGAATGCAAAGGCACCCATTTTTATGACTCATCACTTTCATTTCTTGGAGTCCCCAGCACGCAGCATTGATGGGAAGAATTTTGATGTTAAAAAGATGAGGCTTTTAAATTGCAATATGGCTTTTCTTGGAGCAGAGGTGAGCTTCTCCATCAGATAGATTTGTTCAAGAAATTGAAACTGATTTCGATAGGCAGCAAACAAACAAACAAACAAACAAACCAAAAAAACCAAATCCAGTAAGTAAGATATTTGAAACAAAACAAAAAATAAACATCACCAAGCTTTCTAAGGTGTGTCAGAGTCAAAGGTGTGTGGTTTTTCTGGGTCTTCTGCCTACACTCACACTGCTGGTGCTTTGCAGGGGTTGCATAATAAAGGATTGATCATCTTTACAAACAAAATGTATTTGTTAATGTGACACATAGTATCCAAATAAAAAAAAGGAAAAAAAATCAGGTTCAAATCTTTAATATTTGAGGAGCAGCTAGGTGGTACAGTAGATAGAGCACTGGCCCTGAAGTCAGGAGGACCTGAGTTCAAATTCGGCCTCAGATCAAACACTTGACACTTACTAGCTGTGTGACCCTGGGCAGGTCACTTAACCCCAATTGCCTTAAAAAAAATCTGTAATATTTGGATAGCTGAAGTCATTCAGTCAAAATATCTAGATTTGAAGTTGAATTTTTCAGTTTTTTATCCAGATGTTTGGTTTCATACAAGTGGAGTCAGTTTCTTAGAGAAAGACAACCACACATGTATTCTAAGCAGCTACACAATAAGACATATAGTTTTGCCCAGCAAGAAAAATACTTATACGATGAGATATGTTCTTGTTCAGTCATTTCTGACTCCTTATGACCCCATAGACAATACTGTCCACAGGGCTTTCTTGGCAAAGATACTGGAATGGTTTGCCATTTCCTTCTCCAGCTTATTTTACAGATGAGGAAACTGAGGCAGAGGCTAAGTGACTTGCCCAGTGTTAGGCTAGATTTGAACTCAGGTCTTCCTGACTCCAGGCTCAGTGCTCTATCTATTGAGCCACTTAGCTGACTCCTAATGGGAAAGCTTTAATGAAATGAAAACATTATTTTCAAAAAATATCAAATGAATTATTATAAAATCTAAAATTCTTCAGAAGGCATTTAAAAACTGTATCCAAAAATACTGAGCTTTTTAGGAATGCATTGTCAGAAAAAAATGTTTGCTTTCAACAGCTGGGGGGGAGAGATAAAACTACTACAGAATGGGTTATGCTTATAAAGACCAGCTGAATTAAAGTCTATTGTTTAACTTCGCTCTTACAGATACAGAATGTGAACATGGAGTTCATTCTTTGCTAAATAGCATTCTTTATTTCAAAACTATTAGCCCGGGCTTTTATTAACCCTGTGAGACCTCCTTACAGACATCCCAAACAGTGCTGGGGCTGTTAAAAACTATAAATTCAAATTGCACCTTGGAAAGGCCAAGGCTAAATTTTAACAACTGTTATGAGATTAAAAATGCCAGGTGGACTATTATTTTTTATCCCAGTTTTTGCTGTTGCCAATTTTCAGGGGCCAGGGATCAGACAAATACTCTTTCTTTGGCGTCACAAAAAGTTTCGCCAGCAGCCTCAGATGTCTGAGCCACTGTCAACTGGTAGTTGATACAAAATGGCTTTGTTTTCTTATTTTGATGATATTAGCAAATACGTAATAGAAAATAAAATTAATCAGTTTGTGTTCACAAAATTGCATCCTGTTTACCTCAGCCTTGTAGCTATTTTCCCCCTCCTACAGGGGCTATTTTAATTAACAGTGTGAATTTTTGATAGTTTAATTTATTTTATGATTGTGTAAAAATACTCCTTTGTAAGGGTTTATATATAACTAGCCAGCTAATTAGCAGTAATATTTTAACAACAGCTGCAGAAGCAGGGTGTCCCATGAAACATGGCTTCTCCTTCAGACCTCCAAGTTATTTATTGGTGTCTTCCCTTATCTCTCTTCTAGCTGAAGGCAACAAAGGAGGCTAGTGTGAGCATCAGATAATTAAATAAGAAATAAGCATTTAAGCACTTCTTTTACCTGGCATACAGAACTTCCCAAGGACTTCTTTGTCCCTGAATCTATGATTTAAGACTATGGCATTTTGGTATCAAGTTTTACCCAAGTTTATTTTAATTTTCATGTTGATCCTGGTGCTACTGCTGGGGCTGCCTCTACTGCTGCTGGTGTATTCGGAGCTCTCGAAGGTTTTCAAAGTACTTTTCATACATTGTCATTTTGGCTCTCACAACATCGTTATAAGATGGTGTTTGTATTACAGATATTACTATACAGAGATCTGTACTGATGTGGGGAACTCCTGGTGTGGAAAATCCCTCCACTGACAGAGATCAGTGATTCCTTTGTAACTGACATTCTTAGAGACTTCCCTGGGGCTTTGGGAAGTGGTGACTTCCACAGGGTCACAGAGCTAGTGTGTAAGAAGTAAACTTGAACCTAGGTCTTAATGACTGCAAAACCTACCTGTTATCTAGTATAACACTATGCTTCTCATCTTCATTTTATAGATGAAGAAACTGAAGTTCAGAGCTGTTAAGTTTCTTGAAAATCAGACGTTCTACTAAGAAAAGTGACATATATAACTTTTAAAAGTGCTTTCACATGCATGATTTTCATTGATGCTCATCAGTCAGGTTAACAACTATTTATAAACGTCAACTATAGACCAGACATTCTACTAGGTAAGAGGTATACAAAGATAAAATGAAACAGTTCCTGACCTCGTGGAGCTTATATACTAACTAGCAGGGGAAACATCATGAACACATATAAGTGTAAGAACAGTATTCCACCCCTTCCATCCAATTAATACAACTATCAAGATGTTCTACACCCTAATGCCTATATTTTTATGCCTGTAAATTAAGATAATGAATTAACAGATCACTCAAATGTGTAACCTAGGCATGAACAATTTCTTGATGACTTTGTTCAACCACACAATCAGTGGCATAAACTACAATGGAAATAACATAGTTAATCAAGTATATCAATAGTGTTTCCACTATTTGGAAGAAATATATTAAAACTGGCTGAAAGAATTAGATACACTTGGCACACACCTCTGGGTCTAGATATATCATACATATATCAGGTTCGAGAAGGTGTCTTCCTACAACTGTTTTGAGAATCAAGGTTTGGGAGTTCTTTGAGAAGACTGACTCCCTGTGTTGGTATTGGTGGGCAGCATGAGTGTGGGGCTGGGGAGAGATTTGATGAGCCCAGAGGGAGAGTCACATTCCTTCCTCCCTCTACCCATTGATCATGGAGAGACTGGATGAGGAACAATGTGTTACTGGAGCTAAGATAAGACAAACTAGACCTACTAAGGTAAGTCAGATACAGGGAGCTCTATCTCTTTGGGTAGAGAAAAGTGCATCTTCAGTACCCCCTGCAAGGGCTCCAACCCTTGAGTTCAAGTAGAACGTATACACACACACACACACACACACACTCTCTCTCTCTCTCTCTCTCTCTCTCTCTCTCTCTCTCTCTCTCTCTCTCTCTCTCATCTTCATGAAGAGTCCCAGAAAGAGAAAGGGGCTTCTGTTCAATTAGGAGCTATGAGTTATTCCTTTGCCAAATGTGGTCTTTAAGCTTGAACACGCTTTCCCTTGGATTCTCTTTGTACTTGTGAGTCCGTAGGTCCCAGACTTTAGTGGCTAATGATTTGTATGAATTGTTCTTACTATACCACCTTAACAAATACCCCTAGCTAAGAACTAAGTAACTCTAGCTGGTTAGTTGAATACCTAGCAGGGAGCATTCATAAGCAAAAGTAATAGAAGAAACATGTAAGCCCCTAGAAATTGTCTGTAGTCCCCTGACATTAGTCAGTAACCTTCTGGGCACCTGGCACATTAAAATGAGTGGGAGTTGAGAAGTAGCTGCAGAGGGATTCTACCTAAATATATGTAAAATATATGCAAAGTAAACTTAAGATAGTTTCAAGGGTAGAGGCACTTCTAGCTGCAGTGATTAGGAAGGGTCTTTTTTGAAGGATGGTGGGGAGTTCTCAGAGAAGAAGGTGAGGATGGAGTACATTCTAAGCATGGGGGACACACTTGTGCAAAAATATGGAGATGGAGGAGAGAATTTGTGTGTGAGGAATGGCAATTACGCCAATTTAGCTGGTCCATAGATTGTGTTATGGATAGAAATATTCAGTTCATGTACAATGTAGACTGTAGCCAGTTAGTAAAGGACTTTAAAATGTCAAAAAGAGGCATTTATTTTTGATGCTAGAGGCAGTAGAGAGCCTCTGAAGCTTTTTAAGAAGGGGAGTGATATGGTAATATCTAAATTTCCTTATGAAAACAATATTATAATATATAACAAAATCATATTTCTGACTGAGAGTGTGGTCTCTGTTTTTAAAAATAAAAAAGACATAGAAACAATATTGACTAAATAAGATACTTAAAAATTAGGTCACCTTATTTGGGGAAGGTTCTAAGTAAGTCAGTGGAAAAATTTTTTTGCTTTATAGTCAGAAGACCCAGGTTTGAATAATGATTCTCTTGCTTACTACCTGGGTGTATTAGGTAAGGGTTATGTTAACCACTCTTAGCTTAAATTTCCAAATCTGTAAAATGAGAAGGTGAGAAAGAGTCACATTTAGGCTACGGAAAATCACACGAATTAAGGTTTTTGATGAAATGGAAAGAACATGAGCAGGTATCAGAAGAACTAGGCCCCTATCCTTGCATTGCCACACATTAACTGTGTCACCTTGGGTAAGTGGTTTTGTCTTTTCACAGCCTCAATTTCCTTATATATTAAGTGAGGGGATAGGATCAGATGGGATAGCTAGGTGGCACAGGGGCTAGAACACTGGGCTTGGAGTTAGGAAGACTGATCTTCCTGAGTTCAAATCTAGCCTTGGATACTTACTAGGTATGTGACCTTGGGCATACCTTAATCCTGTTTGCCTCAGTTTCTTCATATGTAAAATGTGCTGGAGAAGGAAATGGTAAAACATTGCAGTATCTTTGCCAAGAAAACCCCAAATGGAGTCACAAAGAATCAGACAGGCCTGAATAACAACAAAGGATCATGTGATGTTATATCCCTTCCAGCTCTGACATGCCATGATTTTTGTCTGTATTTATAGTGTTTTAAAGTTAGCTTAGATACATAATAGGTATTTCTGAAGTTCTTAAACTCCAAGTAAGAAACATAGCATTATCATGAAGTGGGTAGAACAGGGAGACAAAGGGTAAGAATGCTGGCGAAGGAGAGATAAATAGTATGTATCATATAACAAGTAACTAAATTGGCCATTACAGCTACAGAAATCCATTGATGTATAATAATAGCTGAGCACTTGACTGTATGAAGCTCATGTGTGCCCACTTTTTTCCAAACACCATCTCAATTAAAAGGTGTGAATGAATATGGAATACGTAGGTAGGGCATAGATAACTACAGAAAATAGGTAAAACTGCGATTAGGAAAAAAATCAGATCTGACAGTTTATCTCAAATTCTTTTTCTTTCTTTTTTTCTCCCTCTTAAATAGCAAAGGGCCAAACACTATCATGAAAAGAAGATAGAGGAAGCTGTGTTTCTTTAAAATCTGAAATGAAAAAAAAAATCCAAACTTGGATTTCTTTTGATTGGGGAAACAATACACTGTAGATAATGCTGAGGTTCTCACTAGAAGAAAACAAAAATTGTGTGTTGTATTTTATTATAATGGACCTCCTAGCTAAATGGGCAAATCTAATAATACTATAATACAGTGCTACAATGGGCTTCATGAATTGGAAATGGATAGAATTTAAATATTTTTGGCACCTGCCACACAGTGCCCCAATAATAAGATCTATAATTTCCTGAATAAAGCTTGTACAACTTTAGTGAATTTAGCTCCATAGAAGGGTGAAAGACTATTTGCAGCAGTGTTCATGCTAATTCATTCAGTATTAGCCCTGCCAGTTCCACCATTTCACATATTACATTTCTTTTATTTTTTCCTTTTGCCATTTAAAAGCATCTAAGCAGGGAGGAAGATTTTTTTGGTTTGTTTTTAAGGGAATTCTGAACATATAATCAGTCATACAGGACCTGAGAGTGGTGAGTAATATTGGTCTTATTTAAGGATATATCAAAAGCACTGTCACTTGTACACATTTAAAGAACAGTGATGTTTTTAAATGGAGCAGGACATGTTAATATGGCTCCCAGTGCATTGGAAAGAAAACAGTAGATTATAGAGGAACTCGGCAGTTGCTTTGACCTAAGTATCAGCCATGAAAGTTTAATGTCGTAGTCTCTAATGCAGCCTACAGGTGTAAGTACAAGGCAGGCTTGACACAGTGACTGCTGTAGAAGAGGTTCTGCTCTATTTTTCTTTTCAGGTATTTGGCTTCTCAGAAATCATCCAGGCTAAAATTAGACACCTTAACAATTCTGTATTTCCTGACCTCAGAATGCAGCATTTCAAATCAAAAGTGACCTGATAAACAGCTCTGAATCTGGCCTGGGAAGGCAGAGAAGAGCCCTTGGAAATCTTTTTTCCTTAGAAAAGAAAAAAAAAGCTATGAATGTAGAGTGGGGCAGTTGCAATGCCAGACTGTATTTCTTAGCTATTATCATTTCAAGGTTTAAAGGGAACCCCTGGGAGTTTCCCAGAGAGAGTTCAGGACACAGTTCACTCACCCCTCCCTAGAACTTGGACTTCTTAAGATGGGTAGCTTCTACTTAGAACACTAATGTATGGTTGGCCAAGGAAAGATAATAGGTACCCAGTTGGATGTTGTAGCTATGATCTGATTAGTTGGTGTTGTCTGGTGACTATTGTGAAGGTGCTATCCTCTAGAGGTAACTCATGCAGTGTGTTCTCAGAACAAGCCAGTGGTGGGAAGAGCCCAGCAGGCCTCCTTTCCCTGCCTCTTTTAGGTGAAGTGTAATCACAAGAAACTAGAGAGGGATTGTTTTTCTTTTCTCTTTTCTTTTCTTTTCTTTTCTTTTCTTTTCTTTTCTTTTCTTTTCTTTTCTTTTCTTTTCTTTTCTTTTCTTTTCTTTTCTTTTCTTTTCTTTTCTTTTCTTTTCTTTTCTTTCTCTTTTTTCTTTCATTTCTTTTCTTTTTTTTCTTTTTAAACTCACTTGAAATTACTGCTTCCAGTAATAAGAGTATTTGACTCCTGGTGCCAGGAGTTTTGAAGCATTTTATCATGGTTTTGATGAGCAAGGGGAAAACACTCTTCACCAACGAATGCTATTTTTCCTCTAGTGACAGTACCTTGTTCTCCATGCCTGCTTGAGAAATGCAGCCTCTGATGGAGCTGAGTCACCTGGTACTGATCATTTTCTTATCAGCCTTAGATGGTTCTAGCTTGCCTTTGCCTCTAGTCTCATTTAATTAGATATAAGCCTACCTGAAAGTCAGTTCATTCTGTTTCTTAACATTGACTGCAGTTTCTCTTTTGGCGAACTCCCTGCTTCTCCCTGTGATTGAAGCAAGGGAGTCTGATAATTCATTTTGTTCCGCCATTATTGATTTGGTGGCAGTGTTCCAAAATTTCAAATTTTCTCTCCAGGTTGTTCTTGCCCTTGGTTTTACAAAGGCATTGCATAAAATGAAAGGTGTGGGTCAGAAATAGAAGTATCAGTGCTACTTTAGGGTCTGAGGGTCCATTTTCAATTGTGAAAGAGGCTTATTGTTAATTATAGAGATTTCCAAGGGCATCACGATCTTCTCATGTGGTGTCTGGGAGAAATCCTCCTTACAAACTCTTTCTAAATGGAGAATGGATTTGAAAGACCATTGTCTGCTCTAGCTCAGAAATTATTTCCTCATAAAGGACTTGTGTAAAGGTTTTCAAGATAACTTTATGTGTAAGATAAACTACATTAAGGACCCAAGAGCTCTTGCTTACCTCATTCTTACTGAAGGTTTTTTTTTCTTGACTCTTGTGAATGTCGGTTTCACCAAAGAATTTTTTAAAGTTATCTCCTCACTTAGTTTATGACTTTTTCTGTCCTTACTGGGCCACAGAATAGGTGCCTCTTTGTGTGGCTAGTAGCCAATTAGATTATTTTTATTGGATTATTAATACAAGGAGCTAATTGGAGGACTCTTTATTATCTATTGGCTAGTTTGAGGGAAGTGCTTTGTAAACCTTAAAGCACTATGTAAGACTCTTTTAGTATTACTATTAAAAAGAACAGCCTCTGCCAATCTAGTTACTTAAGAATTTGGTTTTTTTGTGGCCCTCCATAAGGTTTATATCTTGCGTTTCCCAATTCTGTTGCCTCACTTTCAAGTCGCAAATAGTTGTAGCAAGGGCTCACCTTTGTTGTTTTTTTTTTTTAAGTATCCCAGTTTCATTTTTCCAAATTAGTATTGGAATCTGCAGACTGCAACCTCCTGGGGACCCTTTATTGGATTACATAAAAGAGCAATGGAAATGGATGGAATGAATTATCTTCCTTGGGTTTCTTTTCCTTCTATACTTAGATGACTTCTTTAAATTGGTACATAATCATGGTAGTATACTGCCTTCTTAGACTCCTTGCCTTTTTTTTTGGGAGGTGGGGTAGGGTGGAGGGTATAATATGTATGACAGTATGTTATTTTTAGTAAGTTTGTTGTTGATTTTATCTAGCAATATTTGTTCTTTAATGAACCTAGGTTTTCCTTTCTCCTCCAATGTCAAACCATGGGTATCTATAAATAAAACAGAATGGAGATGTCAGTTATCATTGACTAAGAGAGGTTGAGGCAGTGTTGACCTTATCCTTTCAATAAACTCAGTTCCCCTTCGATTTAGTAATGAAAAAGAAACAACATTCAGAACCCAAAAGTATTTACAGAGGTTAAATGATAACTCAAAGATGAAACTGACTTGCCAGGCCTTTCAAAATCTTTGCATGTGATTAGGTAGGACTTGGATAAACTGGTACTGGGTACTGGCATGTTTATGAGCTTCTCTCAGTGGCTGTCAGCTAACAAACTACCAAGATATGAAAATCATGAAAACTTCCTAACTGCAGTAAGTACTCTAGCTCTGTGTGGTTCATAACTTAACCAAATTCAAATCTGTCCATGGTGCTTTCCTTTCAATAGGCCCTCTAGATTCTTAATTACTCTATGGGATAATTATGCAGCCAGGGTTCTAAATGACCCACACTAGATTTGTGCAGGTCTGTTCCTCTTTTCAGTGTATTGGTTATTATTGTATTCATTTTCACAGGGCTGCTGAGTTTTAAATCCTTATCCAGACATTCATTGGCTTATATGTATCAATTCTTTCTTAATTATAGATCCAGTAAAATTCCCATCTCTGTTTTTAGGGTCAGAATTTTATGAATTCTTAAGCTAGGGATGTTAACATTCTACTTTTGAGTGTATCTTGCTTTTTTATTTTTTGACCTATCAAGCTACTTACTTTATCTTTTGGTCTTCAGGAGTAGATTTTTAAAACCATCATTATTTTTTTTTAAACCTGTATGTCCATTAAAACAGGTTCACAGGAAATGTCATCAATACTGAGTTAGGTCCCTGTGTGGAAACAGAAGATTTGGAAGTTAGTCAAGTGGAAATATTTGCCAAACTTTTTGGTGTCCTCATCTCGGGTCAGCAACTCTGTTGCTGTCAGTACTTCCTTATACCGGCACATGTAGCAGATGTTCCTTAATCAAAAACTTTGCTTCAGTTGCTTCTCTGGACATTTATTCTCCACTGCATTTCAAAACTATCTATAATCTCCTATGAATCTATTTTGGGGTATTGTAGATAGGCGTGAAGGCATGCCATAGAACCACAAAATCTATGAGGAGAGTGTCCTAGAGATCACCTCTCAAGGGATCTCTAAGCAGGAATCTCCTCTATAGCATCTGTTTTAGGTGGTAGAAAGGCAGTTTGCCACAATGGCTCTGGTGTCAGGAAACTGGGTTCAAATCACATGATTTGATCTGATGTTTACTACTTGTGCGACCTTGGGGAAGATGCTTAACTTCCCTGAGCCTCAATTTTCTCATCTGTAAAATAGATAGATTCTGAGGTCTTTTTCTGTTCTCTAACCATGATCTGCTTGCAAAGGAGGGGACATCATATTCCCATCTCAATGAACAAAATCAGTGTAAGAGCAGAATAAAGTTTTAAATGTTTAAACAAGATGGTCTACACTCTATAGATTGGATCAAGACGAGAACAATAGCTCATTGACTAGCCAAACAAGCTAAATATATCTCTGGGGAGAATAGCTGTAGAAATTTGAGCTTTATCCAGTTTGGTGGCAGGCTGGTCTGGTCGTGTGGGATGCTGGTTTGGGAATTGGGGATCCCAATTCAAGAATTGAAACCAGTCCTCTAGAATCCCCATCTCATGAATCTGGAACCCTTGACTCCTTTACCACTAGATTGACCCACCATTGGACCTTTGTTGTTGTTGTGTCTTTTATTCAGTTGTGTATGACTCTTTGTGACTCCATTTTGGGTTTTATTGGCAAAGATACTGGAGTGGTTTGCCGTTTCCTTCTCCAGCGCATTTTACAGATGAGATAACTAGGCAAATGGATTAAGTGACTTGCCCAGGGTCACAACAGCTATCATGTGTCTGGGAGGCTGGATTTGAATTCAGGAAGGTGAGCCTTCATTAATCTAGGTCCTGTACTCTATCGACTGTGCCATCTAGCTCCCCTAATTGATCTAGTTATTGTTAAAATTCATCCATCTAACTAAAACCTATAGAGACATTATAATAGCTATTTTCTTCTTGACCTAATCAAAGGGAAGGGGGAGATATAAAAGATATTACAAGGTATAGACTAACTTGTTTTTACATTTAAAACTGTATTCTGTCCTTATGTTGTCTACGTTAATTGAGATGGGGGTGGCGGAGGGAATGATCCTGGGGTCAGTTAGCCTTTACTCAAAAACCTCCAGAGAATGTTTATTAACAGGCTGACTGACTAATCCAATATTCCATGAGAATTTTTGGCTAGTTTTAATTGTTATAAAATTCATCCTTATAAAGGGAGGGGATTCTACATCTGCTACTTCCACCTACTGTTTCTAGTCCTACTCTCTACAGTAAAGTGGAACACAATCAAATCCCTTCTAAAAAGAATGACCCTTCAAATACTTCAAGACAGCTATCATATCCTCCCTTAGACTTGTATTTTTCAGGAGAAACATCCTCCAGTCCCTTTTCTTGATCCTTGCATGGTGTCTCCTAGGTCGCCTCAATATTCTGATGATAGTTAGCTTCTTGATATGGGTGGGCTTGTTTGTCTTTGTATCTATCCCCAGTGCCTAGTCTAGTACCTGGCATTTGTTGATCAGTTGGTCAGTATGTTAGGGGAAGAGCTCTTTTCAGCTTGAATATTGTGGGATTTGAATTTTCGCTTGTCAATGTCAATTCTTTAGCAAATGGTGTAGTGTGAATAAGGTTTGTCATGGAGCATGACCTCTGAGCATTTTAACCAAAACTTCATACATTTTTTGTTTGGTCAGCAATTGAATTATTAGTGGCATTTTTGTTCTCTTGATGATCCTAAGAAAGATGGCTGAGGATTTTCTCAGAGAAAATTGTGAAGGCAGCAAAGGCTATCCATGATTTTCTGGTAGGACCTGTCTCAGGCATCTCCCATGCTCAGGACCTTTTTGGATTCCTTCCTCTCTTCAAAATGTACCTATCTTTTGTTGCATTTCCTTGACAGAAAGCTTTATATTATAGTTTCCCAATACAAAAAAAAATGCATGTTAATGTATTAGTAGGGGCTAATAGTCATGGGAGGTATCAAGTATTACTCCTTACCACAATTACATTTTAATAGGGTTGTGGGGTTAACCCAAAGAGAATGCTCCCATGAGAATGTCAAGCGGTCATTTTTGTGCCCCTTAAAGCATCCCTGATCAAGGCACTTGCTCCATCTGTGCATAATGATGGACTCTGCCAAAGAAGTCTCTTCTTTTGAATTCTTCAAAGCATATTTGCTGAGTGACCAGTTTATTGATCACCAGAGCTGTTGAATTTTTATATGCCATTTATGATTGTTCCCAAGATGTAGTCAAATATTCAAGGCAAATTTGATCAATGTTTCTTAAAAAGGTCAAGTACTTCTATATAACATTAGCCCGAAGTCATTCCAAGATGTTCACTGTGGTCTTAGGGGAATTTGACAGGTATATAGCTAATGGAGTTCAAAAATTGGAGGCATTGAAAGCAGTGACAGAGGACTTTAAGCAAAACTCTGTCCCACAGCAGAAGCTAAACTGAACCAAAAGATCTTTTAGAGATTTAACAACATAATTCCAGTGAACAGTTTAACTTCTAGAAAGGCCATCCTTTGCCTTTGCACAGACTGCCTTCCCCTTGTGTTGGAAATGAAAACTCCCTTCACTTTGCTGCCTCTTAGACTCCTCAAAGCATTGTCAGGTATGCTCTCTTTATAGAAGGCCTTTCCTGATCGGCCCAGTTGATAATATCGTACCCTTCTTTGAAATTGCTTTATATTTATTTTGTACTTAGTTATTAGCGTGTGTGTTGTATTTACTCTATGGAGGGGGGAAGAGGGGTATAGTCTCTCAATAATGTAAGTTCTCTGATGCTAAGAAAGGTTTTATTTGAGTCTCAGTGCCACACACATGAGGGGCACCTAGTGACTGATTGTTGAATTGAATTGAATGGGATCATCAGGTGCTGTTCCTCTCCAGGATTTTTCAGTGATGATCTTTGTAGAGCAAAGAGAGCTTGACTATCATAATGGTAGCTGTTGGTCAGCCACAGTCTGATTCAGTCCTGTCACATATGCTGAACCCTCTGGTAATTTTATTGTCACACTGAAGGACAGATTGAGACATATTTCAGAGATCCATCATGGTGACCTGAAAGGGAATGTGTTTGAAGAGTGTCATAGAAAAGCAGGTGGGGAAAGCAACTGGGTATATACCATTTTGTGTGAATTTTAAAAGTTTTTGTTTTAAATTGGAAGAAAAAGGAAAAAAAAAACACGACCAAATACAGGGCTATTTTCTTTGCTAGAATAGCTGTTACTTTTCTCCCTTGGAAAATAAATAGGTTACTGTCTAGGTCTTTGTGCTTCTCTTCCTCAACTTTATTACACTTCTTGTCAGTTTCACTTTGGCAGTATTGCATTTGATAAGAAATGGACTGGATTTGTGTTAGCAAAAAAAAATGTTCCAAATACCCAAATAATATTTAGCGCAGTTCTTTGAGTCTTTCATGGAAACCAGGTTTCTCTAGAGAGGAGAGTTATTGGTCGTAAATATCTGGCTGTCCCAGAAAGATATTGTCCACACTGCTCAGCTCTCAGGCTCCATTTTGGAGAGATCTTAGTTTGGGAATTTCAACCTTGTCTCCTCCCATTAAAGGCCAATAGAGGCTTGGGAAAATCCAAGCTGAACCAAGAATCTCTAGCTTCCAATGCTTGCTATTCATCATGATAGTGGGAGATGTCTTCTGTTTTCCTGATGAAGTAGTGGGGAGTCCTTCTCCAATGGGGGTTCTCAGGAGGGGTGGCAGAATTTGTATTCTTCTGCACAGAGGCTAGTTGGAGGTAGCTAAATGACTGGGGAACCTAAAGGAATCTTTGGTAATGTTTAAGAAAAAGCCTTATAAATGATGTGTTGCCAACGCATCATGTAATATTCTTTCCCTAACATTATTTCTTTTGTTCCCTTCTTTTCTTAGGCCTTTACCTATCACCTACATACATCATCAGACAACCACAGAATTTCAGAGTTAGAAGGGAATTCTGAGGCTATCTAATCTATTTTATCTCTATCCCTCTCCCCATTTCCTACCCCCAAACCATAGGAATCCCTTCTACAACAGTCTTGATAAGTGGTCACCTTTCTTCTGCTTGAAGATCACTAATCATGGGGAATTCATTAACTCCCAAGGAAGCCTTAGATAGGTTTAGTTGTTAGGAAGTTTTTCCTTACATAGAAATGCAATCTTTCTGCAATTTCTCCTCAGTGATCCTAGTGCTGCCCTTTAGGGGCATTCTGCTTCCCTATCACAGCCCTTGAAATCATAGGATTACAGAGGAAACCAATTCTAATGAAACACAGTATACATACATGTACATACATATATACACACATATATGTATGTGTGTATAACACACACACACATATGGAGGGGAGAAAGAGACAGAGAGAGACAGAGAGAGAGACAGAGACAGAGAGAGAGACAGAGAGAGAGGAGATTGAGACAGCGAGTTCTTAAATCTCAGATTAAGAACTGAGTCAGCTCAGGCTTCTGTATACTCTTTAAATATATTGTAGAGGCAATACTCAGTCAGGTATGGGATGAACTAAATGGGCTCTAAAGTGCCTTGAAATGATATTCTCTGATTCTCAGCTCTCTACAGTTTCTCTGATTAATGGTCAAGCAGCCTTTTCTTGAAGACCCCTATTGAGGAAAATCCCGTTTCTTCCAGAGGCAATGTATCTACTTTTTGGACACCTCTGATGATTAGAGACTGTTTTCTTTTTAGCCTTGAGAGACTGTTTCACTGAGGTGTTAGAACACTCACCCCTTTCCTTTCCTGTACTCAGCCACTGTGGCTTACTGGCTGTGTTCAGTCCTGAGGAGCATATCTCCGGTCAGAAGAGACTCCCTTTTCTTAAACTCATTGGCTTGTTAACAGCCCCTCACCATGATATCCTGGGGATAGTCAACATTATGGCTTACATCTAGGGTGTCCAAAGGGAGGAGGAGCAAAAGAGGTACTCAGTGTATAGTATAAATTATGAATAGGACAGGTATTTTATTTGTACTCACAAAAAAGAATTCTAAGCATAAGAGAATCATGACATTCATTAACAAAATGATTAGAATAGAATTCAGTACTAAGGAATAATTATAGTTACAGTCACATGGAAGGCTAACATTTAAACCTCATCAGAACATAAAGTAATTTTGCAATACTGCTAATCAGGTAATTCACAATTCACCTTGACTGGGCATTGTCATACCAAATAGTCAAGTGTGATTTCTTTTGTTGTGGCCACCTTCTCTTTTGCTGTCAGTCTGCACTTGCCAATGCCCTGACCACCAACCAGCTAGTCTTGTGTAGACTGCCTTTTCGCTTGCAGGTCTTTGGACCTTTTGAACTCATGTGGCTGCCAGCGACCCAAATACAAGCTTGCCTAGTTATAGTCTCTGGCACTAGCCATCACTTGGGTGAGACCACCATGATACTGGGGTATGTTGCTATGTGAAGAATTGTTGCCGAGGAGCCCAAGTCAGAAAAAAATTTTTTTTTTAAACATATGCAGCACCCAATAATCCTGCCCTTGTCCTGGTATAGAAGAGAGGATCAAACCACTCAGGGGTTTCTGTGTCATAGTAAAAGCCGACTCCTTTAAGCAATGGGGAACAACATGGCTGGGAGTAGCTCCAGAGCTCCAACATGGAAGAAAGCAGAGAATATCTGTGGGTATCCTATAACCCACTTTACAGATTGCTTATATTGATCCTGATCTGTAATTATTCCCCTTGTTCCCTGTTTTGGCCTCTGGGAATAAGCAGAACAACATGCCCCTTCTGTATAACAACACTTCACATACTCGAAGAAGATCCCTATAGTGTTCCGCCCCACAAGGATTCTCTTTTGCAGGCTAACTACCCCCTGTTCCTTTAACCTGTCCTCTCACTATTCTGTTGCCCTCTTCTGAACCCACTAGTTTGTCCATGTCCATCCTAAGATTCGGCACCCAGACTTGAAATCAGATGTGGGCTGATCAGGGCACCGTTCAGCTTGACTATTAATTACTCCATTATTCCCCTGTTAATGCAGCCTAAGGTTGCTTTGGTTTGTATCGTTTCCAAATCACACTTTGGAAATGAGCTTATAGTCCAGTAAAATCTCAAGATCTTTTAAAACACAAACAGTTGCCTTGGGCCAAAACCCTCATTCTGGATTTGTGCAGTTGGTTTTTTGAATCTAAATTACTGGACTTTACATTTACCCTTATAAGAAAAAAGGTCCAATGCTTTTTGCTGTTTATTTTTAGTAGCCTTCAACTCTTATGTATTCTCTCCTGTTTTTCAGTTTCCACTATTTTGCTGCACAAGGCTCCAAATCTTTTCCCCACTCACATCCATCTCCTCAATTTTCCACATGTTAGTTATATTTTACCTCCTACCTATTTCATTTTCTCCAACTTCACTCATCATTTGCCTCCCTGCTCAGATCTGAACCCTTATTGCAAGAGACTTAGGCATTTATGGCATCACCCTCCAGACCTATCTCTTTCTGGTTCTTTTCCTTTTTCTTTTCCTCTGTCTCACAACTTAGGATTACAGAGTCACAAAATGTTAGAGTTAGAGTGCATCTAAGTTCGTTGCCTCATTTTCAGATGAGAAAATTGAGGCCCAGAGAATTGAGGTAAATTGTCCATGGCTTCTCCCTGTTCCCCCGTCATCAAAACCTGGCATGACTTTCTCTTGAATCTTTCATTTACTCGTGTTTCCCCATTCACTGTCTCTACTCTCTCATTTATTATGCAACACTTCTCTGCTCTCAAAGGTTATTACATAATTAATTTTTATTGGAGGGCATCACTCCTTTGACCCTTTTCAGTGTCTTCTTTTTCCCCCTTTAACTCAGCGATCTTTGATTCCAGGAATTGTTCTGGTCCCTACCCTAGAAGATTCCATTTTATAAGGGAGCTCTGAGATGATCCAGACTAACATTTTCGTTTACAGATGAGGAAACTGAGTCTCATAAAATTAGGTGATGTGACTGATGCCAAACAACTAGCAAGTAACAGGACTAGATTGTGAAGCTTAGATGTGCCAAATCTGGTGTTCTTTCTAATGAAATGCCCCTTTGTTCCTCTTTACTTCCACCTAACCCATCAATTGTTTAAATTGAATAGATCCTTAATCATTCTCCTCTGCTCCTCTTCCATACCTGCTGAGTGTTTTTGGAATAATCCCAGGCATTATGCTTGCTTTCCTCCACTACAAATTCCCAATCTCATCATTCCTTGCCAAACAATGACACTACTCCTTCTGTAATAGCTTTCTTACTTGTATACCCACATTCCTTGTTTCCTTGTTTCCTTCTTTTCAATTCTTTCCAAAGCTCTGTCTGTAGTTCCCTTCTCCCCTCATTGCCAAGAACCTGACTGCCTAAACTCAGAGCACAGAATAAAAGTAGGACCCAATGCCTGGCGTTTTAAAAAGTTGACATCTCATATTAGCCTTCTTATGTTGTGCCCAGTCTTCCTTCCTTTTTCCCCATCCACATACTGCCAGTACCGAGGTCGGCTTGGGTCTCAGGTGGAAAGAAGACAACTAAAATTTAAAGTCTGGGCAGAAGGTACAGTACTTGTACTTACTGGCTAGTATATAATGGAACAGACCTGGGACCTACATAACATTTTTTTTTATATATATCTCTACAGAGAGGCTACACCAAGAGAATTAGTTTGAGAGCCAAAGGATTGGGGGCCACATCCTGACTCTCACACCTGCAGCATCACAACGAGGAAGTCATTTAATCTCTGGGACCACGTTATTTAATCTCCCAGTCTCAGTTTCTTTGTATTGGTAAATGGAGGAATGAATTAATGAAAAATCATTTGTTAACCACATACTATGCTGTACCATACACTGTGCTGGGCATACAAATAGAGAAAGTGGGACCTTAGTGAGTTTACACTTAAATTGGGGGAGGCAATAAAAAAATTAAAGAAAGGTTTAAGTGCTGCATCAATAGAAAAGTCCGAGGAATGCTACTGATCTAGCAGCAGGGTAAGTGATAACGCCCAGGGGTTCTTAGGTTGCAAAGCAAGAATAGTGATACTTGAACAGCCTAGGTCTAGGGGGTTTTGTTGAGATAAGCACTCTAAAACAGGAACTTTTATGATGGGCTAAGTGCAGGAGATAAAAGGTTGATAGGCCACAGACACTGTTCTCAAGGAGTTTACAATCTAATAAGAAAAAAGAAACCTGCAAATAACTGATACAATGGAGAGGGAGATGAGAGCAGAGGAGAGGAGTGAAGACCCGATTTTGAAGAGGAATAGTATGTTGGAGTAGCTTCTTGGAGCTACCTTAAGTTCTCTTCTTGTTCTTGTAATGGTGATCCATTTTAGGGAATTGCCCCTAGACCAGTGATCTTTCTTTGCAACCTCAGTGATTAACACAGTGCCTGACACATACTAAGTTCTCAATATCTGACCATGTCGGAATGATATCTAACCCCCGCTTCCAACCAATGGTGAGTGTGACCTCTGAGAACACATACATTCATTTCTGCTATAATGAGTGTTTCAAAATGTGAATTTGTTCATGTGATGAATATGTCAGGGAGCATTTTGAGAATTTCTTACTCAAGAAAAAAAAGAAAAGAGGATGCAGAAAATGATACCACTTCCCAATAATTCACAAGTTGCAACCTTTCCAACATCTACTTCTTTAAGCAATCTCCAAGTCTTTGTCTTGGTAAAATGTAACATTTGTTATCTTCTGGCATAGTAGCCTACCACCCCAACCTACAACCTTCAGCCATGGCCTGTGGAACTGGGCAGCCCAGGGTACAGGATAAGTAGCAGCTTGAGGCCACAGAATGAATCATTGTTGTATTTGTGTGTGTGTGTGTGTGTGTGTGTGTGTGTGTGTGTGTGTTTTAAAGTATTTACCATGTATAAAACTGGGCTACCATTTTAATAGATTCTTATCTTTTTTCAGGGGGAGAGGAGACACAGTGGATAGAGTGCTGGGCGAGGAGTTCAAATCCAGCCCCAGACACTTACTAGCTGTGTGACCCTGGGCAAGCCACTTAACTCTGTTGGGCTTAGTTCCTCATCTGTAAAATGAGGTGAAGGAAATGGCAAACCACATTACAATCTCTGCAGATCCCAGATGGGGTCACCAAGAGTTGGACACAACTTAAAACAACTGAACAGCAATGACAGCATTGTGTCCCTTACCCCATTTCCCCCATGAATGCTCTTATTTTCGTTGTGTGATTTTGCATAGCTTAGTGCTTTTAGGGAACGTACATGTCACATTATAGCAGAACTGACTATTCCTTCCCTTCTTACCAGGAATCTCCCCCTTGCCAATAATTTGTTTATCGAAGCCAGTGGTTCTTGACCTTTATTTGTCATGGCTCCCCTCAGACAGTCTGATAAAGCCTATAGAATCCTCCTCAGAATGCTGTTTTTAAATGCAAAAAATAAATTACATAGGATTACAAAGGGAATCAACTGTATTGAAGCAAGGATTTATTTTTTCCCACTCAGGTTCATAGAGGCTTTGTTCTAGTAGCCCTCATTAGATGAGGGTCATGGGAAAAGGGTAGGTCTTTATTGTCAGATTCTTTGCTTATACTCCTTAGGCTTTTGAGTTTGAATGTGGAGCTTCTTATCTAGAGATATGTGCCAGTCTAAATACCAGTACTTGTTTATAAACATGTAGTCATGCAAGAATGACGAAGGATGATAAAATTGGAACAGTTCTGCTAAGTGCGGCATTGCAATCAATGGAATTGCAATGGTAATAACACCAATATGTCGAGTTAAAGAGATGTAAATTGCAATTCATCTGAAAGCAGGTTAGACCCACAATGGAGTGAGGAGGAAATGTGGGAGCTGTAGGGTAAAAGCAATGTTCTTTGATGTCCAGGTGATGTATTTGGAAATCCGGCCTGCCCATCTCAAAGTAGCTTCTGTAAGCTGTCAGGGAGACAGTGACAGAATGAATTGGAGGCCAAAGGAAGAAAGATACTCAGCTAGAAGGAGGTCATCTTTGCCTGGAAGGGAATTGTATTCAGAGAGGACTATTTAGGGTATATGTGATGGTAAATCCATTGGAAACCAGGCAACAAACATTTACTGTGGTCCTACACTGTGGTATGAATGCAAAGATAAGAAACAAATTAGTCTCTGCCCTCAAGGTGCTTACATTCCATCCAGAGGGATCATATGTACATGTATAAGCATATACAAAATAAATATATGAAAAGCAAGGTAATTTTAGTGAGAGAAGGCACCAGTAGCTGGGGAAATCAGAGGAAGGGATAGTTAGAGGACCTGTAATTTCATCTGCTAAGAGAATTCTCAGTTGATTCTTTTACTGATGCCTCTCGTTGTTTTAGGGTGCTGCTGAGGGCACTGAAGTGACTTGCCTAGGGTCATCCAGCTAATAGGTGTCACAGATGGGATTCGAACCCAAGTCTCTCTTATTGCAAAGCCAGCATCTATCTGTTACGTCAACCTCAATGGAAACTAGGGATAGCAAGAAGTAGACGGTGAGATGGCCATGCATTCTAGGCATAGCTTGTGAGGATAGCTTGTGGAAAAACCCAAAGACAGGAGATTGAGTGTTGTTTCTAAGGAAAAGGGAGGACAGTATAGTTGGATTGTAGGTATGAAGGGTAGCTAAGTAAAATAAAGCTGCAAAAATAGGTTGGAGCTCCATTGTAAAGGGATTTAAATGCCAAACAGAGGAGTTTGTAGTTGGCCCCAGATTAGTTATTCTTAACCTTTTGTATCCTGGACCTGTAGGGTAATCTGGTGAAGCCTATGGACCCTTTGTCCGAATCACGTTTTTAAATGCACAATATAAAATACATACAATTACAGAGTAAATCTATTATATTAAAATACAGTTATCAAAATGTAAAAACAACAAAAAAAGTTTGTAGATTGCAGGTTAAGAAATCTTGCCCTAGAGGTAATAGGGAACTAATGAGACCGACTAAAGCAAAATAAGATGTTAGAGTTGAAAGTGACTTATGACCTCAGAGATGAAGTGGGGTATACTTGGAAACTAGAGAGACCTAAGATTTGTTGGTAAATGTTTAACAACCAGCTCTCCTCTCCAACCGATATGAATAACACATTCTATGTTGACTCTGGATTATCAATATTTTCTTTCATTAATGTATTTTTGTTTTAATTAATGATTTTATCACTTATTGAAGTCTAGACAGTCAAGAAAACAATAAATCAATTCCCAATTTGTAGTGTTTGGCAATTTTCAAAGTGTAAATCCTCACATTAGCAATCAGCTCTCACAAATGGTTGGGGAGACCTCTAGCATACCCCTGATTTGAACTCAATTTTAATAATGTCTTTTACCCTCATTTTATTCATCTGTCAAATGGAGGTAAATAATACAAGACTGCCTACTTTATAGGATTGTTAACGTGCTATACAAGTGTGGAAAACTCTTGCAACAGACTCCAACATAGACTCAGATACCCTTGCCTTTTTCTCTTTTACAGAAGACCCAGAGAAGTTAAATGACCTCTAAGGTTAAACTCCTAGTCAGTAGAACGGAGCTGAAACTTGAAACTGGGTCTCCTGCTTCTCCTTCCAATTCTTTTTTCTTTGCAAAATACACAGTACAAGACAATGGGGAATTATCAGAGTGCATCATTTTTAAGACATAGTGAATATTGACAATATTTGTAGTATGCAGATACAGTTAGAATTTTAAAGTTCTACTGCTGGCATGATTTATAGCTTACTTAACTGGTGTCGATTTTTCTCCTTTGTTCTTATTCCTGAGTTGTTTGTTTGGGAATAGTAAATATTACATACATTCAGTGTTTAGGCTTCAAATTTGAGGGAAAGGCCGGCCCTCGACAAAACTGTGTCTCTCACACAGTTTGACCTTGATGCTCCCAGGTTCTTCTGCAGCTTCTCCTCCCCTCTGTGATTCACAGTGATGGAGGCACAGTGGCTTTACCCTCTCTCACTTTCCTCTACTATCCATCTACTCTTACCTCCTCTGTTCATACTAAGGTTGAATAGGCTGATATCAATTTAAAGAGTTACCCCTCCCAGGATTGGCATTTTATTGGGGATCAAAGCCTCAGACCAATGACAGTCTAACAATATTACTCCTTAGGACTTATTGAAAGAGTTGGAGAGAATTTTTGAGATCTGTTGGACACCCTACCCCCATTACTGTAAAATCAGACTATATAGGTAGTATCTTTCTACGTGTTTAATTCTCTTTGTCTCCCTTCCTGAGGGTGGGAAGTACTTAGGGACAAAAATGTCATGATGAATCACTGTGGAAGGAAATGGGGGGAGGGAGGTGAAGGGAACAGCATTAAGAACCTACACTGTGTTAAGAACTAGACAAGTATTATCTCATTTTATCCTCACAACATCTGTGTTAGGTAGGTGATGTTATTATCCCCATTTTACAGTTGAGGAAACTGAGAAAGAAAGGTTAAATGACTTGCCCAAGGTCACACAGTTAGTAAATGTCTGAGGCTGGCTTTGAACTTAGGTCTTCTTGACTCTAGGCCCAGTGCTGTATCCATTGTGCTACTTCATAGGGTAATCATCTTATGTGTACCTCTAGTGGTAATCACCTTTGTTCGTTGGATAACCTGTGCATAAGCTAAGGGGAGCGGCTCTGGTTTTCCAGCATGTATATTCTACTCCCTCATCCAAGACCCTAGATCTCCTGGTTTTCAGCTCTTAGAAACTTCTTCATACTTCCCTGGCCCTCTCTGGGTCTTTGATAGCTTTCTTTTCTCATTGTTCCCATTTCTCAGGGATCGAAGTGTGATCAGTGTGATCAGCAGGGATCAGTAAAAAGAACACTAGATTTCAGGGAGAATGTTCTCTTTGAGTTCTAATTCTGATCCATATTCCTAGATGTGAAGCTCCTTATAAAGCCAATTCTATCATCATATTTACAGTTTTTGGATTTTTACCCAAGGTTGACCAAGGTTAAAGTGGTAGACCAAAGCTTATACAACATCATGTATTTTTATATACATTCTATACTAAACATTACTATACATTCACCATTTTAAAGGAATGATTTCATAAAAGTATTGAGAGGAAATTTGGAGCCACTGTAGCCCTACCATTGACCCTTTCACTACACCCTTGTGCATTGACCAAGCACCTTTGCTCATCAGCAGGGTCTGCTGCTTATATCTTATGCTGCCATATGATATAGCATGCTTGTGAAAGTAAGGAGTTTGGCTTTACTAAGTATCGTGACTCTTGAAAAAACAAAGTAAGGCATTCAAGGAAATAATTGTTTAAAATTTTGCATTTAGTAAAATGTTTTTGCTCAAGGTAAAGCCAAACTCCTTACTTATTTGCTATGTTTGTGAATACCTGCTATGTATACATACCCTTGTATTTATTCAGTCATGTCTGACTCTTTGTGACCCCATTTGGGGTTTTCTTGGCAAAGATACTGGAGTGGTTTACCATTTCCTTCGCCAGCTCATTTTATAGATGAGGAAACTGGAGTAAACAGGGTCAAGGGACTTGCCTAGGGTCACAGAACTAGTGTCTGAGGCCAGACTTGAACTCAGGAAGATGAGTCTTTGTGACTCCAGGCCTGGTGCTCTCTCTACTGTGCCACCTAGCTGCCCCATACGTGGCATATACACTGTTACTCTTGTGAAAGATGCTGCCTAAGAAAATAATGAGATCATAAATCTTAGAGCTTGAAAGTCAACAGATTTTCAAGTCTAACCCTCAGCCTTCAGGTAGATGAAGTACTATTCTCTCCTCCCTCCCCTTTACACCCCCCCCCCATTTTGCAAATAAGGAACTTTGGGGCCAGAAAGGTTAAATATTTTATTGATAGTTACATAGCTAATAAGTGGCAAGCTGGGCTTGTGGACAATGCTGAATCTTTCCATGCTTTTCTGTATTCAGGGAACTAGGTGGTATAATGGATAGAGCACTGGAATTTGAGTCATGAGTTCAAATCCAGCCTGAGACACTTACTAGTTGTGTGACCCAAAGTTATTTAACCTCTCTTTGCCTCAGTTTCCTCATTTGCAAAATGAGGATAATAATAGTATTTACCTCCCAGAGTTGTGAATATAAAATGAGATTATATTTGTAAAGTCCTTTGCAAACCTTAAAGCTCTACGTAAATGCTAGTTACCATACTATTCATCATATTTTTCATGCTGAGACTTCCCATACTTCTAGGTATTCATCATATTTGTCATTTCATATTGTACAGTAATATTCCATCACATTCATGTTCCACAATTTACTTAGTTGATGGGCATCTACTTTGTTTCCAGTTCTTTGCTTACACATAAAAATATGGTGCATTAAAATATTTTGGTTTACCTAAGGCCCTTCTTTATTTCCATCTCTTTGTAGTATACTAGGCTTTTCTTTTTAACTCCTTGTGTAAAGGGCAGGGAAATGAGCTGAGTAAACAGTAACCATTGATGTCTCTGCAGCGCTTCCTCATTTATAAAGCACTTTTCTGACAATAGCTCTATAAGGTACTAGTATTAATAGCTCTATTTTAGAATCGTGGATCATTCTGGTATCTTCGCCAAGAAAATCCCATGGAAGGGGGTGGTGCACGGTGTCATGAAGAGTCACCCCTCCTGGATCACTTCCTTGTCATGGCTGAGGGGCTTGTGTAGCTCAATGAAACGATGACCTATTTTGTGTAGGGTTACCCAGGATGAACATGTCATAATGGAGAGTTCTAACAAAAGGTGATACACTGGAGAAGGAAATGGCAAACCGTTCCAGGATCTTTGCCAGGAAAACCCCATGGAAGGGACTGGCATGTATGGTCCACTGGGTCCTGAAGAGTTGGACCCAACTGAATGACTGAACGATAACAAAGAATCGTGGGCAAGTTCCACGAAATCCATTAAGTGCCTTGCTTGTGGATCCCTAGCAAGTCAGTGCCCTGGCAGAGACATAGACCCATCTCTCTTGAATTTCCCTATTTCTGCTTCTGAACTCAGGAATTCTCTTAAAGCTCTTACATTCAAACTCTGATGATCAGGGATGGTGAAGTGGGACCAGGCAGGGATTGCAGGGTGATGGAGGTGGAGGTGTAGGAGGGGCCTTTTTGTAAGCTGGCTGTTGGCATCTCCTCTAAATACATTCCCAAAGAGGGCAGGTCCTCTTTTGCCTTAGTTGGCTAGTCACAAGCTTCTAATAAACTGCTAAAATGATAATACTTTCAGCTTCAAGCCATATAAAACAGCATATTGAATTGGTAAGCAGAGTGCATTAAGCAAATTCAACAATTTAAATAAACGGGCAAGAAGCAATCCATTTGGCCTCTTTTTACTATTAATTTCAGTAGTTGCAATTTGCCTTTGCAGCTCCCTGGCCTCCCTAACACCCTTTATTAATGATTCTAGTTAGGTGACCCATCTTCTCCCCACTGGAGAAATGAGTCAGAAGGGCAGAGGATAGATGACCAGCTGAGCGCCTTGCTCCGTCACTACCAACAGCTGTTAAATGGCACATGAACTAAAGAGCCAGGGCATGAAGGGGAAATTGGACTCCTTGGACACTGCTACCAGATTTTTAATTTCATACGATAATCCACACTGACTCCAGTGACCACATTTTAGAAAAATGTGGGAGAAGGCATCCTGCTGTTAATATTTGTGAGCTTTTAAACTGTAACAATGCATATAAATGTGAGTTGCTGTTATTATTGTTTAGGATAGATTAGAACAAAGTCCCTGTGTCAGAGCTGGAAAAGACACCCAGGATTTTCAACTCCCTGGGCCCCACCCGGGGCTATATGGAGGAATTCTGTGCTGATGTGATCCCAGAAATAGTTATAGGGCCCAGACTCATGCAAATAACCCTCGGGTTGTCCCCAAATGGGGTAATGCTCCCATATATTATTCCAATTTTGACAATATGAAGCTTGAAGCTTGTTTCATATGCCAGTGTTTAGTCTTCTCTGCCGTTATTTTCCAGCTTAACACAAAGAGATTTCATGAGTTCTGTCATTCTTAGTGATCTTACTCTCATAATATCTTGTGCTCATTCACAAGCTCACTTAAATCTGAGGTTAGAAACCCAGCCTAAAGTAAATGGCAAAGTCAGTTAAATTCAGCAAATATTAATTAAGCAACTTCTCTGTGGCCAGGCACTGTGCTGGGCATTGGGGGTGGGGGGTGGGGGAGGTTACATAGAAAAAAAAAAGTAAGACAGTCCCTGCCTTTAACAAGCTTACATTCATTTGTGAATGGGGGTGTTTTTAACAGGTGTACAAGTAAGTAAAAAAAAAAAAAAGCAAACTTCCTTTCAGGTGCTAGAAATGTCCATGAATGGGAATTGTGAAAATCATATCCTAGAGGAGGGGGGCATCTGAGGTATGCTTTAAGATGAGCTAGGGACTGCACTAGTTAGAGTTGGGGAGGGGTGCATTCCAGACGGAAGCTATTGCTTGTGCAAAGGTTTACAGGGGGAAAATGAAATGTTGTGTCATGGGAAACAACAAGCAGGTCAGATTGACTGGAATGGAGATTGTATAAATTATGGTAATATGAAGTCAGTTTGAAAAATGAGTGGGAACCAAACTTAAAGTACTAAACTATGCATTTATATTTCAACCTCGTGGCACTAGGGAGCCACTAAAGATCTTTGAGTTGGAGGCTGATATTGCTGGGCAATTAGGTGGTACAGTGAATAGAACTCCAGGCCTGAAGACCCATCTTCCTGCATTCAAATCCCACCTCAGACACTTACTAGCTGTGTGACCCTGGACAAGTCACTTCATTCTGTTTGCCTCAGTTTCCTCATCTGTAAAATGAGCTGGAGAAGGAAATGGCAAATCACTCCAGTATCTTTGCCAAGAAAACTCCAAAAGGGGTCACGAGGAGTCAGATAAGGCTGAAAACACCTGAATAGCAAACATCAGTCTGGCCAGATCAGTAATGTCAGCTTGGTAACTTGTGTGGAAAAAAGGCTGGAGAAGAAAGAGACGAGAGGCAAGGAAGGCAATTAAGAAGCTATTGTAAGACCAAGTGGAAGTATTGAGGACTGGAAGTAGGGAAGAGGTTAGATAAGTGGGAAAAAAGGACAGATTCCAGAGTAGTTGTGGAGGTAGCATTCTCAAGACTTGGCAACGGAACACGGAGAATGAGAGAGAGGGGGACCAATCAAAAGTCTGAAATTTTGCTGTCCGTGGCATGTCCCTACAATCCTTTAATCTCTCTCCAGGCTAGAAAACAAACAAACAAACAAAACCCCACGAACAAAACACTCAATCATTAGCTGAAAAGTTTATCATAGAGATAAATAAAATTATTTCGGTTAGCTGAGCTACTCCTAAAATGATCTCTCATGGTTTGAAGCCATAAAAGAATTTTGTATTAACTATGGGTGTCCGTCCTGGCACACCAGGATCTCAGAGCATTCAGAGCTGGGAGAGGGCTTGGGGATCATCTTGTCTAGCCCTTTTATTTTATACATGAGGAATTGGAAGCCTGGCTTGAGTGATTTTCCCAAGGTCACACAAGGGCTAAGTACAGTAACACAGACAGCATTCAAACCCAGATCCTCTAACTCCAAATACAGAGCTAGTTCCATTATACTATGAAAGAATCATAGTTCTAGGTCAGGGGTGGGGAACCTGCGACCTTGAGGCCACATGTGGCCCTCCCAGCCCTTTGAATGAATCCCGAAGGTCTATTGATTCAGTCAAAGGGCTACACTTGAGGACCTAGAAGGCCACATGTGGCCTCGAGGCTGCAGATCGCCCCCCCCCGCCCCGTTCTAGGTGATCCAGAGGGCAATGGAAAGATTCATAGTGGGCTTAAATAGGTGATAGCATACAGCTCTTGCATTCCAGAAAACGAAGCAAAAAGAGTATCATGGAGGAGGACATGGACAGTTGGGGGTGGGGATAATCATGTTGCCAAAGTCAGGGATAACAGCCTGAAGTCACACTGGTATTGACAATTGGTATTTTTTAAAGGCCTAAAGGGAGGCTAGGGGGAATCTCTTGGAGGGATTTATGGAAGCCAAAGGAGAAATATCCACAGCCTTATAGACCATGGATGATTTGGCCACTATATATATCAAATGGTAGAGTTTCCCTTGTGGATGAGATGACACAGGTATTGAGGTATTTATGCCTTAGTCTTGGTTCTTGTATGGATATTCAAATTCATTTTTTTCCATTTTCATATTTCCTCTAATTTATTGCATACATATGGTTATAAGTGTTCATTTCTATTCCTTGTTTTGCTATGAAGGACTTAACAGGATTTTGTAATTTCACAATATTTTTATTCCATGTACAAGAATTCAAAACACTTTGCAAAAACCTGTTTCTTCTTTTATCATCCCTTTCACTAATACAGTAATTTGGAAGTTGTAACAGTCTGTTACAACTTGCTTTTTTATTTTTACGCCCCCACCCCTTCTCCAAGTGTGGGAGGATGTCTGGGTTTTTAGTTGTTGTCTTAAAAATTAAACTGAAAATTAATTTTATTTAGGGAATTTTTATGAATTTCACAATAGTCTTTGAGATAATTGGAGGCCTGCCAGGTTCAAATTCTCTTTTCTAATATTTAAAACTCATTTTGTAGTACACACTATAATTAGGGAATATATCCCATGTGATCTGCCCATCTTTTTTTCAGATAGAGGGATAATGGGGAAGCAGACTAGAAGATGTTTCCTTCCAGCAATTTCTGGAGTTTTATAAATGAAGATAGAAAGAAATAGGATTTATTTTAAAGGGTAGAAATTCACATTCTTTTTCTCCCCTTCACCTTTCAATAGCTACACAATCCAAGGAAATAAATCACATTTTCTTGAAATTATGATTTTAGGCCTCTGAGGACTGTATTGGTCAAAAGAAATAATTACTTGCTTTTCATATTTTCAGTCATATCTGATTTCTCCATGATCCCATTTGGGGTTTCCTTGGTAAAGATAGTGGAGTGGTTTACCATTTCCTTTTCCAGCTCATTTTACAGATGAGAAACTGAGGCAAACAGAGTTAGGAGACTTGGCCAGGCTCACACAGCTGTTAATCGAGGTCAGATTTGAACTCAGATCCTCCCCGCTTTAGGGCCCGGTGCTCTATCCACTGTGCTGCCTTGGAAGAATAATACATTACCTATAAAACTTTGAACTAGATGAAAATGTTATTTTCAGATAATGCAGAAATATAAATCAGAGAGATATGGGCACTTGTACGGGATCAGTAAATGGGGCTCTGTGTCCTTATGACCACAGAAAATGTGGGCCCATCAGTGTTATACCATGTACAGGTGGCTTTTTTTTCCCCCTTGCCTTCTTTGAGACATTGAACCTCACAGGTGCTTGAGAACACCCAAAGAAAGTGGATATCTGGAGCTAGGCCAGCTGCTGCAAGCGTTTAGGGAAGAGAGATGAAAGTTAGGAGAACTATCGAGATAGATCCATCACTTATTTATTATTAACTAAGTAAGATACTTCCTCAGAGGTATTTGTTAACTCTCTTACTCTTTTATCATGAGGTGGATGAAGTACTGCTGAGGGGACAGAAAAATGACAAGAAGGACTAAGGTACTAAAACTTTCCTAGCCTGGAGCTGTTTCCTCCTTTGCTTTATCTGTAGGCTTCACCTAGAAGTGGAGGAATATTAGCAGTTCCTACCTATCCCCTAACCACTCTCTGGGATTTTATATGACTTCAGTTAAAGTTATGGCCAGATTAAAAAACAAAACAAAACAAAACCCAAACTACAAGACACACTGCTCTAGAAAACCCACGTGTCTTAACCATGGGGAATGGAGTGGCACTTCGACCAGTAGTATACTCACCTGCTAGAATCCTTTTCTAGCTATTGCCTGGGTTCAATAAATGAATCCTAGAGGCATTTTTTGGGGCAGTGGGGTGTGGGGGTGGGGGTGGTCTGATTCTTCCATCCCCTCATTTGTTTATGTGAGTGAAATAAGGTTAAAATGAACATCTTAGGCTGTTTGAAGGGGGAAATGATATTATAAAGGGCTACAGCTTGAGGAGAGAGGCAGTGCTGCATGGGAGACAAAGATGAGGTGGGAATTCCGCTTTTTACTCATTTGACCTTGAGCATTTCCTCTCTCTTGACCCCAATGAGTGGATTAGACTAGGTAATCTGTAAGGTGCCTTAAGCTTATAGGCCTGAAATGGAACCTCTAAATGTTTATGTGGCATCAGGGAGAGGAGAGGAGGGGAAAGGGTAGGTCTCTCTTTGTTGAGACAGTTGTGACTTAATTCTCCATGTTAGTTTAAACACCAGAATCCTAATATGAGCAAATGTTAGTTTGAGCCAAGCAGGCTAGCTTTGGAGATAAGTTATTTATATTGGTTAGGTTTCTGATATTTCAAGAATTACAAGTTAAATAATATAAAGTACATTCAGTTGTGGAGCAGAACCACACTTGGGCTATTTATAGTATCTGCATGACTAAACTAATAGCAGTCTAGTGGCTTATGGCAGTGCTACAGAATCATTACCCTAATTGCATATTGGAATCTTTAGGGTGGACAGTGCATCTTGGATGGTTTCTCATCATTCTTGCTGTAACCAGGTTTCTAGTAATTATTGAAGTCCGGTTGGCATGGAAGGCCCAGTTGAGCTCAGTGATGTAATTTTTCTGTGCAGTTTCTTAGACATAGGTGTCCAACTGTATTTACCAAATGAGGTTGTTCAGGTTGCTTTATGGAGTGCTATGGAATGTAATTCATGTATGATAGGAAGAGAAAGTAAATCAAATCTTGATCAAATTCACAAATTTTACTCATTTGGGAGGTCTTGAGACAGGAATGCTAGGAGGGAAATTGGGCTGGATTTGAGCTGCCTACCCAGGATGCCTACCAGATCATATATAGACTTGTGATCCTGGCAGACCTTATAAGGCCCTGCCAAGGCCACACATAATCTGGTTCTAGAAGATAACATTACGTTTATTTTCATGTTCTATGTCCTAACCAAATTGAACTGCTTTACGTCCCCCTCTCTTCACGTCTTTCCTTCTTGTCCAGAGTGCTTTGTCTATGCCAACATATACTAGAAATGGACTTCACTCCAATTTTATCTTTTGAATCCCCTCCCTTCCTTCAAGGCCCAGTGTAGGAAGACATCCCTGACCCCTCCTGGTTAAAGTGATCTCTTTCTCTTCAGCTTCCTCATAGCACTTTGTCTGACCTTCTCTTGTAAAGTTTTTTTTACTTAATTGTGTACCTGTGTTTCTCCCATTTAGTTCTAAGCTTCTGGAGAGTAGGGCCTTTGATATCTATCATTGAGTACTTCTAGCCTTGTGCAACGGGTTCTTAGGTCTTTGAATACATTTTTAGAGGAGCTGGAAATACTACTGAGGACCTGAGTAGTTGCTCAGTCAATCAATCCATCAATCAACAGGTACTTGTTAACCACCTACGGGCAGTGCTAAGCACTATGCTAAACTAGGAATACAATTAAAAAAAAAACCTGTTCCTACTTGCAAAGAGCTTCCATTCCAAAGAGGGAGATAAGAGATACATATATAAGTATGTGTAGCATAAATACAAGGATGATAAATACTAATACAAAGTAGCTAAATCCCAGGTAGTACGGGAGTGAGTGCATTTCATGCAGAAGATGGCAGTTGAGCTGCCTCTATGAGGCAAAGGTAAGATAGTTGGGCTCCTGGGGGGATAGTAAAGCAGTGAGATCTATTTTGGAAAATAGGAAACTTTGATGATGTCTAAGGTGCACAATGTAGCTACAAAACAATTTGGTAAGCAAGGTTCCAGAAACATTACAAGGGGATGCCAGGCCTAGCCCATTTTAAATGTCAGTGAAACAACCATATTTTGAAATTGGATGGAATAGCCAAGGAATCACGCATAGGAATAAGGAGGTTGAGAAGGGACTTCCTGGTGTAAGGCTTTGGGATTGTCTGTTTATGATTTGTTGCATCTTTTCTTAGAATCTGGGGAATTTCTTTTTATCAAAATGGAGGTAGCATGGGAAGGTAGTGTTTGACCATTTCTCATGGAGTCAGAAGACCTGGGTTGAAGTCCCAATTCTCTTACCCACTGCTCATTACCTTGGGAAACTCACTTAAGCTCTGATGTCTTTAACTTTGCTCTCTGTAAAAAGAGGGCGTTGGGTTAGAAAATGATGGTTAGGGTCCAGGGAAGTGAAGAAAGTGAACCTAGAGTAAATCAAGGGACCACAGGAACTAGTTTTCCAGGACAGATGAAAAGAACTAAGCATGCATTAGAGGGCTAAGTGAAGACTAATGAGGGATGTGTTAATCATCGACCAACATCTTCAAGGTATAAATGGAATGCCCATTAAGGACAGTCTAAGGAGGGAGATCCAAGAGTAATGGGATAAATTAAGAAAGGGACAATGCATTCATTCAACAAATGTTTATGGAATACCCAGCTGCCCTCTGCCAGGTGCCATGTGGACTATAAAATTGTATAAACCTATGTCCCTCTCATTCAGTTAGTCAATTAATAAATGTGAAAGTGGCTACAATGAGCCAGGTGATGGGGATACAAAGAAAGGTAAATGACTATACCCACTGTCAAGGAACTCACAGTTATATCCTAGCAGAATGTAAGAGCATTTCACAATGTTTTAAGTGGGAATTCTATCCCAATCACAATAACTGAGGACTAGGAAAGTTGCTCTGTTAGCTGGGTGAGGGATTAGAAAGCCAACCACAATTTTTTCTTGTCTTTGAGTTTTCTTTGAGAGAGGGAAAATGGTTGTAAATCATCTTTTCAGCCTCACTTGGTCTCACTTTTCTAGTGGAGGGGTGGGTTCTCACTCAGGTGCATCTGAGTGATTATGCTAGAAGTTTTTAACATGGAAGGCTGCAGATAATGGTGGTTCCAGAAAGGGGTTGAGGGTAGGCATAACTAGATAAGAGACATGCTGTCACCCATGAGTTTTCTGAAACTTTTTCAAGCCAGAGCACCATCACAGGCAGTTTTTGTGCAACATGGAGAATTTCAGTCATTTATTCTATACCAGCTTCCGTTCTTGCAGCATTGTCTCTCCTCTCACCCCTGTACTCTTAATCCAGACATATTAGCCTTCTCTCTGCCCCTCCCAAACAACCCTCCGTCTTCCATGTCTGTGGCCTTTTCACTGGCCACCTTCCATGCCTGAAATGCTCCCCTTCCTCGTTTCTACCTCAGACTCCCTCTTTTCTTTCAAGAAGCAGCTTGAGCACTACCTTCTCCATGAAGCCTTTTTTGATCCCCTCAGCTTCTAGTGTTAGAAGCTAAAACTATCACCCAAATTACCTTATATTTAATGACTGGATTTATTTCCATATATTCTCTTTATTTTTTATATAAAGTTTTTATTGATTTTTTTCTACTTCACCATAGTTTCCCCTGGCATCCCTTCCTTCCCCTCCCTGAAAGCCATTCTATTGAGCAAAGAGCATTTTTTCAAGATAAAAAAGAGGGAAAAACCAGAATAATTCACTAGTGCATCAAAAAAAAGGCTGAAAACATGTGGAAAGTCCAACACTTGTAGACTGCCCTTGTTTGCAAAAGGGTGTGGTGGGGATGTCTTCTCATCACTCTTCTTTTGAGCCATGCTTGCTTTTATCATTTAGCAACATTCACTTTTGATTTTTTTTGTGCTTCTTTCCATTTATGTGGTTGTATTCATTGTATATATATTCATATATATATATATATATACACATATATATATATATATATTTAGCTCTGCTTCTCTGTATTCATCACATTTGTCATTTCTTACAGCAGAGCATTTATTCCATTACATTCATGTACTACAATTTGTTTAGCCATTCCCTGAACTATGAGCATCTACTTTGTTTCTAATTCTTTACTATAACAAAAAATGCCTCTATAAATATTTTGAACATGTAAGGGAACTTTCTTCTCAATGTCCTCCTTGGTATCTCTTTATATTTGTTTTGTATATATTTATACACATACTTGTCTCCACTGTTCAAATATAAGCTCTCTGAAGGCAGAGCTTCCTTAATTTCTTTCATTTTTGCCTGGTATTTAGTGGTAGGTGTTGACTGATTGATTGATTGATGCTGAAGAAGTCAACTGTTCCCATCCCAAGGTAGAAATGTTACTTTTAAGCAGCAATGGTACATGAGCCCACAAAGCTGAGAGAAGACAAGTGAAGGTACGGGGGAAGGGCACAATTTTGTAAAGACCTAAAGCAATTTAGAAAATAGAGACCTGTGGGGCCAGGAAGAGATGGGAGGAGAAATTTGGACTTTTGGTCAAGGTGAGGAAGGAGTAATGAACAGTTCTCTTCAATTGTGTTGAACTATTTAGAGAACCTAGCTCATTGCCACACTATTGGTTTGATTCAGTGCTCAAAAGTGCCCCAATCTACTTGAAGCCCCTTTGCAACTTAATAGTCTTTCAAAAAAGAGGCAGATATATTTCGATGGAGTACTATTGTTCTATAAGAAATGATGAACTGATGCTTTCAGAAAAACCTATGAAGATTTACATGAACTGATGCAAAGTGAAAAGAACAGAGCCAGAAGAAAATCATACATTGTAACAGCAATATTATATGATAATCAACTGTGAATGACTTAGCTATTCTCCATTCTCTATTCTGAAGGACTTATGATGAAAAATGCTATCCACCTCCAGAGAAAGGACTGATGGAATGTGAATGCAGATTGAATTTTTTTCTTGTAACATGGCTAATATGGAAATGTTTTGCATACCACACATGTATAATCTATATCAAATTGCTTGCCTTCTGAAGGAGGAAGGAGGGAAGGAAAGGAGGGAGAGAATTCAGAAATCAAAATATTAAAAAAAGAATGTTAAAAAAATTTGTTTACATGTAATTAGGAAAAAACAAAAATTAGGTAAAAAACAAAAGAGGCAGATAGACCAGTAATGTTGTAAGGAACAGGCCTTTGTCATAGGCCCACTTTAACTTATAGAAGGGAAAGCCTTAGGCATATCAGGGGCTGGTGTGTGGGAGTGGAGCAGCAAAGGAGTAGGTCATCACAGCAAAGGATAGATTTGAGCCTCTTTCACTGGGAGCAGAAAGATACAAGTGAGTCTTCATTGCTGAATGGGTGCAAAGGGCCTTGGATATGATGATCTTCAGGCCATAGTGGGAGAAGGAAGAGGCTAACAGTGTTTCTGCAAGAGACCCACTCTCAGGACTTGCCCCATTTGGACTACAGTAAGCTCTAATTATTCTTCCTAGCTCTATTTGGGAACACTTGGGTTCCATCCTCCATATTTGGTACTGTGGGTGAAGATGTAACTTGGTCTCACTTTTCTAGTGGAGGGACGGGTTCTCACTCAGGTGCATCTGACTGATTATGCTAGAAGTTTTCAGCATGGAAGACTCCAGATAATGGTGGTTCCAGAAAGGGGTTGAGGGTGGGGGAGTAGGCATAACTAGATAAGAGACATGCTGTCACCCATGAGTTTTCTGAAATTTTTTCAAGGCAGAGGACCATCAAAAGGCAGTTTTTGTGCAACATGGAAAATTTCAGGCAGTTATTCTATACCAGTTTCCATTCTGAAAGGGCTTTAAGTTTTGTTTGTTTTTTAAAATGATGTGTCAAGGGCAACAATCCCTATTCTCATCAGTGGAATTAGTCTTGTTTTTATTTTAAGCTAAAATACATACACACTCAAAACCCCGTTTGCCAGTATACCCATGCGGGGTAGGAAGCCGTAAAATAGTTGAACCACAGAAGATACTTGAAGCCATTTGCCTGCTAACACTCAAATGGATTTGTGATCCTGTTGAGGTCACAGTTCTTTCTAATGATACGGATGATAACCATTTCATCCCTGCCTATCCTTGGCACCTCTTGTTCATATTCACCACAGAGAGTCCTTCAAGTGAGCTGGGAATCTTTCTTCCTTTTTCCTGACATCTTGTGGATATCAGTGGAGCTTCTGTACTGTTCATTGGTTATCTTTCCCTCTTGCCACACGACTACCCCATCTTCTTTTTCAATCATACATTTATTTAATGCCGTCCTTTGTTTTTGTTCTTATTCATCGTTCCTTGTTTGTTATGTTATACTTATTTATAGTATTGACATTTCCTGGAAAAGCTGACCACTTCTTCTCTGTGCACTTTTGTTGTGCCTTGGAGGCTCTGTTTCTCAGGGAGAGAATAAAGATAGGTGTCTCCAGTCCTTTTACATCCCAGTCTTATTCCTAATAGAGTAGCCACTTACTGCTGAACATAATGCAGATGAGGGGAATTTTTCTGACAATCTATTGTGCTGAAACAACTAGACAGTGCCCTGACACCACTAACTCAACCCATGGTTCATGACCATGTCTTCTTACCAAGACAGACAACAGTATTATTTTTGTTTTGTTGTATTATGACTCAAAACCCAGAACTTTGACTCCCAGGGACAGTTCTGTCTTTCAGTCAAGTGTTTTATTTTGTTTGTTTTTCTGTTCCTAATAAAAGCTTCCCTTTTCCAATCTCAGATCTTGTCTTTCTTTGCAATGAAATATTTCAGTGTTGGGAAGAAAATTTGGAATTGAGCTCTGCTCCTCATATGTGCTGTCTCTCTCTCTCTGTCTCTGTTTCTTTCTGTCTGTCTGTCTCCCACTTTTCTCTGTCTTTCTCTGTCTCTCTCTCTTTCTCTCTCTCTGTCTCTGTCTCTCTTTCTCCCCTTCACCTCTGGATCTTGGCTTTCTTGCTTTTAAATTCCAGGGGATCAGGGCAGCTAGGTGGCACAGTGGATAGAGCACCGGCCCTGGAATCAGGAGGACCTGAGTTCAAATGAGGCCTCAGACACATAACACTCACTAGCTGTGAGACTCTGGGCAAGTCACTTAACCCTCAATGCCTCACCAAAATAAACAAATAAATAAATTCCAGGGGATCAACTAGATGTCCTCTAATCTCTTTTCCAGCTCTAAATCTATGATCCTATAATGCTTAGACAGAAACTCCCCATGCTTTAGAGACACAGCATTCGAAGGGTATTAAGAATACATGAAAGGCAATGTAATAGAGGACACCAGCCCAAGAATCAGGAGGCTTCACTGTGATGCAGCAGTGTGGTCTTGGGCAAGTCACTTCACCTCCAGAAGCTTTAGTTAATTCATCCCTGCACCGGAGATCTTAATCTTGCCCATCTTCCACAGTCATTGAGAAGCTCAAATGACGTGACATATAATGCACATGCTAAATAAAAGTAAGATATTGTTGTATATTTATCTTTTTTGACAACTTCTGGAAGGCTATGCGTGGCAGGAAGGATAAGGCACTGTTAGAATTAACAAACAAGTATGGGAAAGAATAAGAAACTCATGAGATTACCACCTTCTTTTTTTTTTTTTTTTGCTCTCTCCTGAAACTCAAAACATTTAAAAACATACACACATCTTTTACTGTCATTTTTCCTCCTAACTCTTTTTATATGTATGGTATATTTTTAAAAATCTGATATTCCATCTTCCATTCCCATCCCTGTCCCCCTTGAACCCCCAGCCTTCCTCAATCCTTAAGAAAATAATTTGAAATAATGCTTTTGTTTTCAGGGAAGCCTGTCATTTGTTTTACCGGTCTGTAGTTGATTAATTTGCAAATGATATTCCCAATAAAGTGCTTAGAAGTAGATAATTACAACTATATTAACAGTTACCGGGGAAGCAGATGGTATTCTGAGGAGCTGCCATGTAGAGTTAGTGCTAATGCTCTACTGGAATGTACCATATACCCCCGCAACCCACAAGCAACCAACTGAAATCCTGCTGATATTCCAGATTGTAAGTAAATTGTGCTTTTGCTTCACATTCAGTTCTTATCGGAATTTTTATGTGTGTTTTCTTGCTAGCTACAGTGCTCAGTGAGCTGGTACTTTTTATGTTTAGTCACATAACTCTCCAGCTCTATAATTCTGAATTACCCCTGTAGTAAGCTTACAAGAAACACGTTTTTAAATTCTTCATCAGTGTTTCTTCTACCATGCCAGATATTTTGAAGCGTAGATTATCTCTGTACAAACATATAATTTCAATTTCCTAAATTACCTGAACCAGAATTTCATGCCAGATAATCAATTAAGCATTTTCTTCAGCAGAGCAGTCTTTCTCTCATCTCCTCTCTCCTCCCCCTCCTCTGACCCACACACACACACGCACGCACGCACACACACACACACACACACAAATGCATACACCGTTATGTGTGTGTGCTAGTGTCTAGAGTGTGCTCTTGTCTAGTTAGCATCTATATTTTATTGTGTTGTCTGACAGAAATGGGATCATTTTTCTGCTGCTAGCTATCAAGAGAGAGGCCATAATGTCATGGCAATCCTTTCTGTACATATATCCATCAGTAGTTTTTCCTCTTAAGTAGACTGGAGTTATGTAAGCATTAACACACAGCAGGGCATGAGGTCAGAGTGAAATATTCATATATACACTGGTCTGTTGAAGGCCTTGGGCATTCAAGGCTACTATGTGTTTCACTAGGTGCAGGACTGAAGTGTAAAACAAAGTTGTAGTTAGCTGCCGCTGATGTCTCTTTGCCCTAAAGGTCAGATCAACAAGGGAAGAATAGCATAGGCCCACATCATCGTTTCAGGAGTCTGATATCACTGAACAGTTTCCAGCCTAGGGATGTAGGGATTTGGTCTCCCAGGACATTTTATAATTGCCCAGGAAATAAGCATTCACTTCCTCACCCAAGGCAGGTTACCATTTGGTCAAGGAAAATAGAAAAGGCAACATATTTCATTCAACTTTAGATGATCTTGGCTAGGGTTGAGGATGGGTTGGAAAAATTGTATGTAAACAGGTAAATATGGAATACTTATTTCAAGGTGATATGCCTATAACACTTTGTAGGGAAAAGACCTGAGGTTCTTGCTGGGAAAATTTTAATCTAAGGGCTTTTTTGGTTGATGCTTAAGTTGGTAGAAAGATTATCAAGGATCTATACAATAAGAATGATCTTTATATTCCCAACAAGTCAACTCAGTGCTTTTTTCTATATTGAAATATACTTTTCATTTTACCCCAATCCTCCCTTTATCAAGCTGCCTTTCTTTTTGGAACTTTCTAGTCTGGCAGTGAGGAAGAAACAATGATGTTCTACAGTTCTTCCATACCTGGGTCGGCACCTTGACAAAGTCACGTTGCCTCACATATATATCAAGATAGCATTGATGTCATGATGCCACCTGACTAGTTAGGATGGAAATGCTTATACACATATTGACACTTGTGGTTTTCTTAGTCCAGTAGCTTGGGAAATTACTATGCAGGTGAGCGTAGTAATAACAACTATGATAATACAAAAATATTAATTATAGCATTTATATAGTGCTTTGAGGTTGGCAAAGCACATTATAAACATTATCCTTACACCAATCCTGAGAAATACATGCTATTATTATCTCCATTTTGCAGATAAGGAAACTCAGGCAGACTGTGATTCAGTAACTTTCCCAAGGTCACGTAGCTAGTAAGTTGTCTGAGGTTAGATTTAAACTCAGATCTTCCTGCCTCCAGCCCTACTGCTTTACTCACCATACTATCTAGCTGCCTCACAAAATTAGTGTACAAGGGCTATGTGCCCCTTCACTTCATTCTTTTCATTTGCAGGAATGTGATTAGGGCAATTCTTCCCTTCCTCCTCAATAAGTAATAATTCAACAGATTTTTATTAACTACCTACTGTGGGAAGATTCTAGCTCTACATCATTCACATTTGTCTCCTTTTCTCCATTCAGACAGACCATCCTAATTCTGGTGCTCATCCCCTCTTTCCTGGACTGTCTAATAATCTACTAGATAGGTTGTGAGCTTCCAGTCTCTCTTCTCCTTGACCTATCCTTTCCATTGCTGCCAAAATAATCTTCCTAAGATGCAGCTCTGACTACGTCATTCCCAAGTTCAAACAATTTCCCTGGCTTCTTTTAGCCTGTAGGATAAAATTCAAACTCCTTATCCTGGTATTTAAATCTCCACATTCTGGCTTCAACTTACCTCTCTTAGTAGTTTACCTTGTGTACTCCATAATCTAGCCAAACTAAATTATTGGATGCTCCCGACTCTGTCTCTACCCACAGTGTATTTGTATGGGCATCACCCATGCTTGCAATGCACCCCATCCTCATGTTCACCTTGCAGAATGTGTATATTTCAGATTCAGCTCATCCCTCCTTGAAGCCTTCCTTGGTTCCCTTATAGCTGAAAGTATTATTTTCTTCAAATTTTTGTGAAGTCCTTTGTTTAGATCTCGCCTATTCTACCATCACTTCCTGCTTTGTATTATACTTACTTGTGTACCTGTCCAATTTGTTGTTCTTGGTCCTTTCCCTTCTCCTCCCTCTCCCTCACCCCCTGTCACCTCCCCAAAGTCTTACCCAGTAGAATGTAAACTCTTTCATCACAAGAACTGTACCAGTAGTAATCTTTATATCTCCAGGACTAGCATTTAACAAGTGTTTTTGAATACATAAAGTGTTACGTGATATCAAGGGAGAAAATTATTACTGACTGAGAGCAGATAGGTTCCAAAAAACATGCCAGTATTGATTGGGTTATTGGGAAGAAGACTAATTAAATTTACAAATATTATAATATCTACTAGGGCAGCTAGTTGGCACAGAGGATAGAGTCCTGGGCCTGGAATCAGGAAGATTCCTCTTTGTAAATTCAAATCTGGTCCCAGACACTTATTAGCTGTGTGACAAGGGCAAGTCACTTTACCCTGTTTGCCTCAGTTTCTCCATCTGCAAAATATATAAAATCATCAATCTACAAAATGAGCTGGGGAAGGAAATGGCAAACCATTCTAGTATCTCTGCCAAGAGCACCCATATGAAGAGTTGGACATAACTGAAAATGACTGAACAAAGTAACATTTGCTATTCATAGAACTTTATGGTAGGTACTGGGAAGTATTAAAAAGTCAATAAAACACAGTCCCTACTATCGTGGAGTTTATAGTCTCATTTGGGAGATGACATGTACACAAATAATAACATAAAATAGAACATGGTACCTGAACAAGAAGAGAATAAAAGGTACAATGCCATGTACAATCACTTCTGACTGTGGAGATTAGAAAAGCCTTTATGAAGGAAGTGGAATTTGTATTGTATCATAAAACATAGCTTATCCTTCAACAAATAGAGATTGGAAGTGACAGAGGGAACATTATTGGTCAATCAGTCAATAAACATTTGTTAAGAGCCTACTATGTGCCAGGCACTGTGGTAAGCACTAGGAAAATAAAGACAAAAGGTAGTCAGGAGCTCATGGTCTAATGGGCAAGACGACATGCAAATGAATACCTACATATGACACATAGGGGGGTATTAGAGAAAACAGTTACAGTTACTGAGAAAAGTCTTAACAAATTCCTGGGGGTGAAAAAGTAGAAAACACTTTGTTGAATGTGGCAAGTATATTTTTACATAATCCCAGGCTGTCTGAGTTGGAGAGGACTTCAGAAACCATCTAGTCCAAGCCATACCTGAACAAGAATCCCCTTGATGTCATATCCTATCAGTGGTCATGCAGTCTCTGCTTGAATAACAGTGAAGGGTAACCCCTACTTTTCCAGGGACCTTATTTTCCTTTGGGATAGCGTTAATTACTAGAATGTTTTTTCCTTAACCCAAGTTTAAATTTGCCTAGACATCTTTTACCCGTTGTTTGTGTTCAGTCCTTTGGGGTGAAACAATAAATCTGATCTTTTTTTGATGATAACTGTTTATATATTTAAAGACATCTGTTGTGTTCCCCTAAGCTTTCTCTTCTAGACCAATCATCTCCAGTTTCTTCAATCAATCCTTCTGTGACATCCATCTTGAGGACTTTCACCATCTTTGTTGTGTCTATGAAGACATTTGTCAATGTCTTTCTAAAATGTGCTGTGCAGAACTAAACAGTTTTCTAGATTGGGACTGAGCATGAAAAAATCTGCTGACCATCCCAGACTATCCCTATTACCTCACTGTCACTACCACTTCTAGAACCTATGAGTATGGTGAAGTGGAATTGCCTTGCCTAATTATGAGGGGCAACCATGAGTGAAAATACCTCTGACCACTCTATGTATGTCCATGAGACTTTTAAAATTGCAGTTATTATAAAGCCTTGTAGTCATCCTACTCTCCAGGGAAGAGGGATCTGAGTTAGGCTGTAATTTATTTCCCTGAGGTGGAGATGGAGAAGCAATTGGACCCCCTAGCTAAGGTTCGGGCCAGGTGTTCAGCTATTATTGGCTGTGGTTTGTGTTTGTCTTCCACATTCAACCAATAGGAGGGAGGAAAGGGTGGGACTACTACAGAGTAGGACTCAGACCCAGAGACCAGTGCAGTCAGTCTGGGCCAAGTATGGCCTCTGGCTTTTGGGTTCTTTGGTTCAGGTCGGGAGGCCTGGGATTCACCTGGTCTAGGGAAGAATAGGTGAGGCCTGCCTGCAGGTTCTCCCTTTTGTAACATCATCTTCTGGGGATGGATCCAGACCAAGCAATGCAGAAAAGCTGGGGGAAGAAGAGGCGAGGTGGCTCCAGGGATAAGTCAGCTTACTCCTTTGCCTCAACTTCCTCATCTGCAAATGAGAAGGTAAGATTAGATGAACTTGGAGGGCCCTTCTAGCTTCTAATCCAATCCACCCTTGATCCTAAGACAGATGGGGGGCCCTAAGGGGAATTCCCTTGTCTTATTGAGGTGCCACCAAGCTAAGAAATGGAACCTTGGGCCAAGCCAACTTGTTCCATGTCTATGGAACTAGAACCAAGGTGATGATGATGATGATGATGATGACGATGATGCCCATAACAGTAATAGCAGCAACAACAACAATGAATGGAACCTTGGCCAGACAGCTAATTCCATGGCCATAGAACTAGAACCGAGTTGTTGGTGATGATGATGATGATAACAATAACAACAACAATAATGATGATAAAAATGAATGGAGCCGTGGCCAGCTAGTTCCATGACCATGGAATTAGAACTGGGATAACAGTAGTAGTAGTTACAATATTAGTATCAATGAGAACTTACTACAATAGTTAGCATTTATATAGAACTTTAAGGTCTACAAAGTCCTTCACATAATATCTCATTCGATCTTTGCAACAACCTTCAGTGGTAGGGTGCTATTATTACCCTCATTTTATAGAAGAATAAAGGTTATTTTTATAGATGAAGCTCAAGTTAAGTGACTTGCCCAGGTAGTAAGTGTCTGAGGCGGAATTTGAACTTGGCCTTCCTGATTCCAAGTCCAGCTTTTTATGTGCGGCACCACAGATCTGTCTTATCGATGCCTAGATAGAGGGGTTTCAGGTGAGGCAGACAGCCGGAGAAAGTACCAGGAAAATGTTTAAGACCAAGATTAAATTTTAAGAACTTTTGTAAACTTTGAACTCAACCTATTCATACCTACTATAGCTCCTCTCCAACTTTCTCCATGTTTCTTTAGGACCCTGAAATTCTATCAGAAGATCGGTATGCATTTATTGGGAAGCAGGGATAGCTGGGGATGGGAGCTTAAAAAAAAAAGCTGCGTAGTCTTTTCCTCTACAAGCATGTACAGGCTTAAGGGAATTCCATAAAACTGGGGGGGGGAGTGATAACTTGGAATCTAAATGAGGTGCAGTGAAAATGAGCCATGCATCTGATGATCTTAGAATTCTAGATTTAGAGCTTAGAAGTTACTTAATCCAACTCACCCATTTTATATACGAGAAGACTGAGACCTGGAGTTTAAAAAACTGCCTCCAAGATCCAGAAGTGATGAATGGCAGTGTAAAGGATTCAAACCCGTTCATCTACTTCTTCTTTAGGGTTCAGTCATAAAGGGTACAAGAAAGCTTATTTCTCCCCCACCCTTTATCCCATCCCCCCTCCCCACAGTAGCTTGCTCCCTGACTGTGAAAGGCCTTGAATGTTAGATTAAGAGCTCAGTAATTAGCCATCTAAAGGCTTTAAACAGAGGATAGACATGGTCAAACTTGTGCATAAAATTAGTCTGTTGGTGATGTCTTGAATGGGCCGTTGAGAAAGGAGATCAGTTAAGAATTTACAGTTAGAGTTCAGAGGAGGGGTATTAAGGGTTGGGGTAAAGATGGTTGATGGCAAAAGGGATGAAGAAAAGAGGGGGGCAAGCTGAAGTGGTGTTCTTTATTGAATGAACAAATTAATCTATATTAGGAAAAATTAGTATTGAGAAAGGAAGCTAGAATAATCCTGGACACTATCTAGGCTAAAGCTCATCTCTCTACTTGTGATTTAACCCTGTCTACATTTGAACTTTACTGAGAGCACTTGCATGAAACATACTTAATTTTTAAAAGTTTAAAAAATTTGTGCTTGGATTTCAGATGTAAATTCTGGGGCCATAAGTGAGTCAGAGAATTCTGCTGATGTGGGCATGCTTTGAGACATAAGCTCTGGTGACTTGATGTCAGTGAGGGCCAGAAGGAGACTGGCATCCGCTGTCCACTGACCTTGTGGTCATTCAGTGATGCAATGTGTTCTCTGGAAGGACATTTTCATGGATGAGGAATCAATTTCCTTTGGGGAAAAAAATTGCAGTGTTGATTTGAACTGGATCTCCTACTGTTGAAATCCCTGATTTTGCAATGTTTAAGAATTTCCTCATCTAAAACTATGAAATAGAGTAAGCAGAAACTAAGACACCTAACAATTTTTAACCTAGCCCTTTCTGAATGTTGAACTGAAACCTTTTGTTCCCCATGCAGACTGGTAATATCAAGAGTCAGCTTTTCAAAATGCTTTCATATGTATCGTACCATTTGGTTTCACAACAACCCTTTTGGGTTAGTATTATCTTCATATTTTTAAGGTGAGGACACTGAGGTTCATAGAGATTGAAGTGACAAGGTGAAGGCCACATAGCTCTTTACTGCTAAGGCCAGGATTAAGACCCCAGGTTCCCAATTCCCTATCCTTCTCTTTCTGTTAGTCCATATTAGTCCTCAAGAAGAAGTGATACTCCTTTTACTGCAGGAATGTTCCCTGACGTGTGCCTGGAAGGAACTCTTTCTTTGCATTTGTCGAACTTTTATAAGAAAATTATTACATTACATTGCAGATAATTTAAAGTATTTAAGAATAATATTCTCACTCATTGTTAAATTCAAGAAAGTAAGAATTTATCATTGTCCTTTTCCATATCATCCAGATTACCCACTTTGGTTTCATTTGTGAACAGCAACCCTGATTATAAATCACCCAGAACTTGTCCTAGCTTCTCAGTTGTCCTCTCAGATTTCTTTTTTTTCTTCTGTTTTTGGCCAGGCAGTGGGGTTAAATGACTTGCCCAGGGTCACACAGCTAGTAAGTGTCAAATGTCTGAGGCTGGATTTGAACTCAGGTCCTCCTGAATCCAGGGCTGGTGCTCTATCCACTGTGCCACCTAGCTGCCCCATCCTTTCAGATTTCTGATGGCTCCTCTGTCTGTGTAGATCTTGTCCAATTTTAACATCAAGTAGCTTGCTGCAAATGAACCAGATAAAATCTAGAAGCCAGGGTGGACTGGTGTGTACATTCCTAGCCGTTGAATGGAATTGTAAATTTTGTGTGTTTGCTGTTGCAAAACCACTAGGAGCTCTGATCAACTTTACTATTTCATACCTCATGTGACTGGATACCTTAAGACAGGTCCCCATCTTTCCTACCCTATGTTCATAATTTGAACTTTTAGGGAAAAGGCGATAGGGAGTAGATTCATAAATCCATTCTTATAGGGAATTTCCAGGTGTTGAAACAGGTCAGCATCTTTAATGCAACTTATAGTGTTAAATAGTTGCCTAGATAATTTAGAGGTTAAGTGACCTGCCCAAGGTCAGGCAGCCAATGTGCATCAGACTTGAACTCAAGTCTTCAGGACTTTGACACTAGCTCTCTAGTTATTATGTCAAGCTTCCTTTAATAATAATATAATGTGATACTATCGAAGAATGAGTATGTGGGAGGGAATAAAGTTTTTCTGCCCTTGAAGCATACAGAAAATTCTTTTAATTTTATCTTGTCTAAGGAAAGTAACAGTCATAGAAATTGCTTTCCTTTTGGATTTATTGTGGCTAGAGTGCTGAATCTGGAGTCAGGAAGACTCATCTTTGCAAGTTCAAATCTGGCCTTAGACACTTAGTGGCTGTATGACCCTGGGCAAGTCACTTAACCTTGGTTGCCTCTGTTTCCTTATCTGTAAAATGAACTGGAGAAGGAAATGGCAAACCACTCCAGTATCTTTGCCAAGAAAACCCCAAATGGGGTCACAAAGAGTCAGACATAACTGAAATGAATGAATGACAACAACATAATATTTTCTTGAGTTAAATTGCACGTTGTCAGCAAACTCTAGTTTCAGGTTCTTATTTTATCTTTTGTTTTCTTCTGAATACTTTTAGAAAAAGTCAGGCACCTTTTTTTAAAAAATAAAAAATAAATTTCATTGGGATTGAAGAATTTTTATTAGGATTACATAAAAATCATGTACAAATCAGACTTAACAATGCTTGATAAATTTAGGAGAAAAATTGATTGCAGTGGCAGGATTTGATTTAGAGTAATGCCTGATTGTGTCATTACTCAAACAAATGCAGGAGCCACATCAGTTTTAATTTCTGTCTTGTTTAGGAACGAGTGATTTTCCTTTCAGCAAATGACTGTTGATGATCTCCATCTTTACATTAAAAAGGAGGAAAATCTACCACCGTTTTCTGACTCATTGATGTTGTGCACTCTTCAAATTTCCAGCACCTCAAACCTGTAATTTTCAGAATATGTCTTATCAAAGTGGAATTACCACTTTAGGACTTATTTGTGTTTGTGTATTCATTTTGAGATGTGTATGGGGGATATGTGTGTGATATGTGGTATTCTCAGTCTAACCTAAGTAGTTGGACGCTAATTATAATGTTCTTTTTGTTCTAAAAGTGTGCCTGCTAAAATGTGTTATCTTTCAACTGCACCAAGTGTGTTTTATTTTGGGATTAGTAGACTAAGGGTGACTAGGTAACTTTCCCTTTTTCCCTTTTTGGTCTTGTTCGTTGATTGCTTTTGGATTCCACTGAACATTTTTTTATCTAGTTCTCCAAAAATATTTTTAAATTATTAGAGATGGACAGATGGACTGACATAGAAAGACAGAAGGAGAGAGGGAGGGGGGGGCTTTATTGGTTTTTATTTTGGCTTTATTTTTATTGCATTTGTTGTCCCAGTGCTTAGCACAGGTTGTGTGTGATGTTAGTTTAACAATTGCTTTTTGAATTGGAATGAATTTTCACCTATGGAAATTGAGACACCAAAGAGCCATGCAACTCATAAATGGAAAAGTAAATAAGAGGAAGAATCAAAGACAGAGAATCACAGAGTGGGAAGATGTTAGATTTTGAAGGGGCCTTAGTGATCATCAAACACAATCCCTTCATTTCACAGAAGAGGAAATGGAAGATGAGGAAGGTGAAATGACTTTCCCAGTGTCACATGGATTTTAAGCAGACCAACTTTTGATCTTTTGTCTCAAAATCCAGAGCTTTTCCTCTCTAGCTAAGGGTAGCTAAATCTTCATTTACACATGAATTTAGTTTATATTAACCTAATTAGTGCCTTCTTTTAGCTTTCCCCAAGTAGGATATTTCTTAGCTCTTTTTTTTTTTAAACATTTCTAACCTCTCCCTTAAGGGATGGCTTTACCTTGCTATGATTCTACTGTTGGGAGAATGTCAGGGTGATAGTATTTCTTTCGGTCAAAGAAGCAGCCAAGATTGACTTTGCTGGTCTTTGTAAGGCTGTATTTTAAACATTTAAAACTTTCCACAAAAGACAAAAAGCATAGTATAAGGTTTGCATTATTTATCTTATGAAATTTTTTGTCAGTACTATATATAGATATTTAGAGTTCTTATACTTTCTGTAAATACTGAGTTATTTGCTCTTCCTCTTCTTTTTTGATGTTTTCACACATGCAACAGATGATTCCCAAAGTATTCTAATCTCATCTCCTGTCCTTTCTAGGTGGTTATATGACTTGGCTGAGCACTACATCTAGGCATCAGTTTCCTGTTTCAGAGCCAAGTTACTACTGGAACAGTTTGGAAATGACTGGGAAACTGCTTTTATGTACATATAGTTGGCCCTCACATTCTAAGGCTACACTCTTGAAAATGTTATTATCTTTGGCCATGCCACTGGTGTGGCTAAAAAGAAACTGGATCATTGAGAATCTTTTCCATACTATATGTGTTTCAAGATGACTCTTTTTTTTTTTTTGGCAATTAGGGTTTAGTGACTTGCCCAGAGTCACACAGCTAGAAAGTGTCAAGTGTTTGGTCTGAGGCCAGATTTGAACTCAGGTCCTACCTGACTTCAGGGCCGGTGCTCTATCCACTGTACCACCTAGCTTCCCCTCAAGATGACTCTTAACTGGGGATAGTACTAACAGCTATAGGTATAAATCACTCTATTTCTTTTATTGTATGGTAAGACCATCATCAGTCTTAATGATATGTCATATATAAATACATTAAGCAGAACAGGAATAAAGTTTAAATTCAAAAAGGTGGAATCATACCTTTCAGGTGCAAAGATTTTGGAAACATTGCACCTGGTCTCTGATTTTACCTTACCTTGCTTTTTTTTTTTTTTAATGTTCTCAGTTGTTAATGCCCACTCTCAGATTTTCTTAAAGCATTTTGTCTGATTTCTGTTTCCCTCTTCATTCAACACCCTATTTTTACTTATTTGTGTATGTGTTGTCTCTCTTTAGTAATATGTAAATTCCTTGAAGCCAGAGGATTATTGTTATTATTATTTGGCCTAAGACAGTGCCTTGTACCATGTACATTACTAAATTTAGGATGTTACTAAACATTTGTTGAATTAAAGCATTAATTGAAAGTGAGCTACAAAAACCCAAAACAAAGCAATTCAGTCACTCCCCACCCCTCAAAAAGGAAGTGAACTGCCTCATCATGTAACTATTTCAAGGTTACCGATAAGTTTGAGGTATAAGTTATTTGAATATTCATCGAATAGAAGATATAAATATGTATGTATTGTTGGCTGTGTTTTTCTCAGAAATGCACATGTTAATGATGGATTTTGAACAGTTACCCCTTTAAGTTGCTCTATAACAGTCTTAAGAGCATAATTTTCATCATAAACATTATTGATTACTAAAGTGGGAATGTATTTTGGTTAGCCTTCCACATACATGACGTCTATTCCTTCAGTTGCTGGTTATTGTTCCTTTGGCTAATTACGCTGTAACTAGTGGTCTTGCCTCTTGATTGCAAAGGCAGCACTAAAACCCTTTACCCCGATGGTCCTGGGTGGGTATTTTTGATCTCTAACACATTACTTAGAGAGCTCAGGTTTTTTTTTTCACCTGCCCATCACCATATCACTCAAGTTTGCCACATAGCAGCTGCTTCAGTATTCTGATGTCATGTATCCCACATCTTGTCCTTTGAAGCTGTGCTGCATATGGCAGGGATCCCTTTTATTCTGGTACCCTATGTGCTTCTCATCATTGGACACACGAGGCTAAATATTACCTGTAGGTGAGACTGATAGGATTGTTGAAGCAAATGGATGTGACATACTTTTTAAGTCTAAGGCTCTCAGGTAGAAAGATGGCAAGATGTTGCCATCATTCTGAAGATCTGTAGTTTTTGAAACAGGAGTTTGCAGCCTCATTAGTTATAAGCACAGTTAGTGGGGCTAAGCAATATCCATTTTTAGTAATAATTATATTAATTGTTAATGTTTTACATAAATTATCTCCTTTGATCTGTATAAACAACTCTATAAGGCAGTATAGGTATTCCACTTTTTCTGACTGGAGCTTTGATTACATTATTGTTATTATTATATTAGTTTATAGAACCTCTTAAATTTCCTTTACCGATAGAGATACACACTTGTTCTGTTACTTAACAGTCTTAGTTGCCCTGATGATTACACAGCCAATGATATTTTAGAAGGCCAACTTGAACCCCGGTCATACTGATACCCAGTCTGATTCTTTCTCCACTACCTGACATTATCTCTCAGATATTGTCACCTCCATTTTACAGAGAAGGAAGCTGAGTTCCTAAGAGGTTAGATGCCTTGCTCTTGGTAAGTATGGGTAGAATTTGAAGGTCTCTCCTGACTAGGGTTTAAAAGGGGTGTGAGGAGAAATTGGGAGGAGATGAGAGAGACTGAGAAAAAGAGAGAAAGATGAAAGAAAAAGTTCCAGTTAATAGAAGGCAGTAACATTATTATTACAGTGTTTAAAATATCCTTAGCAACTTTAACATGAGATTTCAATTCCAACCTCGTTACTAAATCCTGCCCTTTTAAAATTCGCCTGTCAGGTTATCTTTGGGTCATATGTAGCCTGGGTAGAGATCTTGATGACAGCTTTCATTTCTTTATAGATAAGGACCTATCCTTCAATGCTTATTTATAGAAGTTTTACTCTCTCCTATCAACTTGAATTTTTCCTTAATTTATGCTATCAGTTACAACAGTTGAATTAAAAGGGTCATCAAGAAGTCATAGACTCAGGTCCACTGTGGCCAAGTAATTCCGCATCTAAGCCATGTCAAATAGATACATCCCTTCCTTCCAAAGAGCTTAGAGCACCTCACATACTTTATCTCCTTAATCTTCACATTATCCATCAGATGTCCCCTGTAGGGTTCATCATTGTATTACCCTCTATGATACTCACTGAGTGTGGATATATTTTATTTTCAGTTGTTTCCTTTGGCTTTTAAAAAAACAGCAAGTTTGAAAATGGAATTCTTTCTTTCCTTCCTCCTTTTCTCATACCCTCCCATTCTTTGCTTTCTCCCTATAAAGATTTCATTATTTCCATATTGGGAGAACAGATCTGAAAAAGGTGTCTGTTGTTTATCTCTTACTCCCATTTCCCAATCACCAATAATATACTTTTCCCCATTTAAGAACCTATGGTTTAATTTGAGTGTAGTATACTGGAAAGAACACTGGATTGGGAGTCAGAGGACCTGAGTTCAGATACCAGCTCTGTAACTAATCCCATGGGGGGACTCCAGGTGTATCACTTCACTTTTCTGTTCTCTAAGGTTCCTTTTACCTTGCGTCCTATGAGAGCAACCTGAACTTAAATAATCATGTAATGCATTGTTAGTTGAAAAGTGGCCTCTGGGCCAGCACAAAGTGTTTCCCAGTTACAGACATTTCTTGGAAAAGTTCCCTGTGGATACCCTCAATAGTTTCCTTCTTGATGCTGAGTCTGTTCCCTGCTGATCTGATGGGTTAACCTCATGAAAGATGATGCATGTTGTAGATTCTGGAAAACTCCTTTACTAATGAGAAGACTTTGAAGGGGAGGACAAAAACCCCATCGTCAACTCTTCTTTTGTGAATTATGGGCATGGAGATAAGGAAAGTTCAACTGTTGCCTGATAATAACCCTACCCCTGGCATACTTGAGAAAGAGATGACTGAGGGAGCAACCCCAGTAGAAATCTATTTTGGGGGGAGTTGGCAGAATGATGAATGGCTCTGACTCCAAGGCCAAGGCTGAGGGGATACCCTTCTGTCCCTGAGAGGCAGAAGAAGCAAGCTGATTTATATTCACACTTTGCAATTGCCTAGCATGAGATGTAGATGGTCCAAGTTATTATTATTCAATATTTCTTAAAGGCCCTGCCATGTTTTAGATGCTGCCTTTCAGGTGTTCAACTTGTCTGAATAGCTGTTTGAATAATCCGAGAGTTCGATGCATTTAATTAAATTCGATAGCTGTTCATTGGGTATGTAGTGATGTGCATAGCGTTATGTAGGGTAGGATTAGTGTCTCTCCTGCGCTCCTGCACTATGCAATGCTAACTGCACGCCATACATTTTCAACCAGGATGTTTCATAGGCATCTCATAATTAGTCTATCCAAAACAGAACTCACTGTTTCTTTTCCCAACTTCTCTCCTTCAGCTGAGGACACCACCATCCTTCCAGTTGCTCAAGTTTACAATTTCAGAGTCACAAATAACTTTGTTTTCCCTTGTTTCCTCTCCCCTCCCCCAAACAAATGAGTCACCAAGTCATTTTTTTTCCCTTTTACAGCAGCATGGCTCACACATCTGTCCCCTTTTCTCTGCTCACTCAGCCAATCACCATAGTGCAGGCTCTCATCAGTTGTCACCGGGACTATTGCATTAGCCTGCTAATTGGTCTTCATGCTTCTAGCCTCCTTCCCTTTTCCATTTATCTTCCATTTACCTGCTAAATGGATTTTTTTTTTGAGGCAATCGGGGTTAAGTGACTAGCCCAGGGTCACACAGCTAGTGAGTATCATGTGTCTGAGGCCGGATTTGAACTCAGGTCTTCCTGACTCCAGGGCTGGTGCTCTATTCACTGTGCCACCTAGCTGCCCCAATGGATATTTCTTAAGCATAGATCTAACCATGTCACTTTACAGTTCCAAAATGTTCAGTGAATTAGAGCCATAAGAAAGCCCCAACTTCCTTTTTTTTTTAAAATTTTTTTTGCTTCTTGGTGAGGCAATCGGGGTTAAGTGGCTTACCCAGGTCACACAGTTAGTAAATGTCAAGTGTCTGAGGCTGGATTTGAACTCAGGTCTTCCTGATTCCAAGGCCAGAGCTCTATCCGCTGTGCCACCTAGCTGCCCCTCCAACTTCCTTTTTATTTCTATTTTTTTTTAACAGATGTGGAATTAAGGCTCAGGTAGTATGTGGGAAGCCAGGATTCAATCTGAGGTCTTCATTAATCCAGTTCCATGACTCTTTCTATTGTACCACACTACCATTTAGGATTCTTATAGCTTTTAGGATGAAATACAGAATGCTTACTTTGGCATCTACAATTCTGCTCAGTCTGACTCCCACATTTTTCCCAGTCTTCTCTCATATTCCCTCTGCATACTTCCTGGGCCCCTTAAGCTGGCCTATTTGCTATTTCTGGTATATGATGCTCGATGGCCTCCTTTGCCCAGGTTCTCTCCCCCATGGTTTGGTGATGCTTTTCACCATCTCACTGACTCTAAGAATCTTTCTAGCTTTTTTCAAGAACAGCTCAAGCACTGTGTCTCATAAAAGGCTTTCCTGGCTTCTTCTAGGACTTATTGTTTGCTGCCTCTATAAATTTTTCTGTACCTCATGAGTGTTATCTACATGCATGCCATGTCCCATGATTGGATAGAAGCTTGTTGGCTGCTTTTTTTCCCCTGAGGCAGTTGGGGTTAAGTGACTTGCCCAGGGTCACACAGCTAGTAATTGTCAAATGTCTGAGGCTGGAGATAGGAGCTTGTTGAAGCTAGAAGGTTTCATTTTTGTCTTTGTGGCTCTAGCACCTGTCATAATGCCTTTCACAGGGTAAGTACTTAATAGTGCCTCTTGCATTGAATTTATTAAGATAGGGCTAAAAAGACCAATCCAGTATCTAGGGTAGGAAGTGTCATATAAGGAATTTGAACCTGGTCTTCGAACTACCACGTCAATGATTTTTCTGCCACAATATATGGTGGATATAATGGATTTGGTGGAGATGGTGGCAACTATGAAAGTACAGTAGTAGAGGGGGTTATGGTGGTGATGGTGGACCTGGATATGGAAACCAAGGTGGTGGATATGGTGGTGGTGGAGGAGGATATGATGGTTACAACGAAGGAGGAAATTGTGGTGGTGGTAACTGTGGTGGCAGTGGGAACTACAATGATTTTGGAAATTATCGTGGGCAGCAACAGTCAAATTATGGACTCATGAAAGGAGGCAGTTTTGGTGGAAGGAGCTCAGGCAGTCCTTATGGTGGTGGTTATGGATTTGGTGGTGGAAGTGGTGGATATGGTAGCAGAAGGTTCTAAAAACTCAACAGAAGAGGGCTATAGTTCTTAGCAGGAGAGAGAGCGAGGAGTTATCAGGAAAGCTGCAGGTTGCTTTGAGATGGTCATCCCAAATGCATTAGAGGAACTGTAAACATCTGCCACAGAAGAAATGATGATCTATAGTCAGAAAAGTTACTGCAGCTTGAACATGAAACCTTTCTTGTTCAGGACTGTCATAGACACAGTTTGCAAAAAGTGCGGCTATTGATTAATGCAATGTAGTGTCAATTAGATGTACATTCCTGAGGTCTTTTATCTGTTGTAGCTTTGTCTTTTCTTTTTCTTTTCATTACATCAGGTATATGGCCCTGGAAATTGTGGTAGTAGTACCAGGAATAAAAAATTAAGAAATTTTTAACATTTCAAAAAAGAATCACCTCAAGGTGATTACTGTTCTATTGAGAATGTTGTTGTTGATACTTCATTCTCAAAGAGGACCAATGACATCACGATGGTGATGTCTTGACTTGTATGTCACTTGGATTTGAGTGAGGCAGAGCTACACTGGGTCTCAGCCTCCATCTTTCCTCCAGAGTCATCAGAGTCCAGTGGCAAGACAAAGGTCAAGATGACTGACGATGGCTCAGAATGCAGTGGGTGACCTTGGCCTTTCTAAGTTAAGGTTTTTCCTAAGTCTCAGTTTGTTTGAGGCCATGCCCATTCAGTGACTAGGGAAGAATTGTGGCAAAAGATGACCCAATTCGCCATCCCAAAGATAGTAATCTGGGAAAGACCCTCCGTTTCTGGCTGCTAAAACAATCACCATTTGTCCTTATTATTTATTGAGGATATCAGGAAGAACTTGATGGCGTAGTACAAATTGTGTAAGTGTTACAGGATTTTGCACATCTCCTAGAAGAACTGTGGCTTGATACTAGCTTTGGGGTTTTGAAGGAGATGATGAATCTCTATGGTTAATAATTCTTTACTGAAATAGATTCAGGGAGATTTTTGGATCACAGATTTTGAGGTGAAAGGAACCTGAGTGGCCATCTAGGTAAATCCTTTCATTGTACAGCTGAGTAAACTGAGACCCAGGGAGCTTAAGTTACTTGTGCAATGTCACCTAGGCAAGTGTCAGAGGCATGATTTAAGGTACCAAGGCTAGCACTCCTTCCATTGCATCAAAAGCTCACTAAAGTGCTTCAATGTTCACAAAGGACTTTCCTCATAATAACACTGTGATGTACATAATACAAATGTCATTCCCATTTTACCGTTGATTAAACTGGGGGTGAAGAAGGTAGTACAGAGAGAGGGCACAGAGCTAGTTGGTTTCAAAGCCCAGATTCTAATCTAGATCTCCTGAATACTTTCATTTCTTGTTTACTATTTCATGTTGTCTTGCCTAGTGATAGACTTGCCCAGGTCCACTTGAGGGGGAGATGCTGGGGACATGGTATGTGTGGTATAATCCAAGATCAGGGCATTGCATTTCAGATGATTTGGGTTAAAAAACCAATTCTGCCTCTTATTAAAACTTCATTACTTTGTCACATGTAAACTCTCGGAACTTTAGTCTTCTTAGGTGTCAAATGGCATGCTGTCTGTATTTATCTTATGGGGTTAATATGAGTTGCAAATGCGATAATGCTTATAAAATGCTTTGTAACCAAATGTAAAGTGCTACATTAATATTATTAATGTTAATATGATATTATTTAGGACTAAAGATTATTCACTTTGATTTTGGACATTATCACCACCCTATTTGAAGGAAGGATTATTAATTGAGCAAGAGGGTGGCTCTTTTAGAAACCAGTGTAAAGAATTTCTTAAAATAATCGATGAAACTTTTAGGATGGCTGACTCTGTGAATAGCCCTGGGTGAAAGTATTCACCATTTGTCTTCATTTCCTTTTTCTTTAGCATCTGTGTCAATGGGAATATTTCCAGTATAAAAATTGGCTTTCCCATCACCTGAAAAGGCATGACATTAGTGGTTAGGGTTCTTTTGTGTAATTATCTTTAATACTCTACATGTCCCCTCAATTTTCTATGCCATTACCACTTATTTACTAGTCAATACTTTAAGAAACTTGGATGTTATTGCTTCAGGCCCCTCCTCTATCAATACAAATCACACCTTCTGCATTCCTCATGAGAAGTTCTTTATGACTTACTAAGAATGAAAAATTAATTACTCTTTAGCCAAGTTTCTGGTACTAAGACATTTTATCCTCTGGTTATAGCCTGGTTAATTCAGGGAGTTATCACATTTGTACTTGAAACCTTTCTGTGTTGGTTGGACGTACCAGAACATGACCCATGTGGACCTAGGCTTCAAGAATGCACAGTTATCTCTGAACCAGTATAAAGCATCAAAGTAGGGCTTTCTTTAGTTCAATCACTTGAAATTTTGAAAAATAGATAGAATGAATAGTTCTCACTCAATAGAATCAATAGTTCTCATAGTTCTCATGAATAAATTTTAACTGAATTGTGTAGCCCTAGGCCTAGAAGAAACCAGAGCATTGTTTCTAATTATCTGGTTGCTCTCAATTGTGTGTCTGTGTAGATCTATGAAGGGTTGAGGCACAGAAGTAAATCTATCACCTGTGGGAACATCTTAATTAAAGAACTATGTTGAATCAGAATGATGGCATGTTTCAGTCAAGTTTGATTTTTTTTCTCCCTATGCATATGAGACATCATTTTTGTGTGTTTTCTCTTGGAGTAGTTTCTGTTAGCTTAGCCTAGTTGCAAATGGGAAAAAAGAAGGAAAGACAAGATTAATGTGGAGGCAACTTAGACTCTAGATTTCAAGTCCAGTTCCATTGTTTTCTGCCTGAATATCCCTGTGGCAAATCATTTCAGCCTCAGTTTCCTCAATTGTAAAATAGGGAATTGGACAAGATTATTTCTAAGATTCCTTCCAGCTCTTAATCTATGATCCTATTAGAATTTTGATGGGTCAGCAATATTTAAAAATACTTTTCAAGGCTAAGAAAGGGTCACGATACTTTTTAATAAGATCATTCCGATGAGTGACTGCTTTCCTTCATATCAGTTGTCCTTAGTGAATGACAGAGCATTAAAAAGAGAACTAGCCTTGGAATCATAGACTATTGTATCTGGATAATGCCTCCGAGGTCACCTAGTCATGATTTCCATTCTTACAAACCAGATCAATAAAGAACAAACAGGATTTAGGCTAATTTAACATGTTTGTGCATGAGAAACCATTGTTAAGTCAACTTGAAAACCAGCGTCTCTCTTGATGTTTATTGGGTAAAGCTGATGTTGCTGAACTTCCTTAGCATTATCATGGTTACACCTTCATTCTTTATTCTTGGAGGAAGCAGGGGAGGGGCTGGAGTCAAAGAGGCATTTTTTGGCACTTATTCACTGCTTTTTAAAGACCCATATTCAAGCCAGAACATAGAACTGGATGAAGAAGCAAAACAGTTTCCTTTAAGAAGCTTCAAAAATCCCCTCCGTCTCTAAATCTGTGCTGTTGTTCAGTCACGTCCAACTCTTTGTGAGCCCATTTAGAGTTTTCTTGGCAAAACTACTGGAGTGATCCCCCAATTCCTTCTCCAGCTCATTTTACAGATGAGGAAACTGAGGCAAACTGGGTTAAGTGACTTGCCCAGGGTCACACAGCTAGTGTCTGAAGCTGAGATTTGAACTCAGGTCGTCCTGATTCTTGCTCTGGCACATATACTGCCCCTTAATCTATGATCCTTTCCCTTGAATCCTAGCAAGTCAAGTATCAAAGGTGTAGTGCACAGTGTTAATGTTAGAACAGCTGTAGCAAGTGCTGTATGTGTACGTATGTGTATGTGTATGTACATATGCATGTATGGATTCTTGTTTGTGTGCATGCAGCGCTTTAAGTTTTGTAGAGTGAATCAACTAGAATTTATTCAGCTCCTCTGCCAGGTGACAGGCACTGCACTGAATAAATGATGAAGCTCCAAGTTGTGAATCAGGAGGCCTGGGTTCTAGTCAAGTCTCTGTATCTTTGGGTGCATTACTTTGTTCTGCTTCACTTGGCCTCAGTTTCCTCTTCTGCATAATGAAAGGTTTGGCCTAGACAATCTCCAAGGCTCTTCTCAAACTGATGGCCGTTAGCCACAGATCTTAGTGGTAGATACAGACTAGAATGTAGATTCTGGGAAGAATGATCTTCAAGAGGTTGAAAACATGTAGACCACAGTTTAAAAAGAAAGAGAGAAAATGTGACTATCCCTCCTCCATCCACCCCCGCCAAAGACTCCATGGGTAATCCCACATTAATCTGACTTTCTGCAAGGAGATACCCATTAATTTGCCCTGTCCACATTAAATCTATGATTACTGTGATTGCTGGAAAATGGAGGTCAAGTTCCATTTTGAACTGAAATATGATAAAAATGACTTGCAGAAGTTAGATGACAGGTTGTTATTTTATGCACTAGAAAACAGCCAGGATCAGAAAATATTTCTTTGGTGTCTTCTCTTTTTCTTGTGTGGCTTTCTTTTGTAATGTATCACATGCTCCGGTTCTGATTTGTTTGAAGGGTAGTGTAGATTGAAAAGCAGAATGATCTGTTTCCACCTGGCAATCTTAATCAGTACAGGTTGACTAGAGTTCTCCACTGACTCACTAACAAGTCATAAAAATATCGAATGCAAACGTGACATTCAAGCGCTGTCTCTATTGCTTTAGAGTTCATTTACTCCCAGAAGCCATCTATTTATAGCAATTAATGATTTCTAATCAATTACCCCCTCCCCCGCCATGTTTCAGCAACTTTGGTGTTAGAGGAGGAATCCTTCCCTTTTCAGTGCCTGTGTGCCCAGCAGTCTCTGATAGGGGACTAGAGCATGAAAGTTAGAGTGCAAAATCTCAGAAGAGAAACATTTTTTTTTCTAACAGTGTGATTTTCCACCAAATAGAGACAGGAAAGGATTAGTCTCCAGCTTTAAGAACCCTTTAAACTTACGAAGTGCTTAACCTTCACTGCTCCTTGTTTCTGGGGTGTTTGCAATATTATCCTGCCACTTGTGCTGGGGAAGCAGGAGCTGAGTGGTCTTCCTGCTGCATTGCAGACTTCTCCCCACATTGGGGCTATTAGGATTCACCTCTGCTTTGGGTTGGCTTGGTGAAGATCATTCTGAGGGCTTCTCTGGGCTCATTGTTATTACTGCCATCTGCATTACAGTATAATTACCTTTCAAAAATGTTAGATCTTTTTTTGCTAATGCTCAAAGACAAATGATAAGAAGCTACATTGCAAAGTCTTTGGCTACAATAAAATGGACTGTATTTACAAACCATATTTGTCTCACATTTTTCCCCAACTAGTAGATGATTTGGTTTTTTTCTCTGGTTCTCCTTCCCTTAAAACTTACAAACATAAAAACAAACTGATAACTCAACATTTTAGAATTTGTCCTTATCAAAGTTCTATATCTGTTCTATAGACCAGACAGGCAACAAAGCTCAATTGTGCTAATCAGCAATAATATGAGAAATTACTTTGTTACATAAGCTAAATAGTGACAGGTTAAAGGAGACTATAAAAAAAGCATCAACTCCTATCCTGCCAGTCAGAATTTAGTTATGATTTGGTTCCTATTCTTCTGTTTCCACTTTGCACCCCTCAATGTCTAAATAAGCTGTTTTCCATAAACTTTTTACTTCATATTACCTTAGATACCACAAGGTTTAAAAATGAATGTGATTATGTCTTAAATAGACTTTTTAAATGATTTTCTTTTTTTTTTTTTTGCTTTTAGGCAATTGGGGTTAAGTGACTTGCCCAGGGTCACACAGCTAGTACGTAAGTGCTCGGTCTGAGGTCAGACTTGAACTCAGGTCCTCCTGACTTCAGGGCCGGTGCTCTATCCACTGCGCCACCTAGCTGTCCCTTTAAATGATTTTCAAAAGGCAAATGCTGTTAGTCTCAGCCTACTTTGCAGATTCTAGCATGCATATGTGTATATATGTGTACTCACATACACACATATGTGTGTATATATGTATGTGTGTATGCGCATATACACATCATCCATCCATATACACATATATACATGCATCTACACACACACACATATACACACACATACTATTATGTAGAACTTGGAACCTAAAAATATGGAGAAAGAGGTATTAAAAATTTCTACAGAATGGAGAGGACTGGAAAAATGAGTGGGGAGAAGAACATGGATTAAATGATAACACAGAAGAATAAAGCATGACAGAGTATAATGACTTGTATAAGCAATGAAAACTGAATTTATGACTTTTAAATTACTGTTTAAATTCTTGGTGGGGCTCATTTGCTTAAACAAAACTGTCTTCTGTCATTTTAGAGATTCTATAAATTTGTGAGGCAGACAGAAATACATTTATCCATGTGGACTGCCAGGCTGTGAGTGGTAGGTACCAAGCATGCTGTTCACCCATAGGAATTCTAACCCAAATGTTTTCTGTCAAATGTTGTCAGAAAGGCCCATCAGTCCCCACACATAGATTTACAGTTAGGGCACATGGTAGGCATACTTTCTATGTGGCACAGGAAAACAATGTGCTCTGCTTTTTATTATTGTTTTTAAACACAATTGCAATGATCTTGATGTATTCATTTTTGGCTGGTTCTAGGATAAGCAGTTACGTGAGCAGCATATCATGTGAATGTCAGAATTCCACATCCTGGGGGTAGAATTATGCTGGTAAAAATTGTGGGTAGGTTGATATTTCAAGGTTGTAGGGTACCTGTCACCCTATCTATAACAAGATTTTTTCCCTCTAATGAACCAATTTAAAATTAACAAAATACCTCATTTTAGGAAGTTCCGTTGGCTCTTGTCAGGTTCAGTAGGTGATCTCCTGAATTATATGATTTCCATTATTTCTTAAAATATTGACTTTAATTGTTCACTGGTGCCTGTGATTCCTACTTGAAATTAGAGCTCCATTCCTTTAGCTCAGTGTTTTGTTGTTCTTTTAAAATACAGATACCACTGGGAGGATAACAGCTTTCTGAATCTTGAGCACCACAATTTAGGTAATTTGGCTAGATCCTTTTCTAAGTAGTTTCCATGGGGCAGAAAGAGTGGTCCTGGAGTCAGGGAGACCAGGGTTTAAGGCCTATCCCCTGACACATTTATTAAACACTTTATATGTGCCCAGCACTAGGGATACAAAGAGAAAAACCAAATAGCTGATGCCCCTAAGGAGCTGATTTTCTGGGCAAAACATGCAGAGAAAATTAAACACCCCGTTTTTGGCTGCTTCACCAATTCCCTCTCACATTGGCATGCTGGGTCTTCAGATAGTGGCTGACCATTCTTCCTTTCAGGGTCTTAGGGTTTCTATTACCACTGCTCACAAACCGCTAATTATGTGTTTCCTACTTTCCATCAGCCAATTCCATCAGATTTTAATAAAGTGGCACGAAAAGAGCAGCTGTTATTAAAAAAAAACACCAACATTCCTCCTAGGAGTCTGGGTCATGCTCTCTCACAATTACACACAAAGGCCATGGGCATAGCAAGTGCAAAGTTAAATACAAAGATTGTAAGGCACTTGTGTCAAGTGTGTAACTCACAAATCCTGGTTACAAGAAGTCTTTTTTGTCCTTTTACAAAGCACTCATGAAATTCCCCTTAGGTGGAGTTATTTTTGTTTGTTTGTTTGTTTGTTTTTTGGCTAGGCAGTGGGGTTAAGTGACTTGCCCAGGGTCACACAGCTAGTAAGTGTTATGTGTCTGAGACCAAATTTGAACTCAGCTCCTCCTGAATCCAGGACTTGTGCTCTATCTACTCTGCCACCTAGCTGCCCCCCCAGGTGGAGTTCTTTGCGATGCTGTAAGGGTCAATATAATTCATAGGTGGCTGTTTATGCCCAAGCAGCCCCTCCCTGAAGCTGTTTCCTACTCAGGTAGCTATCTTCCTATATTATTTGTGTTTGTTTGAATTTGCCTTTGGTGACACGTCCCTCTGTTCTTGTTTGGATAAATTGTTTCCTACTTGTTCAGTCTATGCAGTAATACGGTCAATTGAGAAAGAGAAAGAGAAAGAGATTGAGATTGAAATTTAGTTATTTAATCAGTTGATCTCACCTGATTAAAATGAATCATGGCATAGAATATATTGTTAATTTGGGGATGTTAAGGAACTCCTTTTACATATATAATTTCTGAGGAGAGGTAACAGCTGTATGACCATATACAGCACATAATCACAACTCTCTAATACTGGTAATTACAGAGAAACTACTGATCAGCATTAGCTGAGGGAGTTTCCACACTGGCAATTTATCACACTGATGAAATCACAAGAATGACTCTTCCTCCTTGCCTCAAAAGAGAAAAAAAATCATAGTGGGGAGAGAGGTTGGGTTCCTAAGACAAGGTGGAGGGATGAGGACTTTGGGGTGGGGAGGAAAAAGGGTATGGAATTGGAATATTGGGGTCACTGAAGACGTGAAAAGTATTTATTAGCTTTTCAGAGGATATGTCCTACAGGTTGATATGCCATTTCCAAGAACAGGATGGAAAATGTACAGCTAGGACCGATTCCTTCTTGGTAAGTCCTGGAGTGGTCCTTAATTGACGACATACATATGTTCTTCAGAGTGATTCAATTCAGGAGGTAATTGTGTGTTGAAGAGAGTGAAAACTTTCTGGAAAATCTCTCTCTCTGTCTCTCTTTCTCTGTCTCTTCTCTGGAAAAGAACATTTTAGCTAAGAATGAATCCCAGAAAAGCTTAGAAACAAGTAACTATAAAACACATTCTCTCTTTTCCTCTCACTCTCCCCAGGGTAGCAGGAACTCCTGCTTGAGAGAGTTTAGTCATTTGCAGATTTGAGTTATGCTTCCTCTCATATGCATTCTTGTGGCATTTCTGGAGCAGATGCCAACCGGAATTTCAAACAAAAAGGCACCTCCTACTGCTGGAATTGTGGTGCATGACCAAGTCTTTGAAAACTGATACAACCTTACAAATTATGAGGTGCTTCTGTTTTGGGTTGTTTTGAATTCCTCCAAGAAGAAACCTACCTAAACCCAAATTGCTTAGATTGTAAACAAAGAAAAAACAATAGTTATGGCCATTGCAGAAATAGAAAACCTGGCTTGGTATTTTCTTTTGACAAAGTAACAGAATACATTTGAATCTATGGCACAACCTAAAGGCACCAAAGCTTTTACATTAACAATCTTAGTAATCGATATGGAGGCTAGACCTGGATTCTGAAGGCTGGAGTTCAAATGTAGCTTCAGATACTTCTAGCTTTGTGACCTTGGGCAAGTCATTTAATGGCTATCTGCTTCATTTTCCTTGTCTGTAAAATGAGGATAATAATAGGACCTAGCTCCCAGGGTTGCTTTGAAGACAAATTGAGATAATATTGAAAAGCACCTGCTATATAAATGTTAGCTATTATTTCTCCATTTTAATATACTAGGGCTTAGGAAAGCCATAATTCTAATTTACATGACCAAATTAGTTTCAACTTACTTACATTGAATGGTAATAGATTTATTTTTCATATAATTAATGTTGTTTGAAAACGTAACATGGATTAAATTTGTCATTGTAAAGATCTTAAGATTTTAATATTTTTGCCGAGGCATAAATAAAGTGTAGCTATAATTATTTCATTATGTATGTATAAAAATAGGATATGGCAAAAAGTACATGCTTTCCCTCACTGATTACTCTTAATGTCTCCCAAATTTCCTGATTTACAATATTCTCTAAGGATGTAGATTTTTCTAATTGAAGTACAGTAATTTGCATATTTTTAGACCTTGTTGACACAGTTAATTGATATGTCATTACTTATATCATACTGAATATGGTTTACAGTTTTATTCATAGCCGATGCACACAATGATCTCCTTTGGGGAAATAATTCACCAATTTGTTTTACTTTTTCATGACTCCTTACCCAACTCTTTCTTAGGAAAAAAAATGGATGAGCGAACAATTGGCATAGCTTCTGTTCAAACATACTATGCTCATTAAAATAATTATAGTATCTAAGTAGTAGAATTAGAGAAGTAAGGACAAAGAAACAAAGAATGAAGTCATGGACCTGAAAATGCAAGAGTGGGACCAGAGGGAGAGGTCTGAATGTCAGTAATATTCATCCAATGGGGCTGAAATAGAAATCTTTCTTCTTGTTGGGTTTATACTATTTAAGCTATATGTATTATACATACCTGTGGTTTATACTCTATCAACTATATGTACTGTTAGCCTGTTAACCCATTTTTCTTTGTCTCCAAATGCTTTCAGTGGGACTTTTTGTGTCTTCTGGAGATTTCAAACTCCAACAGGACCTTTTGTCCCAGAGGTCTCTGTTCCCTCACCCAAGATGCATAATTGAATCTCTCTCAGTCCCAGCCCTGAGAGAAAGAATTACTAACTATAACTCTTGACTGAAGTATGGCTTATTCTTCCCAAAGATTTCAGAGATAGTATGGTAAAATGGTAACATCTTGTTTGGATGTTATTTGAAGTCCTGAGTTGGAATCTTGACTTTATTACTAATAGATGTAAATATATAGATGTAGTAGTTAGACAGTAGAAAGTCCTTCCCCTTCTCTGTTACAGTTTATGTCAGTTGTAAAATTAGAGTTTTAGACTAGGTGATGTCCAAAGTCTTTTCCAGTTCTAAAGAGTCTGTATGATTGCTTTTAATGAGAGGGATACTTAAGCGGGAGTGTGAAAAACAGAGTGAATGAAAATAGCTTGAAGATGATGTTAAGCAGACCTTCATTCTCCATCGCACTTTGCCAAGAATACTTGTTCTTAAGGAGTTTGATTTTTAGGCTTGCAACAGGGGTGTGTATAAAAGTTTATTTTCTAGAAATGCCCAGGGAGCAAGGGAATGTTCACTTGTAGACTTCATCTCATGAGAAAGCAAAGTAGTATGAAATGTTTGTTTACAGATTGGGATTTTTTTTTTCTAGTTCAGGATTTCAAAATCGATTTGCATGATACAATATTAATGCCATTTTCCTCTCAGGAGGATCTCTGAAAAGGACTACATGTTTTCAATTTGGTGCAGTCTTTTAAAGACAATGGGAGACAATTAGTTTAATGTGAAGAGTGATAGAATTTACAGAGCAGTGAATTCTAATTCCATTTCTGTGCCAAGCTCTCTGGTTGACCCATAGCATTCAGTTAACCTTTTGGCAATTCAGTTTCCTTTTTTGTAAAAAGGATGGTAGCCCACCACAATTCTTAGCTGGTTGGTAAACTTTATAGGAACTGCCATGAGAGAGTCATAGTACATTTTCATATTTATTTAACTTAATCCATTTATTCTAAGAGTTGCCTAGTATTATTTGCCACTATTAACTTAAAAGTATGGCTGCTGCCTTTTATATATGGAATTATATGCTCATGGAATGATTCTATGACAATTACATTTGGTTCTGTGATATTTTTCAGGAAGGTTACACTTGGAAGTAAGGTAAAGCTTTTCTTACAGCATGAAAAAAATGGAAGCAATTTGGAGTGAGAAACCTGCATTCAAATCATAGCTCTGTATTTACTAGCTGTGTGATTCGGACTAGCTTAATCTATTAGCCTTCAGTTTCTTCATCGGTAAAGTGGAGATAATAATATCTGCCTTTCCTCCATCCATGGGTTGTTGTGAAGAATAAGAGCTATCAAATGTGTTAACTTGCATTTGTAAATGTAAAGTGCTATTATCTTCTAGATTTACTAATAGATAGCTCTCTTTAGATTGGCTGTAGCCACTATGCTATTTTCCCTCCCAGCATGGGTGAAAGGGTATTTTCATTTATCCTTTGTATGTAGGAGGGCAGTTATGAAGACAACCCTGTCTCTCAGTAGATAAGGCAGCCCAGCTACATAGTATGGTTGGAGGACTCCTGAACATTACACCTGTGCTAGGGTTCTTCCAAACACTTGAAATTCATACAATTAAAATCTTACTATTCACATAATTACATGTCCTGGAGCATCTTCCATCTCACTTCCTGATCTCCTCAGTTTCTAATGGTTCTATAGTCATATCTAGGCAGATGCGTCCAAGATCTATAAATCTATAAAATCTATAAGATGAAGAACTTCTATTCTCAATGATTAGTAGTTGAATTTTTTCTTGGTGAAAGGTGAGATGTTCCTGTAATGCACTGAAAAAAAGGGGTTATTCTTATAATGGCAGAAAACATGGCACCCCATGGACCTAAAGACTAATGATGCAAAAAGTGACTTGTGGGAACAGCAGCTGCATGGTCTTTTCCAAATAAAGGCCATGTTTGGTAATTAACAAAAATAGCATATATATTTTAAGAAAAATCACACTGCTCTTCCCCCCCCCCCTAAAAATAGACACTCATTCAGAAAATGTCTCTGGCTGCACCTGCAGAAGCAGCCTCAGTCTCAACATAGAAAGTACAGGGCTTTGCTGTTAAATTTCTATCCATTTTGCTTTGAAGTTCAGCCCTTCACTTCCCTGCCCTTTGGTGGTACCAGATGAGTTAAAGAGTAAACATGGTAAATGCCAACTTTCAATTGCCCTTTCAGTTTTTTTTTTTTGCCAAATGTTTGTTTGTGTCAGGCATCTTATGATATAGCAAGGAGATGACTATTACAAAACACGGATTTTATTCTGAGACCAAATAATAGTTCCCAAGCATAGTGGATATCTTCATTGTTCCTTATGGAATTCTGTTCTATTGTAAACAAGTTACACTTACTAGGTTTTTTTCTTCTTCTGCTTCTTCCATCTTGCAGTCATGGAGAGCTAACTATCACCAAGAGCCTCTGTTTGGTTTAGTACCACTGGTAACTCTCTCTAGTATTAGATTTACCTTCACTCATGCACTGTGAGATGGATGCGCTGAGCCAGGAGGAGGGGTCGGCATGCTTCTGGTTCTTCTCTGCACTTCCAGACCCTCCAGCTCTCTCTGTCATTCAGCAACCTTATCTCTCTTGAAGTTCACTTCATTCAGATGTATCATTCTGTCTGATCCTCATGGCTCTTCTCTACTGACTCCTAGGCTTTTCAATAATCAGGAATTTATTAAGTAATTATAGCAGGCCCTGTGCTGTATGCTAGCTATACAAGTATAAAAGTAAGATAGTCTCTTCCCTTAAGGGAGTATTCTAATAGGTGGAATCAGTCTATGTAGGGCAGTGGTAACCAGGAAAGAGAATTTTGGTTTAGACTGTTGAAAGGATTTTGAATGGAATCATAGGACAGTAGATCGTTAGAGACTTTCAAGTAGCAAGGATAATATTGATCTTATTATTGTTCTAATTGTAAGAGGGGCAGGAAGGATGCTGGATGTGGGGAGGGAAGGATGGCAGGATTAAATGTGAAACCTAGTCTGAGGCTATCCAGATGTTGTTAGGTACATTCAAGTGAGTTCTCCATCACCTGCCAGGTGGGAGAGCTCAGAAAAAAAAGGTAGAATACCAAAGCTAAGTGAATAAATTCCTGGTGGTAATTGGGGGCGTTGGTCTCTGGGGGGTGGGGAGGGGTCACTGTGCCCGGTGTGGAGAAGGCTGGCAAGGGCAGGGCGGATTGCTGTTCTTGGTCTTTTCACAAGCATTCAATCCCTGACTCATGGCTTTTCCCTTCACTCCATTACTTGTACTTGTACTTAGTGCCTTTAATTTACATGTTACCGCCTCTTTAGATATCCTTGTTTCACGTTTCTTCAGACTCCTCAACCTTTACGATGTGCACCTTCGTTCCATTCCAGCCACACACAGGGATGGTCATACTCTTGAATTGACCCTCATCCCCCACAGGTGATCCACCTCTTTTCTCCATAACTCTAAAATTGTTGTGTCTGATCAAAATCTCCTGGCCTTCTATCTCTCTGAGCCTCAGCTCTCGTAAACCTGTGCTCCACTTTCGTGGCAATGTCTAGTCACTCCTATCCATTGATTGGTTAGCCATTAATCTCTTCTTCATAATGGCATATAATTTGTTTCTTTTCTTTTCTAGTTTTTAAATAATATGATCTTTAAATGTACCCATTTTTATGTATTGTAGAATATGGTGTAAAGTGTTGGTCTAAATCTATTTTCTTTCAGACTATATTCCAGTATTCCCACTAGTTTTTTATCAAATGAGGAGTGTTTTTCCTAAATAATTGGTTTTCCAGTTTATTTAACACTTGGTTATTACCAAATAAACATTTATTATACATCTACTATTTACCAGGAGCTATGGTAAGCACTGAGGATACAAAGACAGCCCTTGCTCTCAAGGAGCTCTTAGTCTAATGGTGGAGACATCTAGTCTTGTGATTTTACCTTGCTTGTTTTCTAAGTTTAAAATTTGATTTCTTGCCCTTTTCTTTATAATTGGGTGAAATTTTATCCATTTGATTTGTCTTTTCAAAGAACCAGCTTTTAATTTTATTTATCATTTCATAGACTGGTTTCCAGTTTATCTATTTCACTTGTATTTTATAATATCTTCTCTTTTCTACTTACTAGTTTAGCACAATAGTCTATTCCCTTCTATTGTTTCTGGTGGTTGCAGAATAGTTTTGTTCAAATTTCTTCTGGTGACTTGCAGACTTTGTCAGTGAAATTGTTAAATTTAACTAGTATGTATCTTGGAATCTATGGTGTTTTTTTCTCTTTCTTTCTTTCTCTCTTTCTTTCTTTTCTTTCTTTCTTTCTTTCTTTCTTTCTTTCTTTCTTTCTTTCTTTCTTTCTTTCTTTCTTTCTTTCTTTCTTTCTTTCTTTCATCTATGGAGTCTTTCAGTTGGCACTGTTTTCTATGTCCAGAACTTCTGAACAATTTTCTTGTATGATTTCTTGCATTATTGGTATTCAGTTCTTTTTGACTTGCCGTGTTTTTCTGTATGATGTAATTATTAAGTTGTCTCTGTGCATCTAACTTTGATATAGATATGTCTTGTTTTATGGATATATTTTTTTTAATGTTATTGTTTTTTATTCTATTTTTCCTAGATATTCACTTCCTTTTGAATTCCCAGTCAGTTGTTCTTTCTTCTTCATTTTCTTGGTTCAACTTATCACCATGGATTCAAGTTTTTCTATTCTTCCAATTAATTCTGCTATACAAGTCTTAGATTTTGCTTTCACAATTCTTATTTCTCTTTTAAACCATTTACAAAATGCTGTGTTTCCATGGTCTCTTGGTAATTCATAAGTTTCTCTGTTTTATCAGGTATTAATTCTTCTTCCTTTTCTTGTGATATTTATTCAGAGATGCTTAGACTCTTTTAGTTGACCTGGAGGCCATATTCCCTTCTCTTTTGTTTATTAAAACCTTCTCTTTTGTTTAATCTGCTTATGTTCAAGGTCTTTAATTGAAGTCTTCCTCCTGAGAACTTTGGTTAATTTCAGTCTCTTTTCCTCCTTTTTTCTCTTTATTATTCACTTTCTGACTCACTTCCTTTAGATGGAACTTTGCTTGAGGGTTGGATCTCAAAGCTAACTTAGTCTTCTTACACACTGGGAAATTCATGGTTTACCAGCCTCAATTTCTTGCATAGATGACTTCCGGGATGACAGATTGGGCTCTTGCTAGATGTTAAGTTCTTTTCCTAAGTCTTAGTTAAGTGTCTAGCCCTCCACATCCTACTCTAGTTCCCCTTGTTCCCCATTTCAGTGGCCCTGGTGCTTTGATGTCACCAGAAGGAACAAGCTTCTGGTCTTTGGATTTATGGGGCACTGGGAAAGGGTGGGTTGGGGAGGGGTTCAAAGTTGAGTTCTGTTGCCAGTTTGTGTGTTGGTTTGTGCAGCTCTGCTGCTGGAGTGGGAGTGGGTACTGAGTGAATACCTTATAGGTTAGGGAGCATTATCTTTCTTTGCTCTTATTTCCTAAGGTTTATGAATTTTTGGGGGGGTTCATGCTGTCTTATACTGTGGAAATACATGACATTGCTTTATCTTTTTGAGCCTAATTCCTCCTTTGGAAATGTATGAGAGGTTGTGATATAGTAGAGAATGTGTTGTCTTACATCTTTTGGTGGTCAGCCAGAAGTGTGTACACTCTTATATTTCCTTTCCTCCCTTCAAATGAGCTCAGTATCACCCCCAATTTATTCCTCCTTTGCAATATTTTCATGGAAATAGATAGCATTTCTTGTCAGTCTCAGCATGAACCCCTCTACTTGTTCCCTTAATCCTATTTCTTTTTTTTTCTCCTCTAAGAGGATCAGTGATACAAATAAGATATATAAAACCCAGAAACAACTGAACCAAGGTTTGGCTGGGCCAGCTCAAATGACCTTGCAAAAGTTCATTTAAATTTTAAGTGTGAGTTTTTACACTTTGGAGATTAGCAAATGCTACAAACCAGGGAATGATTGATTGATTGATTTTTGTTGATTGTCTAGACTTAAGAAAATGATAAAGAAAATGTTAAAAATGCAGATTAAAGAAAAATTTGTCATGGATAATTTTTTTCCTCTGAGAGTTGTTTATTTTATTTTTTCTATTTATTTATTTATTCATTTTAATTTTCTTTTTTGGCTAGGCAGTGGGGTTGAGTGACTTGCCCAGAGTCACACAGCTAGTGAGTGTTATGTGTCTGAGTCCAGATTTGAACTCAGGCCTCCTGACTTCAGGGCTTATGCTGTATCCACCACGCCACCAAGCTGCCCCTAAACATAGAAATATTGATGGTGTTCAGTAAACTCAGACACTCCAACCATTCTGAAGTAAGGATTCACTGTTTGACGAGAAGTATTGCGAAAAATGAAAAAATCTGTCAGAAATTAGGTTTAGACAATGGTCTCACACCATGTACCGTTGTAAACTCCCAATAAAGCAACAGAAGGGACTGATTCAGTGAAACTTAGGAGGGCTTATATGAACTGATACAGATTACAGTGAGTAGGAGAACAATGTATATGATGACTATAACATTGTAAAAAAACCCAAAATTTGAAAGATGTTATTGTAATGACTAGTCACAACTTGGAAAGCCGACTGATGAATCATGCTTTCCACATCTTCATGAAAGTACAGAGTGAGGCATAGATTTCAGATCCAGTCCTTATGTGGATTTGTTTTATTTGGATTTATTTGCTTATAACAGAGGAGAGGTTTTTGGGGTTAGGGGTAGGAGAAGTTTTGGAGGTAACTGGGAGGGAGTAGTGATTCCAAGAAAGGCAAATTAGAAAAACGTCTGTTATACTTACTGTCATCCATTACTCTCTTGCTCTCTGGTTTCCTCTTTCTGTATACAAAAAGCAGTCACCCAGTGGTATATCTGATCAGTATCAAGTTCAGAAGCAAAATAAAATATTTTAATAACTCATGAGCATTAATACTGAATTCTAGGTTTCTTAAGAATATTTTTCTTTTTTCTGTGAAGTTCTTTATTGGCTGAATTTTTATATAGGATGAGGTAAAAACATAAAATCCCAGTATAAATCCCAGTATTCTCTGCTGATAAAAATTTGTTTTGTACGACAGTAATCATGCAATAAATCACAAATATAAGGAGCCCGAACTTTCAGCTGACTGGCAAGGAGAGGGAGGTGCGACTCAGATATTCGTGCCCTTGAGAGAGAGCTTCACTGACATATTGATTCTGTATATTCAGGAATGGTTGAGTATATCTCTTGTGGCCTGTGCAGCAGCATATTGGAGAGATGATTGGTTAATTTTAGTTTTTTTGAAAATTTCCATGATTTGTTTTGTAAATATAAACGCAAATTGAACTTCAGTTTTAGGGTGAGGAAATTGTTCACATCTTAATTTTTCTAAGGCATTTGATATAAGTATATTGGACTTGGAGTGTGATAGTCAGCATTTTGAAATTAAGGTAGGGGAATAAGAGAATCATTACCACATTTCAGGAAGATAATAGTATTTCGTGAGGGAAGCTGTCAATAGTTCTTATATTGGATTCATTTCATATGTGTGAAAAAAGCAAATATTTCTTTATGGGGGGGTAGTGTAGACGTAAGATTTGGTCTTCTAATACAAACCACGAATACAGTGACCTTTCATACCCATGTTTTCAGAGTACAATACTTACTCTTATGAAGTTTACATTGTAACCAATGGAAGGACAAACATCTCTTTTGTGTCTTCTGTCCCTTACTAAAGGTAAGCCTGTCTTACTTTTCGTCTCTGTTTTCTGTGCAGTATAGGGAAAAATTTTGCTGCTTTTCAGAGCATGCTGCCTTCAGATTGGACAAGGATGTTGAGCTGACTCTGTGCATAATTCAATACTTCAATAGATCTGTGATCTCATTATTGTGACTATTTCCTCTATCACTGCAGAAAGCACCTGATCCATGCTTTTTCATCCTTCATGATTCTTTTTCATATTCTGCCATGAATCCTTCAAAGAGGATCTCCCTAACATGCTGGAGGCTTTCCTTGGGGGTCTTTTTATGTTTTGTGGAGCTTGGTGTAGGACACAGAACATCCTCTCATCATTCCTCACTGTGCTCACCTCCTTTTCTGATCATAAATGTGTATCTTCAATTATATTTTTTGTCACTACTTGTGTCTCGATCGTTATTGGAGATATGCTTCTCCTGTTGCCTTTCATTTGGATTCTTTAGAGGTTGGCCTAACACTTGTAACCATACTGTGTCAGGGGATGAAATCTGTATTTGTTAATACCATTGAAAAGATTGTGCAATTAACCATCTGCCGTGCATTACCAGGTATATATGCATCGGGAGCCTAATTCAGTGAAGTAACTATCCATTTTCATCCTGTAGCCTAAACCAGTGCTGTGAAACTCAAACAGAAATAAGGCCCTGCTAATCTATACATAAGAATCCTATAGGCTCCATATCAACTTAGTTTTAAAAATATGCTATTTGTGTTTTATTGTAAAACTATTTTTATTTATTTTGCTAAATACAAATTTGTATTTTAATCTGATTCGGGCTGCACTCAGCAATGTTGTGGTGCCACATGAGACCTACAGAGGTATTTGACACCTCTGGCCTAGACAATAAGTATTTTATTCCATGTTCATAATGTTTTACTCTTTTTTGAATAATTACAGGTTTCATTGAGGAGCTCGTATAGTGATCTATATATCTATATCAATGAGGTTAGCTTAATGTAATCTATAAACAGGAGCATCTTGAATAGTTCAAATTATAAGAATTGGCTCTCACAAGGTCATCTTCTATGAAAGTAATGAATACCTTTGGCTAGCATATATCTTCTTGTTTCATTTCTTGCTGCTCATAATCAGAGACATAAACAGAGTTCTCTGCAGATCAGACGCTCCTTAAGAACTGTCATTACACAATTAGTTGCACCGAATGTATAAAGGATCGGGGTAAAGTTGTTCTTTCAAGTTCTTCACAGCCCACAGTCATTCCTACCTTCTGTGATGTGGGAGAGCAGTTGCTGTTTGAACTTCTCTTTGGGCAATTATCATAGATTGCTTCCTATTTGTTGATTTTTCATTCACTTGTATCTCTAGCATAGGCTTCTTGGACAGAAAGAGTATGTCATAATGAATTGCACATTTTACATTTCTAGTAATTAAAATGGAGATAATACTCTCTTCCTACCTTATGAGGTTGTTGTGAGGAAGGAGCTACATAAACCTTGAAGTGCTTTACAAATATGTTATTATTATTATTATTATTGATTTTGTCATTGATTTGTCCTTCAAGAACAACTTTTTAGTTCATTTGTGATTCCTTAGAAATCTTGTTAAGGAATCATATCTCAGTGTTTGGGGATTGTGGGGTCCATTTTGCATAATAAATCCCATTTCTGCAGCTCTTTAACCTTAGCGTGGTACTTTGCTACAACAACCTTGCGATATGGGTAACCAGCATCATCATCCCTATTGGACAGATGATAAAAATGAACGTCAGAGAGCTGAAGGGATTTATCCTGAGTCATACACAGTTGTAAGAATCAGAACCTGCCCTTCAGCCAGACTTCCAGACTACCAACTCAAACGCCTTTTTTTTTTTTACTTTATCACAATCAAATGAACCTTACTTGCTAGAAGTCTTGGACTTTATGGACTTTTTATTTTAAGAGTTCTAGATATTCTAGGAATAACTTTCAAATGCAGCAGTTTCACATAACAATGTGAAATGACATAGAAATGGAGTTGAAAAGTGAGTAAAAGAAGACTAGTGAAAGCTTGTTTGAACGGAGCCAAAAGATATATTTTTTAAACAATCCTTTTTCACTCTGTCCTTGTTTGTTCCCCCTTTTTGCTGTTTTTTCCACTCACAAACTGATCATTTCCCAGGAGCCAAAATCCTGAAACATTTCATTAAAAAAAGACCTATCAGACAGTGAGCTGGAGATGTACGTTGCATTTTGTACTTTTATCACAAGGAGATCCTTTTCAAGATCAGATCTTATTGATATAAGCAACAAGGTCATTGAGGGAAGAAGAGAAAAGTAAGAAGAGAAAAACGTTGCACAAACCCATCATTTAATATCTCAGGATTCCTACAAACATGAAATAAAGATATTCTAAATATAACGATGGGAGTAAGAGTGTAGATTTAGAGTTAGAGGATCTCTGGATTCATATCTAGACCTTGGTATTTACTGGCTCTAGTTTTGAGAGAATTATTATGTTACAGAAATACTTCTCTTATTCCATAAATTAAAAATAAAATAAATTATTAAAAATATTTATTGGCTCTTAGTGGCTTTTGGCAAACCACTTGAATTCTCTCAGCCTCAGTGTTCTTTCTGTTCTAAATGGGTTGTGATGAAAAGGTTTTCTAAATCTTTAAGCTCACAGCAAGTGCTCAATAAAAACATTTCTTGGTTGATAGTCACATTACTTTTTAAAAATAATATTTTATTTTTCCCCAATTACATGTTAAAACAATTTTTAAAAAAAATGTTAAGTTCCAAATTGTATCCCTTCTTCCCTTCCCTCCTCCCTCCCTGAGATGGTAAGCAGTCCATTCTAGTTTATACATCACATTACTTTTTAAGAGACGTTGGTATGTGTTTTTGTTACTTTATGTAACCTGCATAGTATTGGTTTCTAAACTTTATGTAGCAGTGTCCCAGTTTTTTCCAAAAACATATTATGTCCCAAAACTTTTCATAAAACAATTGACTAATAGGTTTTGTAGTTTGTATTTTATTCACCCAAACCTAAGATTTCATTATGATTATTGTAACAAACAATTCTTAAACATTCAACAATAATATGCACATATTTATTGATAAAAAACTGGCAGCTAGGTGGTGCAGTGGATAGAGCTCTGGCCTTGGAGTCAGGAGGACCTGATTTCAAATTCAGCCTCAGACACTTGACACTCACTAGCTGTGTGACCCTGGGCAAGTCACTTAACCCCATTGCCTAGACCAAAAAAAAAGCCAAACCCAAAGATAAAAACCACTTATAGTTATATTTATAATTTATTCAATGAATAACCATGATATTACCATAGTAATAATATTAAAAATGTGAGCCTGATTTTTCTCTCTCTTTTTTTGATCTGATACTTGATTTTAGAGATAACTAGAAGCCAGTTTTATTTATTGAATAGAAGAGAGATACAGTCAAACTTTTATTTTAGGAATCACTTTGTTATCTGTGTGCTGGAGGTATTGGAGCAGGGAGAGACTTTTGAGGCAAGATGGATAATTAGGAGATTGTTGAATAGTGTAGGGGACAGGAGATGAAAGCCTAAAATAAAGTGGTGATCCTGTTAGTGGAATAAAAGAAACTAATGTAATAATTGCTATGGAATTAAAATCCACAACTGATTGGATATGTGGACTTAGGGAGAATCAGGAGTACAGGACAACTCCAAGGTTGTGAATCTTCATGACTGGAAGATTTTCCTGTGACTAATAGAGAAGTTTGGAGGAGGGTAGGTTTAGAAGGAATGGTAATGAATTCTCTTTTGGACATGTTGAGTTTGATATGCCTCTGGGACATCCAGTTAGAAATGTCAGATAAGTAGTTGATGATTCAGGACTAGCACTCCTCATTTTTTTCACCCACTACTTGAAATCATTATTCCGTCCTTATAATAGCTAATAAAGAAAACCTTGTTTCACATAAATTAGGATGTTACGAACAATAGTAAAATTTGTATCCTTTTTTTTTTTTTAAAAAATAAACTCTTATTCACCCAGAGATAAAACATAATACGGATTTCAGGGTAAATGCTAGTTTCAATATACTACAATGAGATAAATCTTTTACTTGTTCTGATTCTGTTGGAGGAATACTGTAGATATTGATGTATCAGATTTATCTAGGTCAAATTATGTCCTTATGCATTCCCATTTTAAATATAGAGATCTTTAAGATAAAGTGACACTTACTTCTCTACTGTGATCAAGAATGTTTTCAAAGAGGTCTTTTTTCCCTCTTATTTGCAAGGCAAATATTTTAGTTGGGAAATTTCACATGTTATTTTGAAAAATTTACAAATTCGTTTAATCTGAATCAAAATATGAATTTGAGAAACTTACATTGATATAGAATACTCACATTTAGAGTAGCCAATGTATATTAAAATTTCAATTTTTTATTGTAAAATAAACTTATTTTTGTTTTTGCAAATGACAATTTATTCTTGTCTCTAAACTCTAAAAAAGTACTTTGGCACGAGAAAACCAGTGTGCTTCGCAATGATTTGGTACTGTTCTTATCACACAGTTTTATGGTGAATCTTGCTTTTAATGTATTTTAAAAATTTTTATTCAATGAATTGAAAAAATGTTTTCTCTTCTTCATGTTTCTCAATTGAAGTGATTATTTATGAAGGAGGTAACGTGTCCAGATTACAAGAGGGAGCACATTTTTCTTCCTCAATTTTTAACTAATACTTATAGACTTTCATTTCATCCTGACATTGACAGAGCTCCATCACCTAGAGGAAACTAGGTGGCACAGTGAATAGAGTGCTGGACCTGGAATTAGGAAGACCTGAGTTCAAATTTAGCTTCAGACACTTACTAACTATATCACCCTAAGTCAATCATTTGCCCTCTAGCTGCCTCATTTTCTTCAAATGTAAAATGGGGATAATAATAGCACCTACACAGCAGGGTTGTTTTGAAAATGAAATGAGATAATACGTGTAAAGCTCTTTGCACAACCTAGCTACATCTTAGCTGCTCAAAAAAATCTTCCTTCCTTCCTTCCTCCCTTCCTCCCTTCCTCCCTCCCTTCCTTCCTCCCTTCCTTCCTTCCTCCCTCCCTTCCTTCCTTCCCTTCCTTCCTTCCTTCCTTCCTTCCTTCCTTCCTCCTTCCTCCCTTCCTCCCTTCCTCCCTCCCTTCCTTCCTCCCTCCCTTCCTTCCTTCCTCCCTTCCTCCCTCCCTTCCTTCCTCCCTCCCTCTTTCCTTCCCTCCCTCCCCCCTTCCTTCCTTCCTTCCTTCCTTCCTTCCTTCCTTCCTTCCTTCCTTCCTTCCTTCCTTCCTTCCTTCCTTCCTTCCTTCCTTCCTTCTTTCCTTCCTTCTTTCCTCCCTCCCTCTATCTTCCTTCTTTTCCTCCCTTTTTTTCCTTCCCAACATCATATTATACTTTTAAAAAATATTTGAAGCCTTCTCTTGATGTGACATTACTATCAATAAATTTGCCAAAAAAGAAAACAAAACAAACCCACCCTGCACCAAACAAACCATAATCTTCCCTAATATCAGTTTTAATACCATATTATACTTACATAAGCCAATGAACATCAATAACTACATCTATTACTTAACCTACTTGCAGTGAAAAATAGAGATAGACAATGGACCTGTGATTTCACTTGTATAGGGAAGTCTTGGATGTGGAAACTCTGCTACTAAAAGTTTCCTAGACTGCTGACAAGTTAAAGCAGCTTGTGCAGTGTCACATAGCTATTATACACCAGACATGAAACTTAAACCCAAAATTCTGGATTCTGAGGCTAACTCTGTATTCACCATACCATGTTGCCTCTGTCAGTGAAAAATAGGAAGATTACAGTTTTTCAGCTAATTGATTATAAATGTTTTGGTTAATAAGTATCCTTCCTACTGTATCTTCTACAAGCAGAAACATTCGAATGTGCCCAGTGTCATTTCAGTTGTATTAATGATAACGCCAATGTTTCTCCTACTGAAGGAGACATTTTGCACTTAATAATTCTATATGCAACCTTATATTATGCAAACAGTCCTTTTGATGAAAAAAATATGTAGCTTTAAGAAGTTTTTTTCAAAAAGTATCTACTTTTTCTGGAAAAACTCATCTTGCCCCAAATATTTTACACATATACTTTCAAGGTGTTATTTGTATGTATTAGGCTTCATGCTATCTGTAACAAAAAAAAATTCCTATAAAGTAAATAGTAGTCTTACCTCTTTATCAGTAAGAGTGCTTATGAGTCCAAGTGATAAATACAGTGAATAGTATTTTATGAGTTTGTAGTTTTTACTTTGTGTTTCTATATTTATGCTAATTAAAATATCACTCTTCTCTTTGCTTGTACTAGTTTCAGCTGTCCCTGTGGGTTTTCTCTTCAAACTGATTATATATCTTTATTCAACAAGAAGGATATTATTTCAATTTTTAAAAATAAGTAAAAAATTTTGTTGTTGTTCAGTTGCACCTGACTCTTTGTGACTCTGTAGACCAAGTGTCCATGGTGTTTTCTTGGCAAAAGTACTGGAGTGGTTTGCCATTTTGCTCTCCAGTGGATCCTTTTGTCAGGCAATCAGAGGTTAAGTGACTTGCCCAGGGTCACACAACTAGGAAGTGTCTGAACCTGGATTTGAACTTAGGTCTTCCTAAGTTCCTTCTTTTCCTCCCTTTTTTTCCTTCCCAACATCATATTATACTTTTAAAAAATATTTGAAGCCTTCTCTTGATGTGACATTACTATCAATAAATTTGCCAAAAAAGAAAACAAAACAAACCCACCCTGCACCAAACAAACCATAATCTTCCCTATTATCAGAAGGAAGAGAGAGGGAGGGAGGAAAGAAGGATATGTTTCAGGTACTTATAAATCATTCTCATTGAGATTCTTTTTGGAAAGCTAAATCATCCTGTCTAAATCACTTCTTTCATCTCTACCATGCTATATCCTATATCTGTGACCTTAGAAAAATCATATCACTTAGGTCTTCCATACCCAGTGCTCTATCTACTGAGTCATCAGCTGCCTCAATCTAAATCTACTTGTTTAAAATTTCAAATGATTATAACTTTTAAAGTCATCTCACATTTAAAAGTTGCATTTTTTGAAAAAAAACTTTATGTATTTATGAAAATTAATTGTACTGAGAAATATGACAGATATCATGGTTTTTGCTTCCATGGGGGGAAAATATTCAATTTTAAGTTAATATACTTCAAGTTCGAATTTTGTAAGCAACTCTGTGACACACACAGTTCATCTCCCAAAGGCCTATGTTGACCGGTAGTGAGGATGCAAGGACACATTGTGCTGTCTTGTTTGACTTCAGTTAAGTATAAGGTATATGCGGTAATAATCACTAGAGTGCGTTTACTGTCATTTTGAGTAGATTCACTGTTAACCTGGCTTTTGTTGAATTTGATGTGAACTTTGTTTCCACTGAGGGAATATGTGTGTGTGTGTGTGTGTGTGTGTGTGTGTGTATGTATTTAACAGTTATACTTAAAAATATCTAGTAATTTTTATTGTTGCTTTATACCCTGCCCCTTTCCCAAGTCCTATTTTCTTTGCCCAATGTGGTGTTTATGTCAGTTGGGAAAGCCCTGCTTTGTAGATTGTCCTTGAAGAAATCTAGAAGTTCTTTCTAGTTTTGTAGAAGAAGAAAGTAGAAGAATTAAGCATGTTACTAGTATAGCCTCTACCAGAATTATTTCTTCTGACTTGCAGATTATGTTTCAGGTACTTATCAATCATTCTCATTGAGATTCTTTTTGGAAAGCTAAATCATCCTGTCTAAATCACTTCTTTCATCTCTACCATGCTATATCCTATATCTGTGACCTTAGAAAAATCATATCACTTCAAGGGTTGTCACTGTCCTCATTGATAAAATTGAGGGGCTGGAGTAGATGACCTCTCGGTTTCCTTTTTGTTCCAAATCTACTTAGTAAATTAGTTTACTTTCTATTCCTTGTATGTGACATTTGGTTTCCACCCTTTATGTCTTTCCACAAGTTTTCCCCAATGCCTGGGATTCCCTCCCAACCTTTTGCAAGCCCTAATTCCTTTTAAGGCCCAATTCAGGTACCAGGATTTCCTGAACATGAGTCTTTTCCTGGTATTGCTTATTGATTGATTGAAATCTGCAACCCTATGATCCCTGTGAGTTTAATCTCATCTCTAACTGTTCATATTCAAGTCACATTTCAACTATGGCTAGATGTAGATAGGGTTTACATTTAGAACTGTCATCTTTCTTTTTAGTGACTCTGTTAGTGACTTATTCTCCTTGCTTTCCACATTGGAATTTCCACTCATTGGCCCTAATTTTGACTTTTGGGATGATATAAAGCTGATCCATCTTTTATATTCAAATTTTTCAACGTAACTTAACTATTATATTTCTTCTTTCTCTTCATCTTTATCCAGGTTAAACATTATACTTCCTTTAGTCATTCCCCATCTGCCATGGTTTCTGGACCTTTCAGTATCCTGGTTCTATCACTTTGGATTCATTCTGGTTTGTCATTGTATCTTTTAAAATGAACACCTATAAATGAAAGTTCCAGAAATGATCTAATCCTTATAGAGTGCAGTGAGACCATTAGGTCCTGTGCTTTGCACACTCTAAAGCTCTCCTAGGTGCCATTTCACACTTTGTTGTCTCGTAATGATCTTCTGGTCAACTAAAATCCTAAGGTCAATTTTGCTTGGACAGTTTCCAAGCCAGGTTGGCTAATTCTCTATTTGCACAACTTTCCTTTATATATTGGTCTTTACATTATAGCTTTTAAATTATGTATGTAAGGGAACCGGTTTTTGCCCAGTAGTCTGCCATTTTGAAGTAGTTTTGAAATTTGATTCTGTCATCTAGCTCTTTCTTCCAGACTTATACCATGTATGAATTAAAAGAGTGTATTTCCTATGTCTTCATCATTTGGAGTAAAAAAAGATCTGGACACAAATCCCATCCTGTACATTGGCAAGTTGTATGTCCACAGGCAAGTTTAAGCCTCTGCTTCCTCATTTTAAAAACGGGAATAATAATACTTACATTTCTGTCATGGAGTTGTTGTAAGGTAAGTACTTTGCAAAATTTAAAGTGCTCCATAAATGAATGTTATTATTCATCTGCTTATTAAAAATTTGACATAGTTCCACTAGGAATATACTTCCAGTTTTGAGATAAACCAGTGAATCCCTGTTATCTCTGGGCTAAAATGCAAACTCTTGTGTTTAGCATTTAAAGCCCTTTACAATTTGCCACCAGCCTACCTTTCTATACTTATTACTCATTCTTCCATCATGTGGACTTTCTAGTCCAAACTGGCTTCCTTGTAATTCCTGTTATATCACATACTATCTCCTTTCTTTGTGTCTTTCAATAGATGGTTCCCTCATTCTTGTGGTTGTACTTTCTCACTTCAGAATCCCTACTTTCTTTCAAAACACAGCTCGAGCCACCTCTTAGAGTGGAAGTAACAATGGCTCTGTAGTCAGATATCCTGGCTTCAGGTCCATGCTCTGATTCTTATTGTCTTTATCATTTGATACAAATCACTTAATCTTCATACACCTCAGTTGTCTTTATCATTTGAGACAAATCACTTAATCTTCATACACCTCAGTTTTCCTATCTGTAAAATGAGATAGTTGGAATAGATTTCTTCTGAGGCACGTTTTAACTTTAGATCTCATGTCCAACATAAGGCCTTTATGAGCTCACCACCATCTGTGAATGCCTCATCACCCACCAAAATTACTTTGTATTTACTTTCTAAGTAGTTTATATTTACTTATATATGTACTTGTTTCTCCCATAGAATGTAACCTCCTTAAGGGCAGGGATTATTTTGTTTTTATCTTCCAAGTTTCTAGCATAATTCCAGGCATATAGTTGGTGTTTATTAAATGCTTATTCATGTATTGACTGATTAATTCTTTTAGGATATTCAGTTCAATCTATTATACTTATACCTAACAGTAGTATAATCCAACTCACATTTTATTGTCTCATCCACAAAAAATATATTCATTAGGTTTTAGAAAGGGACTTTAGAGATTACCAAATCAAATCCTCACATTTTATACATGAGGAAAAGGTAATAAATAGCAGAGCTAGAATTTGAACTGTGCTCCTCTGGAAATGTAAGTACCTTGTTAAATGCTTTGCTATTACTGTGTGCTATTTCTGCAGTATTTCTATGATCTAACAACATCTCTCTGTCATACTGTGTAGAGGGAAATGGGGAATTAGAGAAAGACTGACTGAGTCAACCACTGCTGCTTCTTGATCTCTGAATATGTATCCTCCCTTTCTGGACATTGTCCCCAAGGACTCATGTTTCAAGTCTTGATTTTGTATCTCATCCTGGAAAGATAAAGTTTAAAAGTTTATGATTAAGATAAAAAATGTTCAAATGCTGTGGAACATTGGGAATTTCCCGTTTGTCTTTTCATTCACATGGGACAACATAGACTGAAAGAAAATGTTTTATAGCCTGAAGATATTGACCATACTCAGATCCATATTGCTTATTCATAAAATGAGTACTGGATAGTGTTCAAAACTATCCAGTTGAGACCAATGAAATATATAGTATTTGTTAGGCACAGGGATAAACCAGTTGCTCATACATTCACATATGCAAATGACCAGTGGCACTATTTTTAATATCAAAGTTATAGTTAGTCATTGATAAAAATGATAGTACTCCTACCTTTAAAATAGCAAAAGACATACTTCATTGTTGTTGGAGGAAGAATGGTATATTTGCAGGTAGAAGACTTGGGTGTGAATCTTAGTTCTCCTGCTTCTAACTTTTGTGACCCTATAAAAGTCATGTTACTTGTCTGGGTCTAATTTTTAAAATGAGGAAGTTGAATTAGATAATCTCTTAAGTCCCTTTTGGTTCTAAACTCTGATAACTTAAGGCTATAGATTCTTAACCTGGTTCTGAATACTTGTTTTTAAAATATTTTGATAACTATTTCAATAGGATTAGTTTCCTTCGTAATTATATATGTGTATATATGTATGTGTGTGTATGTGTATGTGTGTGTATATATATACACACATGTATATATGTGTGTATATTTACATATATATATAGATATATATGCACAAGTATTCATTTATATATTTTAAAATAGTATTTTGAGAATAAGTACTGTTTTGTGCTTCATCTGACTGCCAGAGGTATCCATGACACTCAAAAGATTAAACATGCTTTAGTTCACAAAAAGTTAATGTAATACTAACTAAAACTATTTTCCATGTATACTTTATGTATTTTCAGTGTTTAAATTTGGTTAAATTTGGTGATGTATTGGTAAAACAAAGAGAGAGAAAATAATAGTGGCTTCATAGGATGCAGCTGATGATCTTTTAATAACAGAGTATTAAACTTATCCTTTCATTGAATCCTACCTTAGTAAATCTACATGGTTTATCAACCCCTTCACTAAGATTCATCTTTTTGGAAAATCTTGATTGTATTCATCAAAAATTCTCAGATTTCATCCAGATCACAGAATGTTAAAGCGGGAAATGCACTTAGAAACCCTCTAATGGAACACCCTCATTTTATAGACGAGAAAACTGTTGTGTTTAATTCTTGGTACCACATGCTAGGAAGATTGCAGGCAACCTAGAGAGAGCATCCAGAAAGGGGAGACAGGGAGACCAGCAAAGGCCTTCAAATCATACAATGTATGTATCAGTTGAGGTACAGGGGATGTTTTTACCCTGGAGGAGATTGGACTTGGTGATAATGGTAACTGTTTTTAAGTATTTGAAATGTGATCCCATGGCAAAAGGGAATAAATGTATAGTTTTGTTTGTCTCTAGAGCCCAGGAATAGGAGGAATGGGTAGAAGCTGGAGAGAGGGAAATTTGGTTTGAAAGAAGGAAAAACTTGTTAATATTTAGAGTAGGGGACCTTACTGTCTCTGGCACTAACCTCATAACAGGTGCCAGTCATCAGCAACACTGGCTACCACTAAAGGGAGCCACAGGCATTATCCTTATGTAGCCCAGCACTTATCGCCCCCTGCCCAGCTCCCTTCTAGTATAGCAAAGCTACTGTGAAATGGCTGCTGAGCCCCATATCCCCATGTCTTCCAGGTTTTCCAGAGCTTTGCCTTTACTCCCCTGTGACTCTTGGATCCTCTCTTCTCCTACTTGGGGCCATCTGCCTCACCATTGTTCTTTGAGGTTCTTGGAGCTTTGTCATCGAAAACCAAAGTATTACCTGGCCTTTCCATCTGCCATGAATTAAACAGGAACCTCCCTCCTAAACATGAACCCTCCTTTATGTGTTGTTTCCCCCTTTAGAATGTGAGCTTCTTGCAATTAGAGACCATCCCTATTTTGTTTTTGTAGCTTCGGCACTTAACACAATTTTTGGTGCAGGTTTAGTGTTTAATAAATATATTGAGCGACATCAGTAGGTATTGAGCTCTCCCTCATTGGAGGTCTAGTGAAGGCCTGATGACCACTTACTGAATATGTGTAGGGAATAATCTCTTTTCTTTGTATTGAACTGAATAACCTCTGAAGTACTAGCTCTGAGATTCTGTGATTTTAACTCTCTGTAAGTTCTTACAGCTAATGAGCTTCAGACCCAGGATTCAAACGCTAATCTTTACCTTCATAACCAATACTGCTTCTACTATATTTGGCATAGTGTAGACAGAATCACTTGGATGTGTTTACTGATTGATCAAATTAGCTATTTTCAGATTGTTCACTGAGCAGTTGATCAGATTTCATTTGGTTGCTGTGAGCCATGCATCCATGACAACCAAGAAACACGGAAAGTTCAAGTAATACTCCAAACATTCACTGTGTGTCATGATCAGATCTCCTTTTTGACACCAGCCGTTGATTAGGTGGTTTATAGTTTCATTTAGAGACATGAATTCATCCCTGTTTCTGGGTCCACCCCAGGCTCCCAGCTTGGCTCTGTGGTAAGAAGCCAGGCACCAGATGGGACGTGATTGTCATCATGTTAGTATGACGCAGTAGAAAGGGCATTGTATGAAGAGAGTTGGAATGTCTTGATACCAGTCTTGGCTCTGTGCCATATTGCTAGCTCTGTGACCTGGCTAAGTAAGTCACCTAACCCTGATGATCAGATCTGTCAAATGGGTATAATATTAACTATTTTGCCTTTTCTCAGTCACAGAAGCCACAATCTTAGAACCAGAAGGAATCTTTGTCCAGTTCCCTCCCATTAGAGACAATAAAGCTGAGGCTGAGAGAACTTGAGGACCTTACTCAGGGTCACACGTAGCAGAATTGGGCCTTGTACTCACGTACCATTCAGCTGTCCTCTAAAATCTACCTACTCTACTTAAATAAAATAAAAACAAATGTTGTGACCTGAGAAGTCTAAGGGTAGGATAAATAGTCACCTTCCCTAGTACATTTAGGTATTTGTTTACAAATGATTAAGTAAATCCTTGGAAGGACAGGCAGAAAAAAACTCACTAATGTGTTTGATCTTCAACTTCAATTCAGTTTTAATTGAAGATTAATTCTACAAGAAAGGAAAGCATATATGGAATTACATATTAGTGGGACAATACGATTGATAAATTGTACAAACTGAAGAAGTTCACAGTTTCATATAAAAATGATTGAATTTAACAAAAAAAAGTTCATTTGTACAACTAGTTCTGCTAAAATGATTGTTTTGAAAACATGAAATTATTCCAATGTAACTGATATTAAAGAGAAACTAGAGTATAATTCAGATTTTGTGTTTGCTTATGCATGATTTTTTCCTTGAATGCAGAAAACCTCCCCATTTCACAATAACTCAAAAGCTGCTACCCTTCCAATGCTGACTTTCACAAGCAAACTTAATCTTTTTTTTAAGGTTAAGTGCCATATTTATTATAATGTATATTTATCTTTAATTGCAGTAGGAGCTATGGGTTGAAGAGGGCTTTTCTGCATCCTTTCTCCCGCCCCCATCTTCCAACATGGTGGCCTTGGGATTGTGGTTTGCCCAACGTGCATGAAACTGCCAAGCCCCATCCTGTGCAAGTAGGGGTATAGACTGAGTAGCAGCTGCTATTTCTTGTAGTATTTTTGTATTTCTTTGTATTCTTTTGTATTTCTTAACTATTTAACATATATAAAATTGTGCTATTGTTTTAATTAAGTTCATATCTTTTTTTAACATCCCTGATGAAGTTTTGAGTGTTTTGCCCCAACTTCATTTTCTCCATAAACCCTGAGGTTTTTATTGTACTATTTTGCATAGAGTAGTGGTTTTTTGCATAGTGTGGTGGTTTTTGGAAATGTATATATCTGATTATAGAAGAACTGACTATAAATAGGTCTATAAAAATAATGATTATGTGAATTGAGGTAAATTTTTACCATTGTATACTCTTATCCTCATAGTTCTATACTGCATGAAGATCTTCTGTTTACTCTGATGTATAACTTCTCATCTAGAGCTAGTACTCTGGCATTCTATCTATCAATGGCTTATTTGTAGTCAATCATCAAACATTTACTTAGAGCCTACTGTGTGCCTTGTGTTATCTGAAGTTCTGAGGATAAAAAGGTAAAAATGAAACTGACCAGGTCCTCAAGTAGTTTATGTTCAACTGGGAGAGGTAGTATGTACCCAAATTAGTACACGTACACACAAAAATACATGGTAATTTTAAGGTGCAGGCAGCATGGACTGCTAAAAAGATATGCAAAGGCCTCATTTAGAACGTGGTGCTTGAGATGATCTGTGAAGGAAATTAGGCATTCTAAAAGGTGGACATATTCTAGGTACATGGATGGGAGTTAGACTTTTGTGTGTGAGGAGCAAGACCACTTTTACGGAGCACAGAGTCTGTGAAGGAGAGTCATTTATACTAAGGTTTTGAGCCTTAGTTTGGAGCCAGATTATGAATGGCTTGAAATGTCAAGCACATGATCTGAGAGAAAAGAGACATGGTCACACCTATGGCTTATTTTTATATCATTTTGGACATATTGAGTTTGATATGTCAAAAATGCGTCTAATTTTAAATGTTCATCAGACACGATGCTGTGCGGGAGAATAGTAGATAGAGAAGGGGCTGGAAACATAAATGAGGGAGTCATTTTGATAGAAACGACAATCAACTCTTCTAGCCACTTTAAGATTTGTTATAGGGCATTAGTAATTATTTATTCAACATAAGTCTATTCAAATAATGTCACTTAACTAGTATTTACGAGTGAAAGAGTTCTTCCAGTTTTCACTATCTTTTTCTTACCACCCTTTTCTAATGTCATTATTACCTTCTTTTCTTGACATTATCTAACTTCATTCTACTCAAGGTTGATATCTGACTCTCTCTCTCTCTCTCTCTCTCTCTCTCTCTCTCTTCTCTCTCTCTCTCAAAGTTTCTGGTTGGAATGATGGTGAGATAGGGTGGGAGAAAAGAACAAAGAGAAGTAGGTAGTTAAGGAAAGTTGTAGAAACATGAGGTTATAAAGTTAAACAATATTGGGAGCATTCTAATAAGAATACAGAATATAGAACTCCAAAGTACAGAATCATTAAATCTGAAGAGCTGGAAGGAACCTTAGGGATCATGAGGGCCAGCGGTGAAATTAATTATCCAGGTTCATCCAGATAGTGGCAGAACAATGACAAAAATCTAAATTTCCTCACTCCCAGTTAAATGTTTTGAAAATGAATGAGATAGGGGCAGCTAGGTGGCTCTGGAGTCAGGAGGACCTGAGTTCAGATGTGACCTCAGACACTTGACACTTACTAGCTGTGTGACCATGAGCAAGTCACTTAACCTTGGTTGCCTCACCAAAAAAATAAAAAAAAATGAATGAGGTGACATGTAAATAATAAGCCATTTTCATTCATCTGGTTGTTAACTCTCTTCTCTGAACTCATTACATTTTGCTGGTAACTCATGTGCTGTTCTATGCACATAACTTCTAAGCTCATAGAAATTCTAAAGTTAGAGTTGGAAGAGACCCTAGGAAACTGAGTCTTATTAGCAACAGTTAACATTTATTTACCACCATAAGGTTTCCTTTACATGTTATCTGATTTGATCTTTATAAATAGCCTGTGAGATACATTTTATCATATACATTTTACAGATGAGGAAACTGAGGATGAGATATTAAGTAACTGGCCCAGAAACACAGAACTAGTAAGCACCTGAGGTAGGATTGGATCTCTGATTTTCCTGACGCCAAGTCTGGTACTCTGTCAACTATGCCACCTAGTCAGTAGAGAGTATGGTGAAGAATTGGCTAAGGTCATTCAGCTAGTAAAGGCATAAGCATGATTTCAATCCTGTTCCTTTGATTTCATATCTGCTATTTATTCCATTGTAGCATGCTTGGGGGTAAAAGATACCATATTCCATATTCTTTTTATTTGAGAATTTATTGTTTAAGTAGAGATCAACAGAATTGCTGAGATTATTTTCTTTATTTTCACAGATAAAACTTTGGATTAGATAAGAATGAATTTTCAGAGATCTTATTTGAAGTTTGCTTAGACCTATTAGTGCTATTGATACTCTTTCCTATCCCCATCCTTGTGAAAGTGCAGTAGCTGTTATCATAGAAATGTGATAATCTTTTTATTATGAATAGCTGGGATGGACCACCATGGCTCCCAAGGAGGTATTCCATTTTCTCAAGTAAATAATACATGTTTTTCCCATAATTACCTGATAGACTAGAATAGCTCCTTGGGATCCATTCTAGTCTATTGGGTAAATGATATGTTTCTTAATAGCATTTTTACCTAACAGTGAAGCATGTGAACTAATGATATATATATATATAGTGAGGCCTCTGTGGGAGATTGGATTGAAGCAGTAGCTACTTTTATAAACTTGCAGACTAGGCCCTGAACTCTCACATTCAGTGGAGATAACATTTGTACGCAGTGTTATTGAGAAAAATGAATGCTGTGCAAAAGTATGTTATGGTATTTTCACTGTATGCCTGAAGAAGACAACATAGTGAGTATTATTCCATTTCGTGCCGGTAACATCCCACTTGGATTACAACTCTTTGCTGTTATGAAACTGATTTTAATACCGGTCAGGAGACATTCCATGTCTGGATTGTATCCAGTTTTTTTTTTCTTGAACAATGGATTGGATTGTTGAAGAGTGGCTTAGTCTTTTTGGGTGGTAATCCATTATGAATAGAGTACAGAATTTGGAGTCAGGATCTGCTCCTGATATTTACCATCGATGTGTCAATGGTTAAATCACTCAACCTTTCCTAGCCTCAGTTTCCAAATCTGTAAAACAGAGATGATATCTATTGTATTTACCTCATAGCCCTGTTGTAAGCCAAATAAAATATTTTATGCAAACAAAAGCTATATAAATATTAGTTATTATTTTTTATTATTACTATTGCTAATATGTTCTAACTAAAAATAGTTATTTCAGTTATTTATATGAACAAACTGGACCAAACATGATATAAACTATTCTATTCCTTTGGCAATTCATTTCTATAACCTTCAAAAAAAGACTGAACTGAGTTATGCCTTGATTTTTTTTTTTTGAGGGATGTTGTGGAATGGCCACACTATACTTATATTGCCAAGAGAAATACTTTCAACATTAGTCCAAATTGCAGGGAATTTTTAATGTATTTAAAACCTAAAGTGAATGTCAGCCCAAATAATATAATGATTCCTCAAAGAAATAAAAACCTGCAGTTAAAGCCAATATGGCAAACCTTTGATTGGATCCACTCCTGCTACCAAGAAATTTCATTGATTTTTTAGTAGCTTGATTGGACTGAGATATTTTTGCATGTCTGTTCTTTGTAGGGTTCCTTTTGCCTGATTTAATCTGTTTGGGGCAGCCTTCTTCAGAGATACCCAAGAATTACTGTATTAAGTATCACCCATTGTTTTGCCAGTATTCTGTTTCTGGTAGTAGTAACAAAGAATGGTTCGTGAAAAGAATAATAGGGACCTTCTTTGCTGTTAATTCAAGAGGTTAGGCATAAGCTTAATTGTTTCTCCCTTCTTGGATTATTACCCATAGTGAGTACTCTTAAGCTAGAATTTATCCAAAGATCCATCTTTGGTGAGTGTGTTAGTTCCTAGAAATAGCACTGAAGGAATTACTAAGGGAGTTCGGGAAGAGAGCTCAGTGGCGTTTGTGAGAACTCTTGGTTGATATCTTGGAGGTGATTTTCAACTATATCGTGTTGCTGCTTATGATCAAAATTGCAAAAGAGGAAACTGACAAGAACATCATGGGAGTAGTTTACAAGTTAGCAACAAAAACGTTGTAAAGGGAAAACGGCAATGTTTTTAGAATTGAAGGGAGAGATTTTAAACTATCAAGAGTGAAGTACCATGTTTGCATTTTATTGATTTCCTACCTATTGATTTTAACGGATGAACTGCCTGCAAGAGAGAAATAAGACTGACAGGCAAGCATTAGCTTGGGCGTCTCTGACAGGCCTTAGCCCTTCAATGGAAGAAGGAGAGAATTACATAGAAAATATCCTAGGTACTCCCTTGTCTGACTTTGCCTAGGTAATATGTTTTAGTATTTTTCCTGTGCTGCCTTCTAAAATTCTCCAGGGAATAAGTGGCCTGCACACAGTTTCTCATGGCGTGTTCAGTTTGGCTATATCGACATATTTGGTGGCAGAAGAATTCCTGAGTTTGGCTGCTTGAAAGTCTGTCAAAATGTAGGCTACTGTGTCAATGAGACCAACTGCCGCCATCCAGGTAAATTGGGATGGGGCCGCCTGAAGACTGATAATTGGAATGAGTCGGGAATAGCCACTCATCACACAGACTTAGCTGTTCAATACCAGAGAATACAATAGAGCCAGAAAGGACTCCCTGGAAAATCCTTTCCACATGTATGTGGAGAGGGCCAAGGGATTAGAGGGGGTATTCTTGGGCTTCTCTCTGACCCACTCCTGTTCTGCCTTTCTGGGGCTATGCCCCTGGCAAGTGTTGATTCTGTGTGCCAGAGGCCATTTGTGATTTATAGGGAGCCAACAATTTTCCTTTCCCAAAATAACCCCTCTCCTGGGCCACAGTGCCTGTACTTAGAACCATTAGAGGCCCGCCTTTGGCCAGACATTGTCTCTAGAAGTCCCTTGTTTAAGGCTCCCAGGACTTTGGTGCCTCCCCCCTTCCCCTCCACTCCAGCAGAATTCAACAGGATAAGCAGGTATAAATAGGTTGCTCTTTGAATGGTGTCTCCCCACTCCAGTCCAACTTTCACCCAGCTGTTACAGTGATATTCCTAAAGCACAGGTCTAACCATGTCATTCCCAAGCTCAATTAAGCTCCCTGTTGCCTCCAGGATAAACTACAAGCTCCTTTATTTGGCATTAAAAACTCTTCCCAGTCTGGCTCTAGCTGACATCATTTCCAGACTTACTGTACGTTGCCACACTTCAAACACTTTGTAGTCCAGTCAGAGTGGCTGCCTTGCTATACTGGCATACAATGTACTATCTCATGATATGTGATTTTGTATAGACAGTGTCCCTTATACCCGAGTATTCAGTTTGCATATATTTTGTATGTATTCATACATTTACAAAAAGTAATGTATATCAATACATTTATATATACTATTTATATGTTGCATTTAACACCCCAATAAAATGGAAGTTTCTTGAGGGAAGGGATTATTTCATTTTTATTTTCTTACCCATAGGGCTTAACACTGGGCTTGGCACATGGAAGGTACTTAATAAATACCTATTGATTCATTGATTTTCTTTCCAATAAACATTTCTTGAGCATCTCCCATGTTCGAGACACTCCACTGAGTCCTGGGAATACTTAGAGAAAAACTGAACTGTCCCTTCTCTCAAGGAATCCACATTCTTGGAGGAGGGTAGGGTGTTAAGAAGGTAGGAGACACTACAGATACCCCTCAAGGCAAATTGAAAATTATAAAACTAAAGGGGAGAAGCAGTGAGAATAAACAAGAAAACCAATACTCCCAAATTTATGAAGTGGTAGATCAGCCATTGGTACTGTTGCCATTCCAGGTGGGTGCATTGACAAAGCAAGCCCTAAGAAGAAAATAAAAGCTTCTCACTCCACTGGATTTATTCAGCTGGGTCTCACTCAGACCCCTCCCTGTTTCTGCATTTCAATTGAACTCAATTTAAAAATCAAGAAACCTTTTTTTCCCTCTTCACCAGTAGATTATACCCTCTTGGTATATAGGTAGGAGGGAAAATAATTTAGTTTGTGTAGGTCCAACAGGTATTTTATAGTACATTAATGTCCACTTAGCCAGCATTTGGATTGCTCTGTCAATACCCAAGGCATTTAAAGTTGCAATTTTAGGATCTCTTTCACAGGAGACACAGGCATGCTTAAGTTGAAGTTGCTGCCTCTCGTTCCCCCAACTGTGAGTGACTAACTGATTTTCCACCCTTCACCACCACTAAGTAGTAGATTGTTTGGACTGGAATTAGACAGGCACAGGTGGTACCACCTGCTGCAAGTTTTTCCTTTTCCTTTTTTTTTTCTGCTTTTCTTATTTCTTCGACAGCTGTTGGCTGTTGGGTCTTTTAACAGTTTTCACAGTGGCAAGGAAGGTGGCCTATTGGGTTATTAATAGGTTCATAATATTATATGCAAAAGAATGAGGTTAACTTAGTATTATGGTTGCTATTTTTAACATCTAGAAACAAGCATAGAAGTCTTCAGCATAAGGAAGGCCTACATCTATTCGTTCAATACAGAACTTTATTCTTAGAAAAATTATCTATGTAGTCAATGGATAGCATATTCATTCTGTTAACTTTAGGGCCTTTGCATATTTTGCATACTGTCTGTGTTACAATTTTAGGCACTTTGAATTTTTTTTTTATGCTCAAATTCTCAAATGATTGCATTGTATGCACTTTTAGAATGAAACAAGTCTTTCTAGTATGCCCTTTATATCATATTGGATAATAAATGCCTTTAGAATTTTCTATTATGAAAAATCTTAACATCTTACCTCTTTGGGTAGTTCTTTTTTGTTTTCTTAAAATCATCTTTTCTGTGGCTTGGCTTTATTTATTTGTTTGAAAATATATACCTACCTAAATGCAATATTACAGAACTGTGTTACATATCACCATGCTGTGTATTTACATTTTGGCCACTGTGCTGTGAACAAATAAATCTAAAGGCTAAAAAAAAAAAAAAGAAAAACACATAGTTCTCAGAAACATCTCAAGGTGTAGATTGCACGCAGTGTCTTAAAGTTCAAGATAATCTCTTTAAAAAAGTAAAAAAACAACAACAAAAGGTTTTATACAGTTATGTGTTTCTGATTCTTTAATCAATATATATGTATGTATACATATGTATGCATGAGGTTTATATTCACTTAAAAAATCAATATTTTCATTGTATTTCTGATTTCATTGATGTATGTATTCTTCCCACTGAAATACATCCCATTTCCACATCTTGGTAGAAGGTCTTCATAAATTCCTCTTGCTCAAAAAAGTTCATTACCTTGAGACCAACCAGAGGAAGGTGACTAGCACGATGAGGGAAGATGCTCAACCATTACATATGAACATTTGCTTTAGCAATTTAGGATATTTAGCCTGAGGCAGAAAAAGAAGTAAGGGCCACCTATCTGAAAGCCATCTTCAAGTGTTCGAAGCAAAACTCTGCTGTGGAAGAGAGATAAGATTTACTCTGCTTGACTGACGCCAATGGGAAGAAATTTCTCCAATGGATGAGTTAGAGAGAGGGTAATACTTCTCCTTTTATAATACTTGTTTGAAGAGTTCCCATTCAGGCATCAGAATTGCTTCCACTTTTTGGCTGAACTGTGAATCTACTCACAACTCTCAGGAAAAGTATGATACAGTACACATATGTATGTAAATAGTTCCCAGTTTTGTTTAGTGAATGACCACATTGATAGCTTCATGTTGAAGAAACCATTCTTTGGAAACTAACTGTATCCAGGAATAATGAATTCAAGATTTGTCAATGGAGAGAAAAACTCTTGTTTGTTACTATACATCAATTTTAGGTGTTTGTGGCAATGATGGTGCTCTGAAAATTCCATTTTCACTGAATTGTTGTTCTCTTAACAAACTTAAAGGACAGTCATGAAAAAAATCTTTCTTGAATGATAGGCAGATTTCTCTCCACTCTAAGGAGAAAGTGTAACATTTAGTGCCCCCCCAATAGAATCATCTACCTCATGAAATAATGATTTTCCTGTCCCTGAAGCACTCTTCAAGTGGAGATTGGATAACCATTTATTAGTGAGGGAAGCTGCAGAGTTTCGTTCTTCAGGTGGAGGTTGGACTAGATGATCTCTGAGGTCCCTTCCAACTCTGAAATTATGTAGTGAGGGGTTTCTCCTAATTGAGTTAGGCTGGCCCTCAGATGACTGACACCATTTGTCATTTGACCTCTAAGCCTTTTCAGATAGGTAAGAACTTTCGGAATCTATGTTCCACCGGAATATCCTTTGAGAATCAAGATTCCATTCACACCATGATGAATCATTGGAATGGGACTTCGGTGGAAAATACGTATCTGTGTGCTTATATGTGTGCATCTTGGTCATCTGGTATTTCATCTTGGTGATGCAAACAGCTAATATGACTGTGTGTTGGACTGAATCAATGCAGAGTTTCAAAATGCAAATCGATTCTCAATCACAATGCTATGGGTGCTGTTCTTTTAGTCTAGGAGATCCTACTGAATGGTCTCCAGGTGGGAGTTGTAAATAATGTATGCAATATAATATCCTCCTGTTGAAACAGACATATTTTGTGGTCATTGCTGTGCTATGCATTGCTGTGGGGTTGTTTAGATTTCAAAATTTAGACTTATCCAAAAAAGTACCCCCTGCTCCAACCCAACAGCAGATGACTGGCTTTGCTTCTGGCAGTGGGCAGCCAAACTGAATTGCTGTCAGCCATAACAAACATCTGCTTAAGCCAGTGTTATGAATATTTTTTAAAAATTAAGACGTAATGTCAGTTGGAGCAAAACAAATGCCAAAATGATAGGCTCCCATTTTAATATAAAAACAATGCTTAGTTAAGGCAGAAGTATTTATTTTTAAAGTGAGAAATTTTTCTCTTATCCCAGAAGGATTTGCTGATTACCATAGTAAAGTGGCATAAAATGGCTGAGGGAAGAGTCAGCTTGTCAGTGAAAAACCAGACTGTTCTGAGGCCTGTTTGTGTCCATTTGTTTTATGTCAAGTAATGGTGCACAATTCTTTTTTTGATAACACTGCTTTATAATGGATCTGGGAAAGCCTTCCCTGTCTTAAGAACAGCTTACAAGAGTACTCCTTAATGAGAACAATGTTGTTTTCCAATTTAATTTTGTTTCTAACTGGCTACAGCATGTGTTTAACTTTGATGTGTAAATAAGGATCATGAACATGATTGGCTAATGTTGACTTACAGTTGGCCTAATGAGATTTTATGAATATTGCTATAGCATCATAACGTATTTGTGGCCTTTTACAGGAGGGGAGAATATTGCTATTAGTTAAGTAATTCAGTCCCATAATACCACAGTAATTATTCCATTTTTACTATAGTTAAGTGTTGGGCAACTATTTACTAATTTCCAGAGACGTAAGCATTATTCTAAATTGATGCTTTGTTTGAATATATCCAGTGTCAGTCAACTGTTAATAGGTACTATTATAATATAAAGAACTGTTATTTTAAATGTAGTTGATCAGTCCCAGAAGGGTTGCATACACAGGACTGTTCTACAAGGTTGTATTAGTCATTCTGCAGCAGTACTGAATTTATGTTGTTAAATTCATTCCAGCTATTGAAACTTGACAACTAATTTTGGATAAGAATGATTGGAATTGATAAACCCTCTTATTTTTGGAAGTGGCTGTTTTTCAAAACAAATCTTTTATCTGGTATTGTACGTAATTTAGTGGAAACATACACAGAAATCTGCATTGCTCTGAGCACTAACGAGGGGTAAAGAATTCCAATCGGTATATCTCTTATTTTTCTGAAAGTACAGAATATAGTATGTGAATTCTGATGCTTGCCTATACATTTACCCATTAATTTTTAAATATTATATATATATATATATATATATATATACACACACACACACATATACATATACACATATTTTAAAGGTGGAAGGAAAAAGAAATAATTTCCTCCTCTCCTTTGTTTCTGTTTTCATCAAGGCTCTTTGTCATTAAGTTTGGAAGCAAAATGTTTTCATGAAGTGCCTAATTACCCCCTGGGTTTGTTTATACTATAGGTCAAATCATGTCCATTTTGAATGTGCTGATATGTAGTTGTTTTCCCTGGTTATGATATTCTCTACAACACAGATTTGTCCTTGTCCTCTGAAACTAGCATATAACAGTTCTGTTGTAAATATAAAAATCAATTTTCAGATATGTGGTACTGAGAGTCAATACTTAAACCTACAGATAATTTTGGTATCTCATATTCATAGAATCACAGCATCTTAAAGTTAGAAGGATATTTTGAGGTCATCTAGTCTAACCTCCCACCCAATGTAAGATTTTTTTTCCCTTATGGCACTGATGACAGATGTTTAGCCAGACCTTTTAGTAGAAATACCAATAAGTAGCAATTTGAACTGGTTTGAGATTTCCCACTTTTAGAATCAAAACAAAATTTGTCTCCTTGTATTATTTTCATCATGACTCTTGGTCATTAAATTTGGAAGATAATATAGCAAAATGTTGTTATGAAGTGGCTAATTACCCCCTGGATTTGTTATTACTATCGGTCAAATCATGTCCATTTGGATGTTCTTATATGTTCCTTACAACACAGATCTGTCCTCCTCCTCTGAAACTAGCATGTAATAGTTCTGTTGTAAATACAAAAATCAATTTTAGATATATGGTTCTGAGAGTCATAATACTTAAACCTACAGTAAATTTCAATATCTTATATTCATAGAATCATATCATCTTCTGCATTGTCTTCTTGTCTTGCTCTAACCACTTAGTTTCATAATACTGCAAAAATATGAGGTCATTCTCTTGGAAGTATATTTTGTTTTTCATAAAGCCAAGGTCTGTACTTAGCTCTAGGTGTTAATAGCTTAATATTGTATGGCAGTAGCTAACTTCTTGTCCCACCAATTTCTGAAGAATATTTTTCAGCAAGGTCATGAAAAATGTCCTAAAAAAGCCAGTAGAAGAATTCTGTACTGATAGAGAAATGTTACCATTTGTACATGAAACAGTGCTCATTGCAGTGAGCCCTAGGACCTCTGCAGGGAGCTCCATGTTAGCTCACAGAGATTGTAGCCATTCCCAGTGGAAAAATAAAATGGCTGAAGAATCCATATTTCCTAGATTATGAGAAGCAATTGGATGAGCACCCCATGAGTATATGTATCTTGGACAGCTGCTGCAAATGGGCAACAATCTAGGTCCTGAATTGAATAGGAGCAGAAAAGTGGTACATTGGGGCTTTCACAGTGTTTGCACAATCACAAGGTGTTTACTGCTTAGAAAGCAGTGATCTCTTTAACACCACTTTTCTCTCAGTGACCTGGTAGGGCTGTCATAGGAAACACCAACCTTAGAAGGAATTAAATTACAAAGACCCCCAAAATGTAAAAAGTTGTATTCACATGTTAGTATTCATATAAGATTAAATTATTTCCCCCAAATTTTGGGATCTATCACTTTGATCTAATACGTCTTATGCCTTTACCCATCATTTAGGGCAAAAGGTATAAGACACAGAAGGAAGCTAGTCCTATAAAACTAATGATCTTTCAGGGTCTGCTTGGCCCTTTCCTCAGATTCTTGGCCTTAGCCTTTTGTTTCATCCATGTGCAGATGAATTTCTGTTCTGATTATCATGCCTTACTCTTTGGATCAGCTGTGGGCATTAGTTCTAGGCCACAAAGCTCTCCTGCTTTGGCTCTGCCCTGTGCTTTGGTGATTGGTGTGCTGCTGATAAAAAGGCAGAGACCAGAGTAGTCAACTGTATCAATCTGCTTGTCTGCGTCCTGGTTCTTGGCATGTTGTTTCTGAGGCCTGATGATGGATTACAATTTTGTGAACCTTAGAATTCCCAGTGCTTGCCAATGGCTTCTGCTGGTAATGAATTCTCCTTTGTCTCCATGAATTTCCCCAGAATGGGATTCTCTGTATGGTCATAAGTGACTGGTCATAGTCTGAGAGGAGACTATGATATAATCCATACTTTGGATAATATTATTTAACAGTCAAGAACAGATCATAATTTTCCACAGACCATAATTTGGGTCTTGTTTATCATATAACATCTCACACATTCTTCCCCCTTTTTCCGCTCATACAGCTTCTACCCTAACATCTTTAACAGTTCTATAGAGTCAAGTCAAGTTGTCAGATCAGCAAGCATTTATTAATTGTTTATATTTGCCAGGCGCTGTTCTATGGGTGTGAAGTAACTAATTCCCTATAACACATTCCCCTTTCTTAAGGAGCTTCATGGAAGGTCACCGTGAAAATAGCTGTACATAAAAGGTGTATACACTATAAATTGAAGGTAATCTTAAAAGGAATTGACTTTCAAGGCAGAGGTGAGAGGACATTGGGAAGGCATCCTGCAACTGATGGGATTTTAGCTGACTCTTTAATGCAGAAGTAAGGAGGTGGAACATCCTAGGAAGGTATCTTATTGAATTGGAAGTCTCCCATGTTCAAGAATGCAAAAGCGTGTAACAAAAGGAGTTAGTAAATACACATAGTGCTGGAAATCCTTTTCTTTCTTCCTAGCATCCTCATGAAGTTTCCCTTGTTGTACTTACTGAGAATAAAAGAGTGGAGTTGTGATTTATGATGTTAAAGGAATATCCATACCAATATTACAGATATATTGAAAAACAAAGACAAAACAAATAATTCAGGCTAGTGTATTAGTGGAAAATCAGTGCTCTAGACCAGTGGACTTCAAACTTTTAAATTTTACACCCCTATCAATAAAAATATTTTGATCATGAGCCTCTGAGAATGTGTATTTATTTGTAAATACCTGTAATATTTCAACAATATTTTGTACATTATGAACATATGCAAAATTGAGATTAAAAGTATGAGGAAGATGAAATAAATATTTTAAAATCTGTTTTCACTGTATTAATAGTATAAAGTCCCTTTGATCTCAGAATTATTATTAGTAATGATATTAAGGGAAAAAGATGATTAATAGGCTATATAATTTTAGAATCTTGATTTACCACTTTGTGATATAGTGTTTGGAAGGTCTAGTTCTAAATCAGTTTTATATCAGTACTTCTTAATGGTTGTCATAGTTGTAAGAGTTAATTCAGAAAGACTTCTAGATTCAATGGAAGAAGTGCATCCTTGATTGTGCTTTCTAACTCACAGTAGTAAATTTTCAGTCCCATCAACCAATTATGCAAAGAATGTTTTTTGAAATTCAGCTCCCGTTTCCATTTTCTTTGATGTCAATCAGTTGTTCTTGGAAACTAATTGGAAGGTAGCATTATTATATTTTTAACAAATGGTTTCAAAACCCTCTGAAATTCTTCATTTGGAAGATTTTAAAACAGGTTTGGAAAGTATGTTTCCAAGTTATAAGGATAGACCTATTTCTTTTGGGCAACAAAATCACTTAATGATGGAAATATTTCCAAGTAATTATTTTCAGAATGCTCTCTCCATAACACATTTCTTCCAAAAAGCATTTACTTTCTCATTAATTGTTAAAATACCCCTTTACCTTGAAGGGACAGCTTGTGTGTGTGTGTGTGTGTGTGTGTATGTGTATGTGTGTGTGTGTATTTTTTTCCTCCTGGAAGATAGAATACTAGTATTGCCAACCATTTGTCATCACAGAAAAGTTCAGCAAATCTGGTATGCTTGTCACTTTGTAAAAGAAAAATGCATAACTTATCTTTGAGTTAACAATTCTTTTCAGCACTTTGCTACAAAAAGATCAATAAGACCTTTGTAACACAAACTTTTCGTGGTCATCCATCAGGTGACTTCATAGCTGACTATATTTTAATTTTTATCTCATAGTGTAGATGAGAAAGAGCTCATATTAGGAGTATAAATGCCACCTCTACCATTTTCTCATTCATTCATACTCATGTTGTTAATGTTATATTCAATTTTTTATTTCTCTATACAACTTGTTTAAAGCCACTTTTCCATTTACGATGGTTAGTTGACTTAACTAAATCTATTTGACCAGGAATAGGTAAACTGCTATATTTCTCAATTCACTGAAAGCAAATTAGTCAAAGAGCCATTGTCAACCTTTCCTTGATGTGGAACTTCCACTTTTCTTTTATGACACAGGACTGTTTGATATAGGAACTTAATAAGATTGCCTGTCTTAATCCATATTTTTAATGTTAGTAAAACTTAGTGCCTTTATTTTTAGATAAAAATAAATATGGAGGTTCTAATATTTTCTTTCTGGATTTTAATGGATCATCTTGCATCCTCTGCATTCAGCATTCATATAACCCCTTTTAGAGACCGTTGTTCCTGTCAATAAATGCTATTGTTGTTATTTGAGTTAAGAAAAGGAAAATATTACATTTCTCTGTAGTGAAAGTTTGACCTGAGGTATATAACCATGAAGGAAGCTGGAGAGGAGGAAGTAGGACATTGAAAATATTTAGTTGGATGGGTGGGTAGGGAGCTCACAATGAAGAAAGGAAGTGATAAACTAAGGAAGATATGGAGAACAGTAAGCCTGGAATAAAATTTTATCACTCTACATTTTTGCATTCTGTGTTTGCAAGGACTGAAAAAAGTCATTAACAGATCTAGTACTGTTTCCTACTTTTCTGTCTTTCTTGAAATTGGTACGTGGTTATCTTCCTAGCGGAACATCTTGACTACTTATAGCTCTCATGACTGTTTATAACATCATTTTATGGAGAGACTTAGTTCCCTTTTAATAACAACAACAGCAACAAAAAAACAACAGTAGGCCCTCATGTGTATTTTATTAAAAGTGTATGAAGTATTTTATTTCCCTACTCCAATCCTGTAATGTAGATAGTATAAATATTAACATTCTGATTTCACAGATAGAGAAATTGAGGCCCAGAAAATGCGTTGTCACACAGCTATTGGAGCCTAGGTTGAAAGTTGAAACCCAGGCCTCCTGATACATATAGTTATCCCCTGGCATAAAAGTTAGTCATGTCCCCATTTTTTTCTTGTTTTTGACTTTGCCTCCACTCAGACCAGATGATCTGGCTTGAATCCAACTTAGAATTTCAGTTCTGGTGAAGACACGACAAATCTGTTCTGTCTCCTACCTTGGCAGGAGACCTTGTACTTTTATTTCTCTAAGATGAGCCTTTAGAACACCAATAGATAAAAATTTGGACAATAATCTAGGAATTTCTAAATCCCATTTCAAATAAGAACACTTGCTTTTTACCTCTTATACTCTTGTTTAAGCTTTAAGTTTGTTCTAAAGAAAAATTTTATGGCATCTTAACCTCTTGAAATTAAGAATATATACCAATTTATTATGTGTTTACTATCTTCCTTGTATTGTGCTAATTTCTGAGGATCTAAATGTAAGCAAAAAGAAAGGTAATCCCTGCCCTCAAGGAGCTTACTTTACAATGGGAAGGGGACAACACATAAAAGGGAATTGAAAAGGTGGGAAGAAGAGAGAAGAAACTCTTGTGGGGAGCTTGATGGCATTATCTGGAGAAGCAATGGATGGCTTCTGGTTCTGGGAAGAATTTACCAATGGGAAAAGGAAGCTACTGGGGTAGAGGGAGAGGCATGATGGTATAAATGAAATATTGCTGGTCAGTCAGCCAATCAGCTAGCATTTATTTCATTTAGCTTGTCTTGGTCCTCAAAAGAAAGATTCTGTCTAGGAAGAATTCACCAATGAGTCAGACCTGAAATTTATTGGCCAGCAAGACAGTTTCTGCCCTTTCCTTACCTCTTTTGATATTTTCTTTGAAGAACCCAGTGCCAACTGTTTTTTTATCAAGGACCCTGCAATCATTTGTTGTATCAATCCCTTCCTCCCATGAGATTGCTTGGGATTATCCAATCCATTGCACCCTATCCACACATGTCATTTCAACTGTTTTTTTAAAGTTTCATTTCCTGTCTTTCTAGCTTCTGAGGAACTTATTCAAATTAAAATGATTACTCTGTATGCTACTCATTCCAAGGGCATTTGTTTTTTTAGGAAGAGTTATCTTTGGGACATCTCAGTCTAAAGGGAGTGAATATATAATAGTGGAAATTTTAGGCTATGTGTTGGGTTAGTGGAGGAAATGAGACAAGATATTGCATTTTTGTTTGGGAGAACTCTTTCCTGCCTGTCATATAACTCCATCTAGGTGATTTCAGACTCAGTCCCTTTGTAAAGGTAGGTCTGCATCCACCATCAGTCATAGTCTGGGGTCTATGAGAAAGTGTAGCAGTCCTTGACTCAGACATGTGAAAGTGTTTGGAAAACAAGGACCAAGATTGATATAGGAAAATTTAATCAACAAAGAATTAATTTCTATAAATAAAATTGATTCATTAGTGTTAAATGGGTCCATATTGGCCTGCTGGGAGAATTCTAGTTGTATTTCATAGCTTTTTCTTAGTTAACACTTTTGCCAGTGGCTTGGATAAAGACAAATACATCAGGCTTATCATATTTTGTGATGGGGTGTAGTTGGTAGAATTAACTAAGAAGGCAGCTACAGAAATAGGTTCCACAGAGTCTTAAAGACCTGGAATGATGGACTGAATCTAACAAAATAAACTTTTAATTGTATCCTTAACCACTTGTACAATTAAAAGAGAGAGGAAGATATGCTATGACAGCTATACAGTTATCCCTTTCACATTGCGACTTTACCCATCATAATTTTGACAGATCGTGGGTCAACTTAAGAAATTAAATGGGAATATTTTAGAAGTTCTGCAGAAGTCACAGATGACACACAAAGGCTAACAGACAACCCAGAAAAAGTTCTTTCTTTCTTTTTAGGCAATTGGGGTTAAGTGACTTGCCTAGGGTCACACAGCTAGTAAGTGTCAAGTGTTTGGTCTGAGGCTGGATTTGAAGTCAGATCCTCCTGACTTCAGGGCCAGTGCTGTATCCACTGCGTCACCTAGCTGCCCCCTAAAGGTTCTTTTTCATATAGTATTTTTACTTAACATTGACCTGCATATAGTCTATGGGCAAATACTTAACCCAAATTTTACAGTAGGGCATTGTAAACACCCCATGAAGAAAAAAGAAAAAAATTCAGAATTTTTCTCTGATTCAAAGGGAGGACCAAAAAATTTTATGTGGATTTTCCAGGTTGTGGGGGTGCTGCACCCCAATCCCCACAATGTGGAAGGGATAATTATTGTATATATCATTAGGAGACTGGTTGACAGAACAGTTAAAGGACTTGTGTAAGGTCAAACAGCTAGTCAATAGCAGTATCAGGATTTACACTGACTTGGGCCTCGTTCTACTGTAACGGAGCTTTTTATGTAACATACATAAATATATCATCCATGATTTTATTGTTGTCAGCATTCTCTGCATGGACCCAGAATGTAACCCTTTTCCTTTTTAGTAGATCATCTTTATGAGCTGCTGAGCCTGAAAAAAACTATCATCTGGTAGCCAGCTTTCTGGTGATGAGCCTCATTGAATTTAGCTTGTCTGATCCTTAGACTACAGACATACAATCCATTGCCAGCCATACTTGACACCGTCCCCATCTGGTATAGAACCTACCAGTACCTGTGCTTCATTGAACAGCCTTTGAGAATCCAAGGTCGTCTCCACGTCATGGTGAGGTTATCAGAGGAGGGAACTAAACATAAATATGCTAAATAAATTCGGCTTAAATTTAACTAAATTTTGCTAAAGTTGAATCATTGGAAATGAGCATTAAGCCAAAGAATATCAGCTAAAATATCTCAGTACTTACACATGTATTTTCTTGATTGGCTCCTGATGATGGTATCTACCTCTCAATGACTGGTGACCAAAGGAAAAGGTTCTTGCTGGGATAACTCCAGTATGGAATAGGAAGGTAAGTTGAGATTCCAGCCCAGCCTTTCTGTATGTTTTCTCCATTGGGATTTATGGATTGAAGGAATAGTGTCATTTGGGGGTTAGGGAGTATGAATGGATGGGGGATTTATCTTCTTCATCCCAATAGCAGAAAATGGCCACTGGCAGTAAAAACTTGTTATAAGCTGCCCATTTTTGTTCAAGTGGTCAGAGAAGGGAGGGTTGATAGATTCCAAGTTCCTGTCAGGTTTCTACCTTCCTATTTGCTTATTTGGGAACGGATCAGAGATGAGAATACTTGAGAAGTTCACTGAGTTTGATCATTAGAGAAGAGGAAAAGAAGGGTGCACTCAACATAGGGTCATCTACAGGTATCAGACTAAAACCATGAGGTGGGATGTGGAAGGAAAAGAAGGTTGAACCTTGCCAACTCTTCTGTTGCTGTGAGTTTCTTGTGAGGTAAATGTGGGAGGTGGTTCAAGATTCCTCCAAAGTATATTTCTTCGGGGGGCAGCTAGGTGGCGCAGTGGATAGAGCACCGGCCCTGAAGTCAGGAGGACCTGAGTTCAAATCCGGCCTCAGACTGAACACTTGACATTTCCTAGCTGTGTGACCCGGGGCAAGTCACTTAACCCCAATTGCCTAAAAGCAAAACAAAAAACAAAAAAAACACCAAAGTATATTTCTTTGGTTGGGGGCCACCTAATGGACCATTCAGTGCTTTATCTTTCTGCATTTATTCCTGGGCACCTATGATTTCTTGCCTTATTAATTTTCTAGTGTTTATGTGGGAGTTGGATACCTTTTCTTCACTCTTTGGAAAACCTAGATAAAACTTTATTTTTTGAGATTTTTTTTTTGAGTAGAATTCTAGGGTGGGAATCTGTGTGATTCCAGAGTAGTTTAGAGGGCTCAGCCCAGCCATCCATAAAAGAATCAGGAGGTCTTGGACTTGGCAAATGTCAAATATCATTAAAAATGATTATGTATTCTATACAGGAAATAACCTGTCAGTCTTGGATCAAAAATCTGATCATTGACTTGTTAAAGTAGTGATTAAAATTAATTTAACACTAGAAGAAGAAAGTAAGAACGAGAAAAAGATATTCATTGCATGCACTTAAGACAACTCCAAGGTAAACTATAAAGTAATTGATGCCACAAAATAATGTAACTGATGACAATCTTTTGCCATAATGAAGAGACCAGAAAATCCTAGAAACTTCCTTAGCCAGAAAAAAAAATATATGTCAAGTACAGAGATATGGTGGCTAAAGGCAATATTTATTTAGAATTGTGTGTAAAATATTATGAAGAATGATAGAAAAATATTAGCATTCTTACCACACAAAACAGTGAAAAGCAGTGAAGGGTGGGGAGAAACGATTTTAAGAGTGCTTGGCAAGATAGCCTACAAAGCAAAATCATCTAAAGGCATTTAAGGATGAAGCTAGAAGGACAACAAACAGATGAAAAAATGGAAAAGAGCTGGAAAGATTTATATAACAAACTTTCTCCCTTCAAGTAGAGTGAAACTATAATACTTGGATGCATCACCACAGTACTGGATTTGCTGTATGACACAATAAAAATGACACTAAAAAACCAAAATGGGAGAGCAGCTAGACTCGATTATGTATATGCAAAGGAGAACTGTGCACTAGGCATCAGTTTTGAGGGGATGGAGAGATTGATTCTCAAGGTATCTGAAAGAGGAGAAGATACTAAAGTTTTAAAATTTTTAGACCATATTAAAATAAAACTAGGTTAAAAACATTTAACCATCACTGGAATGTTAGGAGAATGAGATGAAAACCCTCAACATTTTAGGTGGAAAACTTATGGAGAGGACCCACATAAGGCTAGTACAGTATGATCGGGCATCACTGGGTTTCAATCTGCATGGTGTAAAGGACCACCTGTGCTGATGGAATCACACATTTGTTGAAATGAGACATCTTTTAATGAACTAATTCCCTAATTTCCTTATGTCCTTTATAGAATAATGCAGTATGCCCCAATTATCCTGCAAGGGTAGTGACAAAACTCAGTGATGTTAATTTGGTTATAAATATTCTGAATAAGTACATGTTTCGTTCATGGACGATATGGGGCTGTGGACTTGTTGCCAATAACCCTGGCTTACTGTCTCCACTCTGATATTTACTTGTCAAGTGTCTTATTTAGGCATGGTGAGATAGTAAGTAAGGCTTATTATCTCCCTGAGCCATAGTTTCCTCATCTGTAAAATAAAAGGTGTTAGACTAGAGGGCCTCTAGAGTCTTTTAACTGCTTTAAATCTATAATTCTATTATCCTGTGTTCCCTTCTTCTAATGTTCATTTTGAGGAAAATACTTTGTAAATGCTTTAAACCAATATATAACTGTGATATAGTATTATTTATTATTATTAATTAGTTTAAAAATATACCAGTACTATTATGGATTTACTTTTTTCTTTGGTTTGAAAATCACTTTAGATTCTTCCTTATGTTCTTTATTATGAACATCCATTGAAACTGACCAGTGTGATGTGCCTAAAAGTTTCTAAAAAGGCTAAACATAGATACAGACACATCCTATACTTTGATAATATCTTATATACTTGTCAATTATTTTGCTTTTTTAAAAGAGGAAAAAATATTTTTAAAAAGGAAAAAAAAATTCTTTAATTGGAAACTTTTCTTCTTTGGAATTGTCTCCAACATACTTCTTTTGAGTTACGTGATGAATGAATGATTGCTACAGCAACTGGTTACATTTTTTTGGCCAACAAATTTCTGATTCCACTTTAAGAATATATTGTTTGGGGCACCTAAGAAGGAGGCACCGGGCCTGGAGTCAGGATGACCTGAGTTCAAATCTGGCCTCCGACCAGACACTGGACACTTACTAGCTGTGTGACCCTGGGCAAGTCACTTAATCCAAATTGCCTCACCAAAGGAAAAAAAGGGAATGTTTTGCTCACTGTAAAGGGCTTTACAAATGTAAAGTGTTCTTTAAAGTATTGTTAATCAAAACACTTGGGTAAAATTGTTGCCTATTTTGCTTATTAGGTTCTGAATATCTTATTTGTTCAGCTTTACTTACTTTATACTCATGGTCTAAAACATAGGTGAACTTCCAGGGGACAGGAAACAGATTAAAATGTAATTGGAAAATATTAAAAAAAATAAATTTTAACAAAATAAATAGAGATACAATAGAATTTAATGTTAATTTGTAAGTTAATATGCCAGGCAGGGATATTAATGCATGGTTGGCCCATTTCTAGTTGAGTTTGATAGCACTGGTCTAGGAGAAGGTCAAAGAGATAGATTTCCATTAGATTGGACTGGCTTCTTAGCAGTGCTCCATACTAACCTGTGTGACCCTGGACATATTATCTCCAACTCTTTGTACCTATACTTCATTTGTAATATGAGAACTGGTTGGGTTAGGTGATGCCTTGAATCTCTTTTGGTTATAAATACTGTGAATCTGCCATTTAAAAATTGTTTGTGGAACTAAACTATGTTCAACATGTTCAACATCTAAGTAAAGATAGAGTGGAAAGATTATTTCTTTTCTTATTGATTATTTCTACAGAATCTTTATCTAGATTTCTACCTTTGATTATTTTAAAATTATTTTGGAAAGATAGAGCTCAGACTGGACAATTAGATTTGTCCTTACAGGAGACTTTCCGTTGATCATAGAACCATAATTGAATGGGTTCAACTCTTGTCTGCAATCAGGTATGGAGCCCATTAACACACAGGTAAAGCCCTATTTTTTGAAGTCTGTACAGGAATAGAGATTAAGAATCTTTCCTTGGCAACCTTTTGTAATACTTCATGATCATTGTAATCTAAAAGCTTTTCCTATGTTAAATCTAACTCTCTTGCTACAATTTTAGCCAATTTCCTCTGTAAAGTCCATTGTGGAGAGGGAGAACAAATCCTCCTTTTAACAACTGTTCATATTCTTGATACCTGTTGTTAAATTACCTTTTAGCCTTCCCTTCTCATGATTAAGTATAGTATAAACATCTAGCCCCATTGAGGTTTCCGTAGAACTTGTGTGTTGCATAAGTTTAGTGGAAGAATTGTACTTTGATAAGCCCTATTAAGAGAGAGTCATACGACAGGGTAGAATAAAGTTGGTATTGAAAGATCATTATACCAAATGGTGGTAGCAGAGATTGGGAGAATTGTCAGATCATGAGAATATGAGCAGGCAGTTGAGATGAAGTAGGACAGTAAAATTTCTGAGTAGCCAGTCCTTGAAGGGAAAGATTGAATTAAATGGAGAAAGAAGAGTGATAGATTTCCAAAGGTCAGGTGATTGAGGCATTGAAATACTTAAATGAAAAGATTTTTTTTTAATTTAGCACTACCATTTAGGTGGCAGTGCCATTTTGAAGGGTCTGGAAACAATCATAATGAAAATAAATGTTGTTTGGAATTCAGAGAGCAGGCAGAGTTTTATCTTTCCCTTTTTCCTTTCAGGTAGCTGAGGGCAATAAAGGCCACTCACTGCTGTTCATATCTTATTAGACAAAAAGAGAAAAAAAAAGACTGAACAAGCAAAGTGGCAAGTCTAATCTCTGGTATTTAGAGTGATGAAGAGAAGCAGTATGTGAAATCCATTTAAAATATGATTTCATGTTCTAATATACATTTTGAATTTATAGGGAAATGACTTGTGCCATTTATTCTGAATGCAAAAATGCATATGCTGTGCATCTGAACTTAGAATGCTATGATAGTATACCTAACATTTTTTGCAAATGATTGATATTTTCTCCCCTTAACACTTCATGCCTGTTAGAAAAATGGAATGCATTTATAGTTTCTGTTCATTCAGGGCAGATCCTGAAGAAGCCCTAGTAAGAACAATAAAAAGAAAATAGTGGGTCACTTTCATTTTACATTGCTAAATAAGGAAAATTTAAACTAGAAAAATAATGGGAAATATATATTAGTTGGATATATTAATTAGACTATTCCCCACTAAAATGAAGTAGTACAGAAACATTGTGTAAAGCATGAGAGACATATTATGTAATACCCATTGGAATAGAAAAGAAAGAAACCAGATTAGTTTATGTGCTACTGATAGGCCATCTGATTTTAAACAAGTTGTTTAACCACTTTGTAGAGCTTAGTTATCCATGTTCAGAATGAGAAAAGTAGTGTCATGACTATCTAGAGAGTCTAGAGTATCCACTAGGATTTGTTAATGAATAGTTTCAAATTGTTTCAGAGATTGAGAAGGATGAGGATCAGATTTAGGAGCTAAGATAATTGCCACTAAGATCTAGATTGGGTGATAATTTTCGATAGCATCTACTGCAAGGAGTTGATATTACTAAGTGATGGTGATAAAGGGAGAGCTTGGAAGTCACAGTGGATAGCAAAGAATATTTTTACCTCTCCTCTAGTAACAGGGTGTAGGGGGATTGTGATTGAAGTGCAACCAGTGTTGGAGAGGGTGTCCAGGGGTGCTGTGTCATCTGGAGGAATCTAAGTCTTTATGAATTTCAGAAGATGAACAAAACAGGAAAAGGTCTAAGATGAAAGTTTGTTAATTAAGAAATAGTAATTGCAGAGATCACAATGGAAAGAGTGAGAAGAATTGGAATAAGACACTAGAAGGTTAGGTTTAAAGGTATGTGAGGATTAGAGAACAGGCAGAGAGGTTTAGGGAGGGAAAAGATGGAGTATCATACAGATTGGGAAGGAAAGGGTCAGTGTGCCTTTGCTGGCCAAAAATCTTTTGAATCCTCAATCTTTTCACCTTTCAAATGCTCATTTCCTACTATACTAGAGATTTTATGCTTGGATGTCCTGCTATAACATTTTTTATCAAATTTTGCAAAACTGACCACCTAAGTTTCCCTACAAATTCTCACCTGACTTCCCTATTTGTGTACAATAATTTGCATCTCCATTGTGCCAGTTATCTAGGTCTAAAATCACCCCATCATTTCTGCTTCCATGATATTTTTAATATTCGTCTCCTTTTCATTCTTAGCAATAAGAGAATGGAACCCTAATTAGTCTTAATAACCTCTCACCTACATTATTAGAATAGTTTTCTAGTTGTTATCTCTGCTCTGAGTCTTTCCCCTCTCAACATATCCTACAACTGTTATCAGAATAATTTCCCTAATACGTGTCTCTGCTCTAAAATATCTACTACCTTATCATTGTTTTATATATGATACACAAATTTCCATCCCTGTTCAACTTGGCTTCAATTTTCCTTTTTAGCTTTTCTATTTTCCCTCATGTATTACATTTTAAAAGCTGAGATAGATTGTTTATTTCCTAAAGAAATCTCATGCTTTCTCCCCCTCTCTTTTTGTATTTGTTTATTTTACCTTTCTTCTTCTCCTTTATATTTCTGCCTATGGAGATAATATTCATTTTCAGTGAAGCTGAAAAAAAAAATAATCATTTCTCTTATTTTCAGTCAGTATCTGTATGATTCCAAAAAAACCCTTTTAAAATAAAAGTTCATTCATATATTTTCAATCCTTTTATCTCATTACACATTGTCCCTCTTGCCATCAATTAGTCTCAGCAATGAATGCTCCCAAATCATTTTTCAGTTTGTCTTCAGTGATGTGATGATACATTATACATTTGAAATTTAGTTTTTCTTCTAATTGTACTTCCTATGACATTATGAGTTATAAATAAAAGAAGCCATTTTACTTGTTTTCTTCAATTCTGAAGGCAATTTGAAGCAAATTATTTAAATATGTAAAATTATATCTCATTTTCATGTTTTTTTTCCATAGAAAAAAGACACTGATGCTTCAGCATGTCAGTGGAGCCTTGATCTCCTCAATGTGGGCATTGCTTCCATCATAACCTATCTATGTCTTCTTTTCTCATGATTAGCCATATTTTTAGTAAATCTTCCATATGGCATTTATACTAATTACATTGAAAGCCTTCCTCTAGGTCTTTTAATAATAATGTTAGTAATGATTATTAATAATTTCAATTTGTATAATTCATTAAAGTTCCAAAGTACTTGGCAGATATGGTATTTAATCTTCATATCATCTCTCTGTGAGATAGGTAATAGAAGGGGATGAAGCTGAAGTTAAGTGAATTATAGTGATTTCCCCAACATTGTGTAACTGGTAAATGTCAGAGGTATTTACTGTTCCTTATAAAGCCTTCTCTTACCTTCCCACCCCGACAACCCTAACCAGAAGAGACCCCTCCCTTTGAGACTTTATACTAATAGTACCTTTCACAATGCTCTTAACCTCTTTTCTTTTCTTTTCTTTTCCTTGATTTGATTTGATTTGTCTTGTTTTCCATATGTGATGGTCAACTTGAGGGAAGGAATGGTCTTATTTTTCATGTCTTCCTCAATTCTTAACATGGTATATTGGACATAGTAGTACTAAATAGATATTTGTTGATTTGAATTTAATTTCACTGATTGGTTGATTTGGGGGGAGGGTCGTGTATGTGTATATGTAAAAGAATGAACTTCTTTGTATTTGATGAGAACTTGATTTGTATCTACTTTGATAAGCTTCTGTGAATATTCTACTATTCAGAATTAGTTGCATCCCTTTGTGCTCTATTTTCTTTATCTTTTCATTTTGGATAATCCATAGAACCTTGTTAGCAGACTAGTTATTCCTCTGTGGGCCCATTGTGCCAGCTGTGATTTAGTTTGGTCCTATTCTGAGGTCTGTGGTGATGGAGACCCTACAGTGAAACACATAAAAATAAAATTCACATTACATCCCTTCAATCACCAGTGAAGTAGTCACCTTCAGGGTGGAACATGGCAGCCATTTTAATGGCATCAGCAACAATGTCATTAAATTTTATGGCAGATGAAGTATATGTAGGAAAAATTTACAGCATAGGTTATTTTTGTCTTTATGGACTAGGGAGTGATTGACATGTTAATAAACAATGGGAAAATATTTTGGTTTGCTTTCTAGTTATCCTTAGTTCCCTGTGGAAACTTGTTGTCAACCAGCTTATGTCTCACATGCGCATTATACCCATGCCTGTTGATAATTACTGTTTCTACTTCGTTTAAGAAATCCAGGGTGAATGTGTAGGAAGCAACCTACACTATCCACTTATACTTTTATTTAGATCTAATTATCCTGTTTGCCGCAAGAGAAGAGGGATAAAATTTAATATTTCTCTACTCACATTTTTTCTGTCTTTTCCTCCTTAAGAGGCAGATTGCTAAAGTTATAGAAATGACACTGTAACTGAAGTCAGAAGATCTGGGTTTTAGAAGTTTTTAGAAGTTTTAGAACTTTTTAGAAGTTCTAGTTTGAGGGTTCTGGTTTTGGTTTTGCCATTAGCTGTCTAGAATCTTGGGCTAGCTACTTAACTGGACCTCATCATCTATAAAATCTATAAAATAAAGGGCAGATTGGCCTAAGAAGATTAATAAGCTTCCTTCCAGCTCTAACATTTTTGGTGTTCTGTGAAATTATTTGATTGCCGTTCTATTGAGTGTGACAGTCTTGTAAAGAGGATTCTGTGGCCAGTATCTGGAGTAAATTCGGATATTGCTTGAATCCATTGCTCTGAGGTTTACCAATAGTTCAGTGATAATATATAAACATATACATATATACATATACACAATACATATGTATGTATGTGGGTATATGTATATCTGTATATGGGTATATATATACATATTTATATACATCTGCACACACACACACACACACACACACACACACACACACTCTTATATTTATCCAATCCAAGGAGAGACAACATGGTATAGTGGAATTTTAGCTTTAAAGCCAAGAAGACCTGACCTCTAGTTTCTTCTGATAAATACTTCCTGTTTGACCCTGGATAAGTCACTAACTCTTAGGCTCCCAGAAACTCCCTAATGCCATATAACTACAGAACATGTGCTGATTTCTGCAGGACATCCCTATACCAATGAAATTAGAGGTATACATCTACATATCTATATCTATTAACACATATAAAATATATACATTATATATGTATGCATATATTCACATATGGAATCTATATGTCTATATACATGCTCTCTCTGTTTCTCTTTCTCTCTTTCTTTTTTTTGATCAGTTTATTAAATGACCTCTTTGAATTTTTCACTAGTCTTCCTTATTTGTTTTGTCTCTGGTACCTTTTCCATTCTCTCTGATAAAATGACAGTACTGTTATTATTCTTGCTAACAATTGCTAATGTCCACAGTAGGGAAGAACAATTAGCCAACTCTTAAATTGTGTTTGTTTGCCTATATCTGACTAATTATTTCATTAATTTTTTTTTTGGTCCTTGATCATGTTAGTATGTGAAAAAATTGCTGAGCCTGAATCCCTCTCATGATATTGAAGATTTGTGAAATTTAAACATGTGTTCATTTTGTAATGAACTATAATGAAAGCAGAAAGCTTTTACTTAAAGATATATCTTGGGGAATCAATGTTTAAAGGAAGTGCAATTAATTTTTAAATATCTTTTTCTGTTGCAGAAGCCAACAAATCTTGGGCCAGCAGCGAGTAGTAATCATATCAAAAATAATATCAAACTTCAAAGTGTTCAACTTTTGCCTAAAAAGAGTCCTTCCTTGGTCATAGTAATGGTATAATATGTATAATCCTTTAGCTACTGAGTTAAGAATCTCTGGTATTCAGAGATTCCTTGAATTCAGCATGGATCAGCCCTTTCTATAAGTAAGCTGTGCATCTATCTATCTATCTATCTATCTATCTATCTATCTATCTATCTATCTATATTTATGTGTGTGTGTATACACACACACACACACACACACACACACACACACACAAATGTAAGGTGAAGTAAAGAACAAACAATTGAATAACTATAAAGAAAACCTAAATCTTAAAGAACCATATTAATATGAGATATTATTATAACAATGGAAACATTTTCGAAGACTCCAGTTATCTGGGCATATTAAGTGAATTTTTAAAAAGTTATTTGTCCAGATAATTTATTTAATTCTATGTAGTTGTAGTATCTCATTTAATTTTCATGTCAAAGCCCTGACTCTCACTAAATAGTTCAGTGACATGGGCTCTCTGGGCCTCAATTTCTTCATTTCTAGATTGTGAGAATGAGGTTATTTCTCTAACATTCTCACCAGAATTAAGGTTCTATGTTTCAACAAATGTTTATCACCAAATTATGATAGTCAAGATACTATGTTAAGTGTCATTGAAGATAGAGAATCACTGAGTAAGAAGGAAACTCAGAGGTCATCCATTTCAAAAGTGTCAAGCACCTAGACCTCATGTAACAAAATAAAGAAAAATACAACAATGTATAGATAAGCTTACATTTTAAAACTAAGTCAATAGTCAGCCAGCATTTATACTCAGATATGGATTAGTGACAACCCCCCCCAAATTCTAGTTGAGTTGAAGCCACTGATCTTATCTAACCTATAACTAAGCAATAATCTCTTCTAGAGAATACAGGATAACTAACCATCCAGCCTCTGTTTTTATACTCAGAATGTCAGGGAACTAATTGTTTCCCTAAGTAGCCCATTTTATTTTTAGAAAACTGTTAATTTTTAAGAAGTTGCTAGGGTTGAGCTAAAGTTTGCCCTTGTTTTCCAATGTTCTACCTATCCTCTGAGTTTTATGCTGTCTTAAAATTTGATAAGCATTCCGTCTCTGCTTTCATCCAAGTCAGAGATATAAATATTGAACTGAATATTTGTATCCCCTTATTTCCTTTTTATGTTGATGTAGATTCATTAATTACCGCTCTTTGGATCCAGCCATTTATCCAGTCCCTCAGTTAACCCAAGTATACTATCATTTAGACTACATCTTTCCATATGGGTAACGAGAGATACTTTGTGAAAGGTTTTGTTGAAATTCTGTAATGCTCTTTTCTTGGCATTAATCTGATTTACCAGTCTAACAATTTTGTTGAGAAAGGAAACATGCCGTTAGTTTTTGTTTTTAAACCCTTCTAACAATGCAGGTCTTTGATTAAGCCTTGGAAAATTGCCTGAGGCACGTAGGGGGTCAAATGACTTGCCCAGCGGTCATATCATTATTTATCAGAGATTGGTCTTTGATCTAGGTCCAGTGGGGTACTTGTTGCCTCCAGCCCACATGTGGCCCTCAAGGTCCTCAAGTACAGCCCTTTGAATCCAGACTTCACAGAAGAAATCAAAGGGCCACACTTAAGGACCTACAGGCCACATGTGGCCTCAAGGCTGCAGTTCACCACCCATGGTCTAGATATCTTTGATTTCAAGGCCGCTTTTCATCCACTGGCCCATGTTGCGTGCTAAAGTGCTTAGAATTGAAAGGGAACTAAGAAATATTTAGCTCAACCTCCTCATTTTCCAGAGAGAGGCTCATGTTACTTGATCAAGGTCATAAAGCTATTAACTAGTAGAGCTAGGATTTGAACCCCAACCCCTTTGAGTGGGTGGAAAGGAAATCAGCAGTCATTCTGGGGAATTACATATGCAAATGTACTTAATATTCAGGGGACACTGAGTAAACCACTTTTGTTACAGAGGAGATATCATGTAAGTGGCATTATGGCTGAAAAGTCCATGAAAGTAGAAGATGGGGATAGATGGTGTTTGAATACAGGGCTGGCAGGTTTGGATCTGGTCCTATAGTAGCGTTATCCCTTAGAGATCTGGCAGGTGCAGATATCTTAGGGAAATATTAATGGAGTGTTCAGGGTGGACTGAAGGTGACCTTCCAACAAAGGACAATTTATCTGAACTGATGCAGAGTGCAGCGAGCAGAACCAGCTGTGACTATCATAAAATGATGAAGAATGAAACGAGCAGAAGCAGGAGAACCTTTTACACAATAATAGCCATACTGTAAAGGGAAACAACTTGGAAAGCTATAATGACCATACATTATTCCAAAGAGCCAAGGATGAATAATAAGAACAGAGATGTCCTGGTGCCAGACTGGATTAGCTCTCAAGAGCTGATTGTTAATTTTTAGTGTCAGAAATCATCAAACACTGTAAATCAGGGCTTGATTTATTGTTTTTTTGATTGTGTAGGCTTTAGAAAATGACGGAGAAAAAATATTAATAATGTATTTTAAATTTAACTTTGTATTATACACATACACACATATATTTTTCCGTAGAGTTGGTTGTTAAGTATTTACCAGCATACCATTGCATACCATCTGCCTCTTGATAGGTGATAGATTTCTAATGCAGAATGATATGCCGATATATCACACACATGTCACACATGTCATATATGTGACATAATATATTATATAGTCAACGAGCCAATTTGTTTTGCTTGACTAATGCATATTTATTAAAATAAATGTGTTTTTCTTTTCTGTTTTTTTCCAGTGAGTAGAGAATAGAAAGTAGAAAAAATACATTTCTATTAATTAAAAAAATAAAAAACTAGAGAGTTGGGGAGGGTGCTATAGATGTGGAATGTTGAAGCAACATAGAAAGAAATAAGGGGATAAAAATGTTCAACATTTATATTACTGATTTGGATGAAAGCAGAGATGGAATGCTTATTAAATTTTAAGACAGCATAAAACTCAGAATGATAGATAAAGCTAAGATAACTGTTATTGTTAGTTTTGTGTAATTGTGACCTCAGAAATGGTTATAACTCGTGAACATTTGTGATGTTAAAACACTCAAACTTTTTTTAAAAGTGTTTGGGACGAACTTAAGGTGAGGGGGACAACAGGTACATAGACCATTTAGGAGGCTATTGAAGGAGGTATAGATGAAAAGTGATGAAGGTTTGAATGAGGATGGTGGCTTTGGAAATAACAATTGTTTTTCAGTTGTTTGGTCATTTCAGACTTTTCATGACCCCATTTGGGGTTTTCTTGGCAAAGATACTGGAGTGGTTTGCCATTTCCTTGGGCAGCTCATTTTACAGATGAGGAAACAGAGGCAGTGTTAAGTGGCTTGCTCAAGAGCACATAGCTACTAAGTGTCTGAAGCCAGATTTGAACTTAAGGAAGACAAGTCTTCCTGACTGGAGGCGTGACACTCTCTCCATTGAGTCACCTAGTTGCCAATGGAAATAACAGTAATTACAATAATAGTGCTAAGGATAAATTCTGTTGTTAGAGTGATTTATAGTTTCATTGTATCTTCTCCCCCATAACTTTGTGAAATGGGCATTAAGTAAATAAGGAAGGAATGCTAGTCATTTTCATGAAAGAATAGCCAAAATTCAGTGATGGACGGGCTGTGGTAGTTTCTTTTAGTTGTTTTGTGTCATGGACCCTTTTGTGCTTTGGTGAAATCTATAGATTCCTAGATGACTTCTCAGAATAACGCTTTTGAATTTATAAAATAGAATGTTAAGATTATTCATCAAAAACAATTATATTAATATACATTTGTCAAAATATTTTTTTAAAAAGTTCATAGATACTAGGTTAGGAATCCTTAGACTATGATGAGGCTCACTTTAATAAATGGAATATTATTTTAAAATTTTGAATTATTACATTATTTTTCCAATATCAATTTTAATATATTTGTATATGAAACCAGTTGCTTAGTATACAGAAACAGAATTATTTATAATGATACAGGAAGAAGAAAACATTAAATGCTACCAAATGGATTGTTAAAAGTTTTTCTACAGAGAATAATGCATTAATTGATATTTTTATTGTATTTTTTTACCCACTTAGCTTTTTTTAGTGACAAATATAGCAGTAATTGCTGTAAGTTGATACCAATAGTTAGAAATTAGTAACAATTTTTAAATATAAAATGAATTCACAGGTAACTCCTCAGTTTCTGACTAAAGATGAAATAAAATTCTCTTCTTACTTCTATTGTTGATTTCCTAGCTATTGATTAAAGATCAAAATACATAATTTGTTTTTTATCTGTATCTGTTTATTTATTTGTAAGGATGTTCTGTAGCTGTTGTGCCTTCTGTGAAATATTGATTTGTCATGATCTCTAAAATGGCTTCGTACTAATAGTTGCAGGTATTCCATAATTCTGAAGGGTTTTAGAAGATATTCATTCATTCTGTTAGCAGTCGATGAATTATAACAAACTAATAGTATGTTCCTACTATTTTTTTGGTAAGTCAGGGGGAAAATTGATTTAGCTATAAATAAAAAGTCAAATTCACAAAAGCCAATTTTGTTTTCTGTCATTTTCATAACTTGCTTAATAATAACAGTATACATTTTATATGATGCTCTGTGGATACTAATTGCTTTCATGTAATATGAAATCATTTGATCAGCACAGCCACCTGGTGAGATTAGGTAGAATAAATATAATTATCCCTATTTTATTGGATTGAGGCTTAGGGGTATGAAGTCACTGGGCCAGGGTCAGTCAGTTAAGTGAGTTACCTCAGGTATTAAGAGGCTGAAACCGAATTCAAATCTAGGCATTTTTGACAAAGCAACACACTTTCCATTAGACCTTTCTTCTATTATGCCTTGTTATCTGTTTGGCATATCCTTAAATAGAGCTTCAACATAATATTAACACATTACTAAAAGTTTTTTTCCCCCATAACTCTAGGATGTTCATTGTGATTGTGTTTCTATTCTTGTCCTCAGTAGGACATTTCAGCAAATATCTTTGAATATCATGCTACTAAGGAAGAGGAATCATATTTCATGCATTTCGCTAAATATGTCTTGTGTTTATGGCACTTCAAGTTGATGTTTTCTAGGTCAAAATGTTTTCTTTTGTGTGACTCTGTGCAGTGAACAAATAAATGCTTTGCACAGGAACCTTGAATACACATAATCTTGTCCTACCTTTGCCTTTATCTTAGGTGAACATGAACCATGGATTTACCTTTGCCCCTAACTGCCCCTTACCAGTCAAAACCCAGATACCACTGGGAAAGCCTAGAGGAATCAGATGTAGCAGGAAGCCTTTTACCCAAATTTTTGTGTCAGTTGTCTCTTCTGCTTTCCCTTCCTGGCTTGATGATGACCTCTTCATCCCTAGCCCTGTGTTAGAGAATGTAAAATCCCTGTTCCCTCCTTCCCAATGCTGGCAGTCCAAGACCTACCAAGATGCCCCTCCCCAATACCTCTTACCCTACTGCTGGATCAACATGGCTACTTTTGCCACTTTAAAGGCCAAGGAACCACTAAATACAATCATTATAGTAAGATGAGGGACCACCAGTCCTTCCGTCTGTCCTGTACACTGGTCCCCTCAGTCTACCTGCTCTTACCATCTGTCCTGACACTATGCCTTCCAGACTACTGTTTCTCTTGTCAATATACTAATAAGATCATTGGACCTTTTCATCCATTTTCATCCATCCACACTCTTATATGTGTTGTTCTTCCTAATTACAATGTGTTCCTGTTGAGAAAAGGGGATCTCTAGACAATCTATTTGTAACACCAGGATTTCATACAGTGCTTTGAATGTAGCAGACACTTAATAAATGTTCATTCCTTCATTCATGATATTACTTTGCCTGAAAGCATTACAGGAGTAGACTATGGTAAGAAGACTCTCTTTAGACCTCATATTTAAAATGAGGGGATTGCTTTAAATGGTTTTCTGAAATCCCTTGCATCTTTAAATCCTAGATCTTGCCTCTTTCCATCTTCTAAATATCCAAGTTTCACATCCTCATTTCTAAATTCTTCATCTAGCCTTCATAGGGTAAAAAGATTATAAATGCCAAATGAGCCATCCATATGACTCACCCAATGGAGAGGATGTAGATGTCCTTTTAAAATCAACTTTGGGGGTCACATTTTGACCAGGTGTTGGGCCATGCTTGTATGACCTGCCCTTCACTGAGAACCTCAGAAGTTTTCAGGTCATGGTGTGTTATGATCTAAGAATAAATAGATTTTTGTCATTTGCTTTTTTGGAGGTTGTCGTAGGAAGTAACAAATCTGAACTCTAAGGCAACCCACTCCAGCCAGTTATTGCTTCTACTACTACCTCCTTTTTTTCTATTCAGGTATCCAGGCTATTTATTTTGCTATGATGTGTGTATGTGTATGTGTGTGTGTGTGTGTGTGTGTGTGGTTATTTTATTAATTCAACGCATGTTTACTATTTCTTGCTCAGTCTTTGCCTTTAGGTGCCATACCTCAAAGAAGTCCAAGACACAAACAGACATCCAAGATATACCATTATATTCACAGTATCACTTTTTGTTACCCTAAAGGACTAGAGGCAAAGTGGGTGACAGTTGATTTTAAAATGGCCAGTCAAAACCTTTGATATGTGTATGTAATGGAATATCACGGTGTGGTACAAAATGGCACATGAGAAGTTCAGGGACACTTGGAAATATTTGTAGGAAGAAATGCAGAACAAAGTAAAAAAAAAGGAAGAAAAAGTGCACAATGTCTATAACACTAATAAAAAGAGCAGTAAAAGAGAATTGAAGCTGACATAATGGAAAACCCAGGTAAAGTTTCAGAGAACACATAGTAAAACAACCTTCTTCCCCATGGGCTAGAGATAGGGTCACTACAACATAAATTATTATCAGATTTGCTAACTATGTGACCAATCTTTGCATCAGTTTTGTGGCTTGCCACAAGAATGGATTCACCCTGGCTTTTATGTGAATGGAATAACTGATATAAAAATAAAACATATTAATAAAGTATATCTTTTAAGATGGGCATCTGGGTGGTGCAGTGCATAGAGTACAAAGTCAGGAATCAGGAAGACTTGAGTTCAAGTCCAGCCTCAAACACTTACTACCTGTGTGATCCTGGGCAAGTCACTTAATTCTGTTTGCCTCAGTTTCCTCATCTGTAAAATGAGTTAGAGAAGGAAATGACAAACCATTGTACTGTCTTTGCCAAGCAAACTCCAAAATAGTCACAAAGAGCCAGAAATGACTGAAACAGCTAGGTAACAATAACAACAACAAAAAGTTTATACACACATACACATGCTGGCATAAGTAGCAATACAAGGTATTAAATGAATGAATGACTTATTGGCTTACTATTTGCCAAGCACTGCACCAAGTGGTAGTTAGGTAGCTGCTCCCTGTTCTCAATAAGTTCTCATTCTAATGGGAAGACAGCATATCAGAGATTCAGCTTCAAGGCATATGGTAATATTTAAGTGGTCTTTAAGGTGTAGTAGTGACTAGATGGCAATGATAAATTCCAAATAGGTAGTAGTAAAATATATAAAAGGAATAATATATATATATATATACAATATATATATATTATATGTATGTATAATATATATAGCAGTAAATTATATGAACTATATAAAAGGAATTCAGAAGAGTGAGACATTATTGACAATTTTGGGTGGTCAGGAAGGCTTGTAGAGGAGGTAGACTTTGAGCTTGATTTTGAAGGATATGTGGGGTGTAGAAAAACAGAACAGAGGATATTAGTGAAAGGAACTTACTACAAATGTCACTTTAAGTAATTCATAGGTTTGGGATTGTCAAGAAGGGGGCAACCATCTAATGTTCTCAGCCTATTTGCCTAATTAATGCTTCGGAGATCATAAGCACTAGATTGGTCTTTCTTTTACAGAGGCCTGAAAAAAAGTCCCCAGCTTATATCATGTCTCAAATAACCAAACATTGATAGAAAGTGGAGAACAAGACAATATTTGTGTCTTTGCCCCATGGATATCTATGTGATTGAACACTTCTCTAAGTATGCTTCTTCTACTCCCAGGCTTTGTTACATATATTAGGTAGATAACTTGTGTTAAGATCCTGCTTTTGCTCCTTAGGACCTGTTTGCCCTCTGGCAGGTCTCATAAGATCTTTGGACCTTATGTTTCCTCATGTGTTAAAGAAGGCAGTTGGTTTGAATGATCTGCTGAAGTCCTTACCAAATTCAGATCCTGTGGTCCTATGATCCACTGTTTCTTCTCTGTATTATATAGTGAGTAGGAAGGAAGGACCATAACCATTTTTCCAATATAGACTATTGTGTGTGATATTGAGAATCTAGAATTCTCCTCACCAATCCAGAAAAAGCTACAGATGCATTTTGGGGCTTTTTTTTTTAAAAAAAAATGTGCATCTTTTCATGATTTAAAAATTTTTGTTCCCTTAAACAGCGAAGGAAGTTTCTCATAGCTTTGACTACCAACAATGATAAAGTAGATGAAATGACTTCTAATTCATCGTGATATTCTGACACATGTAATATTAAAACTATTTTAAGAATTTTGAGATATTTTTTCTTGAAGGTATCATTCACATTGAAGTTATTTTGAGAATTTGTATAACACTTCACATTTGCAAAGGGCTTTTAAATAATTTAGCCTTATTATGGCTCAGCTCTGAACAGAAGCTCATAGTAATGATTAGTTCATGTCATGTTTATAACTTTATAGTAAAGAATTTTTTTTTAGCTTATGTGAAATTCCTTGTCCTTGATTCCAAAGTTCAAAAGATTGCCCATGAGTCACAACATTCTTTGAAATCAGTGCCCTTCCTTTAAGACTTAATGAAATTAGAATATACCTTGGAAATTCAAGCACATTATCACTCTTCAGCACTAATGATACCAATTAAGATAGAGGAATTTATTTCAAACAGACTCTTCATTAAGTTCATAGACGTGTAAAAAAGATTCTAAGGAGTTAATTTGATAATAGTTCTTTGTGTCCATAGCTGTCAGCCTGGAGTCTTTGGCTCATCCACATCCACCATACATTTTGTGAGATTTACAAATGTGAGATTTAGGGAGGAAAAAAAAGAATTCTAAAAGTATAAACTAATATTATTTTGTGATTCCTCACAATTCTATGAAGGGAGCTGAAATTATTTTTCTAGATTGCAGATCAAGATGACAAAGTGTAGAGTGGTAGGGCACTTATTTTACCAAGGTATAATATTGATGCATGATCCCTGCCTTGAGAAGAGACAAGGAATGCCTCAGAGCTACTTTTTTCTTTTCTGTTTTTCTTTCTTTTAGAAATCACACTATTATTGGTTTACTAAACCATTTGGAAGAATTTTACCTAATTATCATATCTTCAATATACCATGTATTCAATAGAAAACCCTTTTAAATGAAGTATTTGTACAGAAGCAACTTCTCAGCAATCAAAATTTAAACTTTAAAAATACATGTAAAACATACTACTCTGAAAATACTCTACTTTGAATAAAGCAGCAAACTCGAAAATGTAGAAAGAACACATTTCAGTTTTACCACGTCTTCATAAAATGTGCAGAAGTCATCTATTCACTAGGTGTTGTTCACTTTTTAAAAAGGAAACAATAAAAAATGTCCACAAAACAAAATTCCTTTACTGGTGTTTGTGTTAGAAATTTACAATCTTCATACTTGAATGGCAAACAAGTGGATTGAGTTCTAGCTGGTGATCTGTATCTCCACAGCTATAATAAGGGGATTGTGATTGTCTCCTGTAAATCTGATATGTGTCTTGGGCATCTTTGCACCCTTCTCTTCCTTCACTTTCTTTGTAGAATCTGCTGTAATTCTCAGTTATCATGTCCTTAGTCATATGCTCCAGCATAATAATCGTGATGTCAGGAACTGTCCTAGGTAGATCTTCCCATTCACACCAGTGCAAACTCTCTCGAGCACCTGGAATGGTAGTCAAATACAATGGAAGGTCAGCAACTGGACCATATGTGGAGGATGTTTCTCTTAGATTCCTTTCTATGGTGTACAGGTTCAATTCAATTACACTGAAACAACTGTTGATTCTTGAGAACTCCACCAAGAGGGATTAGAGGACTTCTGTCAACCAGGGTTTTCTTGTTTCCCATGTTTACTATATAATTGAACTCACTTTTCCCTGTACTCTCTTTGTCTCAAGGCTTCCTTCAAATCACAGCCTTTTGGAGGAATGTTTTGTGGCACTTGTTCTTAAAATGACCACCTTAGTAAATAGCCCTCTTTAAAAATTAATTAGGGGCAGTTAAGTGGCGGAGTGGAAAGACGTCAGGAAGACTCATCTTCCTAAGTTCAAATTTAGCCTCAGCCTCTTACAAACTGTGTCAGCCCTGGGCAAGTCACTTAACCCTGTTTGCCTCAGTTTCTTCACCTGTCAAACAAGCTGGAGAAGGAAATGGCAAGCTCCTCCAGTATCTTTGCCAAGAAAACCCCAAATGGGGTCATGAAGAGTCTGACACGGCTGAACAACAAGAAAAGTTAATTAAGTCTGGCTGACTAATTGAGAAGCAACTAAAACTACTGAGGAAAACATACTGGAATTGGAGCTCAAGTTAGCACCCTTAAAATGCTATCCTAACCCCTCAATATTCTGACCTTGTTACTTATTGGCTGTATGCCCTTAAGCAAGCTACTTAACCTTTATTTACAGGAATAAAAATACCTTTTGTATCTTAGATGGTTGTTGTAAGTATCAAATAAGATTCTGCATTTGAAAGTCGTTTGAAACTAGAAGGCATCATTTCATTGTCAGACTTGTAGAAACAGTGCTCAATATTTTTGGCTTTCACTTCTTCTGTGTCCATTCACATATCAACCTTTCGCATTCTGGATTCAGTAATTTATTAAAACTGCTCTCTTGGAGTTTGCTTATGATTTCTAATGGCTTTCTCCTCTCAGTGTTTGCTCTTATTAAGTTCTCTGACACATCCTTCTCCACTCTTGCCTTCCATGATATACTGCTTTAACGGTTCTCTTTATCAATCTTATTCTAATGCTCTACTTTTAGTCCTCCCCAGAGGGATCCTTTTCTTTCTTCTCTCTCTGGCTTTGTGATCTCATCCACTCCTATGACTTCAGCAATCACTTCTTTAGGAACAATCCTCAAAGCTGTATCTCCAGCCACTATCTGAACTCCATTCCCTCATTTTCAGCTTTTTGTGGGACAGCCACACAGTTAAATTCCTATAGAAATATCCTCCATGTATGGTCTGATTGTTGACCTTCAGTTGTATTTGACTACCATTCAGGTGCTCAAGAGGGTTTACACTAGCGTGCATGGGAAGATCTACCTAGGACAGTTTCTGATGTCATGATTACAGTGCAATAGAAAGATCACTAGATTTGGATGCTTAAGAACTGAGTTTAAATCGTATCCCTGAAAGTCAATACCTTTGTGACTTTTGTCACCACCTCTCTGGGCCTTAGTTTCTTCACCTGAGAAAGTCATTTTCATCTGCAATATGGAAAGTAATTTCAGATCCCATTATAGTTGTGAGGAATTGCAAAATAATATTAGTGGATACTTCCAGGGTTCTTTTCTCCCTAACTCTTATTTGTAACTACAAAGTATATTGTGAATGGGAATGGAAATGAATTCTAGACTAGGTTGACAGTTACAAATGGGGAGTCACTGGAGTTTTTTTGAATGGGAGGGAGGGGTGACATGGTTAGACCTTTGCTTTAGGAAGGTCATTTTGATAGATGAGTAATGGATGGAATGAAGTGGGATGTGACTTGAATCAGGGAGGCCAATCAGAATGTTATTGCAATAGAACAGGCATGAGGTGATGGCACCTCTTTAAGGGTGGTGGTGGTGTCAGAGGAAAGGAGAGGATCTATGTGAGAGATTCTGTGAAGGTAAAATCAGTAGGTAGGTCATGGTAACAGTTTGGATGGGGGTGGGGTGAGAGAGAGTGAAGGGTAGAGGATATGAGATGAAGAGAGTAAGAAGAGGGATTCCTCTTGATGATGCCCTCAGTTTTTCAGTGAAATACGGAAAAAGATTTTCAGCTGAGAAGGTGAGGTGGTGGGGGTCTGTGGGAGGTTTGAAAGGGGGTTGATAAGGTTTAGAAAAGCTGTTAAAGTGAGTGGATACTGAGTTAATTAGAAAGGTGAAAAGGATTGCCGGTCCAGTTGAGATTAGGCGGTGAAGTGGATAGAACACTGGGCTTGAAATCAGGAAGACTCCTCTCTTCCTGAGTTCAAATTTGGCCTCAGACAGTTCCTAGCTGTGTCACCCTGGGAAAGTCACTTAACCCTGTTTGCCTCAGTTTCCCTATCTATCAAATCAGTGGAAGAAGGAAATGGCAAACCACTCCAGAATCTTTGCCAGAAAAGCCCCAAAATGGAGCCATGAAGAGTCAGACACAACTGAGACAACCAAATGAATGAAATAAAAATTTGTAGTGTACCCAGTCAGTAGAGTTTAATGATTTTTTTCTAGTTTTATTCAGAATAGGAATGTGAAGAGTAATTATAGCAGGGAATTGTGGGGGTAATCCAAGACTGAGGTGTGGAATGTCAAGATTAGCAATAGGATAAGGAATCAAAGGATTCCATAGAAGAGGATAATATATCATTGATCTGATTTACTAAGGAGTCAAGATGGGGAAGTTAATGAGTATGGTCAGTACAAGGTTAATGGCCTAGGAAAGAACTGAGAAGGACTGAAGGCTATAGAGAAGATTTAGAAGGTCAGGGATTGAATGGCCAAGGGACATGTGAACTAACAACAGATTATGATCAGCAAAAGGCATTTCAAAGTTCATGAATGTGGAGGTAGGACATCTGTGGGTGATGGGATGATCAAAAGTATGACCTTTTCTATATGTACCCCAAGGTGGGGTGATGGAAATGAGTCAGTTGAATAAGTGAGAGGTTGGTGTGTTTGAGAAAGTGTCAGTATGTATGTTGGAGTTCCTTTGTATGAGGGTAGGAGTTGAGGAGGAGAAAAAGGGAAGCACTGAACTCATTGGGGAAGGAGAAGAAGAACATTGGATACCTCTCTGGAATTCCCATTTGGTTTGTACTCTAGTGGGCCCCAATGGCAGGGAAGTCTTTCCCCAGTTTTGTCACCAGCTTGTTAAGCGACTCTGGGCAAGTCACTTTTTTGTTGTATTTATTTTTTATTTTTAAAAATTAATTAATTAATTTATTTTTAGTTTTCAACATTCACTTCCACCAGATTTTGAGTTCCAAATTTTCTTCTCATTTCTACCCTTTCCCTACCCCAAAATGGTGTGCATTATGAATATCCCTTGCCCCAATCTGCCCTGCCTTCTATCACACCCCCTTCTCTTATTCTGTTCCCATTGTCTTTATATGTTATTTCCCACTTGCATGTAAAAACAATTTTAACATTCATTTTTAAAACTTTGAGTTCCAAATTCTCTCTCTTCCTCCCTCTCCATCTACCCTCATTGAGAAGGCAAGCAATTTGATATAGGTCATATATGTGTAGTCATGCAAAATACTTCCATAGTAGTCATGTTGTAAAAGACTAACTATATTTCCCTCCATCTTATCCTACCCCCCATTTATTCTATTCTCTCCTTTGACCCTGTCCCTCCTCAAAAGTGTTTGCTTCTGATTACCCCCTCCCCCAATCTGCCCTCCCTTCTATCATTCCTCTCTCTCTTATTCCCTTTCCACCTATTTTCCTGTAAGGTAAGATAGATTTCCAAACCCAAATGAGTGTGTATGTTATTCCCTCCTTAAGCCAAATCCTATGAGAGTAAGATTCACTCATTCTCTCTCACCTTCCCCCTCTTCCCCTCCACTGTAAAAGCTTCTTCTTTCCTCTTTTATGTGAAATAATTTATCCCATTCTACTTTTCCATCTTTCCTTCTCTTAGTACAATCTTCTCTCACCCCTTAATTTTATTTTTTAGATATCATTCCTTCACATTCAACTCACCCTGTGCCGTCTGTATACACACACACACACACACACACACACACACACACACACACGCACGCACATTCCCTTCAATTATCCTAATACTGTGAAAGTCTCATGAGTTACAAGTGTCATTTTTCCATGTAGGAATGTAAACAGTTCAACTTTAATAAATCCCTTATGATTTCACTTTCCTGTTTACCTTTTCATGCTTCTCTTGAGTCTTGTATTTCAAAGTCAGATTTTCTATTCAGCTCTGTTCTTTTCATCAAGAATGCTTGGAAGTACTCTATTTCATTGAATATTAATTTTTTCCCCTGAAGGATTATACTCAGACTTGCTAGGTAGGTGATTCTTGGTTTTAATCCTAGCTCCTTTGACCTCTGGAATATCATATTCCAAGCCCTTTGATTCCTTAATGTAGAAGCTGCTAAATCTTGTGTTAGCCTGATTGTGTTTTCACAATACTTGACTTGTTTGTTTCTAGCTGCTTGCAATATTTTCTCCTTGACTGGGAACTCTGGAATTTGGCTATAATATTCCTAGGAGTATTCCTTTTGGGATATCTTTCAGGAGGTCATTGGTGGATTCTTTCAATTTCTATTTTACCCTCTGGTTCTAGAATATCAGGGTAGTCTTCCTTGATAATTTCTTGAAAGATGATGTCTAGGTTCTTTTTTTGATCATGACTTTCAGGTAGTCCAATGATTTTTAAATGATCTCTCCTAGATATATATTCTAGGCCAGTTGTGTTTCCAGTGAGATATTTCAAATTGTCTTCTATTTTTTCATTCTTTTGGTTTTGTTTTATAATTTCTTGATTCTCAAATCATTAGCTTCTATTGCTCCATTCTAACTTTTAAGGAATATTTCTTCAGTGAGCTTTTGACCTGTTTCAATTTTGGCCAGTTCTGCTTTTGAAGGCATTCTTCCCTGCATTGACTTTTTGGACCTCTTTTGCCATTTGGTTAGTCTATTTTTTAAGGTTTTATTTTCTTTAATTTTTGGGGGGGTCTCCTTTAGCAAGCTGTTGACTTGTTTTTCATGATTTTCTTGTGTCACTTTCATTTCTCTTCCCAATTTTTCCTCTACTTCTCATACTGGCTTTTCAAAATCTTTTTTGTGCTTTTCCATGGCCTGAGACTAATCCATATTTTTCTTGGAGGCTTTGGATGTAGGAGCTTTGACTTTGTTATCTTCTGGTTGTATATTTTGATCTTCTTTGCCACCAAAGTAAGATACTGTAGTCTGAGTATTTTTCTGCTCTTTGCTCATGTTCCCAGCCAATTACTTGACTTTGTAACTCTTTGTTAAGTAGGACTCCACTTCCAGGGTGGAGGGTGTTTTGTCCCAAGCTTCAGGGGTTTTGTGCAGCTATTTTCAGAGATACTTCTAGGGACCTGTAAATATTCAGTTCTTCCAAGGTGGTATGATCAAATGAGAAGTATTTCCTCCTTTCCTGGCCTGTGCTCTGGTCTGTGAGTGACCACTAGCACTCTTTTCTGCCTTTCAGTTGTGAGGAGGATTCTCTCTTCTCTGCTGCCACAAGCTCTGCCACACAAGCACTCTTCTTTGCCCCAGGACTGCCACCCAGTACTACAACCCATTTCCAAGCACAGGCAAAACAAGAGAATCCTGCCTCAGTACCAGCAAAGAGATCCCTTCAATCCTTCTCTTATCAGCCACTTGATCCCCACCACTGTCTGTGGGCTGAGAGTTCCAGAAACAGCTGCTGGTGCTGGAGGTCTGACAGACCTTTTCTAGTGACCTTCTAAGTTGTCTTTGGTGTTTGTGGGTTGAGAAGTCTGGAAACTGCCATAGCTGCCCATGATTCAGTCCCTTGAATCCTGCTTCTGGTTTGCTGTGGCCCAGTCTTTGCTAGCATAGCCCACACTGAACTGTGCTCCTCTCCCAGCCCAGTGCAACAGACCTTTCGCATCAACCATCCAGGTAGTCTTGGGCTGGAAATGTATTTCAGTCTGTCTTTTTTGTGGGTTCTGCTGCTCTAGAGTTTTGTTTAGAGTCATTTTTTAAAGATATTTGGAGGGGTTTCTCAACCAAGTCACTGCTTTTACTCTGCCCACTTTTTTGTTTTAGACCAGTGTTTCTAAGTCCATTGAGTGGTTTTAATAATGTCTTTCCTTGTCTTCTTATATGAAAACTTTGCTATAAAGTTCATTGACCTCCACCAGAAAAAATGATAAATTGGTTTAAAGTGTTATTGTTTTTATAACTGAGACATTGTGGTTCAGTGAATAGACTGTTGTACTTGGAATCAGGAACCCATCAATGTGAATTAATCAACAAACATTTATTTATAAACTAAATGGTGCCAGGCACTGTGCTAAGTGCTGAGGATACAGACACGAAAATGAAATAACCTTACCCCAAAGAGCTTTGTTTTTATTGGGGAATACAGAATGTGCCCACACTTGTATACAAAATTAATAAAGGAATGACTCTTGCCTCTGAATTTTTTTTTTAACGTTTTGGGTGAACTTCATCCAGTCAGACTCATTTTTCTCACCTGTAAAATTGGGTAAAAGTAAGTGTAGTATATCTATCCCATGGAGCTGTTGTGAGACAATGCCATAATGGATGCAAGTCACTTTGCATACTTAAAATCCACATTTAAATGCTACTTATTATTTTCACCTCATTATTAGTGACTATTCGAATATTTAATTCCTAATTAGCCACATGTTGTTGTTCAGTTGTTTTTCAGCCATGTTCAACTCTTTGAGATCCCAAGAGTTTTCTTGGTAAAGATGCTAGAGTGTTTTGACATTTCCTTTTCCAGCTCATTTTACAGATGAGGAAACTGAAGCAAATGGGGTTAAGTGACTTGCCCAGGATCACACAGCTAGTAAGTGTCTGAGGTCAAATTTGAACTCAGGATGCCTGACTCCAGGCCTGGCACTCTATCCACTGTGCCACCTACCTGCCCTAGTTAGTAATATAGCCTCTCCCTATTAGTTGCTCTTAAGATCCTATCAACCTATTGTGATTGATTTTTATTGAAGGAAACTCTGTGGTTCTTTCTTTGCTTCAGATGGTCACACCTTTAGATCCTGAAGGGAGAGATGCAGCACGTTCTCTCAGGAGTCCAAATGCAGCAACAGATTTTGCCTCCAAGCAAGTAAGATATGCCATAAAAAAAACCAACTTTATTTCACTAGCCTTTTTTTCATTTGCATTTTTGATGCCACGTTGGTCATTTCAGGCTGATGTATCCTGCAGTGAGAGAGCACCATTTGAAAGCGAAATCACTTGCCAAGTTCACCCGTGTCTATTCTGCTTCAGCTCTTGCTCTGGAAAATATTTATTAGAAGTTCATTTCTTTCTCTTTCTCTTCCTAGTTACTTCACCTATCTTACCTTGTTCATTAGTTCAAGAAGTAAGTAGTTGGACTGATTCAAACAGTAGTAGCTTGGCTTAGGATTGGTCTGTGATATCTATTACCTCAGGAACCAATCATACTTACTAGGGACACTTGAGGACAGTTCCAGGCTTCACATGCTTTTAGCTATGTTGATTAGTCCTAGAAATTAAATTATTTCCTGGTGGCAAGCTCAGTGCATGGTTATGGAATTCTATTCTGAGATTGTTAACACTAATCGAGCTTCAGCAGAATCTTCTGTTTAACTCCTATGTGTCCTTACCAAATTTTGCTTCTTTGGAGGACATTTTGTTAGAATTACATTCGAAATCCTCAGTAACAAGGAATTTTGCCTGTCCCTAGTTTTTTCAATTCCCTTTCTGACTCCTATAAGCATCTTGGCTCAGCATCTTCTGTTGCCATAATGGTTATTTGGAGTCTGTGCCTAGTGATTAGCTTTCCCTGGGAGCTTTCCTGATTCCTATTAGTTCCTGTGTTATCTGGAGAATTATTTAATATAGCTTGGGGGAAAAAAGGCCTCAGTTGCTTAATTTTTTCAAAACCACATTAAGTAGAATTGGCTTTCAGTTTCTAAAGGCGAGTTCCTTAGTTGATTATAGGGTCAACCTTCTCTAACATGCTTCAACGGTAAATTTATCAGGTAATGAGCATATATGAAAGAATCCTAGGGCATGTTTTCACATAGATGCTCTCAGACAAAGATAGAGGCTCCACTCTTTTTTTTTGGCTCTTCCCTAGCAGATGCTATTTTTAGGTCATTGACATGTAATGCAACTCTTGTTTAGAACACACTCCTGGCACTCTTTTCAGGAATTTTAAGATCTATTAATGGTTCCTGAGGGTATCTGACTAAGCTCAGGTCAGTATATATTGTCTTGTTCTCCCTACCCCTTATCCTTAGTTATTTTGATGACTATGTTAATTCTGTAAAGTATCTTCTAAAGTAACATCATCCAGTTTGCATGTCACTAAATTTCTGACCCTTTGACACCATTGGGAACAAAAGAAATACCTTGTTCTTCTCTGTGGTTACTCTGATTATTGGGTTTATGATCAGGTGACTGGTTACTGACACTTCTGAATGTAGTTCAGGTTTGTACCTTTCTATGCCTTTATTTCTACCTGTGTCCTTATCATTTGAAGATGACACCACCATTGGTTTTATTTTTTCTTCTTGTGTTGAGGGTTTAGACACTGTTACACCTGTGTTTTGGGGGTCTTCTGCCTCAAGAAACCAGAGAGCTGACAGGTAGACAATACAGGCAATTTTGGACTCCTGACTGAGCTTTTTCTACATGACCCTCCAGGTAGCTGGCAGATGCTTAGCGTGCATCCTCTTGGTACATTATGATTCCTGCAGAATCCTCAGATCTCGTACAAAGAAAAATCTTGTTTTTGTGAAGAGGCTAGGCTTAGATTTCAGAACTGTTAGTTTGAGAATCACTGCCTCTCAAGTTTAATCCTTTGGATAATTGAGCTGTAATGGACCAGAGTTTTTACAGACTTTTTGGTGCACTCAATTCCAGTACTTAGGGTTTCAGACGAACATTTCCCTTTTGAGTCTTTGGGCATGCTATTTGCCTAATGTCTGCGTGTAAAGGTAGTGTGTTAACTCCCATATGGAGGCATGTATGAAATCTTCATGGGCATTTGAAGATGATATGTGATGTTTCTAAAACATGTTTGAGTGGAAAGTAGCAGGATCTTAGGGTAAAGCTAAAAGAGGACTTTATTCATCCTTGGAACTCAAGTACTTTGAATTCCATGCTCTTAAAGATTGTGCATCAAACAAAAGCTAAATTCTCTTCCTTTTCTCCCCCATTTATTATATACTGTGATCTATCCTTTGAATTTTACTCTGACTAGCTATACATTGCATTCTTTTGATCTTTCTGTAACACACAAAGTAGTTTAAAAAACTTGTGGCTTATAAACAAATTTTTTCTTGTTAATAATCTTATAATCTTTATTTGTAAATATGGACTCACTGTACTATGAATTTTCTTTGAGTTCAAATAAAGAAAATTTCACTAGAAAGCTTCACCTAGTAGGTAGAGAACTGGCCTTGGAGCCAGGAAGACCTATGTTCAAATCTGTCTTCTGAGAGATCCTGGCTGTGTGACCATGGGCAAGTCACTTACATTCTTGAAGAGTTTCCTCATCTGTGAGTTTCTTATACCAAAGAAATCAGAGTTCAAGTCTTTACTCCTAGCCTTTATCCAACTAGCAAGAAAATTTGATATGAGACACCTTCTTTCCTTGCAGTATACTGCCAAGAATATAAAAAGTTAAAAGAGGTGCTGGACAGAGGCCACAGAAGTACTGGAGATTAAAGGAACAATTCTCAAATCTGATAGTCTTGAGTAGCAAGCAATCCGTAGTAGAAGGGCTAAGAGAGGGTGAAATGTATTCTCATGCACAGGCTAAGTAAGAACCTTCCCTCTACATGTGCTCTACTGATTTATCCAGGGGCCGAGTGGATAGGCAGTTGCAAATTTCTTGATTATAGTGGATGAAGAGCACAGTTAACCATTTCAATGGCAAATAGCCATGATCAAGGAGTTCCAGAAGAGAATGGTGATCCGAATAAGTTAGGTGCTTTCTCAAATGAATAAGGTGGAGTTTGGATCCTTTTCGTGTCTGGTGATCTGCAAAAGGGAATGTTTTTTCAAGTGATCGGGCTGGTTATTCTCAAGCTGTATATCCTACCTACTTTATTATTGGATTAGAATTAGTAATAATCACATGCCGCAAAACAAACTGACCTGAAGGATTTGTTGAACAGGAAGCTGTCTCTTCCTTCTTGACCTTAATTCATATTTTGAGTAAACAAGTGCTTGTTCTGTACACCCTGATTTTTCTAAGATAGTCTCTGATTTCACTACAACTGGACAACTTGTTCTTTGCTTCTGCTTCTTAAAACTTATAAGTTCCTAGAACTGAGAGCTGCTCAATTTATGGTTTATTTACACAGGCATATTTGTATCTGAGGTTGTAGGAAAACAGAAAACAACTAGCTTGATCATCAGATTGGGAGATATGTGTATATATATATATATATATATATGTATATATATGTATATATATATACATATATATACGTATATGTATATATATGTATGTATATGTATGTATATATATTTATGTATGTATATGTATATGTATATATATGTATATGTATGTATATAGACACATAAATAGATATGTAGATATGTAAAGATATACGTATGTATGTGTGTGTATTTCTTTCTGTATTTGTCTGTCTCTGTATATTTCTCTATGTATCTCTATGTACTTATGTATCTATGTATCTATGTATCTATCTATCTTTCTATCTATCGATCGATCTATCTGTATTTATTTCTCTATGACTTATGAGCCCTGTCAGTTTAGAATTATTATATTACAAAATAGGTGCTATAATTTTAGAAATCTGCTAGTAAAATCTAGTTTACAGGCTTTGTGTCTGTATGCAGAGAGTACAGGGATCTATTTTAATTCTAGTGTGCCTTTTAATAAGAATTCTATCTTTTCAACATTTATACTTTCCTTTGAAAAAAAAAATCAGGCAATGATGCAGTCTTCACAAAGCACTGATAAAGTCCTTACATGAGTTTGAAGGGCTTTTACAGACATTACAGAGACAGTTGTTTCTGTGGGTCAGTTTTTCCCCCTTGGAATTGTCAGCTTGTTATGCCTTTGTTGAAGAAGAGAAAAAATATTGTTTTATTGAGCATCATTGGAAACTGCCATACTCTTTGAAAGGCACTTCAGGGAAAGGATCTTGAAAAAGCTCTTTGCTTGTACACACTGATCTCTAGCTTAGCTTTTGTTTATGACCGAGAAACATTTAAGGTACCCAGAGATTTTTATCTACACATGAACAAAAGCCAGGGATGTTATCTAGTCCTTTTTTTTTACATAGTCTTTATATCTGTGCATAAGTCACTCCTTTCCAAGGTTCATGAAGCAATCTAATCAAGTTGTACTAGCATAGAATTGGGGAAAAGGACTGAACTCAAAATTGTAGCTTTACCTTCCCTCACTTGGACAACTAATTTTAGTTGTCCTGGTCTTTTCTTTTCTTTTTTTTTTTTAAACTTATGTAAAATTGGATAATAGTAACATAGACCTGCTGTTGTGCCCCACAAATATCTATGCAAAGTGTTTCATTTAACTGAATTTGTTGTTTTTTTTTTTTACATATACACACATGCATATACATGCATACAGTTATCTCTTCCACATTACAGCTTTCCCCATTGTGGTTTTAATATATTGTGGGCTGGCATAAGAAATTAAATGGGAATTTTGGGGGAGTTTTGTGAAAGCCAGCAGATGACACGGAAAAACTTTATAAACTCAGAAATGCATAAAATATATGTATAGTGTTATATAACATCTACATATTTTATCTTTTAAGACCATAATAATTCGGACTTCTTCTCTGGTATGAAGGGAGGCCAAAAAATTTTATGTGGATTTTCCAGATCATGAGGTGTAAGGGATAGCTATTAGTTATTTTATATTTTGTATTCATTTTTGTTATATATTTATTTATATTAAATTGTTTTGATTTTTCCTGTGAGTTTTTTTTTTAGTTCTGACTTAAAGACTCTTACAAATGCAGTTGTCAGATGCTATAGATTTATTCATATTACATGTACAAGCAGGAGACCTTAATGCCCATCTTAGCATGTTTAACAGTAAGTTGTGAATCACAACTCTGTTGATCGCCATAAAAATATCCAGTTAAAATATTTGACTATCGCCAATAGCCACGAACTCTGTCATTTAAAGGTAGTCTTTCTGGAGATATAAAGGCACTTATTAACATTCGGTGTTCTCCTCAGAGTGCCTCCCCCAAAACAATTTCTGACTTGCCTTTTCCCTTTGCAAGCTAAATACTTCAATTACACTTCAGTATAACTACTCTATATGTTTTCGGCAATAGGTGTCAACTTTTTGATACTATTTTCTCATTTTAATAATCAAGTCATAGGGTTTGAAATTTCTCAATGAAAATGACCTCCGACCCCTCCAAGTGACACATACTTACCAACCAACTCTTCAATATGGTGAGGTGACTCCCTTTCCCTCTTGGATCAAATCATTAATGAACACTTTTTACTCTTGACAGGCCCGGATAAGTTTGAGACATTTATCCCCTGTTGCGTTTCAACTATCTTGTGATAGTGATGCCTGAAGAATCAACATATTGACACCCTCCTCCAAGCTTATATTAAATTCTGAAGGATTATTCAAAACTGCACCATGTTGTGAGCAATTAAACCCTTGAAAGGCAAAACAAATTCACTCTCTGCACTAGCAGCTCATCCACAACTTGTAGCCTGAATCAGGCATTTTTCAGTTGTATCACAAAAAGATGAGTTTTAGCTCAGGCACATTTTTCAGAATATGGGAGTGGCTCAAGATGCCTTCTGCAAAATAGTGCATGGCAGGGAGAAGAGAGCGGAAACAAACTATTTTAGCATTATGCAGTATAGGGCTAGGAAAATGAATAAATAGGAGGGTAGAACATCACTGAAATGAGCACAAAGTTGTATTATATGATGGTGGTGGGGAACTTCCTAAGAGCATCCTGAGACATAATTAGAGGTGCATCATCTCGATTGTATGACTTGGCCCTTGCTGCAAACCCTAAGGAGAAGGGTTAGGCTATGTTTTAGCTTTGGGCCTACATTAATTACACGAGAGCTTGCTGTTTACATTTCATATGTGCATGAGCATAGTCCTAGAGAAAACCTCTATCCTCATATATGGACTTTTCTTAAATCCTGGAAATGATTTTTAAGAAAAACACCTATGTAAATTCCATGATGGCATTATAGCTTTCATTGTACTGTGACAGACTTTTAAAAATAGAATAATTTGCAGCACATTCATTTCAGTGAAGAGTGAAAGAGGGAAATGTTCACTTTGGATCACCATGATGGCCAATCAAAAGCTATGTTAAAGGGAAATTTGTTTCGACTGAGTTTCATGCTGTGAACATAGCAATTTGAAACATATATGAAGAAGTTAATGGAAGTATTAATAACGGCATGTGTTAAAGAACAATTCCATTTCTTTGTCCATTTTTCATAATAAATGTCATGTCCTGGTCAGGATGCAGAGCTCAGAAAAAAAAACCCAACAACGAACTAGAATGGTGTGAGTAGCTTACTGCTAAGGACATGGATGCCCTTTCTATCTACTGTCCCATACTCTTCACTTTTTGCCTCATCTTCCCCCCCTTCTCTGGGAAAATACATTCAGCTTCCCTATAGATAATCCCATAAGCCTATAGATAATCCAAAATTGTATTGATTAAAAAGATCATTTTCATTGAACATGTATCCAAATGACACTGAGGCCTGTAACAAACTAAAACCAAAGCCAAAAACAAACAAAACAAAACAAAAAACCCCTACATATAAAACCCCCCAAAAGCAATACATTTAAAAGTACCTGTCAGATGTAAGTGTAGCAATTAGAAAAATAAGAATAATTTGCTTAATTGCACTCAAGTAGATCTACTTTTTTAAAAAAATATTGGAAATGCAATGGAAAATCTTGTGACATCTGGAATATGGAAATAAAATTGCTGATTCAGTAGCATTGTGAACTTGCAAAAACATTTCCTTGGTGAAATCTTAAAAAGGTAGCAATTGAAATATGGCTTGTAAGCATCAAAATTAAGAAATGACAAGCTTGTTGATTTGTAAACATTTATTTGTAAACTTATTTTGTGAAAAAGAAGAAGGCATAGGCCTAGACACAGGAATGAATATTTACAGATATTTTGTCCCTAGTAATAATGGCACAGAGAGCACAGGTTCCAATCATGTGTTCAAAGTTTGTATTTGCTTAAATTAAGACAACTTCTAATTTTATTTTTGGGCTTTTTTCATATGGTTTGCTTTGCCAGAATAACAGGATCTTGGTTACAAATAAAATTTGGTAAAAATAATTATGTTTTTCATCTTGAACTTCATCATTCAGTAACTCAGCTTTTTATTTTCTTTGAAATAAATAGCTCTTCTTTTTTAGTTATGGGCTGTATACTTGTCATGTGATATGGGTCAGAGACAGTATTTACTTTGACTCCCTTTATTGAGTAAAAGGTTTGAAGCCTCTGGTTTAGGTTCTACTGGACTTCTGCTTGACCTAGAAATCATTTGTAACTCTTATTAACATAGTGGGAGGATAGGGATTTTTTCAATTTGATTATGTTCTGAAAAGCACATTTTTAACTCGAATGTAATTTTGGCAGGTACATGTATCCAAATGATATAGATATAAACAGCAAAAAATAAAGAAAATTTTAAAAAACCCTCAAAAGCTACACCTTAGAAGCAAGAGATGTTAATCTTGTTACTCGAATGAATTTGTACTTTACTAACCTTTACAAATCTTGAATATAAGGTAAAGTTCACCTCACTCCCTACCCCTATACCTGATGAAAGCAGAAAATTATGAAATCAAGGCAATTCCATATTCCAGGGAGGGACACACAATTATCTTGGCTGCCAAATGAATAAACTTTCAAAAGGAATATGTCTTCTGGATCCCAAATTGTGCCAATGGTATACAATGAAACTCCTCTTAAAGGAATACCTGATAAAGAAAGAAGTCGACTAGAGTAGTGAATTTACTTTCCACTGAACCTATGCATTTGCAAGATCTCTGTATTGTGCTTGCAAATAACATTTATTTCTGTAGTGTAAATATGCAAGAGTTCATTTTAATAAAAAGTAAGTCCTAAAATAAGATAAAACCCATGACTAGACTTGCATTTGAAGATTTAGAGTACATTCATCTGCTGGTTTTCGGTATAAATATTCATTGGTTTAGTGCTCTCAGGTGTTAGAACTTTTAATCTGCATTCAGATGGAGGTACTTTAATCAGAGAGTTCATAAAAGTCTGCAACTTTTTTTCCCCTTTATAAAAAATAGAGTAGTAGATAGAACAGAGGGTAAGGCTTCAAAACAACCTGCCCAGCTAAACTGCATTGCTAGGGGGGAAGAAGTAAACACCAAATGCCATTTTGTACCCTAATATCAATATTCTATTAAAAATAAATCTCTTACTGTTAGACGGAAAAGTCTCAAAAACCTGTCACTTTACTGCAGTCTTCAGAGATGACTGATAATGGGTAAAAAATCCCATAGCATCTGTTTACCATGCCCTCACACAAACTGTTAGGAATGTTTTAAAATGTCAGCAGTAATGTATGCATGCGTATTAGCTGTTATAAAGCAAGAGTAGCAGCACACCGGCAGGAAGTACTATAAATTAGGGCGGTCAGGTAAACAAGGGACCAGAGGAACATATTTAAAGTACTATTTGCTTGGCTTTAGAAAAAAAAAAAGCTTGGAAATGAATGGCAGAGTTTAGTTTATGAGTACCTGGGAAAAAGCCAAACAGGATTCTGCATAGAGCTTTCAGTCACAGGAAGGTTAACCCTCAAAGTGTCTGAATTTCGGGTCAGTAAGGAAGGGGAAAAAAATTGGTTTAGGTGTATCTTGCACATGAAGAGATAACCTATTACTTTCAGAAAGCTAAGTATACATTAAGACATCTTTGAGGTAAAATTGCTGACTAGGTGATGTGATTGTGCAGTTATGTTGAGAGCTGCTGTATTTTTGGAGAATTCTGTACTATTTAACTACTTTGAAGGGAGATGCTACATGTTGCCTCAGCAAAGTCTTTGAAATACCCGGCGCTCTTCAAAATGAACTTTACTGAAGTTAAAGGGTTCATCTAACCACAAAGCTATAATAGGCTCATAATTGGCTTTGACAGGGCCACTTTTCTGTCATGGTTTACTCACTAATTTGCACTAATTAGGGAGGAAGGCCTTTCTGAATTATGGAAAAGACTAAATGTTAGACTGTTTGAAAAAAACCACAATTTTATTATTTCCAAGCACATACATAATGAACTAGGCTCCTTCCTTTCTAGAGGCCCTGCTTTAATGAGTAGATAAGAATTGATTTGTATTTAGCATCTCAAAACACCTGTCTTCATCATTACCATCTTGCTGTAGACTCTAAGTTGAATCTTACCAAGGTGAGAAAGTAAGAATAGTTTGCTCCTCTTCCTTATTTTATTTATTTATTTATTTTTATGTTTTAAATTTTATTTTTAATTTGTGGAATAAATAACATAGTACAATAAAAAAGAGGATTGCACATAAACTGCAAATCTACTATGCATAACTTGGTATTCCTTTCAAATATACCACAAAATTATCATTTACATTTCTTCTTTTTCTTTTTTTTCTTCCCTTCCCCCCACCCTAGAGAGGCTACCATTAGACACAGTAGGTGTATACACACACACACACACACACATATATACACATATATATATATATACACACACACACATATAGACACATATATATGTGCATATATATATGTAAAATTATTCTATACACACTTCTATTTATCAGTTCTTTCACTGGATGCAGATAGCATCTCTGAATATATCTTTTATACTTAATTTGGGTATTTATAATAGATAAAATAACTTTTTCACTCAAAGTCATTAGGATAGTATTGCATTTACTATATACAAAATTATCTTGGTTCTGTTAATTTTGCTCTTTATTATTTCATGTAAGTCTTTCCATATTTTTCTAACATCATTGTGCTCATCATTTCTTATAGCACAGTAGTATTCCATCACAATCTTATACCACAACTTGTTGAGCCATCCTCCAGTTGATGGGCATCCTTGCAATTTACAGTTTTTTGCCACCACAAAGAGAGCTGCTGTAAACATTTTAGAACGTATAGGATCTTTTCCTTTTCCCCTAATCATCTCTGGAAATAGGTAAATAAGTAAATTTTTATTTATATTAATTAGTCTATGTTCACTATTTGTGCCCAACCTGTGGTACAGCCTTTCAAGTTCCTGTTGTTCTGATCAGTAACAATCAGACACACTATACCTTGATCCCAACATAGGGATGCCATTTTGATCCTCTTTGAGAATGAAAGACAACCACTGTAACATTAATTAGCAGATCCATCCTTCTGTATTTAGACAGAAGTACTAAGGTAATTTAACCTGTCTCTGTATTCTAAAGTTAGTCACATTTTAAGATATTTATATAATTGTGTGAATTGTAGATGTAAAGACCTACACAATGACAATAAGAATTTTTTCAAGTATTTTCTCTAATTAAATGTGAAAAATATGATAAAAATGTTTAGACATCTTCCTCCTTTTCCTTTTTCTCTTTTTTTCCCTTCCTTCCTTCTTTCCTTCCTTCCTTCTTTCTTTCTTTCTTTCTTTCTTTCTTTCTTTCTTTCTTTCTTTCTTTCTTTCTTTCTAAGTGGAGGAGAGGTTGAGGTTAGGGAGACTTGTTAATTTGTAAGACTTTTGCAGACTTTGAGGGCTTCAAAGAACATATCACAAAAGTTGTGGCCAAGATTTCATTCTCTGGGGCCTCAGTTGTAAGCCTTACTAGAGTGGATGATTGTGCCCCCGGGGGAAACATTTGGAAAGAATGGACTGCCTCATCCTGGGAGTGCTTGCTTCCGTCCTGCTCCTCTAGTTTTCATGGGAACAGGGATGGTGCTTCAAGTGGGGGTGACTTCTTCACCTTTCATGCTTCCTCTCCTGATGTTATAGGGCTGCAACCTAGGATAGCCACCTTCTCTACCAACTCTCACCCATGCCATTTGACCCAAGTGTAAGTACTGCTAGTTACACTTCTGGATCTCAATGTAATAAACCAAATACTCAGATTAAAAGAGATTTTATGAAGTTTTTCATTTGGTTATTATTTTTCTTCTTAGAATCAAAATATGTATGTTGCAAGGAACCAGAGATCATGTAGTCCCACCCTTTCATTCTATAGATGAAAGTTCCCTTAGTGACCTGTAGAACTAAACCTCCTCACTCCTCGTCCAATACTACTTGTAACAAAAAAGTATGGTGTGGTGCAAAGAGTGGTGATCTTGTACAAAGAGCTCTTTGGTGCTTATTACCTGTGTATGACCTTGCGTACTTTTTTGAATCTTGAGTTTGCTTGTCTTTAAAATGGGTACGATAATAGTTTTACTACTCACTTCCCAACATTGTTGGGAAGAAGGCATTTTATAAAATTGGTAAATATAATGATAATCAGTATTAGATCAGTTGGAATAGCAGCCTTGTGTCTGAGCTCTAGTGCATACTAATTGAGTGACCTTGGCCAAATCACTTAGGTTTTTTTTTTTTGAGCCCTACTTTCTTTATCTGTAAAATGGGAGGAGATATATTTGTGTCTATATCTCTATATCTATCTACCTGGATAGATATAGAGATATAGATAGATATTCTGGGTTTTGTGAGGGAAGGGCATTGCAAATTTCAAAGCGTCATAGAGATATTAATTATGATGATGATGATGACCATGCTCCTTTAAAAAAAAAATTCCCCTAAGATAGCTCTAGCTGCATGTTTCTCAGTCATTAGTATTCTGAGCCTCCCTGCTGGATGGCAATTAATAAAAAGCCTAATAAGGGATTTACTCTGCTTTGTTACCTGCTCTTTGTTGAACTCATCACAGCTGCCCATAATTTCTAACAATGCCTCACATGACACTAATTTAGGGCTTTCCAAGACTATTGACATAGCAAAAGGCTTGCTTTTCTTAGAAAGACTATATATTCATAAAATACTGTGAAAAATTGAAATTGGGTATAGTCAATCTCATTGATGTTCACTACAGTCTAGAGATTCTTTGTATTCTTTTGTAACATCTCTTCATATGATAATGGCACCTTTGGTTTTAATGTTCTTTTCCAGTGGGGATACTTTTCCCTTCACAACGTAGTTTATATTTATAAACAAATAATTAAATACTGTAGAAGAGGGATTCAAGATTTTAAAGTCCTGGGGGTTGGGTCATGATTTGAAAGTGACAAAATCTTCTGGAAATTCAGATAACTATCCTTTAATTTGTCTCCTTTTTTATCTGGGTTTTCCTAAAGCAGAACACATCTTTAGGATATGTGGTTTTCTAGTAGTTTTATCCATGACAACTAATAGACAATACAACACACAGTTTGGATAGGTTCTCCTAGGCCAGTGACTTTTCATGAGGAAAAAAGAAAAAAATTGAAATATTAAAAAGGGTATAGTGTAGTCATGATAAGACAAAAAATAAATCTCTGGGCAAAGCTTGTTGTTCATTTAATCACCTAGATTATTTGATCAGGTATAAGCTGATACCTTGGTCAGCCATCTAAGATGTCAAGAAGAAGATATTTCAGTAATTTGCATTGGAGTTGTCTCTGCAGTGGAAAAAAAACATTTAAAATTTCCCTAAAATTAAAGTAGGTGGAGTAAGCAGGTTTCCAGGTGTGATGGGAGGTATAGAGCAGAAAGTTCTCCTGTTGTTCCAGATTCTGTCTTATTTTATTACCTGTTATTTAAATTTTGTATATCAAAAGTAACTGATAGATTCACTTTTGAATGCCAAAAGTATTTATCAGAGATTCAAAAAATATTTTATCCACTTGTTGGATACCTATTAATACTATAAGTATGCCATCCATGGTGTATTAGGAAGCTATCAGTTTTAGAAGGACGAGATATGGTGTACAACTCTCTTTGTGGCAGTGGAACAGTGATTCTCATGCAGTGTTATTTCATAAAGCTCTTGGCCTCTCTCTCTGAAATAGTCTTCAGCTTAGAATTCCTATATAGCTGTCTCAGATTTGGATTTTTGACTTTATTGAAATGTAGTTGGTTTTGAAATGCCATGGATTCAATGCTATATGTCTTACGTGTCAGTGATCCCTGGATGGACTCCTTTACTTGACATATGAAGTTATCCTGGGGACTGTGCTTTTGATCATTAGTGGATATAATTCCAGTTGGTCTTATTTGCTTTCCACTTAATGAGGAAACTCCCTTTATGGAGGAATTTATATTCATCAATTTATATTCTTACTAGTTGCTCTGGGGATACTGAGAGGTTTAGCTAGAGGATTTGTGACCTTAGGCAAATAGCCAGTATAATTCAGAGGAGGGGCTTAAATTTCCTAATGGGGAGGACTTTATCCACTATGTCATGTTGACTGTTTGGTAGAATATTCTAATTAGGGAAATTCAGTAAATCAGGTGAACAAATCTTCATGGGTAGACCATGGCTGAATTAGGATCACCTACCATTGAATGAGGATTCTCTATGTGAGTTAAAATTGGGAGGCTTATCCAACTCAGTACAATCCCTACATTTGGTAAGAAATGCCTTTCCAAGTGAATGATTATCTAGCAACTTGGCCTGACCTCTCCATGAAGGAAGGGAAAAGTAGAAAACCCTTATAAACTAAATGTGTTCATATGGATTTCATTAAAAGTTGCTCTGAGGGGCAGCTTGATGGCACAATAGATAGAGCACCAGCCCTGGAGTCATGAGGACCCGAAGTCAACCATAGCCTCACACTTACTAGCTGGATGACCCTGAATAAGTCACATTCCCTCTGTTTGCTTCAGTTTTCTCAACTGTAAAATGGGTATGGTGATAGCACCTATGTCTTGGTGTTGTAAGGATCAAATGAGATAGTATTTGTAAAAAACACTTAGCACAGTGCCTGGCCCAGAGGAGGTACTGTGTAAATGCTTATTCCCTACAAGTAAGATGTTCTATAGTTTGGGGCTGTCAGGTTATTGAGTCAGCTTTTCATAGTCTGTCCTAATGAAAGAGAATGAATTAAAAAGACACCCATAGGCAACCTCAAGGCTCTCAGAGCACCTTACTTTCAGCTCCCTCTCTTACCAAAATTTTACCAGTGTTCTTCTCATAACCAAAATAATTATGCAAATGAGATTGCTTTCATATAATCGAGGTACAAAAAAATGAGGGCTTTTTTCCTGCTAGAAAACAACCAGTGAGTGATAGGTATTTATTACTTGCCTATTATATGCCAGATGCTGTTTGAAGTGCTAGAATTACAAATACAGTGAATGAAACAATCCCTACTGTCAGGGAGCTCACATTATAACAGGGAGATGACAAGAACATATATAAATGCATATAGTACAACATGGTACATTGTACATATGCACATAAGTCTATATAAATACATATAATACATATGCACTTGCATATGTACATACGTAAGTACATATAATTACTTCCTATTCTATATGTACTTATATACACAACACATACATATATACACATGTGTATTTTTACATATATACTATATACACACACATATATACACAATAAATACATGCAATTACTTTAGTAAAATTTCTATTTAGTAAAATTACTATTTAGAATTACTGCAGCAAAATATGAAGTAGTTTGAGAGGGAGGGCTCTAGCAGTGAAGGGAATGAAGAAGAACTTCATGTAGGAATGTGGTGTTTAAGCTGTCATCTTAAAGGAGTTGGAGTGATTTCTGGGTTGTGTTGTTAAGGAGGGTTTGTGGGAGGACTTGCGTAAAAGCTTGGAGATGGTAGATGTAGTATCAGGTATGAAGAATTAAGAGAAGGGTGGAAATCACTATTATTGTTGACCTGATTCCTAGGACTCAATTGGTTTTTATGAGGGGGTGCAATCATCACTGTGAAGCTTTTCTACATTGTCCCTCCCTAAGTGATGTCCCCCGTCATCTCTCATAGCATTTCACTTGTCACTTTCCTTTGCTCTTCACATTCTGTATGATCGTTACCTGTGTCATTGTCTTATGTACCCCAGAGATGACAGTTTTGGCTTGAGTGCAATGGAGATGAAGAAATAGGTTGGAGCAAGTTTGAGAAGGACTTTAGAAGTTAAATAGAGGAGATCATATTTTATCCTAAAGGTGATAAGAAGCCACTATAATTTATTGAGTAGGAAAGTGATATGATTGAATTTGCCTTTAAGGAAAATCACTTCAACAGCAGTGTGGGGAAAAGACTCGAGCAGAGAGACCAATTAGGAGACCTGTTATAATAATCTAAACAACAAAGCCAGATAACAGATATTTATTAAATGTTTACTGTGTGCACCTTTCATTGTGCTAAATTACTATGGGTACAAATACAAGCAAAAAAGAAAGTCGGTGCCTGCCCTTAAGGAACTTATATTCTGATGGGGTGGATAACACACACACACACACAAAAGGCAGCTGAAAAAGGAGGGGGGAGGGAAAGATACTAGAGTATAGTGGTGAAGTCCAGAGAGTAAAAAGCAGGAGCAAGGGGAGAATGAAACACAGTAAGCCTGTGACCCTACCTCCATGCAGAATCCCTGGGAAGAGTTCACCAATGGAAGCTGGAGGCCATCAAAGAATGAACTAAGGTTTTCACTATGTGAAGAGAGCAAAAAGAGCTTGGATGCATGAGATGTGGAGGTGGAAATGGCAAATCTGGCAACCAATTGATTGCTTCTAGAGAGCAGAAGATACTGTCAAAATGTTGGATCTGGGAGACCGGAGAATGGATGCCTAAGCACACGCACCATCCGCAACACTGGCTGGTCCATTTCTGGACTGATTTCTTTTCTTAGGAAGAAGGATTACCGTCTCCTCTAAGGAGTCTTTCTTAATCCCCATCTTTTAAGCGCTCTCTTCTCACCATCATTTCTCGCAGCCTTTGGTTTGTAGCCCTCCTGGTGCACTTTACATTCAAATTTGGATGATAGCTTCTTACGCACTTGGCCCATTTCCCTTAGTTAATGTTAAGCTCCTCAAGGGTATAAGTTCAATCTTATTTATCTTTTTACATCCTTTAGTGATTAGTTTAGCAGATAGTTAATAAATGTTTGTTGCATTGATTGTTTGTTAGATCAAATTATTTTCCTGTTTTCTTTCTCAGAAAATTCTATTTGCTAGTTCCTTCACTGAGGTGTTACCCTACATCCTTTTCCAGCTCCTATCTTAGTTTCCTCCTGTTCTCTTGAAATGCAGTGCATTACATTTCATTTGAAGTTCAGTGATTTATAAGTCATAAACATATAACTGCGTTGTACTTACTTAAAAATTAATACTTAATTAATAATGTTTTTTTCTTCATGAAATCTTCTCTTGAGCCAAAGACCGACAGACTTTGGTGGTATTCTTGAATATGACTCAAAGTATAATGTCGGAAGTGAGTATCCTTGTTTCCCTCAGATGAGTAAACATGGTGTATCTTGGTGGTGATAAGGAGAAATCCATCTGGACTTTTCATACTTAGACTTGAAAACTTATTTTCAAAGCTAACTAATGACTAATGCAACAGAAGCCTGGTGGGATCTATGACTCCCAGGATTACATAGCTGTAATCTTTTGGATCTGATGTTTAAACCCAAATTCCTACTGATTTCATTCTGACCCCTGGCAATGCAGTCTTTCATTCCCCATCACCCCCCGCCCCCAATTTCTATCCCAGGACCCCTTATCTACAATATGGAGTTAGATTATATTATCTAAGTCCAAGCCTCATTTTTTGATCTAGGTCTCAGGCCTCATTTTACTTCTATAATTAGGGAATTTTGCAGCAGAACACTATATTAGTTGGTGTTCGGTTGTAATTTAGACACAATATTGTTATGATATTTGTTGTTCAGTCATTTTCAGTACTGTCTGACTGTTCGTTACCCTATTTGGGGTTTTCTTGGCAAAGATATTGGAGTGGTTTGCCATTTCCTTCTCCAGCTCCTTTTACAGATGGGGAAACTGAGACAAACAGGGTTAAAAGACTTGCCCAGGGTTACATGGCTAACAGGTATCTGAGAACAGATTTGAACTCAGGAAGATGAGTTTTCCTGACTCTAGGCCCAACATGCTAGCCATTGTGCCATCTAGCTTCTGCTGTTATGATATACTTTAATCTTGAAAGATCCATGGTTTCGTTAGTGAAGACACTTCTTCCTCTGGTACAAACTTTCAGTCTTCTTCTACTTGATCTTTGAGAGTTGTGGTGGCTCAAATAATTCATTCCCCTGTAGCCAACTAGACAATGACCCTCTGAACTTAACTTGTATGGTCTTCAGAAAGAAGACATAAAAGCTCGTATTCCAAGCATGTGTCTCCTAGAACCTTGTGGGACTTAACCCCTACCAGTACAGTATCACCTCCCTACTCACAATGAGGAGGAGGACTTAGTATTGCATATAGTAAGCTAAAATTCAAATATGGATTTGAAAAATAGTTTATCTGTAGCAACAACTTTTATCTAGAATATTGTGTTCAGTTCTGTGTGCCACATTTTGGGGGGATAAAATTGTGAAATTTACAAAGATGAGCAGTCAGGATGGATAGCAACTGGAGTATATGCCTTATGATATTTTGTTGAATGAATTCTGGATGTTTAGTGTGGAGGAGATTAATGGGAGGATTAACAATCCCTGTTTTCAGTTATCTGCAAGGCTGTTGGATGCCAGAGTAATTAGACTGGTTCTGCTTAGGCTCAGAGGGCAGAACTAGCAACAATGAGTAAAGCCTGAAGAGAGGCAGATTTAGGCTTCCTGGTAGGAAACATTTCATTACGATTAGTTATCCAAAAGTTAAAGAGGCTGCCTCTGAAGACATTAAGTTTCCCTATCACTGGGTATATTTAGGAAGAAGTTAGGTGACCACTTGGTGAAGAGCCATGGTTCCTCCACTTGCAGAGATGATTAAATGCCAATGTGGTGCTCTTGGGCTTTTTAATCTTAGCTATAAAAAAAAATGCTGTTAAGGACTCAATAATTACTTAATCAATTTAACAAATAACTATAACTCTTGATTTATGCCATGTGACCTCTGAAGTCACTTTTAACTTGAAATTTCAACTCTAGTTCTTACAATCACTCAGCTTCACTTCTCTTAAAACGTATAGATAGAAATAAACATGCACCAGTGATATAACATTTATAAAACATTTAAAAATCTATTAAGAGATTTACATACTTATTTCATTTGTCTCTTAACTCATGTAGCTTACAGATATTATACTATATTATATAATATTATAGGATATAATGTTATGTGAGCTCCCAAGGGAAGATAACATTCATTCATTGACCTATTTTATTCAGTAGGTGTAGTGTGTGTGTGTGTGTGTGTGTGTGTGTGTGTGTGTGTGTGTGTGTGAACATGAATGATCCTTGCCCTATAGGTGGTTAAGCTCCAGTTATCATATTGGAATATAAAACTTAGTTTTAATAATTTAGAGCATACTGGCTTTAAAAGTTAGGAATGTGAGAAATCTTTGAATGGGGAGGCTGAACTAGATATTCTCCAAGGATCCTTTTGGCTAAGCTTTTGTGAGCTGATGAATACAAGGACTGAGGTGGTTTTATGAAATTCTGTGATTTTGTTTTGTTCACTCTTGATCTGAGATTATGATCTTGTTAGCTAGCTAATTTTAATTTTATTTGAAATTATAAATAACATTTGAGCAAGTCAGTGGTCCTTTCAAATGCCTCCCATCATAAGTTAAATATGAGTCTTCCAGTCATGAGACATTCATGAGGAATTTATTTTGGACCAAAGAAATTCATGGAATCATACCAGTTGCATTCTCTCTTAATGGTTTCTTTCCCCCAGTTCATGTCAACCTCTCAATGTCATCTGAAGACTGCATGTGTCTCACACCTTTCATTTCTTTCCTGCTTTATTGTATCTAGTCACTTCTCACAGAAAGTACTGCAGTGCTGTCATAACTGCGTCGACATTGTAGATCAGGCATTGTAGGCTTAGCTAAGATGAGTGCTGATGTAAATACAATTACTTTTCAGGAAGTACTTATTTAAAAAATGTACAATGAATAACACAGAATTAAGACAGATGTGTTGGTTTGCATTATTTCCAAAATAATAGGCAAGTAGATGTTTATCTCATTTTACATCAAGACAAAAATTGGTTTTGGAGTGATTCATCTGTGATCTTGCCTAAGCAGTACTGTTCATTTCCTTTTTGACTTCAAAGTTTGTCTTGGTATTTATTGTAAAATCGAGGCAATGCTGCTTCATTTTTGCATTTGCATGTAGATTATGAGACCATGGGCTAGTTATGCAGGGTGGCATGACTTCTGTGTTAGAACTTTGAAGAAGAATGTCACCAGAATATACCAAAGTTATTTCTTATCTCACATTCAGAAACATCATAGTGTAATGGAAAGAGTATTGGTCCTAGAATCAGAACTGGATCTGAAGCATGATTTTTTAACGAGTCACTCAAATTCTTTGAGTTTCAGTTTCATTATATTTGAAATGGAGATTGCAATATTTGTACTAAAATAGTAATAAAAAATACCAAGAATAAATGATAAATTTCATCCAAAATATACAAAATATCTGGGAGTTAATAAATAACCAGACTTCTATTAAACATGTACTATGTTCCTGTGTTCTACCAAGACACAGTTAAGACATAGAAATACAGTTACAAAATTTTTTCACTCAGAAGTCCTGCTGCCCATCACTTTCCTTTAAGGAGGACTGGGACAAAAAGAACGGTTTTGAACATGCTAAAATATTTATAGCAGCATTTATTCTAGTAGAAAAGATGGAAATAGTGCATTCCCATTGATTTGGGAATGGCTAAAGGAAATATATTACATGAATATAATGGGAAGTTATTGTACCACAAGAAGTTCTGATTATGGGGAATTAGAGAAGCATGGGCACGCCTGTATGATATTCTATAGAGTGACATAAGGAAAATCTGAAAAACTCTATTAGCAATGTAAATGAAAATAACAATGAAATGAAACCAATTGCATTGACCAGTCCAGGCCTTGGATGAGAAATGAGCTAGCACAACTTTCTTCTTTTATTGGAGAATTGAGGAATTAGGAGTATGGAATGTTTTATATATTTTCAAGAGCAGTCAGTGTGTCAGTTGGTTTTGCCTAACTTTTTATTTTCTTTGCGACAGGGGAAGGCTTACTGAGTAAGTGTGTATATTAAAAGCATGGCTTGAAAATAAAAGCAAAAGACATCAAAAAACTTAAAAATACTATCTACCTCAATCTATATGTGGGAAGTGATTTGTAAATTCTTAAATGCTATAGACATGTGAGTTATTATGATCCCATCGCCTTATGATTACAGATGTGTTTGGTAGGAATTTTTGCCTTTATTTTGGTACTGTGGATCTAAATTGAAAATAAGTAAGCTTCTGGCATAACTCAGCACAAAATAGGGATGAATCAATTTGGAAGGCAAAGAAATGAAAATAATCTTTAAAGAGATATTTTGTTAACAAAGCTTTCCCTAAGTTAATTTAACAAATATTTATCAGGGGCCTGCTAATTCACGTTGAGGGGGATATCTCCTTTCCCAGGTATGTTTTTTTTTTCTTTTAGGGGACGTAGGGGGAGCTTCAGACCTATGCTTTCCTAGCTTATTTGGTCTGTTCCTGCTCTAGCTCTCCTAGTAACCTGCCCATCTAAGGATACTTTGCCACTTCTTTCAGTCACCAGCAGTTGGCCAAAATTAATGCTGCTCTTTTCCCCCATGAGGTCCTGGGTTCTTGTGATCTCACAGATAGGGTATGGCTCCCTTTAATCAGTGTTTCAGTCTCTTACCTAGATAGAGATGCAGAAATTCATATAGAAGATCAGGTGATGAAGATGCATCAAACATTGTAGGGCAGAACTTTTTCAGGGTACATTTCCTATGGTAGAATTCTATCTCAAATGAAACAGAAGTCTCCTTGGGAGTTAAAAAGGGGCATAAAAAAGACAAAAGTATCGGCAGTGTTGGACAGATTCCCAACACTGTTAGATAGAGTCCCAGCTCAACTACTTTCCACCCCAATGGTGGCTGGGGAGAAATGTGAGATCACTTATCTTCAGGTTTGTTTCATTACCTCTGTACCTCTGGTTCTTTGAATTGGTCTGGCTCTTTTGACTGTGGCTGATTAGTGAGCATGGTTCTGGTCATTCTACTTGCATAGATGCTTAAATATTAACTTGATGCTTCAGGCCTTTTTTCTTTTAGTAGCACCAAGAATGGATTTTCAACCAATTAATCAATTAATTCAACAATTTATGTTGTATCTAGCCAGAATGATGCTAGGCTAGACTATGGAGCTTAAAAAAAAAAGAAATTGCCCCTGCTTTCACACTGAGCTTGTACATTTATTAAGTCACATAAGGCATGTCCACAAATAAGCATAATACAAAAATAGAAATAAGTGATGAGGGAAGGGAAGGATGGGAAGCTCCCTCCCTAGCAGACAAGTTTTCATGAACTGGGCTAGAATATAGTTTTTAATGGATTCTGGCCCCAGCTCAGGTGCCATGTCTTCTGACCATGTTATGTCCAATTCAGAAAGCTTGGTGGTTCCCTATTGCTTCTAGGATAAAACACTCACTCTTTTGGTTGGCATTTAATACTCTTCACAATTTGACTCCACCCCCTTTTCCCCCATTAATTTCGTATTGCTCTAACAAACATACTCCATTCCAAGCAATCTGGACTGTTCAGTGTATCTCATACATTATGTTGCATCATTGTTCTTTTAAAGTCTTCACAATGTGGCCTATTGTTCCAGCATCATTATACTTTCTCCTCTTCCTCTACTCTATTGTGTAGCCAATCTGACCTTCCCTTTATTCCTTATGGATGACTGACTCTCCATTTCCTATTTCTCTTCTTTCCACTGGCCTTCTCTTCATCAGTTCTGTCTCATAGCTTTCCTTCTTGTCTTGTGATTTAGCTCAAGCATTACCTTCCACGTGATTATTTTCCTGATTTGCTCAACCTTCCTGTACTACCTTGTATTTATTTTTTATCGTATGCTGAGGGGGACTGCACCTATGATTTTTTGTAGTATAGGGAGTTCCCTGGTGATAAAATTCTCTACCACTGAGATATATAGTCTTAGTTGCCTAGAACACTTGTTATGTTATATAGCTTGCTCAGATAGAGCCAAGAATGTGTCAGTGTTAGAATTTGAACCAAGGTATTCCTGGCTTCCGGCCATCTCTCTATCCCCTATGCCTCTCTGACTCTATATTTGTTCATATATGTATATGTTGTCTCTCTTGAAAAATATAACCTCCTTGAAAGTGGGGATTATTTCATTTTTGTCTCTGTATCCTAAGCACCCAGCATAGTCCCTAGCCTATAGTAGGTGCTTATTAAATGTTTGTTGATTTATTGAACTGAATTAAATTGAACTGAATACTTGTTGAGCAGTTATTAGTATATTCCATGGATTTGAATTGATATAGGGGTGGGGAACCTATAGCCTTGAGGCCACATGTGGTCCTCTAGGTCCTCAAATGAGGCACTTTGATTGTATCCAAATTTCACAGATTTGTTCTGTGAAGTTTGGATTCAGTCAAAAGGCTGAACCCAAGGACCTAGAAGGCCATATGTGGCCTGAATCCAAATTTCACAGAACAAATCCGTTTATTAAGGTGATTTGTTCTGTGAAGTTTGGATACAGTCAAAGTGCTGCACTTGAGGACCTAGAGGGCCACATGTGGCCTCAAGGCTACAGGTTCCCCCCCACCCCCCTGCGGGATCATTATTACCTTAAAAAAGACCTGTCAGCATGCAAATTTTTATAAAACAGTACCTATTAGGGTCATGGACTAAATCATCTAGGAAATATATTTCTAGGAGAGATAAAGATATATACAAGGTTGACTATGGAACTGAAACAAAGGAGAGACAGGCAGCAGGTGAAGAAAATGCTGGACTTAGAGTCAGAAGAGACCTGGGTTTGAATCCTCCTTGTGACAGCAGCTATTTGATAATGGGGTAAATCTCTTAACTTCTGTCATCTGTAAAATACAGATAATAATATCTGTCATACTTATTCATAAAATTATGCTTAAGATCAAAAGAGCTTTGCAAGTCTCTCAAAGTATCATATAAATGTCCATGATTGTTATTAATAATAATTAGTGCTAGATGATCTCCAAGGGCACTTCCAGCTCTTTATTTTACAAACATCATTATCTTTGACAAAGTCCTCTCAGGAGGGAGAGAGCATCACCAGGGAAGTTACTATGGAGATGGTAGGACCTTGAAGGATGGCTGATAGCTGACATTAGAATACCTTTCACTCCACCTGATATTTTCTACTTTTTTTTCCTCTATACTTCCTGCCTTGGAGTGTAGCTGGCCATTAGTGAGGCTTTCACTGCTGTTTCCTTGTTTGGCTGGAGGCCAGAAGCAGAAGAGAGAAACTTCACAAACAGTCCTATTCTTGCCAGATTGCTGGCCAAATTGTGCCGACTTGTGCTGCTCCGTGAAACCCTTGGGTGGGCTTGCTGAAGAAGTGAACCCTTATGCCCTTGGATGCACACACACACACACACACATACACACACCCCTTCTTCTCCTCCGTCCCCCATTGTTGTGAACATTCACATTTCTTAAAGATGATTTCTTCTTCTTCTAGCTTTTAGATGCTTCTTTATAGCCCCATCAGTAATCAGTTGCTTCAGGTTTCATCATTAAAATAGACAACTCAGGTTCAGGGGTAAGATGCTAAAATCAGATTATTCTCCTCTGGCAGTAAATTGATACGCCACTCTTACCATTGCCACAGATAAAATTAGCCATGCGTTGAAATCATTGCAATAGGCAGTGTCATCAAAGCTTATTTGTAATGAAAATATGATGTTTCAAACCTAAACTCAGGAGTATAATAAATGTAAGGCCATATGTTCCCCTCCCACATAGGACTGCAGAGAAAGTAGCTATTTAAAATGCACAGCTTCTGATGGCATCCATAGTTCCCTGCATTCTCCCTCTTTTACCAGAGTTGGGTTTTCCAGACAGGACATGGTAGGCTGTTCTTTGACGAATATGTCAAGATCAAAGGTACGTTGGCAAAGTCATGTATCTAAGACCATGCCAAATGAAACTCCCTGTCTGCTCAGCTTCTGTCTTTGTAGCACTCAAGTCAATTCTTTGCCATTTATTTCCATATGCTTTCTCCCCACTCACCATTTGTACCCACGCAACTCTTGGAATTCCAATGTGAGGAATTCAGGGTAAGACCTAAGGGAACATCTAGTGGAGCCAGTTTCATGAAGGCTGGTGAAAGTAGGCAACATCATTCTCTGTCACAGTGATGTGTGTGTGTTATCTATATCTCAACATCATGATATTATGATGATGCTTTACCTACGTATATCATTTTACATTTTTTTTTTGGAGGAAATTGGGATTAAGTGACTTGACCAGGGTCAAACAGCTAGTAAGTGTCTGAGGTCATATTTGAACTCAGGTCTTTCTGACTCTATCCACTGTGCCATCTAGCTGCCCTTCACTTTGCATTTTTAAAAGCATTTTAACCTGGATAATCTTATTTCATTCTTACAACAACCAGCCCCCCGGGGTTGGTAGTGGCTTTTGTTATCCCATTGTACAGCAACCAGACTGCCCCTCCAACTTGCCATGGTCATTAGAGAAGGCTAAGTGAGGATAAGGACTGGAGATAAAACTCAAATGCACTCCTGGCTCAGGGAGGGGCCTGGATTTGGAGGCAGAAGTTCAAATCCTGGTTCTCCCACTTACAAACTGTGTGACATTTAACACATTACTTAACTTCCTGTGACCTGGGTTTCTGCATCTGTAAAATGAGAGGGTTTTACTAGCAGATCTCCAAAGTCCTTTTCAGCTCTAAACCTCTGAGTTGTATGTCTTCTGACACTGGTCCGCTGTATATCAGGGATGATCTCTTCCAGATTTACTGTTCCCATATACAAAACTAACTTTAAGGGGTTGGTGATAATTGGGTCAGGATACTTAACTTTCACACAGATAGATGTTCTGGCTGAGGTGGCCAGTTCAGGAATAGGGACAACGACTGGATTTGTGATTTCATTAGTTTAGGTAATTTCCAGGTGAGGAAACTTCCTCTATCAATGCACATGGTCATCATCTTTTTAATTTATCATCTTAGTAGCAGAGAGATATTGATCAGGTAGGTAAGTGACTTGCCTAGAGGGTCATATGATTAGGATGTATCTTTGAACCCGGGCTTCCTGGTTTTGATGCCTGTTTTCTATCCACAAGGCCATGCTGTATGTTTAGGTGTCCCGAGGTCTCATCAATGCAGGATTATACTATTTTAAAATATGGGGTTTTCTCTATATACTTAAATGTTTTGTCCCATTTCCTTTATTTGGGGAATTATCAATTTATTGACAAACATTTATTAAATACCTACAATGTATCAGGCACTGGGGATTCAAATACAGAATTAAGATAGCTCCTGTCTTCTAAGAACTTCCATTCTGATGAGGAGTGAGGAGAGGGGATACAACTTATTGACAAATAAATACAGAATATTTACAAAATAAATGCTAAGTGTTGGAGTAAGGGTGAGGGCATTGATAACTGGGGGAAGTAGGAAAGATCTCATGAAGAATGTGGCCTTGAGATGAGCAGAGGAAGTAGGAGTTTTAAGAGGTCGTGGCAATCAGGGAAACATTTTAGGACAGCGTTAGGCAGTGCAGTAGGAATTAGTGGGTGCTGGAATGTCCCACACTAGGAACAAGTAGGCCAGATTCACTAGAATTTAGAGTGTGTGACAGGGAGTAATGTGCAGTCAGTATAGAAAAAATAGTTGAAGTCAGATTGTGAAGCGCTTTAGATGTCAAATGGAGGAGTATGGGAGGAGGGAGGCATGGACATTTCTGAGCAGGGGATTGACATGGTCAGACCTATGCTTTAGGAATATCACTTTGGTGGTTATTATTGATGGGCTTATAGTTGAGAAATGGTATTGGATTCAGAGAGACCAGTTAGGAGGCTATTGTAATAGTCCAGGCTCTGCTAATAAATAGTTATTTTGTAGAATTTGTGTCTTCATAGTTAGTCCTACACAAAATTGTGAGGTGGGTAAATGTTTTCTTTGTTGTTCACTTACTTTTTATAGCATATATTTCCTTGCCTTCTGATGTCTCCCCAGAACCACCCCCACCCCCAATTTCTCCTAGGTACTTTCCTTTTTTCTTTTTTTTTTTTTTGCTACCCATCAATTAATTCCTGCTAAAGTGTTTTCTCTAAAGGACATTACCATCCTGTAGATATTTGCATTTTAATAGGGGATTCTTAGAGACAAAAAAATCAGCCGAACAAAAACCCTTCCAAAGGAATGAATCTTCAGTGTTGTGGTTTTAAGAACCTTGACTCATGGAGTGACATTGGAGCAGGATTCCCTTGTTTCATGTCCCTAGGTCATACCCTATAGCTAGGGAGGTGCATTGCAAAGATCACTGGATTCTGAATAAGAAAATAATGTTTAGTTCAAGCCCCACTGCTCACTAGCTGTGTGACAGCCAGAATGGAAATCTGCATATATCCCCCACTTCTCTCATGGGGTTGTTGTGGGGGTCAAATCAAATGATATTTGTGAAAAAACTATTTTGAAAACTGAAAGGTACTATATAAACCATGACTTTAGAGTTTTTGGATTGAGAAATCCTTCTACCCAAAGTGAGAAAACACAGCTTTGTAGGGGAATTAAATGATACTCTTGTATCAACTCCTTCTTTTAAACTAATGTCTTTTAGATAGGTTTCCTGATAGAGGAACCAACCTATTAAATGAAAGCTTGCTTTGTGCTGCAGTTTTATGTTAAGACAATGTACAATAAAACCTCTCACAAATGAATGTCTGGTGAAGGAATAAATTGACTGTACAAGGTTATGTATTGGATAGGTCATCCCTGCCAGAGCAGAAGAAACACCTTCTATTAAGAGCAAAACGAGGACAAATTTGTTATGCACTTTGTTATTTTTAGACTGCATTGACTTTTTTCAGGTTGGATCCTATTATTCTGAATTTCTTAATAAACAAAAGTGACTTAGAAAATGATACATCATATTGACCTCTACTAATTTTTCTACATTAGTGGGGGAAAAAACTATTACCGCACATCAGGTGCCACTTTAAAAATCCCACGTGTGTATCGTATGCTTATAAATAGATGCTGATATGGCCTTGGAGCATATTTTTACTAACCTTGTGTGGGACTTCACACAGACAAACACACACACACACACACACACATTTTCCTGAGAGTGGGGGAAAATGGTTCATTTAAGGATCGTTGTGGTTTTGTAGATCACATGACTACTCCGAGTTAAAACCCTGTAGTATTCTAAAAATAATAAAATTCCAGTGTGGTTTGCCTTTGGTGAGAGCTTTGAGTAAAGCAATTAGACAAAAACAATATTCTCTTGTTTCTATCTGACTAAAACAGAACATGGTGACGTGAGCAAAACAAAGCAAGACCATGCAAAGGAAACAGTAGAACTCACACAGCATCGGGCAGAGTTGCACCTATTCAGCATTTGGCATTTTTCTTGTAATTGTCTTCAGACATTCAAACTGTAGGAATGTGGGCAACCTGCAGCTTTTCTTTGTATCTAGCACTTTGGGCAGTTGTCCAGGAAAACCAAAGAGCTTGCTGGAGTCTTTAGTTTTGTACAGAAATAGTAGCAAAGTGTACAGTTTATGGACATGCTTGTGGAGCTCATTGACTGTCTGTTTAAGCTAGTACACTGATGTGGTCTACAGGTGACAGGAAGAAATCTTCAGGCAGGACTTGGTTGTCAGTTCAGCCTGTATACCTCACCCCTCCTGAACAGCAGTGGCTTCCAAGTGATCACAGGTTCTTTGAGGTACAGCCAGGAGGACTGGAATGAATGATCACTTGTTTTAACACAGCTGTTTCCCCTGTCTTATGGAATTAAAGAAAATGCATAGAAAGAGATTGTGCGGTAGCAATTCTGGGATTAGCGATGAGTTCTGAATGGCTTGACAAAGTGTACCTGGCACTACACAGGAAATGTCCAGAAATCTAGGCACCTAATCCAGGACTGTGGTGGGCAGGTGAGATCTGCTAATTGAAGAACTATAGTTATAATAAGAACAGGGAATGAGAGGTTCTAGAGTTAGAAGGATCATCTGATCCAGTGCTGTTATTTTACACATACGGAACATGAGGCCCAGAGAAGTTAATAATTGCATTTTATATCCACTTGGAATTTTTGTTTCCAAAGTGAGCTCACTCGCTGTATTGTTTATATCTTCCCAATATTCCTGTGACACATGTAGGGTAGGTTATTATGGCAATACCTTGTGGCCGTCCTCAGGCACACTTGTTGAGGATAATTTTGTGAGGAAGGATCTGTACCAGTTGTCTTGCAAGTTTAGTGTAAAAAAAATCTACAACCACTAGGAACCTATGATCTAGTTATCTATAAGAATGGTCAAATAAACAGATTGAATATTCGTAACATTCATTCCCATGAAACATGTCAAGATTGAGTTTGGTACATGTTGCATTATTTGTATTTACATAATTGATGGAATAAAATGGAATCAGGTTTGTGAAAGCACTTTTAAAAGCATATGTATGTTTATATACACACATATACATTGTATATATACATATATGATGCTTTACATATATACATATGTAAAAGTGTTATTATTGTTACTAGTTTGATTAATGGCCCAGAACTCTCCACCCCCCCCATATTCTGTGCTGAAATAGACTCACTTTGATCCCAGGGGGCTAATCCCCCAAGAGGGTCATTATCTTTTTTTTGGCTGATTGCCTAGAGTTATTCTGGGAAAATCTAGTATCTCAGGGCATATTTTGTGTCTAGGTAACCCTAAACGTGGGCAATAAGGCATTCCCAAGTCAAGTGTGAACATTCAAGGTAGCAAATGTGTATCAAGTGCAGGGCAAACTTTATTTTACTCCATAGAAAACATGTAAGATGCAAAGATCTCAAAGAAGCCTATACACAGATTACTAGAAGAACACAGAAACCAGTCAGCTTTCCTATCAGAAGGGACTTGAACTGGGACTTTCCACTGAGGCATTCCTTTGGCATTCTGATTAGTGCCTCTTTCCCACTGAGCCCTGTACAGTCTCCTCTCACTCCCATTGGAAGATCACCATTCTTTGGACTGAATAAGCAATAACCCTTTCCCTTGGACCTGTGCAGCCAGAAGAGCTCCCTGTCATTGCTCTCCAGGCAGGATGCTACATCAGAACGTTATGGATGATACTTACTTTTGTCCTAGGAGCAAAATGCATCAAGCAATCCTTTTTTCTTTCTGGGAGGTCCATACTTGAGATTGTCTATGAGGCACCTCCCTAAGCCAATATTGCCTCGTAAATCTTTCTTCTTTCTCTAACAGACCAGATTCCAGAATTAGGCTTGCTAGGTAATTCTGAAACCCCCTTCTCCTATATGGGAAGAATTGAGCTTCATGGACATCGTCCATGGACTATTCTTTCAAGCTACATTAAAATACCTGTCTACTCTTATGTGTCTAACATGAAAAAGGTTAAGAACTTTTGCTCTAAACAAAGACCTGTAGTTTGTATTCTCATCACTGAGAATTTCATCCAAATTATTAGGGATTCCCTGATTAACCTTTTCACCTTAGTATTCATTCCCCCAAATCCTTAGTATGATATTTAATACTTTTCTTCCTTGGAAATTATGGACGTATAGATTTAGAGCTGGAAGATACCTTAGAGGCCATGAAGTCCAATCCTCTCCTTTTATAGATGAGGAAACTGAACCGCAGAGATGATAACTGACTTTCCCAGGGACACACAGCTAGTGAGAAATATTTGAACTTAGGACTTCCTGTCTCCAAGTACATTGCTCTGTTTGCTACTTCATACTATATTTAAACAAGCCTCTTCAGACCATTGGTGTTATTTCTACAAACTGGCCCATTCATTTTCTGCTCTCCAGACAGCAGAGTATAGAGCTCAGTACTACATACATCACTTAGTTATGAGAAAGAACTTTCCAAGGATAAGCTTTATTCAACTCTGGAATTGGTCATCATATAATTTTTTTTAGTTGGAAGGGCTTTAAAGATGATTAATTTCAACCTCTTCACTTGACATGTAGAAGAAACTGAAGCTCAGATAAATGAAGTGACTTATTGAAGGCATACAGTATTGAGCTAATGGCGGCAGGGTCAACACAAGTCAGAGAATCTCTGAGTTGTGAGGAAACTTGGAAGTCATTGAGTTCAGCCCCACACCTGTCATTTCAAACACATTATGTAAAGGTCAGTTTGAACAGCTATAGCATAGACTTTATTTGTATATCACCAAATCAGTTGCTTTGTAGAGATCTACCATTTCTTTCTTTCTCAGGTCTCCTAACTCCTTTTCTGATACTCTTCCTACTGTATTATCAAAGGTGTCTGTTCTAAATCTTTCCATCTAGAAAACCTTAGGAAAAGTACACATCTGTCTAGATGCAGCCTTGTCCTATGTTAGGGACCTGGTTCATGTGATATCTAAGGTTTCTTTCCTTATTTTTATTTCTTTTAGTATCCTGATTCAGTGAATCTCTGTAGCATCCCTATAACTTAAAAAAGATAATATGCTGAAAACAAATATGTTTCCCATAATTTTTCCATAATGTTGGTTTTTATTTTTAATTTTTAAATTAAATTAAAATTTTGAAAATTTTAAATTTCTCCCATCATGTTGGTTTTTATTAAGCAAAATATGTATAAATTATACATACATACATACATATATATATTCTTAGCTGTAATTGAATACAAATCAATATAAAGTGAAGGCCAAACTCTTTGATTTGATCTTCCTTTTCAGTTATTTTCTTGTCTCTGGTTTTATCAGAGAGAATAATCGAAGTGAGGATGGGCTAGGTCAGGCCTTGTATGAGAGGCAGCCTACTTAATGATTTTTGAACACTTTGCCAAAGCTAAAGTGCTACATCATCGCTACATAATAATGATTGCTTTTCTGATGACAAAGTCCATTTTTCAGGTATTTCCCCCTAGAGGTAGCCAAATAGCCAGGTCCCTCAGCATTTTTTTCCTGAAAGCTTCATCAAACTAACATGAATGCTGTTGCTCGTGTTCCAAGGCAGAAAACATTCTGAAAGCAAGAATATAGAAGGAAGCTGGAGGATAGAGAATTTAACTTTGTCAAAAGCCTGAAATTAAGCCCTCTTTGCTTTAAGGCATTTGGAGGATTAAAGCACTTTAACCCAAGGAAGTCTGTTTCTTGCAGACCATGAGATTTCTATAACGTGTAAGGTGGTCTTTGCATCCTACCTTTTCAAGAAAAATGTTTATTTAAATATTGCACCAACCCCGCAGCACTTTTATTATTTACCGATTAAAAAATGACATCATTACTTTTCTTTTGAATTTTTTAAAGCGACAATAGTGCAATTAAATTACTGAATTCATTTATATTTAATTGTGCTTTTGGTTTTAATGTGCTATTGGAAGACATTTCTTTCGAAGGCTGTTAGTTTTCCACGCAATATGAGAGAATCTAAAGCTGTATCAAGGAAATATATTACATGGGCAAGACAAAGTCTCATTAGTGTTATTTATAGCATGCTGAAACCTCATTAGTGGAAGGTATGCTGGATTCAAAAGTGCATTACCGGGAACGCTTCATTTTTTGGACCAGAGAAATTGCCTTTATTGTGTTTTTTTTTTTGTCACAAGTATAGTGGCTACTGGACACTTTGGTTTCTTAAAGTATGAAATAAATTAAGTTGGAGGAAAAAGAGTAATTAATCCACTCCAAAGTAAAACCTCATTATTGGAGGAGAATAGCCCACACATGGTTTGAAGGAATTTCTATTTACCATGTACCTTACTTTCAACCAACCATTAATTTATAACTTGTTTCACCTCAGGTAAAAAAGCAATATTTTTCAGGGCAGCACTTTGCATCTTAAACAGTAATAATGTGCTTTCATTGCATTTCAAATCAGGGGTGAGTGAAACTTGAGGTAGAAAGTTACAAATGGCCCAATTTGTGAAGGTTTTTTTTGTCCTAATAAGATCTATATATTCATCTCTGTATATTGTTCAAGAGGTATGCAGGATGACCATGATGTGCAGGCAAATAATAACTACATAATAGGGTCTTGAGTTGTCAGTCTTGGGAGCCAAATTATTTCACCTGCTTGGATGTTTCACCTGTTGTGGATGTGACTCTGAGTTCTCAAAGGCTGTGTCAGAAGAGCATAAGCTCTGTCAGGCACTACCAGGCTGCAACAGCTTTTAGCACGGGCCTGCTTTGTCTTCTCAGCACCAGCCTGAGTTCACAGAGGTTCATCACCTGGTTTGCTTTGGTGAGATGATTTTTTTTAAAGCCACAGCAACTCTGAAAGGCTTTTTACTAAGCATTACATAGGAGTAGGGTAATATGCAAGTGAAATAAATCATAGGTCTTTGAATCAGTGTACTTGGTAGGTGAGCCAGCATGGTGTAATGGACAGTCAGCTGGTCTTGTAGTCAGAAAGGGTAAATGCTTTCTAGACAAGCCAGGTATCTTTTTCCATGTTCCAGGTGACTTTACAAGTTGAAGAGTGGCTATTCCAGGCTCAAGGCTCATATGTTTATGTTTTAATAGTTAGCCAAAAGACACAGTTAGTTTAGAGAAAATACATTATATTGAAGTGTTCTATGAGATTTATATTAGAGTTTTCTCCCTTTTCCCTCTCACTCCCTACCTCCAACCCACAGGACACACTTTTATAAATATATACATCATAAACTGGGAGAAGAAGCAAGGATAAAGATAGTGTAAGAGTGTCCCTCCAATGTGGGGGGACAATTTGTAACTCTGGTCCTATAGGACCACTCATGTCTAATAGTGGTGTCTTTGAACTGCTCCTTACCTATCATGGTGCCTCTGTGGGACATGTCCTGCTCTTTATTGAGCAGGCATCTCTACTGGGATGGGTGTGTATCTCTGTTGCTTGACTGTGGTCTCCATATCATCCAGTGTCAGCCTCAGCTAAAGTCCATGGGTAAGTCATTGCCACACTCGTAGAGGAGGTTCACAACCCTTACCTTAGGACCAATCTCCCCAGTTCTACTCCGTCAGAGACTTGATTCAGGAGCTGGGTTCTCTGTCTTCCAAACCCCTCTACAGAAGGTTGAAGTGGAAGCCATGGAAGGTTTATCCTTAGATTCTCCCGTCAGGCTGTGTTCTTAGTGTATTTCTCTGAGAGCCTTATACTTCTGCTTGCAAAATGCCATTGCTGTTGGGGGTGGAGAGCAGGAAGAGAAATCTAAGTGAATCTAAAAGAGCTGAGTTCTTCCTTCATACCTGGCTTTTTTCTGAACTTTTTCACTACAGTTGTCTCTATCTCCTCCCTCCCCTCAATTTAAAAACTCTCAGTCCCTCCAGTATGTACACTTGAGTGAATTGAGAAAGGGCTCCAAACCTATCCATCCAGGAGTGAGTACGTTATTTCTGTGGGTCCACAGGTACTTTTCTGACCCTTTCATATGTAAATGAATCACTTAAATGATAATGCTTACATACGCAAATAGTTTAAAGTCTGAGGCTCTTAATTTCATCAGAGCATCTTAGAACTCCTGTTAAATAAATGCTTCATTATAAAGGTGTTTTAGCACATTTCAGGTGAATTCCTTCTTTCGGTTTGTTGCACTGGTCCTTGTTGCACTGAAGGGCTCCGAAGCAGCAGGTTGTAGTTGGTTGTGAAAATCTGCATTGCCTATATGCAGATATTTCATACTATTGCTTTCTGACCACGATGCTACTTCCTCACACATTTATGTTACCAAATTCAAAAATGAATTACAAATTTTGAGCTGTATTTATCAGATGCCCTCATTATACTTTCCACTTGAAAGCTGACCTCTTCTTGGGCCTCCTCATCCAGAAACATCTTGATTTTGGCAGCAGACTTTGTAAAGCCTCTATGTGAATCTTCTTACTTGGACTTTTCTATCCTAGGTAAAGGAAGTTGCTGAAGTCATTAACTATGTTAATTTTTGATGAATGGTTACAAAGTTGTCTGGGGGTAATAGGGAACAAGAATAAGTGAATAGGTTAGAAGGGAATCTATGTTGTTTGACCTATGTGTGGAAATCTGAAAAGGGACCAAGGAGTTCTTTCCGAGAATACAGAGACCTCTTCAGGGCCATTTGTTCTGACTTCATCTGAGCAGAATAAATATAGCCCTGTCCAAATAGGATTCCTGTCTTCCTGAGTCTGTCTTTAGAAAGTTGCAAAGCTCACAAGTACTTTTTAATGGGCTCGTTGCTTTGTCTTTCATTTTATCTCAAGTTATAAGTAACTTGACATTTGCATTGCTCTAGTACTCCACTTAAATACTTTAAGGATACTTCAAGTGATTTAATTGGTGTGGTACTTCCTCCATTAATGAAATCCCAACCACTCTACACCTTATTATAGACAGCCTTCCCAGCCTGGTTGGACCTGCCAGAGCTTCAGCTCAGCAGGCATAGCCTTTGAGAACCCATGGTCCCATCCACTCCACGATGAGACATCAGAATAGGACTTCAGTGAAAGTTAATACTTGTTTTAGGCATTGCTAATAGCCCTCTTTAAAAGTGTATTGACTGTTCAATTGGTTTTAAACAGCCCTAAATGATTTGTCACCGATGGAGGATGGAATGAGGCTAATCTAACTGTGCAGATTAAGGGATTTTTGCATAACATATAATGCATACAAAGACTAATACTCATCTAATTTCTAAGGTACTTTATCATACTGAGGCATTTTATGGCAATGCCCACATTCTCAGAAAAACTAATAGATTATGCTCCCGTTGCTTGAAAAAAAATTACAAACTTCTATCTACAAAATGAGCTTCTATGAAACACTAACAAATTGTAATCTGGTAAAATCCGACTATCTTGTTATGGTTCTTATTATTGCTGCTGCTAAATAATAATAATAATAATAATAATTTATATAGTACCTCTAACCAAAGAGCTAAAGACAATTACATTCAAATATCAATTCAATGTAATGTGAAACCATGTTTTGTTTAATCATTATAGCTAATTGCCATCATTTGGAAGCAGTTTCCACAACATTTTTATTAATGGTTTGGTAACAGACATTTGGCAGTGCTGTGCATCAAGCATAATGCTATGTGAATTTGGGGGGAGGGACATAGAGAAGCGGGTTAAGAGCACTCTGAATTTATTTAGGCATGATTGCATTCATGAGATATGACCTGTTAATAACTAGAAGTAACTAGGATGTTAACATGTTTATGTTGAATCAAAAATGGTTAAACAAGTACAAACTGCAAGGCTAAGAAAAAGTTGCTAAGATAAAATTTCCAAACAGTTAAAGTATTAATATAATAATAGTGCCTACTATGAGTAGTCACAATTGATTAATCCAATAGTCTGGCAACTAGTTATCTTTTAAAACTATTACTTAAGCATCTTATATCAAGTAGCTTAATAAACACTAATTCATTGCTTATGTATCACACATGGTGATTATTGGTATCCCTGTTGGTGACCCTAGCTTTCAAAAGTCCTTTCTAAATCAATCTCATCCTCCCCCTAAAAAAAATAAATATAAGTAATCCCTTCCCATAGATTTAAAACAAAACAGAATTATCAGTATAACAGGATATTACTGTAAGTAGCCCATGAAATCATGCTGGTTAATTATTTATCTAAAAGTGAAAAAATGCAGAATCTAGCCGTTTACTAGCATGTGATGACTCATTTTTGTGTATTGAACTTAAGGAAGTATTCCCTGGAAGTTATCAGAGGTAGATGTATTGATGTAAATGAAACAGACAATCTCACTGATATGTACTAAGAGTTTAGATTATTGCAACTTGTGGTTGAAGAAAAAGAAGTTTCTTCACAAGCTCTACTGGCACAGTGAGTTCATAAACGTCACCCCCTTGCTTTTACTTATACTCCTTGTCCCATATAAAAAATGAATGGCTGCCTACCTGCTAGGGAATTCTATAAGGATGTTCAAGGTGCTATTTAACTTGCTATTGATCCTATTTCTTGTTTCAGGCCTGTGGGAGGAGAGCACTTAAATTGTATAGCTGCAGACCAGAAGACAGGAACATGGATTTTCTCAATCTAGGCAGTTGTTTTATTATTATTATATGTTAAAACCATAGATACAGATCTGGAAGACAATGAGAGAAGTCATATAATTGGTCCCCCTCATTTTACAGATGAAGAGAAGTTCCCAAGCTCACAGAAGTAGTAGGTAGCAGAGCTAGGATTTGAACTAGGTCCTTGTGTCAACTCTAGTGTTATATCCATTACAACATGCTTCATTTTCCAGTTATACTATAGGCTAGATATAGTATCAGCCTCATTAAATGCTATGTCACCCATTTTTGTCAATCCTTGGGTATGATCAATGGGGAATTGTATACTCCCTTGATAAATTTTCAAGATATTGTGGATTAAATTGGGATTCTTTGTTGCTCTTTAATATAATATTCATGACACTTATAAAGCCCTAGAATTTTAAGCTGGAAAAGATCTTGTATCAATCTTGCATTTATTGTTCCTACTATGAACCAGGTGCTAGGGATGAAATTTCAAAAATGACCTAGTTTCTCCCCTCAAGGGCATGCTACGTTCTGTTGGGAGAAACAGCATGTACTCATATTAGTGAAGGGTGAGAGACCACTTCCATACTCAGTTATTGACTGAAGATAAATTGATCCAATCAGTTCATCAAAAGTAAACTAAGTAGGAATAATTTCTTCATTTGAAAGGATAGTAGGGACTCTGGTCATTAGGTGAAGACAGATAACACCACACAGTGTATCTTGTGATTGGTTGAAGATTACATCATACTTTTGGGTGTGTGTGTGTGTGTGTTAAGTAACAAGCTAGTTCAGAGTAACTCAAGTGGGAGAGGACTTCAAATTCCCAAGTGAATAGGATTCCAGGTTCCTAAGCAGAAGTTGGTTTGGTAACCTTCCTCTAGCTAATCCTCTCTCTCCACTGACCGTGTTGGTACAGTCACTGGGCTAGGAGAAAACAATGCATCAAGCTATGAATAGGGAGAGATGTGCTAAAGGATAACTGAATATATCCTGAGAAAAGACAACAGGGTATCCAGAAATGGGATTCCAGAGTTATGACCCCAGAGTTTGAAAGGGCCCATTGGTGTCTATTGGAACAAGTAGCGGCATCCCTGGAGCAGCAGTGACTGACTGCAGCATCTGCATTGGATGCCAAGAGACACATTGAGGACAAAATGCAGACGTTGAGGAAAGACAGTTTTGGTATTTTAACATGGATGTTGACCCTCAGAGCCCAGCAGATACTCAGGAAAACTTTATAAGTTGTTTTATAAGTCTTTATAAAGGCTTCAAAAAAAAAAGGGAGAGAAAAGGACTAGTAACTGGAGCTATGGACCCCTTCTGGCACATGGGTTTTCTATACATGTGCCCATTATCATTTTAGTACAAGTTTGAGTTTACTTTCTCCAGGAATCTTGTGTGTAAAAGGGGGAAGCATGCTCCTACTTTTAAGGGATTGTTTCTGTAACAACTGGTCTGCTTTATCTATTTAGCAAATATACTCTTTGCAAATACTAATTAAGTCTGTTTGGCAATCAGTGGGAAGCATAGCAGTTAGGGCTCATGAGTGAAACCCCAGGAACTGTCAGGATTACCCCTTGAACTGAGAGGGAGAGTAGTAGTCATTGCCCTTGGGGCAATGGGGAACTCAAACTTCCAGAAGGAGTTCAAGTTGGAAAAGTGAGCTAAGGGGGGACTACAAAAATATAGGCAAAATATTTTTGATCGGACTTCAGTCTTTGGCCAGACCAGTGACTTTATTGGTGTAGGGAATTCTCAGTGAGATTATTTCTGTGCTTTGTATAATTCAGGTTCTCCTTTGCAATTGATAATCTTAGATAATTCCTGGGGGTGTTAGAAGATTAGAAAACTGAGCACATGTACCAAAGATGGGATTTAAATCTAGGGCCAGCTCTCTATTCAGAATGTGGTGTACCTTACTGTATCTCATGCAAAACATATACAAAATAAGTGAAGTACCTTTGTGTTGGGGTAGACTTTACCATCTACCTGGATTAGGAAAGTCTTCCTATAGGAGGTATTACTTGAGCTGAGCTTTGAAGGAAACTTGGAATTCTAAGAGGCATTAAAGACCATCTTTGTCCAATTATGGGCTCTCCATCCAGTTGATGGCATTTTCTGAAAAATAGACATTCTTTATTTGTTGGTTTTTCCAAACTCTTTTGAATTATTGTGGATCTCATTTGGGAGATTCTGCAGTGTTTGGAGGCTTTATATGAATAACAAAAGGTCATCTACAAAATAGCATTTGGATAGCCCCACCATTTATATAGGTTATTCTTCTTCCACTTAGATCCAGTAGGTATTCTTTATGGTAGTGGCAAACATCTTGTCAAGAGTAGGTTTCCTGGTTTATGTATCACTTGATATTAATATTCATAGGATTGTCACAGTTAACGATTATTATCTTCTACTAAGGAATTGTGTTGTATGAGCTTAATATGGGAGACACCTTGTTAGAAGTGAGCTGCCAAGAAAAAGATTGATAAGGTGAATATTTTAGCTATTCAACAGGCATTTGATTTTGTAAGTTTCATATAAAGGAGAATGCTTTAACTCTTGTTGCTCTTTTATTCTGGAGAGGCAAGGATCTGTCCATCTAATAGCAAAAGTAAAGTGTTAGGAGCCTGAACCACCATTCAAACATTTTGTTTCAGCGGTTTCATCAGTTCATGTTGTCCTCATACACTTCCTATTGAGGTACCTACTGTGTCATACAGTATTCAGAAGTCGTGTGGATGGGGAGATCCCGTATTAGCAACCAGTCCCTAAGTATTTATACAGTTCATACTATGTGACTAGCACAATGGGAACTACAGTGGAATGAAATCTTAGCCCATGTTAGAGTAACATTTATGAAACAATTTTATAGGATAATATAAAATTCTATCACTAAGTGCTAAATTATCAAAGAGTTTTAGAGTTGGGAGGGACCTTGGTTTTTGGTCCAACCTATCGCCAGCAGGAATCCCTTCCTGCAGCATACCTGGTAAGTGGTCATCTACCCTCTGCTTGAAGCCTCTAATAAGACCCACCACCTAGCAGGGTAGCCCATTCTATTTTTAGGCAGTTGTGATTGTTAGGAAGTTTTCTTGATATCAATCCTAAATTTACCTCTTCTACTCATTTTTCCTGTTTCCATTTTATCAGGCCAAATGGAACAAGTCTCATCCCTGTCCCATGTGACAACACTTCAAATATTTGAAGACAGATATTTTATTTCTCCTGAGTTTTTAAATTTTATTTTATTTTATGTCTTTTATTTCTTCTTCAGAGTAATCATTCCCAGTTACTTCTCTATCCTCATATGACATGGACCTAAGGACCTTAATCTTGGGTGGTCTCCTTTGAGTGCTTTTCAGGTTATCAATGTCAGGTTGTCAACTATATTACACAAACTGAGTACAATACTACAGATACAGTTTGACTACAGCAGAGTACAGAGGGCCTCTTACCTCTGTATTTCTGAAAGCTCTATCTTTCTCAACTTGGGCCAAGATTGCATGACGTTTTTTGGCTGCCATATCACACTACTAAGTCATATTGAGTTGGCAATCGACTAAGCCCTCCAGATCTTTTTCAGACAAACTGCGAGCTACTTATTCCCCCCTCATCTTGTACTTTTGAAGTTGACTTTTTTCCACTCAAGATTAAGATTTTATATTTATCCCAATCGCATTTCAACTTATTAAATTTAGCCCAACTCTCTACTCAAAGATTTTGGAGATTTTGTCTTTTGTAAGCTATTCCTCCAAACTTGGTATCATCTGCAGGTTTGATTATATCCCTCACAGATTTTTATAAATTGTACATCTATATGATTATTTAAGAATGATATATTACAAATATTACATATTGATGATTATATATAATAATGTAATAAACAGGAATATATAATAAATTATTATAATTACATAATAAAATATATAATTCTGTGTCATTATAAATCCCTTCTCAATTCATCCAAGTCATTGGTTGAGAGGTTAAAGTTCACAGGAACAAGAACAGATCTCTCTCTAGAGGAGACCTCTTGTTCGTAATGAAAAATGACTATTTGGATATGGCTATTCAACCGTATATAAATCCATCTAACTTTATTATCAGCTGCTCTGTATATCTCTATTTCTTCCATGAAACTGGACTAAGATATTTTATCAAAAGGTTTGCTTAAATGTAGGTTGCTTATATCTCCTGAATTTTCCAGTTTAGTAAGCTTGTCACAAAAAGGAAATAAGGTTAATCTGGCCTGACCTATTCTTGTTAAGGTCATGCCAGTTCTTTGCATTATTGGTCAGCATTTATATGGTACTTGTAAGGTTTACAAAATCCTTTACATATGATATCTCATCTGATCCTCATAACTCTCTAAGGCAGGTGCTGTTCATAAGCCTATGATGAGGAAACTGAGTCAGGGGAAGGTTAAATGACTTGCCCAGGCATATAGCTAGTAAATGTTTGAGGCAGAGGATTCAATTATATGTCCTTGTGACTCTATATCTGGTATTCTCCACTATGTCACCTAACTGCCTTGTAATCACTACTTTCTTTGCTAGATGTTTACTCATCTTTTAATGTTCCATTCTAGAATTTTCCCAGGGTTGAAGTTTAGCTAATGAGTCTATAGCTTGCAGACTGTTTTCTTCCTTGTTTGAAACCTGGGATACTTGGCCTTTTGTTCCACAGAAGCTCTCCCATATTCCGTGATCCTTCAGATATCACTGAGAGTTGTGTCAGTAATCACATCTGCTAGTACTTTCATTATGAAAAATTGTAGTTCACTTAAAGTTTAAAAAAAATTAATACTAATTTATTAAGTTCCTACTATTCATCAGGACAAATAGTATTCTTAGCCTCACAACAAACCTGGGAGGTAGGTGCTACTATTATCCTCACTCTACACATGAAGAAACTGAGTCAGACAGAAGTTAATTTGCACAGGGTCAAAGAGCTAGGGAGTATCCAAGGCTGAATCTCTGTCCCTTCATCCCATCTTTCTCAAGCAGAAATCTTGTCCTTTCATCCCATCCTGTTCAGGTATCAGTCCAATCCTTTCATTTCACTTCTTTTCCCCAAATTAGTTTTTTTAAACTTCTTTTGTCCTACTGCCAGCCTTATATCCCCCATTCCCTTATTCCTATCGTCTTCAATCCTAATCCTCCCACAATCTATTCCAACTCTGCTTCCACCTTTGATTGTGCCTTCTGTAATTCCCATTCCACGATAAATACATTTCCCTTCACTTCAGATATCTTCTTCACATGTAGTATTCCATCTCTGTCTCCTATCGCTGTGTCTTTGCGCTGGGCATCATCCATTACTGGACTATGCTCCTTCTTCACCCCTGCCTCACTGAATCCATCTCTCAAGACTGCTAGTGCCCACCTTCCCTATCTACTTTGTATTCTTTGCACGCTTGTATATAGGCATGTTGTCTGCCTGAAGAACGGTAGCTCCTTGAAAAAAGAGACTATTTCTTTTTTCTTTTTCTATTTATCCTCAATGCCTTAGCATAATGCCTCACATGAAGTAGGTGTTTATTACAGACCAAGAAAGTGCAACCCAGAGAGGTCAAACAATTTGTCTCAGACCGTGTAGATAGTAAGTAGGAAAGTTTCGATTTAGATAGAGGGCCTTTGGGTGTAGATCCCACTCTCTTTTCATTCTAGGACACACAAGGAGGGATTGGTGGATACTCTTTCTCATTGGGGATTGTGGATGAATAGGGAAAGGCAGTGACATGGAGTGGGAAGGAGCATGCTCTCTGAAAATGACTTTCCTGACTGAATTGAATGGTCCACACTGGAAATGGTGGGTATTCAAGTATTTTTTTTTTAATAGTGGCTATGCTGTGTGCTCAGCCCTTGAGCTTGGACATGCTGCTGTCAGTCACTTTTAAACCTTTTTGTGAGTTTTGCTATTTTCCCCCTTGGGTGTGATTTTTTTTTTTAGCTACTTCCTCAGGCCCTCTTCTCTGGAAAGTTGCTTCTTTCAAACCAGGCCTGAGAAAATGGCTTATTCCTACTTCAGTGCTAGCCTCCTTGCAGACCCATTTGCCTAGATAAGCCCCTATAAAGGTTACTTTCTCTGCCCAAAGAAGTTTTAAAAATGAATCAACATTTCTATTTTTAGCTCCAAACCACCTGGCAATATACTGTGTTTTTCCATCTTGCCTCCCAGGCACTCCCAATTACCCCTCTGTGTGCTACCTTCAAGTAAGAATATTTCCAGATTAGCAATATGGTGGTTGGCAGCTCTATCACTTTTAAAAGCGTAAGAGACAAAATAAAACATTAAAAACAAAAGAGTAAAAGAACTTTCAAGAAATAAGAGTAAATGTCCCAATTGTTGGTGGGGAGATATCCATCTTACTCTTTGAAAAAAGGGAAGGCCCCCCCCAACAAAAAAATGTCATTACTTTTGGGAAGGGAAACTGGTTAAACTAATTTATACTTAGGTGTTGATGACATATCAGAACTGGCTTTTTTTTCCCCCTCTGATTGGAATGGGGGGATGGCTCAAAGAAATCCCTGGATGACATGTGGTAATGCATCTCTGAAAGAAGACTTTGGGATCTTAGGGATAAATTGCTCCCCCCAATTCCGCCTTAGGCTACTGACACTGCTTTCTGTTGTATCCTAATTCTAAGGGACATTGTCAGAGAATACCTAACATAGGGGAGAGCATTGTTGAGCCTATCATTCTTGGTAGGTTCCTTCCTTGGAAGTGTTCCCTATAGAACTGTTTTCCCCATTAAAAAAAAAAATCCAAGCAGTATAGCTGGGCCTGGAAGTAGCATACATTTAAATATTCCACTTGGAAAGCCCTACCATTTTTAATGATTTTACAGAACGTGTTCAGCTGATTTTGGTCTATTTTTAATACCTGTGAGACATGATGTTGTAAGGAGTGCTAAATATAGGGGCAAAATCCCTCTTTCTTTTATTCATTGGCCTTAATCTTCCAAGAGAAAAAGATAATGAACTCTATTTTACAAAGACAGTGGTAAAGCTTGTTTGGATATGTGCTGCTTTTATTATTGAGCTAAGAAAATTCATAAATACTATGTCGGAAATGATAACTAATGAATTCTTTTCCAGAAAATGTTAAATGGGAATTTATTTATGTAAAACCTTACTTTCTGCCGAGCCCTCTAGAGAGATTTCCTCTTGTTTTTCTCAGGGTCCTTTGGGGACAGTAGTCAGACTCTGTTACTAGAGCAGCCCTCAGCACCATAGGACGAAAGACTAGCCAGTAGTACAGGGCAGACCCTTCAGCCAGAAATAACACACAACAGAGCTGCTATCGTTTCGTTTATTTTATACTGATGAAGCTTCTTAAAAGAAGGCATTAATGGTGTCTTAAAAGCAAACGACTTTGGGAATGGCTAAGGGACTGCAAGCCTATCACTGTAAAGCTGGAAGTTCACAGGCTCTGCGTTCATGCTCCCTTTCTTTGTTTTCATCCTCTCATAGTGGAAAAAATGCTGGGCATGGAGTGAGAAGACTTGGGTTTGAATGTGACAGTGGCTGTGTGGGCTCAGGCAAGTCAAGTCACTTAAATTCTCTGACTCATAGCTCCCTTGTGCATTCAAAGTGAGTACTTGCAATGAATATCCTGCCTGCTTGGTGGTGCTGTGAATAGAATGATAGAGTTAGGAAGACATGAGTTCAAACGTGGCCTCGGACAATTATTCTCTGTGTGGCATTTAACTGCCACCTGCCTCATCTGCAAAAAGGGAATAATAATAAGCCCCTCTCTTCAAGGTGGTTGGGGGATTAAATGAGGTAATAATGATGATAAAAACAATTTACAAGCACTACAATTATTAGCTGTGTGACATTTAACTGCTACCTGCCTCAGTTTCCTCATCTGTCAAATGGGGATAATAATAAGCGCCTATCTTCAAGGTTTTTGGAGGATCAAATGAGGTAATAATGATGGTGAAATCATTTTGCAAACCTTAAAGCACTACATAAATGCTACTACCTATGAAAACAGGTTTGTTGTGAGGGTTGTAAATATAAAATCATCCACAAAAGTATAAAATTATCATTGCTTTCCTTCCTACCCCCAACACCATGTATTTCACCAAATGTTTATGAAACACCTATTTATTATGTGTAAGGTTCCATCCCTTTTTCATCTCTATTTAGATATTACTGCAATTTTAACATCACCTTTCTCCGTTTTGTTCCTTTAGAGTTATAGGCATTTGGATCTGTGTACAAGCTGTTTTGATTTGTGTGTGTGTGTGTGTGTGTGTGTGTGTGTGTGTGTGTGTGTGTGTGTTGTCAGAATGAGTGAAACCAAGAAAAACTGACCTGGTGATAAGTTTTTCAAGAAATGTGTGTTTTTGTCAGTGTCTCTGAGACTCCTGTAGGTACTCATGAGGTTGATGGAAAGGCATGTTTGACCCCCTATCACCAGGAGAAAAAAAAATGGGGATAGTCATTTCAGAATGGGTTTGAATTGGAATGATAAATTTAGATAGATGAATAGTTATCTAAAGGGGCAAATGCATATCGAGACAAATAGTTATTATGCACCTATTATGTACAGGGACCTCTGATGGTGCTGAAGATCAGGCAAAGCTTAGATAAAACAGTTCCTTCCCTGGGAAGCTTTTGTTTCACTCATTCCTAAGTCTTGATGTATGTGCTTACCACTCTTTCCTCTGCTGTTTATAGATAACTAAGAATACTTCCACTCCTACCTCCACCACCACACACTCTTTTACCTATGTAAGAGAGAAGGAGATAGGAGTAAAAGGGGCTAAGAGCTCAGGAAACATGAAGAGACTTCACCTGATCAGGTTGAAATCAAGGTCCCTACTTCCTCATTGAACATAACCAACAGAATCCCTATCTTTTTACAAATCTAATTAACGAAGTACCTTACAGAATTAGAATCATGTGCTAAGAGATACTTTTAAAGAGTACCTAGTTCAAACTTTCTACATCATTTCTGAGAGTTGGTGATCTTGCCTTTGTATACTTGTAGTGATGGGACATTCACTTGTCAACAAGACAACCTCTTTCGTCTTTGGAAATTCCTAATTGTTAAAATGCTTCTTTGTTTTGATATAAAATATTCTCCCATGTGACATCCACGTTCTGCCCTTGGGAGTTATTTGGAAAAAGTCTAATCCCCTTTTCATATGACAGGAGCTAGTCTTTTTGAGGACTTATTTTCTCTATATGTCAATTGGGGATAATAAAATTTGTTCTCAATGGGGCTCTTGTGAGAATTAAAATGAGATAATGGGTAAAAAAGCTCTTTGAAAGGCTTTTAACTGCTACAGAAATATCTGGGATTATTTCCCTTTGAAAAATTGTTTAATATAAATATTCAGCTTCTCATGGATGGGTCTGCTTTATATTTACTGCCATCTTCATAGCCTTGAGCATTTCCTTCATGAAGACTCCTTCTTTATCCTTTTTCTTTGGATACATGAGTATGCTAGTTAAATGTTTAACAATCAGCTCTCCAAAAAAAATGTATCCAGGCCATATTTGTAAGTTTAATCTTCATTATTAACTTTTTCTTCATCACTGACTTATGTCTGGAGTTGACAATCAATAAAACGATAAATCAAACCCTGGTTTGTAGCATTTGCTGATTTCTGAGATGTAAGTACTCACACTGAAAATTGAATGATTGGCTCTTGTCAACTGGTATGAGCTGACACTAGCATACCCTTTCTTGGATATCTGCTTTACTAGAAGGGTTTCCAGCATGCTTCCTGTTTCTCATGGCTCAAAATATTGGCATAAAAGCCTCCTGAGAATCATCTTGTGTCTCTCTCTTCATTTAACCAGAAACTATATAGACTTTTTAGGTCTATCTGAAGAAATATATGTCCGTATATCTTCCTTTAAGAAAGACAACTGGGGCAGCTAGGTGGTGCAGTGGATAGAGGACCGGCCCTGAAGTCAGGAGGACCTGAGCTGAAATCCAGCCTCAGACCAAACACTTACTAGCTGTGTGACCCTGGGTAAGTCACTTAACCCCAATTGCCCCCCCCAAAAAAAAGACAACCCACTGGGTTCTAGGACTGTGGCTTTATTAAAGGTCATCAAAGGTGCTATGGGTGCTTTCTGTGATTGAACTATTTTTCTGCCCAGTAATCTATCTCTGGAATTAGATTTATGTATTAAGTATAGTATTAAGTTTAGGGGTCAGATAGCTTGGTGGACCAAACATTGATTCTGGGAACAGAGGACCTAGGTTCAAATCTTTCTTTATTTGTGTGAATTTGGCCAGTAGGTTAGAGGTGCAGATATGGCCCTTCTACTAACCACACAAAAAAAGAAATGGAAAGCTCTCATGGAGATGAGTTGGGCCAAATCTGAGATCAGACATCTATCCACTACATGCCTGCCAGCCATATTTCCCTGTTATATGACCATCCACCATCTACTAAGCCTTACAGAGTTCCTCTTTTCCTTTAAGATACTTGAGTTGCACTGGTTGGCTTCTGAGGTCTCTTCTTACTTTAGATCCCTGTTCCTAGTATTCCAGCCTTAGGCTGTGAAATGTTCTTTTCTGTTGGAAGGATTGACAGACACTTAGGAGAACTTGGGCCTAGGAGAAGGAGAATGGTTCTTTTTAATGGGTGTTTGGATTTGAGAACTGAGTCAGCTTCATAAAGGGTAAAACATGCTATAGTCCAGAGTTCTTTGAAGATTTGCAAGCTATACTACATTTGGAAATGCTGAGCAAGTGTTTCAGGAACAATTTCATGTTTAAAAAAATTCTATTGGAGAAAAGTATACATAATCAAATTTTGGTGCCAATAAGAGTACTTTTATATATGTTTGCATGAGAGAAAAGAAATTAAAATAGTCTGATATAGCTATTTCTTTTTTAAGGCTATATTTATTAGTTATGAATAATAGTTTGTAACTTTAGGGTTACAAGTATTTTTATATTATTGCATTTTAAATATTCAACAACCCCATGAAATAGTCAAGGCAAGTAATTATACCACCAAGTCAAGTTTAAGTGATTTGTCCTAGGTCAGATAAGTTCCGAGTAGCACAGTAAGGTTTTCTAACTCTATTATTCTTTGTACCCTGCTAGGCTATGCCCCCTACCATTTTGATGTATTGATTTTGTTCCAAATAAGTGCTGATTTTGAACAAGCAGTATCTACATATAGTTTAAAGGAATGTGTTAAATTTCAGGGATATAATTGGGCTAAGATATATATATATACACACACAAATATATATATATAGATATAGATAGATATAGATAGATACAGATATAGATAGATATAGATATAGATAGATATGTGTATCTATATCTATATCTATATCTATATCTATATCTATATCTATATCTATATCTATATCTATATCTATATCTATATCTATATCTATATCTATATCTATATCTATATCTATATATATTTACTTATAGTCCTGAAAACTATCGTTATTCAGTTAGAAGATAGAAAGTTCTGAGTTCGTTTCTTTGTGTGCAACTCTTTCTCATGATTTTTTCTTTCTTTAAAAAACATTAACAACATTCTATGTTCAAAGTGACCTCCCTGAGCCTCACATGTGAATTAACTTAATTTTGTGGTTTTAAGTCAGGGCCTGGTTGTTCCTTTGACAAAGTTTTCATAGTTTAATTTATCTTGGTTGGTAAAGATGATTCATCACTCATTTAATTCTTAGGTTATCTATTGATTCTTTTCTTCTCATTTGGTATTTTCTGACATTTTATAGCACTCAGTATTGATTTATATAAAATCAGTTGTCTCAATGTCCAAGGAAGCACTTCATTCACTTGTCATAATTTTTCTTAAATAATAAATAGAACCATTATGTTCATCTAAACTGCTAGATGATTTGGCAGCCATGCTTCTTCCCATTTTCTTTGCCAGAACATGTCCTAAAAAAGCCCTATGTTGCTTTGGAATTGAACAAAGAGAGGAGATCAATGCATGCCAGTTTTTTCTGTGGTATTTTCTCATTTCCATCGACCTCTCTGCATCTGACACCTTTGAGCACAATCTCCTACTAGCCACCTTTTCCTTTCTATTTTTTTTAAATACTGTCTTTTTTTCTGTGTCTTCTCAGTTCTTAGTTTATGCCATAGCTAGTAATTATGGATTGTCCCCCAAGCTTCTGTACTAAGTCCTTTCTAACACTCTCACTCTTGTTGACCTCATCATTTTTCTACAGATACCCTACAGATCATATCCATCCTCAGTCTCTTCTTTTATTGTCAGTTACATATTGGACATTTCCAACTGGATGTTCCAGAGAGATTTCAAACTCGACATATCCAAAATAGAGCTTATTATCTTTTCCCCTGTAACCACTCCTAGCAGATTTCACTATTTCTGTTGAGGAGATCCTCGATGTTCTAGTCTCCCAAATTCATAACTTCATTGTTATTTTCCTTTACTCTTAACTGTCAACCTTATCCCACATCCACACAGTTGTAAAAACTTGCGATCTTCACCTCCACAGCATGTCTTGTGTCCATTCACCTTCTTCTTACCACTCATACAAATACTGTTTTAGTTTGGGCCCTAATCACCTCTTGTCTAATTATTTCAGTGTTCATTGAATTGGTCACCCTATCCCAAGTCCGTTCCCCCTCTAATTCATCCTATTCACAGCTTCCAAAGTGACATAACCTTCCAATCTGGTTATGTCACTGTGCTACTCAAGAAATTCCAGTGGCTTCTTATTGAATCGCTATGATAAAATATAAAGCCCTCTGTTTGGCTATTAGCCCTTTACAACCTAGCCCAGACTTCTAATTACAACTCGATTATACTTTACTCCCTTTCAAACAGTGTGCTTTGGCTAAACTAGCTTTCCTTTGTCCCTCACATTGAACATTTCCATCTCCTCTCTAACAAGGACTATACTGGTTTAACAATTGGATATCTGGAAGAAAAATGTAGGCTCAATATACTTTTAAATTTAGTTTGAATAATTAATATTTTCTCCTTCACTTTCTTAAGTCTAGAAATCAGCAAAACAATAAATCAAGCCTTGATTTGCAGTTTGTTAATTTGAGAGGTATAAGTGTTCATACTGAAAATTTAGCAATAGGTTTTTATGAGCCTATTTGTACTGGCTCCCATTCTTCTCTGGGTCTAACCCCAGCTAAAGTTCTGAAGTTTGTCTTTGGCACTTCCCATCTCTTATTATGCCACCCTTTTTTCTCCCTCACATTCTCTTTATCTTCTAGATGTCTACATCATTTGTCTTCCCATTCCTAAAGGTTTTCCCTCTGTCAGCTAGTTGCCTGACATTAACTGTTTTTTAAATTTTATTAATATATTTTGATTTATCAGCAATCACTTCTGTATGCTTTTGAGTTGAAGATTTTTCTCCCCCTTCCTCACCTCCACCCTCCCCAAGACGGCGCACAATCTGATATAGGCTTTACATTTACATTCCTATTAAACATATTTTCACATTAGTGAAGTTGTAAGTAAAAATTAAAACCAATAGGAGGAACCATCAGAAAGATGAAACAAAACTCAACAGAAGGTAAAAATAAGTGATAGCGATTCGACTTCCATAGTTCTTTCTTTGGATGTGGACAGCATTTTCCATCCCGAGGCCTCTGGAGATGTCTTAGATTCTTGTAATGCTGAGAAGGGTTCAGTATAACAGTATTAATCATCGCATAACGTGGCTGTTATTGTGTACAAAGTCCTCTTGGTTCTGCTCACTTCACTCAGCATCAGACCAGATAAGTCTTTCCAGGTTTTTCTGAAGTCAGCCTGTTCATCATTTCTTATAGCACAATAGTATTCCATTACATTCATATACCACAACTTGCTCAGCCATTCCCCAATTGATGGGCATCCTCTCAATTTCCAATTCTTTGCCACCACAAAAAGAGCTGCTATGAATATTTTTGTACATGTGGGTCCTTTTCCCATTTGTTTGATCTCTTTGGGATATAGCCCTAGAAGTGCTATTGCTGGATCAAAGGGTATGCACATTTTTGTAGCCCTTTGGGCATAGTTCCAAATTGTTCTCCAAAATGGTTGGATCATTTCACAACTCCACCAAAAATGTATTAGTGTTCCAATTTTCCCACATCTTCTCCAACATTTATCATTTTCCTGTTTTGTCATGTTGGCCAATCTGATAGGTGTGATGTGGTACCTCAGAGTTGTTTTGATTTGCATTTCTCTAATCAATAATGATTTAGAGCATTTTTTCATATGACTATAGATGGCTTTAATTTCTTCATCTGAGAACTGTCTGTTCATATCCTTTGACCATTTATCAATTGGGGAATGGCTTGTGTTCTTATAAATTTGTCTTAATTCTCTATATATTTTAGAAATGAGGCCTTTATCAGAGAGACTGGTTGTAAAAATTCTTTCCCAATTTTCTACCTTCCTTCTAATCTTAGTTGCATTGGCTTTGTTTGTGCAAAAACTTTTCAATTTAATGTAATCAAAATTATCCATTTTGCTTTTCATAATGTTCTCTATCTCCTGTTTGGTCATGAATTCTTCTGTTCTCCATAGATCTGATAGGTAAACTATTCCTTGTTCTCCCAGTTTACTTATGGTATCAGCCTTTATATCTAAGTCATGAACCCATTTTGACTTTATTTTGGTATATGGTGTGAGATTTGGGTCTATGCCTAGTTTCTGCCATACTCTTTTCCAGTTTTCCCAGCAGTTTTTTTCAAAGAGTGGGTTCTTATCCCAGAAGCTGGGGTCTTTGGGTTTATCAAATTACTATAGTCATTGACTACTGTGTCTTGCATATTTAACCTATTCCACTGATCCACCTCCCTATTTCTTAGCCAGTACCAAGCAGTTTTGATGATTGCTGCTTTATAATACAATTTAAGATCTGGAATTGCTAGGCCACCTTCCCCTGCATTTCTTTTCATTAGTTCCTTTGATATTCTGGACCTTTTGTTTTTCCAAATGAATCTTGTTATTATTTTTTCTAACTCTATAAAATAATTTTTGGTAGTTTGATTGGTATGGCACTGAATAAGTAAATTAGCTTAGGTAGGATTGTCATTTTTATTATATTAGCTTGGCCTACCCATGAGCAACTGATGTTTTTCCAATTATTTAGATCTGATTTTATTTGTGTGGAAAGTGTTTTGTAATTGTGTTCATAGAGTTCCTGGGTTTGTTTTGGGAGGTAGACTCCTAAATATTTTATAATGTCTACAGTAAGTTTAAATGGGATTTCCTTTTCTATCTCTTGCTGTTGGGCTTTGTTGGTAATATATAGAAATGCTGATGATTTATGTGGGTTTATTTTATAGCCTGCAACTTTGCTAAAGTTGTTTATTATTTCAAGTAGTTTTTTACTTGATTCTCTAGGATTCTCTAAGTATATCATCATGTCATCTGCAAAGAGTGATAGCTTTGCTTCTTCTTTGCCTATTCTAATGCCTTCAATTTCTTTTTCTTCTCTTATTGCTAAAGCTAACATTTCTAGTCTGACATGAACTATTACAAAGCTAATGATGCTCAAGGTATTTTCCCTTAGGAATAATTGTATTTTATATGAACCCTTCATGGTAGGATTTCAGGATTGTGACTGAAATTGGAATGGAATGGAAAAGATGTTTATGGGTAGAGTGGCCTTTTCAGGAATACTTGTTTATTCTTCAGGTCGTGCCATGTAGGGGGTCACCCATGCGTGTGATTCTCAAAACATGGTCATAGAGGAGTAAACGCTTTACAAGTAGTCTTAAACTCTCAGCCCTAATAATTTTGCTTATTTTAGGAGTTAACCCTAAGAAAATGCCCTCTATAATTGTACATTCAAGGACTGTCTCACTCAGATAAAATAGGAATGCCGCCCAGGACAGGAAGCATCCCAGCAAGCTAGCAGCAAGCCCCACCTCAGCAAGGCAGTGGGAGATCCTGAGCCCCAGTGTGGTGGAGCAGGCAAACACCAACACCAGGATTCCCCACATGCCTCAGTATAGCCAGGGGAATGGGCAGACGCTAGCTCTGAGAACCATCATGTGCTTGAGCATAGCCCTGAGTGAACAGGCAGCAGCCAGTGGCCAGACTACCTTGTGTGCTTCAGTGTAGCCCCAGGGAAATGCAGAAACACCCTACTCATCTCAGCACACACCAGACAAGAGCACTAGGACCTGACTGAACACCAAGTAAGCTGCCAGACCCCTACAGCCTCCAGCAGCATCAGCCAGCCCACACTCCACCCCCACAGTGCAGCACCAGAAGAGGCAGTTATAAGAAGAAGAAATCAAAGCTATTAATAGTCACATGGAAAAAATGCTCTAAATCACTACTGATTATGAAAATGGAAATTGAAACATCTCTGAGGTACCACCTCATACCTATCAGATTAGCTAACATGACAGAAAAGGAAAATGACAAATGCTGGAAGGGACGTGGAAAAATTGGGACATTAATGGTGGAGTTCTAAACTAGTCCAACCATTCGGAAAAACAATTTGGAACTACACGTAAAGGGATATAAAACTGTGTATACCCTTTGCCCCAGCAATACTACTACTAGCTCTATATATCCCAAAGAGATCAAAGAAAAGAGAAAAGAACCTATTTTTTTCTAAAATATTTATAGCAGCTCTTTTTTGTGGTGGCAAAGAATTGGAAATCTAGGGGATACCCATCAATTGGGGAGTAGCTGAACCAGTTATCATCTGTGATTATCATGGAATTCTATTGTGCCATAAAAAATGACAAGCAGGATGCTTTCAGAAAAGCCAGGAAGACTTATATGAACTCATGAAAAGTGAAATGAGCAGAACAAGAACATTGTACATAGTAACAGCAATATTGTACAGTGATCCATTGTGAATGACAGCCATTCTCACCAATACAATGATCAAAGATAATTTCAAAAGACTTATGATGACAAATACTATCCACCTCCAGAGAGAGAAATGATGAACTCTGAAAGCACATTGAAGCATACTTATTTTTTACTGTTTTACATTTATTTTTTATTTTGTGTTTTCTCATGCAGCATGGGTAATATGGAAAATGTTTTGTATGACCTCACATGTATAATCAAAATAAAATTGCTTGCCTTCTCAAGAAGAAGGTGCAGTAGAAAGGAAGCGGGGAGAGAATTCGGAACTCAAATTTAAAAAAAGACTTAAATTTTTTACATGTAATTAGGAAATATTTAATGAAATAAAAATTTTTAAAGAAAAAAAATCAGTGACAGATTCACATGTACAGAAAAATTAATGCTATCTCATCCATATGCCATTTTTTATTTGGTTATTTTGCTTCAGGTTTAAATTTATCAAAGCAATTCCAAGACTGTAGGTGAAATCACCTTATTTCCTCCAGGAAATATCTTCTGGTTCCTCCGACTTATATGCAGTTGGTGATGTTACACAAGATAGGTTATTGTTAAATGGTAATTATTTGGTGTCTGTCTGTAGCATAGCCTTATACCCATGCTAATGTTCACCATTATATTCTGAACTTTTCTCATTCCATGACTGAAATCTATTGTTTCCAGATAGGGTATTTTAGTATGGTTACTTTCAGTCTGTGTTGGTTAAGTACACGGTAAGGACTAACTTCCCTGGTTTTATATTCCTCCACGTCCCCCTTTTAATTTTTCTTCCTTATTTTTTTCACTTCAAGTTTCTTTGCATGCTAATTTAGGTTATTGGGTTATCACAAAAATTGTAGAATTATGAAGGGCTTTAGGAATTATCAAATACAACCTGAATAAAAATCTTTTTCACAACAGTCCTGACAATAGCCATCTACATTTATCTTAAGGTCTTCAATCGATATGCATCCAGCTTGAGTTCCTTTGTTTTTGTATAAAAATGTTCCTTTACATCAAGACTCTGATGATCTTTAAGGTTGCTTTTTGCTCTGAAAGGCTGTGCTATGCTAAATAACACTCTTTTATATAGGTTTCATCCTTTGCAAAGTTATGAGAGTGATTTGATCTAATTTATTGCTAATATTTCCTTGCTTGAGTGTAAGACAAATTTCTCTAAAGTGAACCTCCATTTCCTTTTGATTTCCAATATAACATCTGGAACATTTTCCCAAGGAAAAGATCCTCCAGGAGACTAGATCAGGAATTTAAAGCATGTGTAGGAGGCATAGTGGATAGAGCACAGGACTTCAATTCAAATTCTTCCTCTGTAGGCTACTAGCTTAAGTGACTTACCCTCTCTCTGCCTTGGTTTCCTAATATGTAAAGTGGGATTGTAATAGCACCTACCTCACAGGCTTGTTGTGCAGTCAATGAATTAACATTTGAGGGTCTCCCACTTAGCCAGTGTAGCTCTCCAGATTCTATCCCAGCTCAGGTTTCAGTGGGTCTCAGAGGAACACCAAGTTGTTAGCTGCCCAAGACCATTGACAATTCTTAGTTTTCCCTTCTTTGCTATTCCTAGAAGTAAATAGATTCTGTTTCAAAGGCAACCTCCTCCAATCAAAAACAAAGGAGGAGGGGTTATTGTGAACCTATATGTAAAATTTCACCCTGCCTTTTAACCTCTTTGGTGGCTTCATCCGTTTTCAAAGCCCATCCTTAAGTGATCCCACTTCCAATGTTCCACAGACTCAGGACCGTATGGTAGCTTTATAGGATCCTCTTGCTCCTAGAAATGGATAGCAGTGCATGTGTAAACCCTGCTAAATCTTTAAGACCTGTGTTCATATCTCACCTTTGACCATTGTGATGTGACCACTGTGAAATCTGTTCTATGAAATAAGGATTATACCCGTGGTATCTGCCTCATAGACTTGTGAGTTTCAAGTGATGCAATGTATATTAGATGCTTTGCAAATCCAAAAGTACTATAAATCATTATTATTTTGTTGCATCTTCTTGGGCAAAGAAAAATGCAATCATGCCTTGGTTCTCTTGACTTTCATTTTTTCATATTTTGACCATTTTGATGATTAAATGTTGATTCATTCAGAAATTTTTGTGCTATATCCGTAGTTAGATAGGATATATATCACTACCATAGATGCAATTTGAGTTACCTCCTCTCCTCTCAAAGGAAAAGTAAAATTCATATCAAAAATAAAAAACCCTTTATGTATTCCTATTATATGTGAGGCTCTGCACTAGGTACTGTGGTGATACAAAGATAAATCATATTGAGGGAATGTGTCAATTGTTACAGGATAAATACAAGTGTTAAGGGGATATAGAGGCAGAAGGTATGACTTCTCCCTTGGGATATTAGAAGACTTAGCTCCTCCTTTCAGAGAGTTCAATCTATAGGTAGAGATAAGACTGGCAGAAATATTTTTAATCACTTGCTTTTCCTTTCCTTGACTATACTTGGCCCTGGCAGAAATGTTGTAAAATCATGCTATGTATCAGTAAGAACTTGATTTTTCCTAAGTCTTTTAATTTACCCTCAAGATTTGGATCATATGGAATGACAGAAAAACAAAACACAAAAAATCCCACATACATATTTATTACCTCCCCCTGATGCTTATGATACCAGTGCTACCTCTGTAGGGGACAAAAATGACTGTTTGAAGTGTGGCCAATATTCCACCCATCATGCTTTGTGTCTTGGGCCTGTTCTTGGGTTGGACTCTTGGGCCAGTGCATGGATATTGAAACACAGCGTAGATTTGATTCATGTTACCTTGGAAGGTAATAATAAATGTCTTTGACAATTCTACGGTACTGGCAGGAGGGTTCCCTATGCAAAGGTTTTATTCTCTTTCACATGTATAACCTTCTTTATGGGAGAACACAGGTCTGAGTGACTGTAAATAGAAAAGAATCTCCTTGAAGTTTCAAGAACTGTTTACTGTTGAATCTTTGAATCCTTGGGGCCTTCTACTAGGTAGCTACCAAATCAATATGTGGTGAGTTGAACTGCAATGATATAAGGTGGAAAGAGGTAGAAGAAAGAAAGATTTCTCCCTTTCCTACCTTTTCTCTCATAGGCAGTGGTGGCAGAGGGATCATAAACAATGCCCTTTAACTCATAAGAATTAGGTGTTACTGATGGTCAGCCTATGGGACACATTTTAATACCTACAGAATATTATTTTCATTTTTTTGGTAAGAGATTATAAAAGTATGAGTTCAGTAGTAATAAAGACAATAACCAAAACTGGAGGGAATGTGATTTATCTTTGTTGAGGCTGCTTTCTCTAGGGAATATAATCCAAATGAAGGTTTCAGAGTGTGCTAAGGCTATTGTTTAGGTAAGAGGCTAATTTTTGTGGTCAGTCTAAAGTGTCTGTCTCTTGCTTGGGTGGGGGGGTGCAAATCAGGGGGCAAGTGAGCTCAGCAGCCACTATGGTAATGAGCCCATTTTCACCACAATGAGCTTATTTTTATTCATGCTTATTCGTTGCTGGGTGATTCATAAAGCACTTTTCAGGGAGATTTGTTGAAATAAAATGCCTTTTCTTTATCTGGAGTAGCTTATCTATCCCCTGGGACTGCATCCCTGTGATGCAACCCTACCGAGTAATGGTTAGAAACTGCAAATACTATCTGAAAGAGTACTTGGTTTCTTGTAGAAATAGACAGAAGCATACATATAAATACATATTTAGATAGTATGTCTTTAGACTTCCCTCCTTTGACATTTAGATTGATAGCATGAGAACGAACTGTTATATGCTTGCACTAAGTGTCTTTCTTGTTATCTAAGCCACTGGGAACTCCACCTTGCTGGACCAATAGGTGCGTGTCAGAATAGTCCAATTTTTCTCAAATATTTTCATGTGTGGGTCCTTCATGCCAAAACCGTCGTCCTTTGGCATTACATTTTCTACATGTAATCTGTGCCTGCACTGCTCTCGCCATCGCTTTGGTGGGAGGTGGTGGAGAGGGAGAGACAGACAGAGAAACAGAGAGATAGAGATAGAGGCAGAGATGGAGACAGAGACACAGACAGACAGAGATAGTGTTGAACTCATTTTGTGCAAACTAGATTATCTGCTATGGAAAAAGCCTACCCAAGAGAGGATAAGAACTTAGAAGAAGACTGGATAAAAGGATTTCAAGTGGAAGCTAGATGGCAGGTAAGTGATGCTAAGATTTACAAGAATACTCAAAAGATGTTAGATTCTAACATTAAAAATCTCGACTTTTTTAGTTTAAGCATAGGTAGAATGTGCAAGTTGATTTTTCAATGCAGCATTATCTCAAGGTACTTATATTGGAACTGGCTATCATTATGTTTTCATTTCCTTGTAAAGCATACAGATAAGATTTCAAATTAATTTTCTGTAAATTACAAAGCAAGTAAATAGGATTTTATAAATCTATAGACATTTCTAAATTTATACCTGCTGAATAAATGTCCTTGAATAAACAAGTTGCAGGTGTATACAGAATATCAAAGAAACATGTAGATTTTGTTGCACGAATGCAAGTTCACTGTATTATAAACATTCAATATGACACCTGTCATCATATTTATGGTACAGTGTCATAGCAGCACTGAATGGGGAGCTTGTTTTTTAACCTATTTTAATGAGGTGACCATTATTTTAATGCACAATGCCTACCTTTGCTATTATGTTGAACTCATAATGGTTAAAAGCTCTGTGGAGCAAATGTAGTTCATACTAAAGGATTCTTAGCGGAGAGGCAGTTTTCATTAAAATATGCAAAGCAGTAATGTTTAGACATTACAATACCTACTTCAAATTAGCAAAATTATATGCTCCTGTCTCACAAGCTGCTAACTAAGATCCTTTCCTAAATCCTGTTGAATGGCTTTGATTACTCTTCTTTACATTATATATTACACACCTCTAATGCATATTTTCACACATCTACTTCATTGCCATTTAATTAGTCAACATAGCTGAAGACTGATGCCAGAGACTTTTTTTCTGGCCTAATACTAAATTCTTACTTCGATGCATAAAGCATTTCTTACTGTTAGCATATGAATACATAAAGTTGTAGTTTCAGTCATATTTTTTCAAAGATATTTGTATAAAAATTCTTGTTAAGGATCAGTTGTTCCTCTGTATATATTTTAAAAATCCTTAAGAGGGATTCTTACATGATTTTTTTTTCCATTTAGCATTTTCATTTTTACAAGACTAAACCAATCCTACTGTCATTCTAAGAGACTCTGATGGAAAGATGCCTCAGAAATTTGATTTTCTTGTCTTCCATGAAATTAGAACTCTCCACTTTGAGACAGGACATTTTCTGAATAAATGATTAAATATATCTGAGATTGCATTACCATGATTAACTTTTTTTTAAAGTTAAGCAGAAAAAAGTTAGATATGCAAAACTTTTAAACTTTCCAGTATCGAACTATCTATCAATAAGCCGTCTGAATTTATACTAATTTAAAAAAAATTTCAGATGTTACGTACCTTGTAAATGTAGCCATAGGTTCAAAAAAGTCAGAGAAAGGCTTAATCAAGAGAGACAACCTGTCTTTGAACAAAATTTAAAGCTGGAAGTTAGAATTTCATATGTTTATGGAGAGTCATTATTAACACCAAAGCCAGCATTTAAGTGTTGACCGTGTTTGAGGAATAATGCTAAATGCTGGTATTACAGATGCTGCTTTTGAGATTAGGGGGTGCTTGGGGAAAGAAATGGACATAAGTAATTATTGTGCAAGGAGAAAGTGAAATGAGTTCAGTGAAGAGGGTCTGTAAAACTCCTTTTAGATAAATAACTATGGAAAGAGCACTTTGACTCCACCCTGCTGAGTGGTGTTAGGGTTTGATCTATGATGGTACCTGAGTTAGGCCTTGAAACCTACAAAGATCAAGAGCCAGTGTGGAATGAGTGAGGGTGCATAGAGAATCTTATGAGCAAAGACATGCGGATAGGAGATGGTCAGAGCACAAAAAGTAGTCAAACTTGGGTAAGACAAGAACATTTGACATTACTAGCTGGCTCAGCACATTTATATGATTCGGCCTGAAAAGGCTGGCATCTCATTTCTGATATTTTCATTCTAAATAATCTTCAATCCCAAATAATACTAAATAAGTATCTTTTGTTTAGTGAGTATAGAATATTTCTGTTTTGGATTCTCTTTGACTTTGAGACTACAGAGTATTTGAGTGGAGTTTCAGATACACTTTTAGGTCCCCATCTGCCTGTGGCAGTGTGTAGTGGGGCATGTGTTTATTGCTGTCCCTGCTCAGGAGTCGGGGGCACACACATACTACAGGGTATGATTCTTGGTGTACTAGTGATATTTCTTCAGCTTATCTTGCTTGGGGTCATCTTATTTCAGTTCATATTACCACTTTCACTTAGGATGAGATGTAAATCTGACAGCAGCAGATGGGGGATCTTTGTTTAGAAAGTGATTTCCTTCAGTCTTTCCTCACTGATTTATCATTCCATTATTCATAGTAATGGGGGATAAGGAGGGAATAGTAGGGAAAAGCAATTCAATAAATATTTAATGAAATCCAGCTTTGTGTAGAGCACCATTTTAGCTCCTTGTTTGGTATATAGAACGAAGTAAGGCACTGTCTGTGTCCTCGTGGAGCTTTCTGTCTTATACCAGTATATAGTGCACGTACAAATAGCAGAATTTTAAATGTATTAGACCTGTGAGCTCTTGGTATACTCCCTCCAGTTGTGGAGAGCACAGATCATTATGACCTTTCTTCATCGATGACTCTTGCCCATGTCCATCCATAAATCCTCCACAGAGAGCTCACTGGACATGCTAGGAGCCTTTCTCTATGTCTTCTGACATTGTCTGTGTCAGTGTAACACATGGGCCCTTCATTGTTCCTTGCACTTATCACATGCTTGGTCTACTTTTTTTTACCCCAATTATCTGGCTCCTTATTAGCTTCCCTTATATTACTTATGGCACAAGACTTCATTGATAATGTTCAGTAGCCTTTTTACATACACCTCTCTTCATTGCCCTATCAGTGTCCTGGAATTCTAATTCTTTGACCACTGAAATCATCTAAAATTCTTGACCATAAAACTAAAACATAACCAGAGGAAATTTATTGTTCAAAAGATTAACATTTTTAAGGGAAAAGGTTGGAATCATTCAATGTACTATATAGTTCCAAATGTAATACAATCTACTTTCTTCTTCCTGTTCAGTTTTGGGCTGAGTTCATAATTAATCTGTTCTGTCCATTGAAGACATATGTACTGATGGACCAGATCGATGGCCTGACCTTCTAACTCCATATTATGGAGTGGATAATGAATATTCCTTTTCTACTTTCTTTGGGAGGGGGAGATAGAGATAGTCAGGCCAAAATCTTTGGAGTATGAGATCCCATTCAGTGTCTTGAGATTTGATGCAAATTAATACGATCTCGTTAGTAATCAGGATCATTTGGACAACCTCACCATCTATAGGGGATCTCTTTTCCATATAGACTCTGAATTGGATATTTTCCATGGTGGACACCAACCTATCTCTCCTTATTTTATGCCTTGCTATTATATTGATTATATTCTCATATATATATGTATATGTATATATATTATATTCATAACCAAATGGTTATTGATCAGATAGCTGTATTTTCAAACATGCACGATAAGTACATACATGATACACAAATCAAAGTCTATATAAAATCTGTCTTGGTAAAGATTGTTTCTGACTTGTAGAGATGTAAAGAGGTCATAACAAAGTCTGTGGTCACAATGAGACAGCATAAAAAGTGCTTAGTACAGTGCCTGGCACACAGTAGGTGCTAACTACATATTTATTCTCTTGCCTTCCTTTCCCTTGTGGAGGTGGCATTTGAATGGGCTTTAAAGATATATAGAAATTCACCAGTGATGATGGGGCATTCTCATAAGGAGAATTGGCTAAGTGAAGTAATGGAAACAGGAAAGTAAAGGGAATGAATACACAGATAGTAGTGAATAGTATTGTTAGGCATGTAGAGGAGAAATAGTGGTGAATATTTCCTAAACCCAGAAAAGTGTGTAGATTGTTTGTGAAGAAGAAGAAGAAGAAGAAGGAAGAGAAGGAGAAGGAGAAGGAAGAGAAGGAAGAGAAAGAGGAGGAGGAGGAGGAGGAAGAGAAGAAGAAGAAGAAGAAGAAGAAGAAGAAGAAGAAGAGAAGAAGAAGAAGAAGAAGAAGAAGAAGAAGAAGAAGAAGAAGAAGAAGAAGAAGAAGAAGAAGAAGAAGAAGAAGAAGAAGAAGAAGAAGAAGAAGAAGAAGAAGAAGAAGAAGAAGAAGAAGAAGAAGAAGAGGAAGATGATGTTTCTTATGTACTGACTTTAGGAATTTCATTTTTGTGAGTAATAAGGAACCATTGAAAGAGCCAGAGTAGAATACTGACATGACTCAGGTCTGTGTATGAGAAAGGTCACTCTGGAATGTAAAGAATAGCTTGGAAACCACAAGCAGAGTGTAGGAAAGAAGGAACTATAGATAATAGTCAGTAAACATTTATTAAACAACTATTATATGCCAAATCCTATGCTAAGTGTTCAGGGTGGAATAAAGAAGTCCTGCAGCTGGGTGGGAAATGATCAGGTGGCTGCCCTGGGCCCCCTCCTTAAATGGAGGATCTGAGTGGAACTCTCCAAAGTCCACCCATGACTACAATGAGAGCAACGAATAGGCCCCACAGGCAGGGGGGTACTGAAGACTTGTGAGTTTCAGAGTTGATGCAATCTTCAGTGAAGGTGAATTTCTTGAGACAATGTAGCCAGTAGTCTTAATCTGCTTTTGTGCCAAATTTCTTATCAGAACAGTTTACAAGGTGTCAAATCCATTTAGGTTTTTACTTCCTTTCCGTTCCCTCTCACTGACATTCTTGTAGGTAGCTATTGCACATTATAATAAACTGGTGGACAGTAGAAGGGAATAGGAAGAAGAAAAAAAGACATGAACAGTCTCTCCAATGGGTGTTCAGCCTCTAACTCACTAAGTGTTTTTAATTATACATTAAATATCAGGCATTTTTAGTTGTCATTTTCTAATTTTAATATGGACAAGTGATATGTCATAAATATGGTAATTGTGAACTTCCCATGAAATACAAACACAGAATTAAGCAAATGTTACTCACTTCTTCAAAATGTATTTTAATTTTTTACTGTCAGCCTTAAGTTAATGAGCTCATTCGTAGATTCATAAATGAAATATATGCAGTTTCCAAAATTGATTCTAAATCTGAAAATCTATTATTTAGGATTAAAGTTAAAAACTCTTTCTATCTTTAAAGCCCTACTTTCCCCTTCAATAACTTTGTATGTAGCTTATGGAATGAGATGCCAGTGATTTTTCTAGGTTCATGACACTGATTAATGTCTAACTCTTTGGAGAAATTTATTTAATTTATGTGTATCAGTTCTGCACTTTTAAGGAAAGGCAGGATTCTTATCCATAAAGATAGGAAGGTATCTAGATCTATATATCTAGGTACAGGTCTTGTCCTTGAAGCATACTGATTGTGACCATGAACAAAACAGTTACTTTATTTTTCAGTGCCCTAAGGAACTGTAGCTATAACTTCCAGAGGATTTTCTGAGGATCAGTGCTAGGAATGACCATACTAGGAGTTCTCCATATTCATGAAATCACAGATCTGGACTTAAAAAACAACAGCAACAAAAACCCATGAAAGATAATTAATAATTGAGAATATCTTGATAGAGAGTTTTAACCTAGGGTCTTTCAATTTAAAAAATGTGATCACTGTGTTTAAATAATAAATACATAATCTGAATGATAAAAATCAATAAATGATTGATTTTCATTGTAATCTTATGTATTTAATTTTTTTTTCTGAGAAGAGGTTCGTAGACTTCACTAGAATGCCAAAAGGGATCTGACATAAAAAGTTAAGAACATATTTCTTATAAGGTGGCATAAAATAATAAATAGATGTATCTGTTGATGACAGTTATCAATTGGAGATACAGCAGTTCACAGAATTATTATTTTTGTGTGGTCTGGGAGCAGTTTCCTTAAAAACAGTCACTTTCTCTATGCCTTGATTTCATCAACCGTAGGGTTACAAAATAATAGCAAATTATCGGGGAAGCCTGTAAAAAGAAATACTGAACAAAACGATCTGCTAAGAATTTGTAGATACAAATTCTGTTAGCAGTGATGACTAACCAATGTTATCAAATTGGAAGGGAAGCAATGAGCTCAAGGACAACTCTTTGCAGTGATTTTTTTCTGATCGAATTGTGATGGCTAGGATGCATTAGGGCCTGATTTCACTACATAAGAATGAAAGCCATTCCCTAGTAGCTAGTCATCAACGACTATAAATAGTTTTCCAAAGAAAAAATCCAAACTATCCAGTCATATGACAAAATGCTCCAAATCACTAATCATTAGAGAAATGATAGTATATAAAAAAAAACAACAATACAACTCTGAGGTTCTACCTCAGATGACAGGAAAAGAAAGTGACAAATATTGGAAGGGCTGTGGGAAGTTGAGGACAGTGTTGTTATTATTGGTGGAACTGTGAAATAGTTGAGCCATTCAGAAAAGCAATTTGGCACTATGCCTAAAAAATGTAGATCACCAATACCCCTTGATTCAGCAATACTACTGCTAGTCCTATACCCTAAAAAGATCAATGAAATAGGGGGAAAAAAGACCTTATGCACAAAAATATTTATGACAGCCCTTCTTATTTTAGCAAAATGGCAGAGCAAATTACAGCATATGTATATAATGGAATATTATTGTGCATTAAGGAATGATTAAAGGAGATGATTTCATAGAAACTTGAAAACACTTATGTCACCTGATTCAGAGTATAATGAGAAGAACCAGGAAAATAATTTATACAGTAACATTATTGTAAAGGAAAATAACTTGAAAAGATTTAAGAACTCTTATCTGTGCCGTTACCTATCATATCTGTAGAGAATTGACAAACAAGCATATTTCCTACTTCTTGACAGATGGATGATAGATTCAAAATTAGACATACATTTTTGGGCATGACAAACGTGTCGATTTGTTTTTCTGAATTGTGTTTATTTGTTACGATATTTATATATTTTTTCTTTTTTTATTTGGGGGTGTGTGGTATAGGACAGTGAAGGAAAATAATATTAAAGTTACCAAAACTATAGAAGAAAAGAAGGCAAAGAGGGTTATTGAAGCATTGAAAATGCATAGAAGGTATCAGAAGGCCATTAAAAGGAAAATACAGACAATTGTAACAGCTTTGAATATAATGTTGAATTTTTTACATGCCTTTAAAAAAAAGGAAGCTGAAAGCAGTTGAGATTTATATTTTTAAAATATAATTCCTTTTTATGTTTTACTAAAACTATTTTGCTGAATTATATAATAATAGACAATTTAAATAAAAAATGAGTAACACACTGTATTCTACAACAAGAATCATCCTATATCTTTGAGCTGTGGTCCAACCATACCTATCAGACTTTGGACCTTTCTAAAATATCAAGTAACACCCAAATTGGTGAGTTTAGTTGAATCTCCTGTATCACCTACTCAATGTTTCCAGTTTTGACCTCTGCAGTCAAAACCAAACCAATTTATTTCTCACATGACAGTGCTTCAAATACTTGAAGACCACAATCATGTTCTCACAAAATTTTCTCAAGGCCCAATCTGCTCAGTTTCTTAAATCTTCAGTTTTCATCATGTTTGAGGTCCTCTGAATAGCTTCTAAGTTGTTTTCCTAATCTCTCTTAATTTGTGGAATTTGTAACTTTTATAGTACTAAAAATCTGGCCAGTTCTGAGTTGTGGCTCATGGTTCATAGGAGCTATATTCCATTTTAAACTTCCTGTTATTTTGCTTCATTTTCATTTAAATACTGGAACTGGACTTCATTCATGGGATCTTTTAACAAGTAGAGATGTTTTCACATCCTTTAGATAGTTTTTTTTTCTACATATAAATATGTATTTACCCATTTGAAAATAAGCAAATGCAGATAAATTAATATAGATCCTTGAGTGTACAGTTGATATTTTAAAGGAATTTATAGTTTGTAAACTTGAATTAAATCTTCAGCACTTCCTGGGAAATTAATACTTTTGTGTGAAACCATAGCAAATGTTAATAAAAGTCATTCTTCCCCTGTGGCATCTTTGCCTTTTTGCTTTCTGATCCATGTTGTTTTCTTGTGTGTCTTGTCCATTGTGATTGACTTTGAATGGCGCCAGATGGATCTTCACAGCTGGTTTAAAAACCTCAGGTTTTTTTTTCTTTCCCTTTCCAAATTGTTCTTGAGCATCATTTTATAAAAATAGAAATCAATGCTGAAGGTAGCTAAGTCACTTCTGGGATGTAGAAACTAAATGCAAAATGAGAAGGTGGGGAAAAGGCAGCTTGAGTATCTAGAGAGACAAATATGTTTTACATCAAATTCTCCTGTGAGAAATGTCATGAGAAGTGAGAATTGCTCAGGTTGTCGCAGCTGTTTGGGTGCAGTCATTCGCTCCACTGTCACGCTTAGAACTTAAAAGCCACAATTTTCTTTCTAATTCACTACTCAATCATTCCATGGCCCCTATCTCAAGCTCAATTTAAGCCTTGTCCTTAGCATGCAGAGCTACTGTATTGTTGATAAAGAAATGCTTTGATTAAAGTAGAGAAAGGACTAGAACAGATTCAGTGACTGGAGCCTTATTTAAGCATCATTTAGAATCTTTGCCCAATGTCTCCTGTAAACTGGCTAGAAATAAGGTAGGTTTTCTTTTTGCTTTCTAGTTTGATGATCACTTCTTCCTACAAGGACATGAACTGACATGGCCTACCACTTTTGTTAAGTTCTGATCTCTTTTGTTTGGGAAGAAAAGGCATGTTTAAGCTTTGGGGACCTTATGTGACTTAGGAAATAGTTATGCCTAGGATTTGAATACAAATGATAACAAATAACGAATGAAACAAAATGATACACCTTAAAATATATGCGTATATATATGTTCATGTATACATGTATGTATAAGTACGTGTGTGTGTGTATATATATACGTATATATATACACACACACACACATATATATATACACACACATACACACACATATATTTATATATACAGCACAATGGAATATAATCTTGGAGGGAAGACACTAATTAGCCTTAGAGGGAGCCAGGAAAGAATGCATCCTACAGAAGATGACATTTAAGTATATTCTAAAATCTGGCACTCAGAATTAAATTAAACAAAAATTTATTAAACACCTATATGAAAGGGAATCTATTAGGTGCAATGAATGAAATGTAGCAGCTTTTAAGGAGCTTACGTTCTATTGAATGGAAGAATGTGCTGATACTAATAGGTACCATTTATATGCCACTTTAAAGTTTACAAGTCACTTTACAAAACTTATACATATAAGTATGTGTGTGTGTGTGTGTGTGTGTGTGTGTGTGTGTGTGTGTGTGTGTGTGTGTGTGTAAAATATATGCCAAATAAATATAATGTAATTTAGGGAGGGTCCAGGAGTTGGGGATCTGGAAAAGCTTATAGAACATGGTACCTGAGTTGATTCTTGTAGGGAACAAGGTATTTTATGTGGCAGAGTGGAGGAGAGGGTGCAGTATAGACAGCTAAAGCATGCTTATAGAAAAGGGAGTTAGAATGTCAGGGTGACAAATAGCAAGAAGGATAGTTTGGCTGAGCTGTAGAATTCAGGAAGATGAGGGATATGGATTGTTATAGAAAGGTATGTTGAAGGTCTTTAAATGTTAAACAGAGGAATTTTAGTTTTTTTTCTGGAGATAGGAGGGAGCCACTGGGATATGTTGAGTTAGGGTAGTGACACAATCAGACCTAAACTTTAGGAAATCTCTTTAGTAGCTATATTTAGAGTGGATTGAAGAGGTGGGGTCTTGAGGCAGGGAGGCTAACTATTGTGATTTCCCAGGAAAATACTGATGAACAAGAGTGCAGGCCATGTGAATAGAAAAAAGAGATCAGAAGCAAGTCATAGTGTACAGAGAGAAACTGCAAGTTGGGAAATGCATTGATATATGGGTTGAAAGGCTATGAGGAATCAAAGATTTTTGCTGAGACTGCAAACATACAGGACTGGAACGATGATGATCCTCTTGATAGAAATAAGTAAGTTCAGAAGGAGGAAGTATTTGTGCTAGAAAGTTAATGGGTTCGGTTTTGGACATGTTGAATTTGAGTCATCTGTTGGGTAATCCAGTTTGAAATTTGCAAATAGAGTTAGTGATACAGGACTAGAACTCACAAATGAGACTAGAGATGGGAATTATCTGTATATACATAATAATTCAACTCATGGGAGCCAATGTGGTCACCATATTGAAAGAAGAGAAAGGGACCCAGGACAAGCCTTAGCATGGGATATGATAAGCTACCAAAGGAGAACAGAACTCAGAGAAAGCAGTTCCAGTTGGAAGAGAAGGTCGTCAGTTGCCAAAAGAGGAGGGAAGGTCATTCACAGAAAGAGCCCCAGATTTAGAGCTGAAAGACCTCATTTTCAAACTTAGCTTTGCTATTTACTACCTGGGTGATTTGGGGCAAGTAACAAACTAGATCTCAATTGCCTCATCTTGTAAACTCAGATATAAACTGATATATGGGCTATATATTGACTAAGAAAACCACAAATTAACATTATGTTGTATTTTTTTTTTGTTGTTAAACATTTCTAAATTACTTTTTAGTCTGGCTTGGGCCTTGGGCAGGTGGCCTACGGCAGTGAATTTGACATCTCTGAACTAGGTGGAACTTGAAGGTTCCTTTCAGATCCAAATCCTATGGTCTTAGGACCTGTGATTCCATGGAAGACGTTGTGATTTATCCAGTATGAAGCATAGCTGGTTGCATATAGCTGATTGCCTGAGGTCAAGAGAGAATATAAGTCTTCTGAATCTTATTGAGTGCTCTTTGCAATTGACCACATACATCCCTGTTCTCTGATTTGGAATAATCTTTCTTATAAAAGTCATCTACTTAACCAAAGAAATTTTCCATGCAATGCAATAGAAATACAGTACTGTATTACAGGAGCAATGAATTTATTCAGCCATTGTGACAAGCAATTTGGAATTATGGCCAAAATGTCTTTCAGTAAACTGTGTATATCTTTTGATCCAACAATACCACTACTAGGCCTTGATCCTGAAGAAATCAAAGAGAAAGAGAAAGAAGTAAAGTGCATAAAATATTTACTTTTTGTTTTAGTAAAGAACTAAAAAATAAGAAGGTTCTTCATTAATTTTGGAATAGTTGAACAAGTTGTAATGGATGAATTGAAGGTATATTATTACACCATAAGAAATGATGAGACAGTTGCATAGAAACTGGTAATACTTGTATAAACTTATACAGAGTTAAGTGAGCAAAACCAGGAGAACTGTTCATACAGTGATAACAATGTGGTAAAGAAAAGCAAGTTTGAAATATTAAGAACTGTGTAAAATGTAATGAGGAACTGAGATTCCAAAGGAATGATTCCAGTCATTTTTCTACCAGTGACATGCAGTGTGACCTTTTCTAAGAAGTCACTTAACCCCTATGAGCCTCAGTTTCTTCAAGTATTTAAAAATAATCATGCTACCCACCTCCTAACAGGGAAGGGCCATCTCAGGGGACAAAATGAGACCTGCATTTTTAAACTTGGACTATGTATGGATTTGTTTTTGCTTGACTATGCCTATTTCTAACATAAGGATTTTTTTTTTAATGGGAGAGGGAGAATAAGAATAGAGTAACCTCTAATTAAAAAAAGACCTGGAAAGGCAGAAAAGAGGTCCATTGTAGCATTTTTTAAAAATCACAGAACAGAATAGAAGAAGGGCCAGAAAGAATTATAGACAAAGAGGACAGCTATGAAAGCTACATGTAGAATTTATTATGTATTTTAAAAGAAAAGCATGGAATACATAATGTTCATGATTTAATGTATAGTCCTCTTTCTATTCTACTTTCTATACTTCTATTAAATTCTCATTTAATTGGGTGTTTATTAAGTTTAGAATTTTAGAAATCATCTAAAAGCAAACAATGTAAAAGAAAATTATTTGAAAATTAAAGCTACTAAAATTTTTGTCATAGGGAACAATATTCTTCCCATTCCCAAATTCCCCCTCAATCCATGAAATTAAGTGGTGAAAACAAACAAACAGAAAAAAATCTTAAGGCTTTTTGTATTTCTTCTTTCTGATTATAAAGCTCTAGGCACTAGTTTCTAGTGGTTGTGGGAGTCTAGCATTGCCATTACATAGTCAGTAATCCATGTATGTGCTGCTAAAATATATATTTTCATCTAGGCCTCTAAAAGATTTTCTTTATTTTTAGCATTGCTGGCTTTTCCCCCCATTTCCCAGAAACCACCATCTCTTCCAAATCATTCTAGTTTCCAAAGTCTGATTTCCATAGCATGACTCAATTGTACCCCCACCATAGAATCTTTTCTGTGAGTTGGAGATTCAAGCTAATGAGACCTAAATCATAGATCTGGAGTTGGACAGGATTTTAGGAGTCATTGAGTTCAACCCCGTTTTATAGATAACTGTGATTCAGAGATGATGTCCTGATAAAGAGTGGAAGACTCAGAAGATCTAGGTTCTAGTCCTAGTAGTAGAGCAGCTAGGGGGTGCAGTGCATAGAACACTGGCCCTGGAGTCAGGAAGACTCATCTTTATGAGTTCAAATCTGGCCTCAGGCATTTACTAGCTGTGTAACCCTGGGCAAGTCACTTCACCCTATTTGCCTCAGTTTCCTCATCTGTTAAATGAACTGGAGAAGGAAATGGCAAACCACTCCAGGATTTTTGTCAAGAAAATCCCAAAAGGGGGTCATGAAGAGATTAGATGAATGACTTAGTTTTATCAGTGACATGCTATGTGACCTTTTCTAAGAAGTCACTTAACTTTTCTAAGCCTCAGTTTCTTCAATGATTAAAAATAAGAATAATAACTGCTTCCCTGTTTGTAATGCATCAAGAGTCACACACTGAGGCAAGATTCAAACTTCATTTGTCTGCCACTGTCTGCCACTCTATGTGCTCTCTCACCTAGCTGCCTTCATGTTGTGAAAGCAACAGGATACAGCTCTTATTTTGTTTGAGAATGCTAACTTTGAACTCTTAGATATCTTAGTTATTTTGATCTGTAAAATACTCCTTTATTTAGATTAAGTAGAGCTATTCATACAGAAACTAGAAAATAATAATAATAAAAATATAGTACCTGTATAGTACTTTATAATTTTCAGTGTTTTCATATCTGTTATCTCACTTGATCCTCAAAACAAGCCTGTAAGACAGACAGATATCTGATGGCTTATTATTCCTATAATTTAATTTAAAAATTATCTATTTTTAATTTATGGAATAAAATAAGCATTTCCATAACATAGCATACTTAAAAATGATTATACATGAAACTGCAGATCTATTCTGTACAACTTCCTATTCCTTTTAAATATATAAAAAACGTTTATCATCAAAATTTCTTTTTTTGTTCCTCTCCTCCCCTTTACTTCCACCCCAGATATGGCTATAATTAGACACCAACTATTTACTTTTGAAAAAACCTGGGGTTCCTAAAGGTCAAATGACTTAGTCAAAGTCCCAAACAGCATATCATTGCTAGAACCAGAACTAGAAACTGGTATTCTAACTCAGTGTAATGCTCTTTGTATTGCTTCATCTCATTATTTTCATGACACTGTTCTTTCTTATTTCTCTTCTTAACAGTCTGACCTACTCATTGCTGGATCATCATCCTCGTCCCACCCCTTAACTGTGAGTGTGCCTCAAGTACCTGCCCTAGGCCCTCTTCTCTTTTTTCTCTCTACATTCTTTCACTTTTTGACCTCATCACCTCCCAGTGGATTAATTATCATCTCTATGAAGATCACTGCCACATCCATATATCCATTCCTAGCCGTTCTTCTGAGCTCTAGTCATAAAACTTCAACTGCTATTTTAAATTTGAGGTCCTATAGGCATTTGAAACGTAACAAATGTCCCCAAACCCCTAAACACATCCTTTTGATCTTTCTAATTTTTATCCATACCCATCCTTTTAATCTGCTACATTAAAAAAAATTGAAGTCATCCTTGAGTTTTCAGTTTCCCATACCCTGGATCATTGATTCTGTGTCTGCGGTACTTTTCATAGTACCTTTATTTTTGCTTTCATGAATTTAACAGCTGCCAAAGGGATATTTCTAAAGCACAAATCTGACCATAGTACTCCCCATTCAGTAAATTCCAGAGTCTTCCTATTATTTCTAAGATCAAATATAAATTTTCTGTTTGCCATTTCAAGGCAGTTACAACCAAAGTGTCAAATACAAGGCCATTTGCCACCTGCTGCCTACAACACTCCCATGTGTCAGATTAAAATGTAATTGGGAGATATTTAGCAAGTTAATAAAAAATCCAATAAAACATAGATAATACTACATATTAATGTGAAATCAATAAATGGCCCACAGGAATCCTTAGGTATAGATTAATGGCCCTTGTTTTCTATTTGAGTTTGATACCACTGCTTTACAACTTGGCCCCAATCAACCTTTTTAAAATAATAGTATTTTATTTTTTTCCAATTACAAATTTTAACATTAATTTTAAAAAATATTGAGTTCCAAATTTTTTCCCTCCCTCCTTTTCCTGCCCCTCCCTAAGATGGTAAGTAATTTGATATAGGTTATATATGTGCAATCATATTTCCATATTAGTCATTCAACCAACCTTTGTAGCCATATTATACATTTCTCTGAAGTCAGCCAAACTTTTAACCATTCACTAATATTCCATTTTCTGTCTCTGTGCTTTTGTATAAGCTGTTCCCCTGCTCTTATAATGTACTCCCTTAATTCTGCCTCTTAAAATACCTGTTTTAATTTGGTAAGTTTGCTTTACTCAGTTCAAACTCATCAAGGTAAACTAGGTATTTTAAGATAAGAACCCCTGTGGGCTGCATGTTGATTTCATTTTGTGATGTAATATTATCTATATTGTAACTTTCACAGGAGGCTTTTCTTGTCTCTTCCTCCTAGCTGCCAGTAGCTTCTCTCAAAAGTCTTTGTATTTATGAGCATATATTTATTAAAGTCTACATTTTCTCCTCTAATTAAATATAAGCTTCTTGAGGACAGGGACTGTTTGATTCCTGTCTTTTTACCTGAAAATCCGAGCATAAAGTAAGCTTGTTGATTGATTTATTAATCAGAAAAATCTATGTAAATGTATTTGCTGTTTCTGTATGTTGAATGAACCTGCTGAGGTTTATCAATTAGCAAAACTGTTCTTGCCTGGAATGTAATAATAGCCTCTCAGCTGGCTTATCCTTCTTTCCATTGAGTAGTGCAACTGATTACTCCTTCCTAGTCAGCAGTTTTAGGCTCCTTTTATCAGTAGCTAATAGGACACTGTAGTAGGCTCAACATCGTTCAATAAACAAATAATTTTGCTGTAGAGGGCAAGAAATATGCAATAATTATTTCTGAACTTAAAATTTTTTGGATAAATTTGTAGCTCAGTATAAATATAAATATCTATCAAAAGAAATAGCATGGATTTAGAAAATATTTTCAAAAATGATTTTAAAGACAGTACTGTGCTCTTTGGTGCTTCTTAAGTGGTTATTGAATTTGAATTGTTTTGTGCTCACATTTTTCTATCTGCTTTAGGTTTCTAAGGTACAATATATATATATATATTTTAAAATTAATTTTATTGCTATATTTTATTTTTGTACCACTTTCATTTCTTTTTTTTTTTTAAGGCAATTGGGGTTAAGTGACTTGCCCAGGGTCACACAGCTAGTGCCAAGTGTTTGGTCTGAGGCCGGATTTGAACTCAGGTCCTCCTGACTTCAGGGTTGGTGCTCTTTCCACTGGGCCACCTAGCTGTCCCCACCCACTTTCATTTCTAAATATAACTTTTCACTCTACCCTACCCAGAGAACCATCCCTTAAAACAAAGAATAAAATAACCAAGTCTGACAAAGTTTACAATATTTCTCATCATATTCCCTCACCCTGAAAAAAGAGAGGGAATGAGGTTCATTTTCTCATCTCTTCTTCATGGACAAACTTGGACATTGTAATTGCACAGAATTCATCTTTTTCCCCTTTCCCCTGCTTTATTTCAATTTATATTGCTGTAGTCATTTAGTGTATCGTTTTCCTGATTCTTTTTTACTTCTTTCATCAGTTCATTTAATCTTCTTATGCTTCTCTGAATTCTTCATATTCATTCTTTCTTATGGTGCAATAATATTTCATTGTGTTCTTGTATGCAATTAACAGTGTTTAGTCTTTCTCCAATCAGGGGCATCTACTAATTTTTTTTTATCACAGAAAGTGCTATTATGAATATTTTGGTATATATCTGTATGTGTGTGTGCACAAGTATACATGCTCAGTTTATTCTCATTATTTGTGGATTACATATTTGCAAATTTACCTATGTGTTCAAATTTGTTAATAACCTCAAAATCAATACTCATGGTACTTTCCTGTCATTTGTGGTATGTGTAGAACTATGAAAAATTTGGGTCATTGCACTTTCCTAGCTGAGGTAGAGTAGGATGATGCTCTGCCTTCTTGTTTCAGCTTTCATTCTGTAAACAACTATCCTTTTTATGGCCTATTTAGTGTCTTGTTTTTCCACATTTTTTTAAATGTTGATTTCACTCTTTAAAATGGCCCTCAAGCATAGATAGTGTTGAAGTGCTGTCTGATGTCCTAAGGGCAAAAAGGCTGGGAGGTGACTTACATGGAAAATATATGTGTTAGATATGCTTTGTTCAGGAATGACTTATAGTGCTATTGGCCATGAGTTCAAGGTTAATGAATCAATAATTTGGTGCATCCAGAAAAAGGAAGGAGAAATTTACCAATCTGTGAGGCCTCTCTAGAAAGTGTTAAACTAAAAGTTACAACCAGAGGCACAGGAATCTAAGCATATAGTTCCCTTAGGGGCATTGGTTCATATTCACTAATTCAATGTTTGTGGTGACTTTATAGCGCATGACTACTGGAAATTATGAGAATTTACTCTCTCTGTCTCCTCTCTCTCTCTGTCTCTCTCTGTCTCTCTCTTTTTCTCTCTCTCTGTGTGTGTGTGTGTGTGTGTGTGTGTGTGTGTGTGTGTGCGCGCTTAACCTTCTTTTCCTCTTTAACCTCCTGGGTCAATGTGCGTATGAGTTCGATCTCTGGGTCGAAAGGGACGGATGTTAACAAAAAGATACTTTAAAGAGATACTGAATCTTCTTTTACCACCTCTGAGGGATATCATGAACAACTCAGTGATTATCGAAGACATCATCCATTCAGACTTAAGTTTTGCTGAGAATTCCATATGCTAGCATGTAGTGTTGTGTACCAGAGAAAGCAGATGATTACATTAAATTGGAAAAGTATGAGTTAAGTTGTAGCTATGATTCATTTTGTGTGTTCACTTTTTAGAAAATTTAGCAATGTATTTTCTCAACTAAAATTGAGATTTGAATTCCATAACAGTGATGAAACAGTATCTTGTTAGAAGAATATACGTAATAAAATTTAAAAAATTTACAAATATAAAATATTAATTTCATTGTTTATGCTTCAGTGATAAACACTTAATTTGAAATACATTTCCATCGCAATTCACCATTTCCTTTTGTTCTGAAGAAATAGTTCTCTTAGATTAAACGTTTTAATGCCTGATTGAAATCCTAATATGAATTTCAAGGCAACAATGATTTTAGAAAAGCAGTTTTAATCATTCTTAATTTTGCTAGAAATAAAATATATTTCATTTTTAATAGTATTGACTTGTTAATCTTAGAGAACTCAAACATGAATGAATTTGAAAGGTTGAAAATTTCTACACACCTAATTTCTAATAAGGGAGGATTTCTCAAATAAGTTGGGAAGAAATACTGAGAGACCATTTATGAGACTCTAAAAAGATGATAGATTCATAGAATCTTAGATTGTGAAGGGAGCATAGAGGTCTATTTCAACCTCTATTCAATGTAACATCCTTGGCACAAGGCAATTCTATACAAAAACCATTAACTACTTTAAAAGATTAGGGATATATCTGTGATGTCATCATAGGTGTTTGAGAAACCACAGTCTTTGGGGCTTCAATATCAGTGTCAAATACATGGCCTGCAGTGCCTGAGTACCATTCAAACTAGATTAAATATAATTTTGAAATATTTAACAAAAAATAAAATAGAATAGAACATAGATGATAATTAATATGTGTTTTTCCCAGTCAGTATATGGTCTGCAGTGATCCTCATGTATAGTTTAGTGGCTCTTGTTTCTATCTGAGTTTACACCATTGGTCTATGTGATAATAAATAATTAATTGTTCTATTTTCTAGACTGATAGAATTTTATAGGTGACAGTTCATAGGCTCTCATTTTACAGATAAAGACTAAATTTAGTGGGGTGAAGTGATTTTTCCAAGATTAAAATTATAGTCAGGGTCATGACTAGACCTTTAGTCTCTTGACTTCTAATTCATCGCTATTTCATTTCTACTCTACTACACTGTGTCTCATTGAATGGACCAGTTGTTTTGATGGAGTACAGGCACAAGTTTAATAATTTCTGGAAAATTGATTAAAACTCTAACAAGTTGATTTAAAAATCCTGGATGAAAGAGATAAAATGCTGTTGATACCTGTTAGAGGAACATACACATATATGTATATATATATATATATATATTGAAATTATAGGATCCTATAGTATAGAAAATTTACATTATAAATCTCTTCAAATTATAGGATCCTATAGTTAGAAGATGTTATGTACACTCCCTACCTGAAGCCTAAGGAAATTTATATTTGCCAAAGCGGTCTATCTCATTTGGGAAAACTACAGAGCTGTGTAATTCAGAATGGTAAAGAAAACAAATGTGTATATCAATATCATGATTTATTTTCCTGCGGATTATATTTATTAGGAAATCTTGGGTCATATTCATCTAAATATTTCTGTCAGTGGACTTTATTTTTCCTTAATTTTCCAGAATGTGGTGTGATACTGAATTACATGTGTTAATTGTCATAGCTTAGTCAAGAACAGATTTAAAGGTAAAATTATTTTTGAGTATGTGTTCATTAATAGGAAAAAATGAGGATGAGGGTCTATGGTGGTGTAATGAAACGTGAACTAGCTGTGGAGTCAGAGGGTCCAGGTTCATATCTCAGCTCTGACAGAAACTGTGTGATGCTGGACAAGTAATTTAACTTCCCGAGTCTTCAATTTTCTCAGCTGTATTAAGAGGGTCTGGAATAGATGAGCCCTTTTAGCTCTGGAGCTAGGATCCTTTGTAGCATGGAGTTTTTGGAACTAGACTGGAGGGAACCATGCTTGGAGTCTTACCCTGAGGTCAAACACATTTTCATCATTTACAAGTTAGACTATTGTCTGGTCACTGTCACAAACAAAAACAAACAAAACAAAACAAACAAACAAAAAAACCCGGAATACGTCTTGAAAGAAAGGGATCCCCTCCTGTGGACTAATGAAGATAATCAGTTACTCCTTTCTACTCTTGATTTTTGTGATTCATGGCTCTTCATACTCTGTGTTTTACGAAACCATCAGTATTGATAAACAATAGCGAGGCCAATGTTTGCAATCTTTTAATGCTAATAGCTATTTTCCTAGTGAACTATGCACACCCAGTGAATAAGAAAAACATATACTTACTAAACATTTCTTGAAATGATGTAATATGGTACAGGTTATTTTAAAGCTTTTTATGTAGTTCCTAAACTGCATTGTATGTTCTACATCATAGTTCTTTGCATTGTCACTCTGCGTGTGAAAAAGCAGCCCATGGTATTTGTACATAACTTTTACATTGTCCTCCATTCCACATGGAGACTTGACTAAGCCTATTTACTTTGTACGTGTTCCCCAGTGTGACGTGCAGATGAACCAAGATATTTTGGCTCACTGAGCTATAAAACATTGGTAATTGGTATGCTGTAATTCAAACTTAGAGGCCCATACTTCAGACTTACTTCTGGTTTTTGTAGTTCAAGTATCTTTCAATATTGTATCTAAGGATTATTACTTGTAAATTTTGATATAATGAAGTAAGTTCTGCATTTATTTATTGGCAACAAAGTTTGTATGTTCCTAAACTGAAGACATTGAGACAAGCATAAAAAGAGCATTTAATTTTAGTATAGCTTAGAGAATATTAAAGGAATACAAACACATTCTTTCAGTAGTGATGGGTTATTACTCCTTTTTTTTGATCTTGAAGGATTTTTCATTTTGAACCTTTAACAATTAAGAAGGAAGTGTCATTGAAGTTAAAAGTTAAAGATTGCAATGTGACTTGAAAGTTATTGTCCTTAGACTCCACCCTCTCACCAGTGAAAAATGGAACAAATTCTTCCAGTCATCTCTTGCCTAGCTTTCTCTGAATTGGCATTCCCCCCCCCCCTTCATTCTATCCTGTCTCTTTACTTATTCTTATCCTCTACCCACTTACCCTACCTGAGGAAGGCTCTTAAAGTGTTTAGCCATGTGTTCATTTATTCAGCAAGCATTGAGAGGCTGCAATGTCCCCAGCACTATACCACTTACTGAAGAGGAGAAAAAAAATAATTATATGACTTGGAACCCTGCCCTTAAGTGTATTTTAGATGTGCAGACAAGACAAACATAAAATACTTAAACAGTAATGTAAGGCAATATAAAAAAACTCTCAAAAGAAATGACAGAGATAATCTGTATTATTGGAACTCAGTGAAGGGAGGCTCATTATAAGTTTGAGAATTTGGAGGAGACTTCCTGGAGGCTTAAATTCCTCTGATCTCTCTAGCTGTGGGATTTCTCCTTCCTCAGACTTCAAATAGAAAGTACTTTGCACTCCTCAGCACTTCAACTTGTTTTATTTGTTGTCCATTTTTAAACAATAATAATAATTATAAACATGTTCAGTCATTTATACAAATCTTTACAGTCCCCACTATTTGAATATAAGGACTGCCATGATGGATATGATGTCTTTTCATCATTCTGTCCCTCCCATCACCTATTTTCATGTTCTTCACTTAACAAGTAAATCGGTGAATGTTGAATTTAATTGACTTATGCAGGTCAGTAGAGCTAGGTTCAAATTTCCACTGTGTCACTTACTAAGTATATGACTTTGGGCATGTCATTTAACTCCTCTAGACCTCATTTTCCTTATTATTAAAAAGAAAAGGGTTGGACTGGAAATTTTCTAAGGTCTGTTCTAACTCTGAAATCCTTTGGTTCCTCTGACTCCAGAATGGATGAGATTTCAATGAGCCAAAAGGGAGAAACAGCCATTTCAGTGAAGGAACAAGTTTTGAGCTAAGGAAGAATCCAGTTTTGGAGGCCAGGGCGCAGATTGGTCTGCTCCTGAATTTGTTTTGGAGAGAAATGGGAACTGAGGTTCAATATAGAGGATGAGTGCAGAGATTTTCTTCTCTAGTCAGTGAAAATTGCATGAGCATCATTCACTGAAGTAGTCAGGCTAAATTAGCAAGTTGAGAAATATTGCTACATATTCTGTTTGGCTTTACCCAACATTATCCCTTTGGCTTTACCTAAACTCAGGTTATGTCATTTTCTTACTGTTCTCAGCTCAGATCTATTCTTCCCGCACAGAACACCTCTTCCTTCTTCCCCTCCTACCTCTACCTAAGCAATAACTGAAATCACAAACCAAAATAAATAAATACATCACTCTCAAATCCCAATTATTTACCACGCAGGAGCTATTTTTTTTTTTAATTTCAGTCCTTTATCTTTTGTAGAGCAATGCAGTCTGATAGCTCTGAGCCACCAGGAATGTAACAAGTGGCTTTGGAAAGTAGCAGATGTCTCCCTGCCTTTTTTTTTTTTTTCAGGCGGTCAGAAATGTGTAACTTTACCTCTGTGATTTCTCCCTGGAATTCTTTTCTCCCTAGCAGTTGGAATTCAGAAAAATCAGCAATTGACAACAGAAGTTAAGTGCCCAAGACTGGACCTCTCTAATAAGCCTTGAGACTTTTAATGAGTGTCCTCTAGAGCAGAGCCACTAACAAACAATCGTGGACTTCCTTGATCAGTTTAATTGGAGGACAGACGGTCTTAACCATTTAAAAAAGCTGACAGAAGGATTTAATTCCAAACCTTCCCCTCTAGCCAGACCTATGACTCAATAGCCCACCCTTTTGGCCACATGGAACACTTGTACTTTTGACCTTTTATTACATTTCCAATTCTCATTTTCAAGCTATTTTTTTTCCCTTGCAGAATGAGTTTGATTTTTGTCTTCTTACACAACAAATATCAAGTTTTAGAAAGCTTAAATTAGGTCTAATATCTCACAGCTAGAAATGTTTTAGAGAGCAAGCAGTTTTGGACATTTTTAATGACTGTCCTTCATAGATTTTATTTATCTATTTTTTAAAATGTATCACACACTGCCTTTTTATAGCTTTACTATTTAGAAATCACTAAAAATATCATGGTAAATGAGACCATCCTTTGCATTAAATGTGTTTTCTTTTTCTTAACCAATTAAAATGTTTGGAAAATTGGATTTTTGTATTAAAACATTTGTTATAGAAACTGATAAATGTGAGATTAATGGCTAAAATAGTCATTTCAGATGGATAATTTAGATTTTTATCATTTATTAATCATAGAAAGTAAACCTGCTGTATAAGTAATTTTAGTTTTATCAAGAAGATAAATTGTTCTAGCTAATGAATGTATAGATATTCTATGCCAAAGGCATTTGGAGTAATCTGTTAATCATTTAACTGTGTCAGGGCATATGCTATGTCTTCATAAAGCAATTAAAACACATAACTTTATCAAGTGAAATGTATGTTGGCCTTCACCGCCTAAAGCAAATTAAAATAACATTTGTCTTAGGATATGTTTCAGTGTTACAGACACAAAATTCAGTGGGCACAGTATCTTAAGGCAATAACATAGAAGTTGGATGTCACTGTACAGAGGAGATTAGTATTATTTCTAATACTTGGGGTGAGGTTGCAAAGCACTTCTACAGTAGTGCTGCATTAATGACTAAGGGCTTGCTGGCTCCAATGTACCTCTCAAAGTGAATGGTTTCTTGGCAAAAATTCTCAGGGGGCTTTTTCTCTCACCAGTGCCTGGGGATTTACATCTGTATCTCCCATTAGCACTAATGGGAGCTCCTCGCATACAAACTGTCCACTTATGGATGGAAGAACAGACCCCTAACTAATATGCTTGCTTCATTTATCTGGCTTTTGGAGACAGACAAAGGGTTACATTAATAGGGCTTTAATAGTCTTATAATGCCATTATGCTAATAGAGATTTTTGTCAGCTCTTTTTTGGAGATCCATAATTCAACTTTTAAAACTCTTTTTTTTTGGGAGCAGAAACATTAAAAAAAATCAGGAGAATACAAATGAACCACAATAAGAAGTGCCGTTTTACTGTTAGGGAAATTGGTTTTTTTTGCAGTAGTATAGGGAGCATCAGGATTCTTTTGTTTTTGACTCCACCTTGATTTGTCCCAAGCTCAAGGCTATGTTTTAAATATTCAGACAATACTTCTTGGTCACTAGTTAGTTCTTATGGCACTTAGATGAAGGCTATGTTTTAAATATTCGGACAGTATTTCTCAGTCACTAGTTAGTTCTCATGGCACTTAGATGAAGTCTGTGTTTTAAATATTCAGACAGTATTTCTCAGTCACTAGTTAGTTCTCATGGCACTTAGATGAAGTCTGTGTTTTAAATATTCAGACAGTATTTCTCAGTCACTAGTTAGTTCTCATGGCACTTAGATGAAGTCTGTGTTTTAAATATTCAGACAGTATTTCTCAGTCACTAGTTAGTTCTCATGGCACTTAGATGAAGGCTGTGTTTTAAATATTCAGCCAGTATTTCTCAGTCACTAGTTAGTTCTTATGGCACTTAGATGAAGGCTGTGTTTTAAATATTCAGACAGTATTTCTCAGTCACTAGTTCTTGTGATACCCAGGTGACATTGTTTTGTTGCATTAGCCTCACTTTGTGGCTAAGTGAATAAAGGCTGAAAGGTGTGATGTGATTGGTTGGAGGTCACATGGAAGTCTTGGATTAAATTTAGGGTTGGATCTACTGTTTTGCTTCTATTCCTGCATTGACGTGGTGGACCCTTAAACACATTTATTGAGCTGAACACTTTGGTGAGGAGTTGAATGTAGGTAGGATCTATGTGCTGCCTACTCCCACCATGCTCTTGTAGCAGCTGGACAGTAAATATCCTTGGCTAATGAATAGTATAGAGGTCTATTCTAGGACCTTCATTTTATACAGAGAAACTCAGATAGGTAAAGTTACTTGTCCCAACATCACCTAGCTAGTTATGAGCAGAAGTCAGAGTAAAAGCTTAATTCCCAGGCTAACCCTCTTTCTACTCTGCCATACTGCTTTTCATGCTTTTGGTTATCAGTGAGCACCATTAAGGCCTATTCACAGTCTCAAGGTGATCTCTGTTGAGGTGGCTCCTGTGGTCAGAGTGGTTGGAAGGTGAGTGGAAATATTATAAGGGAGAAATTAGAGCTGTTACTCCTGTTGACAGTGAAGTAGAGCAGCAGTCAGGGATTGATAGTAGAGGCAAAATTTATGAAGTTCATTTCTTTCATTTTGCTCATTTTCAAAGAATCCAGGGAAATATGTGATCCAGGTAAGATTACACTGACTACTCCCCATCTCCAAATCCTATAAACTTTTGTATATAGGTGAAATTTGGCAAAAATTAACATGATGAACAGCCTTGAAAGAAAAGTGATTTTCCAAAGAAGCTTTGTACAGCACGGTGGGGTTAGGCTCTGGAAGGGAGGCCTTGGCTATGTGAGGTTTCAAGTCTTTTTTAGTCCTGTCTGTCCACTTCCCCCTTTGCAGCTGTAGCTGCCTGGTTCTTATAGCATAACAGGGCAGTTGTTCAATTACCAGTGCCCTAGGGATAGTTCCGACCCTTGTCGGAGCTATATCCTTTTCCTAGTTCAATTGAGATTGTTATTTTTTTGTCTTTCGTTATCGAAGAAGACCAATGACATAAAGAAGGTGATGTCTTGACTTGCAAGTGAGTCGGATTTAAGTGAGGCAAGGCTATGCAAAGTCACCAGCCTCCCTCTCTCCTCCGGAGCCATCTGGGTGCAGTAGCAAGATATAGATCTGGACAACTGGAGATGGTGCCGGATGCACCATTTTTTCTTTTCTGAGAGAAAGGGTGCTGCTTCGGCAGTTCTGTTGCTAGCCACTGGCCAGCTCAGGAAGAATGGACCATGTGAAAGTATCTAACACAGATTCCCTAAGCTAAGATCTCTCCCAGGTCTCAGTTTGTCTGAGGCAATGCCCATTTAGTGATTAAGGCTATGTAAGAAATAAGGAAAGATTGCTAAATGCTGTTCCTACTCCCTCCTCCTTTAAACTTTTTCCTCCCAGTCTTATGTCTCACTTCCCTGTGGAGGATGGAATTATTGCAATTAAAGCAAGCCTGTTGAGACTCACATGGTAACAGGTTCCTGTTCCCCTAATGCCTCTGGGACCTTTTAAAACACATAGGATGTTAATGTTATTGAGCCCAGATAACTATATTTTTGTTACCTGTTTCTTCTTTTCCTCAATACCAGTGAATGATCTTCTAGCTTCATTCTTTTTCATAGTATCTCTTCCTCAAGCTCTTATGCTAAAGTAAAGCCAATCTTTTTTTCTGGTTATAGAGACCTGGGGAACAGCTTTCTCTGGGCATAGGATGTGGAAAGCTATGAATTCAGTAGTTTAATTCAGCCAGACAATTAGAGGTCTGTATGGAGTCATTTAAAGGGCTCTGAACTGTTAGTCATTTAGGAGTCCTGGGCCCAAGTTCCTGTTCTGTTATTTACCAAACATTTGGCTGTGGTCAAATTATTTAACCACTCTTAGCCTCAGTTCCCTCATCTGTCAAATAAGGATCATAATACTTGGATTATCTACCTCATATGATGATATCAATCAAGGTTATATTAAACAGTTAATCAACAAATATTTATTAAGTATTTGCTTTATCCTAGGGATATAAATACATGAAATAAAAAAGGGGATTATTCAAATACCTTTTTTTAAAAAAGTGTATAATAGATTTTCAGTTTCATGTGCAATCATCCTTTTTTATTCTACTATGTTATGGAAATGCTTGTTTTATTTCATGAATTAAAAATAAAATAAGTAAATTTTTAAAAAAGGAGCTTATATTCTAATGAGAAAGACAAGGACACATGTAAGTACATACAGAATAAATATGAAGAGAATAAATACAAGCAAGCACAAAGCAATTGCATATAAGATAATTTGGGAAGTCAGGGGCTAGAAGTTGAAGGGAAAGGAAAGGTTTCATGTAGAAGTAGTTGAGAGTGAGATAGAGTTGTGGAGGGAATACATTTCAGACATAAGTGATGGCTGGTGTAAAGTCATGGAGACTCAAGATGGAGTATTGTGTGTGAGCAGCAAGTGAATGCTATATTGCTTGGACAGTAGGATGTGGTACTAGAAATAATATCCAGTAAAGCTGGAAAGATATGTTGGGAACAAATTGTGAAGGACTTCAGAAACAAAAAAAAATCAATTTATGTATTATCCTAGAGGCAATAGGAAGCCACTAGGGATGATTGATTTAGGGAAGACCTGTAAGGAAAATCAATCTGTGATGGATAGACTGGAGTGGTGAGAGAATTGGGGCAGGAAGACCAGTTAGAGACTGTAGGAATAAACTGGGTGAAAGGTGATAAGGGCTTGAACTAAGGTAGTGGTGGTGAATCTCTTCACATAGAAGGGTCCAGATGTGTGGTATATTATAGGGGAGGAAATTGCAAGATTTCACAACTGATTGAATATATATGGGTAGAGAGAATGAGGGTTTAAGGATAACCACTTGGTTATCAACTTGGGAATTAGAGATGAATGGCAGTGACTTCAATAGAAATAGCAACGTTTGGAAGATGAGTGAATTTGTGAAGGAAAATGATGTGTTGGTTGCAATATAGAATATGTATACACATGTATGTATGATAGAAATATGAATTATCATTGAGGCATTTGTGCTAGATAGTAAGAACATAAAACTGAAAATATAATATAGCCCTTCTCTTCAAAAAGCATAAAACTTAGTAAGATGGATAAGACATTTATATAATGAACTCTAACAGAGGTCAGAATGTTTTAAGTTCAGAAGGTATATCCAGGCAAACTTCTATGGGAAGTATTTGTGTGTTTGTTTTTTTCTTTTCTGAGAGAAAGGGTGCTGCTTCGGCAGTTCTGTTGCTAGCCACTGGCCAGCTCAGGAAGAATGGACCATGTGAAAGTATCTAACACAGATTCCCTGCTGAGTAGCATGTTGATACCAGCAGACTGCCAGCCTGGCCCCCTGATGTTTTTAATACACAGATCCATATCAGCATTATGAAGTTCCATATTAATATAATGCTAAATAGGGATTCAGCTGATAGAAGGGGGAAAAATTTGAACCAGGTCACAAGTAAAAATGAAAGCCCCAGGAATGGAATAGCAGACGTATTTCAGGTGAATATTGAGACGCATTAGCAGTGGGGGGAAGTTTGCACAGCATCTGCCTGCATTATGTTTGGTTCCAGCCCAGTGCTCCCTCTCTCCTTTTTCTCATTGAATTTGGTGCTTAGGCAATCTGCATAGTCATAAAAATAGCACAGCTACTGCCCCTTCATGACATTCCTCACCCTAGGATCTCAAAGCCCTCTGTGGATATTAATATTTATTGCTGGAAACCTGGAACATCAGATGAAAAAAAAAACATCATCCCAGTTTTACAGATAAGAAGACTGAGATGTGATGGCTAAATGACTTGGTAGAGGTCATTCCTACCTCAGGAGTAGTAGGGCTTAGCCAAGTACAACTCTCTGGGCAGTGTGATCTTTTACCAGGGTCCCTCTAGAGTAGAATGCCCTTTGTTTACTAAGAACAAACAAACAAACAAAAACCAGAACAAAAATGCACCCCAAGGAAGGAAGAAGAGGGAAGAACAAATTTGTCACCTATTCACTGAATCTTACTCCCCTCCCCTCCTGATATATCCAAAAGACTTTATTTTGGAGTCTGAATTGTTTTTCCTTGATATGCCAGCTTTGCCAGTTAAACAGGCTAGTTAAATGTCTGTACTTGGGTATTGTATACAGTGTCTATCACTACATATGCAGGATAGACAAAGGACATTTTAAAAAGCAGGTCTCTAGAAGGGAAGTTTTCTTAGGTGCTTTTCTGGATCTCTCTATTGTCCTCACCACGTGTTTTGTGCAATATTTACTTTCTGCTTGCCATTTCCTTCCCTTCCACATACACCCATCAATAGGCTGTGAGTTCCTTGAGGTCAGAGATAATAATTTTTCATATTTGTATTTGTAGGACATGAGATAGGGCCTTATCCAAAATAAATACTGTTTTCTTAAACATTGAGAATATAGGATTAGTTGAGAGATTCAGTTCTGAGCACCATGTTTTAGGAAGAATAGACAAAGTGTACAGTGGCCAGAGGAAGATAACCAAGAGGACAACTAGGCCTTGAGTTTATTCCATATAAGAATCCATTGAAGGTGTTAACAGTGATTAATCTAAAAAAGATATGACTTATATAGGATATAGCAACTGTCTTTGAATATCTAAGGGCTGTCAAGTGGAAAAGGGACTAGATTTGTTCTGCCTGTCTGTGCAAAACTAGGTGGAATGGGTGGAAAGTGTAAAGAATCAGATTTTGGCTTGATGTAAGTAGGGAACAACTTCTTCCCAATTAGAGCTATATGAACAGGTTGCTTTTGCCATTAATAGACACTCCTTCCTGGAAATCTTCAAACAGATGCTTAATGATTATTAGTTTATAATGTTATAGAAAAGATTGTCAGTCAGGTATCATTTAGACTAGATAGCCCTTGAGTCATGAGTTTTTTCCAACTTTTTATATATAGCATAAAAGAATCTGAGTTAGAAAAAAGACCTTTCTTTTCAGAAAGATGAATGTTGAGGACCGGAAGGATATGATCTAAAACTCTGAAGTCACAATGCAGAGTTACACTGGAATGTTCCTGGACTTTTCAAAGCATTAACCTGTTTGAGAATCCCTGGATTCTTATTTGGAAGATAAGAATCTTGGAAGACTTCCCATACCTCTCTTTTCGCTTGGACTCATCCTCCTTCCAAGTAACTTAGGAAGTGGGAAGAGAGATACAGCTGTCTGAAGATTTCATGTTGTACCCAGTTGCACTTGTGTTTCCATAGGGTCCGAGATTGTACCTAGGCACTACATTGAGACTTTCTGCCTTAAAGATTATCTTTGTTTGGAGACAGTAATTATAACTCTATCCCTAGCCCACATGGCAACATCTTGACTTCCATATTGGACATGTCCACCTGGATGAATACTCACTATGTCTGAAACCAAATTTAGTATCTTTCCCCCAAACATGCTCCTCCTTTTGACTTCTTTATTTCCATACCTTTCTCTGTTGGTAAGCTTGGTATTTTCTTTAACTCTTTTTTTCTCCCAATGCTCTCAAACATAACCTAGATCCATCCATGTCCTGCCAATTTTCTTCTAGAATGTCTCTCTTCATCTGGACTATCACCATTATGCTCCTTTCTTTTAATTTCTGCCTCCTCAGCATAGCCAACCAATTTCCCTACCTCCATTGTCCAATCTATTATCCATACTGTTACTAAATTACTGTTACTAAATTGATCTTTTTTATTTGTACACCATGTCATTACATTAAATAATTCTTTAAAACCTCCCATTGCCTATTAGTAGTTTATACTTGTTAACCTAACCTTTGAGTCCTTCTATTATCAAGCACCACCCCACCTTTCCAATCTCATACCTTATCTCATACTAGTCTCTTCTATACAACCTATGCTGCATCCAAAGGAGACTAGAGACCCCATAATGCTAACATATTCTCACTTCTATAATCATGTTCATGCTGTTCAAGACCTGTGATAAAATTCCCTTTCCTACAATTAAAAAAATCATGTTCGTTTTTTAAAATTTAACCCAAATACCACTTCTTTCATGAAGATTTTCCCAATTCACCAATCAGTAATGTCTTTCCTCCCTTGGACTTCACATAGTACTTTGTTTGCATCTTTCCCTTGCTTTTGCATTTTATTTTATGTCATACTCATTTGTGAATTCACCATAGCGCTCTACTAAATTAGAAGGTACATGAGTGTATGTCTTATTTAATCTTTGTCTCCCTCATAAATTACCACAGTGCTGTGAATGTAGTAGCTGTTTAATAATTGTTGAATGAATGAATGAGCAGAGGGGGAGCTGGAGGTGGGCATATCTATTGTTCCTGGATGCCCTGTCATTGGTTAGATGCAGTATCAATTAGAATCATGCCAACTTGCTGAGTATAACAACAAATTAAAACTACTGCTGGCTAGAAATAACATGACAAATATGGCTAACAAGGAAGTTATACCCAAGATAAGTAAAGAGATAATAAGAGAACACTTAGCTATCCTCAATAAATTCAAGTCACTGGCTCAGATGGACAACATCTCCTGGTACTGAAAGGACCTATGGTTGTGACTGCTCAGCCACTGTTAATCAGATTTGAAAGGTCTAAGAATAGAGAGAGAGCTACTACAAGAATAGTAAAGGAAATGTCACAATTTTCAAAAAAGGGGAATTATCTGTAAATTAGAGACCAGTCCTTGAGTCAGATTCAGTCAGTAAATCATTCAGTCAACAAGAATTTATTAAGTGCCTATTATGTGGCAGGCACTGTGCTCCATCTGAAGGTTATAAAGGAAGGCAAAACAGTCCCTGCTCTCATGGAGCTCACAGTCTAATGGGTAAAACAACCAAATACAAACAAGCTATAGTCTGTAAAATTGTAGATAATCTCAGAGGGAAGGCATAAGCATAAGGTGGATCAGGAAGGATGTTTTTTTAAATAAGGCAAGGTTTTTATTGTGACTTTGAAGCCAGGAAAGCCAGAGATAAGATTAGGAGGGAGAAAAATCCATGCGTGTATGCATGGAAGATAGCCAATGAAAATACTGGATTCAGGAGATACATTGTGTTGTGTGGAGAACATCAAAGAGGCTGGAGTACAAGAAGGGGTTAAGGTATGAGAAGACTGTAAAGATAGAGAGAGCCAGGTTATGAAGGGCTGATTCTCCAGCTGATTAGGAACCACTGGATGGAGTTTATTATATGGGGGTGAGGGGAAGTCTGTTAATGTGGTCACACTCATACTTTAGGGATATCACTTTGGCAGCCAAATGGAAAATGGACTGGAGTATCGGGAGACTTGAGGGAGAGAAACCAGCCTTAAGGCTTTTGTAGTAGTCTAGGCATGATGTAATGAGGACTTGCACCAGGGTGTTGGCAGTATTAGAGCAGAGGAGGCATATGCAAGAGATGTTAGGAAGGTAAAATTGAGAGGACTTGGAAATAGATTTAATGTGGGGGATAAGAGAGTGAAAATCCATGCTGACAACTAGGTTGAGAGCCTGTATACCTGGGAGGGTGGTAATTCCAACGGTAATAAGGAAATGGGAAAGGGCTAGGTGTAGAAGATAATGAGTTCAGTTTTGGATATGTCGAATTTAAGATATTTATGGGAACTCCCTCTCTTGATGTTCACTAAGCAGCTGGAGATGTGAGACTGGAGGTTAGGAGAGATATTAAATATGAACATGTAGATCTGAGTGCCATCAGCAGAGAAATATTAATTGAATCCGTGGGAGCTGATGAGAGCACAAGTAGAAATAATATAAGAGGAGAACGCCCAGAACAGAGTCTTTGGGGGACACTCTTAGTAGGCATGATCTAGATCAGAGCCTACCACCTCCTTTTTTTAAAAAAAAAATTACTCAGCACCCTCCCCCCCAGAAAACTACTCCTTTAATGGAATTTTTGAAATTTGCATCATTTAAAAACATAGATTTTTTTTAAATGATACATTTTAAATTTAATAATTTATTGAAAACTTTTAGGTTTTTTTTCCTGCATTGAAATTTTTATGGTACAACATTGTGTCATGTAACTGTATAGTATCATATTGTAAACAAGTCATGACACACATATATTCCTGCTGCTTGACTTCCTGACAATGTGCAACACATTCACCGTCCAACACTTGTTTGTTAACACCTGTTGTCCACTGATGGGTTATAAATTGCTTTTGTGTGTTTATTTGGAAAATAATATAATCACTATGACTTTAATTAAATCTGTCATACAACAGATGAAACATGTATGAACAGTTTTTCAAAATTTTCTTCTTTTCTCTTCTTTCCTTATGCTTCCACCACTCCCTTATTTTTATTCAATGGTGCCCCCCAAATGCACCCATGGCAACTACTGCCCCCCTGGATTATTCCAGCACCCCAAAGAGGATGGTATCACCTACTTTGCCACCCTATGAAGATGAAACTCTAGAGCTAAGGAGTAAGGGAAGGAGAAGTTAGACATTAGGAGAACAAGAGAATAATGTCACAAAATTCTAGAGAAGAGTGTTTTAGGGAAAAGAGGATGATCAGCAGTGTCAAAGGCTGCGGAGTTGTCAAGAAGGATTTAGCTGGAGAAAAACTGTCATTGAATTTGGCAAGTAAGGGATAACAAAGGTAATAACTTTGGAGAGATCTGTTTCAGTTGAATGATAAGGTCAGAAGTCTGACTGAAGAATGTTAAGAAGAGAGTGAGAGGAAGGAGAGAGGAAGAATCGATTGTAGCTGATCTTCTCAAGTAATTTAGCCACAAAGACAGAGATATGGGAAGATAGCTAGTGGGGATGGATGGATGGATGGATCAAGTGAGGGTTTTTTTTTTCCAGACATGAGCATGTTTTTAGGCAGTAGGAAAACAACTAGTAGACAGGGAGAGATTGATGATTGAGAGACTAGTGAAGATAGAGGGGACTACTGGTGGAGAAGGGATCTGCTAGAATCACTTGTAAAGGTGGAGGGATTAGCTTTGTCAAGGAGAAGGGCCACCTCCATGTGAGACAGATGAAGGAGGAGGTAGTGGCAGAAGAGTGATTTGAGATGAGGAGGGGTAAAGGCCTCAACTTTGTCATTTAAATACGAAGCAAGGTTATCAATGATGGGGGATGGGAGAGATGTGGAATATTTGAATTGAGATGAAAAGGTTTGGAGACACACCTGTATTTCTTTATCACTGCTGCTGCTATGCTGGTGTAGTCCTTCATGATCTTATGCCTAAACTAATGAAAAAGGATTCTGTTTGGTCTCCCTGCCTTAACTCTCTCCCAATCCCAGTCTATTCTCTACTCAGCTATCAAAGTGATCTTCCTGAAGAACAGGTCTGACCATGTTACATTCATACCCACCCATTCAGTAGGCCCAGCTGGCTCCATGTAACCTCCAGGGTCAAATATAGGCTCTCTTTGGATTCTGAAGCTCTTCATAACCTGCCTCTTTCTACCTTTCTATTTTTCGTACACCTCATTCCTCTCTATGTACTCTGTGATCCAGTGACATTAGCCTCCTTTCTGTTCCTCAAACAAACACTCCATCTTCTGACTCTGGACGTTTTCACTGGCTGTCCCATATACTTTGAATCCTTTCCCTCCTCATTTCTGCCTCCTAGCTTTCTTCAAGGCCAAACTAAAATCCCACCTTCTGTAAAAAGCTGTTCCTGGTCCCCTTAATGTTGGTACTTTCTTCTGAGATTTCATCCATGATATGAATACCTGTATATGTATATACACATATATACATAGACACACATATAAATACATACATATATACACCCACATACACACACACACACACACACACACACACACACACACACACACAGAGTTTTTTGTTTCTGTTCTCTTCCCCTGTTAGATTGTGAATTCTTTGTTTTCACCTTTTTTTATATCCTCAGTGCTTAGCACAGTGCCTGGCACATAGCAAGCGCTCAATGAATGTTTGTTGGCTTAACTTGAGTCAACTTGAGCTTATATCCCAGTTGTGGAAATTAAAAAGTACATATGCAAATAGATAGTTAATAAATGAAAATATATTAAATACTTTTTCTCAAAAAGTATTTTGGTAGGGTGGGCACTGGAAGTTTTGGTTGGAGGGGATTGGAAAAGGCTTCACATGGAAGATGGTGCCTGCACTGCATCTGAAAAGAAGAAAAGATTATGATGCAGAAGTAGGGGGTGAGGTGCATTCCAGGCATGTGGGATCTCCAGTACAAGGTAGAAGATAGAATGAAATGTGTGAAGTACAGAGAAAAGTCTAGTTTCACAGGATCACAGAAGTAAGGAGAGGGGGAGTTAATGTTCAGTGAGACTGAAAGATTGGTTGGGGACAAATTTTGTGTATTTTCTAAAAGCTAAGCAAAGGAGTTTATGTTTTATCCTTCACGTAATAAGATGCTGTTGGAATTGATTGAGTTAGGGGAGTAACACAGTCAGATTTATGCTTAAGAAAAATTACTCTGGTAGCAGTGTACATAATGGACTGGAGTAGTGAGGAACTGTAGTCAGGGAGATCAATGAAGAAGGCATTGCAATAGTCTGGTCCACAGGTCAGTAAAGCCTGAACTAAACTGGTACTGGTGTGAGTGGAAAGAAGGGGTTAGATGCAGGCAATGTTGTGAAGGCAGAAGAGGCATGATTTGGCAATTGATTGGGTGTATAGGGTGAGAAACAGTGAGTAGTCCAAGATAATGCTGAGATGATGAATGTGAAACACTAGGATGGTAGGGCCTTTGACAGAAATAGGAAAGTTTGAAAGAAGAGTGAGTTAATCATAAGGATTCTTAACCTAGGGTTCACATACTCTGGAGGGGGGTATCCTGGGATAGCTTTCAGAGGGTCTTTGAAGTTAGATTTTTAAAATATTAGACGTGTGTGTGTGTATACATATTTATCTATCTATCTTCATTTTTATTAACCTTTGCTTTCCTTTGTAATCCTATGTATTTTATTTTATGCATTTTAAAGCATTATTTGAGAAGGGATTCGTAAGCTTCACCCAATTGGCAAAAGTGTCCATGACACCAAAATGTTTAAGAACTCCTGGTTTAGTGAGCAAGATAAGGAGTTCAGTGTTGTATTTAGTTCTGGTCCATTTTAACAAGGCTATTGATAAAGTGAAGAAGCCTTCAAATGACTACAGCAGGATGTAAGGGCCTTGAGTTGATGTCACAGGAAGATTAGTGGAAGTAACTGGCTGTGTTTAGGCTGGGGAAGAGAAGATTTATGTTAGTGGTGACATGACACATATATTCAAGTAGTTGAAGGATAGTTATGTGAAAGAGGATTAGTTGGGTTTTGTTTGATTCCAGAGGGAAGAAACAAAGAGGCAAAGTGAGACTTAAAGTCAGGAAAAAAACAACAACTTTCTAACAATCAGTGCTGTCCTGCTCCCCCCCCCAAATGGTGTAGGCAGCCTGACAGAGCAGTACTGCAACATAGCACCTCTTCATCAGAGGTTTCCATGCAAGGACAGGCTGCTGACCATTTGCCAAATATTTATAGTGGGTTGAACTAGATGCCAGTGGAAGTCTTTTGAACTCTAAAATTTGGTGACTATTGCTGCTTTTTAGTAATATTCTAAAATCTAATACCATTCATTAAGAATAGGGTTTCTAAGCTCTAAGCTTCCACAAATTAATAAGGAAGATTTCCTAAGGACCCTTTCCCCCATACCCAAGGCAAATAAGCAACAAAAACACCATGTCAAAACTAGAATTCTTGCCTTAAAATTGTTTTATCCTAAATCTATCCTCCCAAATGACTGCCTTTTTTTCCCTGGTAAGGTCACATCATAAAATTTGGGGGTATTTTAGCTTTTTTGTTTTCATAATGACAAGAGAGCAGACATATACAATATCTGTACATATTTGCTTATATGTATACAATATGTACATATAATTACATTAAAAAATAAACACAATTGTAGGGTTTGGTTCTTTTTTGCATAGTAATATGAATTTTTTTAACCCATTGAAGTACCTTTAAAAAGCAGCCCAATACTCTATGAATATAATTTTTTAAAATATAGAAACCATAATAAACAATAGTTATGAGAAATCACCAATGTTAGTAACATTAAAATGAATGAGAATTGTAGATATCATCATAGCAAATGGCTTGTAATGCCTCTTCACAATATATTTTCTGAAATTTTACTCTTCAAAATATTAAAAAGGAAAGAAGTAGTATCTAATTGTATGGCAAATGTCATGCACTCTGTCTCTTTTTCTCTCCCTCTTTCTCCCTCTCTACCTCTCTTGTATTCTTCAATATTGATGTGTGATGCTAGCAAGGTCAAGAATCCATTAAAAAAAAATAGCTTTGTGAGGAGTCCTTTGCAGTGAGTTAAGTGATACACGTTCTTTAGTTCCTTAAGCAGAATCATCCTGAAGATGTGCTATGTTGCAGTACTGATTGAACATATAGAAGCAAGCCTATGTAAGCAGAATCCAAAGCTTGTTCCATCTATAGTGTTGCTACAAGGGAGAGGCAGAGGTGGCTTGGGGTTTCCAGGGACCTTGAGCGAAATGGTAATTTCCGGCTGAGTTGGCCTACATTCCGTTGACTTTTGGGAATAGGAGAGAAACTGGATCCTTGCAAAGCCTTGGAAGAGTGCTGGAGAGTGGAGGATGGGAAGAGAACAGGTCCTTATGGGGCAGTGAATCTGCCTTAGAAATGCACCATGGAAACTTGAGACATTTGTGCTATTTCTCTAAATTTGGGATAGCTGTGCAGATGTTATACTTTTCAGGGAAACCGCTGTGGCCAAAATGCAAAGCTGCCACATCTGTGCTTAAAAAAAATGTACAAAGAAAGGTCCAGCAGCCAGCTAAAAGTATCAAAATTTCTAGGTTTTTCTTTTTTTGACAAAACAAAGAAGCCCCCTTTCTCTCTCATGTGAAGTACCATCTCTTTAAAAACTCAAGGTGCTTGTCAGTAAGATGAATTGCTGAGTGTGAAATCTCAACTGTTCACTTGTGGAAAATAACATTTGCCAACAGGTCATTGTGCTTGCCATCACCATAGGAATAATGCAGTTTGCCGTAGCACTAGAGTGTGTATTCAGCTTTCAGTATTTCTCACCAAAATAAATTATACTTATTGTAGGATTTGTATTGATACTTTGGATAAATTCTGAGAAAATTCCCAGAATCCAAGGATCTGGTGAGTTCAGCTGCTCCTCTGCATTTAAAGGTCAGGAAAACATCGCATTAAATAGAACATTCTGTGCTTTTAGACATGTAATTCAGGATACAGTTTGTGCAAATTGCTGCCCAAACATCTTGGGGATTGATACATTTTCTTCAACTAAAGTGGCAATTGTGTTTTGGGAAGATTATGGAGAAGCAATTGTTTGTGATTAGTTTCATGGGTGAGCTGTGCAAAGGCATAGGGAAGAATAAAAATCCTTAGAATCTGTTGACTCGCATTTCCACCCAGCGAGCCTTACTCTTTAGGCCTTCATGACTCTCAGCACATGCTGCAGTCCTTAACTATCCTCAGTCTGTTCTCTCCTTGCTGTTCTACTTCGCTTCAGGTTGATTAGGCTAATGTCATCTTTCCTTTCGCAGATTCAGTGTATGTTTTTATTTAAGCAATTGGAAACAAGATCTACAAATGACAGACTTTTCCGTATTATGCTTAGAGCTGATGTTAATCTTTTGCTTGAAATCTTTCAGTATTTCCTTATTGCATTACAGGTAGCATTCAGACTGATTACCATGGAAATTCAAGGCCACCATAATCTATCACTATGTTGCCTTTCCAATCCCAATTCACGCTCTTCTTCCGCCCCGCCAGTGTACTACTATCCATGCTTCAACAAAACTGGACTACTTGCCACATCCTGTCTGTAAAACTTTCTTTCCTATTTCTGATCCTTTGCTCAATCTCTTCTTACACCTGGAATTTCCATCTCTTGCCTCTCCACCTGTTGAATTCTTCCCCATTCCTCCAGCAAACCTTTCTTTATTCCTTCAAATAAGTAATGACTTTACCTTCATCAGCATTCACATAGCATTTATTTTTGGCTCTCCTATGTGCTTCAGTATGTATTATTTTGTCTTAGAGGGATTTGTATATTTGTTACATTTCTCCATTAGATTATAAATTTTTTGAGGGCAGGGAACCAAGGCTTATCTAAACTTTGTATTTCTTCTAGCACCTAGAACAGCACTCTACATACAGTTGGCACTTAATCAGTGTTGGTCGAATTGGGTTAAATTGTTTTATGTGGATCCCATATGGGAAATGTTGCCTTGAATACCAGCTTTTTCCTTGGTGTTTTTGAGTGTGTAGTCAGCAGAAGTAAATTAGCTTGCAGATTTCAGTAGAGACTGTTATCAGTGTCCTCTGCCAGGTATCATGCAGAGTGCCAAATTACGATTGATTTCTCAATAAAATTGAGTTCAACCTTTCCCTACATAATCCAAGACAGAAATTACAGAGAATGCTTTCACTCTCTGAAAATTTTAGAATTTTCAGTCCATTTTGTTCTTAGAGATATTAGGTCCTGTGTAATGTTTTCACCTTATTGGAGGAAATGCATAGCTCACCTGCTTTTTTGCATAATGTACCAAAGGGGAATAGCCAGGGTGGCCCAGCCTTCCCTCACCCAACCACCCTACCTAAGTGAGTTCTTCAATTTAACTTTAGATGAAGATGCCCCTGACCTGACTGCCCCTGCTTCCAAGAGTAAAAATTTTCTTTCTGTGTTGTGAATCACAAAGCTCAGAGAACAACCAGCTGTTTACAGCAAGTTTTTTTTTCCCCTTCCCACTCACAGCACACTGCTTTGGGAACCACCAACCAACCAACCTAATTAAAACAAATTTTTTTCCAATTGCGGAGCAATTCCCTCAGTGCTATACCTTGCCACAACCATGCTGTGCCTGTTCAGCTCACTACCTGTATCTGACTTCCCCAAAGACTCATCTTACTTTAAAGGAAATGAATCTGCCTAACATTGCTTGAATTTTGAGATTTAATACATCCATCAGACTTCTAGGTAACCTCTTTTAAGAAGGGGACAAACAGAACCTTCCTTCTCCAGAAAAAAAGCCAGGCTATATAAATAGAAACTTGCCATATTAATAGCAAGTCACCAAGAGATTGGTTTTTGAAAATTACAAGTTGCCTTTCTACCAAACAGACCTGTATTTATTTGTTATAAGGGCAATGGGACCTAACTATTAAAGAAGGGAATTCATTCTTCCTTTTTGATTATTATCCTATTTAGAAAATTGAAGGAATTCAAAGGAGGAGCAAGCTCAGTAGAAATTGACCGTTTATTCTTCACCCCTAAAATTAGCTTCTTCAGTTGGGCCTGGAGAAATGAGGGGTGAGTGGATGTCCCTGCAGTGGGACGGAGAGGAACTATTTGTCCGCCTGTACCAAAGTAGTGTTTAAAGAATGAGTAGCTGACTCTGTATCAGGGTAGAAGATATCCACAGAAGGGGAATGGTGGTCAAAATTTTACAAGATAAATTTTTTTTAATCTTCTTTTGACTCTTCTTTTGACAGGTGTTCAATTGTTTACATTTATAGTATCAGAGGAATTGAAGTTGGGAGGAAACTTCCAGATTATTTTTCTAGCTCAATCTTTTAATTTTACAAATGATGAAACTGAGGTCCTAGGAGGTAACGCGATTTGCCAAAGATCACACTGCTATTAAGTTGAAGAGCTAGTTTTCAAATTCAAACCCAGGTGCTCTTGCTTCAACTTTAGTACTTTTTAGATGAGAATTCTTTATCTGTTTTCTGATCTAGTGCAAAATGGACTTACTTTGGGGAAAAGAATGGAAGTGGAGGTGTGTAGTTAAGGAGAAGGCAGAAAGCAAGGGGAAGGGACCAAGCACTTATTAAGTGTCTGCTGTGTGCCAAGCACTGTGGTAAGTGCTTTAAAATATTAACTAATTTTATTAGTTAAGAAGATTCTTTAGAATATGACAATTGACCTACTTAGGAGAACATGAATACAAATTCCATAAAAGCAAGTATCCTTTATGAACTGATAAATAATCATAATTAAGGAATGTTGGTAGGAGATAGGCTGTGAGGAAAGAAAGAGGAATCAAGAAGAGAGAAAAAAAATTTAAAAGGCTGGAAAAGGAGAAGTTGGGGAATCAGCATGACAAATGGACTTCTTCCTTTCAACCTCTGCTTTCCTCAAAGGAAGGGAAAAATATCCTATAGAGCTTAACCCTCCTGTGGTCATAGTTGCCAAAGTTAGAAAACCTTGGAATACAATTAGTGTCAGTTCAGGATCTTTAACAGTAAAATTCAGAGAAATGCATATTAATCATTTAGCTTGAATATTGCAAAATATCTGGTCTTTTTGGAACCATGAACCAAAATGGAATCAATCACAAAAATCTCTATAAATTCGCCCTACAATGAATGAATGATTAATTGAACGAATGAAAAAGCTTTCATTAAGTTCTTAGTCTATGCAAATCACTCTGTTAAATGCTAAGGAATACAAATAGAAAAGCAAATCATTTTCTAGCTCTTAAGGAGCTCACATTCTAATTGGAGTAGACAAAATTTACAGGTTATTTCAGCAGAAAGTCAGATGGAAAGACCATAGGTCTTAGGAGGCAGCAACAAAGCACATGGTAATACATCTTAAATGTCCTTTACATTAATAAAACTGTATTGGTTTCTGATGTTGAACTATATGATAAGGTGAAGGACTTTATTGGCCAAACTTCCTATTCCACTATGGCATTGAGGGCTATACTGCGAGCAGGGTCAATGTGAGTGTGAATGTATGTGTGTGTGTGTGTGTGTGTGTGTGTTCATCCATATGTCTATAGAGCTGCTATTCCCGAGGTTCTTGGACTTACCTGTGTATCAAGTGCAGTTGATTAGAGATCGGTAGTGGTGGTGGTGGGCAAGGGGGTGCATCACTGCTACACATGCCACTGCTGGGGAGTTTTTTTTTCTTTAATCCTTTTGGAGTGGTTACCTACACTGACAAGTAGTTTATGTGCTCTACACTCTTTGACTGCCTCTGTGACTTTGAAATGGTCTATTGTGGGGAAAAAAGTCCAATAATGAGCCAGATTTAGAGGAGATATTTGATGACAAAGATGTAGAATCATGTTTGAATATTCTGACCAGTATTATGTCAGAAGAATGCATTGATTTGCTTTTGCCGTTAAGCTGAATCATAGGTCAGATTCCTGGTAAGTGTGATCTCATATAGCTTGGGTTGCTGACAACTACACAGTTACATTTCTCAGGAAGAATGCCTATCTATCTCTCTAGATGTAGATAGTTATAGATATTTATTTATAACTATAAATGATCATATATACCTATGTTTTAAAGTATTTATACTTATAAGTATAGATATGATAATATATAATTAATATATAATAATTTGTGATATAGAATAATGTGTTATATGTATAAATACTTATAAGTGTGTATATATATATACATATACATGTATACACACACACACACACACACACACACACACACACACACACACACCCCTATAATTGACTTGAGTATTTTTTGCTTCAGCTTAAACTAACTTTTTTTTAATCATTTGCCTTTGGCATGGTTACTTGGGTTCCTTTATGCCATTAATTCTTGGCAACATCACCCCCTACAGTCATAGCCTTGCAGTGGGGTGGTGTTTGGAGAACAACTTTGAAGCTTTATGACATAATCATTTAGTGTAAATTTATGGACCACTTGGTACGTAGTCTCCCAAGTGAGAGACTCATTGTAGCTACAATCCCAACTCAGCTTGGTTGGTTTCCTGTGGAAATGTTATATACTAATAGGTGCCTCCAGCAGGCACATTGAAAGTGTCTCTCTACCTGTTTATCCACTTACTATCTATGAGAAGGCCTTTTTTCTTCTCCTTGTTCAATTATCATTCGTATGTATGCCAGTTATGAGTGTAGCAATAAGCTGGGAGTTTCTAAAGTATCATTCTAGGCTTCACTATGTTGGCGGTCATTTAGTCTCCCCTTCTCATTTCTATTTTTGGCCCTGTATAGTCTCTGTTGTTGTTCAGTTGTTTCATGCATGTCTGGTTTTTGTGACCCCATTTGGGATTTTCTTGGCAAAGATACTGGGGTAGTTTACCTTTTCCATCTCCAACTCATTTTATAGAGGAGGAACTGAGGCAAGTTCACACAGCTAGAAAATGTCTGAGGTTGGATTTGAATTCAGGTCTTTCTGACTCCAGGCCTGGTGCTCTATCCACTGTGCCACTTAACTGCCCCCACATGTAGTATCTAGACATGCCCAGTTCCAGTCATGGTCCAATCTTCTTTTGCAATAGGTTTTCCTAGCCTTTTGGGATATTTCAGTGATTCTTACAGATAGGCTCTTAAATACTACATTTTTTTTTAAACAGGCAGGTCTCTTAGGCAACAGTGTAATTGCCAGTACTGTGTATTGTCTTTGTTTAATCTTCATATTAACCATATTAATGACCCCTATTCCCTTTCCAGATCTATAAAGGATTAACATAATAGGATTGTAATGTCACAGATTTAGAGCTGGAAGGGGCTTATAGGTCACTGACTATAACCTCTTATTTTTATGGATGAGGATACTGAGGCATGGAGCGATTCTAATACTACTAAAAAATAGGTCTTTACCTAATCCTAATATGCACATTAAAAAAATAAACTTCCTTTGTGATAAGTAACCTTCTTTTCTTTATATTTATAACAATAATAAGAAGAACTAACAATACTAGCATTTATATGGTGTTTTAAGGCAAATAACCTTGTGAATGTTTTCTGATTTGATCGTTCAACAACTCTGTAAGGTAGATGCTATTATTATCCCCATTTTACAGATGAAGAATCTGAGGCTGAGAATGGTTACGTTGTGGCCAAGTTTCCCCCAGCTAATAAATGTGAAAGAGAGGATTTCAACTCAGACCTTCATATTTAAAAGCCCCAAACTCTTTCTTCTATTCTCAACTGTCTATTGGCTCTATCATGTTGAATGGTATCTTTTGTAATATAACTAACATGCAATAAAAGCTTTTTATAAGAGCTCATTGTCAGATACGTCGTAATAGCAGAAATTTGGTAATGAATGAGAATTGGCTCTGAAGTTAAAAGACATATACAGGGCTTCAAAATAGTAATGTTTAGCTCTGTCATTGGCGTACTAGATGTTTGTTATTGGGCCATTCAATTAATTTCTCCAGGCCTTAGTTTCCTCATTTTCAAATTGAGCAATCATTTGTTAAATGACTGCTGTGTCAAATGGGCATAATAATACTGGTACCTCAGGGTGTTGTTATGAGAATCAAATGAAATAATATGGGCAAAGTTCTTTCTTTGTCAAAGCACTGTAAGTTATTTTCATTCTTATCACAAAGGATCATTGTGTAAAAAATCAATTTTACTTCCTTATATCAATGTTATTAATTCCACCACCCTAAAAAAAACACCCTCTACATGTGATGATGATTTTTTCCCCTTTCCTGTTCCCTTGGCTTTCCCATTCAGATTCTGAGGACTTCTTTTATCAGGCAAGAATCTTCTATATTTCTCATTTCTTATTCAAGAGCAAGCTTCATGATACATTTTTCATTATAGGTACCTGGGAATTTGGATCAGTCCTAAGTGTCTTTTCGTGATATTTTCCTCATGATTTCCCTTGCTCTTCCATCTTGGAACAAAACCCTTATTAGATCTAGGGCAACATTTGAATGGGGGGGCTGGGGGGGGAAGAGGTTGATGAGATAATAGAAATCAGGTTAGAGAGGAAAGGGACTCTAGAAATCATAGTGTTTGCCTCCAAAATTTTATAGCTGTGTAGTCCTGGAGTATGAGGTTTTTGCTTCCTTCTGACAATTAAAGAGTCAGGTTCTAATCTTGATTATCTTTTACAATTTAAGTAACTGGCTCACTTCCCACCCAGTTAAAAAAAAAAAAAGAAAACAAAAAACCAGAGTACTGCTGAAGTTAACTGAAGTCTAGTTAATTAGATGGACACTGTAATAACAGATCCAAGCAAGGAATAATATTAAAACATTAAACATTTTAATTGGGACAGAAATAGCAATTGAGTAAAATTCAGCCACATTCTAAATTAGTACAAATCCCTATCCCTCACTATAATAGTTTAGGAAACAGATTCTTCCAAAAGACTTGACTGTAGTACAGCCAAGTTTCTTCCATTGTAACAAAAATGAGGAGGGTTTAAACTTTTAATAAAAAATGGCCTTAGCATTACCACATGAAAACTGCTCTTGCTTTCATCTAGCCCATCCCCTCTCTCACAACCCCTAGGTGTGGCTCATCTCTGGTGCAGCTCTCTGTTTAGCTTATCTCAGGCCCTTGTTACGATAGTTATGGTGATTTCTATGCTGCCTCAGGTGGTTTCTCCCTCCTTATGGTTCCAGACCTCAGCTAAGCACTTCATTTCCTTAATCTCACATTTTTTTCTCCTTATTCCATAAGTGCAATCAATCTGTGCCTCGAGTATACATAGTCCCATTGCTGTCTCCATTTCCCCAGTGAGATTTTGTTTTTTCCCTGAGCCCGGATGTTCATCTCCTCCACCTCTTAATATTTTCCCCCCAGTTACAAAACACCCCTCCCAACAATTTTTGCATTGTTTTTTTTTAAAAACTTTGAGTTCCAAATTCTCTTCTTCCCTTCTTCCTCTCTCCCCCTCCTTCATTAAGCAGACAAGCAATTTGATATAGGTTATATATGTAAAGTCATGCAAAATAATTTATTTCCATAAAATCATGTTGTGAAAGAAAACATGGACAAAAACAAGAAAAAAATTTTTTTAAAGTTTTTTTTTAAAATTATGCTTCAATCTGCATTCACACTCCATCAGTTGTTTCTTTGGATGTGGATAGCATGTTTCATAATAAATCCTTTGGAATTATCTTAGATCATTGCATTGCTGAGAATAGCTAAGTCACTCACAGCTGATTATTGTACAATATTGCTGTTACTGTATACAATATTATTCTGGTTCTGCTCACTTCACTTTGCATTAGTTCATGTAAGTCTTTCCAGGTTTTTCTGAAAGCATTTTACTAATTATTTCTTATAGTACAGTAGTATTGTATCACAAATCATATTTCACAACTTGTTCAGCTATTCCTTAATGGAAATCGCATCAATTTCCAATTCTTTGCCACCATAAAAAGAGCTGCTATCAATAGTTTTGTACAGTTAGGTCTTCTTCCTTTTTTTAAAAAATCTCATTGAGATACAGACCTAGTAATGGCATTTCTGGGTCAAAGGCTATGCACAGTTTTATAGCCCTTTAGGCATAGTTCCAAACTGCTTTTCAGAATGGTTGGATCAGTTCATATGGGCAATAAAACAGAGTCTTGCATCCTGTGCCAGCAAAGGATCCCCTGTAATCTTCTTCTGACCAGTTGTCCATTCAACCCCTTACCATCTGTGAGCTTAGAGTTCTAGAAGCCACCATGGATTCAGTTGCCCCTGAGGCCTATTCCTGGCTTGCTGGAGAGTGGCGTGCACTGGTGGGGCCTGCACTAGACTATGTTCCGCTCTCACCCCAATATATAGATCTTTCTTGCAGACTTTCTAAGTTGTTTTTGGCTGGAAAATTGTTTTATCCTGTCCTTAATTGCTTTCTGCTGCCTCAGAATTTGTTTTGAGGAGTTATTTCAATGTTTTTTGGAGGGGAATTTGAAAGAGTTCAGGCAAGTTTTTGCTTGTACTCCACCATCTTGGCCCTGCTCTTCTTCCTCCCTTTTTCTTTCTTCTCCCCAGGTATTCTTTTTTTTTTTTAGCCAAAGACAAGGTTTATTAAAGATCTGCCATATTAGGCAGACTCTTAAGGAATCTGAACATTAGTGAGTCCCCAGGTATTCTTTAGAAGATGGTCCTTTCAACAATGTTTGTGACAGAAATATAGTGACTATATTTTCTGAACCAAAACCAAAAAAAAAAAAACCAACCCATGGTTTGGGAAAAAAAAGTTTTGTTTTTTTTTTAATTTGTGTCAACAAAATTGGGGCAATTACATAATCTTTTGTACTGGTGCAGGCAGGGAGGTGTTTAGGGACTTTATGACAAGAATAATTGTGACCAGTTGGTATTGCTGGTACACAATGCCAAGTCTCCCAAACTGTAGCAATAGACATCAAGGGCTTTCTTGGGTAAAACACTATTTTTTCAGCCTACAAATATCTTTTTGGTTCTCAATTTAAATTCAATTTAATTCAACAAACATTTATTAAATACTTGCCATATTGAAGGCACTATGTTAGTCATTGGCAATACTCTGCCCTTAAGTAGTTCTGATTTTAATGGGGAATACAATAGGAAAGATGATGAAGCCCTCAGAAGAAATTGGGGAGTTCAAATGAGGAGTAGGTTTAGGAGAAAGATAATGTAATAATATCTATGAAACACATTGTAAAGCATCCATGCCTGCTCATCCTGTGTGACTCACTGTTTCCCACTGAAAAGGCAATATGATTTCAGAGTTCTTACTCATAGTGAACATTATTTTCCTTCACAAGCATAAGTCCCAATAATTAGCTAGCTTACCACTATCCATTTTTCAATCATGTCAAGTCTCACCTCCTTTATAAGGCCTCCCTGGGTACTTTAGACCATGATGATCTCTCTCCTATGAATTCTGGAGAAGCAAGGTATGGCATGTACATAATCATTTTGTCATCATCGGTATCTCGTTATATCCATAGAACATCGAACATAGTGGAATAAAATCAAAATAAATTATGTTAGCACTATTTCTGTTGAAACCCCATAGACAAAGATGAGAATAAGATAATGAGGATGATAAAAATGGAATCAAAAGGCTCTCCGTGAGTGAGACGTAAACTCGTAATAATATGTCAACGTATTCATCAAAGAAGTGACTAAGTCACATGAATTTCTGCATAGAAACTGAAAGTTTATTATGGCAATTAAGGACCAGGTCATTGTCACTAGAAATTATGGAAAGGTTCAATGTTAATAGGCAAGGAATCATTAAAAACTGTGCAGCACAAAACTACGGTATGTAAAAGTTCATCGTCAACCTAATATCTAGCAAGACGTGACTTGGTGGATAGGGTCACGTATCGGAAGTTTGCTGTTTCTCATGGACTGACAGAAGACAAATCCCCATACCACAAATACAGACCTGCAGATATTTCAGAGACTTATCCAATAAATTATACTCTATCTGGACCTTTGCCATGTAGAAGCTGTTGCTCACAATTGCTACACAAAACATTGATCCATAATAACTTAACAGTAACATAGATATTGCCATACTGGGTTCTCATAAACTCCAAGGTACATAAAAAGCTTTAAAAATATGAAGACAGATCATCAGAGATGAAATTCATGGGGCAGCAGGGTGGGATTTATGTATCATCCTTGTCCTCTTCATTGCTAAAATTTTACCAGGATGTTTTTAACAAGTTTAGACAAGATGAGCTTACATCCTTATACTTTTATTTGACTACAAATATGATTTCTTTTGTCTTTTCTGCACTACACCAGACAACATTAAATATAAAAGAATAATAACAAGATCACTACTATTCCTCAAACCAATTCGATCTGAAATAACAGTTTAAAAAAGACTGAAAATGATGAATGATAACAATTTGTTGAGCTTTGTAGATGCTTCATACTGCTTTATCTCAAGCGAACCCTTAATTTCAACTCATGCAACAACACATTGCTAATACATTTAGGGAAACACAAAAGAAAAAAAAAACATTTCATCCTTAAAACTAGATGAGATGAAAACAGCTGTAAAGTAGAGGAGCTACTACAACCTGAAGAGGGAAAAGTTCAAAGACCTTAGGTAATTGAAAACAATTCACAATACAAAGTCCTGAAATTATGCCTGTTGTTGAAATGCATGACCAAACAGCAGCAATATTTCAAATGATTTTTTAAAAGGAGATGGGCAAACATGGACTTCATTTGTGAGAAGCTCCTTGAATGTTTAGTATCCTGAATCCAACTATCAGACCAGTCACAGTAAAACAGAACAATTCTTAAAAACTGGCACCTATTATTAAAATTACAAATGAATGCATTTTCCCCTAATGTTTGACAAAAAGTATAAAAACATTTCAGGTGCTACACATAGCAGTTTATGAGATAGCTGCATTACAGAACTATAGAAGGAAAGGTAGCATGATCAAAGAATACCCTCTTGGTACAGGCGTCAAACATCACCCTGAAAAAGCATCTTGAGGGAGCTGTTGAAAATTTGCTGAGAGGCATTGGTCTAATTGGTAGTACAGAAGAAAATCTCAATACCACGTTGCCCAGTTAAAGGCAATAAAAAGGAAGCATGCAGAATGGAATCCAAAAAGCAAAAGTGCATTTGAAATTCTAGATTCCATTAAGCAGTACTTGAAAGCAGACATTTAAAAGTTAAAATGGTACAGGAGGTCAAAGTAGTGCATATAATAATTCAATATCAAATAACCCTGTAAGCCTTCAGAAGCTTAAGAACCAAAGAAATTAATATAAAGGAAGAGAACCATCAGAGAAAGGGGATGAGGAAAAGTTTTGATCCTCTGTAACGTCGCAAGAAGTGCAACACAAGGAAAACAAAAGTTGGATCAAACAAGAAACAGTTTGATCATTGTTCATAGAAAGATAAAAGAGGTTTATCCAAGGATAGCAGGCTTCAGTGTAAGACTGAAAAGCAGTAGGGCTGAAAAATCCTTAATTATTGGCTTAAATAATTTGGGCACAAAACATGCCAAAATAATTCATAAAGCACTTTGCCAGCTTCTTTTCCTGAGCAAGGCCTTGATCCCAGCTTTCTTTCTGGAGTTAGCACCATGGTATAGTTGAAAGAGCACTGATTCTGGAGCTAGGTCAGATTCTGCCTCTCTCACTTCCTTGGAGATCTTAGGTAAGTCATTAAATCTCTGTGGAACTCAATTTCCTTATTTTAAAATGAAGAGTATGGCCTAGATTTTGATTATCTCTGAGATCCCACCCAGCTCTAGATCTCTGATTCTTGTCACCATTATTGACAGAAGGTACTACGTATCTATTACCAGAAGATGAGAATGCTAGATCAGTTTCATGCTTATCTATTCCGACTTTGTATCACTGAAAATAGCTATAAGTGCTTATTAGAAAACAATATATTGGCCAATGGAAAAAATGGGTATATACCAAAAAAGTCCCAGGGCTGTAAAGAATAGTTTATTATCCTTTTACAAATAATTGATCAAGCTACCAGAAAGCACTAGGTATTTTTACTGTCTTCTTTGATGATTACAAAGTCTTTGACTCAGTTCTGCACTCATGTCTTATTCTCATAATTCTGTATAAAAGAGACACATCTATAGTAATGAAGCCAGAATATTTGATGCTTATATGGAATACTGCTCTCTGTTTAAAACTTGCTAATGCTATAGCATGTCAAGAACAATTCCTATATAAAATGTGGCATTTTTCAAGGAGACAGTTCAAACTCATTTATGGTTATATTTTGAGCTAAATCTATTGTCATCTCTTCTCAATAAAATTGCCTGGTTTCAAATTTAAGAAGGGGGTTGAACCAAAACTTCATATTAATCATTGATGTGTGAATGACATCAAGTTCATGTCTCCATTGAAACCACATTAAAGACCTAGACTTCAAGTGGAACTCTATAAGGGGAGTTCAACATTTAGTGGGAATATGGTGAGATGCATGTTATCCCTTTTGTCTTGTCTGTTTCTAAAATTGTATGAGGAATGCTTTCCTTGGGCCTGCAGAGAATGAGCTTTTATTCTAGTAATACTTTTATCCACCTACAGATTAATTTATATGACTTCCCCATGCAGTAATCTATGAAACATAAAAATAAAAGAATAATAGGATAGAACTTTGTTCATAGGTTATTTCTATCTGAGCCCCATAGAAAAGATATGTGAAGAATGAGATAAAAAGTCCAGACACAGAAAGTATTTTAGTGTTTGTGAAGAGATGCATATGCATTCTGTCATTTGAGACTTGATACCACAGGCATTATTAACTCTATAAATGAAGAAACATGGTGAGAGGCTTAAAGTTTCTTGGGTAAAACACTAAACCACTTAGTGTTAGAGATGCAATTCTAAGCCAAGTTTTACTGATTTGAAGTCAAGCACTCTATATGGTGACATCAGGCCTAAATCTACAGTCATAGAACTTGGGTTCAAATCCCTAAATTGCTATTTAATGCATCTATTATGATCGTTTTCTTATTTCATCTTCAGTTTCATCCTCATTAAGTGGCTGGATTAGATTTCTAATCGCAGGTTTCTTTTAGGTCTAACTCACATGATCACTTACTTTCTGTACTACTTCTATTTGATGCTTAGGTCATAGAATGTTCATGTTGAAGGGAATCTTAGAAATCATTTCCCCAAATCAAATGAGATAATATTTGTAAAGTGCTTAGGATGGTACCTGGCACATAGTAGGCGCTCCATAAATGTTTATAGTGCCATTCCACCCCGAAATTCCCTTGTTCTTGAGGTCAGGCACCTGGGACTTTGAGTGGTGAAGTAATTTATTCAAGATTGGCTTTAATCACATAAGCCTTACATTGTTACTTATCTGTTTCATGAATGTATTGCTCAGCTACTTAACTAGTTATATTGTTTTGCTGCCTTACCTCTCTCTTCCCTGCCATACTTCCCTCCCCCACCAAGTCTCCTCAGTCCAACCTAGCAATTCCCCTTTATGTGCCCATGTTGCAACTGGGAGCTGTTAGCTACCCACAGGCCCAATGAACTCAGAGAGTGATCTCGTATTTCATCCATATTTAAAGATTTTTATTTTCAGTGAATCTCCTTGCTTGAGCCAGATTATATACACAAAAGGGCAGGATCTTTAATTAAAGCAGTACACTGTTAGTAAAACGGGAAAAAAAATTTCCTCTTACTCTGAATAAGTACAAACACATCCTCCCACAAAGTCTCATTTCATCATTGAGAGAAGGAGCACATTTTAAAAAATCTTATTGAATATCTTATTTTTCCCACTTACACATAAAAACAATTTTAACATTCTTTTTTTTTTAAATTTTGGGTTCCAAATGCTCTCCCTCCCTTCTCTCCCCACCCCATTGAGAAGGTAAGCAATTTGACCTAGGTTATACATGTGTAGTCATGCAAAACACATTTCCATGTAAGTCATTCTATGAAAGAAAACGCAGACCAAAAAAATAAAGTAAAGAAAAAATATCTTTGATGTGCATTCAGGCTCTAAAAGTTCTTGGAGAAGGAACACTTGGAGCCCAGACAGTGTACACTCCCAGGCATGTATTCAAAAGAATCACCTTTTTGCCACTGATGGAGAGGTAGTCTCTTACTGGTGCCCCACAGAGCTACAGATGACATCACAGATATGTGTGTATGTATATATGTGTATACATACATATCTTTTTTGAGTTAGACACAGCCCCACTTAGCCAGCAAGCCACAAGTCCACAGGTCAAATTTGTATTTTTGACTGTCCCTTTCTGAAAGAGGAAATTTCTCTTGGCTCACTTGATATTTGGGTTTAGGGAGGGTTCATTCCTTGGATTTTCCATCATGTTCTTTGCATCTATTACAAGAGCCATGCAAATGATCTTGGAGCTTGATTTAGCAACAATTGAGCAGAAAGGATGAAATCAACAACCTTTGTCCTGTGTTCCCAGAATGATGTAATATCAAGTGTGGCTAAAGATCTCAGAGGGTATCTAGTTCAACCCATAAATGAACACGAATCCTCTCTACATCATACCCAACATTTCCTTGCACCAACTTCCATATAAAGTGAGGGAACCTTTTGCCTGTCGTTGTACCCTATTCTGCCTCCCATCAACTCTCCAAGAATTCTTACCAAACTTTTCTTGTAGTGTAGTTTATGTTAGCCTCTTTGCAACATCCACCCTTTTCTTCTAATACTGCCCAATGGGACCAAGAAGAATAAATCAAATCTCTTTCACATGACAGTCCCTAAGATACTTTAAGTTAGATAATTTATTCCCCTTTAGTCTTATTCTCAAGGCTAACTTAGTTCCTTCATACCATGCTTGAGAAATGTAGCCATTGTGGGTGCCTCCTTTTGGAAGTTCTTCAATTTATCAATATCTTCCATACACATAATGCATATGTCTCAGAATTGTGGATAATATCCCAGATGCTGTTGACCTGGCAGAGCTACAGTAGCACCACCATCTTCATGTAGCCTAAAAAATGAATTAGCTTTCCTGGTGGCATATCACATCTTTTGATTCTTAGGGCCCTTATATCCTGCTAAAACACCAAATATTATTCTAATGTTTTTTAGACATTAGGGGGTACCCCTGCATCTTGTACTTATGAAATTTACTTATGAAATTTATTTTTGATCTCAAATTTATACTTTACATTTATCCCAATTATGTTTCATCCCATTTATTTTGGCCCAGTGCACTAGTCCATTGAATTATCTTTCAATCCTAACTCAACCTGTTTCACACATAATCTTCACACTCAGGTTTGTATTATGTACACAATTAAGCCTATCACCCCTTTTCCCAAATGATTGATGAGTGTTAAAACAGCATAAGACCAAGCATGTTTCCGTAAAGAATTCTGCTGGAGACCTTCCAAGTTGACACCAAACTATTCTTTTAATGTAGCCATTACATAGTTTTGATATTCTTTTAATGTAATCATTTAGCCAGTTCTGAATTCAGCTACTTGTATATTGTCTAGTCTGTGTCTCCCTATAATTTCCACAATAATTCTTTCATTAACTTTGCAAATTGCTCTACTAAAATCTAGGTAAACAACAGTAATAACATTACCGTGGGCAAGTATCTAATAAGGTTACCTGAGGCTAATCTAAGATAATCTGTTATTGATGAAGCCTTCCTGACTCTTGGTGACCACTCCTATTTTTTTCAGTTGTTCAATAATTATCCTACCTTCCTCAAATACCTCTAAAAACAGCTGTGCTCATTTTTTAAAAATTGTCTTTTTTGCATTGTTGCCTATGAGCTAAGATCTTAGAGTTGTTTTAATTTATATTTCTGTTGTTCATTAGTGATATGGAGCATTTTTTTCATATGGTTGCTAATTTTGAATTCTTATTTTGGAATCTGCTTATATATTTTGAACATTTGTTTATCTTTTGGGGTTCAATGGTAGTTCAGAAATCACTGACTATGGCTCAGGCATCACATTCTGCCAATTCTGCAGTACTCTAGAGTTCCTCCTACCTCCATCTTGTCCAGATGACTTGAACTTATAAAGGACAATTAGAAGCTTTCTTGTCTCCTTATTTAGCCTGGTCTTCAACTTCTTACTAGCCATATTTGTTCTTTCCTTTCAAATAAATACTCAGTGAATTTTACTTTAGAATTTGTTTAGAGACATTTTTTACAGGTATCTGGAGGGGTTTGGGGGAGAGCTCAAGCAAGTCACTACTTTTACTCCACCATCTTGGCTCTGTCCTCTACTCGTTGAATTTTGAAGCATAGTTGATTGGACCAACTTTGAGATAAGTAGAGTATCAGACTTGCCTCTAAGAGAACCTATATTTATTTTAATGTCTAGACTATTGATTTCTTTGGTGCAGGCTATGGTAGTGAGGGAACTTCTCTACATAGCAGATCAGCAACTGTTTTCAATTCATAGTCTAAAAGTGTTGAGCAGAGAAAGTCATAAGGATGGAACGAATCTCAAATTTTGTTAAGATAATATTTTAGATTTGGAAGCTATCTGAAATTTTATCTAATCTAATTCCCTTATTTTACTGATGCAGAAATTGAGGTCCAGAGAGGTTAAATGATTTGCCCACAGTCACTTAGGTAATAAATAACAGAGCTGGGCTTTGAATCCCTTGTTAATCTACACTAGGATGTTGTGGGGTAAGTTTGTCCCATGTAACAAACAAGTGCTAGGAGTTGTGTGTCTATGTTCTTGTGAGCTTCCCATCATGTTTTAAAAAATAAAATAAAAAGGCAAGACTCAAGAAAAGATGACTAAAATGATAAATGGATTAGAGGGAATGACTTACTGTATGAAGAGAGATTGAAGTAATATACTTTAGATAGCCTAGAGAAGAAAAATAGCAAAGGAAAGGGGGAATTGCTAATACTTATAAGCACCTGAGAAGTTGTACCATGGGCAGCATTCATTTTGGAATGTTAGAACATCAAAAGACATGAATAGTATGTGGAGATATATTTTTCCCACTTGTCCATTGAATTTAATAATGCTAACCTAGAAGCAGAAAGTTATGATACAAAATCAAGAGTTAGGAAAGGAGAGGAAAACTTTTTAAGCTTATATGTTACCTTCAGGTAATTTATTATTGACTCTCAGGTCAGCAAGATTAAAAGACACTTTGATTATGGGACATTATGCCTTTATAATGTCTTTATGTCTGTGTGTTGTCCTGCGTTGTTATGCATACATGTATATACTTACCTACAATTCCAGTCAAGCAAAACTTTGGAAGTGGTCCTATAACTAGCCTTCTTTCTGGGAGGATATTTTTTTTTAATTTATGGGCATAAAATAATTTTGAACCTTTTTACCATTGTCTAGAATTAAAGTAATAGATTGGGGATTTTGTAGGTTCCACTCTAGTATTGACCCAGAAGATTCATTTGAAACGTCTCACATTATCTCCTTTTTCCTTCTCAAATTTATTATGACCATACATACCTGAATTTCTCAGCATAGTGCTGAATTAAAATATTTTGTCACTTTCACACACACACACACACACACACACACACACAATCTTTATAAGATAGTGTGTTCCTTTTGGTGTAGATAACAGGGCCATTGTGTTTACAATGCATGGAATATAGAACAGGACAAAAAACCCTTATTTTGTATTTTTTTCAATGTGCATCTTGGACAAGCAAACACTTTATATGTTCCTGTGATTTTTGCATAGTTATTAAAAATTACATAAATTCTTTAGAAGAAATTAGGCCTAGAGCTGGGAGAGGCCTCAGAGATGTTCTGCTTGAGGTCACTCATTTTGTAGATGAGGATAGAAGTTGCAACTTCCTGTCCACTTTTCTGTTCTTGTGTAAGTTGCAGAGCTAGCATTTTAACTCAGCTGCTCTGATGACAGTTTATAACATCATTATCTCCCAGAATATAGGAGAATCTCCTTTCTCGTACCTAACCGTACAAAACACAGAGAGAAATAACATTGGCCATTGAAAGCTCTTTGATTTTGTTTAGCACCTAAAATAATGCCTTCTGCCCCCAAAATATGCAGTCGTGGTAATGGTAATAATGCCTTTAATTAGTGAATTAGCCATAGTTTCTTACAGTGTTGAAAAATACCACTTGAGAGTCATCGGTCCCTGTAGGTTTTGCAGACCTCATGTGTGGAGTGTTGTTTCCATATGTGACTGAAACTCATGTTTTCCCCTCAAACATTATTCTAAGTTTCCTCTTGCCTAGAAAGTTACTTTTGATGTGTGCAATGTAGACATTTTGCAACTTTATCCCTTTTTTCCTTTTCAAATGCCTGTTTGGAGTGTTGCCCAAGTTGCCTGCCAGTGGCTGGATGCAGACTAGTGCACTTAGCACCAGTGTTACCAATTACTAGGGTCTCTTGTGCTGGGGTTTGACTCCCTGTACTTATGTTTTCTATTTTGAGATGATCTGAAGCCTCTCTTGGCTCATGATGTAAGCCTTTAGGATGCCTAAAGCAACCTGAAGCAGCTATAAGTATGTCTCAGGAGGCATCTTAAACCTAGTGGTAGACTGTTAAATTTTGGAAGGCAGTTATGAGATACTTCCTTAGTAGAACATACCCAAAATGACTGCTCTGATCGTGTGTGGAGAAGTCTGTGACACTGTATTTATTTAAAAACAGCAATGACAACTTTCTTCATTGTTTGTAGGCGTCAGAGTGTTTTTTCAGAGGCCCATCACGTATGACTGAGATTGGAATCTGGCCCTAAAGAGGCGTTCGGTTTTTTGGGTTTTTTTTGGTAAAGAATGGGCCTTTGTGACAAGCCACAGGCCATTATGACAAAGTGGCATTTCATTTGCTTTCTATGTAAGTGAGCACTCAGAAAAGCTGAAAATAAGGAAAGGAAAACTCCTGAATAACAACTTTGTTCACTTTGCTAGTTGTAAAAGGATTTGCCATAATCGCTTTCCATTGTCCTAGAAAGAACTCCCTGACCGAGGAGTTCTGGTTGATATCTCTTAGAATTTGGGAAGCAGGAAGTACCTGCTCCAGATGAAGTTTTCTCATTCAGTTTAGAACAATATGTACATATGCTGTTTTCAAGCCACACAGATTTGGTGGAGAAATATCCACATCAAAACCTCTTAGGAGTGATTTTGCTACTGAATTCAGAACACTGCCTCATACTGTGCCAGCATTCTGGGCTTAATCAAATTGTGTGTATCTGATTTATAATTAAACTTTGGCTTGTGTGAGAAGTCTGATTCCAGATGAAAGGAGAGGTAGGAAAAGGACAAAGGAAATGATAATTTTAACAATTTGCATTATATTTCTAGAGTACTTAGTGGTTTTCAAAGAGCTTTATATACATTGTTTCACTTGAAAACCACCTGCATTTTCCATTTTCCACAAAGCTACTTTTAAAGATCAGCCGCTTCTGACAGTTGTTACATAGTGAGATAACAGATCTAGATGTCTTAATGCCTGTTCCCTACACAGCAAAAGTGGACTGGTAGTAAACAGTTTTCAGTATGCTAATAGGACTCATGGCCCATGGGCACCCAAAACCTCTGGGCTGACATGGATCAGCTTCAGTTCTGGGAGCCTGATTCAGATGAGTGAGTTTCTTATTTTTCTTTTCTTTCCTTTTTTTTTTTGGTCTCATTATGCCTGGCCCCAGAACTTATGCTGGGAAATCTCCCAACATAAAGGTTAAGCATAACTCATGTCTTGGTTTCCCCTTTTGTGAGTAACTCAGTATAATAAATATATATTAGAGAGGAAAGCCATTTGCTCCACTGAAGATGTCAAGGACTGAAAGGAATCCCTAAATATATAGAGAAGACATAAAACACTCAACAGTACTTCTCATATTCTATTGCATTCTTTCTGTAACCCCAAAGAAACCCTTTGAGTGCTTCCATACAAGGAAAGCACACTTTTTGAAGCTATGGAATGGCAACATCCTTCCTACCAGACCTGCTCTATCCAGATGCCTCCTGTTAACACAGTATGGTGGCGAGATCTAGATCTTTTTCTGCTTCCATCTGCTTTCCCTACCCCCCTATATCTCCCTTAACATGACTTTGTTTTCTCAAGATGCAGGGACATGCATGGATAATTTTCTTTATCTAAGGCTGGGTGTATTGTAAGAACTATGCAATAGATTCTCTTCTTTGTCCATATCGGGGGTATTGATATGGAGTTAAGTCCAGCAGAAAGCCAGGTGGGAAATGATGAAATGGCACCTTCAACCTCCTTAGAGGATGATCTGCATCATATGGTAATTGAATCCATGATAGATGACATCACCAAGTGAAATAGTGTAGACACAGGAAAGAATAGGACCCAGGTCAGAGCCTTGGGGACACTCATGGTTAGTAGATGTGACATGGATGAAGCTCCAGCAAAGGAGATAAGAGGAATGGTCAGATTATAGGAGAAACAGTGTTGAGAAGATCTATATAGTAGAGAGTTACAAAGACAATAAAAAACACACACAAAAAAAATCACTGTCCTTGAGAAACATGTACCAGTGGGTGTGACAGCATATAAATAAATAAGTACATACATGATACATGCAGAATTAAAGGGAGATAACCTTAGAGATGAAGGCTCAAGTGTCTGTGGGGTCTGGGAAAATCTCATGGAAAAAATGTCATTTGAGCTTAGTTTTGAAATGAGTCAAAGAACTCAAGAGGCAGTGCTAGGGCGAGAAGAAGGGAGATAGATTATCAAGTGTCAGGAAGACTAGATAGACTACTGTCATGGGACTTCATGAAAGAGAATAAAGTATGAAAAGACTGGAAAGGTAGGAAAGGCCTATGATAGGAAGAACCTTAAATACCAAACAGAGGAGTGTATAATCGGTCTAAGAGGTATTGGGAGTCACCGGGGTTTATTGAGCAGGCGAGTGACGTGGTCAGATCTGTGCATTAGAAAAATAATTTAAACAGCTATGTGGAAGACAGATGAGAGTGGAGAGAGACTTGAGGCAAGGAGATGAATTAGGAACCTACAGTACTAGTCCAAGAGAGTGGTATTAAGGTCCTGAACTAGGGTGATAACTGTGTGAAATGAGGAGATGTATACATGAATGTTTTTAGAAAGAGAGGATAAGATCTGGTAACCAACTACATATGTGTGACAGAGTGTGGAATTCAAATGGTTATGACAATTGTGAGCCTGCTAAAGTGAGTGGAAGGTAGTACCCTTAACAGTAATAAAGAAGTTGGGAAAAGGGAAGGATCTGGGGGGCATGATGATGAGTTCAGTTTTAGACTCACTGAATTTGAGATGTCTATTTAGTTGACATTTAGTTCAAAAGCAGTTTGAACTAATGTCCCTTGAATAATTAGAGTGTAGGATTAGAGTCCAGAAGAGAGAGGTTTTATATATATGTATATATATATAAATACATATTTATAAATATATATGAATGTATATATTTACAAATATATATATATATATATATGTATAAAACACATCTCTCTTCTGGACTCTATAAATATATGTGTATATATGTATATCTCCACATACATATCTTTGTGGATGATTCCCATATGATAGTCTCACATTCTGAGTTATCACCTTTTTGTGATTCCTAGATGATGTAGTGTGGTATGTGTGTGTGTGTGTGTGTGTGTGTGTGTGTGTGTGTGTGTGTAAATACTGACACATACACATTTATCATCTGGGAATCATCCACAAAGAGATAATTGAATTTATTTGAGTAGTGAATGAATACCTAGGGCAGATACCCATTCATTCATTCATTCATTCACCAAGAGAGAGCTGTGTCTTCAACCTAGAGGGACTGTATCCAGTGGAAGGCGATTCCATGTCAAATCCTGCAGTGAGTTCAAAAAGTTTGAGAAATGAAGAAAAGGTCACTAGATTTGTCAATTAAGAGAACACTGCCAACTTTGGAGAGAGCAATTTCAGTTGAATTATGAGGTTGGAAGCCAAACTACAGTGGATTTTCAAGAGAATTCATCTTCTTTAGTGTCTTTTCTATTGATAAAACTATAGCTATTTCTGATGTTGGATTGTTTCAACAAATAATTATTGATTTATTTGTATGTGTATTCTATTTTGTGTTATAGTTTTTGGCTCCTGTATTCTCTCTAATTAGTGTGTAAGCTCATGAGGGCAGAGACCTTGTATTATTCATCTTGGTATCTCTGTCCCTTACATGCATATACCCTACTTCCTAGGCCCCTGGTAGCTAACATGGTGTCTGGCTTATTATTACCACTCAGTATACATTTGTTGGATTGTTGATATGAAAATCTTCCTCTAACAGCATTTTGCTTAAAAAAAAAAAGGTTGCATTTCTCCTAAAAAAAAAAATCACAGTAGTTCTAAATTTGGGATCCCCTTCTTCAAGGGTGCATTGTAGCGGAGTACTATTTTAATGACTCCCTTACAATACTTGAAGTATCAATAGTTTCATTCCTGTAGGTGCTTCCTACATTGAGTCAGATTATAATCCCTCCTTTCTTTAGTAGACCATCTTCACAAGTTGCTGAGGCCAAAAAAATCCATTACCAGGTGGCCAGCCTTCTGGTAATGAGTCTCTCCAAACTTAGCTCGGCTAAGTTCCTCTGACAGACGTACAGTTTGTTGCTAGGCCCATAATCAAAGCCTTTCCAGCTTGATAGCACCTGCCAGCTGGTTTTCTGCTGGCATAGCCTGCAAGAACTCAGGGTCACCTCCATACCATGAGAAAGCATTAGAATAAGCTTTTAGTGGAGAAATAATGCTCTTAACTTAAAAAATATTCATAAGCTTCATATACAGTGGCATCTTTGTTGTGGCAGATGTTGTGGTTTTGAGAGAGCAGTACTTAAATGACCTAGGTGCAAGACTAGAGAATCAGTAAAACTATAACCAATTTTGTGGTTGAAGGACTTTTTGAGGAATATAGAAAATGGATAAGTATTGAAAGAGGTCATGGAAAGGGAAAACAAAAGGAAAAGTAGGATTTGCTCACTCATAAGAAACAGAATTGCTTGTCTCATGTACAATACTTTCTTGTCTTGGTTCTATTTTAAAGTAGAAATAGGGGACACAAATCTGTAAGTGTAGCACCACATTAACTCATTTTGCTGAACTCATTATTGTAATTAGGCTGGATTTTAAGTTTATTAGTGGACTCACTAATGTACTCTTAAAAAGCTTTATTTGGAAGAAAGTCAATATCAGAAGCTTATAGAGCTGCAGAGTTTGTGCCCCACACACTTCCACAGAAAATCATGTTATCAATTTTCATGTGACTGTTAATCAATTAGAGTGACAAAGAGATGATTTGAAGGCAATTTTCTGTTTATTGCTAAATTAGCATTTGATCACACATGGTTATTTTGGTTTTCAGTGTGGCTATGTTTTCTTTGTGAAGGGGCAAAACAGAATTAGATGAGAATAACCTCCTCTCTTTAAAAAATTATCATGTGAGGGTATACAAATTCTAGCATGAAACATGCATTTGTGTGTCATGGATGTACGGACCAGGTACTCCCAACATCAAGGCTAAGGTAGCAACTGTAAATATGGCCAGTGTACCTCCATGGAAACTGGTATGGTTTATACCATACCTGATGGGCAGTTCCTAGTCAGTTTTCAATCCAGGATAAGAAAGAAATGGTGCAGATTTGGTAGGTGTAATGTTAATTTCATAAGTAATGGTGATTCAGTATTCTAGCTTTCAGGAGGGGAGGTATGCCATGGAATATATTTTCTTCTGGGTAAAATGTACAAATATTCTGGCCAGCTTGGAACTATAACAGTGTTGTGTTTTTGACAAATTTTCAACAGATTTTGACAATGTCAGTAGGTTATTATAGAGGACAAAAAGAAATCCTGGAGGAATGAACACTAGAGATACTCAAAAGGATCCATGACTGCGAGACTGGAAAAGGGAAACCTCCTAACATATAAGTTTGTTGTCTTCAAATATGTGACAGATTGTCATATGGATGTGAGATTAGACTTTTTAATATCTTCGGAGATAAGAAGTATGTGTAAAGTATAAAAGTTAGGGAGATAGAGATTTTCCCCAAAAAATAAAGGGCTTAATGCTTAGAGATGTCTTAAAAACTGAATGAGTTTTTCCTGGGAACTAGTAAGCTCTCATTATTAGACATGTATAAAAGAAAACTTGATGACTTGTTTTTGGAATTTTGGAAAGAGGGATGCATTGGGTAGAGTTGGAACAAGTGACATGTGATTTCTCTCTTAAACTTGGTATTCCATGATTTCTAGGGAACAGCTCCAGCCAAACTGAATTTTGTATCAATTTTATGATAGTGAATGAAATATTGGGATGTCTGTAATGTTGGAGGTATGGTTTTTGAAATCAGCTTAACTCTGTAGGATTACATGTTTTCCTCTACTTTAGGGAGTATAAATAAATCATTAAAGTGTATCCCCCTAATCTGTATTATGTAGCAGGTGGGCAAGCTTATTTACTATCAGAATTATGGCACATTTTTGGTTTTTTTTTTATTTGCTGCCAGTTTGAAAGCAGAATAAATTACTGCGGATTTGTAAATAACTCCCAGATTTCTAGGGAATATTAAGGCCATGGATTACGTAATTCATTTTGTTCATATATTTGGACAAGTGTTGTTTTGTTCATTCATTTTCATTCTGTCTGACTCTTTGAGACTCCATTTAGGGTTTTCTTGGCAAAGATATTGGAGTGGCTTGCCATTTCCTTCTCCAGATTATTTTACACATGAGGAAATGGAGGCAAACAGGGTTAAGTGACTTAGCTAGGGTCACAAGCCAGTAAGTATCTGAGACCAGATATAAACTTAGTTCTTCCTGACTCCAGGCCTGGCACTCTATCAACTGCACCACCTAGCTGCCCTTGGACAAGTGTTGTTGAGTTTAAATAGTTACGATTATACTGTTTGATAGACCAGTAAGAACACTCTTTGGTGAATGTAATTATATGTAAGATGAGATGTCATTGTGGCTCTAGACTATTAAATCTTTGTGTCAACATGAGGTAAGCCTGTCAGTGTTCTATAGGGAATGATCAATCCTGTGAAATATTTTGTTGAGTTGTTTCAGTCATGTCTGACTCCGTGAGACCCCATTTGGGGATTTTTTGGTAAAACTACTGCAGTGATTTGCCATTTCCTTCTCCTGCTCATTTTACAGATGAGGAAATTGAGGCAAACTGGGTTAAGTGGCTTGCCCGGGGTCACACAGCTAGTATCTGAAACCAGATTGAAGTCAGGTTCTTCTGACTCTAGGGCTGGAACTTTATCCAGAGGTTCAGAATTGACCAGATTCTACCTCATAGTCATTTCTTCATATGTTTTCTCAAATCAACATCAGAGTAAACATTTGGGCCTTATATGTGTTTAAATAAAAGTTAAACTGCAGCTGAGTCCGTGGTCTGTTGCACTCATTTGCTTCCACAAACAAATTCAAAGGGAAACAAAAAGTGGTAAAAAAATTTAGATTAAAAACTATCAACCCATTTTTGTGAGATATTATGTCAGACCTTGAAAGTGGCCAAACTGCATGTCGTAGAATTATAGAATTTCTGAGTTGGAACGTCATGTGGTCCAACCACTATCCAAATAGCAAAACGCCATTGCTGACAACTTGTCATTTAGCCTCTACTGGAAGACCTCTGGTCATGAAAGAAGCGCTACCTGATGAAGCAAGTGCTGCTCGTTATCCTTGTGCATGGCTTTAATTATTTGACTCTATTTATTTACATCTAAGTGCAGTCTTTACCTGTGTAATTTCCTTCAGTTTGTCCTTGTCAGTTTATTCTAGCCAGGCAAAACCGGTTCTAGTTCCTCTTCCGGATGGGAATGTTTATATTCTTAAATAATGCTATCATATTCCCTTCTAGTCTTCCCTTCTCTTTTCCCTGGTTAATCCCAATTCTATTAGCCCACCCCTGCATGGCATTGTTTTGATAACTCTCATTATCAGGTTATCCTTTTTTTCCCTCCAGATATACACCAGCTTATCAGTGTACTTCCTAAAATGTGTGTAGAATATAACAATACTCCAAATGTGATCTGATCAGGGTAGAGTATATTGTAAGACTCTAACCTCCCTTCTTCAGAAAGCAGACTATGCTTCCTAAGATCACACTGGCCTTTTTTGGTCTACTAATGTCTTATTGCTTATTCAAACTGAGCTAATGTTTGAGTAAAACCCCCAGGCATTTCTTACATGACAGTTTAGTCATACTTACTACAGTTTAGTCATCATATAATTGTGTAGTTGAATTTGAGTTTGAGTGAGTATAGAACTTTACATTTACCAGGATTGAATGTCGTCTTGGCATTTATTAATTTCATTGTTTTATTTTATCAAGATCTTCATGACATGAGAGGAATTAAAGAAAGGAGGAAATCTAGAGATCATCTCTCTTTTTTTTAATCTATGAGGAAATGGAGATCCAGGGCAGCTGAGTCACTTTTTCCCTTTTTACACAATAAATAGGAGAATCAGGAGCAAACCCCCATCCTCTGACTTCAAATGCAGCATTTTGTCTACTAACCCCATGAATTTTGCAGCTTGATTATGTTGTCCAATGTGTGAGTTAGTCCCCCCCCACACCAGTTTCATATCATCTATAAATCTGATAAATATTTTCATAAAAATCAAGCTCATCATCTTGACTTTTAAGAACTTTCTTTTTGTGAAATTGAGATACAATTTACCTCGCTCATGTTGTGGCAGTAGCTTTGTTCTCTCTTTATCACCAGTTATAATTCCTTTTACTTTAAGCAGTAATGGCATCCCTTCTTTGATCTTTTTTTTTTTTTGGACTCGGCATAGCTAAAAAAAAAAAAGCCCTCTTTGTTATCCTTAGCATGCAACAGAAGCCTCTGATCATTCTTGGCTTTTGTGTTTCTGACATTCTGACCATCTCACTTTTTTTGCATTCATCCTTAGTCATATAGCCTTCCTTCCATCTTCTGCATATATCTTCTTTTTATTCTACTATGCTAAGGAAATGCTTGTTTTATTTCATGAATTTAAAAAATAAATAAAATTTAAAAGAAAAAAAATCTAAACTTAAACACCAAGTAAAATTAGTATTTCCATAGATATAGTGGAACTAAAAAGGATTGTGAACTGAGCTTCAGAAATCTAGTATAATACAAATTTCAGATTCCTTTATTGTAATCAAGATTTTTAGCTTTCAAAGCTATCTTTCTTTCCTGTGCTTTTTTTTTGGCCTTTTGTTCTCTGCATTTAAAAAAGTGCCTCAATGAAACTCTCCATCTCTCTGTCTCTCTTTCTCTTCCTCTGTATCTCTCTGTCCCCTCATTACTCCTCTTAAAAAAAAATCCTTCTACCAAACATATATAACAAAGCACAAGTTTCTACATTGACTGTGACCAAAATGTATGCTCATTTTGCATCTAGGGTCCCCACCTCTCCATTTAGAGGTGAGTAGCATGCTTTTTCAATTATCCACTAGAACATTTTTTTTTTGGTTATTGCATTGATCAGAGTTTTCCAAATTTTTCTAAAGTGGTTTCTTTCTTTTTTTTTGGATGTTTTTGAATTTTTCTCAATTGTTCTCCTGGTTCTTTTCACTTTTCACTTCATCCTACATTAGTTAATGCCTCTCTTCTCAGGTTTCTTGGAAACAGTACATTTTGTCTTTTCTTATGGCATGTTATTATGCTGCATATTCACACACCATAACTTTTTTAGCTTTCTCAAGTAGACGGGCAACCCCTTTAGTTTCTAGATCTTTGGTACAGAAAGAGCTACTATAAATTTTTTGATCGTTTTGATATATATGCATCATCATCATCATCATCATCGTAATTTATATTCTGCTTTAAGGTTTGAAAAGCACTGCCCAAATATCCCAGTTCGTATTCACCACAACGTTGGGAGATAGATGCTATTATTTTTAGTTTGCTAATAAGGAAATTGAGGCTGAAAAAGATTAAGTGACTCTTCTAGACTCATTCAGCTAGTTATTGTCTAAGATTAGATTTGAACTCAGTTCTTCCTGACTTAACAGTTCTATTTTTGGACCAGGAACACCACTAATGCAATAATTTATTTTGCTTGATGATTTGTAATGGTTTTTATTTTCTTGACTTCTTAATGGATGGGAGATGAGGAGGTGGTATGGAGAACATTTGAAACTGGAAATAAAATTGAAATAAAAAAATAAGAGTATACTTCTTACCTATAGCTACAAAAGGTATATGATCTGTTCCTCTTCTATTTTTTATAGCATAATCTTCAATATTAAGGTAATACATCCATTTAAAAAGTATTGTGAAATATTGTGTAAGGTATTCCCAAAATTTTGCTTTCCATTTTTTCTAGAATTTTTAAAAAAGTCAAATAATGTTCTTTTCTATTGGGCAGCTTGGTGGCACAGTGGACAGAATGCTGGACCTAAAGTCAGGAAGAGTCATTTTCCACAGTTCAAATCTGGCTTCAGATACTTACTAGCAGTGTGACCCTAGGCAAGTCACTTAGTCCTGTTTGCTTCAGTTGATTCATGTGTAAAATGAACTGGAGAAGGAACTGTCAAACCACTCCAGTTTCTTTGCTAAGAAAACTCCAAATGAAGTCATGAAGAGTCAGACACAACTGAAAAATCGTGAAAAAGGTTTTTTTTTCCCTAAATAATGTTTTGCAGTTTATTGACCATTAGGTTATTGAGTTCTATTGGTTTTTATTCTTCCTTGTATAAACTCTATTTTGTAAGCCAATACTAGATGTTTTTTTATAACTGCTGTTTTATAATATAATTTTAATTCTAGAAGTGTTATTTTCCTTTCTTTATAGCTTTTTTAAAATATAAATTTATTTATTTTTAGTTTTCAACATTTACTTCCACAAGATTTTGAATTCCAAATTTTCACCCCATCTTGCCCCTCCCCCACCCCAAGATGGCATGCATTCTGAATACCCTATCCCCTAGTCTGCCCCCACTTCTGTCTCTCCCCTGCCCCTTCTCTAACCCCCTTCCCCTTCTATTTTCCTGTAGGGCAGGATAGATTTCTGTACCTCATTTCCTGTATTTCTTATTTCCCAGTTGCATATGGAAACATTTTTTTTAAACATGTGTTTTTAAAACTTGGGTTCCAAATTTTCTTCCTTCCACCCACCCCACCTACCCTCATTGAAAAGGCAAGCAAGTCAATACAGGCCATACATGTGCAGTTATGCAAAACACTTCCATAGTAGACATGTTGTGAAAAAATAACTCTGTTTCCCTTAATCCTATCCTGCCCCCCATTTATTCTATTCTTTCTTTTGACCCTGTCCCTCCTCAGAAGTACTTCCTTCTGATTACCCCTTTCCCAATCTGCCCTTCTCTCTATCATACCCCTGCTCTCTTGTCCCCTTCCTCCCCTATTTTCCTGTAGGGTAAGACAGATTTCCATACCCAATTGAGTGTGTATGTTATTCCCTCCTTAAGCCAAATCCTATGAGAATAAGATTCCCTCATTTCCTCTCACCTTCCCCTGTTTCCCCTCCACTGTAAGAACCTTTTCTTGTCTGTTTTGTGTGAGATAATGTACCCCATTCTACCTCTCCCTTTCTCTTTCTCCTAGTATAATCCTCTCTCATCCCTTTTTTATTCTCCAGATATCACCCCTTCATCTTCAACTCACCCTGTGCCTCTATCTATCTTCTTCTATCTATCTATCTATCTATCTATCTATCTATCTATCTATCTATCTATCTATCTATCTATCTATCCATCCATACATATAATTTTTCCCCTCCCACTACCCTAATACTGACAAAGGTCTCATGAGTTATAAATATCATCTTTCCATGCAGGAATGTAAACAGTTCAGTCTTAATAAGTCTCTTATGATTTCTCTTTCCTGTTTACCTCTTCATGTTCCACTTGAGTCTTGTATTTGAAAGTCAAATTTTCTATTCAGCTCTGGTCTTTTCATCAAGAATGCTTGAAAGTCCTCTATTTCACTGAATGACCATTTTTCCCCTGAAGGATTATACTCAGTTTTGCTGGGTAGGTGATTCTTGGTTGTAATCCTATCTCCTTTGCCCTCTGGAATATTATATTCCATTCCCTGCAGTCCCTTAATGTAGAAGCTGCTAAATCTTGTGTTACCCTGATTGTGTTTCCACAGTACTTGAATTCTTTCTTTCTGGCTGCTTGCAATATTTTCTCCTTGACCTGGGAACTCTGGAATTTGGCTACAATATTCCTAGGAGTTTTCCTTTGGGGATCTCTTTCAGGGGAGATCAGTGGATTCTTTCAATTTCTATTTTGCCCTTTGGTCCTAAAATATCAGGGCAGTTTTCCTTGATAATTTCTTGAAAGATGATCTAGGCTCTTTTTTTGATCATGGCTTTCAGGTAGTCCAGCAATTTTTAAATTCTCTCTCCTGCATCTATTTTCCAGGTCAGTTGTTTTTCCAATGAGATATTTCACATTGTTTTCTAATTTTTCATTCTTTTGAATTTGTTTTACAGTGTCTTGATTTCTCATAAAGTCACTGTCTTCCAATTGCTCTATTCTAATTTTTAAGGAAGTATTTTCTTCAGTAAGCTTTTGGACTTCTTTTTCCATTTGGCCAATTTTTCTTTTTAGGGCATTTTTTCTCCTCATTGGCTTTTTGGACCTCTTTTGCCATTTGGGTTAGGCTATTTTTTAAAGTGTTATTTTCTTCAGCATTTTTTGGGTCTCCTTTAGCAAGCTGTTGACTTGTTTTTCATAATTTTCTTGCATCACTCTCATTTCTCTTCCCAGTTTTTCCTCTTCTTCCCTTACTTCTCAAAATCCCTTTTGAGCTCTTCCAGGGCCTGGAAACAGATTCATATTTTTCTTGGAGGCTTTGGATGTGGGAGCTTTGACTTTGTTGTCTTCTTCTGGTTGTATGTTTTTATCTTCTTTGTCACCAAAGTAAGATAATATAGTCTGACTCTTTTTGTGAGGTTTGCTCATGATCCCAGACAACTACTTGAGTTTTAAACTCTCTGTTAAGGTAAAAGTCTGCTTCCAATGTGGAGAATGTACTGTCCCAAGCTTCGGGGGGTTTGTATAGTTGTTTTCAGAGATACTTGTAGGGACCTGTAAATTTTCAGTTCTTCCAAAGTGGTATGATAAGGGTCGAGGTGTTTACTCTTTTCCTGGGCCTGTGTTCTGGCCTTTGAGTGACTGGCCACAAGCATTCTTTTCTCTCTTGGAACTGTGAGGAGGGTTTCCTCTCTACCACCACTACAAGCTCCACCACGGCAGCGCTCCTCCTCACCCCAGGACCGCCACCCAGAACTATGTCCCAGATCCAAGCATGGGCAAAGCAAGAGATTCCTGCCTCAGCACTGGCAAAGAGATCCCTGCAGTCCCCCCCTCTGATCAGCCACTGGATTCCCCCTCAGTGAGTGGACTGGAAGCTCAGGATGCAGCCACAGCCCAGGCACCCCAGCTCTGCACTCTGGAACTCTCTCTGATCTAACTCTTCTCTCACCAAAAAAACAGACTATTTCCACTGACTTTCTGAGTTGGTCTTTGGCGTTGGTGGATTGAGGAGTCTGGAAACCACCACAGCTGCCCCCAATTCAGTCCTCTGAGGCCTGCTCCAGGGTCTCTGCAGCCTGTGTGCCTGCGCCAATCCCAGCCCGGCGTGATCTGCCTTTCTGATCAACCATCCAGGCTGTCTTGGGCTGGCAATTTGTTTTACTCTGTCTTTTTGTGGGTTCTGCTGCTTCAGAATTTGTTTAGAGCCATTTTTTTATGGGTATTTGGAGGGGTTTGGGGGAGAGCTCAAGGAAGTCACTGCTTTCACTCCACCATCTTGCCTCTACCCCCTTTTTATAGCTTTTGTAATTACTCTTGATATTTTTAAACTTAGATTTTTACAAATGAATTTTGTTATTTTATTGAATCCTATAAAGTATGACTTTTCTAATTTCATTGGTATAGCTTTGAAATTTTAAGTTTACATGGGTACTATTGCCATTTTTATTATATTGATACAGGCCAGCCATAAGACCTGAATATTCCTCCAATTTAAGGCAATGAGTCTGTAAATTAATTTAGGCAATATTGCCATTCTTATTATCTTAATGCAATACAACCATTAATAGTTAAAATCTCTCTACTTATGTAGATATGTATTTCTTGATGGAGTACTTTGTAGTTGTATTTATCTAGTTCCTGTGTGGTCTTGGTAGGTGGCTTCCCAAGTATTTTATATATTTTTTTATCATTTTAATGTTTATAATTTCTTTTCCTGTTGAGTTTTGTTCTTAATAATTTGGTAATATAATTTTTTTTATTATATGTGTGTATCTACATGATTTTTTTTGTTGTTTTAATTTTGGTAGTATTTTGGCATTTTTATAAATATTGATCTATCTTATTTAAATGATTAGTTTTTGCATTTGGGCAAACAGTTTCTATTAAATTATTTCTCCTTCATATGCTGTGAATTTTTTCATTTTTTTATTTTGGCAAATTGATTTTCCTTTTTTCAATAAAATAAGATTTTTTTTCCAGTTTATTAATTTCTCCTCCAAACCTCTTTGTTTTATTCATCATTTCGGTGTGATTCTTGTAACTTCTTTTATTTTCAGAATTTCAGCTTTTCTGTTTATTTGATATTTATTGATTTGTTACTTTTCTAGTACTTTAAAGTTCTACACCCAATAGGTTGATTGGATTCTATGTGTTCCTGTTTTCTTTGTTTACATGCCATTACTGCTACAGTTCTGAGTCATTGGTTAGGACTCTGCTGCAATTTCTGTTTTCTTCCTCCATGTTATGTTAGTCCAAAACGGGTGCTGGCCTCAGCCTATCTTTGTCTCTTCCTTTTATCACGCTCACTATTTGGGATTTTGCTTCTGTCATGCAAGAAATGACTGTCAGAAATAAATCTGGTCTCAGGGCAACTGCATGGTTCCATATTCCCACCGTAAGTACGCATATTGAGTCATTGAGCTGACCCTACATCCTTCATTGGTTTCATAGTATATGATTGTATCTCTCTATCCAATGACCTAGTTTTTTTCTCCTCCTGCTTCTGTGAATGTCCAGGACCAAAATCCCACAGTCTTCTGCCCCTGTTTATGGCTGTTTATACTGAATTTCTACTCCGAGGCATGCCCCCCGATCTGAGCATTTACAGATTTCTTGCTACCTTCCTGGTTCAGCCCTTGACTAGATCTTAGCGCTTACTGATGTTTCTCTTCGATCTCTCTGGTATTGTTCCATCTGATGTTGTTTTAGTTGTTTGCTAAGCTATTTGTTGGAGACCTAGGCTCTTCTAGAACCTTTCATGACTTCATCTTAACATCTTAAAAATAAGCCCCTCTCCACTGTTGAAATCACAAGACTAGACACACAAATTACACACATATCACTTTATGACTAGAAATCATATCTAGGATTATCCAGCATTAAAGATGAATGGAATCTTAGAGACCATCATCTCACTTAGCTCTCACAACAACCCTGTAAGGTTTTGTAGGGCAGATGACATCCATAATTATTAAATAACTTCCCCAAGTTTTTCTTAGCTCTTAAGTGGCAGAACTAAGACTCTTAACAGATATCTTCTTATTCCAAATCTTTTTAGCCCTAAATGTCATCTTAAAAACTGAAATTTAAGGCTTTCATCCTCTGGGGAATGGCAATTTTCCTCTTCTCACCTCCCATAGTAATTATTATCATTGGAGTCTTGAGATCTAGAGCTTAAAGGAACTCTAGAGACTGTCTAGCTCTAGTCCAATATTTTACAAGTAAAGAAACGGAGGCCCAAAGATGCTAAATGACTTTTTATAGTTCACCCAGAAAATTAGCAAAAGAAAAAGGATCCAAGCACAGGTACTCTAACTCTAAAATCTGATGCTTATTTTCTTTGTAGTTGTTAGCTCAATTATATTCTTCATTATCACTTTCTCTAATCATTTCATGGGAATATATCTTGTATCTCCAATGAGATTAAAAGCTACTTTAAGGCAGAGATTATGTGATATACTTCCTTATATTTCAATCCATTATCGGAAGTGCTCAGTAAATAAATACTTAATGAAATAGATTGACTAAACAAGCTTATGCATTCATCAAAAATGATATAAAAATTGTCATATTTTTCACCATACTAAGAAATCAAAGTGGTTCTTTCTGAGTATGCATGTTTTTTGATTCCTTTTTGTGTGCATTCATACACTCATATTTGAGTATGTGTGCTTTTTTGTATCTAAACTGACACACTGGGGTCTCTCTGCATGCAAACTGTTAAGATAAACATCTGTGTCATAAATAAGATGAATTCTATAAAATCAAACTTTCTACAAGAAAGCAAATAAAAATTCTAACCAATATTCTCATTCAGCATGCTACTAATCACTAAAAAGTATTTTTTTTAAACTAAGTGCTTGACTTGTGTTAGGTACTCTGCAAGGTGAGGAATATAAACAGACAAAAGAAAAAATACTTATTGAAATCAAAGAGTTTGCATTCTACTGGAGGATGCAGTACATGTATGCATATGTGTGTATGTGTATATATGTGTATGTGTGTATACATACAAATATATCCCCACAAGAATAAACTTATATATATATATATACACATATATATACACACACACACATATATATACACATACACACACACACACACACATATATTTGCACATATACATATACCAAAATAAAGCCAAGGGAGTTAAAGACATAGTAGTTAAAGAGGCGAGGGCAGGACCAATTGGGAAGAATGAGGAAATTCTTCATATACAGTTGTATTTTGACCAATCTGAGAGATTCTGGGAGGTAAAAGCATTAGGATGTAATACATTCTAGACATGGAAGACAGCCTATGTAAAGGCAGAGAGACAAGAGATGGGCTTTTGTATCAAGGTGAGTCAAGCAAAACAAATTCCTACATTGACCATGCCATGTCATTCTGTTCATATATACACATGTCCAAACATATACTTGTGTATATTTCAGTATGAGCTCTCAATCTATCACCTCCCTATCTAGGAGTAGACATTATGTTTCATAATGAGTCCTCTGGAATTGTGGCTGGTCAGTGTGGTGATCAGAGTTCCTATGTCTTGCAAAGTTGTATATCTTTACAATATTATTATTGCGAACGTTTTTCTCTTATTCTACTCACTTGACCTTGTATTGATTCATACAAGTCTTGCTGGGTTTTCTGAAACCATCCCCTTCATCATTTCTTACAACAGTTGTGTTCTAATCACATTCATAAACGATAACTTACTCAGCATTCCCCAATTCATGGTTACTACCTGATTAGTAATAATAATAGAGATCCTTGCTTTATGTTTGATCTTCTTGGTAAAGCTCTAGTTTATCACCATTACAAATAATACAAATAATACTCGTTACTAGATAGATACTTATAATATAAAGGAAAGGTCCATTTATTCCTGTTTTTTCAAGTGTTTTTTTTAATGATAACAAGTGTTAGAACTTGCCCAAAAGCTTTTCTTATGCATTCCTTCATATAATCATATGATTTTTGTTGTTTTTATTATTAATATGGGTAATTACATTTTAATTTTCCCAATATTGAATGAGCCCTGCATATCAGCTATAAATCAGCCTGCTAATATTGTATAATTTTGTGATATTTTTGCTGTAGTTTCTTTGCTAATATTTTATTCATGATCATTGCATCTATATTCATTAGATGTATTGTTATAAATTTTATTCTTCTATTTTGACTATCCCTTGTTTAAATGTTAAGATCATATTTGCATCTTAAATAGAAGTTGGTAAGACCCTTTCTTTTTCTATTTAGTCAAACAACTCCTCTAGCACTTGCATGATTATTCTTTAAATGTTTTGTGAAACTCCCTTATAAATTCATTGTTTAGAATTCTTCCTAACACCTCTTTTTTGAGGGGTTTATAGCTTGTTAAGCTTCTTTTTCTAAAATAGGGTTAAGTCCTCTATTTCCTATTCTGTTAATATGGGAATGTTACACACACACATACCTACACACACACATACACACACACACACACACATAATATTCACATATTTCAAACAGATTAACAGTTTTCTTGTATATAATTGAACTAAATGGATCCTAATAACTTCTTGTATTTCTTCATTGGTTTTAAACTCAGTTTTTATATTTGAAATTTTAAAAAATGAAAATCAAATTAGCTAATGATTGTTTTTATTTTATTTTTCTAAAAGAATCAATACCCACTTTATTAATTCAATTTCACTTCGTTTTTGATTTTATTAATCTCTATTTTGATTTTTAGGATTTCTATTTTGGTGTTTTATTGGTGTTTTTTAATTTATTGGTTTCTACATGGGAGGATTGGGGGGTTGTATGACTAATTGATTGATCTGCTCTTTTTCTCTTTTATTAATGACACTGTTTAGGAACATAAAATTTCCCCTGATTATTTCTTTGACTGATTCCCAAAATTTTTATGTTGTGTCACTTTTAATGAAATTTTTAATGAAATCATAATGGTTTCTTTCTTTTTCCACTTTGCCCTCTGGTTCTTAGAGATTGAGGCAGTTTTCTTTTAGGCTTGCTTGCAATATAATATCCAGACTTTTTTTTTTGTCATGACTTTTAGGTTAGTCCAATAATTTTTAAATGTCTCTCAATATATTTTCTAGGTCACTACTATGAGGTAGTTCATATTTTCTTATTTTTTTCTAGTTTTTTTTAACTTTGCTTTAATATTTCTTCATGTTTTCAGTGTTATTAGCTTTCATTTGGCCAATTTTACTTTTCTTGGAGTTTTTTTTCTTTTGAGTAAGGTTCTATTTCTCTTGTTCTAAGCTATGAATTCTCTTTTCATATCTTTCTTTCATAGGTCTCCTTTCTTTTTTTTTTTTTCTATTTCTTTCCTCTAGGGCTGTCATTTGATTTTAAAAATCATTTCGAAGCTCTTTTTCTAACTCTTGCTTTATCTCTTCCATGAATTTTGTACCCCAACTCTGTTTTTCTTTAAGGCTTTGCTTAATAATATTTTTGAAGTGAATTCCTTCTTCGTTTGTATCTTGAGTTTCCTTGTCATCACAATAGCTTTTTATGGTAGGATTCCTTTTTGGTTTGTCTATTATTTCAAATTACTTTTTTCATTTTTTATTTTATTTTATGGCTCATCTGTGCACATTTTTGTGGAGCATGTTGGGCTAAGCTTGTCCTCTTAGGACCTTCTGCTGCTTTCTTGGGGCATTGAATTTTGTGTTAGTCAAGAATCTTAAGGTTGGTTCAGGTTAGTCTGCAAGTATTCAGTGCTCCCCACATGATATAATTCAGGGAAGTGTCTTCTAATTTCCCCCATGGTCTGAGTCCTGGTAGTTCCTCACCTAGGTTTGGATCGGAGCAACTCTCCCATGGGCTTGTTCCTGATTGGAAGTCAAAGCAGTTTGGAGCTGGACTCAGCTCTATGACCTTTAGGAAGCTCTGCAGAGTCAGAGTGACAGATGTGCAAGTTCCTCTTTGGTCTGAGATTCCTTCCCTATTTATTCCACTGAAGACTTTAGACTGATGTGGCAGTTAGAGTGGCATCCCTGCTTTGTTCCTGCATTTAGAGCCACATAGGTGAAAAATTTAACTTGTTCCTCTCTCCGCACTTGGTTCAGCTACTGTAGCTTCAGGTCCCTTCCTCTGTCTGCCCTGTATTTGTCACTTGGAACTGGTGAATAAGTGACAGAATTGCCAGATGGCATCTTCTCCCACACCAGGCAGAAGTCTGAGGAGCTCTGGAACCTTTTACTGCTCCAGTGCTTTTTGCCCTGGTACAAAAGCGGGGACCTCTTTCAGTGCCCAGACATTGAAAGGCTCTGCTCAGCACACTCCTGGCCGGATGTTATCCTGTGTCTACTGACCTTTCTATCTTCCTGTGTTGACTTGAATTGGAAAACAGATTCATTGTAATTTTTTTTTACTTGTGTTTACCTATTTGAATTATATCTGGTGCATTTTTTTAGATCTTTGTGGAGGGGTTTCCTTGTGCTATTGTTCCTGCCACTCTACCATCTTGCCTCCACTCTTTATAGTCTTTGAGGAGAGTCTATGTCTGAAAAAATTAAGTGGAGATGTATATGTCTGGGAGAGGTTTGTTTGCAAAAATTGAATAAATATTGAAAAACTCAGGTGGAAGAACTCATTAAGTTTTCAAATTTAACTTATTTATATTTTAACTGCTATTTCTAGAAGTTATTTATGCTGAGTGCATGAGTATGCATGTTAGTGCAAATGTTGCACCCAATGTGGGCTTTATATTTTGATGGATTGTACTTTATCTTAGGGTTTTTAGGTAGGTGGGAGTGTTCAGATGTGTTTTATACATTTTCTTAAGTGATTTAAAATTCACTCTCTTATTTTCTCATATAACTTTCAAGTCTCCTTAAATCCAGAACGTCTGACCCATTATGGAGTAATTAGGAACAAATCAAATACTTACTGAATTGTTAAAAAAAACCCCTGTTTTATAGCACTCAATTCAGCTCTCCTAAATGGCTTCAATTAAGTAGTAGAAGTTTTGCTCGTCAATAGGTTACTAGAGTTACTTCAGAATATACTTTGTCCTATTCAGTTGACCATTCAACTTACTCTACCTATGATATACTTATACAATATCTGGATAACTTCATCCTTTATTACTTTTCCCTTACACTTCTTTCCAAGCCACTGTGTCTCCTTTATACATACATACATACATACATACATACATGTGTGTGTATACATATACATATATATATATATACACACATATATATATATTTATGAAAGTTTCTTTTTTCTAACAATTTTGTGATTAGGAACACTTTCTATGGCTAACTTAGACACACTTGCCTATTGAGAACTTTCTTATATCAACAGAAATGTTGGCTGTCTACCCATTTTCTGCTTTAAAAATTCTATCTTCTTATGAACATTTACAAATCTTTGTTATAAATTAGTAATAAGTAAAATTAATTTCATCATTCCTTTTTTCCATCCTTTTGACCTTGTCGTGTTTTCATTCCCAAATCCTCTCTCCTATTACGAAAATGAATAGGATGAGATAAAATGGAAATTTTAGAAGAGGAAGCCATTAGTGATAATGTAATCTACCCCACCCCCTATTTTATAGACTGATATCCACAGAGAAGAAATAATTTGTACGCAATCAATAATAGAGCCTAGTTTAACCTAAATAATCTCTCTCTTTTTGTATTAGTCAAGAATGGAATGAGATATGATGGGTAAAGATCAAAAAGAAGGACAAATGAGGACAGGTTGACTAGTAAAGAACTACTAGTAGGGGTGAGGAAGAAAAGCAAGGTTGGTAAGGGTGAAGAGTAATTTGTGAAAATTTGTAGTATTTTTACTCTCTCCTTAAAAGGAAAAGCACTGAATTTTGAGTCAGAAGGTATAGATTCATCCTAATATGGTTGCTGATTACCTATATAACATTCGATAAATTATTTGACCTCTTTTCTTCTCATTCTCTTAATTTGTAAAATTGGGGAGGGGGAGGTTTATATTAGCTAATCTCTAAGATAGTTTCCAGCCATAACTTGTCCCTTCTAGTTGGTAGATTTCATGATTCTTTCAGGTTAGTTGGGCTCCATCTGCTGAAGGTCAATAGACAAATACTGGACAATTACTTGTTAGTGAAATTTTAGAAGGGATTCTCAGTTATTTATGGTTTGGACTAGGTAACTTCTGATATCCTTTCCAACTCCTCAGTTGTACTGTCCTGTGATGTATTGCACTGTCAAGAAAGGGCAATGGGAATAATGTTCTTTAGGTAATCAGTACAATCAGTACCTTGAGTACCTGAAGGGAGGTGGAATCACAATGACAGATTGTCAGATGCAACCTGGTACTCCCATGGAAACTTCTCCAAAAAGATCTACAAAACACAGGTGAGTGTGATTGTGAAACCAAAGAAAATGTCACAGTGAATCATTCCCCCCACACCTATCAGTCCAGGGAAGCTTTGGGAGACAGAGAAGTCTGTACATACTGAGGACAAGGTCTAAGAGTCCATTGCATAGAGCACCCTTCTGCCCAGGGACTGAAAGATAACCAAGACTGAGTACTAGGACAGGAAATGATCACAGAGGATCCTAGTACCAGAGGAAGAAACAATTGTGATCTGACAGCTGTCACTCACTCCCCAATTCAAGTTTAGATTGAGAAGAGATTAGAGTTTGCACATAGACAAGGTAGAGAATAGCGGTTGCTAGCAGGCCCTAGAGAAGTAGACTAAAGAGCGAATTAGGAAGGGAACAGTAGCTGTATGGCTCTTATCCCAGGGCAGGAGAAAGGATTTAACAGGATAACTAGGTCAGGAGTCAGAAACCAAAGAGAAAATTGTGGTTTAGTCATTTCAAATATACTGTAGAGCCTCGCAGTAGGAAAAAAGTAGCTGATTGTAGTAGTACTCTACTGAAACTTCCAACCAAGAACAAGCAGAAAAACCCCAAATTGTGTCAGTAACTTGCACAACTCAGACCAAGAGAATAGTGTGTGGTCTTTTCTCTGGATCATATCACTTTGGAAACAGTGAATGCTTGTAGACTTCTAACATAAGGAAACAAGAGGAAAGAAGCTTAGGCCACAAATTTATGACAGCAATTCACAGGGTCCAGCACTAACATAAAGTTCAAAGTCAAGAAGTAGGCTGTAAGAAGCAGCAAAGAAAAAAGGAATCTCACCATTATTGTTGTGAAAGAGAAACTCAGGATATAAAATCAGAAAAAATAATTGCCAAAACGTCATCAAATAAAGCCTCAAAGAAAATCATAATTTTAGGTTGAGTTTCAAGTTCAACCAAAATTCATGGAAGAAATAAAGCAAGAGTTAGGAAAAAAGTTCCAAAATAATTTTCAAAATCGAATGACAGTACTAACGGAAAGAAATGAAAAAGAGGTGAGAAGAAATGAAACCTATAAAAGAAAGCTATTCACTATAAAAGGAAGAGAATTCAGTTCTTGGAACAAGGGATATAATAAAACCTTACCCAAGGGAAAGAAAAAAAAACTCCAGGAAAAGGAAAATTGACCAAATGGAACCTAATAACACCACAAGACATGAAGAAATATTAAAACAAAGTCAAAAGACTGAAAAATAAACAAAATGTGTGCTATCTCATAACAAAAACAACTAACCTGGAAAACAGATCAAGGAGTGACATTTAAGAATTATTGGATTACCTGAAAAGTGTAGCCCCCCCCAAAAGAGTGTAGACAGTATAATTTCAAGAATCCTAAAAGAAAACTGTCTGGATCTCTTAGAACCAGAGGGCAAAATAGAAAAAGAAAGAATCCACCAGTCACCTCCTGAAAGAAACTCCCAAATGAAAACTCCCAGGAGTGTTATAGTCTAAATCAGAGCTTCCAAGTGAAAAAGAAAACATTCTGCAAGCAGTTAGAAAGAAAGAATTAAAGGACTAAGAAGACACATGACAAGATTTGGCAGCCACTATCTTAAAGAAGCATAGAACTTGGAATGCAATATTCCAGAAAGCAAAAGATCTAGGCTTATAACCAAAAATAACTTACCTAGGAAAACTGAGTATAATCCTAAAGGGGAAAAACAGATTCTTAATGTATAGAAGACTTCCAAACATGATGGCCTGGTCTGTGGAAATGACCAGAACTGAGTAGAAAACCTGTCATATAATCATGGGAGTCAAGAGAAGCATAAAATGGTAAATAAGAGTGAGCAATCACAAGGGATTAAACAAGACTAAACTAAACTGTTAACATTCTAATAAGAAGAAATGATGTGTGTAGTTCTTCATAACTCTACCGCTGGAATGGGTGGTAGGGAATCTAATTAGATAGAGGACTTTGAGTCATTCTATTATGCCTTAATAATCTTAATAGAAGAATGGAAAGGGAAAGCAAGAATAATACAGTTATCCTTCCACATCATTACTTTTCCCATTGTGGTTTTGATATATCATGCGTTGGCATAAGAAATTAAATGAGAATTTTGGGGGAGTTTTGCGGAAACCTTAGACAGCATGTGAAGGCCTACAAACAACACAGAAAAAGTTTAGAAACTCAGAAATGCATATAAGCATGTGTGTGTGTGTGTGCATGTGTGTGTGTGTGTGTGTGTGTATACACACACGCACACACACACATATTGTTGTATAATATCAACATATTTTATCTTTTAATACCATAATAATTCAGACTTCTTCTCTGGTATGCAGCCAAAGCCAAAAGATTTTATGCAGATTTTCCAGATCATGGGGGCATCACACTGCAAACCCTGGTGATGTGGAAAGGATAACTGTACAGGGAGAGAGAGAGATGAATATAGGCAGAAATTATCTTATGTAATTGGAGTACACAAATAGAAGAAGTCTATACAACAAGGGGGAAGGACTGAGCAATACTTGACCCTCATTCCCATATGAACCAAAGGAGGAAAGAATACAAACAGACACACACGCATGCACACACGCACACACACACACACATCTAGATATAGAAATGTATTTTACCAAACAGGGAAAAAGGGAGGAAAGGAATTAAAAGTGGGGAAGAGGGGGGGGAGTGAAAAGTTAGATTTTTCTATAATGATTGTTAGTTTTGAAAAGATGAAAATAAACCAGAGTGGCAAATTGATAAGGACTTTATTTAGGGAACTTGTTATAATAAAGTTAATATTTAACATGTCAGTATGTCTTGCTTGGCATATTTGTAATAGAAAGATATTGTGATTTTTAGTCCATAACAGAAGTTAATTTTCATTTCAACACCTTGGTGTCTGAGCCCTTTATTTCTAAACTCATTGGAAGAAGTGGCCAAGGATAATGTTGGGGTATAACATAGATGATAATTTTAGTTTGTTTGATTTTGTGAGTGTACTAGGTCAGGGGAAGGAAGTAGGAAATCATTACTTACTATACATTGAGAAAAAAAAAATCATTTTGAAGCATTTCCGACCAGAGCTAAACAGATTACAGTTTTATGGCTTTCCTCCCTTCTCCTCACTTCCCTTTCCCTGTTCAAGTTCTAAAATGTTTGCTCTAGGAACTGGTCTATTTCTGTTTCCCCCAGTATTTGGAGAAAGCTTCTGCAATATATATTACAAAACCTATTGAATACAGCACATTTTGGACATCTTACATGCAACTTAGAACTAGATTGCCATTTCTTTTCCTACACAGAGCCTGAATTGAAGAAACAGAAATTTCACTGGTGGCATTTCCAATCCTGCTACTCTCCTAAAGGCCCTGTTCTTTAGAGAAATTGCAAATGATTGAAGAAGGTTGTGTAAAGAAAATCCTTAACCTTTCTGAGTAGTTGGTGGGGAGCTTCTTCAAAGACTTTCAAATTTTCACTATAAAGTCTTTGAATACGTTTTGTTTGTTTGCAAATCTAGTCCTTTGTAGAATGGAATTGTCTTCTAGGAACTCTGAGTACTGTAATCTCATAATTTTTATTTTTTCTTTATGAGGCAGTGGGGTGAAGTGACTTACCCAGGGTCACGCAGCTAGTAAATATCAAGTGTCTTAGGTCAAATTTGAGCTCAGGTCTTCCTGAATCCAGGGCTGGTGCTCTATCCAATGCACCATCTAGCTGCCCCTATAATTTTTATTTAAAAAAATGTATTTTTGGTTCCATCTCTTTGGAAAGTACTTTTTTATATATTATTTTATTTGACCCTTACTACAACCCTATGAATTTGTTACTACAGGTATCACTATCCATAGTTTACAGATGAGTTTTGCCTATGGTGCCTTAGCTATTAAGGATTAGACAACTAATGTGACCTGAAGCACTCTTTTCCATTGGACCGCATTGCTTCTGTAATAGAATTTTAAACCTTTTAACATTTTGGAGGTAGCAGGAACCTTACAATTTAGCCAAACTTTCAGATTTAGGAATTTGAGACCTCAAGAAGTTATATGACTTGTTCAGAATCAGATAGTTAGGAGCGGGGCTGGGACATAATCCAAGTACGCTGACATCTAGTCCAACACATTTTTAAAATTTTCTTAATTTTTAATAAATAAAAGAATCTTCTAATATTATAAATTCCTATAAATACAAAGACATAGAGAATAATAATTATTTCACTGCCATAAAAGAATTGGAAATTGAGGGGATGCCCATCAATTGGGGAATGGTTGAACAAGTTGTGGTGTATGAATGTAATGGAATACTATTGTGCTATAAGAAATGATGAGCAAGTGGACTTCAGAAAAACCTGGAAAGACTTGTATGGACTGATGCTGAGTGAAGTGAGCAGAACCAGGAATTCACTGTACACAGTAACAACCACATTGTGTGATGACTAACTTTGATAGACTTAGCTCTTCTCAGCAATGCAAGGATCTAAGACATCTCCTAAAGTTTCATGATAGAAAGTGCTATCCACATCCAGAGAAAGAAGTATGGAGTCTGAATGCAGATCGAAACATACTATTTGCTCTTTTTTTTTCTTCTGTTTTGTTTTGTTCCTTCTTTCTTGTGGTTCCTCCTGTTGGTTCTAATTCTTCTTTACAACATGACTAATGTGGGGCAGCTAGATAGTATAGTGGATAGAGGACCAGCCCTGGAGTCAAGAGGGCCTGAGTTCAAATCTGGCCTCAGACACTTACTAGCTATGTGACCTTGGGCAAGTCACTTAATCCCAATTGCCTTAAAAAAAGGGGAAACAACATGATTAATGTGTGTGTGTACATACACACGTACATATATATATACATGTATGTATGTATGTATGTATGTATGCATGCATGCATAATTTATGGCCATACACTTGAGAAGTCCTAAGGATGGTTTTAAGCCCTTTCCTGTCTGGAGGAAAGAGATTCTCCTTAGGATTAGAAGTATAGGATATAGGAGAAAGGGAACAGTGGTTTTACATTTCAACCAGATTTTTATGATATAGACTTCAATGTGGTTTGGTCTATGTATGCATGCTTAACATGTAGCCTGGATATATGACATTTGTCTGTGATGAGTCTATGGGAACCCTTAAGGCTCACAACAGCTTTTCTAAATAGCAAGCTTCACATTTTCTCCTCCTTGGAGATATGATGATGTGATCTCTCTTGCCTCAGAAAAGGTAACAATGTAGTCAAATTTAGAATGTAATTTCTGAAAAATAATATAGTTATTACCAAGAGTTTAGAGAAATACTGGTGTCCTTATTGATTTTATATTTTTTAGAATAATCACTTCCAGCTCTTTTTTAAAGTTTAAGTTTGATATTTCATTCCATAATTCCACTGTTCGGAGGGGCAGTATGGCCGTGGTGGCCTTGGGGTAAGGAAGACCTGGTTGAAAAAGTTATGTGACTTGTATGTTATGTGACAAAACATATGACGTGTGCTATCTGTGTGATCCTGGGAAATCATTTAACCTCTTAGTATTTTAAGGAATTTTCTTTCTATGTTTCTTTCTTTGTTTCTTCCCTCCCTCCCTTTTTCCTTCCTTTCTTCCTTCCTTCCTTCTTTCCTTCCTTCATATGTTCTCTTCCTCCCACCTCCTATCCTATTGAAAAACAAAGAGAAAAGAAAAATAAATTCCTTTAAACCAATAGGCATAGTAAAACAAAACTAATTTCCTTATTGTCCTGTTCAAAAGATACATATCTCCTTCTGCCTTCTGATTCCAGTAGTCCTCTTTCAGGAGGTAGCACACTTTATCATAAGTTCTCTGGAATAATGGATCATCATTGCAAGAACCACAGTTCTCACAGTTTTCAAATTTCTCTTTATGGTATTGTTGTTATTGTACTCCTTGTTCTTCTCATTTCACTCTTCATTGATGTGTAAAAGTCTTCTAAGTTGATCTTTTTTCTAATATTTAGTTTGTACTATAAATGATTATGGTTTTGCTTGTTTTCTTCTGCATATTCTCTTGCAAGTCATTCCATGTCTCTCCAAAATCACCTATTTCTACCTCATTTTTACAAGATGGTAGTACTCCACATTCATATACCATAAATTATTTAGCCAGATGAGCATCCCCTTAATTTTCAGGGTTTTTTGGGCCATCACATAAAGGACTATTATACATATTGTCATATAGGTAAGAATTTTTCTTCTCTCTTTGATTTCTTTTGGGTGTAGGCCTTGCAATGGAATAAATATGTCAAAGGGCATGTACTGTTTAGTGGCTTTTTATATATAAATTCAAATTGCTTTCTAGATTGGCCTGTGTAACCTTTCAAGACTTTAATAGTTATTCAGCTGCATTTTGAAAGAGGACATTCTTTATACAAATAAAATCACAGTTAAAGACAGCAGAAATATTACACGCCTCTAAAAAATTCAATAATTTTTAATTAGAGAAACTGATGACCAGAGTAACCTATGGCTGTGTTCCATCTGTCTTTTGGGAAGAAGTTTAAGATGTCCATATTTTTTTTTGTTTTTTTTTTGGCGAGGCAGTTAGGGTTAAGTGACTTGCCTAGGGTCACACAGCTAATGTCAAGTGTCTGAGGCCTATTTGAACTCAGGTCCTCCTGATTCCAGGGCCAGTGATTTATCCATTGCACCACCTAGCTGACCAAAATAACAGTCTTTTTCTTTGGGGGGGTGGGGCAAATGGGGTTTAGTGACTTGCCCAGGGTCACACAGCTAGTTAGTATCTAAGGCAGAATTTGGAACTCAGGTCCTCAATGCCCTAGTATTCTTAATAGAGATATTTGAGAGTTCAGTGTGGTAATATTGCATTGATGAATAGTAGCCAAAAATAGCTTTGTGTGTTCCTGACCATCTTCTAGAAATATATTTCCCAAATCATAAATATTTTTGAATGAGAAACATTTAGGACTGTCTATTTCCTTTCCCTTGTTTTACCTGAGGCACAGAGTTTAATTGGCTTATCCAAGGTCACAAAGATAAATAGTGGTAGATCTAGAACTTTTCTCTTTCCCACTTTTCTCAGTTCTCCTTCCTCTTTTCAATATGATACCTAAACAAACATCAAATAAGTTGTGAGTTTTGTAACAATTGGCTTTATACTTACAGAATATAGTGTACATTTATGACAATGCCCTATCATTCCTCCCTCTTCTCTGTATTACAGTGGAAGGCATGTTCATTCCTATGCTGCTTGTATTCAATTTCCTTTGCTCTTTTGCCTCTAACACCAAATAGTGGCAAATACCCATCTGGTAAGGGGAGAAATATTAGACATAGGAGACAATCAGATCTAAATAAGCATTAAAGACATGTCAAACAATTAGATAGGACGGATTAAATGAAAAAGAAAAAAAAATACCCAGCTAGAATTTGAGATGGTCCTTCAAGAAAGACTGTGAAAATGAACATCAAGTGAAAGGTATTTCAGGTATGTATAAAAGCACCCCTCTCTCTTGAATCTTTTTTTCCCCCCACACGTGGTTGTTGTTGTTGTTGTTTTCTCCTTACCTCTTTCTTTCCTTTTAAAATTTTTTTATTTCTGGAATAAAACAAGCATTTCCATTATACAGCACAATAAAAAAGATGATTGCACATGACACAAATCTACTATGTATAACTTGCCATTCCTTTCAGATATCCCAGAAAATTATCATGTAAATTTCTTTTTTTCCTTTTTTTCTTCCTTCCTCCTCTGCCCTAGAGATGGCTACCATTAGACACAAATAGGTATGTATATGTGCATGTGTATACACACACATATATGTAAAATTGTTCTATAGACAGCTTCCATTAGACACAAATACATATATACACACACATATATGTAAAAATTCTATACATACTTCTATTTATAACTTCTTTCTCTGGATGCAGATAGCATCTTTCTTCATATGTTCTTTATAGTTAATTTGGGTATTTATAATAGAAAAAAGTAACATTCAAAGTCATTCTTGAAACAATATTGCTTTACTGTATACAGTGATCTCTTGGTTCTGCTCATTTCACTCTTCGTTATTTTGTGGAATTATTTCCATGTTTTTCTAAAATCATTGGGCTCATCATTTCTTATAGCACAGTAACATTCCATCACAATCACCTACCATAACTCGATGAGCCATTACCCAGTTGATGAGCTTTCCTATAATTTCCAGTTCTTTGCCACCACAAAGAGAGCTGCTATAAACATTTTATTTTCATTTTGTGAAAAAAAGAAGTACAGGAAATCAGCACTTGGAGGAGGAAAATCTAGCATCTCTTCATATATAAGTTCTTTTCCTTTTTCCCTAATCATCTTTGGAAATAGACCAAGTAGTGGTATTGTTAGGTCAAAGAGTATAAATAGTTTAATAACCCTTTGGACATAATTCCAGATTGCTCTCCAAAATGGTTGCATCAGATCACAATTCCACCAACCATGAGTTAATGTCCCAATTTTTCTACATCCCCTCCAATATTTGTCACGTTCCTTTTTTATCATTTTAGCCAATCTTGTAGATGTAAAATGATATCTAAAGGTTCTATCTTGGTATCAAGGTTATATCTCTTTCCTTTATTTTAAAAATTATCTCACTCAAAACTCTAAAAAGAGCTTTCTTTTGAAAAGTCATTTCCTGACCCATCAGGGTAAGTGAATAACTGTAAAGGCAATGAGGTCATTTTTATCATCATGGAAGGAGGAAATGTAATAGAAAATTTTATCTGAAATCCTCATAGCCCTACATCTTTAATCTCATTTAGAAGGGCTTTATTTATCATTTAAGTACTAAATAATAGATCTTTACTTCTATAACCATGAGTTAATTAAATCATACATACTTTCAGGAATCTGGCCAGTGTCAGCCCTTATTTGCATACAACATATAGAGATCAGGTTCAAGAAGCCTATTTAAACTATCATTCTGCATTATATTAGTGATTATATAAACATTACAGAAGTGTTTAGAACAAGTATTTGGCAGTGTTTCTTGTCTCTACAATAGAATATTATTGTAGTCATTTAGTATTGGAAAGCCCAACACATCCTCAAATAGAAAGTTTGACCAATGGATTTCATTTATAAATTTCTGTAACCCTCAATAGCATCAATCAATCAATATTAAGCATTTATTATGTGCTAGGCACTGGGAATACAAAGATAAAAAGGAATAGTCTGTGTCCTCAGTGACTTTAAATTGTACCAGAAAAAAAAGCACATACATATGTAACTACAAAGTCATTTCAGAGGTGGGGTACTAGTAACTAAACCAATCAGAATAGGCCTTTTGTAGGAAGTGGTAATTAAGCTGAATTTTGAAGAAATTAGGACTACTAAGTGGAAAAATGAGGAGAGAGTACCTTTCATGTATAACCTTCTTTTTGCCATACCCACAGTAAGCAATGACTCTACAGATTTGGGGGAGGAGATTGACTCAATGATTGGGAAATTTATTTAGCATTCTAATATTTGAGGTGCTTCATGATCTGCATTTTGAAGGTTTCTTCTGTGGGACAAAGGAAAACAGTTATTGCAAAGAGTGATCACAAGGAGATTCTGGGAGGGACCAACCTAAGTATAATGATTGAGGGCTCGGTGGTGAGGGCAATGAAGACGTACTGAGTATGAACAGTGTGCTAGATTTTAAATCTGTGCTGTTAAACCAAACTGATGTGAGTTGAAGAATGAGTGATTCTCCCCTCTCTCTCTCTCTCTCTCTCTCTCTCTCTCTCTCTCTCTCTCTCTCTCTCTCTCTGCTCTCTGTTTGTGATTTACTCACTTCCATTTACTGTCTCCATCTGTTCGTGCCAGGCTTTTTTGACAGGGGTTTGGATTTGGGGAGTTTTGGAAGAGGATTGATTGACTGATTGATTAGAGGTGTTACTCTTTTCTTTGATACTTGTCTTCACTTCTAATCTTTTAATGTCTGATAAAACATCCAAGCCTTTCAAATATGATACAGCTTGCTGGCCAACATAACCACAAGCAGTCTGTTGTATTTGTTTAATTTGCAGATGTAAAGAGGGGAGAGTAGGGATTTCTCCTTTCAGAATGAGACACATTTTGTCCAGAAATTCAGAGCTGGGCGCTAATGCTGCATAAAATCAGACTGAAGATTCATGCTGTATTCCTTAACTCATGCAGAAACAGCTGGGACCAAATGGAGAAAGATAACCCTAGATATGTTTTATTTTCATTTTCATTTTGTGAAAAAAAAAAGGAGAAGTGCAGGAAATCAGCACTTGGAGGAGGGAAATCTAGCGTCCCTTCATATTCATTGCGACGTATTTCAAAAAGTTAACTTCTGGGATGGGATGAAGTCAGACTATCACATTGGTCAGTAGTCTCCTAACCTAGAGGCCTTCAGTTCAACATAGAAAGTAGCCAGCAAGGCCTAAATTGGCTTACTAATCATTAAAATGCCTCTTTGTATGTGGGTGTGGTGGGGAGAAGGAACACGGATCCTCTGGCAAGGCTTTGGAAATGTGGATGGGATGTTTACAAGGAATAGCAAGTATACCAGTTTAACTTGAATATAGATTGCTTGCAGAAGGAGAAAAATGTGTAATATTCTTGTAAAGATAGGTCACAGCCAGATTGTTAAAGACTTAAAAGGATAGTGAGGTTTGTATTTTATCCTAGAGGCCATGGAGAGCTGGTAGAAAATGGGGTTACAGGTCATTCCTAATAGTAATTCACATTTCACCAATATTCTAACATTTTTAAACAGTGCTTTCTTTATAATGGACCCATCAGGCAGATAATATAAATGTCTTCATTTTATAGATAAGGAAACATATTCAGGAATGCTTCTTCCATTACTTCTCAGCTAATAAGTGTCATATTTGGAATTCAAACTTGGGTATCTTCATTTAAAGATGAGATCCCTTTTCCTCTTACTAATATTTTTTCCCAGTTATCAGGCATTTTCCCTCTTACTAACACCTATTCAACACTGGAAAAAAAAACAAAAATAAAACTGTGTAATGAATAAACATAGTCAAGAAAAACAAAATTCCACTTAATATCCAAAAATGTGTTTGTCATTCTGCACATCATTCCATTGCTCTTCTGCCAGGAGATGTGTACAATTCCAATTATCCTCATTAGTCTTCTGGAACCTGGTAGTTCATTTCATTGATCAGAAGTGTTCAGACTTTCATTTTTCTTTTTCATTTTTACTATATTGTTGTATAAATTATTGTCCTGGTTCTTCTCACTTACTTTGCATCCATTCATCCAAGTTCTCCCAAGTTTCTCTGAAACATCCTCTTTGTTATTTCTTATGGTGCAATAGAATTCAATTATTTTCTTATATCATAACTTGCTCATCCATTCCCCAATTGATATACACACTCTTAGTTTTCTCATTCTTTGCCAACAAACACACACAGCTGAGATTATATATACATATGTATATAATATATATGTGTGTATATATATATATGTATATATATACCACCTTCACATACTACCTTCATTTGTCATTTTCTTTTTTGTCATCTTTCACAATCTGATGTTTGTAAGTTGCAACCTCAGAGCTTGTTAAATTTACATTTCTTTAATGTCAGTCATTTGGAGAATTTTTTATATGTCTTAGATTTCCTTCCTTCTGAAATGTCTGTTCATATCCTTTGACCATTCATCAATTGGAACACTCTTTTCATTATATCTTGGCATTGTTCCAAGGAAAGAGGACACATTAAGATTGCATTGGGGTCTTTTATCTGTTAGTAATATCTTAGCAAAGACAGTCTTCCTTGTCCTTCTTTTACTATAATTCCTCTTCCTGCTGTACTTATACAAAGGCATCTCTTCTGACTCAGGGACATTCCATATGTTTCTAGCTAATAAAGACTTATAACCCATGCTATTTTAAACACCTTTGCTAACTTATTAGGTAAGAAAGAAGAGAAAATTCTACCTATTCAAAGAAAATATCAGGAAGATAATTCAATTTATTGCAGTTTACTGTATATAGTTGAGTTCTGTCTTCTAGATATTGAAACATACACAGCCACTAAAAGATACCTGCCTGTATCTCAAACATTCAGTACTCAATGAACTAATATTATTTCTTCCTTTTAGTCAATGAGGCAGGTCTAGAGGAAAATGCAATATGTATCTTAACTGTGACTTTCTGGAGACATTGACAGTACTTTGGTTGTCTGATCCATTAGTAAGATGTTAGTAGTGAGGATATTCAAGGTAGAAGGAGAGAGGTTTTATGGGCAGGTAGACTTAACAGGGCAAGGCAACAATCTGACAAGCCTTTATTAAATGCTTACTGTGTGTCAGGAGCTTATCCCTAGGCACTAGGGTTACCAAGACTTGCAGAAAGAAAGCCAGTCATTGACATCAAGGATCTTACGGTTTAAATAAAGGGAAACATAACATACAAAAGTTAACTGGAAATCAGGAGTAGGGAGAAAAGGGGTAATATAATTGTGAAAAATTAATATTTCTCTCTGGTATTTAATCATTAATTATTGTATTAGAACCAAGGTTTTCCCCCTTTGGGAAAATCTCTCTTAAAGATTGACCCAGAGCAAGATCTAATCAGACAGTAAAATAAATTCTAAGTTTGGGCTAATGGATAAATTCCTGCTCATTGTGTTTGCTCAGTTCAGGGAAAACGTTGATTCTCCCTTTCTTTCAGGACAGGTGATATGGAAATTGATGTCTCTTTGACCAAGATTTGGGTGACCTAATTCTCATATCCCAAGACCTTCATTTTAATATAGCCTACCTCTCATTATGTTAACCAATCAGAGTTGATTGGCACCCCTCAGGAACATCTACTCTTTGAAGGGCATATAATCTGTGAGCCCACCACCATGAGGGGTCTTTGGGTTAAGAGAGATGGCCAAATAACAATCCTTTTATTTTTAACATGCTGGCCTTATTAATAAAATGATTACATTACTCAGAAACTATGTCTCTCAAAATTATTTTAATCGCCACATAATGTTGAAGTTAGGAAAATACAAAAATTACAGTGGATAGTGAAATGAAAGATGGCCAGCCTAGGCCCCTCCTCAAAGTGGAGATCCCAGGAAGAATTCATCAGTGGGAGAAGGGGGCTGACAGAGCAGAGGGATGTTGCAAGGTGAGAAGGCTGCAGGCATCGAGAAAAGTCACAGAGAGAGACTGTAGCTGGGGCGTAATGTCCAGAATTTTAGGAGTTCTGAAATGCCCAGAAACATCTGATCTCTAAGAGCAGTCAAGGGGAGAGAAAGAGGGCTGAGAGCTAAGCTTTGCCTGTTTTTCTCTACCATTCAGCCCAGCAGTGTAGTGTGTCGAAAAGAGCTATGACTCTTTCTGGGGCTTAAACGGCATCCCATTCCTGCTTCTTTCTTTTCAGTGTGACTTTGAGCTAGTTACTATCCTTCTGACCTATAGTATAAAGCAAGGAGAGTTTACTAGGAACTTTTTATCCTCACTTTCTGGAGCCTCAGATCAGTAAGACTGTCAACTAGTACAGCTGTTCTGAAACTAGTTACAAGTGACATATGTCATTGTTATGTATAGAAGAGAATAGAAAGCTCTTTTGTAGATGTCAACAGTTTTGTTCATGTTTTCCTAGGCATTCTGAAACACTTATAGTGCAGTGTTTTACTGAATAAAATTATACCAAGCGAATTGACATTCAGTGGGGGAGTAAAATACGTGTTCAACTCACGTGTACTCAGCTAATGCTTCAAAAGAAATAGAACAAGAACCAAAGGAAAAATTTGTCATTGAAAAAATGGAGGAGCAAGGTAAACTGAATGAGCATGCCTCTGGAAAACCATGTGTGGGGGCAGCTAGGTGGTGCAGTGGATAGGGCACCGACCTTGGAGTCAGGAGGACTTGAGTTCAAATATGACCTCACACGTAATAGTAGCTGTGACTCTAGGGAAGTCACAACCCCAATTGCCTCCTCCCCCCAAAAAAGTAAGGAAAATCTTAGGGATATCCAGTCCACCTCCCCAGTTTACTTTGTTGTTGTTCATTTATTTCAGTTGTGTCCAACTCTTTGTGACCCCCATTTGGGATTTTGTTGGCAAAAATAGTGGAGTGGTTTGCATTTCCTTCTGCAGTTCATTTTATAGAGGAGGAGGTAAGGTAAACAGGGTTAAGTGACTTGTCCAGGGTCACACAGCTAGAAAGTATCTGAGGCCATATTTGAACTCAGGAAAATGAATCTTCTTAGGGCAGCTAGGTGACACAGTGGATAGAGCACCAGCCCTGAAGTCAGGAGGACCTGAGTTCAAATGCGGGCTCAGACCAAACACTTAACGCTTATTAGCTGTGTGACCCTGGGCAAGTCACTTAACCCCAATTGCCTAAAAATTTAAAATAAAAAAAAAAGAAAATGAATCTTCTTGAATCCAGGCCTAGCACTCTATCCACTGTGCTACCTCACCATCCAGTTTATAGTAAAAATATAAGAAATCATATCAATAAATTCTCATATTGTACTTATATAAAAATCTTAACAGCACCTACTTATAATACAAAATAAATTCCAGTTTTAGTCAATATTAATTATTCCTTCAAAAAATGTAGAGAAGAAAAACTTCAAAAATTAGGATAATTACCGCCAATCATATTTACTTTTTCTTCTAAAAATAAAATTCTTAAATGATAGAATCATTTAGAAAAGCATTCAACATCTCCTGCTAATGGAAACTTATATCTTTCCACAGTTGGTTTTTAGAATTATCATCTTTTGGAACTTTTGCTAATTTTTCCAATTAATACAATCATTTTTCTCTAATAAAGGAAGTAGTACTTGGAAAAGTGGAAGAAATGTAAAAGCCAGTCTCATTATAGAACGTCTTTTTTTTATTTCTGATGAAATATTAAATGCAAATTCAGTAATGCAAGGGTAGGGAAAAAAACAGGATTATTTTCCTTTGCATTTGCTGATTAGTCAGTTGTTTAGTTCAGGGAGGAAGCCAGGTTTCTGTGTCAGGTTTCTGTGTAGTTTCATGGAAGAAGGGGAGCGTGATACTTACCATATCTCAAGTGAATGATTTTTCAATTAGCCTCTAGTTCCTTGGCGATATTCCCTTTGCAGTCCTCAGTGGGTGATATAGAGCAAAGGTTTAAGAGGTTTTGGACAATTTATGATGTTTGGAGAAGCTGTTTGTCATGAAACAGTGTCTTCAACCATTTTTATGTTCAATTTGAGTTCTGGGTCTTTTGTTTATTTTTATAGCACTATTTTCTGAGGTGTTAAAACTAACTTTAAGGTATTGTTAAAAACAGAAAAACTTACCCCATTGGTGTAAAACATCAAGATATCAATGGAACACCACAAGACATTTCATAATAGAGGTGGAGAACTCTGCATTTGTTTTGAATTCTTGTACTCTGCCAGAAAATCCCAAGCAGGAGGACAGATCAGGAAAATTAGAATTGAGGTCATTTAGATCAGGAAAATTAGAATTGAGGTCATATGTCCTATGAACTTTTGTCAAGTCTTAGCCCCTTATTCTTTCTATTATTACTATTAATAATACCATTACTAATAATAACAATAAAGTCTTGCTGACATTTGAAAAATAGAGAACTGTGTCCAAATCTTTAGGGTGGCTGGCATTTAAGGAGACTGTGAAGTATGATTTACTGCACCCCTCACCCCAAACACAAACACAGAAAAACTGTATGCCCAGCTCTACAAAACTAAATTTGATAAACTGTAAATCCTTCTCAAATTGCTACATGCAGAAAGACAGGTTGTAGTTTTCAAAATGTGACTATCTGGATGGAAATATGAGAAAATAGCTGATGACATTTTAAACATTTACTGACTCTTGTTTTGAAAGAAAGGGAGAAACAGAGAAAGAATTGTACCTATTCAGAAAGAAGAGAGAAAAGGCATGAGGCTAGTTTCATTTGAAGTTTCTATTATAAGTAGCTTGGTCTAAATCCCTATGGATTTTATATAAAATTGAAATAATGTTTCATTGTAGCACGTGATTGCTATAAATATCTATTTATATTCTTGCCTCAGGAGTGGGCTAGGTCCCTTAATTTTCTTTATAAAGGAAAAATAATTTTCTCAAAAAGAGGTTTATCATTTTCATGATGTTACAACTTGACCCTTAGAATTTTGGCATTTTTGAGACTTCTAGTGGAATGCATATTTCAGAGAGAATAGTTTTCAGTGTGTGTTTTCATGTCCAAATCTGCACTTGCCTGCTAATGAACTAACTTGTTATTTCATCAGAGGGTTAAGGGACATTCATGAATATATTTTACACTTAACTCCAAGCTTCTACAAGAAAATAAAAATGTCATTTTCTCAAACCTACCAGACCCAGAAATGTGTGCTGTGTGTATATTCATTTTTTTCCCACCAGCTTATTTTTTCATTATAGAAAAAGAATTTTAATTTTTAAATCTATCACGGGAACACAAAAGTTTATCACAAAAAAAATGCTGAATGATGTAGATAATCACTACATTATTGAAGCACTTTTTTTTAGATCAAAGTGAGCTTTGTAAAATTGAGAAGTAAATTAATTTTTTCTTTTAGTTTCTCTCATTTCCTTTGATCATGCTCTATTCCTTTTCAATGTCCCTGCCCTGTTCGCCTCAGGTACTTTGTGCCTTCATATTTCTCCTGTCTGTTCACAGTCTCCAACTGGAAGCTTTCCTGGATAACATCTTATGTTTCAGGATTAGGTCCCAGCAAAATATCTGGCACATGGCCATGACCATGACGTCTCCTGGCCCTTTTGGGTGACTAGAATCAGACTTGGTAACTAATTTAAGCTAAAGTATTAATGGCTGATAATGGCTTCCTGTGTCAGCCTGTTCTAGTCAGAATATTGGCATTTTTATGGAGGCCTTATTGTTTTAAGAAAAAAAAAGTCAGTGAGGTAAGAATTTTAGGCATTGTGACAGTCCAGTGTGGAAGATATTTTAGGGGTAGGAGAGGATTTTTGGCACTTCTCACATGACAGCCTTCCTATTCAACCTGCCCATAAAGCTGATTCTGGTTCAGAGGATGGTCAGGCAGCAAAACCAATTTGAAACGTTGTCTTCTTTAAAAACAATAACGTTCATTAAAGTCAGTCATATCTCCATCTGTAATACTTTAGATATCTAATGCTCAATCTTAGATTTCTGAAGTGTTTACCTTTTGAAAAGTAGAGGGACCACACTGAAGTTTATGTTCTTCTAGGTCAATCTGAACAGCACAAAAAATTGGTAGAATGTCAGATAAAAGCAATATATTCTAAATACAGTTTCTCTAGATTTTAGCTAAGTATCTGACAACAAGCCTCTCCTGCTACTTGTGAAAGAGACAGAGGACTGTGCTCCAAATGATAGTGTTTTAGTGAGGTGGATTCAGAACTGGCTGAATGGCCAGACAGACAGCAAGGTCATTAATGGTTTGAGATTCAGAGTAGAGCTTTCAGGAAATACGTTCTTGGCCCTCTGCTGTTTGATATTGGATAAAGGCACAGATGGCATTCTCATCAAATTTGGAGCTGACACAAAATTGGGGAAGATAGTTAATCTGTTGGATTACATAATTGTTATCCAAAAAGATTTCAATAGGCTAGAACATTATGTTAAGTCCACTAAAATGAAATTTAATGAGAATAGGTATGAAGTCCCCTTCACAAATACAAAATGGGAGAACTTTGGCTAGACAGTCATTCCTCTGAAAAGGATTTCAAGGTTTTGGTCCATTGTAACTCAGTGTTTTTCACTTGGCCCCCAGAAGGGAGAAGTAGGGACAATATTTGGAAGTTCCAATAAAGCAAATTGAGCTTTGGTTTAAGGAAATAATTCCTAACAATCATAGTTCAGATGTGGAATGGATTGCCTAGGCCAGGGGTGGGGAACCTGTGGCTTGAGACCATAGGGTGGCCCTCTAGGTCCTCAAGGGTGGCCCTTTGATTGAATCCAAACTTCACAGAACAAATCCCCTTAAGAAAAGGATTTGTTCTGTAAAACTTGGACTCAGTCAAAAGGCCTCAGCCAAAAACCTAGAAGGCCACATGTGGCCTCGAGGCCACAGGTTCCCTACCCTTGGCCTAGCGGATCACTGATTCCCCTTCTCTCTAGTAGGAATTCTTATACTGTTATGAATTGTCAGATAGCCTTGGAGACTCTTCACAATTATGATATTCAGGGAAGAATTTGGACAGTGACTACCAGTGATGCAGGTAAGATGCATAAAACTTGTAGTAAGCTTCCAAAAGCCAGCTTCTTATAATTCCTTTGCAACTACTTTTATTAACCTCACTGTTTCTGCCAGTGATACCACTATTTACCCATTCTTCCACGTTGAACACTACTGTTAGCTTTCCCCCTTTCTTTGCCCTTTACTCTCAATAAGTTATCAAATCCTTATTGATTCATACTCTTCAGCTACTCTTTCATCTGTCTTCTCATTTTACAGCTGAGGAAACTGAAGTCCAAAGATGCTAACATAAGTCCCTGGCTCCTGGTTTATGGCCCCTTCCAAGATAATATGCATATTTCTCTTTCTAGATCTTAGGACCTCATCTGTGCAATGGCAAATCACCTGCCATTGTTTCAGTAGATGTGTGATGACTTTATACTAGGTCTCTAGGTTGTGGATGTGGTGATATTCAATTCACTTGATTGTAAACTAGCAAACTGTATTGTTTTTAACAAGTAATGAGAAGAAACTGAGGCATGGCAAAGGTAAATAACTTGCCTCTAATCACTGAAAAAATGGTAACCTACATTAAATTTGTGTTTTGGACTTTGAGTCATAAAATTTAAGTTACAATATATAATTCTCTTCCTAATCTGCCTTTTCCCTTACTTTCTTCTTTCCTTCCAATATAAATCCACATGCATACAAGATATGCATCAATAATCTATACATTTTTAGTAACTGACACACACATATATCAAACAGTATGCTATTGGATATTAACATAGCTTCCTGTAAACTAATAACTTAAGGAGGGTTAAATCTCTTAGATTGAGACCTCCTTGAAGGTACAGAACATCTTTTGGTTCTTTTTGAATCCTCAGCAATTAGCACAGTGCCTAGCACATAGTAGGTACTTAAATATTTACTCACTGACTAAGGAGGAAAATCTTCACCAATTATTGGAACAGAACAGTGTGTCCCTCAAATCTTAATTTTTAAACTTAAAACTGCACTAAAATTTTTGGACACCCTATGTAGACTAAAAAGCAATTACATGTGTTTTTATACTTTTACTATGGTACCCATAGTTCTCGGAAAATGATTACTCAAATGGTTTGTGCATCAAGCATATTATGTCATCTTGAAATGGTTCAGTTTCACTACTATATCTCCAACATCTTACACTTTTGTAGTAGTAGTAGTATATTCTATTTTCTACTTCCAAACTGTAGCCATGACTCCACTATTTTGAATTTCTACTACATCCTCCTTATTTCAAACAGAGAAATGTTATAACACATGATTATAGATTTATGCCTAGAAGGAACCTCAGACATCATCTAGCCATAACATCCTCATGTTATAGACCAGGGCTCAGCAAACTACACCTGTGGGCCAAATCTAGCCTGCCAATTTATCTGGCAGGTCAGATGCAGCCTGGCCTGTTTTTTGTATGCTCAGGAGATAAGGTTGTGGTTTTTTTTACCTTTTAAAGTAAGGTTCTATTGCATTTTAAAATGTAAAAAGCTATTCTTAGCTCCAAGGCCCAACAGAAACAGGCCAAGGCTTATAGTTTCAGACCCTTGTTAACAGATGAAGAACTTGAGTTTCACATGACTTGTCCAAGATCACAGAGGCAGTAAACTTTAAAATCAGAATTCAGACCCAGTTCTTCTGACTTCAGTTCTTCTATTCTTATCATATTACTTTCCATCCTTCCCAGCAGCTGGTGGTCTTGACACATAATACTATAAAGTATCCAATTTTTATACTTGTCAATATATTACCAATATCTAAACTATGTATATAGCCTTTTGAAAAGCGCTTTCTTTGCATCTGATTTTTATTGTGCTTGTCATGCAGCTGTCCTCTGAGTCTCTGTGAGCATGGCTGCCAACACATACAGTAAAATTCATATTGAAATATAGTATCTTCTCAAAGTTATTTTTATAAAATGATCATTAAGTTTTTCTTTGAGCATGGTTTTCTGCATGCAGCACTTATGTGAGTCATTTATATTGGCTGTTAGCACTAGTTTAGTTCAACTGTCAAAGATGCCAAGTATTTTATGGAAAAAAGGAGGTTTTATCACTTCTTTCTTTCCAGAACCCCACCTCCGCCCCTCCTAGCATGCTCTCCTGTGTGTTCTTTTTCTTCTCTCCACAGTGCTAAAGGCAGGATAGTACTACTGATGCCAAAGATCCAAAGATAGGCTTACTTGGAACTCAAAGTTAAGTCAAGGATGATAATTTCAATATTTCATTTTCTCTGGGAAGACTCTGCTCTAAAAAAAAAGTAGGAATAGGAAGGTATACAAACAGGAGTACTGGAAACCAAGCAAAAGTTGGTGTTTCCTTTCTCTCATATCCAAATATCAAAGGCTTTGTCGTTTTGTTGTTTTAATTCAATTAAATGCCAACTTTGTTCAAGGCAGTATGGTATATACAAAAACAAAATGGCAGCCCCTGTCCTCAAGGACCTTCCATTCTGCTGGTGACATAGAAGAGTACAGTACTTAGTTCACAGGGTTGTTGTTTGTGGTGGTAAAATGAACATCTATCTATCTATCTATCTATCTATCTATCATCTCTCTCTCTCTCTCTCTCTCTCTCTCTCTCTGTCTACTAAATTGCAAATGTTAGAGTACTATGTAATTTTAGCTGTTTTTATCAGTAACTGATCTGAACAGGTAACTTGGAATGCTTACAATATATTGGAGAACTCTGGGTATATGTGAACTTCCTCCCCTGAGGCTCATCAGAACCCATCTGTGATATTGTAGATAGGTTCTAGCTTGAGACACAGAGTTAAATGACTTGCTTAGGGTCAAGATAGCAAGGGTCAGAGCCTGGATTTGATTCTTTCATTTCAATTCCAAGTTCAATATTTTATCTGCCATACCAGTCTGCATCTATATTTAGCAATAAAAGCACTCTACTGCATATGACTTGCTTCTTAGGGGCTTGTTGCCACCATTGCTGTATATGAGGTTCTTAGGGTATCTGAGATTGTTCCAGTGAAAAGGTCTTCTCTGGGAACTCTCTCACTTTTCTATTGTCATAGACTCTGGCTTAAGAACCCGATATACCTATAACATCAGAAAACTGAGGCCTAGTTTTTTTTTCTTCTCTTCATAATCTCCTGCTTCCTCTTACATTGTAAAATTGATCAGAAACTGGTAAAATGAAATGAAAATTGTAAAGCAAAAAGACCTGTGTGTATATGTATCCAGTATGATGGCATCTGTGTATCCTGCCACTCCTTTCTCAGCTTTGGGCCAAAACAACCTCACTCTAGATGTGAAATCAGGGGAAAAGAACTAAATGAAAATATCTTGGATTCCTGGGCAAACTGGGGGCTTCAGACCTGGCTTCAGTACGTAGCATTTGAATCAGTGCATATGCGTAAACTCAGCCTTCTTAGTCATTCTTTCCTTTTTCTGCAACTGGGAGTAATTCTCTTCCCATTCTACCAAAATAATTGTTCTGCTCTTTGTTCATGGGGAAATATCAGCCAGGAATACATGTGGAGACTTAGCTTGGATTTGAGCCACCTGCACCCATGTTACTTTTAGATTACTTTCCTGCAGTGGCTGATTATTTAAGATAGGGAGGATACTCCTACATGAGAGAAGTTATTGTATTTTTAAAAATTATTTTCTGTTATCCTTTTTCAAGTTTATGGGTTTTCCCCCTGTTTTGTATGGTGGCATTGGCTTTGAATGTTGATGAGGAAACAGTTGGTTCCTCACCAAGAACTTATTTTGGGGTAATTAATACTTGGCACCAGAGCAATGTTTAACAACTGTGACTTTCCAGAGTATGAGATGACTGACTAAACGTCTAGGCATGAGGTATGTGCACTTACTGCATTTCTTGTTGCCAAAGATTTAATCATTTATTGAGGTTATTCTAGTGAGAATGAGAATGATGATCATGCCTCTTGGCAGGGAAGGAAATCATTGAAATGACGAAAAGAAGAATCCCCTGAGTGCAGGGATCATGACTTTGTTAGTCCTAGGCGTCTTTGTTCTCCCAGATCTAGTCAATAGAAGGAGATTTGGAATTTTTAAATAACATTTTTAGTATCTGTTAACATAACTACAGGGAGAAATCAGGAAATTAAGATCATAGATCTAAAAATTGAAGCTGTAAGGAGTGTTAGAGATTATGTAGTCCAATCTCTTCATTTTCCAACTGTGGCCCACAGATATTGGGATCTTCCTTCTGTGACATAAATCAGGAGACATTTGAATTTATGACTTCTGCCTCCTCAAACCATTCATTTCATTATGCTACATTGCCTCCACACGTGAGGTTTACAAAGAGCTTTTCTCACAATACCTGTGTGACTAAGGTAGTACAATTTTTGTTGTTGTTCAGTCATTTTCAGTCATATCCAACTCTTTGTGATCCCAATTGAGGTTATCTTGACAAAGATACTGGAATGGTTTGCAATTTCCTTCTCAGTCCATTTTACAGATAAGGAACTGAGGCAAACAGGGTTAAGTAACTTGCCTAGGGTCACACAGCTAGTAAGTGTCTGAGGCCAGATTTGAAGAAATTTGAAGGAAGCTGTCTTCTTAATTCTAGGCTTGGCACTCTAACCACTGTACCATCTATCTTCCTAGGAAATATAATATCATTTCCAGTTCCTAAATAAGGAAACTAGTTCTCAGAGAGAATGAGTGGCCAGTCTAGCATCATAAAGTCATTATCAGAGACAGATTTGAACCTAGGTCTTTTGATAGTATCTAATTTTTACTCCATTCTTCAATTCAACTTCTTGGAGACATTATCCAGAGGGCTGTTTTCCACTAGTGATCCATGGCAGTCATTGCATGCTTTTTCCTTTTCCCTTCCCTTCCCTTCCCTTCCCCTTCCCTAACCACAGCTGTTCTCTGTACAATTACCAACTATCTCTCCAATGCCAATTCTGATAGTGCTTGTTTCACACCTCATTGTTCTAGACTTCTTCATTCCATTGATACCTTTGACAACCCTCTTCTGTACACTCTCACCTGGTGATGCAAGTTCCTCCTGGTTCTCTTTCTCCTTGTTTCACAACTCTTTTGTTTCCTTTTCAATCTTACCATTTTTATCATATTATATCCTATCTCCCTCTTACTGGGTGGGTGCTCCCCAAGGCTCTGAATTGAGTCTGTTCTCTGTATATACTGTCTTGGTGACCTCATCAGCTCCTATAGGTTCAGTTGTCATCTCTAAGATGACTCCCAAATCTTTATATACAAACTCAGTTTTTCTCTTGATTTCTAGCTTCAAATGGAATGTCACATAGACATATTTAAACAGAACTTTTTTCCCTGCACCAAACCTATCCCTACTGAACTGCCCTCTTTCTGTCAGGGGCAATACCATTCTTCTAGCCTCCCCATGCTCACAATTTCAGTGTCATCCTTGAACTCCTTATTCTTCCTCCATCCACTTACAGAAACAGCACCAAAACCTTGCTTGTTTTTTTTATCTCCACAGTGTCTCTCTCTAATCACTAGTCTCTGTTCACATGACTACCACCTGGGTAAAGACCTTTATCACTTCTTTCCTTTCCTAGATTATCTTCCTACCTCAGGCTTCTCCACATAGCTGCCCAAATGATATTCCTCTAGTGCAGATATTACTTCTAGTGCAGCTATTACCATGCTACTCGTATACTCAATAAACTTCAGTGACACTCTATTGCTCCTAGGATACTATATGAACTATGTTTGACCACTCTATTGCTCCAAGGATAATATATGAACTGTGTTTGACTCTCAAAGCCCTTCACAACCTGGCATCAAGCAATATTTCTATTCTGATCATATATTACTTTCCTTCCTACCCTCTAAGGCTCTCTAAAACCAGCCATCTCTCTGTCATACATGACACCTCATCTCTTGTCTCGGTACCTTTGCACTGGCATACCCCATGCATAGAATGCAATCCCTCCTCACACCAGCTTCTTAGAGATACTCACTTCAAGATCTAACTTAATACTACCATTTGAATGAAACCTTTCCTCACCTCCTCCCCCAGCTGCTAATGCCTTTACTCCCTATACTTTGGATTTAATTACCTCATACTTCATTTGTTTACATACACACATATTTGTGTGTGTGTGTATGTATGTATATATACATATATATATATATGTGTGTATATATATATATATATGCACGTGTATTTGTGCATGTCTTCCCTGTTCTGATAGAATGTTAACTTGCCTAGAGTAATGATTTGTTCCCTAATACCTGGCATAGGGCCTGGTATATTGTAGGTGCTTAATAATGATTATAATGTGATAATAGTTAATATGATATATAATAATACAACATAATTATTATTGACTGAATGCAAATTCTTCAGCTTTCCAAAGAAAGTTATTGTTAAGGACTTCTGATTTCATTCAGCTTCCATCATATTGGTGATTTCTTCTCTTCTATCTTGAGGCCAACACTTCCCTTAGATGAAACAGAAAAACATATGGTTTTCAATTTGAGTTTCTTACTGGGTGATCCTGCTCTCTTCTTAGCTTCCAAAGTAAATTTAATCCAACAAATATTTATTAAACATATACCACTTGCAGTTTCTTATGAAATAACATAGGAACAGGTTGTAACAGTATTGGCAACAGGTCTAATTCCATTGCACAATCCTGTTTACAAAGCACTTGCTCCATTACAACCCTGTGAAGTTGTCAATGCAAATATTATTACCTCCTTTTAGAGATGAAGAGCTTGAGCTTCTGAGAGTTTATTTGACTTATCATTGCCACACACACTGTAGTCAAGAAGCTTACAATTTAGTAAGAGGTTAAGACATATTCTTAAGTGGCGACACCATAACATAGTGGAAAGAACACTGAATTTGGAGGCAGAGAATCTAGCTTTGAATTCTGGTTGTGGCATTTGTTATCCATATGATTTGACAAATTGCTCTGGGCCTCAGTTTCCTTAACTGTAACATAAAATGATTGGACATAATCCTTAAAAACTCTTCTAGATCTAAATTTATGATCTTCTGAATAAAAAAAATCAGCATTAGAATATGATATGTAATAACATGATGTTTTATTTCAGTAAGAGGCAAATTAAAATGTCAGTGAGATTTTGTATTCACTCCTTTGTCTCTTTGATTCTTCACCCAACTTATTCTTTTGCATGAGACTTGTTCTCCCTGCATTCAATCTGTGGTCTCTCTAATCCATCTTCTGTACAGTTGTCAAATGGATATTCCTAAAGCATAGGTCTCCCCATGTTGTTCACCTGTTCAAGGAGGTATATTTCTCCTCTTCCTCCTCCTCCTCCTCATTCTCTCTAACATAAAATACAAACTCATATTTTTGGCTTGAATAGCCCTTTCCATTCTTCCTCCAGTGTATGTTTCTAAACTTATTGTATATTACTTTCTTTTTGAAGTCTGTACTCCAGTCAACCAGTCAGCATTTATTATGCATTTATTGTGCTAAGTCCTGAGAATAAAAATAAGAGCAAAAACAGACACTGCTGTTAAGGAGCTCATATTTTAGTTTGGGAGACAACATTCAAATGACTATGCATGTATAAGATACATACAGTGTAAATGGAAGGTGATCTCAGAAAGAAAGCACTTGCAATGAAGGTGACTAGGAAAACCACAACTGGAATGAGTTCACCTCCTTTAGAACCTAAACTGAAGAATCTCACCATTAACTTGAATTATAGAAAAAGCTGCATAATAACATGGGAAACTTTATTCTTAGTACTGATAATACACTTTTGCCTTTTGAGTTATTTGCAATTACAGTAGTTGAGTATTTTTCCCTCTGTATATACATTGAAAACCTGCTTGACCAATTGCAGCTTCCAATTTTTTTTCCCTGGCACATAAATTACCAAATTATTGACTTCTTTTTTTTCATTGATAAATATTTTTATTGCACAGAATTGTAGTCTTTTATAGTACATGCAGCATAAAAAAAGGGTAAAATACATCAAATGTCTTGGATCAGCAATTGATTTGTATTAGAGACTACAGATCTGTGTGAAACAGACATCTCTTAGTATAAACATTTTGCACATTGAATCAACAAGGCTATTTCCAAAGTGATTTTCATCATGTGAAGATAAAATATCTGTTTACTTTCTCAACATGATGTGTTCTTATATCACAAAATATCTAAAATTGTCTTTCAATTATGTACATAGTAAAATAGTAAAACTATCTATGCCAGTGTCTATTTTAAATGTAAAAACAAAACAAAACAGGATTTGAAGATAAGATTTGAGATGACTCTTGAAAAAAAGCCCCAGGGAATCCAGGATGCAGAGGTGAAGAGGGAGAGCATTCCAGACATGGAGGACTGTCAATGAAAAGACTCAGAGTTGAAGGATGAGGTGTCTTGTGTGAGCAACAACGAACAGGCCAGTGTACCTAGATGTAAGAGTACATAGAAAGGAGTAAAGTAGAAAAGACTGGAAAGATAAAAGAGAGAGTCAGTTTGTAAAGATAGTTTTTTAAAAAATTACTTTTGATTTTTTAAAAGCAAAAATAAGCTCTCTCTTCCTCTCATTCCAACCCTCCCCTGCTCACTTGCAATTGAGAATGAAAGAAAAACAAAATCACTGTTACAAACCTGTATTGTCAAGTAAAACAAATTTCCACATTGATGATGTCTAAAATGAATGAACAAAGAAATATGTGTGTATATATGTATATATGTGTGTGCATGTGTGTTATTCTGCTCTCAAGGCTCTATCTGAAAGTGAGTTGTATGTTTCACCATTGGTCCTCTGGAATCATAATTGTTCATTATACTAATTAGAGTTCATAAATGTGTTTCTGACTGTGACTCCTTGCTATTTTCATTCTTTACATTATGGCTACTTATAGTATTTTTTCCTTTTATTTCAGAATTCTGGATTTGAACTATAATATTCTTGGGACTTTTCATTTAAGGGTTTCTTTCAGGAGGCAATTCTTAGATTCTTTCTGTTTACACTTTGCCCTTTAATTTGAAGAGATCTATGTAGTTTTCTTTTAAAATTTCTTGAAATATGCTTCTAGGCTCTTTTTTTTTTGGTTATGACTTTCAGGTACACCAATGATTCTTACTTTTTCTTCTTAATCTATTTTACAGGTCAGTTTAATTTTTTCCCATTGTTTCAGTCTTTTGACTTTATTTTAATAGTTCTTGTCTCATGTAGTCATTGGCTTCTATTTGCTCCATTCTTATTTCTTCGGGAGCTTGTTACTTGGGCAAGGTTTTGTAAATCTTGTTCCAAGCTGCTAATTTCCTTTCCAGTTCTTTCCTCTGTAGCTCTCATTTCTTTTCCAATCTTTTTTTCCCCAGTGTTTTCATTTCATTTATAAAATCATTTTTAAACTCTTAGTAAACTCTTGCTTTTATTTCTTGTAGGAATTTTAGTTGAATTTGTACCCAGACTATATTTTCTTTCTGAGTCTTTGCTCATAGATACTTCGTAATAATTCTTTTTTTTTTCTGTTTGTGTCATGACCATCCCTTTCACCATAATAGCTTTTTTATAGTGGGATTCTTTTTTTTCCCTCATTTTTCCAGCCTACTTTTTGATTTTGACTTTGAGTTTAGAGCTGAGCTCTGCACCCTTCTGGTAGAAAGGTATGGGCTGGTTCTGTTGCTGATTTTTAACTCAGTATTATTACTCATTAATTTCTCAGTATTATGTTATTCCAGGCTCTCAGGGACATCCCAGGCTGAGAACATGTAAGCTTTCAGTACTCCCAGCATGGCATGAGCCAGAGCAAATCTGATTCCTTCCTACCTAGTATGAGCATTGCAAGTTTCTGATCTGGATTTGGGACTGAGCAGTAGTGGACTTCTCCCAGACTCAGTGTCTCTCAGACAGCTGGAATTCTTTGCTGTTTCAGAGTGTCAGAACTGCAAGCTTTGGCCTGGGATTGTTGCCCTTCTTATTCCTCTGCAGGCTTTAGATTGGGCTGCAATCTGGAGCTGAAACCTTGCTCAATCCACATAGCTGCTGCTGGACTAGTATTCCTTGTTTGCTACACAGTCTATGGCTGTGACCTTTCTTCCGCTCTGGAATGCCACCTCTGATCTAGGTTCCTTCCTCAGTCTGCCCTGGATCTGTGGCCAGGAAATGGGTAGTCACAGACCTTCCAGTTGGTATCTAATGGGTCTAGGTCTTACAGAACAAATACCCTTAATAAAATGATTTGTTCTGTAAAGTTGGGATTCAGTCAAAGGGCCATACTTGAGGACCTAGAGGGGCACATGTGGCCTCGAGGCCTCAGGTTTCCCACCCCTGATCTAGGATTTCCTCTTTCCCTGACAAACAGCCTTTCCCTGTGCTGGAGAGCTCCTTGCAATGTGCTCCTGGCCAAACCTCATTTGCAAAGTCCACAGCCTTCTCTCTCTCCTCTTCCCAATCTGGGCTGGAAAAGTGACTCACTGTTTTTTTTTTGTTGTTGTTGTTGGCTTTCTCCAACAAGCTTCTTCATTCTGGAGTATTTTCTAGGTCTGTTTGGAGAAGTTTTTCAGGGAGCTCAATGTACTTCTTCCTGTTACCCAGGCATCTTTGCTACTTCCCATGAACAACTTTGAGTGACAAAGCATTTTATATGTGATACTGGAGTTAATAGGGATCCAGTGGATTAAGGAGGTAACCAACCTGCAGGCTGTTCCCTGTTCACAACATGCCTCTGTGTAGGTTGATGCATTTTTTTTCTAAATTAAACACCCTCCTCACCTTTATGACATAGAATTCCAAGCTTTCGGCAAAGCCCATCTCAAGTGCCACCTCTTACAGGAAGCCTATCCTGATACCCCCACCTCACTTGTTAGTGTGTCTTCAAAATCCTTTTTATATTCTCTCTGTCTCTCTCTGTCCCCCTTCTCCTCCACACTATACATATTATATGTGTATAAATAATATACATATGTATGTACATACATGTATGTGTATAAGTTATGTGTATACATATGTGTGTGTGTGTCTGACTGTCTATCTGTGGCTTGCTTAATATCACAGAGGTATATTTGTACCAAGAGCTCCAAATCAAGCCCACTTTGTACTGCACGTATCTTTGTACACATTGTTTGCCCAGACAGAAATCAAGCCCCTTTATGGAAGTAGGTTTTTTCATTCATTTGTTTTTGTTTTTGTCTGTGCATAGTAAGTGTTTGATTCAATTGGATTGAAGTTATTTACAGCACAAATTAGGTTGAGATCTAATGCCAGTGAGCTTGACCTGGGGTTGACTTGGAAGTACCAAATGCCTCCCATTGTAAAACATCGTTATTTGCAACTCTCCTAATTCAGAACTTATGAAACTTTGGAAAGAGATTGGGCTGAAGTGTTAGACTTTGCCAATGCTATGAAAAAATGTTTGCTAACTAAATTAATAGGGCGCATAAGATTACAAAGGGAAGGAAACTTTTGAAAAATGCGTATTTGCTTAAAATTGATTCACTAATTACAAAACATTTCCTGCTTGTTAAAGCAGTTCTGCAGATGATTTCTTTATCATGGCACCTAATTAGTTAGCCTAATCTGTGACTATTTGCATTTGAAAGTAATATGAATGAATTTCTTTTACATTTCTTTACTTAACTCAGAGTGATCTTCTCCGTAGTCTGAATTAGTTAGGTTTTGCTGATTTGGGGTAGGATATTTTTTCTGGGTGTCACAGTGGTCTTGGGACAATTGTGGAGATGGGCAATAAACTTCCACCAGGTAAGCTAAAGTAGGTGCCAGGTTAATGTTTTAGTTTTAAGAAGCAAATAGATGCTAAGACAGAGCAGTTAGTCAAATCCAAAGAGGCAGTTAGATTTGACAGATTATAGAAAAACCAAGGTAAAGAGCAGTCAGTAGCAAAAGCAGACACAAAGTGCCAGAAACTAAGTACTCTGGGCCAGTGCAAGACTAGCTTTAGCTAGGAAGTATTTAATGACTTCCTACCTAGAAGTCAGCCAGTTCCAGAACATGAGGAGTCAATGGCCTGCCTTGCAACAGCTTTCTACGCTGGCTCCTCTTCATACTATGAAAATTGTCACTGTTTCCTAAATTTCAGATAATCCAGGCAGTATTCTCCACTTATGTATTCTAAAATTTTAGACCCCCTCCAGGGTCATTTTGTTTGAACTAAAAGGATGAATCCCTCCATAAAAAGAAGTTATCCCAATTCTGATCAGTATTGGCCAAGAATGTCTATTTTAGTTTTTGAATAACTGTAATGTGAGGAAGTTTTTCATTGCACAGCTCAGAAAGCAACCTACTTATTGTGCCTAGATCTGTTCTCTGAGAGCAAGGACAATGATGTAATCTCTTTTAAAAAAAAAAAAGGCAAGTATGATACAAGTTGAATGTCACATATTGACCAGTGTTACATTTTTCAATTGAACATTTTCTGAAGTTCAGGATGCAACATACACATTTACCTGAGCCCATAATGGCAGTTCCATTTGGTTAGAATTATTGCACTACTAGATCCTAGGGTTATTGTTATACTGTTCTTTGGTCATGCCTAGATTATGAAACATGTGATATAAAATCAAATTCTGTGTTAAGAAGCAAGAAATACTAAAGGCAAAAAGCCTAGTACTGGTTTTCATCTTGGATGTCTAATTTATGTAAAACATTGAATACATATATAAATTATAGCCCTTTTATCAATCCTAACTGTGGTTCAGATAATAACTTGGCAGGTTGTTCACTATTCTTTTAGAAGTCATTAAGTTCCAGAATAAAGTACATACCATACCTAATATATAGTTGTCCTTTTAAAAAAAAAGCCATAATTTTGTACTGTTTCACAGGAAACATTGGCTAAGCCTTTCCTTCCAGTGTCTGTTCCCTTATCAAACAGTTGTTCTTCATCATGTTGATTCAAATCCTAAGCTTGGCCTTAGGTCACCAGCAGTTTTGCTTTTTGTTTCAGAGATTGTGGGTCAGGGAGTGTCATACAGGAGAAAAGTATAAGATACTACAAATCCAGGAGATAGGGCTGTTTGCATTTCCTTTGGCATGTTTGTCATTTCCTCTTCCCAACCCTGGAATGGAGGCGAGGATATGTTAACGCTGAAATGTCTTGAAAACTCTTGGTGGATTCACAACTATATCCATCTGCCCTAGAAAAAGCATGCCCTGGCTGTGCTAAGACTTCTCCTGCCGGTCAAAGCCCTGGCCTTACAATATTTATCCACTGGCGATGTTCTCCTGCTAATCAGAGCTGGGTGTTTGAACGTACTAACAGCTGTGTACTGATAGTGTTGTCAAATGCATGTTTTAGAGTTCATCATATTAATGGACTGAGTGACTGTTCAAAACTGCTTAGTAGGTTTTCCTTAGCTCTGTACTGTGTAACTATGTACTTAGTTCTGTTACTATCACTCAGATTTGTCATGACACCTGAATATTCAAGGGAGGACACCTCTCAGAAGATAGCTCAAGGAAAATCTGAACGTTTGTAAGTTTAAAGTTGGCACAGAATCTTTTCTGTTTTTATTTTCTGCTTTAGTTCTTGTAACTTCAAAATGTCAATAATGGCTTGTTAATATAAGGTTAGGGTAACTAGGTAGTGCAGTGGATAGAGTGCTGAACCTGGAGTCAGGAAGACCTGAGTTCAAATCCAGCCTCAAACACTTACTAGCTGTGTGACCCTGGGCAAGTCATCTAACCCAGTTTGCCTCAGTTTCCTCATCTATAAAATGAGCTGGTGAAGGAAATGGCAAACCACTCTAGTATCTTTGTCAAGAAAACCACAAATAAGGTTGTGAAGAGTGATACGTGAAGCTATGCTTTATAAATAACATTTCAATTTTATGTGTTCATTGTTATTCTTATAAAATAAACTAAAAAACAAACAAACCCTCTATAACTCTGTTAGGACTTTGTCTCCTGGGGTTTTGTTTTCTTTTACCTCTTTCTGGGGGAGTGTTGGGGAAGAATAGGTGGGAAGACATGCTGCAATGAACATTTTACACCAGAGTTAGTTTCCCTGTAATAATTAATGCCAGAAAGTTATGTGAAAGTCTTACTGTATTAAATAAACTAGTTCTATCTGAGAAAGAAAAGATAAATGATGGGAGAACTGAGAAGAAAAATCCTATAAAATGGCCTAAGATTTAAGATATATAAACTATGGGAAAAGAACTCACATATTTTTATCATTGCTGAGAAAGGTTGCTATTTTTCTATGACAGGAATGGAACAATAACATCTCCAGTTAGCAAATAATTGCACAACAGTGGAATCAGATGCCTATAGATGTTGCAAGAAAAAAAACTTTATAGGGAATTGTGTTTTGCCCAGCTTTTGTTTGTTGCCCTCCATTGATTCTTTCTGTCCATCAAAGACTGTATTCATGTAAAAACCATTAGGAACTGGATCTTCAGTACTTGTCCAGTATAACCAAAACTTGAATGCAGTTATAGATAGGAGTTTCTCTGTGCTAATATGGTGTTATGGTTTGAATTACTTGTAATGGTGATTTGCTTTATGAACCCAATGCTTCACTGAGCAGCTCAAATATATTAGTGATTCATTCCTGCATTATCAGATGGTATTTTGAAGAGTGAATAGTTTGAGAGAGGGATTATGTGGCAAAAAAAGGCACAGAACAAGAACTGGACTCTGGTCCTTGTTCTTCCCCTTAACTGGTTGTGTGACCTGAGGTGACATACTTCTCTCTCCTAAGTTTCTGTTATGTCATCTATAAAATGAGAGGTTTGAACTTAAGTAATATTTACCAAACTGTGTTCTGCCAAGCCTTGTGTTCTATTCTTCCCTGGTGTTTTGTGAAATGTGACAGGGCATTTTATGAGAAAATTTTAATAATGGTAATATTACCTCTCAAAAATGAAATTATTTTTACATGAAAATATTTGGTGCTGCTATTTTTTTTAGGATGAAAATGATCTTAAGCCTCTTTATTGCTACAAAATGTTTTCTGCCTTCCCCTTACCACAAAAATATTCTATATCCTATGAACTAACATTTATGGGTTTAGTCAGTATATTTCAAGCCCAGAGATATTTTCTGGCCAAGTTATTTTTGGAAATGCTAGATTAGATGATCTGTAAGGTTCCTTTGATCATTAAATTCAGTGACTCTAAGTTTGAGAAATAGAGAAAACTGGACCAGATGATTAAGAGTAACCCAGTCCAAAAAGGGTTTTCTAAGAATTTTCTACATTCATATTAAGTAGTCTCTCTGCCACCACCACCCTTCTCTCCTACCTCAAGCTTCACTTTCACTTTCATCTTTCTTGTGGAATGACAGTCTAAGGTCCAAATCAGAACTCTGAAATATTGGCTTAAACTTGTAATGTTCAATGTAGAGACCTGAGGTAACCATCTTATTGCCTAGTTGGGCAAGATATGTCAGTTTATGTAGAGCACATCTTTTCTGTATTTATGTATTATAAAACCTCTTTTGTTCTCATATTTTTAAACAGTTTTTTTCCAATTTGAAGTTTGACCCTTTATTTACTTTTCATTGTTGATATTCAGTTGTTCAGTTGTGTCTGACTCTGAGACCACATGGACCATATCACGCCAGGCCCTTTTATCTTCCACTATCTCTCAGATACCTAATTCTGTGTGTGTAGAACTTCCGTGGATGTTATTGAACTTTCTATGTGTGGAATAGGCACTTGAGAAAGAGCTGTGTCAGAGAACTGAGAAATGTAGGGTGGATCTGGGAGAAGAGATTTGTCTTTCATTTATTTGTCATATTAACCATATCACTCTCTGGTGGCAATGGTTCACATGAATGGGTAGGCTGTAGTGTATAGCAATTTGTCTTAGATACAAGAATGGAAGCTATGACTGTTGAGGGTATTAGATCCTCCTTTGTGCACCATGTGGGGCCCATCAATAGGGGGATGCGTTTAGAGTTATTTTTCTAGTAGTGCTGATTGGCTTATCTGTCCTTTTTCTCTGTCCCCCTTCTGACCACTGACATACATTTGTAAGATGTCTTTTTAATATTATGAGATAGAACATGAGGAATAAGCCCATAAACTTGACCATACTTAACATGGCACTATAATCACCTGAATTAACTAACCACATAGATTATTAGAATAATTTCCCATTGGAATAGCCTTCCCTGAAAATCTTCTAGTAAAACATAGGTGGGCTTCCTTCTGAGATGGTTTAACTATAGTCGTGCCATGTTACAAAATAACGAAATAATCAGGGCTCCCAAACATAATATTACATTGTCAAAAGGAGCTGGGTGTTTTGTGACAGACAACTATGCATTCCTACCTATGGGACACTTGCCTGCTAGGCATTTTTTCCCCCATTTATCTCCTTATTCCCCTTAACAGTCTGTGTTCATTTGTTCATTCTTTTATCAGGGATTCATTAAATACATACCATGTTCCAGATTTACTGCTAGGCCCTGTAGATACAAAGATTTAAAAGAAAGAAAGAAAGAAAGAAAGAGAGAGAGAGAGAGAGAGAGAGAGAGAGAGAGAGAGAGAGAGAGAGAGAGAGAGAGAGAGAGAGAGAGAAAGAAAGAAAGAAAGAAAGAAAGAAAGAAAGAAAGAAAGAAAGAAAGAAAGAAAGAAAGAAAGAAAGAAAGAAAGAAAGAAAAAGAAAGAAACCCTGCTCCTTCCCTCAAGGGGCTTACATTTTTCTGTGAAGGAAACATTATGCATACAAATGTATAAAAAATAAATACAAAGTAGTTTCTTTGAAGGGAGAATGGAACAGAAAGTAGGCCAGTTTGACTAGAATATAGAATCCATAATGCATAAGAAGAACAATATACAGTAAGCCTAGAGAGGTACACAAATTGTGAAGGGCTTTACATTTCAAACAGAAAATTTTGCATTTTGTCCCAGAGGCAATTAGGAACCACTAGAGCTCTTGAGCAGGAGCTGGACATGGTCAGATCTATCTTTTAGGAATATCACTGTGGAAGCATTCTAGTGTATAGGCTACTGAGGGGAGATGCTGCAGGGAGGGAGAAAATTGAGGAGGCTTTTATAATAGTCTAGGGAAAAGTTATGAAGGCCTGATTTAGAGTGGTTGTAGTGTGTGAGCAAAGAGGTCTTATTTGTGTATGTAGAATTGGAGAGTCTTAGCAATTGATTAAATTGGTTGGGGTAATTGAGGGGTAAAATGGTTAAGACTGAGCTGGTAAAACTGCAGGACTGAAACCATGTTGGTGCCAGCCCTTTATGATTTCAGATCAGATCCCAGCCTAGCACTTGTCTTCACCACCATGAAGCCTTCTTAGTCAATGTGTAGCACAGTGCCTGCTGTATACTGTATAGTGTATGTTTAATAAATGCTTCCTGATTAATGCATTAATTGATTTTTTAATTAATTTTTTCTAGCTTCTTTGCTCAGATTTCTTTTATTGTTATGAAATATACATATCCTTATATGACCCTTATTAATTAATATCATTGCATGTCATATAATAATAAAATAATATAAAAAACAATAAGAGTAACTAGCATTTATAAATCAATTTAAGATTTGCAAAGGGCTTTATAAATATGATCTCATTGTCTCCTCACAGCAACCCTGGGAGATAGGTACTATTATCATCCTTATTTTCCAGATGAAGAATTTGAAGCATACAGAAGTTAAGTAATTTGCCTAGGGCCACACAGCTAATAAGTGAGGCTAAATTTTTACCTGAGTCTTCTTATCTCCAGGTCTTAGCACTTTATTCACTAAGTCACCTACCTAGCTGCCTCTAGAAAAGAGATGCACTTCCAGAGGCCCATAATCTTTTTTATGACACACAATGAAAAAGAGGGGGGAAAGACTTGAAAAAAAAACACAACAGGAATCAAATAAAATCAATCCAAATCCACAATTATATGTAGTATTCTACACCTATAATCCCCCAAGTGTGCATAGAAGGGAGAAAGATACATTATCATATCTCTGTTTTGAGGTCAAATTTGCTTGTTATAATTTGGTAGTAATTTCATTTTTAAAAATGATATACATTGTTTTAGTATACACACATATGCTACACATGTATGCTGTATATGTGCTACGTATGTACATACATTGGCATACATGCATACATACATGTATGTATATTACTTCCCTTATTATCATTCTTTCCATGGTAACTATATATGTCATATTAGCATACATGTACCTCAACTTGTATAGCCATTCCACAATTATTTTCTTGGTTTTCAGTTCATTGCTATTGCAAAAAGTGCATGACTTTCTTGCAGTATATGCCTATAGTTGAATACTTATTAAATTATAAGATATCAGATTAGCAGAACAAGAAGTAGATAATTTATGTAATCTCATCCCAAACAGTGAATTCCCAAACAAAAAGAGTCTTAGACCCAGATTTATAAGTGAATTGTAAGAAACATTTTGAGAACAAGCAATCCAAATGCTATATATGTTGTTTGCCAAAATAGAGAAATTCTTCCTATTAAAAATATGGGTTTTTTTCTTTTCTTTTTTTTTTTTGGTTAGGCAGTGGGGTTAAGTGACCTGCCCAGGGTCACACAGCTAGTAAGTGTTATGTGTCTGAGACTGGATTTGAACTCAGGTCCTCCTGAATCCAGGGCCAGTGCTCTATCCACTGCGCCACCTAGCTGCCCCCAAAATATGTTCTTAATATGTAAACCAGGTAGAAATAAAACGGAGAAAGAAATCTACAGATCAATATTTATAATGAACATTGATATAAAATAATGAGATATTTAAAATAGAATTAAACTAATGATACTATTATGATTAATCTATCTCTTTAATATCATATCAATTATAATATCAAAGTATTATTTAATAGAGCTAGACAAAATAATAAATTTCATCTAAGAGTAAAAAAGCAATAATCTCAGTGTGTGTGTATAAATGCTAGATTCCAAACTATATTACTAAAACTATTTGGTTCCATGTAAAAAGTAGAAAAGTTGATTGATAAAGTATATAAGGTTTACAAACCCCAGAAATAATCAAGCATTTTAATTAAATACAAGATTACTAACTACTGGGGTAAGGACTCCTTTCTTGGCAAAGCTTTTGTCAAATCTAGAAAGTAATTTGAAAAAATAATTATATTAGATCAGCACTTACAGTTATACCATGATGAATTTCAAATGATCAGAATAACTAAATGTAATAATCAACCATAACTTTATATCTATGTATATCTCTATTATCTATCTAATGTTTTAAATGGGGGGGGAGAGATATTCACAATTAAAGGTGATGGTGTAGTCCTAAAAGTAATGAAACCTTAAAAAAAATCTATCTATATCTTTTAGAATTATGTGGCCTTTATAAAAATAGATCATTATCATATAATAGATCACATGGAAATTAACAAATCAACATAATAACAAATATTAAGCACATCTCTTTCAGATCCCCAAACAGTAAAGTAGCAATTAATATGATGATAATAACCATTGGCATTTACATAGTGCTTTAATGTTTGCAAGTACATTATATATGTTAATTCAATTGACTTTTACAACGATCTTTGAGAAAGTTGCTATATTAAAATTGAGGAACCTGATGAACAGAAAGGCCAAATGACTTACTCAGGTCACACAAGTATTTATTTAAGGCAAGTAGGGTTCAAACTCAGTTCATCCTAACTAATAGTACTCCAAGTACTCTATCCACTGTACCACTTAGCTGTCCTCATCCTGCATGGAAGACACATAAGAAAATGCAGATATAAAAAAGATTCTTAGTAATGAGTGGGTCAAACAACAAATTATAGATACAGTAAGTAGATAAAAGAGAATGATAATGATCAGCATACTAAAAATTGTAGTTAAATCAATTATCTGAGAACATATGTAAAAACAGTGAAAAGAAAGAATTGACCTAAATATATAATTCAAAATTAGAAAATAAACCCAAAATAATCACAAAAGATGAAATCTTTAAAATTAAAGGAGAACTAAATGACTTGGAAAATAGACTATAGAATTTGTAAACACAACTAAAATAGTCTTTATGAAGACTTACAAAATTGAAAAATCTTTAGATATTCTGTTAAAAAAAAGCAGAAAAGATAATCACATCACCAAAAAAAAAATGAACAACGTAAAATCACAAAACAGTAGAAATAAAAAAGCATGATTCAAACTACTGACAGCAAAACTGAAAATTTAAAAGAAATGTACTTTATTTTTAAAAATTCACAAAGTAATAGATCATTAAATAGAAATCTTAAGTAGCCTTTTTTTTTTTAGTTAATAAAATTGAACTAGTTGTAATGGAATTACCAAGTCTCAGATAGATTTACTTGTAAATTCTAACATTATAAGAACAGTTATTTACTATACTATTCAAATATACTCTAAGTTCTAGAAAGAAAACACTCTATCAATCTATTTTTGTGACAAATATTTTCCTATTATTTAAAACCGGGAAAGATAAAGAAAAATAACTATAGATCCATAAACATGAATATTAATTCAAGTTTTAAAATCAAATCCTTTCACAAAGACTACAATATCATATCTAAAAAAAGTTGTATTTTTATTTTGGATGAAATAATGGTTCAGCCTTAGGAAAGCAACATAAAATTGGAAAATGCCCCAAAGCACATGATGATATCAACACATAACATCCTTAGCATATTGCTCATCTATGCTTAAAAACCCTATCATTATATGCAATCCTTTTGTGATTACAATCAATGCATATATCTAAAACCAAAAGTTAGTATTTTTATTGGCAATACACTAGAAGCTTTCCCAGTAAGTAAAAGAATCAAGCAAAAATGTCCCTTTTTCTCTTATTGTACTTGACAATGCTACAAATACCAACAGTAACAAATCAAGAAAGAAATTAAACTCATAAATGTATTATAGGCAAAGAAGAGATAAAACTATCACCATTTGCTGCTGACATGAGTATTTAGAAAATTTCAGAGGATTAGCAAATAAAATAAGTCAATTATATTAATTGTAGCCAATAATTATAGTACTTTAAGTTATTTAAAATGCTTTATATTATATTTAAAGTGTTTTATGTATATTATATCACTTAATACTGTCAGTAAAGTAACAAAATTCAAAGTAAACTTATAAAAATCAATAAAATTGCCATATGTAGGCAATAAAATGAGTTTTAAATAAAGGGAAATTCTGTCTAAGATTAACTATAAACTTCATAAAATAATGAGAAAGTTTTGAGTCTCAAGTGGGCCTTGGGAAAATAAGGCCCATTCATGTTATAAAAACATAATTACTCATTCAAGTCTTATAGACATAGTTATAAAGACACATAAATACATATTTCAAAAAAAATCTAAAGAAATAAAGACTAAATTAGAAATGTTTATTGTTCATGTTTTGGCACTATTCATATTAAAGATGATGATAATACCTGAATTAATTTGTTGATTTAGTACTATGCCAATCAGACATTGATAGAGGAGAGAGGAAAAAACCTCAACATGTGGAAACTACTCATTTTTGGTTCAAAAATAAAAAAGTAATTTTATAAAAAAGACTAATGACCCAATATTCAATAAGTCAGAGAAGACGAGTTACTTGGGAAGGAACTCTCTATCTGATAAGAACTACTGGGATTATTAAAAAAAAAAAAGCTCAAGAACTACTGGGATCATTGTAAAGCAGTTTGGCAAAAATTAAGTTTTGTATATCTCGTACCCTAGTAAGCTCAAAATGGATGCACAACCAGTTTACTAAAAGTCATCCTGTAGAAATGTGTTGTCACCCTTCACTAGAATGGGAGATCCTAGAGAGCTGGGACTGCCATACTTTTCTATTTGTATCTCCAGTGCATTGCACAATTCTTGACATATCATAAATACTTAATAAATTCCTTTTTATTCATTCATGATATTGTATAAATAATATAATATACAATTATCATTATTATTTATATCCTATTTGCTAAAAACAAATGACTTAATGTGTTTTTTTTTAATAACAGTATGCCTAAAGAGATTTATAAACTGCTCATTCCTTTTTTTCATCAGTGTATGTAACCCTTAGGAGGTAAAATACACCATGCTTTAATAAGGCATCGTAATACTACCCAGAATGAATTAAAAATTGGTAGAAAGAAATTAATCAAGTAGAATTTACTTGTAGAATAAGACTTCCTGCTCCTTACTTTCAAGAGATCATTGACTGTATTTTCATTTTCTCAAATGGCCTGGATCTTAGCCTATAAACCTGTCCCTATTGCTGTGATAGTGAATTAGACCTACACCAATCATAAATGCATTTGTAAATACCGAGTCACTTGTGCCACTTTTTAGAGTGGAAGGTATCTTTTATTTTATTTTTGTTTTGTTTCTGTATTTTAATGTACCCAACTAAGAAAACTCATTTCTGCTTAGGTAATAATATTTTAAATGGCTACATCTTTAATCCTATCTATTCTCTTCATGAGGAATACAGGCTTTTGCAGGCTGCCACAGAAATCACATATGGCTTGAATTCCAAATGACAGTTCAGCCTGTGGAATGCAGTGTCATTTTAATCCTTCCTATTTTTTAAGCAGATCTATCATATAGTTTATCAGAACATTGGCAGCTACATGCCTTTGATTACTGCCAACTTTTAAGAAAGTGTTCCCCATTTCACTATATTATTGTTTTTTGGAAATAAAAATAATTAAACTTACAAGTATGATCACCAGTAGTAGATTAGACTCTCACTACAGCCCCTCCCTTATGTGATTGAAGAGCAAAGCAAATGAGACTTCAACAGGAAGATTGAGTCCTTAGGCCCAGAGGTCAAGACGAAGTGATATTTTCTATCTGTTCAACTTGTAGACAGGGATATTAATATGATTTAGCAAAGTCTTTGTGGAAGCTGTGAAGCTGCAGTACCACCTACCAGAAGATTTGTTCCTATCTTCTCATCTTTGGATGAGTAGGATATTAGGATGGAAATCCTCTTGATTGAATGGTATATCACAGAAGTGTCAAACATGTGGCCCTGCAAGGTGCATGAAGCCCACAGCCTTCCCAAGTGCAGCTGAACCAGATTAAAATATAATTGGGAAATATGTAATAAAAATTTTAAAAATATATTTTAAAATGCTTAATGTTAATACATCATTTTTCTAAATCAGCATTTAGCCTGCAGACATCTTTATGTATGGTTTTGTGTCCCCTGCTTCTACTTGAGTTTGATGCCACTGGTATATTCCCTTGTTCATGTGGGTGCTCTGACTTCTTAGTTAGGATTTCATTCATTACTCCCATGATATCAGTACTTGCTGATCTCCTGTTTTGTTGTTCAGAAACCCCTTCCACCATAGGGTGGCATTTACTACTATGGGTTTTGAGGATTAAAAATTGAGTCCTTTACAAAATCTTGAAGCATTGGAGTAATTACCATCCAGTCCAATCCCAATTTTCTGTAACATTCTTACTTTACTGTTTCTCTAAATCTGGAATTTCACTGTGGAGTTGGTTCCCTCAGCTGACATTAATTTCAATTCTTCCACATTTCTGTAGGTGGTTTTATGAACTGCTTTGCCATAATAATTTATCAGTTGGTTGGTGGCCAGCCTTCTGGAGTTGAGCCTCTCAATAGTTTTCTTGGCTGGATTACTGACCTCATACACGTAATCAGCTATTGGATGTCTAGGGGCTTCTCTAGCTTGGTTGCATTTATCAGAAGTTGTACTCCACTAGCACAGTTTTTTCAGTTTTTTTTTGTTAATTTATATCAATATTATGTTTTTATGTCACCTTTATTTCTAAGTACATTCCTCCTTTCCCTATCTGGTGAGTTTTCCCTCCTTATTACAAAGAATTTTTAAAAAGGGGGAAAAAATAGCTAAGCAGAACTAACCAATTGTTTGACAGTATATGTTGTGTCCCAAAACCATAGTCTCCTCACTTTTGCAAAGAAGGAAAGGAAATAAATAGCCTCATGTCTCTTCTTTAGGTCTAACCATCCGTTTTAATGAATGATGTTCAGTTTCAGGTTTTTGTGTTCTTTCTCTTTATGTTATGGTAGTCATTGTGTATAATTATAATTTTCCTGTTTCTGCTTATTTAACTCAGCATCAGTTAATTTAAGTCTGACCATGCCTCTCTGAATTCTTCATGTTCATCATGGCTTATGACACAGTAATACTTTATTGCATTGATTCATTATGAATTGTTTAGCTATTTCCCAATCAGTGGACATCTATTTTGTCCCAATTTTTGGTGCACAAAATGTGGTACTCTGATTAATTTGGTGTAAATGGGACCTTTATTTGGACTCCTAGAGATATATGCCTAGTAGTGGGATTTGTAGGTCAAAAGATATGGGTATTTGAGTGACTTAAAAAAAACCACACAACACCTTACCATATTAGTTATGAAAGAATACACAGGTGACATAGTTTTTAAGAACCCATGATCGCCTTCTCAAGGTGATGAGGGTTGAGTGTGGGGCTTCTATAGAATAGCCACTACCTGAAGCATGTAAACTGGAACTTTCCAATGAAAAAATAACTATTTTTTTGCTAGAAGTCTCTGCATTCCCTCTTTCTACATTATCAATAGGCACCTTGATTTTTAAAATTCTCTTCATACATAATATTGTATTTTTTTCTTCTCTTTTACATATCTCCCCCCCCCCATTTGTCACAAAATCTCTGTGTGTCTTGAATTTATGCTTTCCTTCCTGTCCCCATGGCCACCATTATAGTTTGGGCTTTTGCCACCTCATGCTTGAGCTACTGCACCAACTTGTTAGTTTCTTTCCTAGCCTCCAGTCTCCATTCTTTATCTGTTACTTAAAACCCAAAGGACGGCTTCCTATAAGAACTACATCAAATCTCAACTCTTTAGCCCAGCATTTGAGGTCTTTAAAGAACTGACCTGACCTTTCAGTCTTACCTACCTCATTTCTTGTTTATCTCTTTTCATCTTCACAGATGCTCCACTCTAGCCATGGATATCAGCTTGATTATTTTGAACCTCCTTCTTTAGCTGCTTCATCCCAACCTTTGTGGTTTTTAAAAAAATATATATTCTATTCTCTCTCTTTGGAAGACTTTATCTCTACACAGTAGCTATCAGTTTTTGGGGGTTTTGGTCTTCGTCATCAGCAAAGCAGCTTGTAAACCCTAAAATGATAGATAAATGTGAAATATACTGTTATCTGTAGAGTACAATACTTTAAAATTTTTAAGTACTCTATGACTGTGAGCTGCAGTATTATTATTAAGGCCTTCATCAAATACAAGTTATGCTACAGAATATCAACACAAAGTAGGCTGGGTATCCTGTACTATAGTTGTATATAGTTGAATGAATGAATGAATGAATGAATGAAGCATTTATTAAGAGCTTACTAGTGCAAAATTCTGTACTAAGTACTAGGGAAAAAATGGTTTCTACTCTCAAGGAGCTCACATTCTATCAGCCTCAAGGCAGATAGCAAAAGTCTTATGGTTCTGGGGGTGTAGTACCAAGGCAGATGGTAGTGCCTCTTCTTTAATGTCATTTCCACTGATCAAATCCTATCTGTGTCTGATGATGAACCATATGACAGTGCCAAGGATTTGGGAGACAGGACATTTCTTTTCTGAGCCTTCAATACATGTGACTGTAGCACTTGCAGGAGTAGTTGCAAGGCTTCATCTCAGAAGGGATTGATTTCCAGAATGAAGGCTGCAGGCAACTGGTCTGGATGCATTAATATTCTAAAGGCTCAGGGTCCTGGTATACCTCCATCAGGGGCTGAGAGGACACAGTAGGCAAGGTGGTGGTGATGACAGTGGTTATCTAGCTTGCTACTACTTCAGCTAGGCTGGTCTGCTAGACACCATTGCTTTAGCTAGTCCAGCCTCCTTGCCCTGTGAGAGTTGGGAGTTGGTGGAGTTGGCTGACTCCCCACCACATTATTCCCATCTCCAATGCCAATTGTGGAGGCTGGGCTAGAAGGAGAACAAGTGATCTAGAGATTGCTGCTACTCCCATGACTTTCTGTGCTCATTTACTTGCTGCTGGTGGTTGATTAGTGATTGTTGCCAGTGGTGATGAGGAAGGTGGGCCCGCTGTCCACAGTGATTTCTCAAGAAGAATTGGGCGGGGAGAGGGAGGGAGAAAGGGAGGCAGGTAAGGGCTGTACTGCTGAAAACAGTGCTCAAGGCTTCAGGATCCGGGCCTGTCTCTTGTCAGTTTCCAAGGGGAGATGACCAAGATGGTGATATTGTTTTGACTTTGCTGACACATTGTTGCAGAGGACCAGCATTAATCTGCAAAAATTTTTGCAACATATGAAACTATTACTTTGTAAAATCTGTTTAACTATCAATCCCATCCTCAATTGTATCTTTCTACTGTAGTGCTTCATTTTACTTCATTATTTCAAGGATCTGTAATACTGTTGGCTTTGCTCTTCTTCCCAACTAATTAAAATCATGTATACCATAATTTAGGAGATGATTTTTGAGAGCTTCTATGGCTGAAATCCTCATCTCTTTTGGCTAACATGTTGAGGAGCTTCTTAAAATTTAGTTGGACTTATCCTGAGATAAAATACATGTATTCCTCATTACTTGTTTCATACTGGAAAACTTTCTGGCCTGTAAAATTTGAGTTGTGTTCCTGCTGGTATAATGTTGAAGAACACCTCCATCTCATCGAACTATTAATTTAGTTCAGGTGATTGGCATTAGAAAGTTTCCTTTTTAGACACTTAAGAATTGTTAGGCTGTTATCAGGGAAAAGGCCATAATCCAGGAAGTGAAAAAAAAAGAAAAGAAAAGAACTGAGTAAGAAATGCCAGATGTCTTCCTCTTACAAGGAGTCTAGGATGTGGAGAAGCCCACCTGTATTTGCCATTGAAAAAAAAAAGATATGAGCAGGAAGACCATTGCCTCTTGAGGAACTACTGGAAGTAGTAGTTTCACCTCCATTTTCCAGCTGAAGAGACTTAAATTTGCTGAGGCAAAGTGATTTACCTGAATCACTGGTTAAATAGGTAGTATCCAGGTTTTGAATCCATTTCTATAAGTCTGGAAGTCTTTGAAATACATCATGCTCCTTCTTATTACTTGGCTTATGTTGATATTTTGATTAATGACATATGCCTCTATCTGTTTTGTGTTTTTATTTCCATATTTAGAATTTACATTCCTTGAAACAAGGACCAGCTCTTCTATATATTATTACTTTACAGTCTGGAATAAAAAACATATAACTCATTTTTCCTATTCCAGCAGAGACTTTTAAATCTATACATATACTGCTCACTATCAAAAGGGCACCTTGTCAATAGTCTCCATTGATCAAGAACTAAACGAGAAAGTAAGAGTAAATTAAATTAACATGGTTTTATATTTAAAGTTTAATTATCTTATGGTTTAAAATATGCAAAGTCCAGTGACTAAATCCACATAATAAATCTATCTCTTCCCTGTAACTGTTTAAATATGGTTGATTAATTGTAATAAATCATGACAACAGAAATGAGAACAATTTCAACTTTGCATACTGAATATCTGGATCCAAACTGTGTCTCCTATATAATGAAGGACAGTATGCAGTACGGTGGCCATTCATTTGTTCTTCTCAATGCTTCTATGGAGAACTTGCCAAGTCGATACTGCTGGTGTTGTGGTTATTTTAATAGGAAACAAAGCTAAGAAAATATTGTCATGGTTGTTTAAAAAACCGGCGCTTTTTGGCGCTATAATTAACAGTAGGAATATGCCAGAATTTGGTTTTTCAAACTGTTTCTGCTTCTTCTGTGGCAAATTGCAGGCAGATCAATGTTTGACATAAATTAGCACGAACATTACACAACTTTGAGCTTAAGTGTCTCCTTTCTCGGAATGGAAAAAGAGTCTGAGTATAGCCAAAATGAGTTTGCCTAGGGCATATAGAAGTACTTCCATATTACTAGGTAAATGAGTTTCACCCCTCCAAAGTTGTTTTTATAAGTGTTAGTTATCTTGACTTTTCAGCCAGTTTCTAGGAAGGAAAATAAAATAGCTACAGAGAAAATGTTATGGAATAGAATGACTGAATTAAGCAAACTTCATCCCCCTCGCTCCCCTCAAAGAGTGAAATTGACTACTTTGCTGGTTAAAAAATTATTGGAGAAGGGGAGGGATACCCATTTATAGGTTTACTTTGGATAACTATACAACTAAGATGATTATATCTCTTCTTTGACTAATAGATTTATTACATCTCTTCAGTTTCTTGAAGGGCTCTGTGTTTGTGTGCGACACTCTAATTAAGGGCTGATAACCAGCTGTAGGAGTTTACATTTCTTTAACAGCTTTTATTGTGTTGTCACATGGAGTTAGACAGTGAGAGTTTGCAGCAGTTAAGCTTTGGAGGGAGATTACCATAATTACCAGGGATCAGCGCTCAGTGCATCTTTCTCCATTTCTTTCCCCTGCCCTCACCCCCATCTTCACCACCTCTTTGAGAAGTTCATCATGAGGGAGTATATAAGGGGAAAAAAAAAAGAAAAAAAGACAACAACCAAAACCAAAAAGTAATGGTAGTGGCTTTGTAGTAAGCTTGATTTACTTTACAAGACAATTCGGGACTGGCTCATGAAATACACTGTCTTAGAAATATAACATTCCTGAGCTATTGCTGGCATTCCCGTTTCTATATTTTTTTGTTAACACAATGGATTAGGTTCTTTTTTGAATGGGTACCAGAGTATCCTTTAAAAAATTACTGGTAAATAATATCATTTGATTTCTCTCCGTGTCTCTTGCAAGAGCAATCCATAACTTTGTACCAGCGTGTTCTGTATGGTGCAAATAATGTAGAAGCTCTCTTGAGGTACTGAGGTTTAAAGACAAGAAAATGAAGGTAAATTTTGGACAGATGAATCATTTTTCTCTGCTAATTAATTGCATACTTTCAACAATGGAAAGTCATTAAAATGTGAAACTATGTTTTCCAACTCACATTTATCAAGGATCCTGTATTCCCTAGTTCTATTAGTTATTGTGCATTTTTAACATGATATATGGATTTTCTTTTCTATTGTTCAAATGTGATTTTTTTTTGAAAAAAGAAAACATGCTTTTATCTCCATTTGAAAAAGTAGAAGCAAAAAGGAAAATAATGGGTGGTACATCTTGATGTCAAAAGTAATTTTTATATACTGCTCTATAGATAAACCTGAATATTGGAAAGAAAAGGAAAGATAAGTAGGTCTTTTATTAATCTTCATCCAAAATCTATTTTACCCACTGCTAGTTGTTGGCATTGTTTGATGATATGACATAGTAACAGAGCATCAGATTATCAGTAAGGGAGATTCCCAATTTAATAGTTACTCCCAGAAATCAAAGCATTTTTTCCTTAAGACATTGTAAAACTAAGTAGTAGTTAAATTTAAAATCATGTAGTCTTCCTGATTTATCATTATATCTTGGATGCACTTAGCTGTCTAGCATCAGAGAATCCAATAATTTCTGTCACATAAGAAGAAAAGAGAAAATCCCTTTGGATAATGGTTTACATTCTCCCCTATAGTGATTTATTTCCATCAGAAGACTTAATTTCATCACAAGGCAGATGCTGTCTCTATAGATCAATGCATTCATTTCCTCATTTTATTTCATTAAAAATGTACCTGTGATATTTTCAGATGAATTTTGGCGTATTTTGTATATGAAATGATCACATACTATTTATTTGCATGTATAATTTCTCCCTTTTCCCCATGATTTAAAAGTTTTCCAGCCTAATAAATGGAGTCCTATGTGAAAACGTGATATTTAATGAAATTGCACAGGCTTGCAGCTAAAGATGCATCTAGTGTTAATATCCTTGATTTTCAGTACCATGTCAGTGGCAGTGCATGTCAGAGGGAATAAGTAAGAGCTTACTCAGGTTATCAAGTGATTCCTAGGATGAAGCTGTGACAAGCTCTGTTATGAATTCATTCTGTTGGCCTCTTCGTGAAAGATATTGCTTTTTACAAAATCTACCATGTACTTAAAAAAAAAACTACATCCCTCTTGCAGCAGACCTCCCCCTCCTATGATGAAACTCCACAATTTATATTTGGCTTGAGTCACTGTCACATCACTACAAACATTTTAATGAGTGCTCCTGTCCCATTAACCCTCCCCTCCTTCCAATCTGCCACTTAGTATAGACAGCACTGCTCTGAAGAGTCATCTTTATTCTGGGAACAGCTGAGGTCTACAGGTTGGAAGCCTTCACCCACTGTCATCCTACAAGAAAAACAGACTATATTTTTCCTTCCACATTGCTCCTTCGTAGCTTCTCGAAAGTGAAGCTGTTTCCCTCAAACTCAAAGAGGTCCCAGGGAAAGATTGTCAGATTACTGCAATTTTCAAGGAATTTAGGATTTCTACAATTCCAGTTTTTACATTCAGCTAGAAGGACCTACCCATTGTCAACAGCCCTTGACAAGTGATAAGAGCTGTGACTTCCAGGAAGTTTTCCAATTCTCTTATTGTCTACCTTTTAATTTTTCATCTAACCTTCCTTTTATCTTATTTCTCTCTTCAAAAATTAATGCTATCTACCTATGCCTTTTCTCTTGGCGTGGAGGGTGGAGAGGTTAATCTAGGTTCTGATGCAGTTTCCCAAATTTGCATTTTAGTGGTATCCCTGTAAGAAAGCTAATAGACAGGAAAGGAGACCAAGTTAATGACAATTCTCAAAACAGCTGTTGTCTAATTCAGCTTCACTACTTCAGTTAATTAATCAGCACCTTGCTGGCAACTCTAGGGGAGATCCTCGTTAGATACTGGTAGCAAACAGACAATGCTTTCATATCAAATATGTTCGACAACATCTAATACAGTGATAACTTTCACAGAAGAGGGTAGGGAATCCCAGGACTTACATAGGCTGTCGTTCTTTGGTTTCTATTCCTAGCTCACATAAAACATGGATAAAAAAAATGCTCTCCAGAGCATCTTTCTGTTATCAAAGATACATTCTCGTATTAGAATAAATAAACACACATTTGTAGGTTGATGGGCAAGTATACATGATGCATAATGAATGAAACATCTTAATTTGTTAGTTCATTTACTGAATCAAATTAGTTCTTTGAATCATTCAGAGAGTTTTCAAAGCCAACAACTGAAGTGAGATTGCTGTGGATTGGTGACCATGGCATTTAGTATGATAGCTATTGACTCAATGCTTTCCTCTTGCTTACTGTATTCTAAAGAGAAGCTGCTTCTTATCCTACCTAACAAGTCAACAAAGGGATAAATTTTTCTGAATGATAATGCATAGAAACCTTAAACCAACAAAATTATATCTATATGTGGCCACCATACTCAGTATTTTCTTATTTTTTCCATAGATGTTATTAGTAAAATCGGTTTCAAATTCAATGCAAATATAACATTCTTTCAAGTTTCCTGTTATGACAGAAGCTTCCCATTTATTTACAGAGGAGTTACATTTTTACACAATTCTCACCATATATTTTATTCTCTCTTATGAATTTTGTGGATGCACCTTATAAATGTATACATAACAAGTTACTTTGGAAATGACAGAACTGAAAAATTGCTATATTTTTAGTGTCAAGTGGTGTGTACTTGTTCAGTTTAATTTCTTTGTATTTATTTATTAAGAATGATAGTTGTGACTATACCACTTTATATAATTGTCATATAAATATTTTGAAATGTAGCAAGGCATAGTTTTATCCAATTTGATGTTTTTGTTTCTTAATTCATAACTGTTTACTAAGCACAAATACTGCTTGACTTGTACTTAGAGAGCTCTGTGCTTTGTGAATTCCCTTCGAATTCCCTTCTTGGTTTCTCATGTCATTATTCTTATAATGAAAACCCAGTTTTAGATCCACTGCCAGCATCCCTGGGGTCAGGTGGCTGTACTCTGTCACAAAGACATGAAGTTGTGTTAACCAATTTATGTGGACAATATATCCATTTGGCCTCTATGTACTGATGTAGACAATTATAGCTTTGGCTCTTTAATGAATCATGCATTATGGTAGAAAGAATATCATAGTGTCTATAATACTCCAGGGAACTATAAAGAGAAATGTTCCTTTTAAATTGGCTTTACGGCATTCAAGCTCTATGTATTTACTAATAAGTTCAGTATTAACTCAACCTGTTCATCTTTAGCCATCACTTTTGTCAACTACAGCACTGGTTGATGAAAGAGCATTCCTTCCCAGGTCTTTTTTACAAAGTTATCATAATCCTGTTGCCCCTACCCCCACCCCTTTGAATTCCCCAACTGCTTGTTTTAGTTTCTTTTTTTTATTTTTTGCAGAAGGGTAAACAGGATACTTACTTAACCCCCCCTAATCTGTAATACAAACCTCAGATCAAAAAGGATTTTTGCCTAATCCGACTTCTCAAGGTGTGATTTGCTTTTAGATTTAGGTTATGCGTAGGCCCTTGGCTATGTTCTTCTTACCCTTGGATGTCTGATTTATATTCCCATTTCTAAAAGAGAAGGACTGAAAAGCAAGGGAAAGAGAGAGAGAAAGGCAATGCAGCTCTTGCAGGTTCTCTGTATGAATAGAAATCATTTTTTTTTTCTCTTGTGAACTCATTTTTTCCCCTCCAATAGTGTAGGACTATGCCAGAACTATCATGGTTAAAGGTTGCTTCATTTTGCAAGAACATTCCGTGTCTTTGAAGGAGGGTGATGTAATGCCCAGTTTATTCACCTGTAGGTTGTGGGATTCCTGTTCAAGTAAGATTTTCACGTATTCCTCTGGAATAGGAATAGGAATTCTCTGGGAAATGAAAGGACTAGCCTCTCTTTCTCCTTTCTTGTAGTTCTGACTTACAGATTGGTTCCATGTTAAAATTAGAGTAATTTACACTTCTCAAGTTTTTTTTCAGGTTATTGAGATCTCCCTATACTTAGCCATATTTTATTGAGAGGGGAGCAGTGAAACCCAGTGGATGATACTTTAATTCTGTCTTGAAATATTGGGAGAAGAGGTGTTTTGCGACTTTGTTGCTATTATTCAATGGCCAGTTCTGCAAAGTCAATCAGTAAATCACTTGGCATTTTTTAAAGTGCTCACTGTGTTCCAAGCACTGTGATACTCAATATATACAGAAAGAAAAAGAAAAAAAAAGTCCCTGTCTTTAAGGAGCTTATAATGTAGTGGGGGACATAATGTAATAAATAATTATGTTTAAGGTACATACAGAATAAATGGAAGGTAACTTTAGATGGAAAGCACTAGCAATTGGGTGGACTGGGTCATGTCTTTTCTAGAAGTCAATGCTTGAGCTGAATCTAGAAGAAAGCGAAGAATTTTTAGAGGCAGGGGAGCCTTCCAGTATAGCTATTACAAAAGCATTTGGACTGGAAATGGAATTGCATATACAAGGAACAGCAAGCAAGCCAATATGACTGGGTTGTAGATAATTTGGAGGGGAGACCTCAAAGTTAGGAAAGGACCAGGTTGAAAAGGGCTTTTAACATCAAACAAAGGAGTTCATCATTGATTCTAAGGAGCTTCTACTGCTTATTAGATGATAAGATTAGATTTAATCTTTAGAAAAGTCACTTTGGCAGCTGTCAGGATAGACGTGAGTGGAGAGAGACTTGAGGTAGGGAAACCCATTAGAAGACAATTGCAATAGTCCAAATGAGAGGTGATAAGGACCTGAATTATTGTGGCTGAGTGGAGAGAATTTATGGATTCATGAAATGTTGTAGAGACAGAAATAATTAAAATTTGGCATATAATTCGATGTATGGGATGAGTGCCAATCTAACCATGATTATTCCTTACAACCACTTCTTTTGCTCCTATTCTCATGCTGCTAAACTAAGCTGGAGAAATCCATGAAATTGTATTGATTGAGTCCACCACAAATCTGTGTTGCATATTCTCAATTAGACCCTCACTGTGGCTAGGCAGCCCTTGGGCACCTCCGTTACTTGTTGATTTTATCATTTTCCATGGGTTCAACAATCATATCCATCCAATTGTTTACCATATCTCTATATCTGGCTTTACTCCCCCCCCCCCAGCTTGACTGTCATTGCCAAATGACTGTTAGAGATCTTAATTTGAACATCCTATAGACATCTCAATCTCAACATGTATGATATGGAACTCATTATCTTTCTGTCACAACTCTCCCCCTATCCTCAACTTTCATATTTTTATTGAAGGCATCATCATCATCATCACCATCACAGTCAGCTCATGCTTGCAACCTTGGTGTCATTCTCCACTCCTCACTCCTACTCGCCTCACTTCCAATCTGCTGTCAAATTTTATTTAAATCTTAGAAACATCCCTTGTGTATATCCCCTTCTCTCCACTTACATTGTTGTCACCCTTGGGCAGGGTCTTATCACCTATCACCTGAACAATTACAATAGCCTTCTAATGCATCTCCCTGCCTTAAGTTTCTCCCCACTGCAACCCACCCTCCACTCAGGTGAGGCTTAGATTGTAGTGAGAAAGACTGCAAAAAAATGGTTTTCCTTAAAAACACAAGTTTGCACTCTCTTACATTGTGTCAAATATAAAATCAACTTTTTACTTTTAAAGCCCTTTACGACGTGACCTCTTCTTAACTTTTCCAATATTCTTACTCTTTCCTCTTCTCCATGTGCTCTACCATCCAGTTAAACCAGCCTACCTGTCTTTCATCACACATAACTTATTATGTATCCTAACTCCATGTACTTGAATTGGCTACTTCTGCTATACTAATCCCTTTCCTCTGAGATTACCCTTCATTTGCATTTTATGTATCTTGTATGTACATAATTATTTGCATCTTGTCTCTCCCATTAAAACGTGAGCTCCTTCAGAGAAAACATTGACCATGTTCCCTTCCCTCTCCTGCCCTCCCCTCCCCTTTCTTTTTTTGCCTTTCTTTGTAGTTTCAGTGCTTAGCATGGTGTCCAGCACATTAAATAAATACTTATTGACCAATTGAGTGAGAGTAAGGATCCAGTTGGGAATGAAAAAATGATTGGAAACCCAGGTGACTGGGGGATGGGTGGTGCCTTCAGTAGTTACAGGAAGTTCAGAAGAGGAATGAGTTGGGGTAGAGACATGGCATGTTCTGTTTTGGCATAGGGGCATGGAAATATTTTTTTTTCTTCTCAGGATTTTTCATTAGACTCTTATTTTCACACATCTGTCCTATCACTGGTTTATGTATTAAATTTGTCGTCAAGCTTCCTTTGGAGTTCTGGCTGTAATTTCATTGGAAACTTATCATTGTTGAGAACTGAATGTTGGATGACATTAAAAAAAAAGCCTCAAACAAGAGTTGTATCCTTGCCATTAGGTATAGAAAATTTATCAAGTCTCCCAATATCCTATTCTCTTATTGTTGATGAAGGAGGAGGAAAAACTGATGAACTTGTACTATAATGAAGTGTATTATAGTTTCAATTCTTGTGGGAGTGGACTGTAACTAATCTTATTGGATCTCAAGGTTTATAGGATCAAGCTAATTTACACAGCTAGGTCATTTTGTTTCCCAAAGTAATTCCTTTACTTCCAGTCAGTGAATCATATTTTTTATAAGATCTGGCTGAATAAGCCTGAAACATGTTGAGCTTCTGATAACCAAAGGGTTGTACAGGTTAAAAAACTCTTATTTTTAAATTAAAACAAATGGACATATTGTTTCTTTAAATCTTTAAAAAAAAAGTTGGGTGAAGAAGTTGTGAGATTGTAAAAAGTTTGCCATGTTCAAGATTCTGGAAAAGAGTGGCAGTGATTTGAAACAGAAGTAGAAAAGATCCCAAAGGAAATGAAACAATTTTGATATGGATGTTCTAAAATGAATGGGATATAACATACTTTTGAAATTACTCTGGTTTTCATCTTTAACTTTTTTTAAATTTGAACAAGTGATTTGTCAAAAAGTGCTAAATCATCAGACTTCAATCTCCTTTTTCTCTGTTCATAAAACAACAAATTCCTAGGTCATTGTCATCCCTACATATTACCCTGTACAGTCATTGTTTCAGTACAATGACCTGCAACAGAAAGCCAAGACAGTTCCAGTACCTTTTGGGACTGGTAGGAAAAAAAACTCCATTAAATACCAAGGATTAATAATTTTGACAGGTTGGAAAATGTAGAAGTGTGGAGCATCATACCAAAAAATATTAAATTGGGTCACTAAATGCAATCTTCTTTTATGGGTGGAGAAGAACATTCCAGGTAGTTTCCTTTGATTCCTAACTATGATATAGTAAAGTTTTAAATGTGTCATTCTTTCTGCCAAAAATTGAATTATTATTACCAGTTTATGCTAGTGACATATAAGCTTCTTGTGGTCAGCAGCTGTTCTCATTTTAGTCATTGTATTTGAGCTCTTATCACAGTGTTCGGCATTTAATAAGTTCTTGTTCAAATGAATCGAATGCTACACAAAGAACCAAATCATTATTGGTTTAATGTATCTCTTCTACTAGTGTTGGTTTGGTGAAAAGTCAGTGAAAGATTATTCTATTTCACTGAGATCTCATTTGCACCCAGCAAAGGAGGGCTTATGCTTGCAACTTTCCAAAATATCACAAATTTCAGTAGGAAGGAATAGCTTATCTTTGCCTAGAACTTTTGAGTTTTCAAAGTGCCTTCAGAGCAACCATCTCTTTGTATCCTCACAAGATTTGTTGGGAGACATTTCCCTCTCTCTCCCTTCCCCTTTTTTAATGGAGTGCTAAGGTCAAGAGTGCTTAATCTTGTTAACAGGTCACAGAGTGAGCTAGTTCTAGACATCATGAAAACTAAATAATGTTAGAGAACGTATAGTCCAGTGCCTTTTATAATGAGTGAATCTGCTATACTCTAGCTCTCCTAAACCTATATCCTTTTCCCTGATGACCCTGATAACCTTCTAGAATATAACCAATTAAATAGTTTGGATATGTCAATCATCTATCAAATTGAACATGTTTATGGTTACTCTGTTTTTTATCTATAAAATCCATATATCCTAGGATGGTACCAAGTGACAATTCACTTTTTGCTATGATTTTTCTCCCATGCTGTCCATTCATAGGCTCAGTTTATCTGAAGTCACAGCTGAATAGTCTTCGGGATACCAGGATGGTTACAACATTCATGGCTTTGTCTGAATGATAATTTGTCACTAAAATGACTAATAGCTCTTCAGAACAATAAGAATATATTCACACGATCCATTTTTAAAAATTTTCCTCTTCATAGTGCCACATATTGAGCTAACTTTGGGAGAACCAAAATTACCAACAATAACAGTCCCAGAAATGGCACCAATATGGCTATACTTGAGAAGGGCAAGTCACCAACTGTGATAACATTTTCCTAGATTTAAAAAAAACCCCACAAAACACAAAATTTCTTTGTTATACATTTTAGGTGGCTATATTGAATCCAATTCAATGCAAATTGCCTCAACAGAAAATATCTGTTTAAACTGCCAACCTCCTGCAGAATGTTTTCCCCCTTTTCTTTTTTCTGTTTCTCTAAGGATCAGAAATGAATCTAATAACAGACAGAAAGTTATATCATGTGGAGAAGCTTCTCGTGTTCTCTTCCACTTTAATTTTTTTCCCAACAAAAAGAAAACTATTTATAAATAGGGCCTAGGCATACTAGGTTTTGAATGCATAGGAGAAATCCCTGTATTGATCAGCCTCTGGGCCAACAATCTCAATAGCAGCTCCTCACATCTGTACTGTTTGCATCTGCAAGTGGTGAGAGACCAAAGAGCTGTAAGTCAAATCTCCAGTGCTCAAGAAAAGTATAGAATTGCTCAGTGGGAATTTAGTCTTCAGAAAGACCAGCTGTGTTCTTACTGTGATGAAATGGTAGATAGATGGTATTACTTATGTTTCTTGAAGGCGGATGGCAGTTTTCTTATGGATAATGTAGTATTCTGGTAATTACTGTAGGAAAATGATCTATCCTAATGTGTGTTCTGCTTACTATAATCTAGTGTGCATTATTACTGGAGTAAGGCTAGATTTTTAATTGCTGCTCTAATACATATGTTGTGTATTATATAGCAAATGTATTTATATAATGTAATTTACTACTGTTTGTATTGTGTTTTTATATACCTGGTAAATTATCAGTGAAGAGGTTCAGTTTCACAATTTAGTCATAGAATTCATTTTGGAAGTCGACATGTCTTACTTAGTATAAAAGTTATCTGTGACATTCAGACTATTTTATAACAACTGATTTTTTAAAAGCCCAAACTGGTTGTCTAAGGAATAAAAATGGTCAGTGATGTAGTGTACTCATGAATTTTAAAAAAATATTTTTTGTGTTTGAGTTTAGGGTGCGGTAGTAGACAGACCCTGAGCTCCCATAGCACAAAGTAGACTAGTCAATGAGGTCCCTTCTGCCTCTTAGCTTTTGAACAAAAATGCCTAATTTGAGAGTTGATAGTCAAGATAAAGATCAGTTGATAGAACTGGAAATATTTAACAGGGAAAAGAGAAGACTTTAGGGAACATGATAGTTGCCTTTAAGTATTTGAAAGGGTGGGGAGACTGACCCCAGCAAACAGAATTAGGAGCAATGGGTCGCAACTTGCAAAGAAGCAAATTTAAGCTTGATGTGAGGGAGAAAGTCTTTCCAGCATTTAGAGTTGTTCAAAGATGAATTGGGCTATCTTCTTATTGGAAGTCTTCAACAAAGTCTAGGTGATCCTGTACTGGGGATGTTTTAGGGAGGAATTCTTATTCAGGTATGAGCAAATTGTACTAGATGACCCCTGCTTCAAAATCCTTTTTCAAAACATGTAATATAAATGTTTATGCTTTTTTAATATGGAAAATGGGCAGCTAGGTGGCATAATGGATAGAGTGCTGGGCCAGGAATCAGGATGACTCATCTTCTTGAGTTCAAATCTGGTCTCAGACATTTACTGGCTGTGTGACTCTGGGCAAGCCACTTAACCCTGTTTGCTTCAGTTTCCTCATCAGTAAAATGAGCTGGAAAAGGAAATGGCAATCTACTCCAGTATCTTTGCCAAGAAAACCCCATATGGGGTCACAAAGAGTTGGACATGACTGAAACAACTGAGCAACAGTAACCATGTGGAAGATGTGGTATTTTGAATAGCCTCTCTTACCTAGGTATCAGAAAATGTGGGTTCAAGTTATAGCTCTGGAGAAAGTGTGGTGCAATGGAAAGGATGCCAGGGTTGGAGTTAGAAAATGTGGGTTTCATTCTGGCTCTGTGTGATGGTGAGCAGGTTATTTAACCTCTCTGAGCAGTAGCCATCTGTAAGATGAGCAGTTTGAATCAGACGTTTCCTAAGGGTTCATCTAACTCTGAACCTCTGATTCCATGAATTTTCTTATTGAGTTACCTAACCAAGTCACTTAAACTCATGGGGCTTTAGTTTCCTTATCTTTAAAATGCTGATAAAAGAATGTACCCCCTTAGAAGTAAAATAATATGTAAAAATGCTTTGGAAAATTAAAAAAAACCCAGAAATACAAAGTATTGTTTTAGTGTCATGCATTTATTTCTCTTTTTTTTCATTTCTGCTAGATTATTGAGACAAAGCATACATTTTAAAAACTGTCAGAAAGATAATGCAGTGTCGAACTACTACAGAAACCATCAATTATTGACATGACCTCATGCTAACTGAGGATTGAAATGTGCATTATTAAAAGAAAACTCCACCCAAATTGCTAAAGCTATTAATCTGAAAGTTTGGAATGTATTAGATCTTCTGGTGACAGGGGCATTCGAAATACTTTGATAAATATATACTTGCCACCAACCTCTCCTCCCTTCCAGTTCTAAATACCATTTCTGCATCAGGGAATATTCACATTTAATGCTTGTTTCTCAAAGTCTTTAGACCACTAAAGTCAGAGTACCTCAGAAACAAATGCATGTCCTCAAACTATACAATATTTGTATTGTTAAGCCATTTACTAATATTCATATATGCTTATATACTTCAGTACATATGAAGAGTGTCCATACTCCACAAAATCCTTCTTCAGTGCCACATGACAGCATGGAGGTGACCTTGGGTTCTTGAAGGATATGTCAGCAGAACACAAGTTCTGGCAGATTTTACCGTGCTAGAAAGGCTTTGATTATGGTCTCAGCAACAGTCTATGTCAGTTTCCCAAGGACTAGGCTAGCTAAATATGAAGCAGTTTGTCAAAAAAAGAACTAGTCACTGGGTGAAGGATTTTTAGCCATTGCAACCCATGCAGCAGAAGCAATGATAAAAGATAAAATGACCGTCCATACTGTGTGGCTCCTTCCTAGTTTTATTTCACAGACAGTTACACAGGGGTCTTAGATTCAAAAGGTGGTACTGTTTTTGTTATTAATCGAGACCTGTGATTTCATCAGTGCAGGAAACTCTCAGTGTGGAAACTCCCTCCATTAATGCAAATGGATCAGTCACCCATAGCAGTAATAGGGTAAAAAGTGCTAAGAATCAGTTTTTTATACATTAAAAATTTTGTTCTGGAAGTATTCAAGACAAACAGTATACTTTGAGACATGATTTCAAATTTACAGTATCAACAAGTTAATGTTTATAGATGGTACAGAAATCATGTGATCTCTTAGCTCTGCATTCTTTCCTGAATTTATATGGAGACCTTCTATCTTACTCTTTGTTTCACAGATCCATAGATTTAGAACTCAATAGAACCTTGAACATTCTTCCATCTTATAGACTGAAACTGAGATCCGTGACAGTTAAGTGACTCACCCTGTGTCACACAGGTATAGTAAATGACAGAGTTAGGATCTGAATCCAGGCCAGTCCTCTGATTCTAAATCTGGAACCTTTGATACCTACTGCACCAGGCTTCTTTGTTGTGCCTTAAGAACTCATTACTAAAGGGCTGTTGTTGAACCTCTCTGCTCTCAGATGTGGGGGTCCTCTGGCAACAGACCATTTAGTGCCATAATTAGACTCAGGGACTTTCCAGGATGGTAAAGTTGATAGAGTTTATGCTTCAGTAGCAGAGTATTCAAGAACGTATGGTCATTTCTACCCCACAATAAGGCACTAGAGGAAGACTCTTATAGAGCTAGTAATAGTACCATGATTTAAAATGTGGAACAAAGTAAGAGTTTAACATAGTTCCTTCTAGTAGGTTATCTCATTTCCTAAAGTTTGTAGCTCATAAATTCTCTAATACAATGGTGTCATGACACCGCAAGTTAATCCTATTCCAGTTCAATCCAGCCCAAGCACACCATCTCCATTGCTTAAGAGAGTCATAGGAATCAGAAAGACTTTTCCTATGTGGTTATGGCTGGAAGGGTGTTTGTGTTAAAACATTCTACCCAGCTACACTCAGGAATGAGGCAATCAAATAAGCCATGTGGAATTTTAGGGATGGGAAAGGGGGAGAACATTATCTCCTGCTAACCTTCTGTCCCCTGAGAAGTTAACATGAAAGTTGCTTGAAAGCATTCTTGTCTGACACAACTCAGTAGGAATTAAACTGTGGCAACTAGAGACTAAAGAGCATTGGGTTGCAAGACAGAACATCTAATTCTGAATTCCAGCTTTATTACTTGCTGACATGGTACAAGTCACTTCAGTTTTATGGGCCTCAGTTTCCTCATTTGCAAATGATAATAGATTGGTTTAGAGTTACAACTCAGTTCTGTCACAGTGTGCATGCGCGTGCGCGCACACACACACACACACACACACACACACACACACACTCACACTTATTCTCTCTCCTTTATTTCCAGTGCCTTTATATTGTCTGCTAGTTCTTTACAGCTGTGTAGCAGGGTACCTCCTATGCTTCATTTTCTGACCTAATCACAATGTCCATTCCTATGTTTTTATTTATCACAACTAAGCATGCTGAGGAATGCAATCAAATAACTAGATTAAAAGCCTGGAGTCAGGAAGATACTAGCTGTATGACCCTGGGCAAGTCACTTAACTCTGTTTGCCTCAGTTTCCACATCTGTGAAATGAACTGGGGAAATAGCAAATCACTCCAGTATCTTTGCCAAGAAAACCCCAAATGGGGTCATGAAGAGTCAAACAGAACTGAAAAATGACTCAACAGCAACTCAATTTAAATGGTTTTCTGATACACTTAATCTCTTATTGAATATTTACATTTTTTTAAAGGAGACTATTAATCTAATGTTTTAGTGAACTGAATGTGGAATATAATTTTGAGCAGGGGAGGGGGATGGTCCCCTCAGTAAGCTTTTCCTTTTTAGAATCCTTTTATCTCCAAGATTGGATTACAAACTGCACATTGTTCCTCTTAATGTCAGCATTCAAAACCCAACTTTCCTGTGGGTCTTTAAAAAACAAATAACAATCAAATCTCATTCCTGTGTCCTAAAAAAGGAAAAAAATCTCCCCTCTCAGGAGTGGTTTAAGTTAATAACTGCCTATAGGCATGGAAATTGACTATTTGATCTCTCCAAATTCTGTCCTGCCTATTTTAAAACAATAACAACAATAATTTTAATTTTGTATACTATACATATTGAGTTGTAATGTTCTTGTTGCATACGATTCTACCTGAGAAAGACCTAGCTATCTATTCACAAATAGTTTAAATTCTTTTATTTTTTAATGGTAGCAATAGCCAACATTTCTTGAGGTCCCCTTATGCATGTACAGTATATGAAGCTCTACAAGATTCATAAAATTGAAGCTAAATGTCTAGGCTAAATAATATTTTATAATTGAGTAATTTTTTTGTTGTTCAGTTGTTTCAGTCATGTTTGATTCTTTTTTAACCTCATTTGGGGTTTTCTTGGCAAAGATGCTGAATTGGTTTGATATTTCTTTTGCCAACTCATTTTAAGATGAGGAACTGAGGCAAGCAGGGTTAAGTGACTTGCCCAGGGTCACACAGCTGGTAAGTGTCTGAGTCTGGATTTGAACCCTATGCACTATCTACTGCTTCACCTAGCTGCCAGTTGAATAATATAACTGTTGTATAACATCACCCTTATTGCACAGTTATAATTTTCCGAATGATCTTTAGACGGTTGATCAACAAGTATAGAAAACTAGTTGTTTTGAAGGAAATCCCTACCCTTAAAGTTTGTTAGCAAGCATCGATGGAATTAGGGTATATTGTATAAATTTGTTGATATTATGATGGAAATTATGGTCTTATTAGTTGAAGACAGTGGTGACAAAGTCAAATAGAAATGGGGACACTAATCTCTACCTAGGGATCCCTGTTAGCTTCATATCGATTTAGTTTTAAAATGTAATATTATGTTTTATTGTATTTTTATTTATTTATTTTATTAAATATTTCCCTATTACATTGGTATTGTCTTGGAGTGTTGTGGGCCCTAAATGGCCTTCATGTTTGACACCTCTGCTCTAAATCATCATTTACCACTTTGGCCACAGAAAACTTTGGATATTGATAGTGATAGAATCCACATGATTGGCAGCTTGAAAGTGGGTATGGAATTCCTCCAGGATGAATGGGGTGGAGAAATCTTAGGAGCAAAATAGACATTGGTAGATTTAGACCCGGAAGGGACCGTAGGGGCCAAGCCCCTTGTTTATAAATAAGGAAATTTTAAGTTACAGAGAGGTCGAACAGCTTGCCCAATGTAAAACAGCTGGTAGTTGTCTGAAGTGGACATAAAACTAGCTCTTCTGGACTCCTGGTCTAGCACTCTGTCCAGTGTTCCATTATTTTTTTGGAGGGGAAGGGCTAGGCAGTGGGGTTAAGTGACTTGCCCAGGGTCACACAGTTAGTAAGTTTTATGTGTCTGAGGTCCGATTTTAACTCAGGTCCTCCTGAATCCAGGGCTGGTGCTCTATCCACTGTGCCACCTAGCTGCCCTCCCAGTGTGCCATTATTTCAGCCTTTAACTCTACCTTTACAACATCCCTGAGAAATGGAAATTAAACAGATTTTTTTGTATTAAAATCATTATGGCACATAAGAAATTTTTGATTTGTGTAAATATTGCTAACATCAACATTTTCTTATGCAAGTCCTCTTCCAATAAAGCAGAAGAGTAGGAATTCAAGGAATGCTATTTTTTTGTTTTTTTGTTTTTAGGCAGTTGGGATTAAGTGACTTGCCCAGGGTCACACAGCTAGTAAGTGTCAAGTGTTTGGTCTGAGGTTGGATTTGAACTCAGGTCCTCCTAACTTCAGGGCCGGTTTCTGTATCCACTGTGCCACCTAGCTGCCCCAAGGAATGCTATTTTGGAAATGCTTTGCTGGAATTATGTACAAATCCGTTTAATTTGAGAATTTTAAGTCCAAAAGTCATTGGTTAAGGTTTAATTGATGAGGGCATTTAGGTGGTTCAGTGGATAGAGATTCCAGTTCACTGGAACTGGAGTTGAATAATGGGTTAACCTTGGGTAAGTCACTCAGTTTCCTAATCTGTAAAATGGAGATAATAACTGAACATACTTCTCCAAATCATTGTGATAATAAAATAATATTTGTGAAGTGTTTTGCAAACATTAAACTGCTCTGTAAATGCTGTCACCATAACCATCATCATCATGAAGGGAGATCTATGAAGCAAGTGTTGTAAAATCTCCTTTTTCCCTAAGCTAATCTCTATTAAACTCATATAAATATTTGAGATGCTTTTCACCTTGCCTTTAGGCCTTTCAGGTAATACCGAGACATCTAAATGAGTTTTATTTTCTCAGTGTTTACTAGATATTCTCTCACTTTCTTGTTTCTAAGCAAGGCTCAGGATAACCCTCTTAATATAATAGTAATTTAGATCTATGTTGATTTTTTCCCCCTCTTGAGAGACTTCATACTTTCTGTACTTTTTTTTTTAACCTTTTGTGTTAAGGAATATTCCTTCCAGGCAACATAGTCACACTTAAGCCTCTTCAGTGAGTGGCTAGTAATATTATTATCCCAGTAGTTATTCAATGTATATGGTTTGGTGGTTATTTCTTAACCACATATGTTTTAAAAATAATGTTACAGTTGAGGGAGAGACAATGAGGAAAAAGTTACTCTTGAAGCTCTCTTCTTCCCAAACTGTTTCTAGTGGTTCAGAGACATGTAAAGATTTTCATTTAAAAAGTACTCAAGAACTTAGCTCAGAGGAGTGAGAAGATAATTAATTGGTGTTATTAAAATGCTTTGAGTCTTGAGATGAAAGGCATTACTGAAATACAAAGTATCATTTTTGGCTTCATTGAGAATGGACTCTTAAGTATCATTTAGTGACCAGTATTTCCAACACATCCCACTTCCTCTCAGAGGATTTAACTTCTCTTCATCAAAATATTGTTGTCTTTTAAAATGGGGATAAAATGACCTTTTCAAGCCATGACTAAACTTTTGTCCCACTATGGACAAGGACCATTTAGCCAGAACCAGCTATCAGATGGAACCCAACTTGAGCCTAGCCATTATTTCAGAGATAAAGTAATGACCACAATATTACCTTGTGTTTTAGGTATCTCCACCACAAGCATATTGTCCATTGGGTGTATGTGTTAAGTAGTTTAATTTTTTGTAACTTAAACTTCCTTATTTCCATTTCCATTTTGTTATTTGAACAAATTCCCAAACTCAGAGGATAATTCAGCTGAAATCACCATTGTTTTTGAATATGAATATCTCCTACCTTTTTGCTGTAGAAGACCTAGAGGTAATTGTCCTATTCAAAGGCATTTAGGAGAGCCTAATTGCTACTGTCTCATCTAGATAAGGCAGCTAGATGACTTAGTGTATAAAACACTGGGCCTAGAGTCAGGAAGATCTAAGTTCAAATTTAGCTTTCGATTTTGGCTTTAGATAGTTGTATGACCCTGGGCAATTTCCTTAACCTTTGTTTGTTTTAAACCACTAGAGAAAGAAATGGTGAACCAAATTTTGCCAAGAAAACTCCATAGACAGTATGGTCCATAGGATCACAAAGAGTCTGACACAACAGAATGCTGTACAATAACAACTCCCAATGTGGATAAACTTAGTCAAAGACAGTGGTTTAAAGGAAGTAACTCAGAAAAAAATCATTAAGATGACTTAGTAAATGCAGATGTATGTTTATGGAATTGAAAGGCATTTGTTATGTTCTTACTATGTGACAAGCTCTATGCCATGTTCCAGGAATATAAATAGAAAAGCCAAGCAGACCCTGCTTCAAAGAAGGTCACATTTTAATGTGAGAAGACAACACATAAGCCAGTTCAGCTGTTGAGTGAATGAAGCTATGGCATTTTCCTTAGATGAAAATGCTATGGCAAGAGTACTATGGCTACTATGGCAAGGTGGAATGTGTGTGAGTAACCATCCTGACCTTGCAGGCAGGGATGTGGAGGTTCCTGGGCTCACAACCATTGGAAAGAAGTGATACTGGTGGGAATCTGAGTTGGTCTCAGGGAGTAAGTGAGTTCGGCTGGTGCTATTGTGGGAAGATGGTTTCATGATAATCAACCTTCATAGGGTAGTGTAGAGACCAATGTAGTTCCCCAAAGGAAACATGGACATCTCCTTTAAATTTGTCACTGTTTCTGCTTTTCCATACTTACCAAATGACTACTGTTGAATAATAACACTCCAATCTTAGAGGAAGGAAATATTATCATGTGACATAATTAAACTGATTATCTGTTTGTTGTTTCAAGGGAATATGAATGTTGTTCTACAAATATATTCAAGTTAAAACTATTATGTGGTTGCATGTTGACAAGATTCCTCCAAGTTTGGTAGAAATTACTGATATACTCCAGTGTTTTTCACATAAAATTTAAGCTGGTCAGATCACAAGGGTAAATAGTGACTTGGATACAAGAATAGAGTTAAACTAGGGCAGAGATATAGTTGTTACTTTCTGAAGGTCCACAGTGTAAAGGAACATTTGACTGTTCAAAGTATGTCTTGAGAATTCTCTTAGAAGCCCTTAAAGGCTCTTAGAAGCCTAGAAGTTGAATAGAAATGAGGGCAGGTGTCATTTTTGTGTCACTTTACAGTTGAAAAATGATGTATAGGCTTTATCTCTTTTGACTTTCTTTAATGCTCTGTGGATGTAGATATTGCTAGTAGTATTATCTCCATTCTAAAGATGAAAAACAAACATTGAAAAGCATTTAGTGACTTGCGCATGGTCAGACAAAGCAGGATTGGAATCCATGTCTCTCTTGACTCTTAGTCTCAGCTCGTTTTACTATGTCATTATGATACACCAATGAAATTGATTTAGTGTTTTAGAAAAACTATTATTTGGTATATCAGACATGTTTCTTACTGCTTAGTGTCTAAGTGAACATTAGACTATGCTAAAAATTGGCATGTGGGATAACTGGTTTAATGAACCCATTTTGGAGAGGGCCTTCACTTTTTTGCTAATTGATGTACTTGGGGCCATTTGCTATTCCAACTTCAATATAGTCTTGTTATTTGGTAGGACAGGTGAGGTGGGTACACGAGTGATTATTAGTAAGAGACAATATAAACAGAATCACTATAAAATAATGAGATCATTTCTATAAGCAACATGCACTTTTAATCTCAATATTTTATAATCACATTGAGTGTAAGTACCAGTTAACCAAGACAAAACTTTAAAGAGTCCTGAGGAGGGAGAGATCATATGTAGCAGCAGTGATCAGGGAAAGTGTCATGAAATTGATGGGATTTTAGATAGGCACTTAAAATGAGTAAAATTTCAATAGATGTAGTTTTGGGGAAAAGGAACAATGAAAAAAAATGGCATATGGCTAAGAAATCACAGGTTATGTGCTTGGCAGATTCCTCTGCATGGGGTAGAGGGTACAGTGAGAGGCATGGCTAGAGAAATGATTGGAAAGGGTGGTTGGGACTAGATGTTGAGGAATCTGGAATCCTAAGCTCAGAAATTTAGACTGGTTAATGGGGAGCCAGTGAAAATTTTAAAGTAGTAATAGTAGCATGATAAAATGGGTTTATAGGATAAGGAAATATAGACCTAGATTGAGGTATATTAGAATAAATATAGCTGTAGCTGCATTTCAAGTTCTGACCCTCATCTCCCCTTTTCTGCCCTCAGTTAAACCCCCACCCATTGGGTGAAACACATGCTGAGAATATGTGCATCAGATCAGCATATATGCGTGTGGGTAGATATTTCCCCCACCATGACCACTTAAACCCATGTAGGGCACCCCTCCATAGGTTTGCAGCAGTCTGTTTCCCCCCCTACTGTGTAGTGAATTGGGCTCATTAAGTTGTAACTTGTTTCTGCTGCCTCAGTGTAAGTGCCCGTGTAGATATTGAAATGCTCTTCGAGGTAAAGGAAGTGATAGGATGATTCTAAGTTTCCTAGATTATTGCTTATTAACTTACATTCAGTAGAACTTTAAAAATAGTCTCATATTGAAAACAGAGCATGTGTTATGAATACTGTGTTAGAAAAGGCAAAGCTAATAATTATAACCATGTTGATGCAGAAACCATTACTGTTCCTCATGCCCTGTGGTAGGAAGAAATATATTAAAAATTGATTTTTGGTTTCTGCCTTTGTCTCTGTAACATTTATAATAAAGTATACCAGAGAAAGTATACTTTCAAATTGTATTTCCAAGTATTTGGAGTTTGATTGTATTAAAATGAATTGTTATTAATGGTTCCATGTGGTGCAAAAAAGGTCAACATCTGAATATGATAATTTTAATTTTTAAAGAAGGAATGTTGGCATTCTTCAATAATTATATATAAACTAAGATACTTGCCACATCAACATGGTGAATGTTATTGAGGAAATAATTTTTAAACATATTATGAACTTAGTTGGAAGTGTTGTACAGCAAGAGCTGTAACTTTTCCCTCTCATCTCTTTCTTTTCCTTTTTCTCTTCTTTTTATTCCCTGATTTCTTCTGTTTCTGCTAAGTAAGAAGGTATAATGTGCTACTTTGTTTTATGTGCTGTAAGTGTTGAGACATGCATTTATATTACTTTCTGTTGCTGGAATTCTATCATCGGTTTACACTTATATAATTGAAGGAGCTTCTGTTCACTCAAGAAACAGCAAATTTGGCAGCATTTTGTGGTTGCTTCTCCTTTCTTCACAGATATGTTCTGGTGAGATGAACAAATGGTCCTGTGATAGCAATTCTCTCCCTCCCCCTTCATCCAGATTAAAATATATTTCTAAAAAGACCACCCAATTTGTGAATGTCATAGTTGTAATTCTGTAGAAATTCTGCAACTTTCTGATTTTTTTCCATTAATTTAATGCTAGTTTTACTGCATATTTGAATTCACCAAATAAAATTCCAACCTAATAGAAATAACACTGTCAAATTCCTGGATTTATCATATGTTTTGTAATTCAGTAGACTGGACAACACAGATCCATCTCAGAAAACAGGATATAATTCAAAAGAGCAGCAAAGGTTTAAAATGTTAATTGTCAGAGCACCTAAAGCTTATAAAGAATGACACTTTACAAGGCCTCATTCATCATCTGTTTAGAGAGAATGGGTGATAGATTAATAAAATGTAGCAAATCTTCTATGAAAATCAGACGTTTGTAATAAATGGAGCATCATTGAAGGGTTCTGCTATAAAATCACTTGAACTTAAAACTAGGCTGCAAACTCCTACAGAATACAGTAGCAAAATGATGTGATTGCAGCAGGATTTTTTTTTTTACTAGTGACTGAGTTTATTTCCATGTAAATGGATTTCCTTTGGGATCTTGAGGTGGGCTCAGGGTAACTTTATTCTTTAAGATGATGGGGTTTTTTTTTGTCGTTGTTGTTTTGGCAAATTGACAAACTATAAATTTGAGGCTTAGAGAAAGTTTTATAGCCATCCGTAGGCTCAAGTCTGAGAGACATCCTTCAGCAATTATTTGCTGAAAACAATGATCTGAATGCTGTTCATTGACCTAATGTATATACTATATTACCATAACCAATGTAAAACTGCCTAGCTTACCATCTGCAACATCTAGAAAAAAAGGATAGAATAATATAGATAGAAATGGTAATTTAAAAAGAGATTTCAAATATAACATTGTCCCTTGGTAGGGATAATATTCTTGTCTTGTTGCCTTGTAGAAATAGATGTAGCCCTGTACATGGTGGTCTTAGTATAATGAGAACACAAGAAAGTATTTCTTTATCCCTATTTACTTAAGTTCTCTTTTTTTAAAAAAAACATTCTGCCTTTTTAATTACATCTCTTGTTTATATGCAACCCTCAGAGGTCATATTATATGTTTCTTTGGTATTTTTCTTTGGCCTATTTGGGGTGAGTAAGACGTTCAGCTTATACATAAACTTCCATTACATTTTCCTTTTCTTTACCAGAAAGAAGTTTTTATTTAAAATACTCTTTTTCTTTGTTTTAATTTCAGTTATTTCATTGTCTCGTAAAGTTGCAAGGTAGAGAGTACTGACAGTCATAGCATGGATCAAAGGAGAGAGTCCATCCCTTGAGTGACAGTTTAAATTTTCTAAGATGTGGAAATTTTAAAATGCAGTCTCAGGTATGGAATGTCAATAGTCAAAGATGAGAACCTGAGTTCAAATCTTCTGCTATTTAGCATACATGTTCAAGTCAGTAAGGTCTTAGATTCCTTCTCTTCTGTAAACTGAAAGGATTGGACTAGATTAGCTCTAAGGTTCTAAGATCTATTATTAAACTTAGCAGTGATAGGTATCCATTACTAATTCCCTCTACTCCCTTCAAAGGAAACCTGTCCTTGGGAATTAATATACATTCCCTTGCTTCCTAGAGGAGAGAACTTTCCATTTTCTTTTTTTTTTCTATATCCCCAGAGCTTAGCAGTGACTGGGACATGCTTAATAATTGCTGGTTGATTGACTGATTTATATATCACAATTAAAAGTTAATTGTATTATGTTTCTTACTTCATAATGCTACTTGTTTTTTTCCAGTGTAATACATATCTAGTTGGTAAACTGATCCATTAAAAAAAAACTGTGTATGTGATTTTATCTTCACAGGAAAGTCTTGGATGGTAGAATGAAGACCTTCTGATATTCTTAAGGAGGCAATGTGTCAAATAAATTATAAAAACAACTAAACAAAACTGTAGGATTGAGAGTCAGAAGACCTAGGTTCACATCCTGGCAAGAGAACTTATTGTAACAGTGTGACCTTGGGCAAATTATTCCCTCTGTGCACTTCAGTTTCTTCTTGTGTAAAATGAGGTGATTGGATTATAGCTAGGGTCTTCTCCAGTTCCATATCTATGACTTAATGATCACTCCCCCCAAAAAAAAACCCCAATCTAATAGACTCACCACTATACCACATTGCCTTCCTAGTTTTTAAAAATCTCAAATATAAATTAAATATAATGGACTTTTTTTTTTTGCTATGTAATCATGCCCATCACCAAGTGTTTGCTTAGAAATATAACTAATTCTTATCTCTGGACCTGGTCTATATTGATGAGTTTTCATTCCTGAATCATCTGTCTGTACAGTGAGACCCCTGTCATTTTATTGGGCAAAGATCAAAATTTGAAAAACTAAAAGAAAAAATAAAAATGATAAAATCATATGACCTGAAAAGACTTTATTAAACACCTACTAGTATCAGTCACTGTGGTAAGTGCTGGATATTCAAAGGAAAGCAAAACTCAAGGAGCTAATAGTTTGATGGGAAGACAATATAATAACAAAAAAGCTATATACAAGACACATTGGAGATTATCAAAAGTGAGAAGGTACCAGAATTAAGAAAGGGATCAGGACAGTCTTCTGTAGAAAGTGTGTATTATGGAGAGCAGCCAGTAAAAAATACCCTGAGTGGGGAGATGGAGTGTCTTGTTCAAGGATCACTTGTATTTGTAGAGGAGTTTGCCTTGGCAAAAAGTGCCACCTCATTAACTGAGATAGAGGTAAAAGAAAGATCAGTAGAAGGGTGATGTAAGGAAGAGGCAAGGTAAGGGAGCTTTTAGTGAATGGCCTCCATTTTGTCAGTAAAATATTAGATAAGATTCCACTAATGCATTGTTGGTGGAGTTGTGAAATGATCCAACCATTTTGGAGGGCAATTTGGAACTATGCCCAAAGGGCTATAAAAATGTGCATACCCTCTGACCCAGCAACAGCACATTGAGGGCTATATCCCAAAGAGATCACATAAATGGGAAAAGGACCCACGTGTACAAAAATATTTATAGCAGCTCTTTTTTGTGGTGGCAAAGAATTGGAAATTGAGAGGATGCCCATCAATTGGGGAATGGCTGAACAAGTTGTGGTATATGAATGTAATGGAATACTATTGTGCTATAAGAAATGATGAACAGGCTGACCTCAGGAAAACCTGGGAAGACTTGTATGGTCTAATGCTGAATGAAATTAGCAGAACCAAGAGAACGTTGTACACAATAACAGCCACATTGTGTGATGACTAATATTGATAAACTTAACCCTTCCCAGTATTACAAGGATCTAAGACATCTCCAAAGGCCTCATGATGGAAAATGCTGTTCATATCCAAAGAAAGAACTATGGAATTTGCGTGCAGATTGAAGCATACTGTTTGCTGTTTTTTTTCTCTTCTGTTGAGTTTTGTTTCCTCTTTCTGGTTCCTCCTATTGGTTCTAATTCTTACTTACAATCACTAATATGAAAATATGTTTAACAGGAATGTATATGTATAGCCTATGTCAGATTGTGTGCCATCTTGGGGAGGGTGGTGGGGAGGAAGAGGGAGAAAAATTGTAAACTCAAAAACATATGGAAGTGATTGTCGATAAATCAAAATAAACTAATTAAAAGTAAAAAAAATTAGATAAGGTTCTCAGTGAGTTGGGGGGAGCCACAGGAAGTGTGAGGAGGGATAAAAATGTTTGAATGAGCCATTGTGATGAATGGGCTATTGTGTTAATTAGAGAAGTGTAAAAAGATTGGAGTAAATTGAAGTGAAGACGCATTTGTGCTACACCAAAAATGAGAAATGGATAGATGAAATGACATTAACACTGATTATCACAATTTCATATGGAAGTATTCAGTGCATGTCAAATAATTGCCCAAGTGAGTAGATGACAACAACAACAACAACAAAAAACAGCAAACACTCATCTTCCTGTCAGGGGCAGCACTGACTTAAAATATAAACTCATTTGTAAAATCTTACAGAGATTAATGGTAGGAGATTCTAAGTAATATTTCCTCATAAACACAGAAAAACAAATTTAAAGAAAGGTTGATGAGAAACTCAAATAAGCAAAGCTTTTCTGAGTTGTATTTAAAGATGAAACTAGAAGGACAACAAACAGATGAAAAATGAAAAAAAGATATTTCAAGATTTCTATAACAAATTTTTCAACTTGAAAGGAAGTAGAGTCTCCACATTTGGACTGTTAGGATTATAATTCCAGTCATGCTGTCAGAGTTAGTGGAAATGGCACAAAAGAAAACAATGAAAAAAAAATAGCGGGTCTGGTACAGAGAGACCAAGTACAGCTTTATGGTGAGGGCTACACAAATTTCTTGACAATAAGGGATCAGTTCTCAAAGTATATGAATGAGAGAATGATATGAAACTCATGGAATAAATCTCAGGCCTTATTACTCTAAAAATGTTGCCGAGAGATTATCAATAAATATCAACCCATGCCTACTTTCCTCATTATACAACATTTTTACAAATGAGGAATTGGGTAGTAGATGTTAGCAGAGTAATGTGTGATGGTACAAAACGATTGACTGGTCATCTCTTAAGAACATAGGAAAACAAATAGATAGCCCATGTCTGCCATTTGTATCCATAAATTGTGAAGATAATTTTAGGAAACTCCTCTGCTCCCCAATAACTCAAATATTAGGCAGACCCCTTGCATCAAATATATGGATGGACAGGGACTTTGATCGCATAACATATAATGAGCACGCAGGAATATGTGGCTGTATCATTGGAAGTCAGAGCCACATCAGTGAAAACACAGATCTGATAGAATATTGAAATTTCAGTGGCTTTTTCAAATATTTTTTCCTCATATTACCAGACTACAGGAATTATTTTCCTGGGTCCTAAAAAAGTTTCCAAGAACCTGGAAAAGTTGGTTTGTATGAATTCTGTCTATTTTTTTCCCTCTTTAACATCCCTGCTGTCTGATGGCAATGCTCATGTCTTCAGCCATATTATTTCTCAAGTGACTTCCAACTAAAGTAAATTAAAAAAAAATTTCAGTGGTGAGAAGGTGGCTTCCCTACCAACCACTTTCTGTGTTTCCCCTGAGTTTTTATTTATTTTTTTAAAATTTTTGTTGCTGTTGTTATTTTAGATGTAAGGTCTATATATTCAGTTAGAAATACTTAAAAAACCCTGTTTACTGGTATGTAGTTCCATCTGGAGGGAGTTATTCTGTAGAATAAATTGAGTGTGAAATTTTGCTATGCAATGAGTTTTACTTCCTTTAAAGCAAAGAAAGAAGATGCATAAAATTCAAATCATGCATAGAATGAATGCTTTATCTTTAAGAAACATATAAATAGACATCAAATACAAAAGAACCAGAGTGGAGTCCCCTCTTTTTTTAAGGAAAAAAAATACATAAATTTGCATTTAATTTCATAACTAAAACTTAGGAACAAAAGATTATGTGTGTCCAATACTGATAAGACTATCCAAATATGAATTTTATGATGCATTTTCCTTAGAATTCCATCTTTACGCTAATATGAAGAATGGAAAATTTGAAATCCCTTTCAGTATGGAAGTAGAAATATAGGGGTACCTGCTAAAGTTGGGAAAGCATTAGGAACTTGGTATCATGAATACTTTGTAATACTTCCTGCTACAAGTGTTCTCCTTAAAACAAAGTACTTTAAAATTCATTTTACTCATCATTTATACAAGTGGAATTCTATGTAATAATCTCATTTATTTTATATGATTTTTATATATTACAGTAATTATTATTTGTATGTTATTTCTATACTTATTCATATTCTCGTGTTATTTTTATGATATAATAGAAAAATATTTTATAAAATATGTTTATATTATTTATTTCATTTACATTGCCACTTTTTTGTTTTTAAATCACATTTATTTTTAAATACATTCCTCCACCCACCCCTAGCCAGCTATATCTTGCTATGCATATCAAAATAGGAACAAGGTGAGAAAGTAGCAATTTCTGATGAAAACTATGACCATCTATGTAATTTGTGGGTGAAGTAAGTAATTGAAAGAAAATAGTAGCTGAGCAACACCCTTCTGGATGAGCATATAGCAATATAGCAAATAATTTCTTTGCACGAGGAATATGATTTATTCATCTCTACAGATGAATATAGGAATTTTGTTCTGTTTTCCCATCCATAAAAAATACCTTTAATTCACCTTATCATCTCCTCATCCAGTAGGTTTCTTTCCTTGTTCAGACAAATGTATAGAAAAATCTGTCTGCATTCATTGTCTCTACATCTTTCCTCTTATACTCACATTTCAAATGTTTGCACTCAGGCTTCTTCTAAATGAGTCATTCAAATGAAACTACTCTCTCTAGAGTTTATGGACCATTTCTTTTTTTTTTTTTAATAAATTTTATTTCTATCTTTTGCTTTTAACACATCACCAAAATTTTTCACAATCCCCTATCTCCCCTCCACAGTGCCATTCCATATGGCAATATTTTTAAAGAACAAAAACCAGAAATAATCTTCAAAACTCATCAGCATATCAAAAATGTGTGAAAATATGTATGGTGTGTGACACTTGTGGACTTCCCACCTCTGTAAAGGAGTAGATTGGTAGTGGAGACATGTTTATTCTTTGTAATTTTGTATCATTCACTTTTTGGTGCTTTCCATTTATGTTGTAGTTGTTGTGTAAACTTTCTTAAGTTGGCTCACTTCACTCTGTTTCAGATATCAATCATCTTTTAATTGCCAAATCAAATGGTCCTAAGTCATCATCATTCTTGATCTTTCTATGGCATTTGATACGGTTGACAATGACTTCTCCTCTAAGATGTTTTTTCTCTCTTGCCTGCTAGCCATTTCTCAGACTACTTTGTGCCATCATTATCTATTTACCACCTAACTTTTAGGGTACTGCAGAACCCTGTCGTGGACCCTGTTATCTTTCTACATATTCTCTCTGTTCATAATATCATTAGCTTCCACAGGTTGAGTTATAATTTCTGTGCAGCTGACTCCTAGATCTTCATATTCAGCTCTTACCTCTAGGCCACAGGTAGGGAATCTGCAGCCTTAAGGCCACATGTGGCCTTCTAGGTCCTTGGGTGTAGCCTTTTGACTGAATCCAAATTATGGAATGAATCCTTTTTATTAAGGGGATTTGTTCTGTGAAGTTTGGATTCACAGATGCTCTAAGCCCACATCACTAGTTTTTATTTTTTATTTCCCATTGGATATCCCATGAGTATCTCAAACTCAACATATACAAGACATAACTCATTATCTCTCCCCTAAAACTCTCTTCCTAACTTTCCTATTTCTGTTAGGATCCTTCCATTTATCCGGGCTCACAACCCCAGTCTTCTTTGACGCTTTACTCTCCTTTATTCATCCACCCTATATCTAGTCAATTGTGAAATTATTACTTTTACCTTCACATTGAGAAAAACATGCTTATGTTATCTAGAGCTATTCAAAACCCTGAGGAGGGTGGCCCAGTGAACAATGATCTTGGAATCAGGGAGACTTCAAATATAGTCTCAGATGCTTGCTAGTTGTGTGATCTTGGGCATATCATTTAACTTGTGTCTGCCTCAATTTATTTATCTATAAAATGGAGATAATAGCATCTGCCTCTCATGGTTGTCATGAGGATCAAATGAAAAATTGTTGGTTTGTGTGTGTGTGTGTGTGTGTGTGTGTGTGTGTGTGTGCGCGCGCGCATGTATGTTTTTTAAGTGTTTAGCATAGTGCTTGGAACATAGTAAGCACTAAGTAAATGTTGGCTATCATTATTATGGAAATCTGTAACCAGCAAATTAGGTACAATTGTTGCTGTCAGAGAGTGCAGGATTAAGCTAATTAAAAGCTATTTTTAACTCTTTTTTTGGTCATTTCACAATATATTTTTTTAAAATCTTACTTTTTATGTAGCTGTGTTTTTGACCTGCAGATAAGGCAGGTTTGTTTTTGTTTGTTTGTTTTTAATCTGGGGTGGGGTAGAAAATGTTCACAGTCTAGTAGAGGTTCATTTTGCTGGATAAGAGAAAGAGAAGCAATATGCAATTTACATTTTATTTCTTTTTAAAAATATTTTTATTTTAACTTTTTTTTGTTTCACACTATTATTAAGTACCAAACTTTTGTGCTTGTGTTTCAAATTAATCTTTATTTTTGAAATGACTGTCACTTCTCCAGCACTTCTCAAGATTTCTGCTTCCTACCTCTGAGAAGTTGTGAGAAAAAGCTTTATTTTTCTCCAAAAGTTTATTCAACTCAGCTAACGTCATTAACAACAACTTTATTTTCATGTTTGCTACCTCTTTCTTTAAAAAAAAATATTTCTTGTTTTTAAGACAAGTTAGAAAAATGTGAAATGTGGCAACCTTTTTAGATGCATTTGTATCTAAGTTAACAGGTTACAACCTCAGGTGTGGTGATGTAGAATGATCACTAGGTTTTAGTGGCTTCTAGTTTGGGCTCTGACTAGTCTGGGTTCCTAATTCCCTTGGGAGAGAGTAGTTTTTAAGAAGTCTTCAAGTAGAGACTAGATGGTTACTTGTTTGGGAGGAAAAGGCTTCTTAGTCAGGTACCTATTTAGTCAGGCATTATAGGGAACAGTGCTCCTCACTGGTTGCTCTGGACCCCTATTGACACCATGACAATTATAGTCATTTTAATATTTATTTATGTCGAGAACAATAGGCACTGACTCCATATAGTAAGCCAACATTCTCTCATAGACTTGATGGATAAATCGTATTGTGCAATTTTATTACTATTTTCAGATGTATATAGATACTGAATAAAATATAAATTCATTCAAATAATTGCTGAATTTATAGTAGCTTTTCTTATCATGTATTTTTTTTAATCAGCAAATACTAGCAGAACCACTACTATAATGTGAGAGTAATTACATTCTTTGATGTTAAAAGAAGACTCTCAAAAACTATGTATTAAATGATGAAATTTCTCCACGGTTACATACTAAATGAATTGGGGTGGGGGGATCATGACTAGAACTTTCCACCTTTTGTCTCTTAAGTATGGGGAAGACATAGTTAGCAGTTTGTCTGAAAAAGATTTTAATGGACTACACCTTGATTTGAGTCAGGAGAGTGTCCACAGGATGGTAATCAAGGATGACGAAGGAAGGGACTTCAATTCATGGGTTTTTTTTTAAGGATCAGTTGAAGGAACTGGAGACACAACCTGGAGAAAACCTGGGAGCAGGGGGAATGGATGTGATAGCTGTGTTCATCTACACAAAGGACTTTTTAAAGACTAGATTTGTTCTATTTTACACCAATGGACAGAATCCACAGCACTAGTTGGAAGCTGCAAGTAGGCAGATTTCAGCTTGATATAAGGAAAAACTTTTTTTTTTTGCCTTTTGGTGAGGCAGTTGGGGTTAAGTGACTTCTCCAGGGTCACACAGCTAGCAAGTGTCAAGTGTTTGGTCTGAGGTTAGATTTGAACTCAGGTCCTTCTGACTTCAAGGCCAGTGCTCTATCTACTGTGCCACCTAGCTGCTCCAGAAAAACTTTTTAAATAATTTCACCTGCCCCCAAATGAAATGGACTTCCTCAAGAGATGGTGGATTTCCCATTTCCAATCAAAGCCTGAGTGACCATTTAAATATATTGTAATGGGGACTAAATCTCAAATTTTGTGATTTTTTTAGTCACTCCTTTGCACAGCGTGGCCCCAGTAGCTTTTGGAAGAACAATCAAGAAGAGGGGTATGTTCTTAGTGCCTAGTCTCAGGCACTAAGGAACACATCCACTAAGAACTGGGTACTATTTCACACTATCCCCTTAAACTTTAGCGTGTTGTGTTTTATTTGCTATTAGAACAGAGAGGATAAATGTTTTCTCTGCCTTGTAGGAAAGAGGATTCAGAAAGATCCTTCCCCATTTCTGGATGGTAAATGAGCTATTATTAGTATATGCTATGGTATTTTCAGCATATTTGTGTTTGTGTGTGTGTGTGTGTGTGTGTGTGTGTGTGTGTGTGTGTGTTTTAGCTGTGGAGTCTGTTGAATGACTATGAGAAGCAGGGCTCTGCCACATGGGTTAATAAGGTGAATGGCCCATAAGCAACAAGAAACAAATTAACTTGATGTATACAGCAGACAGGGGAAATGAATGAAAGAGAGTAGATGCAGCAAAGAGACCTACCAGGAAAATCTGCCTTATTTCTACCAGTGCCTATGATAATCTTAGTTGGAAAAGACCTTAGAAATCATATCACACAAACCTTTATTTTATAGATGGGGAAAATGAAATCAAGAGAGGGTTAGTGAGTTGCTCAAGGTTATATGACAAGTTAGTGGAAGAACCAAAAGTCTTTGGCTTCTGATCTACTGCTTGTTCTGGTATGTACACAGTGTTTCTTGCTCTTTTGACTATACTAGGCTTCCTCTAAATTGGAAGAATTTCGAAGGATAAGATAAAATAGCTTTCTCAGATCCTCCTTCTTCCTTTGTTTATTGTAATCAATATCAACAAGAATTTATAAAGTAACTACTCTATGAAAACATCTCTACCAAAGTCCTGCTCTAAGGCCTCATGTTAATGAGCTATACTGGGTTTTTTAAAGCAATGCCACTCAATTGGCAGGTCTTATCATATTGGAAATGGTTCAGGTGTGGCCCCAGAAGCAACAAAGTTATTGTTGTCTGAAGACCCATCTAGACAAGTGTTCAGAGGCTGATCACCAGAATGGTATTGGAGTAGTTAACTTTATATGCACAGAAATTCTTGAAGATGATCTACCAAGTCATAGAGGGTTTGCAATATGTATCATAATTGGAGGGAGGGCTTTCCTACACTGATGAAATCATAGATCCTTGAACTATTGAAATAAAATTTTAAGCAGGCACTGTGCTGAGTGCTATGAATTGTAAAACACTATCCCTGTTCTCAGGGGCCTTAAAAACTAGAGAGAAAAAGCTAAAAGGCCAAATATGTGTCACATGAATGTTATAGACAGTAAATTCTGCAATAGTTAAAGAGGGAAAGATTATTTTGGACTGGCATGGCTACAGAAGTTTTCATAGAAGAGGTAGAATTGCACAGGGCTTTAAAGAATGAAGTATAGTAAATAGGCAAAGAAAGGTAGAGAAGGATTCTAAGTAGGAGGGAGGTTTAACAAAATGAAAGATGGATTGTAAGAATTTGAGCTAGAAGGGACTTAGAGCTGATTCAGTCCCCACTTTTTTATGGATAAAGGAAAAAGAGAGACTGGACCAAAATTATATAGGTGGAAAGCAGAACTGGGTTTGAATCCATGTCTTTTGTCTTCTCATGATTTTGAGTAAATCAGTCTAGTTAGAGTATAGAATTGCATTGGATATTATTGGGAAGTAAGACTACAGATACGAGATTGTTAGAAATGCCATTTGTGGAACAAGTAGTTTATTTCAGAGACATTTTTGGGAACACTAATTCAACAAACATTTAGTTGACCATCTATGCTGTGTTGAGTATAATGAAATGAAATTTCATGAAATTTTATGGGGGATTGCCTGTTTCCCATGGAGACTACTTTTTCTGTTTGGTTTTCCCACATAACAATTCTTCCTGTTTGACAGACATGATTGCCTCATTTCTCAGCTTGCAGCATAGTCAGTCAATAATTCATATATTAAAAATGCAATAGGTAGATCCTAAAACAATTTTTAAAAGTGAGTACATAGAATTAACATGCTAATAATACCTCATACTGAGATGGCTTTCTGTTGCTTGATTTTATCCATTTTACTTGGTGTTGCAGATAGGTCATGGATTTCATGCTTTAATTTGTCTACATAGCATATACACCATTGTAGGTGCTGTGTAAATGTTTCAATAATGATGCTTTTATATAAAGACCTTTTGATAGCTAATGTACTAAAATAACAGAGTCTAGCCAAATTCATCTAGGACCTCTTTTGGTACTCATACTTTCAAAGAGTCAGTGTCACTAGTGGCAAATTCATCGGACTTAGGCTCCCTGTGGCCTCTAGGAAAAAAAAAATAATAATCTCTTCTATTTGAAAATTTGAATTCAAGTCCTGACTCTGATGCTAGCTCTGAGACTGATCCAGGCTTTCCAACCATCTGCATCTCAGATTCCTTCACTTTCCACTGAGGAGAGCAATAAATGCAATAGCTATCTCACACAGTTGCTGGGAGAAAAGGACTTTGTAAATCCTGAAGCACTATATCAATGTGAGCTGTGTGACTGTAATTGTAGTGCTTAAAAATTTTGAGGGCACTTCCACTTCAAAGATCTCATTTTACCTTCCCAACAACCTAGACAGGTTGGCAGCCAATGACTCCCAGATGTATGTGTCCAGCACTAATCTCTTCCTTCAGTTGCAACCCCACTTTAACATTTGCCCATTGGACATTTCAAACTGTGTGTGTGAGAAACATCTCAAATCAATGTGTCCAAAAATGAACTCAGTACCTCCCACCCTAGACCCCTCACCCCTCTCAGGCTTCCATATTTCTATTAAAATTGCCATCATTCTTCTAGTCATCCAGGTTCATAAACTTGGAGCTATCCTTGATGACTCCTTACTTGCCCTCACCCCACATATCTCACCACTTGCTGAATCTTGCCATTTCTACCTGCATCACAACTTTCATCCAGCCATTTCTCCACTCACACATCTACCACCTTAGTTAGACCCTTATCACTTATGGCCTAGATTATTGCAAAGGCCTTCTGGTTGGTTTTCAGACCGTAGGTCTCTCCCTATTCCAATTTTCCTTCCACACAGCTGACATTCTGTTTTGCCTTAAGAATAGATCTAGGCATGTTACTACCTTACTTAATAAACTCCAGGGATTTCCTTTTGCCTCTGAGATAATATATCAACTCCTGTTTGCTTTTTAAAGCCCTTCACAATTTGGATCCAACCAATATTTCAGTTTCGATATATAGGGTTCCCCCTTAAAAGCTTAAATGTTTAAGAGTTTAGAAGCTTAAACCTGCATGAAGACTTTACTGTTTTGCAGTTTATAAGCTTTTAGAAACTTAAAACTGCACAAAGACTTTTGGGACGCCCTGTTAAATATTTACCTCCCTACACTCTGGGCAAACTGATTTTCTTTCTAGTTCTCATATGTGCTACTCCTTCTCCTCTCTCCCTTGCTTTTGTACTGGCTGTCTCCTGTGCCAAGAATGCACTTTTCCCCCACCTCCATCTCAGAGAATTCCTCTTTTCCTTCATGACATAGCTAAAACATTAGCTTCTATATGGAATCTTTTCTTATCACCTCCATTGTAGGTATTTTCCCACTCAAGCTAACTTGTATTTATTATCTTTATTTTATTTGTACTTATATATTTCCTTGTTGTCTGCCTCGTTTGAGTGTAAGCTCCTTGGGAGTATGGATTATTTAATTTCCTCGTGTTTTTATGCTCAGTATCTAGTAGAGTGCCTGGCACATAGTAGGCGCTTAGTAGGTAATTGATTGACTGAAGTAGTAAAGTACAGGTCTAAGTTTGCTATTTTTACAAATGAGGAAACTGTAGCTTTAGACAAGTGACTTGCCCACAACTAGTGTGTGACACAGCCAGTTCTGGAATACAAGATCCTTCCTGCTCCAAGGTTATATGATTCTTAGTCCCTTAGTCTTTGCCCTAACATTACATTCATAAGCTAGAGTTGGGTAAAAAGGACCAGTTGGGTATTTAAAAAGTTTTGAAGAAATGATTCTAATGAATCAGGAAAATGAACAAGTGGACAAAGTGTAGCAATAGAAGGAGATTTTTTTTTTGCTCACTTCTATTTATCTTTAACAATATTATTTATATATGAGCTATACAAATTATACTTGAGGCATATAATACCATATATTTAAAAGGCCTGCTCAAGAACATCCTGCTGATAATTGTCTGGAACACTGTAAATGCTTGGCAATTTCCTCCTGGGTTCCAGTTCTCTATACTTTTTTGGCATGCCTAATTGGTAGGTGGATTTATACTCTGCATTTGCCATAAAAACTATTTCCCAAAGAAACAGGAATGGTGACAAGATAAAGAGAAATAACAGGAAATATTGTAGTTCCAAAATTAGTTGTCATAGACATGCTTTAAATTTAGCAGTACAAGAGTAGAGTAGAGTAGGAATCAGAGTTCTTGGGTTCAACAGAGACTCACCTGGAAAAGCATCTTTTCCAGAAGATTTGATAATAATTACACATTCTCACAGGCGGAGTACCTTTGTAGGTTTGACGAGTAATATTCACATGCTTTCAGTGCACAGATGATGTGGTCAAACCATTTTTAAGGTGTGTTTTTAAGTTGTTTGGTCAATGAGTGAGGATGGGTTTACATAAATGCACTTTGTTGAATTTGCCAAAGAAGATTCTGAATCAGAATCAGAGTTTTTGATTTGGAAGGTATAATCAGTCATCTAGTCTCATACTCTTAATTTTACAGATGAGAAAAATGTAGCCATGAGATTAGTGACTGGTTTTCTAACACACTCAGGGTAGTGCTCTTTTCATTTTAGCACACATGTGAAAATGACCTAGAAGCATTATTTGACCATAAGCTTAATATGAGCCAACCACATTATGTAATTCTTAAAAACAAAACAAAAACAAAACCAAAAGCAACTTACACAGGCTTAGGCTACATTCATGGAAATTCATTGTTCAGATTGAGGAGAGAGACATCCTGCTATAACATGGGCAGTGTTTACTGTAGAGCAGCTAGGTGGCACAGTGGATGTAGTGCTGGGCCTAGACTCAGGAAGACTCCTCTTCTTGAGTTCACATCCAGCCTCAGATACTTACTGTGTGACCCTGGGCAAGTCACTTAACTCTGATTACCTCAGTTTCTTTGTCTATAAAATGAGCTGGAGAAGGCAAACCATTCCAATATTTTTGCCAAGATAACCCCAAATGGGGTCACAAAGAGTTGGACATGACTGAAAAATGACTAAACAACAACAAAAGTCAACTTTAGGCTCCCACATCTTAGAAGGTATGTTGATCAATCAGAGCTCATCATGAGGCAGCCAACAAAAGTCAGAAAGGCTCATGATGGGTCTGGAGACCTTAAAGTTATCTTAATGGTTCAAGCAGGTATTTAAAATACGGCACTGTTTGGGAAATATTTTCAACCTAGTGTTTTTATTGTGGTGCCCAAATAAGTTTTTCCTTTAAGGTGGCTAACAATATATGGTCCTTTTTAATATTATACTCAGGATGTTGAACATCTCTCCTTAAATATTCCATAGACTTCTCAGATGTGGTACTCATTTTTCCCATAACTCTATATACATATTTTCTTTTCCTCCGCTGATAAAACCACCACTATCCATACATTTACCTTGTTTTATAACTTTGGCGTCATCCTGGGCTCTTCCCTTTTCCTTGACTCTGTTGTACCTAACAAAGTTGCTTTGTCTTACCGTGGCTATCTCTGCAACATCATTTGCCTTTTTTTCTACTCATAACCTTTATCTTCTTCATCACTTCTTGCTTGAACTATTGTGGAAGCTCCTAATTTGGCTCCCTGCCTCCAGTTGCTTTCCATTTAAAATTTATCCTTTATACTGCTTCCAAATTTATATTCCTTCAACACATTTCTGACCATGTACCCCTCCCCCTCCACCCTTTGAAAATCTTCAGTGGGTCCTGATTGCCTCTAGACTCAGGATAAAATACAAATTACTCAGTTTGGCATTTAAAGCCCTTTACAATCTGACTCCCACCTACCTTTCCAATCATTTCAGGATACTCCCCTTCATGCACTGTCCAGTCCAGTAAAATTGACTTCCTAACTATTTCCTGTACAATGCAGTCTATTGCCTTCCATACAAGGTAAGAGTATGCTATCGGGAGTATCCTCTTTCCTCATCTTAGCTTTTTAGTTTCTTTTAAAGCGTAGTTTAGGTGTCATCTCCTTAGTGACTTTCATTGGGGCTTTCTCCATCTGGAAATTACTTTGTATTGCTTTTAATATCCTATGTAATTGTTTATTTATATATGTGTTCCAGGCTTCTTGAGGTTAAGAACTGTTGGTTTGGGAGGTTCTTTTATCCTTAATGTCTTGTGTAATTCTTTATTCGTAGTAGATGCCTAATAAATATTAGTGGAATTGAATTGAATTGAATTCATTTTTTTTCTGGCCTTGTACTCTTAAAACCAGTGACATATCTCACACATACCCCTTCTTTACCTGCCTCTTTTGGCTCAAAAGCATGTATAGTAGAAACCTTTCTGTGGAAAGGGAGCTGGATTGAAGTACTTCCCATGGAGCTAGTTAGGCATCTGAATTTTGCTCCATGGGAGTAGGGAAACACATGTGCTCTTGTCCCTTGGTAAAATATATGACTGGGGGAACCCCATTATAAGGATCCTGGGACCAATCAGGAACCTCTGCTTGTGCATGCCTTTTAGGGGAGAGCATATGTGTTGGTCCCCATGAAAGCAAAGTACATGTGGGAAATTCTTCAGTCTAACTTCCTGTTTCTTGTTAGGCATGGCCTAAGTGTTACGAAACATATTCATTTGATTTAAAAAAATTGCAGGTAGTTCAGTTACTCAAAAGGGTTAAAAATATTTTAGAGTCTAATAGTAAAGTGAAAATGGAACCCAAATCATTGAGCCAACTTTGTCTTTAGCATTTATTGAGAGTCTTAACTAGTTATCATGAAGCTTTTACAGATGGTCAAAGTTAAAGACATTTTTAATACTTGTGCACTATAAATTATATGTGGATAAAAAAAAGGACAACTAAATTAGATCAGCCAAAGGTCACTCATTCACTTAGCTAGGCAATCCGAAAGTTCATCCAGAATTATTTCTTGCCAGGAGTGAATAGTAAAATAGATCTGAAAATAAAGATTTCCAATGACATTTTGCTCTCCTAAGATCCCCTTTCTTGAGTAAAGAATTGCATAGCTCTTGGTCATCACATAATGGGACACGTGAGTGAGAATAATTTTTTAAATGAATATTCCTTAGGATTTTACACTTGCAGAAAAATCATTTTAAAAAGGTAACATTAGTTCATTTTACCTATGACTGTATAGTGAGTGAGATTTTCACTAGGTGTTTACCCAGTCAAAATCACAAGTGTTAATTTGTTGTTAGATAGTCACAACCAGGAAGGCACTGAGAAAGAGATACAGATTAAAATCTCAATTTTTGAAAATACCTTATAGCTTATTCCTGACAATAGACACTTACCACCCCATTCTGTGCATATGATTACTGGTTTTCTGAGTTAAAAAGAAAATTTGCCTCTTGAAACTGAAGACTTACAGCCTCCAGTAATCACTTCTCTTGGTGTTTCTTATGAAGTATTCTTGTAGGGCATAAAAATATAGGAGTTAGTAGAAATGGAATAGGTAGAAAGGCCATCATTAGTTGGATTTATTATCTAAACTTTGGCTTGAGTGAAGTATAAAATCATATGCATATGTGTCTGGTTTTGTTTCTGTCCTGCCATTTCAGTCGTGTCCTCCACTTCATGATCGCATTTGGGGTGTTCTTGGTAAAGATGCTGTAGGGGTTTGCCATTTCCTTCTCCAGACTATTTTATAGATGAGGAAACTGAAGTAAACAGGGTTAAGTGGCTTGCCCAGGGCCACACAGCTAGTAAATGTCTGAGGCCAGATTTGAACTCAGGAAGAGGAGTCTTTCTGACTCCAGGCCTGGCACTCTATTTCACTGCACCACTTACCTGCCCTTATGTGTCTATGGAAGGCACCATGTATAGGACATGACTACCATTAGTGTGGCAAACTATAGTTCTGGGTTTTGGTATTGAGAAATCAACCCCAGACAGAACCCTTCTTAGTCAGGAGAAGAAACTACCTGTTGATGCTGTGACCTAATTCTTTGGATTTGAGGAATGAGAGGCATAATTTTGTAGGTATCTCAAACTCAGGAAGCTGAAAATGGAACTCATTATCTTCTCTGATAAACCTGCCAGTCATACAGACTTCCTTTTTTTCTGTTGAATGTACATGCTATTCCTGATGGCATCCTTCTAGTCACTCAGGTTTATAATTTTATTATCATCTATGACGCTTCCCTTTTCCTCATCATCCTTCTCTAACCATTTTCCAAATCTTGCTAATTCTGTGTTCACACTATCTCTTGTATTGGCTCCCTCAACTCCAGTCATATTGCCACCACCAACGCTAGGTCATCTCTCACCTAGACTTTTGGAATAGACTTCTAATTATTCTCCCTTCTTTCAGCATCTCTTCTATATTCTCAACAGAGCTGCCCAAATATCCCTAAGGAGCATGTCTAACTTCTGGAATTCACCTTCTCAAAAAACTTCTGTGACTCCTCTTAGGATAAAAACCAACCAACCAAAAACAAAAACAAAAAACCTCCCAGCTAAGGGTTTAAGACCCTCTACAATCTGTCTGTCACTTTTCTTCCAAGCCTTAAATCAAAGTCCTTTCCTTCATAAACTCTGACCAAATCTGGCTCTTAACTATTCCTTGTATTCTATATTCTGCTTCCTGCCCCTATATATTGCTATAAGCCATGCCCCATTTTCCCAGTGCACGCCTTAATATTTATGTGAACTCTTAAGTTTCTTGGCTGTAGGCATTTTCTCTTACTATCAGCTATGCCTGGAAAGCTCTCCCTCCTCAACTCTCCCTGTTAGCTTCTCTGCCTTTTGTTAAGTCCCAGCTAAAATCCTACCTTCTATGGAACACCTTTCCTAGTCCCTCTTAATTATCATGACTTCCCTCTGTTGATTATTTCCTATTTACCCTGTGTATAGTTGGTTGCCTACTTTCTCCTTCACCACAAGTTTTAGGGCAGACTGTCTTGTTTTTCTTTGCATCCCCAGCATTTAGCACAGCGCTGGGCACATAATGGGCACTTAATAAATATTTATTGACAGACTGACTTACCTATGCCCGTCAGAATCCTTGTCCTTCCAGACTCTCTGGAATTCCATCTCCTTGAAATGTTCCTGAATCACTCCAGTTCTGTTTTCTCTCCCTCCACAGTTTTCTTTGTATTCTACTAAACTTATTTATTTTGTCTCCCTCCGTTACAAAGTAAGCCACTTGAGGACAAGGAGTATTTTCCATTTTGTCCCAGTATCTCTAGTACCTAGAAAATACTTTTTCCATATGAGGTGTTTCATAAATATTTGTTTTATTTAATCATTATAGTAATCAAAAGTGGTGTTAGCAGGCATATTTCACAGGAAAAGACAAAAGAAGTTTCTTTCATTTGCCTCTTAAGTGATTTAATCAGAAACAGAGAAGACTGCCTTCCATTTAGGCTCTGACACTCACTAACTGTTGATGTTAGCTGCCTCCACCAAAGCTTAGTGGGATTTGATGGAAAATTCATTCATGTATTTATTTCTTCAACAAACATGACTTAATCATCTACATACTATACTTAATGCTATGGAAACAGATGAAAATAATAGTCTCTATTCTTTCTGAGATTAGATTGTAGTGGGAAATCTTAATTATGTTAGGTGGCATAGAGATAGGAACGGGTTAGGTATAAGAAGCTCCCCATATGAATGCAGATGGATACATTTTCTACAATTTATAGTTTTACAGAGATAACTAGAGCACTAAGAGAATGTGACTTGCACATAGCTAATATATCTCAGAGATGAGTCTTGAACTCTGGCTTCAAGGCTAGTTCTCTATCCATTACAGCCAAACTACTCCTCTGCGAAAGATTGAATCTTCTTCTCTCCATCAGTAATGAACCTTATAACATAAAGAAGAAGTTATTTTGGGTAGTCCTGAAAGACGATACTACTCAGACTCCTGGATTTCCAGCCTCCTCTCACTACACTGTACCTCAGTTTCTTTATCTGTAAAATGAGGGGATTGTCCTTCAGGGGTGGGGAACCTGCAGCCTTGAGGCCACATGTAGCCTTCTAGGTCCTTGGGTGAGGCCTTTTGATTGAGTCCAGGTTTTACAGAACAAATCCTTTTATTGAGGGGATTTGTTTTGTGAAGTTTGGATTCAGTCAAAGGGCTGCACTTAAGGACTAGAGGGCCACATGTGGCCTTGAGGCCCCAGTTTTCCCACCCCTGTAGCTAGGTAATATAGAAGCTTACTTCCACACTATCTGACTTCTCAGTTTGTTGTTTGATTTTTTTCTTCCTTACCTCAGTGGTCAGAGAAGTTTGATTTAGTTAGGAATGGCATGTAATGAGTTCAAATGCTCATTATCTTTATTGGCCATGATGCTCTCAACCATTTTTGAGTCCAACACTCTCAAAACATCTTATTAGTTGACGTATTCACTGTAAGCCTTAAGGGCCAGATTGTTACTCTATGGAAAATGGATCCTTTTCCAAAGAAGTTTATGTGATAAGAATCTCATCATCTTTGAAAAAAATGTATTAAGTGCCTGGGTGCCCATGGCACCATGATGGTTAGTTGAATCTGACCCATTATTAGGCATTGCAATTAACGCAATAGCAAGACCAGCCCCTGAAACTTAAACTTGTATTCTACAGTGACAGGTAGCATAAAATTGAGTAGTAAAATGGTATTGACACCAATCAACCTGCTTATGGATATTTCCCCAAGTGACTTGTATTCACACTCTAATTGCCCATATCTGGGCTCATCTGAAAGGACAGAGTGGGAAACTGCCTATACACCTGCATCAGGTCCTAGAAAACACTTAAATTAAGATAAGTAATACATTTCTGGAAAGTTCAGATTGCCCCAACATTTAAAAACCATGGACTTGCTAGACCACAAAGACTGTAAATCTGAGCCACATAACAAATGTCTGTTAGAACTTCAGAGATACTGACATGTTTCTCTCAAGTTTGTTGAAATACTTCTCACAATGAAATTAAATCTAAATTACTATTGTGATGGCATATCTATTGCTATTGTGGCAGATCTTTTATGGGTACATAGTATTGTTATAACTTGAACATAGTAAAATGGTGTAATTGCACCTTTCTTGATGTTATTTTTATCTTCCTGGGTGTGTGATATTAAAAATAATAAGTTGATAAAAATGTCCTTCCAAACATCCTTCTTTTGCTTCTCACATAATATGAGAGTCATTAATTTAGCTAGAAAAATAATGAATGTAACTGTGCATTTGTATTTTATGAATTTGAATACTTCCATTATAGAATAGATAAAAACTAAATAACATTACATTTTACTGTTTGTTTCTAAGGAGCATAGCCCAAAGAAAAAGACATATAGGTGATGCCTACTTTAGTTACAGATTTGGGCAGGTGAAAGAAAAAAATGACTCTGGGCATTTTGGGTATGTAGTGGTATTTATTACAAATAGGGGAAATAATTCGTTAATCATGCACATTAAATATTGCCTATTTGCAGGATATAACATGAAATACAAACTGAAGAAAGGGACTTTTTGCCAAAAAAAAACCCAACTATTCTTTTTTTCCCCTTTTGAGCATTGAATTACAGTGAGTTTATCACTTACCAATAGAGTGTTCATTGAATGAGGTTCTGCCTTCAGTGCACCAAATACAATACTAGTTAGCCCAATAAACAATGCCTTCCTCCAATTATGCAGTGCTGAAAGTTGATTAATCAGATCTCTAACCCTATAATTATCGACATCACTTCATTTATTCGTTCATTTTCCCAAAGACCACTTCAAAGTACCTTTTATGTACAAATACTTTGCTGCATGACTGAGAACATGTCAATACATGAGTTATTTCTGTTGGTGTTTGCAGGACCATTTCAAGTGGAAGAGGGTAACAAATTGGAACTTCGTTTTCCAATGTTGTGTCTGCCTCATTTTTCTGGTTGTTGTTTTACATTTTCAATGTGATTTTCAAAGGTTAGCCCAGATTTTCTCTCATCACATTGAATAGGATAAGTCTCAGAGCTGCATTGGAAGTTCCAGTGATTTATTAGCTCATTAACACAGTCTTATAGTTAGTCAGTTCGACCTTATGCCTATAACAAGCTTTTGGGGTGAGTAGTTTTATAAAGGCTCTAGGTTTCCCCTAGTGCCATTTTACCATTACAGGGGTGAAATGAGCTCTCTATGCTTAGCCTCTCTAACAATTATCTGGGCATTCCTTTTTGTTCATTCCTCTTTCCTACCTCCTTCCACCCCTCCACCCCCAGGCATCTTCTTTCTGCAAAGCTTTTACTTTATAATGAGAATTGTAGAAGAGGAAAACTAATAAACACTTTGTTTTTGGGTAGTTGGAAAGGGGGACCAGGGATTCTGCACATTTAGTAGATGAACTACCTGGGAGACAGTAAAGTGATTTTTCCAGAACATCTCTAGAAAAAAGTTATTAAATTCGGAATCTGAGGCTATGGGTTCAAATGTCACTTAGCTGTCTCACCTTGAGTGAGTAACTTAATTTTTCATGGACTCAGTTTTTTCGTCTGTAAAATAAATGACCTAGATTATCTCTTAAGTCCCCTCAGGCTGAAATTTATGATCTTAACTCATTCTGAAGAGAACCTAGGTTTCTAAATCCCGATTTCCTTATTCTGTTGTCTAGATAAGATTATGTACTGTTTTCTACATTTAAAAATCACACTAGTCAGTTGAAACAGTTTTGACATTCTGATGTATGTGGGCTACTTGCTATTTTCACAGTAATTGCTATAATTTCATGTGAATGGAGGGAGGGAAGGCTAGCATTTCACTTTTAGGATGTGATATCTGCAAATAATTTGGACACTGAGGAACCAATTAAAATTCATCTGGATTTTTATCTGACCGGGTGTTTCCTAACTTTCCTACTTGTTTCTCCTTCAGCAAGGTGCTCCTTCTTAGGTTAAATTCATTGAGAAGCACCATACATGGTATATAATACTATCCCTTCAATCAATGTAGCGTTATTTTCATTCATCCTCTGAATAGAAGTTAAAGGGTGGGCATCTGCCATTTAAAAAAGAACCTTTTTACCCTGTGGAAGATTTTGGCCTTTTCCATGTGGTTGTCACTTTTTTGGGATAAAATATATGATGAAATATTGAATCTCAAGATGTCCAGCTTTTATTTTATTGTATTTATTTATATTTAGGCAATTGAGGTTAAGTGACTTACCCAGGGTCACACAGCTAGTATCAAGTGTTTGGTCCAAGGCGGATTTGAACTCAGGTCCTCCTGACTTCAGGGCTGGTGCTCTATCCACTACACCACAAGATGTCCAGCTTTAAATTGGACATAATTTGTTTAATGTTTCATTAGACTTTAAAAATGACTCAGATGCATTTCAAAAATGAAAATAGACGATGTGTGCATCTATTGTGATTATTTAATTCATATATTAAGTAAAAATAGGCAATAGGATGAAGAATCAGTAAATATATAACTTTAGCAAAAATCAATGTATGACATTTTTAATACATGCCCAGACCTAAACTATTAGCAACTTTTCCCAACAACTTCAAAGTTTTAGTTAGACATCAAGAAACCTACACTCAATAAATCATAGAAATTAGAGCTATAAGGGATTTTAGAAATCATCTCTGTTTTCTGTGGATGAGGAAATTGAGGCCCAGAGAAGCAAAGAGATTTGTCCAATGTTACATTGCTCGTTAGGTAACAATCTACTGACTCCTGTATTCTTTTTACTACAGCATGTAGATCTTGTGATCTGCATACCAAAGTGATTTCCCTTTCTATTATTTGTGCATATTTTATCTAGAACAATACAATTTTTAATTTTCTATGTATATATATAATGAGTGATACACTTGAAAAACTGACTTGTGAACATGTATATATTAATAACAAGCTACATTTACTGTTTATTGCTATATAAACAGAAAGTGGCATAATTCACATAATCTTCAGTTTTTATAATATTGTAAATCCTGTCAAAATTCAGTTTGAATAACTAAAGTTGAATCATCTATTTGTCCTTCAGGGCTCTTAAGTGGATATTGTAGATCCCACTCTGTGAGATTCAGTCTACAAATAAATCTGCAAAAGCTTGCCAAAAGGAATTATACTGACCTGATTTAGTTGTTGGGGAAGGCATACACTCCGTATTTTGTAATTTCCTTAAAATATTATTTTCTTTTCATCTATTTATGTCCTCCATGTTGTCAGATAGAACTGTTTGATATTAATTATATAGCCTGAAGTAATTAAAGTTTTCCACATTTTGAAAAGAAACCTATGTAAGCTGGGTTTTTTTGAAAATTTTATTTTTGATTGACTTTCTTGTACATATCCAATCATATTTGACCCAGTACCTCAGTTTCTATCAATATGAAATACTTTGCATTTGCTTTTGCCTCAATGTATAAATGTGGTATTTGTATAAGTATAGCTCCTGTATTGGCTGACAAAGGTAGGTGGGGCCCTACTTTCATAAGGTACTCAGAAAATTCCAAAGATCACAAGTTCATATGTGTGTGTTATGTATATATACATATAACATATGTAGCATATATTGTATGTGTATATAACTTCTATTTGGAAGAAATCCATTTTCATATTCCCTTTATTGAATTCTATGACTTAATTGTTTTTCCCCATTGAAGTTATATCCTTAACTTTTTTAAGCTTTTGTATTCAAACTGTGTTGGTATATTTTTTTAAAAGAGAGATGAGGAATATGGGACTTACTTGTGGCAAATACTTTTTGGAATGACAGATAGAAACTTAGCCTATATGTGGGTTATAAAATTAGATAAGAAGAAAAGTTACAGTTGGTCCATTTTGACTCTAGGCTGTCTGCACAACTATGTAAACAGCAGAATATCTGATTGTACCAGGCCCTGCTTCTAGTGAAGTAATGAGCATCCAAAGTGAATTTGCATAACAGAATTATAGATTTACAGAAAGGTAGCTTTCAGAGAGCCTAAAAAGTCTAACCTAATCATCTTATTTTGAAGATGAAGAAAGTGAAGTCCCAGCAGGTAGAGTGCCTTGTCCGCTGTCAGGCAGTCCAGGTAGTGAGAGAGCCACACCAATGTTACATCTTCTCATGTTCAGTCTGGAGCTTCTTTCATTCTTCTATGCTGCTTCTGAGATGTTCCATTCAGTTCTGCTGTACACATGTCGAGTAAATACAGCCTGAATTACCTTGTTTTTTTCCCTTGTTCCGGCTTGTTTCATAGGCAGAAATAGAAATATGCAATACAGAAGATTGTTTCTTTACATGGGTAGTTAGTCTTGTCATGAATAATGACATTAATAACTAATAACCTGCACTGGAGTTTGGATACTAGGGAGTAATTTATTTTTATTTTTACATCATCATAATGAATTTGTTTGTTATTCATTGTAAAGCGACTTTCATGGCATCAATCAATGTTATTTTCTGTTCCATGAAGATACTATATGTATTTCTAGAGTTTTTTTTCCCATGGGAAAGAATTAGAATTTATTTATAATAATATAAGCAATGGGTATTTAGAACACATTGACAACATAATAGTGAAAACAACTAGAGAAATGAACGCCTTTTTTTTCTGTCTGAGAATATACTGCTTATAATTATTATGCTGTTTTACATTTGGAATTTTAACTTAAATTGTATGTGATCAGAAATTTTGTTAACTTTACAATTGAAGCAAGCACAGCTTTTTTCCAAAAGAAAAAAAGGTGTGTTTCTTAAGAAATTAAATATTATATATTCACCTCCTTTTCTTGTTCTTATCTAATACTGACTGATATATAATGACACAGTGAATATAATATCAATATAGCTAAAACCATAAGTTTATATAGTTCTTATTTTTTGTCAAGAATAAGATGTTTGGACCTTCCAATATTAGTTAAGAATCAGAAAAGTTCATACGCACCAATGGACTTGTCAGTGGAAATCCTCTATACAATGCTGCCTCTTTACAGGAGAGAGGAAAAAAAAAACAAGCCACTTTTCTATTATTTCCTTTTTCCCACCCCTCCATCAGCATATACGCCTCTCTAAATCCTAAACTCATTGAATATTGGACGTGGGAAGAATGTTAGAGATCAAAAGACAAAGAGTTGCAAAGGATCTTAAATGCCTTCTGGACCAATACCTCATTTTACCCATAAAGATACTGAAGCCAGGAGAGCTTAAGTGAATTGCCAAGGTCACACAGATAGTAAGTGTTAGAGGAAAGATTCATATTCAGATCCTCTCACTCTGGAGTTAGTATTCATTGCCCTTTACCATACTGCCTCTTTGTTAAAAAGGAAACTGGGTCCCAAGGAGCTTAAGTGTTACCTTATGTCACACAACTAGCTAATGACAAACATTTCAGTAGAAGTTAAAAAGCAGCATTTTTATTTCTATTAGCCACCTTTAGTTAGTTTTGGTAATCTTTGTATCAATCCATAATTGTTTTTTTTTTAGATCAACAGTTTAGTTTAGGAGAAATAGCATGGGAGTTTTGATAACTAGGTCCTTGTCACATTTCTGCCCATAGTTCAGAGCCTTCTTTTTACTCAGAATAGGTCAATACCAGCAGCCTTTCAAATCCCCCTTGTGGTCATTTGTGCCCTAAGTAGCAGTATGCAGAGCTGTCTCCTTTCCTTCTGACCCTGAATGATTCTGGGGAGATAGATACACCTTTAAGGTGAGGACAGGAGATAGCAAAAAACTTTCCTGAGACTACAATGCACAAGGACCTCATTAAAAACGTGGCGGGCAGTGCTGTGAACAAGAGAGCCCTTATGGCTTCTGTGGCCTAGATGAATGATGACAAGGCTGCTTCAGAGGTACTAGTTTTTAACTTCCTTTCAGGGGCTTGCGTGTTAGGGTGAACAATATAGGAGAGAGGGCCAGTCCTTCATCCATGGAGAACCTTAGTTTACCTTTGAATGTTTCGCTGTCCAAATCCTTGTGCTTTCCAGGTTAGTGGAAGAGGATAAAGGGTGGCCATGGTAACCGTGAAGTCAGGGTATACTTGGATGGGTTGAATGGTCAAGAGATTGGTGGAAGAGCTGATGCTGCCAATAGCATGAGAGAGGCCAAGTTGCATTAACCAGGCTTGAGTCAGGGAACCTGGATGCTTCTAGTCCCTACATTAATTCTAACTCAGGGCTTGTGTTTCCTCCTTTGTAAAATGAAGGAATTGTACAAGATCATCTCTAGGCCATTCCCAGCTCTAATAGTCTGAAATATGTGCTCCAGTGAGCTTTATTTGGCTCTGTCTCAAACTCATTTTGAGGTCCAATAAGTATTCTTCTATCATCTGGAACAAGTCACCCACCTCTATAAAATGAAGGCATTAGACTCAGTGATAGCTGCCTTCTACTTCTAACATGCTTTGAGAATTTCAGAATTTTATCCTCACTCTTCTCCACCTCCCATGCATATATTTCTTGACTATAAAGGTTACTAACTACTACTCTATTCCCCATACTTACCCCAGCCCTAGTAATCAGGCTTCTTGGATACCAAGTATGATTAAACAATTGAACTTAGCCCCTAATTTTGAAGGATCATTAGTTAAAATAGAATGCTACCCAAATGGCCCTCTTCCTGGGGTATTATGGATTGGGATGAGATTTAAATTCCCTAACAACAGCATTTTGCTATCCTAGGCTCTCTGTCACCTGTAGTGGTATCTTCCCTGCTCCCCCAACTGAGGGTACTTTCTGTACTACTAGCAAGCTCTGTGCTCTCTAAGGTTCCTTCTGGTTCTAATGCTATGATCTACTAGGGTTAGATTTTTAAATTCAACTAGAAGCAGTAGTTCAAACTTCAATTTGTTATATAACATCTCAATTTTAAATCATTCCAGGATCTCCAAGTCACAAAGCTCTGAAGTAATTCTCATGTTTTTTTTAAATTTATTAAATTAGAATTGCAGATATGACACCATCACCCAAAAAAGTCATTTTAAAGATTACCTTTTTTTTTGTAATTGTGTCATATTTACAATTACTAAAAACAAGTGTGTATTGTGTAACTAACATATGCTAGGAACCAGTCTATTAACAAATGTGCAGTAGATGGGAACTGGAAATCCCCATACATTATTAAATTGCTAGAGTGGAAAAACTAAGCATGCTTATTTTCTGTGCCATATACAGCATAGTAAGTTTTCTATAATGATAAGCATTTCCCCCCTCTCATATGTCTTTCCTTTTCATCCTATAAATTACAAAAACTGTTGGGAATTTGGGAAAGCAAGTGTTTTTGTTGCTCAGTTGTTTCAGGCTTCATGACCCTGTTTGGGGTTTTCTTGGCAAAGATACTAGAATGGCTTGCTATTTCCTTCTTCTCATTTTACAAATGAGGAACTGAGGCAAACAGGATTAAGTGACTTGCCGAGGGTCATCTGGCTAGTAAGTGTCTGAGGCCAGATTTGAACTCAGAAAGATGAGTGTAACTGATTCTGGTTACCCTAAGCACGTGTCAGGGCGGTGGTAATGAAATGACTAGCATTCTTCAGCAAATGCTAAAGTCACAAAATCTGAGAGTTGGAAGAGACACAGAGGGCCAACCTTATTTAGGCAAGAATACATCTTCCCCACTAATGGTCAGTCAGCCTTGTCTTGCAAATGTCTGGTGAGGGGGGGAATCTCGTTACTTCCTGAGGCAGCCTTATGCTTAAAAGCGCTTCAATACTGAAATGTGATATCAGATTCCCCCATTGCCTCCTCTTCTCCAGGCTTAATATATCAAGTTCATTCGTTCAGTCTTCATATGATACTATATTAAGGCCCCTCACCACTCCGATCAGCTAACTCTGGATACCTGGTCAATGTCATTGCCAAGGTATACCACCCCAAATTGAATTCAGTATTCCAGATATTTGTCTAAAAAGGATATAGAGCACAAAGGATGAACACTGCCTGTGTTCAGGACACTTTGTTTTTGTGAGTTAAAGCTATGGAATGGAGGACTTCTTTCTTTTTATTTTTCGGATAAATTCCAATATGGGAAGAAATCTAGGTTAAACAAGACTAACAATTTTAGCTAAGGGCTTACATTGAGATCGAGTTGAAAGTGCCTAGTATGGTTATGTTGGATTGTATATTCCTGGAGAACTACAATATACTCTATAAACTTGTGTATCTCAGAATTTGACACAGGGACTTAGTATATATCTAATGAATGTTTCTTTAATTATCCTGTGAAATACTTTTGATACCATAATAAGGTAGGCATTGGGACAAATTTTGTTACATTTTATTCTTAGAGGGTAACATTTGTGGTTTCTTTTTTTTTTTTTTTTTTTTTAGTGAGGCAATTGGGGTTAAGTGACTTGCCCAGAGTCACACAGCTAGGAAGTATGATGTGTCTGAGGCTGGATCTGAACTCAGGTCCTCCTGACTCCAGGGCTGGTGCTCTATCCACTGCGCCATCTAGCTGCCCCAACATTTATAGTTTCTAATGTTGAAATATAATTGTTTGATAACTTGAGTTATTTAAAGTTAGTCTGTTTTCTTTAATTGCCAAATAGTCAGAGGGTAATAATCATTCTTTAATTCTAAAGACTGAAAGGACCCATGGGCTATTTCTATTGTATATGTCATTCTATGCTTTATCCTACTGAGCTTCAAATAATCAGGGATGTTGGGCTTGGGCTACTTCTCTAAATCTATCATAGTCTAATGTAATAATCTCATAATCTTGAATTCTTGCTCTGCTTGCTACAGCCTTTGTAGGATTTGTTGGGAGGTGGGGTTTGACAGGAATAATGACTCATCATAATAGTTGCATCATAATTGCTTGCTGCCTTGTTATACATTATGTGGTTAAAGCTAGGACATGATTACATAATACTCTCCTTCCTCCAGTTCTGTATTACAATCATTCATTATAGTGAGAAGCTATTGAGATTTTATTTAAAAGGAAAGGCAAAAGTGATTTAAAAGTGCCAGTAATAATAATATCAAAATACAACTGCAACAATCCTAGTGGACAAAACAAATCTCTCAGAAAAGGTATCTACGTATTTACTTTGCACGTTTAATCATATATCCCACAATTTAACCTTGTGACTCAATTAACAACAAAATGCATGAATGTAAAGTATTACAGCCTTCTAGTCCCTCTGGTTTTATTTTTTTTTTTTAACTGTTGCTTTTGAAAATAGAGCTCTGATTCTAAAGTATGGCTGGGTTTCTTGATAGTATGATTTATTATTTCCTGTGTATGCTCTTATAATAGTAATATAGACCATCCTCTCTAATCCAGATTTTTGATTCACAAATCTAGTCTCAAATCACTCTCTTTCTTTCTCTTTTATGGAGAGCTCAAAAGTCTAGAGGGATTCCTTTAGTAACTTTAACAGCGGATTCTTATAAAACATAAATTTAGTGCAATGTTCAAATTTCTTCTCAACATTGTTTGTATCAAAGATAGATATCTCTATGTTTTACCAAAAGTAGCAGAAAAGGTAGCATAAGAAAAACAAGGATTCAGAGTAGTAAAAGCAATCAATTATGATGGGGAAATAGAAGGAAACAACTTAGTATAAAGAGGACATTTTGGCCTATATTATGTGACTAATACTAGAGTAAGGGCAAATTGGCTGGCCAAGTGTTTGTTAATTGCTCAAATACTTGTGCAGACCATTGATGAAGTGTTATGAATATTAGTCTTGAGAAACTTTGAATCAGGTATGTAGATGTTTGGTTTTGGTTTTATTGGAGGAAGGGGTTGAGGGGAGTAATTATAAGGAAGGAAGGGATTTATTCATGATTGCTGATAAGTGGAAAGCACCAGTCACTAAATTGATGTGGTCTTCCAGGAACTCAGAAATGGTTAATTAGGCTACTGTTTTGTTTTTAGCCTTCCAGTTATTTTGTGCCACATTAGGTGAGTCTAATCACTCTATCAGGATGACTGTTTCTGCTTGAAAGAGTATCCCTAATGTTGTTTTATATAGTTTTACTTCACTTCATATTGTAGTGGTATTTGTGGAAACCTATTTTTAGTCTCATTTTGCATACTGAAGCATTTTGGGCCTTAATTTTTATTATAAAGAAACCTATAGTACATAGCATTTTATAATTTAAAGCAACCTGCAGTAACTCTTCCTTTCTAGTAAATTGTTATCTTGATTGCTTATGTTATTCCTTCTCAATTCTGTACAGTCTGGCTTCTGACTTCATCATTCAACCAAAACTACTCTCTCAAAAAATTACAAATGATTTCTTAATTTTGCCAAATCTAATGGCCTTTTCTCAGTCCTTATCCTTCCTGATCTCATAGAAGCTTTTGATATTGTCAGTCACCCTCTTGTTGATAATCTCTTCCCTCTAGGTTTTTCTGACACTTCTCTGTCATGATTCTCTTCCTACCACTCTTCGGTCTTCTTTTCTATACCTTCATCCGGGTCACATTTGCTACCTGTGGATGTCTTGTAAGGCTTCACCTTGGGTCTTTTTCTCTTCCCCCCACATACTATTCTGTCTTCCTAATTTCCCTATTATTGTTGAGGACCCCACCTTCCTCTCAGTCTAGGCATCGTCGTTGACTCCTCACTCTCACCCTCCATATCTAACCTTCTGCTGTGCCCTGATATTTCTATTTTCTTACTATGTTTAGGGTAAACTCCCTTCACTCCTCTGACATTGCTGCCACCCTCATCGTCTCACAGCTGGACTATTGCCATAGCTTGCTGATTGGTCTGCCTACTCCATGCATCTCTCTATTCTACTCCCTCTTCATTTATCTGTCAAAATGATCTTTGTAAGGTGCATACTTGACCGTGACACGCCCGCTTCCCCTCCCAGTAAACTCCAGTAGCTCACTAGCTATTTGACTTTTTAAGTCCTTGAAGCCTGCTTCCTCTCTACCTTTCTAGTCTTCTTACAACACTCCCCCCGACATATCCCCCTTGCCAGATAGTCTGCAGTTCAGTGACACTGGCCCCCTTGCTTGTCTTTAGATGAGATAATTTCATCACCCAACTCCGTCCGTGTGCACCACTTCTTTCCCAAGTCTTGAGTGTCCCCATTCCTCATCTGTCTTCTGACTTCCTTCAAGTTCCAGCTAAAACCTCACCTTCTACAGGAAGGCTTTCCTGATCTTAATTCCAGTGGTTTCCCTCTATTGATTATCTGTAGTTTATAGCTTACAGCTTGTTTGTACAGTTGCTGCCTCTCCCATTAGATGGTGGGCTTCTTGAGAGCAAGTATTGTCTTTTACCGTTCTTTGTATTGCTGGTGCTTAGCACAGCACTTGCCATAGAATAGGCACTCATTAAATGTTTATTGATTGACAGATTACTCCCATTATCTATCTGTCTTATAAATTTGGATGTTCTTATATCAGGTATATATAAAATGAGCATAGGATGTAGTACATAATGGCAGATACCCTCAATGCCCTGGTAGTGGCCTGGGGCAATGGAAAGTCACAAAACTTCATGTTGACAGTGATTTTGCTCAATAGCAAAATCTGACCTGGTTAGCATCCTAGAAAGAATCTAAGAGATCATCTAGTCCTATTTTCTTAAGAAAACTGAGCCTTAAGGTAGTAGTATTATTTATCTTAGGATCACTAGAACCAGTCAGTGTCCAGGTCTCCTGACTCCAAATCTGATGCATTTGTTACTTTTTTTTAGCTGTGAATTTGTGAATTTTGGGGGATTCTTAATTTGGAATCTTCTTTCATCAATGCATGGCAGGGACTCTTCTGTAACTTAGAATTCCATTTGTCTACAGACCCTCCTTTGGCTACTTGCTTTAGGAATCCCCAGTTCACTGCAAGACTCTGTTCGAACACCATGTTCTACATCAGAAGTGTCAAATGTGTGGCCCATAGGTGACATTACTCCCACAACACTCCAAAGTATACCTAAACCAGATTCAAATGTCATTGGGAAATATTTAATCAAATAAATTAAACATACAATAAAACATAAATAACATTACATTTTAAAACTAAGTCAGTATGCAGCCTGCAGGGATTCTTTTGTATGTTTAATGGGCCTCGTTTCTATTTGAGTTTGATGCCAAGGCTCTACAAGAATCCTTTCCTTATTCCTTCGGTATTCCTACCGACCAGCCTCAGTTACTTGTGTTTATTTTGTAGCTATTTTTCTGTGCACTTACTGTTTTTCCCAAGGGAGAATTAAGCTCCTTAATGATAAGGACGGTTTTGGTTTTGTGTTTCGCTCTTCATCTCTTATCATAGTATCTGGTATATCCACACACGTGTGCATATTTCACTTAATAAATTCTTGTTGAACTGATATGAATCAAGTTGAATTGAAGAGTTATTTTGGTGGGTAGAGCACGGGCCCTGGATTCAGGAGGACCTGAGTTCAAATATGGACTCAGACACATAACACTTACTAGCTGTGTGACCCTGGGCAAGTCATTTAACCCCATTGCCTAGCTCCGTCTCCCCCCACCCAGAAAAAAAGAGTTATTTTGGTAAATGAGAGGTAAAGTGAGTCTTCCATCATCACTCAACAATGACATATCAAATACAGTACTTAAATCCTTGTCTTTGTGATGCCAAAGCCAGCCCTAGAAGCAATAAATTATACTGTATCTTGCTCTTTGTCACTCTGCCATACGAACCAATAACATTGTGCCTTGTTCTGCTGTGCTATAAGCCCGAGAGCAAGACTGTCTCATTTAACTTTGGTTGTTTCATTACTAAAAGAATAAATAGTTCCTACTTATAGAGCAGTGGGTAGACTTGATAATATGATAATGGGCCTTCCACAATTATGTAGCATTTTTGCTTACACCTGACATTTTATACTAGTCTTACATTTTATACTAATGCTTGCACTGCTTATAATTTAAACCAGTCTCGTACAATGTCTTAGTAGTCATATGCATTTAGATAGGGTGTTTGTATGTATGTGTGTATGTATGTATATGCACATTCACAAATATATGTTGTGTATGTATCTCTGTTTATTATATATGTGGATAGATGATAGATAGATAGATTAGATAGATAGATAGATAGATAGATGACACATAGTTGTTCAGTCATTTTTCAGTCACATCTGACTCTTCATGATTCCATTTCTTGGGAATGATACTGGAGTGGCTCCACTGGAGTGGCCCTTTTCCTGATCATTTTACAGATGAGGAACTAAGGCTAACAGGGTTAAATGACTTGGCCAGAGCCACACAGAGCAAGTAAGCATCTGAAGCCAGATTGAACTCAGGAAGATAAGTCTTCTTTAGGCCTGGCACTGCATTGGATAGTGTACGACCTAGTTTTTATATATGGGGGGGGGGAGAAAGTGAGAGAAAGAGAGACAGAGATAGATTTTTTAAAAAAATTTACTGCAATTTGGCCTAAAGAAGAATGACAAAATAAAAGAGGAAGATATAAGAAGTGGAAATGAAACTGGAAATTTGGGTTAATGACTTGCTTAGAACAGGAAAAGGAAATATATAATGTTTAGGGGTGGGGTGGGATTCTCGTGGAACACTCACATTAAAATTATTTTTAAATGCATAGATTTTTTTTTCAATTCTACATTTTTCCTTCTGTTTTGTTTTGTTGGGCTTGTCCAAAACTGAGAGAGGGATAATGAACAAAATGATAGAAAAACTAGAGCTAAAAACTCATGGCATCTTCTAAATAAAGAAAGTACAGTTTTTCATCATCACATGGAACTTTTATCCTCACCTCCCTCAAAAAACTGGCCACATATTAGGGCTCAAAGATATTGTAAATAAATAGAAAAAGGCAGAAGGGACAAATACATCTTTTATAGACCATAGCAGTAATCAGTTCAGACAACACAAACAAAAAAACAGAGAGATACCCAATTCAAGACTTAAAAATGTGATAAACATTTAAAAATTAGAAAGCCAACAAACAAACCTAAGATAAATACAAAAGAGGAGACATGTAAAAATAAGAGTGAAATAAACTGGCAATTAAAAAAAGTTATAGAAATAATAAGTAAAACTAAAAGCTGCTTCTTTGAAAAGACTAATGAAATTCATAAACTTGTAACAAAGCTGATGAAAAAAAGAAGAGGGCAGAAAATAAAATAAAAATAGGATATAAACAAGGTGAAATCACAATAAAAGTAGATGTAATAAAATTACAAGAATCTACTACATACAATTGTATGCTAACAAAATTGAGAACATAAAAGAAGTAGAAGAATACTTTCAGAAACATGAAATAGCTAAACAAAAGACCAAACAGAGATCTCAACCAATTCAATCTCAAATATCGTAAAGGAATTACTAAAGGAAAATACTCCTGGTCTTGCTAGATTCACAAGAGATTCTATCAGACTTTTAAAGGATAATTAGTACCAATGCTACATAAATTATTCTTAAATTTGTAAAAGAAAGCATCCTACCAGTTCCTTTTATGGGACAAATATAGTCCTAAAACCTAAATTGGAGAATGCTGAAGTACAGAAAGAGCATGGTAGACCAATATCATTAATGAGCATCACTGCAAAATTTTTAGTAAAATCACATGAAACAGACTATAGCAATTCATCTAAGAAATCATTCATCATGATCAAGTTGGATTTATACCAGAGATGCAAGAATGGTTCAACATTAGGAAAACAATCAATTGTAATTAATCATATTAAAAACCAAAGCATCCCAAACCACACGATTATCTCAATAGATATGGGGAAAGCCTTTGACAAAATGCAACACTCATTTATGCTAAAAACATCAAAAAGTATGGACAAGGAGGAACTTTAGAAAAAAAATCATAACTATCAGTCTAAAACCTAAACCAAGCATTACGTATAGTAGGTATACCCTAGAAACTTTCCCATTAAATATAGGGTTACTCGTACAAGTAAGGATTCCAACTATCTCTACTTGATTTGATATATTTCCAGATATTTCAATAGTATATTTCAAACAGATTATTATTTCTTATAGTTCTGGAAATGCTAGCAGTAGCAATAAGACAATAGAAAGAAATTAAGAACATAAAGAGTAGATAAAACTGCCCTGCTTTTTGAAGGATGCAGTGGTTTACTTAGAAAATCCTCAGGAAACAGCAAAGATATTAATTGAGATAAGTAACAGCTTTAGCAAATATTAAGCTGCAAAATAAACCCTCACAAATCAATGGCATTTGTATATAATAAAATCCAAGAGGCAATAATAGAATGTCAAATCCCATTTCAAATAACCACAAAAAAGCATAAACTATCTGGGACTCTACGAAAGCACAGACAAGTCAGGTACCAAAGGTTCTTTAAAGAAATAAAGAACAACTTAAATAGACAGATGAACATTCAGTGCTCATGACTGGGCTGAGCCAATATAATAAAAATGGCAATACTACTAAAGTTAATTTACACTTTCAATGCTCTACTGGAACTCTGCCAACATCGAATCAATTTTCCAAAGCAGTACTTTAATATAATGTTTTTTAATCTCTGTCTTGTTAAAATAAACTTGTTCCTTCTTTGCCAAACAGTGTTTGTTTCAATGGGTAAAGACTTTTAAAATTATTTTAATCTTAAATCAAATTTCTCTCATGTAGCAAATTTAATTTGAATAATGGGCTTTATTTTCTATGTGTTTTCAGCAGCGATATGTTCAGAGAAAAATACAAAACTCATCTGTCACATAGCTGCAAAGTGAAAATACGTATTTGGGTAACTAAAGGCATGGTTTTTTTTTCCTGTTTGTTTTGGACACAGTGTGAGTGTTTAGTGTGAGTTGGCTTGTCCTTGAAACAATATGTGCTCTGTTATTTAATCTTGCAATACAACTTTAAGTCATGGATCTCAGACAGAACCACAAGGTTTTTGAAGAATAACATCATGGGACAAAAATAAATCAATTTCTATCAGGTGGTGGAGAGTTTGCTGGATTGATATGAAGTTTGTTGATAATAGATGGAGTGAAAGATCATATGCCACATTTTAATAGTCTAAGGATAACCTCAGTACCCTCCTCTGTCTTCCTTCTCTCTGTTAATGCCACTACCAGTTAATTGGCACAAGTATTTCAAGCCATAAAGGGGATATTTCTAGAAGCCTTTTAGCTGTCTACACCCATTCAGTCACTACCTATAGATAATTTACAGCTTTGCTTACTGTTTTGGGAAGTCACTAGTGAACTACGTCCATACAGTTGTAAGTATATACATTATTCCAATCCGTTCTCAAAATTTGATGTTCTTTTGACTTTTCAGAATACAAGTGAAACTTTTTTTTTTCCATGTCTGTTTGTCTCCTCCTCTGTCCACTCTTTGTCCACTGAGTGAGCTCAACAGTGATCGTCTGATATTGGTAGATGATCCAGAGGAATATTTGTGTCTTGTGACTTGAGATAACACTTGAAGTGAAAAGATGTTTAAGTCACCACTGTATGATGTTACCTCAGAATGGGACTATAAAACTGTGTCATGTCAATTGTAGCTTTTGAAATAGGAATGAGTAACACGTTCTATAGGAAAGGTTTTCAAGTGCAGAAGTTTACCACAATTTCCTTCCAGTATAAGAAGCCAGGGAATAACGATATTTTGGGATTGCAGATGAAACTATAAATTAGGCAAGAAGATGGGAATTCTTTCAAAGAACGTGATGTCCTTATTTTGCTCTTTAGATCCTGCTATGTTCCTTTGATACAAAATAGTCAATGTGAAGCATAAGTGTACAAGGGTTTAAAAAGAAAAAAAATTCCGTGTAATTTCCTTCTTGTTTCTCCTGGCCTCCTATATTGGCAGTGGTCACATGGTCACTATGATTCCTATTGTATATACTGGGAATACTGGTAACTAAAAGGCAAACAGTGTGAAGGCTTGTTCAGTGACCCTGGATAAAATTTATCCTATAAATAAAATCCTGTAAAGCCAATGGGACCTTGTTGCTCTATGTATATAGTTACTTATTCACCTTCCAAATCATGGGGACTCTATGCAACTAACGGGGACTTGGAACATGAAGTAGGGATTCATGAGGATTGCATGTGCAGGATCTATGAAGTACAGTCTTCCTGAGCTAGGAAATCCTTCCAATGGGGTGTTTATTTGGGCTTGGCTGACACCAGTATACCTGGGGGAGGGGGAAAAGAGAAGGGAAGAAATGGAGATTGTAAGGAAGGGAATTGTCACATCAAGTATATTACATGCTTCAATAGCCAGGGGCTGATTAGTACAAATCAGAATTTCGTACTAACCTGCCTAAGGCAGATAGTGCACAGTTCAGCCCTAGAGATTTACTTTGATTTTTATAAGGAGATATTCACACTAGTTGTGCAGTACGAATATTCAAAAATACCATCCGTGCAGCCATTGCTGCAGGAAAAAAAAAATTTCTTATTTCCCTTCACCAAAGACTCACTCTCCCCTGAAACCTGCTTTAGTTCTCGTAGATCAGGGGTGTGCATCAAAATGCTGGGGCCAGAGGAAAAATAGCAGAAGACCAAGCAGTAACTGATAGCCTGAGGTTTTTGACTGTGCTTTATTTGGGCCCTATTTTATTTCCTGAAAGTATATGTTGCAGCACACCTTTGCTGCTCCCCTCACTAATATTATTCTACTGTCAGGTTCCTGGCACAGCAAAGTAGGAAAGAATTTGTCTGTGCTTTGATCTAGAGCATTGGGAACTAGGAAATCCTCCTGGTCTGGATTTGTAGCAGTGCTAGGCCATTCTTCAAGTTGAAGGTACTATACACTGCTACCCATTATTTTGGCAATTGCTACAGCCAGCACAGCATTAGCTGGTGAGGGGCTCAGCTTGATGTGGACAAGAGTGAATCCCTCTTTTGTGCCGACATTCTTAGCTCCCTCGTGATGAAAATAGAACCTACTTTAATCTTACTGGAGCTGACGGAAAAGATATCTCCTAGACTGCAAGTCAGCATTTGCCCTCACAATTGTTTGGTGAAATCTATTTTTAAAAGTCCATAAATTTCACCACTAGACAAACTAGGCTTAAAAAAATGTTCTTGATAATGTGTTGTCTTTTTTCAGAAGTAAAATTCTTTCCCCTTTTCTATCTACCGCTTTAGAAAAAAAGTAGCGTCCAAAAATATGTCAATGCAAAGTGATATTGTAAAGGGATCCATTCCATTCTCCATAGCAAAAATGGGAGATAACCTATCTACTTATACATCATTCCTTGACTCTTGTCAGCTGTTTTGTTCTACAAAGTTCTGCCAATTCGCACAACAGTTTGTGAGTCACATCTGTGGATCACATGAGAATGATCATCTTGGTAAATGCACCATAAAATTTGGAAATCCAAACTAGGGTTATCAGTGTTGATTTCCTCTAGGGCTTTGTTCCTTTTCTTGTTCAGTAGGAGAAGCATTAGGGTGGTTTAGCTGAATGTGTAGCTGATTAGGGTTTTTAGAATACTGAGCTTAGAGATTTGAGAACAGTTAATGAACTTATCTATATCCTTAATAGAAACTGATTTGAAGATACAAAAGGAAGCATTGTACTGAAATGTAGCCACCATACATTACATATGCCTCTAGACTTTTGGTCAATTTTTTTTTCTCTCGTGGGGGATGCCCTCTCCACTAATCTCTGCCTGTCTAAAACCCTTGCTGTTTTTCAAGGCCTGAGTCTCATCTCATTTCTTCCATGAAACTTTCTTTGATAATGTCTGCCATACACTGTTTTTGCAAACACCTATCACCTTTTTTTTTTTTGGCCATGGAACTGTGCAGTATATTAAGAGAGACTGTACTAGGCCCTGGCAATACAAAGAAAAAAAAATGGCTCAGTCCCTGCCCTCAAGAAACTTATACTCTATGGAGGGATATAGCATATGAACATATGCCAAATATGTAAAAGGTAATTTTTGGTAGAAAGGCACTAGCAACTGGACATATCAGCAAGGACCTCATGTAGGAGATGGCATTTGAACTAAGTTTTCAAGAAAGCTATCGATTCTAAGAATCAGAATTAAGGATACAGTATATATCAAGTATAGGGGTCAACCTCTGCAAAAGTCAAAGAAAGGCAAATGAAATGTTTTTTGTGATGAATATCAATAAGTCTCATTTTGTAATTGATCATATTTCACTTGTTCTAATGAACCTTTATTTATCCCTTATATTGTTATATACTTAAAAAATAATTACATCCCATCTTTCTAGTCTTATTTAATATAGTCTTACAGTCTATAATCCCAACCTCAAATCTTCAACCCTCCCCCATTAACTAGTTCCTTCCCTACTGTCTTCAAATATGTCTCCCTCATCCTTAAAAAAACAAAAAACAACAACAAACAACAAAAACAAAACCCTTCACTAAATCCTACCGTCCCATTATGCTGTCATCTTATATTATTCCTTTTTTATACCAACTCTTTGGAAAAATAGTCTGTGCTCATTGCCTCAATTTCCTCTCCTCACATTCGCTTCTCACTAATCTGGCTTCTGACTTCGTCATTGACCTAAAATCACTCCCTTCAAAGTTTAAAGCAATTTCTTCATTGCCAGATTTCATGGTCTTTTCTCTTCACTAACCTCTGTACTTCATTTGGTACTGCTGATTATGCTTTCTTCCTCCATACTCTCTTCTACTTGGGTTTTTGTGACAATATTCTTTTCCTAGTTTGCCTGTTACCTGTCTAACTGCTACTTCTCTGTCTCCTTAGCTGGCTCATCATCTACATCAAGACCCCTAGTGGTGGATATTCTCCAGTGTTTTGTTCTGGGTCTTTTCTTCTCTAGCTATAGTCTTCATGATGATGTCATCAGATCCCATAGTCATAAATATCATATTTATGCAGATGACTCCCAAATCTGCATGTGCAGTCTCAGTGTCTCTCCCAAGTGTCTATCAGTCCTGAATTACTCGTTGCCTATTGGATATTTCAAACTATGTCTCTGAGACATCTTCAACTCAACATGTCTAAAACTTAGCTCATTATATTTCTCCTTTAAACTTTGTCCTCTTCCAAGCTTCCCTATCTCTGTTGATGACATCACCATCCTTCTAGTCTCCCAGGGTTATAACCTTGGCATTTTCCTAGACTTTTCCCACACATTCAATTAGTTGCCAAACCTCACAGTTCTACCTCTACAACATTTTTCTCATCAGATCACTTCTTTCCAATCCCATGGCTACTATCTTAGTTCAGGTCTTTACTACCTCTCACCCTAGCAGCCTCCTAATTTGTCTTCCTGCCTCGATTCTCTCATCACATCAGTCCAGTCTACACAGTGCTGACAAAGTCATTTTCCTTAAGTGCAGATCCAAGAATATGTTTCTCCTACTCAAACAACCCCAGTGGTCTGCCTCTAGCATATAAATTTAAAATTCCTCTATTTATTCCTATACAAATAGATAGAGGATATCTCCATGTTGTTTTTCAGACCTCATTAGACTTCCTCTCTCACACTCTATGGGCCTGTCTAACTGGCCTTCTCGCTATTCTCTCCTGTAGCCTTCATTCCTTTGCACTGGTTATCAATCATGCCTGGAATGCACTCTCTCCTTACTGCTGCCTCATAAAGCTCTACTGTTTCTGTAAGATTCAATTCAATCACCAACTTCTACCTGAATGTCTTCTTGGTGCCACCACCCCTTCCAGCTAATCTCCCAAATCAACTTGTATTTATCTATTTTGTATATGTTTGTATTCATTAACTTTATATTTGTATTGTCTGTATCTTGATTAGTACTTTTACCCATTAGAATATAAGCTTTTCACAAATAGGCATTTGTTCACTCTTTGTTCTTGTATCTTTAGCTCCTAGTACAGTTCCTTACACACAGTAAGAGCTTAATAAATAATATGTGGATTGATTGGCTGTGGGTCCTTGTTTCTTACACTTCTTTGGGCAATTATCTAGCATGGTACCTTGCTTCTAGCTATATATGATGCTATTTTTTGGCTGATTGATAACAAAATTTACCTATAGGTTTAATTATTCAGTAAAATAATATATTAAATATTTAGACATACATACCATTAAAATTCATAAGATCTTTCCTTTATGAATTTCTAGTAATTCACTATAATATTATGGATAATTCACTATGATACTATGTTTATAGTATTTAAAATGATAAAGCCATTTTCTACTCAAAAATGACATTTTATCTAGAAAATGGTAAAAATTATATAAAGTATGCCTACAGTACAAAAGTTTATTTAACATCATATTTGGAGAACCCTAAAATGGAAAGGTTTTCAGTGCATGAATGAACTTGTACTACAAACAGAAATTGTTTATATAAATACTAGAGTCACACAATCAACTTTCACTGAGGAAAGCTACCTTTTTGAGGCCATAAAAACCAAAAGGAAGTTGATTATGACAGAATTATGAATTTCAACCTGTAGTGTTATGTGTACCTAAGTTTGGATTCCCAAAGGGACCAATTTACTAATATCAAGTGTTCTGGTGTTAAATGGGATATAGTGAAAAGAACCATAGAGATTCAAAATAAATGTAAAATTGAATTTCAAATGAGTACTAGTAATGCTGCAGTTCTAAAAGAATTGGACTTTCCTCTAAGTGTGTGACTTAGGGAGGTTCATAAAGTAAAATATTTATATTGTTTAAACCAGAGGGAAAAATTAAAGACAATGAAAGTATTTTAATAATGATATTTCTTGTGATGAACCTGTGATAGGCGTGTGCACTCACATACACATATACAGACGGATCCACACATATGCACAAAGAAAAAGAATTTGGGAATAATTTAGGTAAAATAAAAAACAAACTCAGTACTAATCTATTGTCCACAGGGATTCATCTTCAGTTATTTTCACCTAGTATGACTCACCCCTCTGGTCCCTTTTCACTCCGTCATACATATCTTAGTTCTGCAGAATATTGCAATAGTCACTAGCATTTTAGAACATGCTTGGATCAATGTGGGAAGAAGTGAAATTGGAAAATGATCCCATCAAGGTTAAAAGAATAAGACTGGGGTACATATTTTTCTTCTGCTCTTTGGGCAGGCCCTGTCCTCTACAATGGAAAGATTGTAGCTGCAGGCACAATGTGTTCTTAAACACCTGACAGTTGATTTTATGAGTAGCATCCTTTTCTTGTTTGTTTTTTGTTTTTTATTTCTAGGCCTCAAAAATTCAACTTTCTGTGAAAATGATAGTGTTTTATCCACCAAATTTTATTTAAAGTATTATAAGTACTAATGGTAAGAAGAAAATTAAATATGTGTAAAAAATATCTTACAATGCAATTGAGGGTTGTCTACGCAAATTACTTTGGTTCATGTTATAAGTATCCTTATGATACTAGATTAGACAATACATATCTGTGGATGTGACGTGTGTAAAACCCTCAGGATATAAGAGCTACTTTATGGTGCTCCTATGCCCTGGGAAAGTAAGTGGTGTTCATAATGCTGAAATAGTCTTGCGTAAGGATTCTTTCTGCAAACAACGACACTAGGTGCCCTCTGACATGGAAATTGGCTACCAGAGCCATTATCCTTTATAAAATGAGTATATGTGACATGGAATTTATACCATATATATAAATTTTATAATCTCATTCAATGATGAAGGTTGAAGATTGGCCATTATTTCCATCAGAAAAGGTACTCCTCAGTTTCCATAGATATAACCTGGGACATTTAAACACGTATCAAATTTAAATCTACTGGTTGGATTTTTGCCCCCCTTTACAAAACAGTGTGACTTTGCTAGTCCATTTCAGTCATAAAGCATTAAGCAAACTCTATTTTCAGTAGTTCAGGATGTTTGTTTTTGCCAAAGTCTATGTTTAACAAGCCTTAATTTTATGAGGCTTTTTAGTTGCTGCTAATATTTAGCCTTAGGCCTGCGAACAATTCTTTTTGGCATTTGGGTTTCAACAGTTTAACTACAGTATATTGTTTTGTGGTACTAAGTGGACTATTTTTTTTTGTATTGGTTCTTTTAAGTGTCAAGGGCTGATAAAGAGGATAAAAAAATAGAGCTGGACTCTACAACCTTTGTTGGGCACTAGTTTAGGCACTCTTTCTTTTGAGTGTTTACGTGACATATAGGCAACTGTTTGTTAGTTCCAAAATTCTCTGAATTCTGTTAACTAAATTATATCAGTCTGGTTATCTCATGCCAAGTTACAGAAATAGCTATTAAATAAAAGGAGTAACACCCTTTCTGACAACCTGAATGTAACTAGAAGAGGATAACTGGGATGGGGAGGGGTCTTGAGACCACTCATTTATGATATGCAGGAAGAACTAACAATGCCTAGTCTGGAGAAGAGAAGACTTAGAAGGAACATCGTAGCTAACTTTTATGTGTTTTAAGATCTGCCCACGTTGGCAAAGACTGGACAACACAGAACTGGAAACAACATTTAGAAATGATGAATGGTCACATTTTAGCTTGAGAATATAAGTAAAAATTTCCTAACAATTATAGCTGTCCAAAAAGTATAATAGGTGGGCTGTTGTGGAAACTATCAACTGGGGTCTTTAAATGGATGCGGTGTAGATTTACTATAGAAAGGAATCCAGTGATTCCTGTCCCTGGTTAAATATGAATTCTACTACCAACTACCTATGTGGCTTTTTGGAAATGACTTATTCACTGTGCATGACTGGATATGACCTTTCTGGCACCTTCTAGCTCTAAATGAATGATCCTGAGAACTTATAAGGAGGTTATTAGTAGAGTATTCTAGTGCTTTTTTTTTTTTAAAGATTTGTGTTGTTGAACATTTTTATTCATGAATTGGATAAAAGGCATAGATGATATACATGACAAATTTGCAGATGACATAAAACTGGAAAACATGGTTAGTACATTCATTGACAAGACTTGGAATCCCCCAAAAGTCTCAATGGGCTAGAATGTTGGGCTACAATCTACCAAAAAGGATGCTTAATAATAATAATAATTTTATATATATATATATATATATATATATGTATATAATAATAATTGATTTTAGAGATTCATCTTCACAAGTACATGATAAAGGAGGCATGGGTAGACAGTAGATGACTTTAAAAAGATCTGGGGACTGGAGCAGGATGTAGCTTCACTCTGTATCGATGGTGTTATATGGCAGCCAAAAAGCTAATGCTGGCTTTAAGAGACAGTAATATTGATAAGGAATCAATATTACTCAACTCTTGCATTATCAGACCACATTAGGAGTGTCTTGTTCATCCCTGGGTACCACAGTTAAAGAAGGGCCTTGATAAAATGGAAGGTATTCATAGTATGGCCACCAAGACAGTGAAGGTCTTAAGATCATGTCTTATCAAAATTGGTTGCAGCTAATGATGTTTAGCTTCAAGATACAGGGAAATGTGATAGCTATCTAAAGTGTTTGAAGGGCTCTCATAAAGAAAAGGTGGGTGTAGGTTAGTTTTGTTCTGCTTAAGTATAGAAGGCAGAGCTAGAAATAATAGAAGCAGTCAGTAAGGCAGATTTAAGCATGGTATCAGGAAAAACTTCCTAACAATGAGTGTTATCTAAAAGTGGACTAGGCAACCTCAGGAGGCAGTGAGTTCTCCCTCACTGAATGATTCCAAGCCAATGATGTATGACCACTTGCCAGATTTGTTGTGGAAGGGCTTCTTCTCTAGGTATGGGTTGGACTAGATGGCTTCTTGAGTTCCCTTCTTACTTTTGTTTTCATTCAATTCAATTTTAAGCTCTATATTTACTTCCTTTCCCACCTCTTCCCCCACCCACTTCAGAAGACAAGAAATACTAAACCCATTACAAATGTGAAGTCATGCAAAACAAAGGTCTACATTAGCCAAGTCCCGCCCCCCAAAAAAAACCCCAAAACAAACCAAAACAAAAACAAGGAAAAAAAAGAGAAAAATGTATGCTTCGATCTGCACTCTTTAGATCAAAGGTTGTTATTCTAAGCTCACTGACATTTTTTATCATCTATTAGATTTATTAATACCATTTAGACATAGCCATAGTCTCTTTGTGTTGTTTAGCTGTCATGCCTATATAAAGTGATGTTGATAACACTACTTATACAAAACACAGTTGATTTTATAAGAATCAGTCAGATGCAGTGACAGTAAATTAGATATAACTTCTCAAACTGTATTCCAGTTCCTTTCACTCTACCTGTCCCATTTTGCAATATTTTAATCACATGTATCTTTAAAGTTTTTATGTGGTGGCATTGATGTCTTGACCATTTACTCTCAACGTGAGAGTAAGTAATAAATTTGTGAAGTTGAAATTTTCATTAGAAATAAGGAGAAAATTAACTCCCTGACCAAAAGATCTGTGAATAGTGTGAAGATGCTCCCTAATTTTTTTTCCTCCTTTCCTTTCCCTTTCCCATTGTATATCTTTGTATATCTTTGACCAGGCCAGAAATTGGTCTATAATGGTTCAAACAAAGGACAGAGACAAAATGACCTCTGCAAGTGCCTTCCAGCTTTATGGTTCTATGACTGTAATAATCATTGAAGTGTGCTTTGAGTTCTTCAGAAGTAAGATGTGCCAAAAATACAAAATGTTATTATAGCATTATTATCACTGGCTTTTTTGGTCTTCATTTGACCCACAGGGCAGTAAAGGTACATATTTCTAGGGATCTGTAATTCATATATTCATTATTTTTGCCCATCTGTCAATGAATTAGTCTTTAATTTGGGCTGAGACATTTTGGTATTTCAAAACAAACAAACAAACATTTTGAAATGGCACAGAAAAAGTATCATTATATATGTTAATATGTTTACTACATTTTGTTTTGGGGATTTTGACGTGCAAGGCCCTAATGAAATGCAAGAGAGGTTTCTGTCATTGATTTTAGTACTAAAAATAAGATGCATTCATGCTCCCTTCTCCTCCCTATTTGAGTAATTGTATGATGCAGAGCTAAATGGTAAGAAAAACAGAATGCTGAAAAGCTACCCTGGATAGATGGCCCAGGCAGTCATGACCATGGAACCCATCCAATGATGGGGGAGAGAAAAAGGCAGGAGAGAGAGAGAGAGAGAGAGAGAGAGAGAGAGAGAGAGAGAGAGAGAGAGAGAGAGAGAGAGAGAGAATGTGGACAGTTCTCCATGATTACAAGGGGCTGGATACCTGCCTTTCATGGCCAACCCAGAAAGTTTCACAAGAGCCAGAAACCAAAATTTTTCATGGGAAAGACACCCTGACTCTACATAGACTCTTCCCTCTCATAGAAGGAAGTGACATGCAAGATGGGTAGTTAGGGACATTTACTTTGTGTTCATTCCCTTTCACTGTCATCCTGCTATTTTTATTTCTCTGTCTATCGCGTAGCCCATTCTCCAGTATTCTCTATCTTTGTTGATTTATCTGGGCATTTAATGGGGCTACTGTCTGATATAGGCCAAGAGAATCAGTGAGCTAAGGAAAGCTGAGATATACATCTTCCTGTGAAATAAAAACAGTGTTCCCTTTAACTTTTATTGAAGAAGCGCATAGGGTACCTTGATCTTACATGGTATCTGATATTCTTCAGTAGATTCAAGGAAGGTGAGCTCATGTAACCTCAAAGCTCAGTTCTCCCTTGTATTTTAAGAGACAACCTTAATCAAAACAACAAATAGTAATTATACAGGCACTGAGAACCGGGGATATCATCACTGTCTTTTTTCCATCTTTGTACAGCCACAGCATTATGATGCAAAATGCAGTTTTAAAAGCCTTTCTCTTGCCCTGGTTTTGCATCCCTTCCCACTGATCTTTGGCCTTCCAAGTCCCTCATGACCCACAATGCCATAGATAGTTTTTCTTGGACCTGGTCCCATGCCTGTTATGCTTCCTGTGTATTATTCTGACTTTTCAAAGTTCTGTTGAAATGAATGGAATAATTATAATAGCATGGACCCTTGAGACACTATGAAAATGAACTGATCTTAAATAATAAAACGTTGTATGGACTATGTGACGATGCAGCAAACATTACTGCACTGTGGCCATGCTTTCCTAGTGATAGAGAATAGATGATTCCTTTCCCTTCAGCCTCTGTCTTGTGAGAACACTAGTACATTAGGAAAAATAACAATTCTTCCCCTTTCCCTTGCCCCATCACTCCCTGACAAAAAATAAAGGCCCTGGGTTTGAGGAGATTGGCACTCTAAAACACTGATGGTGGAATTATAAATTTGTCTAAGCAGTCAGGAAAATAATTTGGAATTATATAAGAAAAGTCAATAAATCATTGATATCATTTAACCTAGAGACTACATTGCTGCTTATATGGACACCAAGGAGGTCAGAGAAAGACAGGTCCATATGTACCAAAATATTCATAGCACTATTTTTTGTGGTGATTAAAAAAAATGGAAGCAAAGTGTACTGTGTGAAGAAATAGAATAGTGTTATCCTTTAAAAAAAATTATAAAGACATGGAATTCATGAAGAAAAATTGGTAGATTTCTATGAACTGATGCAGAGCAAAGTAGGTAAAACCAAGAAAAATGCCTATGACAACAAATGAAAAGAACCCTGGAAGAAAGTGTGTAATGTGATTAATGAGAATGACCAACCATGTTCCAAAGAGGAATGAGGAAATGTATGCTTCATTGTTCTGGGAATAGGCTAGCCTCTGGCATTGCAAATCTAATAAGTGATATAAAAAGGTATCATTACAGCTAAATAACTGCATAAGAGCAAGAACAGCAATTTCTAAATGAATTCCAGGGCATTGTTGATGTTCTAGAAAATAAGCATGTGAAAAAGACAGTGTGGAATAGTGGACAGGATATTGGATTTGGAGGGAGAGGTCTTGTGTTCAATTCCTAGCTCTGTGTGATCTTGGGTGAGTCATTTCCCATCAGTGGGGTTCAAATTGCTCACATGAGAAATGATGACCTCTAAAACCCTTTCCCACTCTAAATCCTGTGCTCCCTTCTCTCTGGAAGGAACAGGTCCAATAATGACTACACGCAGTACTGATTCTTGCGTTTGAGGAGAGAGAAGAAAGGCAGGCTTTGTGAAGGTTCTTGGTAGAGTTGATGCCCTCAGTTAAGTGAACATTTCTTTCAATAAAAAGAAAAGGGGCATCTTGGGCTGCAAATCAGGACTCTCGCGTATGCTGTACTGTTCTCCCTTTGACCTGCTGCCAAGTGTGACTTGGGCTGAGGCACTGAAATTCTCTGCTCCAATTTCCTGGTTTGTAGAATGGGGCCAGCAGCACATTTAGAGGCATTTACCTCTATTTCACTTGGGTGTATTGTGAAGATTAATGAGATTCATATTTGCAGCATACTTTGATGTTCAGTAAGGATATTATTAATGAAAAGTGAATTTAAGCTCTAAAAGCATTACTGTGAAAACAATAATGGTGGGAATAGGCAGTACTTATTTTTGTACCTTGATTGCATTTATTTTTAACTGTAGGATCTTTTTATCAACAAGAAGAAGCATATTACACAATTTAAAGATGCTGCTGCCTAAAGTACAACCATTTGTGATTGTGTTGTTGAGGACAAGAATGAACCAGTCACCTTCTTTACACTGGATGTGTACCCAGAAAGGACACTTTATCTTGTAATTTGTGTCCTCTGCATTTGGGTTTGGTGCTCTACATCATGCTTTTCCTTTGAGTCTTTTTACTTTCAATTTTTGCCTTGTGGGCTTTTCTGTTGCATGCTGATGCTTCCCAGTACTGTGTTTTTCAGCTGTGCCATATTGCAGCACTTTGTGATTCCATTGAGTCAAGCAGTAGTTCCAAACCATGTTTTGTGGAGTCCAGGTGTTCCAGAAAGTGTGACTAGGATATCTATGAGAACATTTGAATGTTACTGATATTTACCCTGTGAGGTATCACATGAAATTATAAAAATACTTATTATGTAGGTTAAAATTGCTTTAATTTCTTCTATTTTTTTTGTCAAAGTCTACCCAATTTTCCTTTATCTCAGAGGTAGTCTATCTCTCTAGACTTTTTGGACCAGCATTTATGGGTTCTGTCAATATAGTTCAAGCTCAAATGTATTTTGTGGCTAAATCTGTTTGGGAAATGCCTCTATTTCCTAGGTTTCTCCCACTTTCTAACCTGCTTTAATTTTTCATGTTAGTGTCACTCACCTTCTGCATTTGTTTTGCCTACTAGTATAGTTCAGGAGCAATGGCAGTAGACTTGCTGTATTATAAAACTTTGTTGATTATCTCTAGAGCTGATTTCAGGCTGTTCTCTCAGGAGTAATCTAGTCTAAGCCAAGAGAGGTTAAGTGACTTGCTCGCAGTTGCACTGAGAGCAAGGGGCAGAGCCAGAATTTGAGGGAAGAGCTTCAAAATCCAAATCTAGCACTCTGCAAACCACATAATAGGTTAAGAATACAGGCTTGAGCATTTTGCTCTTCATTCTGTTTTGAGGCAATCAGGGTTAAATGACTTGTTCAGAGTCATACAGTAAGTGTCTGAGGATGGATTTGTACTCGGGTCCTCCTGTCTTCAGGGCTGTTGTACCCTTTTTTTTTTCAAAGAATAAGATTAATTATTTCTTAAATTACTGAATTAAACCATTGTTATCCAATGTCATGCTTTAAAAACATATACGTGTGTAAGTTATACCTCAGACAACCAATAAAGAGAGATTTGATGAAAGGTGTAATGGTAAGAAAGACTTTTAATTCTCTCATGTTTAGTCATGCTGCCATTCTTATACACACACCACAATTTATACGTGTCTTTATAGGTAGAACAAAGCAGATAGTAAAAATGGTAGCTCATATATTAAATTCTTTCAGGTGTTGCATCTCTTGATTTCTATAGAAGTAAAAAGGATCTTAGCCATCATTTATTCTTATCCCCTCATTTTATAGATAATGAAACTGAGGGCCTAGGGAGTGGCCTAGGCCAGAAGACAGAATGCCTAGATTTAGATTCTGGTTATACATCTTACTATCTGTGTGATTCTGGACAAATAATTTCATCTTTTCAGATCAGTTTCCTCATCTGTAAACTGAAGGAATTATAGTTGTTGATTTTCAATTTCCCGTCCTATTCTAGTACTTATAATCCTATGACCCAATGAATAAAGTAACTCCTGATAAAATATAGATACAGGTTTATATGCAGCTCCCAGGGGAAAGAATGGACCTCAGACCTTGTCTAATTAATACCAAAGTTGTCACAGTTAAATATGTACTTTTTGCATAAGGAAATTATCATAAATTCTTTCAGTAATGACAATAATCACTCATTTACATAGTGAGAATTTACAAAGAACTTTTCTCATGACAACCCATCATCCTTTCAATTACCCAAGTCAGAGTCACCCTCAACTCTTCCCTCTCCCTGACTCCCCATATCCAAGTAGGTGCCAAATCTGATCAACTCTATCTCTCCAGCATCTCTCAAATCCTTCTCCTTCTCTCCACTCACATGACCACCACCCTGACTTAGGTCTTCGTCTCAATTTCAAAATTAAAATAAAAGATTATTATTATTTGTATGAAAGTTCATGTGGTTTTTGCATGTGATGATGACTGATGTACAATGGGTGCCAAAAGTAGTCTGAAAATTGGCCAAGATCTACAAGTAAAAAGGACTCTGTAAGTTAAGTACTTCCTGTAAGTAGTGGGAGAAGAAGCTAGCGGACAGTCTGTCCAGAATTAGGTTGACCTTAGTGAGCCAAATTGACCTAGAAGTAATGTCTGTACCAGAGATGCTGTCACATCTGTGTCTACGATGCCCAATTATTTGATCCTTTTTGTCCTTTCCTGATTTGAATACTCTGGCAATGTTTTTTTTTTCATAAAAGAGCAATTTGGTCACTTTTACTTCTCAGATGCAGAGGTGAAATAGAGACTACAAAGTGGCCCTTATATCACCTCTTGCCAGACAATCCTACTCCTGTCCCTCCAATATGACATTCTATCCTCTACTTACATGCCTTAGTGCAAGCTGAGCCAGTGGGTAGAATGCATGCCCTTCTCCCTTTTTCCTTTTAGAATCTCTAACTTCCCTCAAAGCTTAGTTCAAGTGTCACCTCTTACAGGAGGATCATTCTTATTCCATAGCCTCTCTCTGAATTACTTTGGATTTTGTACAACTTTATCTGTGTACATATTATGTTCTTTTTAAATTTCTTATTGGCAGGGACCATTTCTTTTTTCTTCTTCTTTTTTTTGTCTTTATATCCTTAGCACCTCACTCAGTGCTGGGCTTGTAGGTGTTTAATAAATGTTTGTTAATTGATTGATTTAATCAGGTTTCTCATTTTCACCATTTATTATGACCCTTTATTTTCTTTGACGTCAGTCTTTCTGATTTACCTCCATTTGCATCTATGCAGATGTGCTGGAATGATGACAACTTTCTTCAGAAAAGGTTCATTATACAAGCCAATATTATTTGCCAACAGAGTAAATCGATATCTACATTTTGTTATTTCACGAATGCCAGGAAATCCTCTTTTCCCATTCTATCACACCTCTCCTGCAAACTGTTTTTTTTTTGATGTTTGAAATTCTACAATTGGGAGTTCATCGTTCAGCTTTAAAACTTTGTCTTTATGAAAATAAATTTATCTTTTGAAAAAGGTGACATCAGTCACTCATTTATACAAGCTTCAGTGAGAGAGGGTGATGGTGATGGAAAAAGTACCAAGACTTTCATGGGGTTACAGAGGGTGGGAAGCAGAAAGGAGGTATAATCAAGGGGAAAAATACATAAAGAAAAAGCCAAAAGAAGACAATGACTTTTTTTTTATTTGACCAGTCCTGTTCATTGGTTTTTGTTTCTTGAAGATTTGTCTTGTGGCATGGCAGGTTAAGGTTATTCCTTCTTTGAGGGGCTTCTCATAATACCTATTTCCTTCCTGATTTAAGTACACATTTCAACAGTTCCTACTCCTCTGTCCATTCTTTTTGAAGTCTTCAGAGATCTTTTCTGTTGGTCCAAGCCGGGACTCGCAATGCAAATGTTCATTATTACCCTTTGAGACGTGGTATTGGGCAGAAAATATTTGCCCAACTCTTAACAGCCTCAAAGCAGCAAGGCTCCATTCCCTGTTTAGCATCAGCTAGCTTCAAGGATCCCCCAGAGCAAAGGAGTTGTGAGCATCTGCCAGGGAAGCATTAGAAAATGCAGGGGCATCAACATAATAGCTTGTAATTCGTTATTAGTAAGATTATAGATAATTCTTCTCATCTTGATGTTTCACCTCTGGTTCTTTTTCTTTTCTGTTGTTTTCTTTTCTTTGTTTACCTCGCTTCTTTACCAAAATGATATGAGCACATGATTACTAGAACTTTGGATGGATAAGTCTTGGCTGCATGATAAGTGTTTTCCATTATTTGAAGGGCTACCAAATGAAAGAGGGAATAAAACTTAATTCCTTGAAGTTCAAGAGAGCAGAACTAGAATGGGTAAGTGGAAGTTAAAGGGAGCTAAAGGGAAACAGATTATGTCTGTGTAATAAAGAACTCTCTTGAAGATAAAAGTGACCAACAGTCTAATGGGCTACCTTGTCAGTTAATGAGCTCCCTGTTAGTAGGGGGATGTCAGCAGAGACTGGACGGCTACCTTAAGGTAAGGAAGGTATTGGAAGGTTCTCCACATATGGTGCTTGACATAGGTAAAGAGTTTGGAGAAACTGGTGGTGTTTAGCCTAGAGATAACAAGCATGACTTGAGGAGGACAAGATAGTTATCTTCAAGTATCTGAAAGGCTCTCATTGTGGAATAATCACTAGGTTAGTTCTCCTGATTCCCAGAGGACAGAACTAGATGCAAAGAATGAAAGTTTTAGAAAGGCAAATTTTAACTCAATATAACAAAGACTTCCTAACAATTAAAACTGTGCAAAAGTGTAATGGACTGCCTGGGGAGCGGGGTGGGGGGCAGGCAGTTAGTTCTTCCTCACTGTGGGTCTCCAAGTGAAGGCTGAATGACCATTCATTCAGTGATATAATAGTGGAGATTCTTGCTCAGCTAGTAGTTGGACCAAATGGTCACTGATAGCTCTTCCAATGCTGAGATTTTGATTCTTTAATCTATCAGGAAAAATCCAGAGGTTATTCCAGTTTTGGATGCGTGGTTGGACTAAATAAGCTCTAATCTTATTCTCAACTCTTTCCTATTTTCATGATTATCTAATCCATAAATTCTTTCTATTTTGTTCTCTTCTCCATCATTTTTTCCCTATTACTTTGGGGGTGGGATGGGGAGAGAAGAAGCATCATTTTTCATACTTAAAATCTAGAGTGCTTTCCATCTTCCATAGATCAGAAAGAAGTTTCTTTTCTATTCCCAATATGCATACTTCCCCCTGCCCCAAATTGTTCAGTACTTCAGTGAAAATATATAGCCACATATGCAGTTCACTAAGTTCTTATCAGGTACTATATAACTAACACCATGAAAAGATGGCATGATTTTTACCTTCCAGAGTTTATAGGTTCATTGGGGAAACAGTTTTTATATGCAAAAAAACAATTTGAGAATAGCACTAGATGGCACATAATCAATTGCTAATTTGAATGTAATTGAACATGGACATATAGGCACAAACATAAAGGGCTGTGGACTCTCAAGAAGGGGAACAGATTCACCTCTATATAAACATGAATTACCCAAAATATTTTTCTGTCTGTGTCTTTCTCATGATCTCTCATTCTTTTTCATTTTTCTTGCTGTTATCTCTCTGTATTGTCCCACCTTTCAATAGACTAGATATCAGATTTTCCCCCAATACAATTTTTTTTCCTTTTCTTCTAGAAAATTGCTTCAACAGGAGGGAGGAGGCCAGTGTTCTAGGCATCCTTCTGCCACTAATTAGTTGAATGATCTTGATGTAATTAATTACTTAACCTTTCTGGATTTTTCTCAAATGAGGAAATAAACAACACTTTCCTTCCCTGGAACAGATGCTATTTTAAGTTTCCTTCCAGCCTCTAAGATCCATGATTCCAGAAAACTAGATTCATAAAACTTTTCATCTTGGTACTTAACTAAGTTTAGGTCAGTTCTTTTTAACTGAATCTATTCTGTTTTCTTTCTACATAGAATGTTATCTCTGCTCCAGCTTTTCTTTCTCTGAAACTATTTCTTAATATTTAACTGACCAAATATTAAATTCTTAGCATTTATGTATTTCTTCCCAATAACTGGCCACAACTTTACTCTCCATCTTATTTCTTCTTTCTTATTTTTGGTACACCTTCTTCTGTTTTCTTCTCTCCATTTTTTTCCTTTCCTTTCATCATTTTGTCTCTTTTTGGTCTTTACTTTCCTGCCCTCATCATCATGCCCCTTCCTAACTATTTCTTCTCTTCCACTTCAGCTTTAACTTCCCTCAGGGTCCCAGGTTCCCTGTGAATGCACTTTGTTTAACGCTTGCCACGTATATTTGCAAAACTAGCCAACTGTAGTAGGGACAAGAAGTTCTGGCACCTGAGCCAGTTCAAAAGGGGCCTCCCCTCCTGAAACAGCAGCAGTCACACCAGAGTCCTTTTCACCAGCCTGAGGCTTGGGGGAGAGGGTGGAGGGGGGTAGGAAATTCCTTGTAACCCAGCCACATCTGCCCCTCACTGGACTGTGAACTAACAGAGGCCATGGCAATGGAAATACCACAGGATACTCTGGATAAGCACATTCTGGGCCCTACTGTGAGTGTGTTGCACTATCTAAGTCAGAGTTCAGCTGAAGGGCAGCAATATAGCCAGAAAGTCATGTGGCTCTCATGTTGGTTAGTATGTCACTTTGAACAGCTCTTATCTGATATTATTATGACTAACCCAGTGCTGACAGCATGGAACAGATTATAAGAGCCATGTGATGATTATTTAAGGCATCACTGAGTACAACATGCAGCTAATATTAACCCATTCTTTCCAGGATCTCTTTCTGCATAATTTAACCCAATGGGGGCTTGAAACTAGGATGTAGGACTGAGAGGGTAGTGGACAGGAAATGAGGAAGGTTATTGAAACCTTATGGTTTCTATTGTTTCCCATTAAGAAATGGTTTATTTTTGATAACCTTGCTTGCAGTATATGTTGTTCCACATTTAAAAAAAATAAAATCAATTTTGGTAGTTGTTTGTATTTCAGAACCCTTTTTCCTTACCCTTGTACTGATAAAATCCTGATGTCTTTATTTTTTTATTTTTTTGTTCTAGTTGATCTTTAAGATATGAGAGAATTTCACTGAAGGCATAGCTAGAGAAATAGACCTTCAGTGTTGTACCTAAATGTCAACAGTGAGAAGGCAATCCTCTTGAAGACTGACATACTGAATGGGGCAAGGAAAACACAAGTAATGCTATTATTCATTATTTATATGCTGCTGTAAGTATACATGGAATGGTACAATGGGTTTACAGCAGCTTGAGAGCTATAATAAATACCAAAAATAAAATGAAGAGCAACTTTTTCAGGAGACAAGTGATTTGTTCTGACGTTAGTAGCTTGCTCAGGAAAGTTCCTTTCCCTCCTACCTTCCTTTTTTTTTTTTGATGGTATCTTTATTTTTTTTAGATGAATTAAAATCTGATATGGGGACTTAAAAATTAAACAGAGAGGGACACCCCAATGCAAAGACTGAAGCACATGAGATTCCTAGTTTCAAATGCTTTGATATGTGAATAATTCGGAATGTCAAACAAAATTCTTCAAACTAGTGGAGTATTAGTGAAAAAGAAATATAATGCATGTTTTTAGGTGTTTGTTTTGTAAACATGTGTCTGTGTGCATATACACTGGAGCAGAAAAAAAAAGGCTGAACATAAGGTCCTGAACTGCAGACATCTCCAGGCTTTCTTGCTTACTTACCATTGTGAAGCTCAGCCGTGGCCAGTGATTGGAAGGCATTACTCACCACTGAGCAATTCAAGGTGCTCCCTCCCCAGGGACTGAGGGTAGAGTTTCTTCCTTCTCCAGCTGGGGACTTCAACTGTTGTTTTTCCGTTTCCCATTCAGGAATTGTCCACATAGTGTCGCTACTGCTGGAGAGCCTGAAAATACTGGATCATTTTCTGCCCTTCTCCTCCTCCCTCCATTTCCTTCTTCTCTTAAAGAAGAATGTGATAGTTTTTAGTATAGTAGAAGAGCCCTGCTATATAATACATAGAGTATGATGAGCAAATACCAAGAAGCACCAAACATTTTACATTGTGTCTGTTTACTAATTAATCTCCTTCAGTTGTATTTACACTAGAATGTTAAAATATTATGAATATTAGCAAATTATGGGGCTGTTCTTTAATGTAAAATACCTGTTATGGGCTCAGTTTAGGTTGGAAAATTTCTCAAAATTGAGATGAAAATTACCTTTATTTCAGAGAAGGGTGTCCTTTTCCCAGCTTCCTCTTTTCTAAAAGTCCCAAGCCTACTCTTGATGGATGTAGAGAAGGAAGAAAAGTAAAATGTCAATAATTTACATTTACTGACATAATAGATGGGAATCAAGTGTATTTTAAAATATTTGTGTTTTGTGTGTTAATACGTACACATGTATAGGGAAGATCCTTCAGAATGTGTTTTGTGTGTTTCTGTGGTAGGCAAATGTCTGGTGTAAATGAGAACTTATATAATTTATGCTGCCTTTTTTAATTTTTACAACTTATTTTTGTTAATAAACTAGACTTGAAACTTCTTGGTACTAACCTTTTACTTTTGATATTTTAATAGAGCTAAGTGATGATTTGTGCCACCAATAGTTTTTTGAAGGTGTTTTTGCCCTTGCTCCAAAGTCATACTCTAGTCTTTTATGAAAAATATGTCCCCTCACTTATAGCTCCCCATTCCCATATCCCAGAGAAAACCAAACTCAAAAACCATTTCATCTGAGTGCTTGGCTAAGTTTGTTGTTCAGTCCTTTTTCAGTCATGTCCTCCTTTTTGCGACCCCATTTGGGGTTTTCTTGGCAAAAATTCTGGAGTGATTTGCCGTTTCCTTCTCCAGCTCATTTTACAGGTGAGGAACTGAGGCAAACAGGGTTAAGTGACTTGCTCAGGGTCGCATAGCTACTAAGTGTCTGAGGCTGGATTTGAACTCTGGAAAGATGAGTCTTCCTGACTCCAAGGCCAACACTGTGCCACCTTGCTTCTCCTGACTGTGTTTAGGTCAATTCTTTTAAAATGAATCCATTCTCCTCTCATCATTCTCAAAATGCTCTTCCTTCACTGCTTCATCCTTTTAGGAATTGTTTGTCCTAAATCTGTTTTATTTTGAGTGGCACTTATAAACTACAGTGTAGCATGAAGCAGATGTATTCATTTAATAGCTTAATTTGATGACTCCTTTAAGAGGTTTTATAATCTTTATATTTTACCATTGGGTTTGGAATTTTATGCTCCTTTAAGAGGTGTATTACCTTCATCAGATGTTTTCATTTTAAGCTGTTGACTTATAAACACATGGCCTGCAGGAATTGGTGTGCAGAAAATTTATTTGATTACCGATTTATTCTTCAGTTCATTTTTTATTTAGTATACGAGTGTACTGAGGAACAGTGATGATTGATAATGAATGTTTATTAGTAAAATGAAACTTTTCAGTGGTTAAAATAATTTTTTCCTCTAGCTTAAAATGTCTCTGTGACAGTTCACTAATATTGAGAGAACACTTAGGAAAGTTAATTAAAAATTAAATGTTCTGAGACTCATATTCAGCCATGTGGGTTAGTATTTTGGAGACTAAAAAAACAACAACATGAGTATATATTTTTTTTTCTAGGGATACTGATCAACTTATTCTGTAAGCACTCAGTCATTCAACTAGTTCATCCTATTGAAAAGATAATGGGTTTTACTTGCTGCTGACCCATTATTTACATATACCTAATGAATTTGTGCCCTTTAAATCCATTGTACCTCTCAAAAGAACATTAAGGAAGAAGTGACCACCCTCAATCTATCAAACACAGAAGGAGGAATGCAGCAGGAGAGCCCTGCAATGAAAATAGATCGTGTAATCAGTGGGATATAGATGGTGACACCTTCCCGTGCTCTTTTTGTAATGGTGGAAAGGGGAGGAATTCCATGGCCAGCCATATGACCAATTTGTAGCTGACAAAGATGCTTACATTTTTGTGCCCTCTGCTGAATGAATGTAGCACAGAAATTTGTGTATGATGGAGGTAAACTGTTTCAGTGTCTTGTGACTGAATTCTTGTCCCAGGAAAGAAACTAAAGGGCCATTCTCTTAGCATGTGCATTAGAAATATGCATAATGATTGGTAGCATTAAGAAAATACCTTCTCATAATATCTCTGATATTCTTTGTTAGGCAATTGGGGTTAAGTGACTTGCCCAGGGTCACACAACTAGTAAGTATTAAGTGTTTGGTCTGAGGCTAGGTTTGAACTCAGGTCCTCCTGACTTTAGGGCTGGTTCTGTATCCACTGCACCACCTAGCTGCCCCTCTGATCTTCTTTGAAAAAAGAGTGAGACTCCCTCTTCTTTGTAGGTTGGAGAGAGGGAGATTAAAGCAGAAGCTCCAGTTCAAGTAAGGAGAGGTGCCTTAGAGGTTTGAGTACTGGCTTGTTTAGAGCCTGGTTGGAGTCCAACCTGTTTTGCGGCATGAAATGAGTTTGATGGTGTCAGGTCAATCTCCTGTGACTGATAATCCTCATCATAAAACTACTGTAAATGATTCAGCATGCTTTGGTATTATTTCTAGCCTGTGCCCAGGAGAGGCCAGAACTGAGCTAGCATTGCAATTGAATTGCCCTTGCTTCGCAAACTCAGAAAAGGTAACTCTCATAGTAAAGGCCAGAATTCCTAGCCAACCCAATAAGGAAATTTCCTGACCTCCCTTTGCACCTTGGGTTGCCTTTACCCCAGAGAAAAAGATTTTCCTCTGTCAAGAGCAGAGTTAATAAGAATGTTTGAAGGAGAGTTAAAGGGAATGGTATGTGTTGGGGGGAGGGGTTTGGGGAAAGGGGAAATAGTAGCAAATTATTTTGAAAATGAAACTTCAGTCCATTTTATTAACTGTAAAAGTCCCTAAATATTGTGCAAGAAGAACTTTGAGAAATTTGGTGTTTGGGGAAAAGGAAAAAAATCACATTTCTCTTTCCACTACTACTTGTTATCTTAATCTACCTATCTCTCACATGGCTTCAGGAGTATGTCTTTACCTCGCAGAAATGCTTTATTGATAGGGGAAAGTACTCTGGGTTTTTTTTTTATCAGAATATTATACTTTTATTATTTTTAAAAGCTTAGTAAGCAAGGGGCATAGAAGATGAGAGGGATTTAAAGAAACCAACAAACAAAAACAAACCAAAACAGAACAGAACAGAACCTCCCAGGGAAAAGTCAAGAATTAGAAAAGAAACATTTAGCTGCTAAAATATTCTCTGTCTTCCTATCCAGCTTCCTCGGCCCTTGCACTCTAGTTCCGCACTTGAAATGGCAGAGAGGTGTCAGCGATAGATCATCTTGTCATGGAATAGTACAAACTTAAGTAAATTACAAGCAGAAACCAGAGGAGGTACAGTGAGAATAGTCAGGTCCAGTAGGAAGTCTCTAGTAGAGTTTAGATACTTCCCCTTTTTTAGTCACAGGATTCCATTCATGTTCATTCATAGATGAAAAGTGAATTGGGTGTTTTTCATTGATGCATTCTGTTGTGTCTATCAGGAAGAAAACAAAATGCTGACAAGGGCCAGTACTGGACATAAGCCCATGAGTATATCTAAGTTATCATGATCTTTACTCTTTAAATGTATTCTTTTTTTTTTTCTTGCACAATGGGAACCTCAAATGAAAATGAAGTAACTGAATTAATTAACAAAACTAGTCCTCTTAAAACGTGCTACAGTTTAAATGATCTAGTAATTGTAGAAATACATATATCTGCTCAATTGCATTTATGGGGTAGAGACATGGGGAAGAGGATATTCTGCAGCTCAGTAATTCACCATAGAAGTTTGGACACCAGATATCTCTATGAGCACGTCAAAGTTTTGGTAAGAAAGTGGAGTGGTCTGAGATATACTTTTCCGCCTTTGGTGTGATGTTATATTGAGAGAACTCTGTTATCATTGATTACCAAAACCAATCATTATATCATTCCCAATCAGTAGCCGTAAATCAGGCCTAATGTGCCATTTGTCATTTTTAATATCATCTGTAGGACATGAATGAATATCGCATTTTGGCTACCTTGTAGAATTCTCTTTTCCTTCCAAGAGTAGGGGAAAAAATTGTTTTTAAATTTTTTTAATTCTTAAAATAAAAATTATTTATGAAGATAAAACCATATTTGCTTTCAGTAGGTTCTGAGCTGTTTACAAGTAAATTCCAAAGATGCACCACACAAACTATGCTTATCTCATTAACTCCTCTCCTCCCACCAGCTTTTGCTTTATGAGGGCTAAGCATTTTCAGATACTTCTATTGTAACTGGGAAAATGTTAAACAGTGCAGGGTACAGTGTGTACCCAGGGCTTTATAAGTGCCTGAGTCTATGGACCCTGTTGTGTGTTCTCTAAAGTTTTTGTTCACAGGCATCAGAATAAAATTCAGCCCTGGACTTAAAATAAGAATATTGAATGAAGTAAAGAATATGATTTTTAAAAAATACGGGCTATTTCCCCCTACAATTATTTGTCTTAAAGGGATTTTCTCTAAAGTATGATTGCCATGCTTACACACATACCAATGCCACTTGGTTATCAGAGGACAAGACCACAGTTGTTTACTGTTTTCCAAGAGTACAAAGTCTTTAAGAGTTTAATTGTTAATGCACTCTGAATGACAAAAACTAGCCGTAACCCTGTGAAGCACGGGGCAAGTGTAGCAATGAGGAACTGGTTTTTTGTAACTGTGCATGTTTGCAGTGGTCTATCTGGTATTATCTTGAGGATTTCCTTTTGCGTCTAGTAATAGGAGGGGGGAAAAAACCCTCAACTTTTTGGGAGTGAGGAAGGCTGCTGAGTGCACTATGGTATGTGTCACACACACACACACACACACACACACACACACACACACACACACACACACACACACACACACACACACACACACACCCCTGTACTGTTTACTTGATTGACTCACCCAGGTTGTATCCCATGACCTATGTTCCTCTATAGAGACTGAGATCTGGCTAGGACAGGATTCCTGTTGCTGGGTCTGGTTTGATCAATGGGAGGATCCCCTTTGTTTTACCTGAACTACAACTAATTCCAGTTTTTGATCTTTTAGATAAGATGAAAAACAGGAACCTTTCCCCACAAAATACGTTATAGTACCTGAATTCCTTTCTGCTTTCATATAGGTCCACCACCAAGCAGCCAATAGCATTGAAAAGTAATATTCCTTGGAATTATATGAAAGATTTCCACTACTGTGGTGGTAGAATCTGGAATTGGAATGGGGGTTAGAGGACAAAGGAGAGATGATTACAGGGCTGTAAATTGAAATACAGAAACTGATTTGTATTTCAGAGAAAATTAAAGGGGGCTTGGATTCCTTGGCAGTATCTATGCTCAGAATATCAAGATATGCAGAAAAGATTCCAGTTTTGAAAATTTTTATCTGAATTGAGGAAATGAAAATTTTTCCAGGTATATGTTCTATAGGGATAAATTATTTTAAAGATCTTAGTTGCCCTGTTCCTCTGTCATGCATAGCCAAGGCATTAACTGACCAGTTTCATAGCATCTTAGAACACAGAGCTGGAAGCGAGTGTGAAAAATTCTTAGTTCAACACTCTCATTTTCAAGCAGAAGAAACTAAGGGCCAGAGAAGATAAGTGACTTCCTCAGCATCATGTAGGTGTCTGAATGAAGATTTAAACTCAATGTGCATTATACTGTAGTTGTGGATTTTAGTAGCACAGTCAGACAAAAGTAAGGGGAAACATAGTGAATATGAGTAAGCATAAGACAAGCCTTCTGACTTCAGAGGATAAACAAACGATGACTATGAGAGTTAGTGATGTTTATATTGGTGCTGTTGTTGATTTTTTAATAACTGATTAGTGTAGCTGATAGGAGTTAGAAGCTGTCAAAAATAAAGTACAAGGTAGAGACTCAATGACATTTGATCCCAGCTGAAACAATAATATTTGTGAAGCTTCTTTAAATATTTTAGATTTAATTTAAAACATTTAATTTTTATTTATTAAAATAAATTCACTGTTTATTTACTTAGAGGCAGCTAGGTGGTACAGTTGATAGAATGCTGGGCCTAGAGTGAGAAAGATCTGATTTCAAATCTCAACCCAGACACAAGCTGTGTGACCTTGGACAAGTCACTTAACTTCTGTTTGCCTCAGTTTCCTTAAGTGTAAAATGAGGATAATAATAGTACCCAGCTCTTAGGGTTATTATGTATGAAGATCAAATGAGATAATATTTATAAAGCACTCAGCACAGTGCCTGGACATCAAAGGCACTATATAAATGCTAACTATTGTTATCATTATGATTAATAAATTTATAAACGTATTTGTTAAAAACCAATATATAATCTTTAGACATTTGTGAGTTTGTGCATGCTGTTCTCCTTGGTCAGTTAAAAGCACAATGATTTCATTTATATTTATTTCTACATGGGCTTTATGGGTTAAATACAGCAGGTCTATATTTTTGTTTCTTTGTTCTTTCCTAAATCCGTTCTCTCTCCATGATTCTTGCTTTGTTTTTTAATATCCTCCTTTATATTTTCTTTAGAGTATTCCCTGGAAGAAGGATATCTTGTTAGCATTAGCCGTAATGTGCTGACTTAATTCTCATAATGATACCCAGGTCATGTATTTTTTTCCTTTGGTGTCTACCTACTTTTTACCTACCTAACCTGCTAAGCTATTTCATCTATACATGAAAAGGAAGCACATTCTATCAGTAAACATTTTCATCTGGGGCTCCTGACCAATTAGTATAAAAACTATTAACTCACATCCCTTTTTCAATGGGTAAGTATATGTGCTTTTATTAAGGCCAAAGCATGATGACAAAATAATGCTCTTATTATTAGATGGTTGGAATAGAGAGTAAGTGAAAGTTTTTATAAGATAAAAACATATTTCTAACTTTAGAAGCTATGTTGGAAACATGGTTTCTAAAAGTCAAATTAGTGAGTATATATTCAGCTACTCATGCATCTCCAATTATGCTCAATGGTATATGAAATATAAAGGCTCATGAGTTATTGCTGTATCTCAGTACCTGCCTTCAGGAAACTTACATTCTTGTTGAAAAGATAAAAGGAACACAGATAGCAGTGTATAATCAAGTGCTACATCATGTGGTGAATGCTGTAAGCATCATAAGAGTTGAGAGGAAAAAGAGATTCATATGGCCTGGAGTAGTTGAGGGAAGGATGAGCTGGCCTTGCAGATGCAGAGGATATAGAAGAAGAAGGCAGAGATCTTTTAGAAAGGGGGAATGATGTGAACAAAGTCATAGAGGCAAGAATTAACGTGACACTATGATTTTACACACACACAACACACACACACACACACACACACACACACACACACACACACACAAGGAGACCAGACTGCTTGGAATTAAGTGTTTCTTTTAGAGTGGTGGGAGATCTGAATGGATAAGCTTTATCCTCAGAGGGCTTTAAAATCACTAGTAATGCCACCCCATTTTTAATTGGACATGGGATGTTTGTTTATGTTTCTATTTTGGGCTTTATATGCAACCTATTAAAACTTTAGTAGTATGAGTCTCCTGAGTAGATTTCATGGAAGAGTTACAGTAATGTCAGACTCAGAGAGGTTAAAGGCCAGGGCTTTATACACTGGAATCATCCAGTCTATACTGGGACCCATGCCAAGCAGCACATCTGCTATATATGTCAAAGAACAAACCACCATAGTTTATAAAATTGGTATCAGCAGGGCCCCCCCTCTTTCTAGCAATGAACATTTGCTCTGAGTCATGAAATTAATTGAGAAAATTTATTATAAAAGAAAGGAGCATCAGCTTTAATTTACTTGGCTTTCATGCATTTGAATATCCTTGCTACATCTCACCCCCTAGAACTAAAATGGCAGGTTTTATTTTCAGTAAATAAGCTGGTACTTCTGTTTTCATTACAATTTACATTTAGCTAAATTGAGGACTCCTTGAGGTCCAGGGGGTTATATCTTAAGATTCGTTGCCTTCCTTGGTCCACAGCATCTAGCACAGTGCCTTGCACATGGTAAGTCCTTAATAACTATTTCTTATTTTATTAAATCAACAGATTTAACATTCACCAAATATTTATTTTAAAAGAACTATCCAGGAAGGTGGACAATATTACCCTAGTCATGTAGGTAGCATTACAGTTAACTTGTCAGCTGTCATCTGGGCCTTGAGATCATGCCATATAAGGGCTGATTGAAGGAATTAGGCAGATTTAGCCAGTGGAAGAGAAGACAGAGAACATAATAGCTAGCTTCAGGTATTTGAAGGGCTGTCATGTGCAAGAAAGGATTAGACTTGTTCTGTGCAGTTCCAGAGGGCAGAATTAAGAACAATGGGTAGAATTTCTAAAGAGACAATTTAGACTGATTGTAAGGAAAAACATACTCTTAATTAGAGCTATCTAAAAAGGTAGTGAAGTATCTTAGGAAGTACCTGCTTTGCCCTTACTGGAGGTCGATAAACAGAAACTGAATGACCATTGTCAGACATGTTGGTTTATTTATCACGCTGTATTATTCACTATTTATCATGCTGTGTTATTTTTCAGGTGTGGTGGCTAGGACTAGATAGTCTCTGGGGCCCTGTGGAAATCTAAGATTTTGTGAATTAGTCATTCATGATGGATAATCATCGTGTTTATTCCCTTGAATGGCATCACACTTAGAAAGCACAAGGAATCCTAGATGGGAATAGAATTTCTAGTGATTTGTTAAGAGTGGAAAATAATGAGTCTTCCAAAGGCTTAATAATAAAATTTGGATGCTTAGATGAGGCTTATTTGAACTTATCTTTGTTCTACAAAACCCTCTTTGTTGTGTCTGATTTTTCCCCCCTCAAGCTCTTTCCGGGATTGTCTAACCATGTTTTGCACCCACTGAAGCTTCTTATTCCGTAACTATGGCTTATTTCTTTGACCTCCTAAAGCCCTACTTAAATTTGGTTGGTTGTGATTGGCTTGTGGTTTTCCTCCTTCTCTCTCTGTCTTTCTCTGTCTCTGCCTCTCTCTGCCCCTCCCTCCCTTTCTCCCTTCTTGGTGTTGTTCAGAGATAGGAATATTGTGGGCTGAAGTTTATTTATTGAGTAATTTCAATTAATTATTTTAAGCCATTGTGTGGAATTTGATGCAATGAATAATTTTATTGATAATATTATATATAATTTATAAGCATAATAATAATGACATGTATATAATACTTTAAGATTTTCAAAGTGCTTTACATACATTATTTTATTTGATCCTCACAATACACCCCTGTGAGGTGATGCGTACTATCAGAATTATATATAATGATTTTCATTAAAACTATTTTGTTTATATATGCATGTATACATATATATATGTGTATACACACACACACATATACACACTCTTATACTCTTTAGGTATATTTAAGAAAAAAATGAAAAGTTGTTTTAGCATAGTGCAAGCCTATGTACTAAAAAGTAGGTGCTAAAAAATACTTATTAAGTACCCATTTGTCTGTGCTAGATTCAGGTTGTAACCTCTTGCTTTCTAATATGGTGGTCAGATTTTAGTTATAATACCAAAGAAAATAAAGTAGGTTCTTGTGGTTTTGAATATTATTAAGGGGGGCATGTGGGAGCCTCTCGAAAAGGATTTCCCTGCATTAAAATGCCCACCATCCTTGCTTTTGCCTTTTTGATTGGACTCCCTGCCTTTTAGTGTCTCTCTTTTCAAATCTGTACTAGACATGCTGTCAAAAACAATCTTCCAGACTCATGGATCTGACCATGTCACTTCCTTCCCTTAAAACCTTCAGTAGCTCCTCACTGCCTATAGGTTAAAATATAATCTCTTCAGCCTGGCATTCCAATCCCTTTTCAGCATAGGTTCAACCAGTTTCATTTCATGTTATTCCCCTTCATGAAGTAAAAATCATCTTATTCAAGTATTATTTTGCTTGCATTTCCCTTTTTCTTAGAAGCTGAGCAATAATATCTCAAATAAAATGTAAAGTCTTGATCATAGCCTCTAGTGTACCTTACTAATTGTGTGTCCTTTACTTGAATTCCCTAATGTGGTATAGCAGAAAATATTGGACATAGCCAGAAGACCTGAGTTGAAGTTTTGCCTCAATTACATACAAAGGCCCTTGTCCATAGTAAGCATTCTATAAATATTATACTCCACTGCACTTCAAGTCAACAGACATTTATTAAGTGCTTGCCACATTCAAGACCTGGTGCTAATTCTCTGGGAATCCTAGCAGAATAAAAGAAACTGAACCTTCCCTCAAGAAATAATTATAATGCACGGTAAATTAAGATGAGAAAAGAGTATCATGCATCGATTGTGGAGGATAACACTTGCTCTATTTTGTTGTGAAGATCAAATGGAAAATTCATATAAAGGCCTTTGCAAATGCTATATAATCTCATTACTCAAAAGATGAACATTCTCAAACCTGATCATACCCTTCACATCCCAGGGATTCTGAATTCCTGTAGGTCATCAACAAAATCCCATTCCCTATCCCCTACCACCTGATTCTTCATTCCTGTTGACTTCAATGCTCCTATCCCAAAGTTTCATTCGAAATCTACCCAGCTTTTCCCTTTTTGCCCCCTGGAATACCTGTTCCATAGACAACAAATTTCCTTTCATCTTAAATCTTTTCCTTTCCCACTCCTTACGTCTACTAGCTTTTACTAGCTTCCCCTGATGACACAGCCTCCCTGGCTACCTTTTCTATTCCTAGCTGAACCTTCAATTTATTCTCTTCAGCTGCACTGCTCAAAGTGGGGGAGTTAGAATATTCCTTCCTCCTCATTGCCCCTTCCAATTTTTCCCTCTACCTGCATCACTCAGTACTCTCTCTTTTGTTGAAATTAATGTTATTCATATCTTCCACTCATTCAAAATCCTAGTTGCTGTTGTCTATAGACCCCTCAAGTCATTTCTCTTATTTCTTAATGAGTTCACTACCTGGCTCACAATTTCTCTCTTTTTCACCTCAGGCCTTTATGCTAGGGGACTTCAACATACATATTGATTCTCCCTCAAATACTCTTACCACCCAGTTCCTCAACCTATTTGCTTTCCATGGGCTCTCCTCCATCCTACTTTAGCCACACAAAAAGTTGGTCATACCCTTGATTTTGCCATCACCTAAAAAAGTACCATCTCTATGGTGAATAATTCTGAAATCCTCTTATCCAACCATAATCTATACATTTTTCTCTTCTTTCCTTACAAAACCAATTCTTTGTCCCCACTGTGACCTCCAGTCTCTTAACTCTATCAGTTTTCTCCCAAGCCATCTCTCCTATACTAGCTACTCTGTCCTCTTCTCCCCATTTTGACTCTTTGGTAAACTAATTTCACTCTACACTGTCTTCTCTCAAATCCCTAGCACAGGGGTAGGAAATCTGAAGTTTGGATTCAAAGGGCCACACTTGAGGACCTAGGGGGCCACATATGTGGCCTTGAAGCCACAGATTCCCCACCTGTGCACTTCACATCTTTATCATAATGCTGATTATGCCTCAGCCTTGGAGCACTTCGGCCATTTTCTGCCTTTGTTTCTACACACATACTGCTGAAAGAAGATAGGGAAAATCACACAGCCATTCTGACTGTATCCACTACAAATTTGTTCCCATCCTTAACTAGGCCCTCACTGCTGGTAGGCAATCTTACTCTTCCTCCCTTATCAACTCATTATCTTCCTCTCCACAGTGACTCTTTCAAACCTTTTCATTCCTCCTCAATCCTTCCATGGCTCCCCTTGCTCCCTACTCTCTTAGCTGAGAACTTTGTCTCATATTTTACTGAAAAAAAATTGAGTCCTTTTGCCAGGAGCTCCTTTTTTCCCTTTCTTCCTCATTTCCTATCTCTCAGATGCCTTCTGCCACTCTTTCCTCCTTCACCCCTATCTCACATGATGAAGTGGCTTTACTGCTTACCAAAGCTAATCCCCTCTACTTGTCCAAGTGATTTCTTCCATCCTATCTCTTCTAACAGCATGCACTCTCTGACTTCCCCATTGTTTCATTTATTTTCGATCTTTCACTGTCCATTGGTTCATTCCCTACTACCTATAAACATGCTCATTCCCCATCCCCCCAAAAAAACTGATCCTTCTATCCTTTGCAAACTATTGTACTATATCTCTTTGGCCCACTTTATCTAACTTTAAAAAGGCCTGCTATAATAGGTGCCACCACTACCTTGATGCAGTCCCTCATCGCCATGTCTGGATTATTATAATACCACACTGAAGGGTCTGCCTGCTTCAGGTCTTTCCTTATTCCAACACATTCTCCATTCAGCCATTAAGGTGATTTTCCTAAAGCATGTCGCACCCCTCTGCAGGATCGTATATACAAAATTCTTTATCTTTCAGAACTTCTCATAACATAGCCATCTCCTACTTTTCCAGTCTTTTTACACTTCATTCTCCAACACATGCTCTTTGATCTAGTGACACTGGTCTCCTGGTCATCCTATGAACAAGATACTTCATCCCTCAACTCCCAGAATTTTCTCTGGCTGTGTCCCCCATTTCTGGAATACTTCCCCTCCTTAGCCTTGCCTACTGAGTTTTGGGCCTCCTTTAAGTTCCAGCTAAAATTGCGTCTTTTACTGGAAGCCTTCCCCAGCACCTCTTATTTCTTGTGCCTTCTCTCTGTTAATTATTTTCTATTTTTCCTGTACATAGCTTGCTTTCTATGTATTTCTTTGCATATTATTCCCTCCATTAGATGGTAAGCTCCTTGAGGGCAGGTACTATCTTTTGCTTCTTTTTGTATCACAGTGCTTAGGCCTGGCACGTGGTAGAAGCTTAATAAATGCTTATTGGCTGACTGATATTCACACTTTTAAGCATTCAATTAACTCCTCTTTATTCAAGTTAGTGTCCCTTTTTATCTTGGATGCTAATCTTTATACGTGTATAATGCATACATATATATATACATATATATATGTATCATGCATGCATACATATGTGTATATATGTAACAGGGGTCACCCTGACTTCCATTGCCCAGAATATAGATTTATTACACTTCACCCCCTTCAGCCCCCAGGTTCTTCCACATCCTGAAGAGGGATTGAGGTTGTCTGGGCTCTCTACAATTATCTCTAGTCCTCTCAATGTGGAATTGATACATATGTGATATATGTATATGATATGTGTATATATTGGGGAATGGCTAAAAAAATTGTGGTATATTCATGTAATGGTATACTGTAGTACCATAAGAAATGTCTAATATGTGGAATTGAGAGAAACATGGTAATAGTTACATGAACTGCTGTAAGCTCAAAGTAAACAATATTTCCTCACTACATGCATCCTTTGCTATATAATAGAATCTATGTAACACATCACTGCTGTTTGGTCCTTTTTCCGGAATTTTATTTCCAATATCACTCTTCTTACCTTTACTATGCAAGGTGGAAATAAGGCATTGTATTGGTGTTTTCTGGACAGAGTTCATAGTGAAGCAACACTAGAGGGAAATAGGCTTTTTCTCTTTGCCTTGTTTAATGTTACTGACTGAGCATGTACACTATGACTGTAGAAATACAGCTTCAGTGTGGATAACTGTCAACTCTGCATAGTCGTCTGTCCTACTGACCTTTTAGTTAGGAATGACCACTATTAATAACCTAAATATATAAAGAATAAGAATACCTTCACTTTCAACCTTGACTCAAGTATATTTCCTGTTACTTTAAAGAGTATTCTGCTCCGTTGTGAAAGTAGGCATAGTAGAAAGAGTGCTTGGAAATGGATTTAGTCAAGAAGCAGTTCAAATCCCCTCTGACCTTGACTAAATGTGTGGTTGGGCAACTCACTGAACTACTCTTTTGTAAATGCAGTATGTCACAGACTGGTTGCAAGAATTGAATGAAAAAATGCATGTAAATGTCATTTGTAGACTTTTAAGTATCTCATATCAGCTCTTATTATTTTAATAATATTACAAAATAACTACAAAATGAAATCATCGAAGGAGAATTTTAGTCAGTATGATATATTGGAAAGAAAATTAGACTACAAATCAGTCAATCCATCTGAGATTTTGGACAGATGTTTTCTCCTCAGCCTACTTTCACATCCTTAAAAATGAAGTTGAGCTAGGTGACTGCTAAAGTTCTTCCCAGTTCCATTTCAGTTTGGAAAACATTTATTAAGTGTCTACTGTGTGCAAGGCATTGAACTATGCCTGGATAGATTCTGGGCCTGGAATCAGTAAGATATGAGTTTAGATTTGGCTTCAGACACTTACGAGCTATGTGACCCTGGGCAAGTCACTTAACCTCTATCTGCCTCAGTTCTCTAACCTGTAACCTACATCATAGAGTTGTAAGGATCAAATGAGATGATATTTTTAAAGTCCTTAGCACAGTGCCTGCTATAAAGTAGGTGCTTATTAAATACTTGTTACTTTTCCTTTTCAACTTCCCTGCCCAGAGGATTACAGTTGCAAATGAAGAAAGAAAGAGGGAGAGAAAAAGAGAGAGAGAGAGAGAGAGAGAGAGGAGAGAGAGAGAGAGAGAGAGAGAGAGAAGAGAGAGAGAGGAAGAAAGAAAGATAAAGAAGAAAGAGAGAAAGAAAGAAAGAAGAAAAAAGAATGAAAGAAAGAAACAGAAAATCATTTCAAAATAATTTTATGATGGATGAATTACTAAAAATCTTCCTGAAAAACAGAGGAATTATATCTTTTCATTTGTAACTTTTATTAAAATGTTTGTTCTTATGCCATTTTCTTGGGCAAATCCCTCCCTTCTCCCCTATCCAGAGAGCAATAAGCAAAGGAAAAGGAAAAGGAAAAAGAAAAATAGAAAAATTAAAAAAACAACAACAATGACCATACATCTCACAGTGTATACAGTGTTCCACACACTTAGTGCCTCACCTCTTCACAGACAGGAAAGAAATACTTTTTTCCTCATCTATTGTTGAAGGCCAGTCTTAGTCCTTATATGTATACAACATTAAACTTTTGTTGTTCTTTCCATTTCTTTTTCATTTATGTTGTAGTAAACATTGTGTATAATCTTTTCTTCCACTTTGCACCAGTTCATTTAAGTCTTCCCATGTTTTTCTGTATTTTTCACGTTCATTTTTCCTCATAGTCCATGGCGTTCATGCACCACAGTTTAATTAGCTATCCCCAAATGATGGACACCTAGTTTGTTTCCATTTCTTTGCTATCGTAAACATTTTGATCTTTACAGCAACCTGGGAAGTAGGTACTGTTATTATCCCCATTTTACAGAGGAGGAAACTGAGGCAAACAAGGGTTAAGGGACTTGCCTAGTGTTGGACAGCTAATGTCTGAGGCTGGATTTGAACTCGTATTTTCTTGACTCCCAGCCTTTATTCACCAACACTTTATCTACTCTGCCACCTAGTGGTCTCTTAGTAAATAACAGAACCAGGACTTGAGTCCTTCTCTCCTGACTCCCCAAATAGTGCTATTTCTAAGCATCCTACTTCCTTCGAGTTGGTATATTTATAAATAACCTTGTTTCTATGCAATACATATTAGAAATTGGATTAGATAGACTTTAATTGAGTGTGCATATATGTAAGGATAATCCTAAAGAGGCATTTAAATCCACACTATACCACTAAAAATGTTATCTTAGGGGGAAAAAAAAGTGACTGCTTTCAGATAACTCTCAAAAAAGCTCCAAATCAACTTCCATTTGTAAATTTAGAAGTAGCTAGGTAAAGAAAAGTGCTTTCTTTCAAATGAGATTTAAGGCCAAGTTTACAATGCATATTTCAAGGATTTGGGAGTTTATCTGTATATGTCCTATCTGTGGAGCAGCTAGGTGGCACACTGGAGTGCTAGAGTACTGGGCCCAAAGTCAGAAAGACTCATCCTCCTGAGTTCAAATGTGGCCTACTAGCTGTGTGACCCTGGGCAAGTCACTTAACCCTGTTTGCCTCAGTTTCCTCATCTGTAAGATGAGTTGGAGGAGGAAATGACAAACCAGCATCTTTGCCAAGAAAACCCCAAATGGAGAAACAAAGAGTTGGACACAACTGAACAAATGCGACCTCCACTGGCTCAGATTAAGCTCTTTTTATTTCTTAGAGCAAAGTCTTAATAAGTTGCTGTTGCCAAAAAACAGAAACAAAAACAAAAAAAGTAGACAACAAACAAAAAACAACCCCACAAACAAGCCAAATTCACCACCCAGTGGCTACCCTTATGCTGATGAGCCAGCCTTTCCAAACTTATCTAGACTAGTCCTCAGATGGTGGGACGTGACAACTTATCCTCTTCCAGGCGTAGTCTCTGAGAACCATTTAACAACAGTTTGGATTTATAGATAATAAAAAAATAAATAAAATAAAATCCTGGGGTGTGGTGGAGTGGGAGTATAGCATGTGTTTGTGTGGAAAGAAGAGGTAGGTTGTAGGTAGCAATAAGGAATATATTCTGGGTAAGTTTCAATGTGAATTCTGCCTTTATTTAATTCTTCCTGTAGTTAGATTTGATGTTCTAAATGGATAGATAATGCTTCGTAGACATACACTGTGATATACAGCACTCACTCATCACAGAAACAATTACCACAGTTCTGACTTGGAGGAGATTGCTCAGCTGTTTAAGTCCTATTGATAGTGGCCAGGCAAGGCATTTTGTTTTTCAATATATTTTGTAGCTGTTGTTGTTGTGATTCCATCTTTTATAGTTCCTAAAGCCACCATTTAGAAAGTGAAGCCTTATTCAATCTCTTTGTACCTGTTACATCCTCTGTAAATTTGGTATATTAATATCGTATCTGTTTGAAGGCAGGGGGCTAAGCCAGATGGTATCTTGAGATTTTTTTCCTAACTTATTATCTAAGAACTATGAACTTCAGGGGAGTAGTAAAACTCATCTACTTCAAAAATTGAGGAAGCCAGGAAGGTTAGTACAGACCTTACTTTGCTTCCCACATTCTATACTTGTTTATTACTCTGGGAGTTCACTAGGAAACCTGGGATTTGAGGTTCAATATAAATGTAAGAAGACATTATTAAGTTAAGTATTCAATGTATACCTGAGGAAAGAAAAAAGCTATAAAGTATATGAATGCTTTGAGTAGCTTTCCAGAGACACGTTTCTTTGGGGGGGAAACTATTGATTTCCTTGGTTCCTAGAGTTTCCTGAATTCTCCAGGTGAATTATGGTTAAGGTTTGAAACTATAATTATTCCCCTGTGTTAGATATTTTGTAATCCATACCATAAGGATGTCAATACTAATAGTCAGAAACTCCAGATATAAAGCAAGCCTCTATGAGGGAACATGTCTTTCAGAAATAGATAGCAAAGCAGCAAATAGCTCAGAGTGGTTTTTGAGAAGTGTTGACCTCCTTTCATGCCACTTACTGTGAATTAAAGCTGCGAGGGAGAACTAGTTTGGGCATGTGGTACAGCACTCAGAGCAACCGCTGCCAGGGAACAAGATTTGTGTTTCTAAGGAGATCCAACAAGAAGGAGAATGCTTTAAGAGCCAGTCGCTGTCACTGAGTAAAAGTATCTGTGAAGCGAGAGAACAGGAGCTGAATTAAGTAATTTTATACACAACTTACACGGCTAATATTCTAGGAACCTTACATTCAAAAGCAAATAACTTTGACCACAAAAGTCTTAGTGCCTCACATACTAGTTTGGCATCTAGAATCAAACTGGCTCTGCCTAGTTATGACCTGTTCTATGTATGTATATGATTGTATGATGACCTGGTTTTTTTATGGCATTCCTTGGGTATTACTAGCAATAGGGAACTAAGATAGTACAACGATATTTTATAGGCAAAAGTACAGCACTTGTTTCTGGGGAATGCTTATACTCCTGTTTCTCCTATAAGCAAAGATTAAAATGCTAGCACTCCCAACTGGGGCAGCCAAACAGAGTCCTTTCCCATGACCGTTGGTATTATCTATGTCCAGGCACATGCACCTGGTATACAAATGCTTAGTGACTTACTGTTAGGATGTCCTATCAAGAATGATTCTTTCAATAAGGTATCAAAGGATGGGCATCACGGGGAGATTACCAAGGAAAAATTACAATACTGCTATTTTTATACAGTGCTGCTGCCTTTTTTTTTTCTTCCTGAGTTGGAAAGGGAACCACCTGTCTCGGCTGCTGATGTCACAGTGCTCCCTCGAGACCTAGTGCTGTTGGAAAGCACATGATACTGTACATATTTGCTCTTACGTCCGTATCTGATTGAGATTGGCTTTCAGATTTGCACCATGCTGTGGATTTCATTTAGCAATAACTATGAGGTGCCCTGGCATGTCATTCCGCCCTTGGAATTAAAAAGCAACAAGTTTAAGCCCTATTTTGAAAAGCTCTGTGAACTTAGGCTAAAATTTTTACATAGAAGTTGGGTGAATGGCATGTGTCTTGCCGTGGTCATCTGTGGATACAGTTGTGAAATGAATATTAGGAGGCATGTGTATAAAAGCCTTTAGGTTGGGTTTTTGTTAATGGTCAATTTTTTTCATGCATATAGGTCAGTTGTTTGAGTCTTTTATGTGATATTTTGAAAATGACCCTAAAGTATGGCTATATGTAACAGCATATTTTTTAAGCCAGGGGAATATTTGAGCCTATGCATGGGAAAAATAAGTGTATAGTAGGTTCTACTGGAAAATAACCAATATCATAGTAGTGTGTTTTTGAAAGATGATTCCTCCCAAAATATACTGGTTCTCAGTGATTAGAAAGAATTAAGGCTGTCTCATTGAGTCCCTCTTTGTGTATTTATGGCTAAGACTTCTATAAGTGAATATATTCATATATAAATGTATACACTCATACATTAGTATACACATTTAGTGGGGTGAGTTTACCCTAGGAATTTTGATGTTTTCAAATTATTGAGTCATTGCCCTAAAAAAGCAAGACTGATATAAACATTGATAGTGTACATACTGACAGTGACTTGATAATATTGGTGATAGTGGTAAAATTAACCTCAGTAAAAATAAGGCATTCCTCTGATCTTGAACTTCATTGCTAGTCATAAGTTGTATAGTTCAGATCCAAAGTAGGAAGGAAAATTAAGACTCCCAAAATATTATTACGTATTACAAATGTAACAACTTAACACTAGATTTGGATTAAAATTAGGATCTCAAATCCCATTTTAAACTTTAGAACAACCATTCAATTAAGTAGGGGGTTAGTTAATATTCAGACTGCTTCTGTGTAGGTTTCTCATATCCTAACAAGATAGCAAATGAGATAGGTTTAGCCTACTTGGTTCATCTAATCTATCACCCCATAGTGTAGGATTTTCCTTTGAACTATTAAAAGTGTTATAATATATGATTGCTATTAATTGGTTTTCTGTAAAGTACTACACTCCTCAATATGAACTGAACTGGAAATAAATATATTACCATGTTAGATTTTATTAGTAGAAAAGAATTAGATGAAGGCACCAATGCTTTCAAATGTACAGATTAAATTAATTTAGCCAGTTATGTCTTGAGGTTAATTTGAGTACCAAATAAGAAATAATATTCCGTAATATAACTCTGTTTACCAAATAATGTTTGACATTAAAAACTAAAGTTATATAATGAAACAGGTTTTTCTCCCTTAGAAAAAGGAAGTGGGTCTATTTTTTTTTAATCAAAATTGATTGGCTACCACCTGTAAAATGCCAGTTTTCTCTAAGAAAAACACAATTATATCCTTAAAATAATGCGTATATTTATGTATACTAGATTTCAGCAAACATGATCACAGTTTAATCCTTATCAGAAACTCCTGGACTTCTTTTTTGTAAGATGATAACATACATGTCTTTTATAGATGTTTTGATGATTGACTCATCTCCCTTTCTAATATTGTACTTTCATATTTCAGTACATATGAGTCTGTGACAGTCTTGTGTCTTAGGGTAGTGAATGTAGGTCATAATGACCACCTTCCAGATGTTAAATTCCTGTTTTGGGGAAAAAACAAAAAGATTAGAGAATATCTTTTTGGTCTCTCTCAGCATTGAGATTCTATGATTCATTAAAATGAGTGACCCTTCTGTAACTTGCTATAAAAATGTTGAGTTTTGTTATAGTTTTCTAAAACATGAAATATCTCATTTACATATGTTCACTATCAAAAATCAGTTAAATGGGGGTAGAGGAACTACTACCTAGAAGAAAATAAAGTTTTAATGTCTTAATAAAAAGACTGTATCAAATATTAGCTGAGTTGTTTTTTTCTTCAGTACCCCAAAGAATAGATTTAATTAAAAGTTGATTGTGCAGTCTATCTAAAAGTTGCATTAAGGATATGGATTCCAAAGCAACTTTGACTTAAGGACTGATAATAGCATTTATTTTTTATTGAATAGCTTTTGTTACTCTGCCTTTGTTTTCTATTCTTCTATCTGTCAGTACTTGAAATAAATTTTTTTTAAAAGATCATCTGATACTTAAAAATTACTCTTCCATTCTCTGGCTCAAAGTAACTTAGCCATTTTTGTGAGCCTTGGAAATTTTTGGCTCACATAAATTTGGGGAGGTATGATAGAAAAATACCAGTTTCCTGCACTATTTCCCTTAGAGCTGCAGTGAGGTCTTGACCACTGTGAGTGAGACTGATTTTCACTCTTTTTTAAGTAAGCTAAATTCACAGAGAAACCAAACAACCACTTAGCATCCCTGCAACCTGTGATACGACGTTATTGCCTTAGAAAGTAATGCTATGGACAGCTTTATGTCAAACCTTTAAAAATAAAAGAGGAAAAAAAAAAGAAATTGATTGTCCCTCCGAATTTCTGTTTATCCGATGAAACAAAAAAAGCCCAAAGTAAAACTGGCATTTGCTCTGATACCACTTAAAAGTTAAGCAAAGTTATATGGAATAGTACTTAAAGGAGCCCAGGTTGTTAAACAAAGCCATTACATTAAATATCCATCAGGCAATTTTTCAATATTGGATTTTGAACCAATGATGCAAACTTAGATTCATAGCTTATTAGAGCCTAGAAGGACTCTTAGAGATAATTTAGTTTATTGTGCATATGCCCCTGTCTACCTTTTTAGAGTTGTAGGCCTGGAAATGTGATGATATTGCTTTCCTAGGGTCCCATAGCTTGTCACTGTAAGTGCTAGGAATACAATCCAGTTCTCTTCATTCCAGTATCTATTTTACTACATGTGAAAATAGAGTCAACTAGGTTATACAGGAGAGAGAATGCGAGGCCTGGAGTCTGAAGACCTGAGTTCACATCTAGCCCTTGATACTTCCTAACTATACGACCCTGGGCAAGTCACTTACCCCTGTCTGTCTCAGTTTCCTCGACTGTATGATGGGAGTAATTAATAGCACCTCGTTCCCAGAGGTGTTGTGAGGATCAAATGAGATCATATCTGTAAAGTGCCTAGCACAGTGCCTGGTATTTAATCAATACTTCTTCTAACCCCATGTACCAGCTGAGAAGGCATGTTACTGAACATTCAGAAATAGTTTTCTTCATTATGAACCTGAAGTGTAAGAAACTAACTTTTGGGAATATGAGGATCTGTTCTCTTTCTTTGCTATACTTTAAAAAAATTGTCTCATTAAATATTTCCTAATTACATGTAAAAATTTTAACAGTTTACAATTTTGAGTTCCAAATTCTCTCCCTTTTTCCTGCTACTATCCCCTTCTTGAGAAGGCAAGCAATTCAATATTGATTATAGATGTGAAGTCATGCAAAGCATATTTCCATGTTAGCCATATTCCATGTAAGACATAGTTCCATATTAGCCATACTGCATAGCAACACAACAAAGTAAAACAATAAAAATGGAGTTAAAAAAAAGGATATTTCAATCTGCATTCAGAGTTCATGAGTTCTCTCCCTAGAGGTGGATAGCATTTTTCATCAATTCCTTTGGAATTGTCCTGGATTTTCTTAATTAGAGTAGCTAAGTCTTTCACAGTTGATCCATCCTTAAAATATTGCTGTTACTATGTACAGTGTTCTGGTTCTGCTCCCTTCACCTTGCAGGAGCTTATATGAGTCTTCCTAGGTTTTTTGAAACCATTCTACTCATTTTTCATAGCACAATAGTATTCTATCACAATCATAAACCATAATTTGTTCAGCTATTCCCCATTTGATGGACATTCCCTTGATTTCCAATTCTTTGCCACCCCAAAGAGAACTGATATAAATATTTTTGTATAAATAGGTCCTTTTTTCTTCTTTTTTTTTATCTCTTTGGGAAACAGATTTAATAGTGGTATTGCCGAGTTGGTATGCAGGTTTATGGACCTTTCAACATAGTGTTCAAATTGTTCCCCAAAATAGTTCACAACTCCACGAACAGTGCATTAGTGTCTCAATTTTTCTATGTCCCCTCCAGCATTTGTGATTTTCCTTTTCTGTTATGTTAGCCAATATGATAGGTGTGACGTGGTATCTCTTGAGTTGTTTTAATTTGAATTTCTCTAATCAGTAGTGATTCAGAGCATTTTTTTATGTGAACTATAACTTTGATTTCTTCTTCTGAAAATTGCCTATTCATATCTTTTGAACATTTATCAATTGGGGAATGACTTTTATTTTTATAAATTTGGCTCACCTCCCTATATATTTGAAAATGAGGCCTTTATAAGAGAAACTTGCTGTAAAATTTTCACCCCAGTTTTCTGTTTTCCTTCTAATTTTGGCTGTATTTGTTTTATTTGTGCAAACCCTTTTAAATTTCATATAATCAAGATTATCCATTTTACATCCTGTGATGCTCTCTATTTCTTGTTTGGTCATAAACTCTTCCCTTATCCATAGATTTGATATGCACATTTTCCCATGCTCTCCCAATTTACTTATGATATCAGCCTTTATGTTTAAATAATTTATCCATTTTAACATTATCATGATATACAATATGAGATGCTGGTCTTTTCCTAGTTTCTGCCAAATTGCTTTCTAGTTTTCCTAGAAATTTTTGTCAAATATTGAATTGTTACCCCCAAAGCTTGGATCTTTATGTTGATCAAATACTAGATTATTGTGGTCATTTACTACTGTGTACTATGTGCCTAATATATTCCACTGATCCACTACTCTATTTCTTAGCCAGTATCAGATCATTTTGATGATTACCACTTTGTAATTTGGTTTGAAATCTGAAACTGCTAGACTGACTTCCTTAACATTTTTTTTTCATTGATAATCTTGGTATTTTTAACCTTTTGTTCTTCCAGATGAAAGTAGTATTTTTTCTAGTTCTATAAAATAATTCTTTGGTAGTTTGACTGGTATGGCACTGAATAAGTAAATTAAGTAGAATTGTCATCTTCATATTATTGGCTCGTCCTGCCCATGAGCAATTAATATTTCTCCAACTGTTTGATCTTTTTGTATTTCTGTGAAAAGTGTTTTGTAATTTTGTTCATGCACTCTCTGGGTTTGTCTTGGCAGATAGACTCTCAAGTATTTCATAACATCTGTCATTATTTTAAATGAAATTTCTCTTTCTATCTCTTGCTGCTGGGTTTTGTTGGTAATATATAGAAAGGCTGATGATTTATGTGGATTTATTTTCCTTTCTACAACTTTGCTGAAGTTGTCAATCATTTCACCTATTTTTTATATGATTCTCTAGGGTTCTCTAATTTACTGTCATATCAGCTGCCAAGAGTGAATAGTTTTGTTTCCTCTTTACATATTTTTATTCCTTGAATTTATTTTTCTTTTCTTATTTCTAGATCTAGCATTTCTAATACAATATTGCTTCAGTCCTGATTTTATTGGGAAGGCTTCAAGTTTATCCCCATTACAGATAATGCTTGCTCTTGGTTTTAGATAGATAACTACTTATTTTAAGAAAGGTTCCATTGATTCCTGTGTTTTCTAGTGTTTTTAATAGGAAGCAGTGTTGTCTTTTTTCAAAATTTTTTTCTGCATCTATCTATGTAATCAAATTATTTTTGTTGTTTTTGTTATCGATATGGTCAAGTGTAGTGATAATTTTCCTAATATTGGACCAGCCCTGCATTTCTGGTATAAATTCTACTTAGTTGTAATGTATGATCTCTCTGATACATTGTTCTAACCTCTTTGCTTATATTTTATTTAATTTTTTTGTGTTGATATTCATCAAAGCATTGGGGTGTAGTTTTCTTTCTCTGTTTTTGCTCTCCCCGGTTTAGGTATCAAAACCATATTTGTGTCATAAAAGGAATTTAGGAGGACTCTTTCTTTAACTATTTTATTATTGGGATTAATTGTTCCTTAAATGTTGGGTAGAATCTACTTGTAAATCCATCTGGTTCTGGGGATTTTTTCTTAGGTAGTTCATCGATTGTTCAATTTCTTTTTCTAAGAAAGGGTAATCTAATTATTCTGTTTCTTCTTGAGTTAATCTGGGAAGTTTATATTTTTTAAATATTCACCCATTTCACTTAGATTGTTTTACTCACATATAATCTGATGAAATAACTTCCAAATAATCACTTTAATTTCATATTCATTGGAGTTGCATTTAATTTGGTGTTCTTTCTTTTTAAAAACAGTTTAACCAGTAATTTATCTATTTCAGTATTTTTTTAAAATAAAACCATCTCCTAGTTGTATTTATTAATTCAGTGTCTTTTTTTTACTTTTAATTTTATTATTCTCTCCTTTGATTTTCAGGATTTCCATTTTAGTATTTAATGGGTGATTTTAAATTTCTTCTTTTTTTAGTTTTTTTTCCTTTTAGCTGCATGCTTAATTCATTGATCTACTTTTTTTCTCTTTTATTGATATATGCACTCAGAGATATAAATTTTCCCCTAAGTACTGCTTTGGCTGCATCCCATATGTTTTAGAATGTTATCTCATTGTCAGTCTCTTTAATGAAATTTTTTTTCTATGATTTCTCCTTTGACTCATTCATTCTTTAGGATTAGTTTATTTCATTTCCAATTAACTTTTAATCTATGCTCCCATGGCCCTTTATTAAACATAATTTTTATTGCATTGTGGTCTAAAAAGAGTGCATTTAATATTTCTGCTTTTTTTTTTTTGCATTAGTTGTGAGGTTTTTATGCCCTAATAAGTGGTCAGTTTTTTGTGAAGGTGCAATGTACAGTTGAGGGGGAAAAAAAGCGTACTCTTCCCTTTTCTGATTCATTTTCCTTCAGAGCTCTGTCATTTCTTAACTTTTCTAAGATTCTGTTCATCTCCTTGACTTCTTTCTTATTTATTTTATGGTTAGATCTATCTAGTTCTGAGAGGGGAAAGTTGAAATCCCCCATGAGTGTAGTTTCAGTCTATTTCTTCTGCAATTCATTTAACTTTTCCTTTAAGAATTTGGATGCTATGTCATTTGGTACACATATATTTAGAATTAATATTACTTCACTGTCCAGGGTTCCTTTTAGCAAGATGTGGCTTCCCTGCTTATCCCTTTTAATTAGGTCTATTTTTGCTTTTGCTTTGTGTCAAATCATGATTGCTACCCCTGCCTTTTTTTTAAATTTCAGCTGATACATAATTGATCATGTTCCAGCCCCTTATTTTAACTCAATGTATGTCTCTCTTTTTCAAGTGTATTTCTTGTAAACAACATATTGTTTTGTTCTGGTTTTTAATCCATTCTGCTATCTGCTTCCTTTTTATGAGTGAATTCATCCCATTCACATTCACAGTTATGATTATTAACTGTGCGTTTCCCCCAATCCTGTTTTCTTCTGTTCTTCCTTCTCTCTCTCTTTTTTCCCTGTCCATCCTCTAAAGTTTGTTTTGCTTCTGATCCCTGACTTCTTTTATCTGCCCTCCCTTTTATTTTCCCCCCTCCTTGTCCCTTTCCCCTCCTACCTTCTGGTTGGGTAAGGTTGATTTCTATTTCCAATTATTAAGTGGGTGTGTGTAAGTATATATACATATACATATACATACATACATATACATATACATATACATACATACATATACATATACATATACATACATACATACATACATATATATATATATATATATATATATATATATATATATATAAAATTTTCCCTTTTCAAATGAATTTAGATGTGAAGTTCTAGCATTGGTTGCCCTTCCACCATTTTCCCTCCACTGCAAAAGCTCTTCCTTGCAAGCCTCTTTTATGTGAAATAATTTCCCCCTTTCTTCTTACTTCCCCCTTCTCTCAGGACAGCCCTCTATCTCCCCTGTTATTTTTTTTTCCTGTGCTATACTTTTGAAACATAAAGCACCACCCACCAAAACTCTTTCTGCTCTAAGTAGAATAAATAGATTAATTGAGCCTATTAATCATTTAAATTATAGTCTTTGAGAAATCATTTGCCATCATTTTCTCTAGGCTTCTTTTCTTGTAGGAGAGTAGAGAGGAAATATAGCTTTAAAGAGTTTAGCTGCTTTTACTTCCTATCAGCTGAGCGTGGCTTCCACAACCCACAGCTCCTGTCCTGGGTTTTTACACAGTATGCAGTGCTGGCTAATGTAATAGAGGAGACAAAGAGCACACAAGCTGAAAATACCCACAGGAAGGCTCTGAAAGCTTACGTTCCCTTGATGCAGCCTTGTGTCAACGTGTAAAAGGTTAGCTTCTTTCTATTTTAGGCACTTTTTCATTGGAATGAATCTACTAAAGCAGATTATAAAAAGTTGTCTCCAATGGTCAACAGATTTCATTTTTAAAAGATGGAATTTTAAAAATCTAGTTGGAATAAGACAAGTTGAGGAAAGTTGAAGCCTCATTATTTCAAGATTATTATAGTTCCTTTGTTTAAAACTTTGTTCTCCTCACATTCACTTTTCTGGTCATTTTAGGTTTGGGAAATCTGGGAAAATCTGGGAAATTTTTTCTTACATTTTCATTTTTCACATTAAAAAAAGGATCAACTCCTCTGCCCATTTATACCACCCCCCCATTTCAAATAAAAACTGTAGCTACAGATTTCTTACTCTTAGTATGTTGTGTCCATCAGAGCTGTGAAGTCAGGTAATAACAAACATTCATTTAGCACTTGCCACGTGCCTGGTACTGTGCTAAGAGCTAGAAATACAAAGAAAGGCAAAACCAGTTCTTGTCCTCAAGGAACATACATTCTAATAGGGAGGCAACATGCAAACAACTAGGTGCGTAAAACTTATATTCAGAGCAAATATGGGTAATATGAGAGGGAAGATGCGAATATTTTTAGGGGCTCCAGGAAAGCCCTCCTGCAGAAATGTATACTTGAGCTGGGTCTTGAAAGAAGCCAGAGCTGTGAAGGAGAGGGGGAGAGGGCAGACTGTGCAGGCCTGGGGGACAGCCAGGAGTGTTATGTTTAAGGAAGTACAAGTAAGCCAATCAGGTGGGATCCTAGAATGTAAGAAGACTGGAAAGGTAGGAAAAGGCCAGGTCATAAAGAGCTTTAAATACTTAACAAAGCAGCTTTTATTTGGTACTACGTAGTAGTAGCAGCGTCTCCTGAGGGTGAACATAGGTTTCCTCTTAGCTCATGCACTATGTTGCTACTAGTGCTTTCATCTCCAAAGATTTTTCTTGGTGGCATACTGTGTATGTGATAGCTGTGATTCTGCTTCCCATTGAAGCCTATAATGAATATCATATTTGACATAGCCAAAGCACATGTATGACAATGTTTTGATAAAGAGGAGCATATATCAAATGGAACAGATCCAGATGGGCCCTCATAATGCCTTGCCCCAAACTCCCATTGAGAGCAATCTCCTTTGGATACAGTCTTGATATAAAATATTACTCATAATAATATAATGAAATGTTCTTGGCTTAGTACTACCCATCATTTCTTAGTTTCTGTACAGATAACCCATTTCTATTGTTCCCTGAAATAAAAAACGGGAGTAGGATCCCTCTTAAGTAAACTTGACAGAAATTATTCTATTGTTATATTATTTTTTAGTACCTGGCACGTAGTAAGCAATTAATAGATAACTTGCTGACTATTGTTTATGATTTCCATTTTAAAGCAGACATCTTGCTACAGTGTCTGAACAGGATTTTGTTTATATTCATCTTAATTTTCCACTCTGCCTCTATGCAGAAACTTGAATTCAAGACCCTCCCTATTTTCACCTTTTCTCCTTCCTAAACAAGAATAGATGTGTAAAGCTGATCAGATTTTAATAATATCTTACATTCAAATAGTTACACCAGAAATAACTATTTTTACAATGTAGACTACATGGACAGGGACTGTTACAGGGAAATTTTTTATCCAGTAGTTTGCTTTAATAAGAATAGCTGATATTTAGATAGTGCTTAACAGACTTTTAAATAGATTATCTCATTTAACCCTCAAAACCTAGTACCAGTTGCTTGGAGAATGACTAAACAAATTGTAGCACATGAATATTATGGAATATTACCATGCTGCAAGAAGTGACAAATGTGATGAATACAGAGAGCTTGGAAAGATGTACATGAACTGATATAGAGTAAAGTAAGCAGACTGAATGAAACAGTATACCCAAGAATTTGAACAATTTAAAGAGAAAGAACAACTACACAAAAACATTAAAAATGTATGTTGCTGAATTGTAATGAATAAAGCTTGAAATAAGAGATATGATAAGATAGCTCCAGTCCACAATTATTGTACATTGGATATATTTTCTTACTTTTTTGATGTATTGATCAATTTTGTGGGGGTTTTTTTGGTCTTTTTTTTTTTCTTTAAAAATACTATTTGTTATATGAGAGAACTCTGCAAGTACTAAGGTAGGGATACTGGGGAAAACTATGGTGATGTTGAAAAAACAAAATACATCAATAAAAACTTATTTAAAGAAAAGAAATTGACCTCACTTGAGACAGATGAGTCATTGACTTTTAAAGGTGGAAAGAATCATTGAAGGCTTCTAGTCCAAACTTTGATTTGACAGATAAAGCGCCCAAAATCTAGAGAGCTTGAGCAGTTTTCAATTCAACAAGTATGTATTGAGTACCTCCTATGTGCAACGATTATTTCAGGGTAGTTGAGTTCTGGATGAACAGGAAATAGTCCTTATTCTCAAAGATTTTTTTTTTAACCAAGAAAAGACTTTCCAAGAGTCAGACAGCTAATGAATAGGGACCAAAATCTAGCAGAATCTAGGCTGCCTATCTCCCAGTTGTTCAGTGTTCTTTTTGTTATTATTATTGTTAAGTTGTGTCTGATTTCTCCTGACCCCATTTGGAGTTTTCTTGGCAAAGATACTGGAGCAGTTTGTCATCTCTTCAGTTCATTTTATGGAAGAGGAAGTGAGGCAAACAGGGTTAAGTAACTCATCCAAGGTCACACAGCTGGTAAGTATCTGAGATCAGATTTGAACTCAGGAAGATGAGTCTTCTTGACTTCATGCCCAACACTTTATCCACTATGCCACCTAGCTCCCCTCTTTTCATTAATTCATCCAGGGAAGTTTATGAGAGATGGGACTGAGTGCCACAGACTTACTTGTTTGTTTAAGAATTTCTGAAAACACTTCATCTGTACAACAAATCGAAGAAACTCAATTACAGTGAAGATAACCAAAATTTCAGGATGAGGATAGTAGACGGCCTGCATTGGAAGGCTGGCTAGGTGTCAGGTAGCTATTCTGGACCAGTAACAGAATAATCTTACAGTGTGAAAGCGTATACAGGCATCTATGTTCCAAAAGTATGCTTTCTACATGGATTGATTAAATCATGGAATGTATTTTCTCATACCAAAACATATGTTTTATATGGTAGTTAGGTTTCCAGGATGTTGCTTTGAGTTGTCTGTTCCAGGAAGCAGAGAACTGGGTGGTACAAGGATGAAGAAAAGGATCTTCTCCCTGGGTACAGGACGTCCCCAAGCAAAATTTAGAAATAAGCCCCCACTTTCCCTTACCATCTTTTCACCTCCATTATCTATCTCTTTCCCTTACCTCCTGGTATCCATAATTAGCATACTCATGCTGCCTAAGTAGCCACTGTAGTATTAATGGTCACTTTTCATCAGAACTACCTCCCAAATCCTAAGGCCCAGTTAGGCCCCCAAAGTAAATCTGACCTAAATCTGCATGCAATTGGAGTTTATTTCCATATAAATATTTATCAAGGCAACAGTGAATTTGTGCGGATTATTATTTTTCTACTTTGGGCCTACATTTTGGTCCTGTTGAGAGTAAAATGCAAATTCTAATGCACTGGGAAAAGCTAAGAAACATACAAAGGTGTGGTCTAGTTAAATAAATTTAGTTTTTTGGAAGAATTTTCAGCCGCATTTTGTTATTAGGGGAATAGTATGAAAATAACATTTTTCCCTTTCAAACAAAGAAGTTATAAGATTGGACCTAGGCTCAAGAATTAGAGGCTTAAGGTACTGTTTGGCTAACTCACTGCCTTTGAGTATGTCTCATTACCTCAGTTAATAACTGTTCCTTAGTTTCTCCAGTTGAAAAATTGGGCATGAATGCTTTTTACATATCTCAAAGAAAACTTGAAAAAAAAGATTGTTTACTAAGTTCTTATTTATGTGTGTGATAAGCACATCAATTATCTTATATTGCCAGTATTAGACCAAGTAACTGCAACTCAAAAATATCTATATTATTCTTTATTTTAATATGAAATAAAGTGCAGATCTTGAGTCCCAAAGGAAAAGGGAAAAAAAAAAAGCTGACTCAGTTTCATAGAGCTGTGGTGAAGGAAGGTTTTATCTGAAGATGAGAAATGTGTTGGTAAGGCTGTCTGTCATCTCTAGTCTATTTTTTTTTGAAAAAAAAATTGCTGGAAGGTACTAAGGCTGTCCACTGACTCCTCTGTTCCATTCCTCAAAGATACTTCATTCACATTGACTTTACCATAGCAGTTTTGTGTAAAACAAGATTTGATTTTAGAGTATTTAAAGGTTCATGGACTTTGTGCCCTGTACCCTGCTACTGTTCACTTGGTTATCGCTGCTTTGATGAATTCTTAGAGCAGAACTAATGTATTCTCAATTCAGCAGAAACTCAGCAGAGTTTCATCAATTAAGTATGATACTAATCATGATCATAAATATATATGTATATATTTATATTTATATATACACACACATACACACATCTGTTATTCCAATTCCAGTTTCCTTGATAACTGGACAGTTCCTGAAAGGTGTTATTCCCAGGAAAATAGAATAGTTCATTACCTTTGGTTGGGATGCCATTGGCCAGGAGGTGATGTCTTTGAGTTACTGGAAAATTGTTATTTTTACGGGGAAGACTTTTCAGTTCTTTTTTGGAAAGGCTGCCACTCTTTCAACTTACAGTAGTACTTATTCTTTTTAACCAGTTTGAATACTTCAAAATTTTTCTCCATTAAATTTTACACATTTCCATATACTACAACAGAAGCCAATATAAAATTGCATTCTATATTAAGAAGTACTTTTTCTATCGGATTCTCTCATATACATACAATAATGATATAAAAATGAATTGCGTTTTTTCAACAAGTAGGACAGATATAGGTTTGCTTTTAGCATTGTATAGCTAGGCAGTTAGTCCTCTTTTAAAAAAAAGTCTTGGGGTTTAATAGATTTAAAGCTCGATTAGTCAACAATTTGATATCAGGGCCAAAAAAAAATGTGATTTTGGGCATATTTGGGAAGGCCTGGTATCCAAAATGATTTAGTTTAACATTACTGCTGCAGTATATTCTGATGAGATCCCATTTCAGGTTAAAAAGTTCAGTTCTGGGTTCCAAATCTTGTTTAGAATGGAATACCTTTGGTGCTAAGGGCATGATAATTATGTTCAGTTAGTCCATGGTCAGGACAAAAAAAGAATACACGTATTTAGTTCTTTCCCAGATGGAAGCAATAGAACCAATGAGCAGAAGCTGCAGAGGCAAATTTATGCTGGAGGTAAATAAAAATCTAATAATCAGAGCCATTACAAAGAGGAATAGGCTAGTATAATGGAAAGTGCATTGGCTCTTTGATGAGAGAAACTCTGATCAGGCAAGTCATTCCCGGCCTGGGTTTCCTCATCTGTAATATGAGTGGGTTGGATTATATGGCCTCCAAGTTCCCTTCCAAATTTAATCTCAGCTATTATGATCTGTCTGAGATAACTATTGCTATGAGAAGTAGTAGGTTCTCCCCTTCTGGAGATATTTAGGCAGACTATAGATTACCACTTGTGGGGCATGTGGAAAGGCATACTGTTAAATCTTTAAGAAATGCCCACCACTCCCTTATAAGTACAACACACTTTTAAGTTTAATCTTCATTGTCAGCATTTTCTCCATCACTTCCTTAAGTTTATACAATCAGCATAATAATAAATGAAGTCCCAACTTATAGCATTTGCTAATTACTAGGACGTTATTGCTCATACTGAAGGTTTAACAATCAGCTTTCTTGCACCTCTAGGTTTAAGATTCCATAAAATATGAAAGGCACAGAAAATCTACATTTGGGAGGGGTACAAAGAATCTCAAAAATCATTCTATTTGGTCAAATTTATTTGCTAGAGATGCTAATAATGTGGTTTTCTAATGGACTGATTAATTTGTATATTAAGTGCATTATAAGCATGAGCAGTTTTCTCATAGGTCCTATTTTCAGAACTAGGTCCAGTGTGTGCTGTAATATATCGTTCACAGTTATATTTTATTGTTTCTGTTGTTAAGAATTTTGGCTTCAGTGAGACTAAGCCCCTCAACATTTGTAAACATGGGGGAGGAAGTTAGATGACAGGGAAATGAAATTAAGGTTTCTATCTAGGTCCATGTTCTATATGACTAAGATCAGATGTCAATAAATACTTACTTTCATTATTAAGATAAAGTCAGATGAAGTTGGGAGTGAATAGTTGTCAGTACAAGGACCTTGTACTAAGAAAAGGGTGTGTTTTAAGTAACAGGAAAGCAAATTGGATATTGATTTGGGTAATATTGAGTATTATTTCATATCTGTATGTTTTATGTGTCTTTTCTCAAATACCAAAAGCACTTTTGAGAGCAGGTATCCTGTCACATGCTTTTCTGACTCCTCTTCTATCCCCTACCACCTAGCACAATCCTAGGCACAAATCAGACTCTTAATAAACCTTTATTGAATAAAATATGAACACTCAAGAAATTTAATGAAGAGATGTGGAAAGGGACTAGAGAGAAATCCTGGGGTAGTGGAAATGAAACTATTAACAGTGTACAGAAGGCACAGAGAAAAACGCAATGTCATAGGAATCAGGAAAAATCAAGGAGGGAAAAGCAGCAAATACGAATTGTCTTGAGAATACAATAAATAGATTGTATAGGAAAAAATTCAACTTGAAGAGTTAACCAAATCCTAAAGATCAATAAGTGATTCTTCTTCACTGGAGTTGCAGTTTTTGAGAGTTATTTTTAAATGGAAGAAGCTAATCCAATTAGTTCAAGGAAATTGCTTGTAATACATTTTTATTTATAAAACAGCTTTGAGGAGAAAAAGATATGATGGTATGATTTAAGAATTCTCTATTTCTCCAGCGATCCAAACTTCTGTGAAACTGCTTTTGGTTAATTGTTAATATCTTTGAGTATATTGTTTAAGTTGCTTAAGTTGAAAAAAAAGACAGTACCAGAATTCAGATGGGCAACACCCCTACCCTCTCCACCCCCAAACAAAAACTCTACATTGTGATCATAATATCTGCAGCATTAATATGGAATGTTCAAAACTAAATCCCTTTCTATAAAAGATGTGAATGGATCTTTATAAGTGATATGATAGATTCTGTATTGATGAGAAACACAAAACAAAGAGGTATTGGAGGAGACTGTGCTGCCAAGGATCAACTGATAATAATTACTAAACATTGACTTTATTTCTGTAGGTCAAATGACTTAAAGTTATTTTGCAGTTGACTGAGTTGAAGCTAGAATTATCATCTTTGCCCCAAATCCCAATAGTTTACTGCAGTTTTATCATTGTCTGAATATAATTGGGAAGAAAATTAGAGCTTCTTTGGGGTAAAGTCAATGTAATACCATTAATTGCTTGTAAAAATGCTTTTTTCAGAAATCAATGTTTTGTCATTTTTTTATTTAAAAAAAAGTAAAAATAAAATTGCATTTCCACATCTATGCATGGAAATATGAGCCAATGAAATGCACTTGGTTGATTTTTTTCTAAAGTAACTGAAAGAATGGACCAATATTTGAGCCCCAAAATGATAAGGTATCAAAATGGTTATATTATCCAAGGACTTACTTGTTGCTTATTGCAGATATTATCAAAGTAAAAAAAAATTCTATGTAGTAGAAAAAACAAACTATTTTAAGAAGTGTTTATTTTTTCTTCCCCATCTCAGTGTATTATTTATTGTATTCAGCAATTTTAAAGTTTACAGTATGTGTTAGGATATCACCACAGATAATTGTTTCTTGGAAAGGAGACAATTAATACCAGATTTAGCAAAGGCAACCACAGTTAGAGCGCAGAATTTAAAATGTATACTATTATAATTTGATTTTTTTTTGATTTGGCAAAGTTTCAATTACATCATGTTAAGTAAAGTAGTTACTTAAACTCAAAAGTGTATCATATTAATATAAGTAATATATCTGTCTCTCAATTTTCTATATTTTGTAGAAGAGGGAGATGGCAAACACACAGAAAAATAGTTGGAAGGGGTTAAGGTGGAGCATTTTTCTGTTATGGGAAATATTTTTCAGTGATGTGTGGTACTTTGAGTTTGTTATGTATTCAGTATGTAGTGTCATCAGAAAACAGGTGCACCTGCAACAGCCCTCATTGTCTCAGGGACAGGAGCTTTAGAAAGCTGAAGAAAAAATATGTCTGTTAATAATGTGTTGGTGCTTTCACCTTACATCATGGATATTCCCGTTTTCAAATTAAAACTGGTACCACGGGGGGTGGGGGGTTGGAATAAAGTATTTATTTAAAAATGCACCCTGAGACAGTTTTGGAGGAAAAGCTACTTATTATGAAGATACAGAAAGAATCTGAACAATTCTGGGGAGAACAGCAGCAGTTGTATTTATTAACACTTGTTTTCAAGGAGATTAGGAAAGAAATGGAAATAATTAGGAGGGACCTGAAAGGGGAGATGCTGTTGGTTTGTGTTGGGTCGTGTGCCTGATCTCCTTATATGGAGCAAACTGAACAGCAGGACTGCTTTGAAGCTGGCATTTCATTGGTGCCCAGGAGACAAGCATTTTTTTTTTACTAGAGATTTTTGTGTATTTCTTAATATATACAGACAATCTTGTAGATTTAAAAAAAAAAGTCAGAAATGACCGGTGCTGTGATTCAGACAAGCAAAAAAGTTAAATACAGTTAATAAAATTGCATCACCGGACTTTTTATGCAGTAATGTAACAACAGTCAAAATTAAAAGCCAGAACTTAACCCAGTGCCTAGACCACCTACAAATATCAGAATAAAAGTCTAGAGAGTACACAATTCAGCTACACTCTGTTACTTCTTCATTTGCAATAAAACAGGGCTTTGTCGCTTTCTTGCTTTGGAAAAGCAAAATAAATGTTAAAAAGATTGTAGGGGATTTTCATTATTGTATAGAAGGACTCCTTGTAGGAGGTGTGGCATTAAAGGCTGGTTTTAATCACAGCGTGGTGCTGGGAAGCCTCAAAAAGTCCGAGTGGTTTTTTTTTTTTAAACCTTTACTTCACTGAGACAGAGGTCTGCCTTTGAGTGACGTCACAAGTTTTAGCAGCAGGCTGCACAAGAGGAGGAAGGCTGGGTGAGTGACAGCCCAGCCTACTTTTTAATAGCTTTGTCATGTGACTGGCAACAGTAGTAAGACAGGTGCCTTCAGTTCACTCTCAGTAAGGGGCTAGTTGCCTGCATGAGTGTATGCTCTGTGGATTGTAGTTTAAAAAGCTTTACTGCCGTCATTCAGAAGCTGGATGGCGTGGGACATGTGCAACCAGGACTCTGTATGGAGTGACATAGAGGTGAGCTGAGCTGAGCGGAGCCGAGCTGTGCATTGCAGACAATGTAGAGCCTTAACTTGGACGCAAGTATTCTGTAGAAGGGGAGGTTTTTATGAGGATAATAAGTATAAAAGTAAACCGGGCAGGAGATTTTGGAAGCAAGTCTAAATCTTATCTTAACTCCAATAAGTTTGCTATTTTAAGGTTACTCTCAGATGCCTTGAGCAAATCAAAGCTTAGCTGCTGTCATCAGTATCTCTTGCAGTTGGAAACTATTTTCATGTGCCTTTGGCTCTCTTTCCAGTCATATGCAATATTTATGCTCTAAGATATTGATATGAATCAGTCTAAAGTCTTTCCAGTGGCATTTAGTGGCCTGGTTGGAAAAATGCCATTTCTATTTATAATACGATTAAGATTAAAAAATTTAAATGAATATTTTAAAATTGAGGTTTCTTTTCACCCTGTTCAGGATTCCCTCTCACCCCCATTTACCAGCTGAACAACTCACAAAAACCTGAACGGTGTCCTGCTGTGCTTTTTTCAGAATGTTTTCCACCAGAATCTGAAAGAGATGCTACTTTCTTCCTATTTATACATGTTGTGGCATGCTTTTTTTTTTGCAAACAAACAAAAAAACCTCTCTCAAAGCACAAGGTTCTCAATTAATCATGGTAGTGCAACAAATGGTTAAATCTCACTGTACAACCGAGACAACAGACTGAAGCAAAAGAGTTTATGCAGGGACTGTGTGGAACTGCTGCCGCCACCGCTGCTAGTGCTGCCGCCACCGCTGCTGCTGCTGCTAATGCTGCTGTTGTTGCCGGTGCTGCTGCTGCTTCCGCCTCCACTTGTGGAAAAATAAATAATAATGTTAGAAATCAGCAGCTTCGGCTAGGTGCAACTCCTGGGGTTTTGGAGGCGGGGGGAGGAATCAGTGCCCTGAACTATGGAATGACTAGCGTGTGGATTGAGATTTGAAGATTTCTTCATGTCTGCATGCAGTACAGTCGAATGTTATCTCAAAGTTTTGACAACTTGTGAAACGGGAAACTTTCTGTGTATTCTGGTGGGATGAAACCCAAATTGAGTTAATTACACGAAGGAAGTAAATCTGTAACAATGAATTAGAAAGGAAGCTCCAAGTACTTCCTATGGGTGACTGGGGGCACACGGGGTAAAAAGGGGAGGATTAAATGTTACACGTGATCCAGTTAAATAAGATGTCCATGTGGTACAGAGATACATATCTAGAAGGAAAATCATTTTGCCAGGACAATCCATGAAAGAATTTTTCCTATCTAGCAGGGCATGGACTGGTTTCTTAACTCTTTTTGTCATGTTCTCCAGTGCTGATAGCTAGCTGTGGCTTTGGTAGATTTTGTTTGTGGAATAGAATTGTTCTTATCTTGTTTGGTTTTCTTGGTAAAGGGGAGTAGATATGGATAATTTATATGTCCTGTAGCTATTATGAGTCAAGGCTGTAAGTGGCTCCAAAGTCCTAATTGTCTCTGAGTAGCTGGAGTATCCTGTGGGCTGTTGTCTGGCTTACAGTGTGGGTCTCAGCTGCTGTAGCTTCATTTTTCCATCATGTATTATTCCTGATACTGCTAGGAGCTGATTGAGGAACCAGATTATATGGAAATATTGAAGATTTATTTTAATCACTGGAGTTCCTGCAGTCATTTTAAGTAAGCATCAGAACCGATTAATTTACAGCAGTGGATTCTCTTAGAGGGAAAAAAAAAAGGTTAGATCTCAGTATTAATTGTAAAAGTAAATGGATGAGTCCGTGGTTGAAACTGACCAACTGGTATTTCTGTTGCTTTACCTGGGGCAATGTGCAGGAGTCCTGGATGAGCTGCTTTAACTGTGGAGATCATCAATACCAATCTAAAATACCAAGAACAGCAGCTAGTATAGGCAGCTTTCATTTTTTGAATCATTAATGTTTTGCTGTCATCTTAAAACATATTATGCCCTTTTGCACATAATGATAGCACAGTGCATTGGTTAATAAAGGCCTGTAGCAGCGGAGCTTCTTGAGTCCCCTGTGTTTCACAGTTTAATGAAGGTGATGTACAATAAGGTTACAAAGATTGATAGAGACAATTCACATGACACACATTCCACCAAGCTGTCATTCTTTAGTGGGCTCACTCCCCTAGACCATTTGAAAATGTTATAAAATCATTTTTTCATTACTCTAATTGAAATGCGCAAGTCCAGTATTTATGCCTCCAAAAAATTACCATCTCTGGCATCAAAAAACCCTCCAAAAGATTAATTGAAAATTATGCTCTATTATATTGATTCATTATCATCCATACAGTTAAGCTAATTTATTGTCTGATCTTTTAACTAAGGGGAAAAAGCCTTTTGTGTTTGGTTCCTACTTTACTCTCTTCAGTCTTGTGAAATGAAGACTATATTTGGGAAGTAACTGTCATAGTGGTAGAAAGGCAGTAGAATGCATCTCTGTAATTACGATAAAGTACACCTGTTACAGATGTATAAGGATAAGTAAATATCAGCATGTCAAATAAGGACAGTTACAGGATTTAGACTGTTAAATCTGGTATCATTGAAAGGCCAAATATAAATTAATAATGGGAACACTTGCTACTAATGTGCCGCAGATTAGCAGTATAATGCTACATTCAGTAGAATTGATTTTATTATCATGTCAACATTGGCAAAAGCATGTGCACTTCACTTCAACTCTAACGTATTTTTAAAAGCCACTAATCTTTATAGCTTCTGCTACAGTTCTGTGTTTTTCTTTTCCCCCTAAAGATCTGTCTTTTCTTAGACTATCATATTCTCTGAGGCCAGAAGAGTTTTTAACCAATTCATATGTTCAGTATAGATAAGTTTGTTTTGTTTTGGTTTTAAGTTGCATTGGTCACCAGTGACAGTGACACTTGAGGATTCTTAAGGCACCAGGTCTGGATTATAGACTTTCATGACAGAAACTTGTGCCACATTCTGAAATTCCGTGTGTGTGTGTGTGTGTGTGTGTGTGTGTGTGTGTGTGTCTGTAGGGTGAAGAATATCTCTTAAATAAGATAATAGAGTTCATTTGCACCATTGAAAAGGCCCTAGATTATAACACAAGTATTAGAGAGTTATCTGCATTAGAACTGTTCATTTTTTTTAGGAAGTTAGGAGGGGCAGTAGGCGGGAATTAAAGACAGTTGCCCACAGGGAGGTACAAAGCAAAGGAGATGAAAATTCCAGGAACAAATGTGAGTCTTTTACTAGAACTAAATGCTTACTTCAACCATGCCTTAGCTTAGTAATAATTTGGTCAATAATATTAATCTAGTGATTTAGAATTTACAGATAATAAGAACAGAAGAAATGCCAAAAAATGAAAGAACTGATTGAATTCTGAAAATTGCCCTTTTTTTGTTCTTTTAGCCTGCTGTTTGGATATATCACAGTGGCCTGGTGGTCTTATGGAAGAAAGGCAGTCAATTACAGCCCACCCCCAACCCCTTACCAACTGCTGACTCTATTACCAAGTACCTAGTTCCCAGCATGTTGCTCATGATCAAACTGCTGCATATGACCCGTGTAATGCAGCCTTCTAGGAATGGAAGAGGTGCTCTGGGGGAAAAAAATGTACATAAAACTTATTTTATTCAAAGCCTAAATATCAAGAAAGGCATTTTGCTTCATGGCAAATGAATGATTGTATGGCATTAATTTTGACATTAGAAGTCACTGCCAAGAGGAAGGGACCTAGAAACTCAGATGGTAAGATACTAATATCCCTGGGTCCTTGAAGTCTGAGTCTTCCCTGTATGTAGCTTCTCTCTTATGAACGAAAACTGTTATAAGATAAAGAATTTTGAGTTAAAGCAGTTGATGTATTTTTCAATGACTTCTCTTTTCTATAGGGAATTGTTGTTTTTCAGTTGTTTCAGTTGTGTTTGACTCTTTCTGACCCCATTTAGGGTTTTCTTGCCAAAGATGCTGGAGTGGTTGGTTATTTCCTTCTCAAGTTATTTTATAGATGAAGAAACTGAGGCAAATAGGGTTAAGTGACTTGCCCAGGGTCACACAGCTAGTAAGTGTATGAGGCTGGGTTTGAAGTTAAGTTTTCCTGAGTCTGGGCCTGGTACTCTATCTACTGTGTGCTACCACCATTACTCCTGGATTAGTGACATAGAACTTGTGGGACATAGTTGAGAAAATGCTTATTTACCAGGGAAAGACTTATAGGAATGATAATACGTGAGAGTCAGTATTTTAAGCAGCACAGATGAGGATATTACATTTTTAATTCCTTTCTTTTTGGTTTTTGGAATGATTTAGGTCAGTTTTAGATTTGCATTTTAGGGAAGCAGCAGCTCTATCTCTAAAGGGAGTGTGGCATAGTATGGAGTGAGAAGATCAGGGTTCAGATCTTGCCTCTGACACGTACTGGCTTCATGACCATGGTTGGCAAGCAACTGAACTTTTCAGTAGCCCCAGGCAACTGTCTAAGAGCATAAATTGCTCTGCAAAGCCTCAGTTGGATTGGAAAAAAAAATCAAAGCAAGACAATTTAGATGACAATGATAAATATTAATAACACATATTTTGGTCTTAGGACTCTTACACACTTAAAAATTATTGAAGACCCCTCCTCCCCAAAAAGAGCTTTTGTTATGAAAAGTACATCTGTTGCTATTTACTATATTTGAAATTAAAATGCTTTAGTTCTATTATGAAAATAGACTTCCTCAAAGTATCTTTGGGACCCCTATGGGCTCCCAGATCACTCTTTGAGAAACACTTCTTTGAGACAACAATAAAAGAGCTTTTATGATGCTATATATGAGTAACCAAAGGGATTCCATGGAAAATAATTGTTAAAGACATTACTATAAAAGATGTTTTCAGAATCTTAAACTAGATTTCTCTTTTGCTTTGGGATGCAGCTGATGGGTAATGCAGAATGCCCTTAGACAGTGAAGAAAGTGAGAAGTATATATTTTTCTAATCACTAAAGACTAAGGTAACCAGCTTCTGTGGAGTCATTTGAAATAACTCAAGCTTAATTCCTATCACATGCTTCTGCAGTTTAATAAATTCCTCTAGTTAATGAAAGTTATTTTTGTTTTCTCTCCCACTTCTACAGTGTGCTGCTCTTGTTGGTGAAGACCAGCCTCTTTGCCCAGATCTCCCAGAACTTGACCTCTCTGAACTAGACGTGAATGACTTGGATGCAGACGGCTTCCTAGGTGGACTCAAATGGTGTAGTGACCAATCAGAAATCATTTCCAATCAGTACAGCAATGAATCTTCAAATATATTTGAGGTAAAGAAGTCCCTCTTGGGAACTCCACATTTAATTGTTCTTCTCCTAACCAACCTTTCAAAAAATGTTATGGAGTACTAAAGCATGAGTATTTCTTACACTTATATCTTTAAAAGATTTTTCATCACCATAAGACAATTTACTTTTTGTGGTAAAAAACAAAACAAAACAATACTTGGAAACAAATAAATGTGTGTATATGTATTTTTAAAAATTTTTTAGTATTTTGAGACTACAAAGACCATATGATGAAATGCTATGGTATTATGAAATAATTGGGGACAGAGAATTAGTTACAAAGGAGAACAAAATCTAAACCTGTTTGTCCTCTTCTTCACACAGAAAGAGACAAAGTTGAGCATGACATTAACTGATGCCCAATATAAATTAATATGGAATAATGCACTCCTTTATACCCAGGGCCTTAAATGCCAACTTTATAAAGTGGGTGAGCTGTTTTTATTATTTTATTGTCCACATCCCTGTCTCTACTAGATTGCCACATTCATATTGTACTTGATAAAAAACGATTCCCTGTTTCTTAATATTGGAAATACCTCAAAAACAGGTCAACTCGCTTCCTTTAAGGTGTCTATGCAGTGCCCCACTACTAACTTGTAAATCAACCAACCATGCGTTTAAATTCATTAATACAAGTGGCTTTCCATATCTCTTTTCATAGCCCCTTTTAGTGTGAGAATTTTTTGTCCAGAGCAAATGATCAGATATGAGCTATGATTTTCTGGTAAGAAGTTTTAGCAGTTTTTGTATTCCGGGAACAGGCCATGTGTAGCAAAAGAAAAGCTTTAAGCTAGGCATTCAGAGAGCCAGGTGTTTTTCCAGGCTTTGCCATGAGCTAGTTATGTAACCATAGGTGTGAGATCTTTACTTCTGGGGCTTAAGTGTCTTCATCTATAAAGTGAGAGGGTTCGAACTGATGATTCTAAGATTTGTTTTAATTCACATATATTATACATTTAATAACTGGGTTTGAACCCTGGCTTTGCTACTTATTATCTGTGTAACCATGGACAAGTCACTTAACCTTTATGGGCCTCATTTTTCCTATCAGTAAAATGAAGGAATTGAGACCAGATAAATTCCATGGTCTCATCTAACTGCCAACTTATTATCCTTTGAATTGTACAAAATATACTCTTTCTTTGGAGTACACTTCATTTATTTGGGATAATCTCATTCACTGGTTCCATACTTTAGTAATCTAGGGAGTGCCTTGAATGAAGACTAATAAATTGACTGATATGAAATAACAAGTGACTTCAAATGAATAACTATTTGTTGATTAAGATATGGGAGAGTGCTTCTGGAGGATAGTCATCATTTACAAAGCTATATCAAGCATCTTCTAAGTATTAAAAACAGGATTGAATCTTCTTTCTCCAAGTTGATTAACTTGTGGTTGTGCCTAAATGTAGGGGAATGGGTTTTAAAGCAGGAATTCTTAACATAGGGTCCACAAACCTGTGGATAGATTTCAGGGGGTCCTTGAATTTGTATGTGAAAAAAAAATCTTTATTTTCAATTGCCTTTCAATTTAAAACAAATCTTTATTTTATGATATGCATTTACATATATGATTCTGAGAAAGGGATCCATAGACTTGACCACACTGCCAGAGGGGTCAATATCACAAAATCAGCTAAGAACACTTGTTCTAAAGGCATTTTTATTCTATGATAATTTCTTTTTATTTCAAAAGGCAAGAGATGTATTTGGTTCAACAAATGTTAAGTATATATCACCTGCAAGGCACTGTATTAGGTGTTGGGTATACAAACACAAAAATGAAAGATGATTCCTGTCTCTAGGAAGTATACATCCTACTAGCAAATACAAACACGTATAAATGAATGCAAGATGATGTGAGATGGGAGAGAATGCTAACAACTGGGTTTGAATCAGGAATAGCTCTTTGAATTGAATCATAAGAAAGCTAGGGATTCTTCTAAGTGGAAGTGAAGATGCAGGCAACAAACATCTTGTACAATGACTGAGGGTCAGCGAATGAAATGTGGAAGGAGAACATCTAGCAGGCCAGTCTGACTGTAACATGCTGTCCTTCCATATGCGTCACCCTCTCCCCTCATCTCTGTCTCCTAGAATCCCTAGCTTCTTCCATGAGGCCTTTCCTGATACCTCTTCCCCAAATTATGACTGACTTTTCCCTTTTGAAACTACTTCACATTATTTTGAATATACTTTGTAATTACTAACCTTAGCATATGTCATATCCCCTCCCCATCCCCAGTAAAATGTAAGATTTTCGAGGTCAAGGACTATCTCATGTTTTCCCTAGTATCTCTAGTACCTAGCACAGTCCTATCAACATAATTCGTGCTTACTAAAGATGTGAATTGAATTGAATATAGAGGCTATTCAGTAAATCTAGAAAGATAGGTGGGGGTCAGTTTGTTGAGGCCTTTAAATGCCAAGTCATGGAGTTTACATCTTATCGTAAGGGCAATAGGGAGAGACTGAATTTATTTGAATAGTGACATTGTCAGATGTGTGCCTTAAGAAGATGATTTGCAGCTATGGGGATGATGGCCTAGAGAAAAAGTGACTAGAAAAAGAGAGGCCAATTAAATGATTAGTACAACTGCAGTATCCCAGTTGCAACATGAAGAGACCCTGAACGGGTTTCCCAGCCCTCTAAGTGGAGAAAGGGGGGACAAACAGGAGAGATACGGTGGAAGTATAATCAACAACAATTGGCATTGATTAAGTATGGTGGGTGAGGTGGAGGGAAAAGAATGCTAACCTGAATGATTAGAAATACGGTTATACCTTTCACAGAAATAGACATGTTTGAAGAAATGGCATGTTCAGGGTAAGGTAATTCATCCTGCTTTGGATAAGTTGAGTTTGGGGAGCAAGTAGAACTATCTAAGAAAGGTGTCTGGTGGGACTAGCATTTAAGAGAAAGAATAAAGCTGGATATAAAAATTTGGGAGTCACCTTCATGGAGATGATACTTGAACCCATGAGATATGATGAAGTCAGAGAGAGAGGATATGTAGACAAATGAGAAGAGGACCCAGGCCTTGGAAAACACTCATAGTTTGGAGGTGGGGCATGAATAATGAATAAGAAAGGAGGCTAAGAAGGAGTAGTCACTTTGCTCAGAGAATAACCAGGAGGGGACAGTGGCACAAAAACCAGGGAATAGACTATCCAGGTCGAAAGGATGGTCAGTATAGTGAAGAGTAGCAGAGATATCTAGGAGACTGAGAATTGAGAAGAAGACATCTGATTTGGCATCAATAACCCTCAAGGCATCAGTTTCATTGAAGTAGTATAGAAGCCAGTCTGCAAGGGCTTGAGAAGTAAGGATATGATAAATAAATAAGGCAGTTTTTGTGTTTTAGAAATTTGGCTGTGAAAGGGCAAAGTGAGAGTGAGAGGAGAGGAGAGAGGGAAAGGTGTGTAAGTCGGGGTATGGTAAAGTCAAGTGAAGGCTTCCTACAAGACCCTAGGTATGTTGGTGGGCAATAGAGAAGAGATGGTGAGTGAGAAAAGATTGAACAGGAGAGATTGTGTGATCAGTAAGGCATACTCCCAGAGGAGATGAAAGGAAAGGTGATCAAAGACACAAGCAGAAGGCTTAATCTTCTCAAGGAGAAGGAAGGACCACTTTTTCGTCAGAGACTAGAACAAAAGAGGAAAAAATGAGGGAGACTGTGGACCTTGTGAGGTGTCAAATAGAACTCACAATGCTTATCATTGACATGTGGGTAAGGGAAAAAAAGGTGAAGGAAACCCTGGAGATTTGTGGTTAGTCATTTTTTCCCAGGCTTCTCAATTGAGTCTTAGAAAGTTCATGTGAGGATTTGGCTGGTTAAAACTGGTAAATTGAACATTCTTCATTCAGTACACTTGTCAGGTTACAGGGCAATTTTAAGTCACGCTGCACTAAATAAACAAATTTCACGTGTGTGTGTGTGTGTGTGTGTGTGTGTGTGTGTGTGTGTGTGTGAGAGAGAGAGAGAGAGAGAGAGAGAGAGAGAGAGAGAGAGAGAGACAGACAGACAGACAGAGAAAGAGAGAGACAAAGAGACAGGCAGAGAAGAAAGACAGAGAGACAGAAAGAAGGAAAGAAAGAAAAAAAAAGAAAGAAAGAAAGAAAGAAGAAAAAGATACCTCTATAGAATTTGAATTCTTCAGTGACTGGATAGGGCCTCAATGAGCTCTGATTTAAAAGATAGCTCTTTAGCATTGGGTGGGCTTATTTTTAGATATTATTTGGATCAAAAAACAAAAACAAAGAGTAAATTATCAACATAAGAGGCAAGATTTCTTTCTCATTAAATTGCTATCTGAGGATATAGAGCTTACTTGTATTTTTATGAAATTTTGTATTGATACTATTGGGATCTTTGGTTCTTCAGCTAAATATCCCTAGGTTGTTGCTTAATCTGTACAGAGGAAACTCCCTTGCTCCTACATTTCCTATTTAAGATTCGACTGCCAAGAATTTTGTTTTTCAGGGAACTGAGGAGGGGGAAAAGTTCATTTTTCTATATTTCATTCATTTTTAAATAAAGCCCTAAACTTTACTTTTTATAAAACTATAAAGACCCCAAGTCATCCAGAATAATGTCAGATCTTAATCAGATTTCTGAAAGCCAAGTTTTTAAAAAACAGAGTGAAGTATTAACAGTCCTGATAACCAGTATGATATATAACTATTTGAGACCCCTAGAGCATTAGAAAAAAAAAATGAATTGGTAAATGATGGCTCTCCTTGAGGGAGAAGCAACCCCCCTACGTATACATACACACATATACACATAGACATATATAGTTCATATATATGCACTATGTGTATATATATATATACATAATAAATATGATATATACTATAGATATATATGCTTGTATATATGCATACATATGGTGTATGTGCATATATACACACACACATATTGTATTTGTGTGTGTGTTTGTGTATACACTTTCAGAGCAAGAGTTTTGATGGCCTACATCTGAGAGTACTTTACTAAATACTGACACTGTCTCTTCCATTGTCTAGATGACAAACATACAGGGTTATCTTCATGTGATTATTATAACAATGATGTATCAAACTTTGATAGAAGGATTATTTGAATATGGCTAATATACTTTTATTCCATGTCTTCCTAGAGAGTTGTATTCTAGCAATTGACAATCAAAGAGTACATGCTTTGGACATAGGTGAGGTCAGGTCTCCTTATAAAAACTGCTTTCTGAAAAGATGGCTTTGTTCTGTGGTGCTTACACTAAAGCAAGAATTGCATTCGAGGAATTTCAAGGAACATGTGTCTCTTATCTATTATAACAGATCTTATACTTTTCTTCCAAGGATCTCAAAGCCTTAAGTCATCAAATCCAAAAAAGTACTCATCAAATACCTCTACCTGGTATTGTGGAGAACAGGCTAAATAGACTTGTCCTTTGTAGTATACCCATAACAAGTCTGATCAATCTCCCCTTCTGGAAAGATTAAAAAGTATAAAGGAGTTAAATGCCTTGTACTAGGACATTGAAAATGGCACCCAAGTTTTCTGGGACCCCCTTCAAGGCTGTACCTCAAAGACCATGATGTTGCTAGTTAAAAAATTCAGGTAGCAAGATTTTAAAATTGTGATAAATGTTTCTGATGATAGCATCCTTTTGCCTCCTCCTATGCTGCCATTCAATTTCAATTAACTACAGAGGAATAGCTAAACCAGTTAAAAGTCAAAGTGTAGAAAAGCAAAGGATTTCCTGGACAGACATAAAGCTATTTCAATTCACATTTGTGCATTCATGTTCAGTAACTAGACACACAAACACGTGTTCCTTCTTGCACTACCAGTGTTTGAATATGTAAATGCAGGTGTCCAGGTGTAATTTCATCAGTACTTTGGAAAATTTTAGCAAAAGGCTAAAGGTATAGCCTCGAGTGCCTATGATACCTGTAAAAGGAAAACAGGATGCTGTCTCTGGAACAGCTAGCACTATGATTTATGTTTCAAAATATTGCAACATAACTTCCTTCCCTCACCCGCCTTTGTGTATTGTTCAAAGGTAGAGAATAAAGGACTACTTTTTATAGGGAAGCAGTGTGTAAATATGTGTAGCATGGGGTCAGTGTTAATAATACACTGCTTCTTCTGGGTCAATATGGGCTGCCTTGGCCCTGTTTTATTTTGACACTTGCTTTAATATCTCTGTACAACTGAAAAGGGGACATTCATTCATGTCTCTGTTATTTCTGAATGCAGCTGCTTGTGATGCTTGAGGACACTGGCAATGAGTATGATGTCGTGAGAATATGACTTGGTAGGTGTTCTGAGGCTAGTTGTCAGGGATGGCAAGTGGAAGTCTGCCAGTGTTACCAGTTTTGTGGTTTGATAACCAGTAGAATGTGCATTTATTTGTTTATGTGTGTTCATGTATGAACTTTTAAAGAAGAATAAATTATTCTCATTTTTTCTTAAATTATTTGCTATATACATATATGTATATACACACATTATAGCTTTTATATATAGTGTATGGTATATATTGTGTTAAATATCTATATATGTATTGCACATGTGTATGTATACATACATATACACATATACATACATGTATGGTAGGTGAATGACCAACTATTCAAAGAGTAGCCATTGAATATCTACTTTATGCTTAGGACTATGGCAGATGATATAGGGTATAGAGAAGAGGCTTATGACAATGAAATGATCTTCATCTACATCTACATCAACATCTTACATCTACACATACATTGGACAATTAGGTGGCGCAATGGATAGAAATCCAGGCCTGGACTCAAAAAGACTCATCTTCCTGAGTTCAAATCTGGCCTCAGACCCTTTCTAGCTACCCTGGGCAAGTCACTTAACCCTCTTTGCCTCAGTTTCCTCATCTGTAAAATAAGCTGGAGAAGGAAATGGCAAACCACTCCAGTATCTTTGTCAAGAAAACCCCAAAAGGAGACATGAAGAGTCAGACGTGACTGGAAAAATGACTGAACAGCAGCAACAGATATACATATCATTAAGGAGAATAGTAAAGTATAGTGGATCTTGGTTTGAATCCTGGCTCTAATGCTCATTCTCTATCAGACTGTTTTAATCAAGTAACAACTTTTCTGGGCCTCAAATTCCTCCTTATCTGTCAAATAGGAATAAAACATAACACCTCCATCATAGAGTTATTGTGAGGATCAAATGAGACAATAGTGGTAAAGGTCTTTGCAACATTTAAAATGCTTTGTAATAACAAATAATTAATACTATAATAATTAAAACTATAACAATTAATAATATAATAATATTATCATCTGAAAAATGAAGGGGCTAGACCATATGATGGTGAAGATACTATGCCACTCTAATTCCCACATCAGCTAAAAAATAATTGGTTGTTGTCCTTTATTCTTGAAGAGGACCAGAATGACATCACTATGTTGGAGTCAAGGTACAGTGTGTCCTACTGTAGTTGACCAGACCAACACAAACTTGAAAGGCTCTACCGTGAGTCAGGCACAAAATAGTCCACATGAACATTAGGAGTGGAGGTGTCTCTAAATTTGCATATTAAGAATTAGTATGCAAAACATTAAGAATTCCGGACCATTCAACTGTCCAAGGAGTATTTACTAAACATCTACTTTATGCTTAAGACTATGGTAGATGATATAGCATGTAGAGATGAAGCTTAAGACAATGATCTCAGTCCTCAAAGAGTTTAAAACCTAACTGGGGAGGGACCCAATATAAACTTTCATGAAATAATTAACATATGGGCAAGACTGTATTAATTAAGACCAAATTATCTGGTACAGACCTCATGCCATAGAAGTTAAGGGAACAGAAATGGAAGATTTTTATAAAGAATATTGGACATGAGCTAAGCCTTGAAGAATGGGTACAGTTTGAAAAGGTAGAGGGTAAGGCTGAATGAAAGAGACAGCTCTTTACAGTTTACAAAATCTATCCCTTATAATCTAGATAGGAGGCTGAAACAGTAGCAGGCATAGTAAGGAGCAAAACCAGTTTTGAATCTTGCCCTAATGCTAGCTGGATAAGTTATTAACTTCTCTGAGTCTCAGTTTCTTTGTTTGTAAAATGGTACCTAAAAAGTACTCCTTTATAAGAAGTAGCATGATATAGCAAAGAAAGGGCTAGCTTTGTAATCAGGCTGCCCCTAATTCAAATTGTGTGACTCTGGATAAGTCCCTTAACCTCCCAGTGTTCCACGAAGCTATATAACATACAGACAAGTTACCAGGCTACATGAATGGAAGGAATTTCTTCACTAGGAATTTCCCACATCAATGAAATCATGGGTCCATACTCATTAAAAATAATTTATAGGGTTATTGGAAATTAAGATAGATAATTATATAATTTATAAACCTTAAAGTACTATATAAATGCCAGTTATAATTACAATTACTATTTAGTGAAAGTATTATTATCCCTATTTTACAGATGAAGATAATGAGTTGGGAGTCCAAGGGACTCGGCAATAATCATATAGATAAGAACATGAAGAGCTGGGGCTCAGATCTTCAAGTTTAGCACCCTTCCTGTGTTATTTTATTCTACCCTGCAGGCATCTGGACAGGTCTTCAAACCCTAAGCAAGTTGTTGGAACGTGAAGATGTAGGAAAATAGGGTTCTATTGAGGATCATTTATGAAAAGGAAAATCATTGTTTAAGAAAGGAAAACTGGTAGCAATATGTAGAAGGGTCCTGCTCAGCAGGTCACTGTAACTGTCAAGCCCTTTTGGGCAACAAAACTACAAACCATGGTAGAAATGGGGGGAAAGTGAAGAAGAGATGTATCAAAGAAATTCCAGACCTAAAGTATTGAAGGAGAGGTTTGACATCCAAATCCTTTAAAAGAGAAATTGAAATTAAATGATATCTTAGCCCTAGAAAAGTATCGATAGTTTCAAACCAACAGCATTAGATGTTTGAAGTCATCTTGATGGAGTTAACAATTATCTTGAAAGCTCATCTCATCAGAATTCCATTTAAACCAAGATAGGTGCATAATTGTCTGCTGGGTCTTTGAAAATCTCCATGGAAGAAAATTCCTTGACTTCCAGCTTCTGATAAATATTTAACAAACATTTATTAAACACTTACTGTGCGCCAGGCACTTTGCTACTTGACAGAAAATTACTCTGGCCCTTCAAGGAACTTACATTCTGCTGGGAGGACACAACTTATCCAGATTTAAATTTAATCCAAGGCAGAATGTAATGAATCCTCTGCCCATCTGGACCTCAGTTTCCTCATCTTTAAAATGAGGGGTTGGACTTGATAATGTCTAAGGAACCCTCCAACTCTTAAGTATATGACTTAATGAAGCGTATCAGACAAAGTGCTTTAGTTAATTAAGTTTAAGAATGCTAAAAAAGATAAATCCTGTGTGGAATTAAAACCTCCAAACCCAACTCAATTCAACTTAAACATTTATGGAGGGAATTTGTGTGTGTGTGTCTGTGACTTATTTGCCAGTTTGCACTGATAAATACTTGTCTGTTTAATTGAAAGTGTGTCAAGACACCAGATTTTTGTTATGTCCAGTAATGATATTTATATGAAGCATATTTTATAAATCGTGAAATAACCATTTGAGCAAGAAGATAACTATTCTGACTAGGTAAATTACAGAATGATGAAACTCCTGGAGATTTGTGGAGCTTTTTCTGATTGTTATGGTGCCCTTATCATGCAGTTATAGGCCATTTCAAAGTTCTAGCCTGGTAGCATTGTCATACTTTCATCTTTGACAGCCACAAGTGAGAGTGCCGCAATCTGACTCAACTTGCATGTTACTTTCTTTTCTAGTTCTTTTGGCCTAGCGTGACATGTGAAAGTGTGTGTGTGTGTGTGTGTGTGTGTGTGTGTGTGTGTGTGTGTGTGTGTGTAGTCATCTGCAAAGTGCCGTTAAACATTGTTTTATACTTCTTGACTTGATAACATCTGGCTTATCTTGGGGACATCTGGTTTATCACCCTATTTCCCCCTTCCACTATGCTGACCATTGGAAAAATATGATTTACGAGTCCTTACCCACAGGGCTGTGCCTGTTGGCATAAGCTCCTGCAAATATTAAGTCACAGGAAGCTAATTGCATAGTCAACTTGCTCCATCTCTAACTTTCTTAGTAGTGGCTTTTATAAACAGAAGTGAACCTCAGAAATCTCTGATCACAAAAAGCTGGATTGACTGTTTTTGTGAAAGTTGACTAATTCTTAAAGGCAGGACAGTACATAATATAAAGATCTGTAATACTGGGCTTCATGATCTGAAAAGCATACTCTTTTTTTGCTTCCGGAGGGATATAAAAATCTCAAGATCGACTATTTACTTGCTCTTCTTTCTTCCTGTTAAATTATAACTTAGCAACTGTGGAAGAGCATTAGTTCAGGTCTTGGATTCTAGTGAGGCAGTTACTCCCTTTTAGCCAGAAAGAGTTAATTTACTGCAGATTCTATAAGTGCTGAAATTGTAACACAGGAATGTTTTCAGCAAGAATTTGAAGGAAGTGCTACATTGTCCATTGCCTCTTAAAGAATATTATAATCTTTTAAAAAGTTATTAATGTGTTTAGAACCAGGATGCAGGAAAAACTGCTTATTTGTACAATAGCATCATATGCATTTATGTTAACCATTTAGATGCGATAGGTATATGTGTGTATATACATCTGAACAGTGTCACATAAGCACAAATAAACAGATTATATCTTTAGACAAAAGTTAATAAAATGATGAGCCATAAAGTCTACACTCTAAAAGATCAAAACATTTCAAAATACATTTTCATTTCAAAAATACATTTCAAAAATACAACAAAATTAAGTAATCACTGAAATGACTGAATGTGCTCACATAATAATGCCGGATTTTGTTGCTGTTTCTGTAAAATGAATTGATTTTAACATAGAGACTATGAAGAACGTTGCTGCTGGTTTTTTAACCTCTCAGATTACTCTCACAACAGTGCTCTGTGAAGTGTATTTTGAAAGCTAAGTAGTCTACTGTGTTTTACTGTAGGCTGCCAATGATGCTGCATTACACACAGCAAGAATGAGAACAGAGGGAAAACAGGAGAGATCCCCACCAAAACGAACACTTTCTTCTTGGCAAAGAAAAATTTTTTTACATAGATAAATGACTTCTTACTCATTTGAAGGAGTTTGTTCCAGGATGGTGATAGGATTTTTAAAAAATCATTAGCTAATTTACATAGTTTCAGATTCAAAATGCCAATATTTTGTGGGCCTACTCCTCTCCATTAGAACTGCAAGTTATTCATTCAAGGTTTGCAGCCAGATTGATTAATGAATTACCAGATCTTGCGTAAAATGACTTGGCCTGACTTTTAAACAACTAGCAATGTTTTCTTTGCCAGTCTTGTGACTGGTGTTAATGGGTTTCTAGAGGACTGAACCTCCTATAGATTTTTTCTCAAATGGCTTCTTTTAGCATCCCTCTCCCTACAACTTAAATTTTTTTTCCTCCCAAATTAGTAGCCAGAGGCAGGCATTCTAAGAATGTGTACAATTTTGGAGATGGGGAGGCGGATAGAGGGCAAAGAAGTAGGGGAATATGTTGGAAGAGGGCACAAGCAGCGTAGTCAACTCCTTGATGTGTGATGCCCTTCTGTGCTAAATCAGCATGATTTATCATAGCCATCTATTCAGCACAACAGAGTTTAGAGGTGAGCTGCATGCTGTACTTCCCACAATATGCATAACTAGAGCTCTGAACTTTGAAGGAAAGCCTCAGAGCTATTTGCAAAGTGCTGGTGCTCAGTGAATACTAAATTACATTTAGGAAATAGTCTACTGCTACCAGTTATACTTCATTTTTATTCTTGACACAGACACCTAAATCAGAGAACAGTAACATTTCAGAGATTATGGAAGCAGTTTGGGTATGTTCCAACACCATAATAGGATCAGAATTTTAAGGCCTTTTTTATTATTACCAATAGTCACTTAGTTTCTACTGCAGTGTACTTTGTAGGGAATTACAGCTTTTACTAAAAAGATTAAAATGCTATTATGCAAATGATTGCAGTATGTTATTATGTTTACAAATTAACATCCATGGCTCAACACACAAATTAACTAACTATTCCATCTATATTATTAAGGATTTAATAAAGTAACTGTTGATAAAAATGGGTAGCTTGGAACAGCTAATAGGAAGTGATTGTGATTTAACATAGAACTTAAACATTGTGTTTAATGTTCTAGTTGGTATAATGGTAAAAATAAAGCTAAGGAAAGCACCTAGGAGGAGTAGGATGGTGTGAACAGGGTAGCAGCATGTCTGAAACAAAACTAAGTTTGCTGTAGGCAAAAATGTCCAGTGGGCAGCTTATCAGTAAAGATCTAAGGAAGACACCCAAATCATGGGAGACTAATAGTAGATTATTGAAATGATAATTGCTCTCCGTTAGTTGTTTGATGTGTTCTAGATGCACCAAGAATACTTACATCGTTCTGAAATGTGACTCACAGCAAGTTTTATTGTGGCAAGTGGGATTTCACTGCAGAATATTGCTCTGTGGCATAAGAGGAGAAGGTTAGGTGCAGATTAAGATGGCCTTACAAACAAGGCTGCAAATTGCTTTCCCTAGCAGTTCATACATAAGAAATCATAAAAGCAAGCCAGTAAGAGCCACCAAGGTCCCTGATAAATGATCACATGCGATTGTGTTATCTTACGGGATGGACGTAGTACATGGATGCACATTTTGTCTTTAATTGAAAAGCAAATATGAAAAGAAATGGATACAAATTTTGGATAGCAAACTTTTTAAGAAGACTAAAGCCCAAGGAAACTGAAAAGTTAAAAAAGACCCATCATTCCAAAGGATCCAAAGAATGTGTAAGTCACAAAACAAGAGGAGGGAAGCTTATTTAGTGAATGAAGAATACAGAACCATCTAAAGATAGCCAGAGCAATTTCCATTTCCCTTTAAAATGCTTTCAGGTTTAATTTGGCCACATACAAATGAGAACTTTAGATTTTGCGAATTTTACAAGCAAGTCTCGCTAGAGCTCTGAAGGCTACCAAATAATACTACCATAACGAGAACTAAGAGTTTTCACAGAAGTCATATGTAAGCTACCACGAAGTAGCCGGTCCCGATTTATAAACTCTCAAACCATATAGACAGTATTTGCAGTTCCAGATATCCTTCCCAATTGTTTAGGGGAAATACTTTTGCAGTTTTCTTGCAATTGAGTTCCAGCAGCTTCTCTTTATGCTCTTCTTGACAAGTTCCTATGCTTCCTGTTGAAGTAGCTCTTCTTTATTGGTTGAAATCTGCTTTCAAAGGGAGGAAAGAGGAGGGGAAAACTCCACCCTTAAATGACAGCTTATTGTTTGATGGCACTGGTGGCCTTGTACCAGTCCTAGGCATTTGATCGAGAAAGTGCAAATGATCTCTGCACAGTCCTGTTATGCAGGCATTCTAGAAGGCATGACAGCATTTCACCGGGAAAGGCCAGGGTTTAAAGTCCTTACTGTATCTTTACTCAAAGTCATGAAAATGTGTATGCCTTTCTTTTTTTTAAGAGAGAAAGAGAAAAATAATACTTGCTTGGAACAGTGGCAAAATAATTAGTCCACTAGACAAATGTCTTGGCCCGTGTTTAAACAGGCCTTTAAGGACACAATGTTCCCACCAGTCACATATCTAAATACAAACTAGTGTCAGCTGCCATGCAGACCAAAATGTAATAGCCTCCTTTCACATAGGTCATCGTAAATCCATTTTGGTCACAGTCACACTGCACATCTGTTTTTGTGAGCTGCAGCTTCTTAAGGTGGCATTTGGACTTCATAAGTACACAAACAAGCAGGCTATAAATTGCTACTGGTGGAGTTATTTTGAATAAGTGTATACTGTTTCATATTTATAATGGTGAGGCTTTGTAATGTTCACAGTGAATATATAACACCGATCAGTTCAACAGGCATGAAATTGTATGTTGTCAACTTGTCACATAAATAGAGTCATATTCTTGCTTACGATAATGTTGAACCAAACATTTTTCCCCAGGAATTGTTGAGAGGGTCCCCCAAAGTGGGAAGGTGGTACTTCCTCTCGGTGGATAAAGAGTGCTGCTGTGAAGGTGGCATTTCTGGTAGGATTTCCATCCCTTCCCACCCCATTTTGGAATGCCTTCTTTTCCAGAGTGAAAGCTAATTGGCTTCTCTGGTATGTTTTTCTCTTGCCCAGTGGAATTTTCAGGCTATGCTTGATGACTTTGCGGGTGGGGGCATGTGTGGCATTTTTTTTGTATGTGGATTTTACTGTTCTTGTGATGCACGTTAGTGCACTAGCAGTCGCTATTGAATTCTCTAACTTAACTCTGGCAGGCTTTCTTATCACCTTCACATCCCACTTAACATTCATTCAGTACTACACTGTTATAAACTAGTCAACAATCAGCTGCTTTGTTCTCACTGCCCTTTCATAACAGTAAGCAATATTAAGGAGAAAAAGCGATCCAAATTAGCACCTTGGAAGGAAGGGAGAAAAGAAGGAAAGAAGGAAGGAAAAAAAGAAAAGGGAGGAAGGAAGGAAAGAAGGAAAAAAGAAAGGAAGGAGAAAAGAAAAGGGAGGAAGAAAAGAAGGAAGGAAGGGAAAAAGGAAAAAGAAAGGAAGGAAAAAGAAAAGAAAGGAAGAAAAGAAGGAAGGAAAGAAGGAAGATTTGTGTCTTGAGTTGAATGGTGAGAGGTAAGGGTGGGGGGAGGGAGAGAGGAAGGAAAGGTGATTAGCTGGGTGATTGAGTCCTGGAAGAAGACTAGGGATCAACTGCTGGGTCCTGTTGTTGCTCGGTCTCTAGGCACTGATATTGCTGCCATGTGTCTAACAAAGCATAGGTAGGAAATAGTAAAAATTCTTTTACTTTCTGGAACTTTTGGAATCTATTTTCCCCGAAATTGTCTGATAACAGAAGTCATATATTTTTTGGTATCTGATAATAATAATAATAATAACATTTATATCACTTTATGATGGGGTAAGTGCTATTATTATCTCCATTTTATAGATGGGGAAACTGAAGCAGAGAGAGGTCACTCACCGGTGAGTGGCTGAAGCAGAATTTTAACTTGAGTCTTCCTGACTCTTAAGTCCAGTTCTCTGAGCATTCCACTACCTAGTAAGGAAGACTTGGATTCTAGTCCTGCCTGTGACACTTATTGGTTACGTGACTCTGAACAAGTAATTTAACTTCTGTCAGTCTCAGTTTCTTCACGTATAAAATGAGGATAATAACGTTGTCTATCTCAGGGTTGCTCAGAGGATCAAATGAGTTAATATGTATAGACTTTGCACACTTTAAATCTACATAAAAAGCTAGTTTTATCTTCATCATAATCATTATATTTACAATTTTACCTTTTCTTCTTCGCCCTCTAAAGTTTATTACTTTAAAATTCTGAAAGGGCAGTTATTGAAATTCTTCTCATTTCATACCTCAAATGTGCAATCATAATTTCCTGGTAGAGAAATGACTAGTTGTTTCATAGAAAGAATCCAAATTGAAACATATCTTAGATTCTGATTTCTAACTTTGTAATGATATTTGTGTAACTCTTTGAGTCTCCCCAATGAAGTATGACAAATAGCATTGACAAGCCTGTAGCATGCCCTGACTGTCAGTGAGAGAGAAATCTTTCTACCTCTGGCAGCTACTAATTATGTAGTATTGATAAGATAAAAATCAAACATATGCCTCCATCATGAGCTCCTGGAAGCACCATTCTTCTAGAATGGACATTTGCTATGGGTAATGCACACAGTATACCAAAGAAATCAATAGTTTTACTCATTGAGCTTGCCAGGTGAAGAGGGGTAGCAAGGAATAAGTTTCGGAAAGGAAGATAGTGGAGAGTTTACAGGGCTGACCATTCATTATGTGAGCTTGGGATGCTTGGAATTCTGCACTGCTGGCTCATTTCAATGAGTTGTGCTAGGTTCATTTCGATGTGAAGACTCTTCTACAGGTTTAGTTGCTCTGAGAATAATATTCCAGTCCAGCTGGAAGGAATGTAAAGCTTTTGGCTATATGTGACACACTGGATATTTTACCTCATAGGATGCTTTAAATGTCTCACTGAAATCTTTTCATCAAGGGGAAAACACCCTAGGCCAGGGATACTAACAAAAAGATTAACATCACCTATCACTACTAGTACTTCTCGGTTAAGCATTGATACACAGTATACATAAAGAATCCCAGGTAGGTTTTTTTTCCCCAAAATCAGAGCCCATTAGAAAGAGTGCTTGACTGAGGGCAAATCTTTAGCTCTACCGTTTAGTAGTGAGTGGCCATGGAGAAATCACTTAGCTTTTCTCTGTTTATTTCTTCTTTCACAAAATGGTGATGGTGATAATATCTGCCTTACTTACAGGATGGCTTGGGAGAATAAAATTAAATAATTTATTCAAACGATATGTATAATAGTCAGAGGGACTGGAATAGCATTTTAATCAATTTAAGGAACTAATTCCCAGACATGGAAACTCCATTAACCAATCCAGGCTGGCACCTTCTTTGTAACTTAGAGTCTTAGAGAATTGACTAGAGTAGTGAAAGATTATGTGACTTGAACAGAGTTACACAGCCAGAATGTATCACAGGCAGGACTGGAACCTAGCCCTCTCTGGCTCCAAGGCCAGCTCTCCATCTACCAAATTGCATTTCTTCTATTGTAAATAATAATAATAATAATAATAATAATAATAATAATAATAATATAATAATAAAGCCACAAAACACTTTATACTTTGCAGAGGGCCACATTATATAATTGAGTCTCACAAATAACCCTGTGGGGAAGGTGCTACAATTATTATGAGTCTGGTATATACTATGCACTTAATAAATGCTTTTTAGTTAATTGTTTATTATACTCATTTTTTAAAATCGGAAATGCTACGCTTGAAGTCTGAGGACCTGGATTCTATAATCTCAGTTTCTGTTGATCATTTGTTTGGCCCTGGGCAATTTGTTTCACTTCACTTTTTTTAGGCCTCAGTTTCCTCATCTGTAAAATTAGGTGTAGTAGACTAGGTGACCTATAAGGAACCATCTACCTTTTAATCTGTGATCCTGTGGAACTGAGGCTTCCAGTGATTGAATGACTTGTCCATGATCACCAAGCTAATAGGATCAGTGGCTGGATTTGAGCATACATAAGTCTTTCTGGGGCAGTTAGATGGCACAGTAGATAGAGAGCTGGACCTGGATTCAGGAAGACATGAGTTCAGATCCACCCTCAGACACTAACTGTGGGACCCTGGGTAAGTTACCTAACCCTGTTGGCCTCAGTTTCCTCATCTGTAAAATGAGCTGGAGGAGGAAATGGCAAACCACTCTAGTATCTCTGCCAAGAAAACCCCAAAAGATGTCCTGAAGAGTTGGATATGACTGAAAAATGACTAAACAGCAGCAGCAGCAGCAGAAGTCTTCCTGACACCAAGTTCAACCTCTTTCTACTTTGTCATCACGTCATCCCTGCTTCTTTACTTTCAGAGACTTCAGGGGGTGCTTTTGTCTGCTAAGCCAATAGTTTTCGACCTTATTTGTATCATGGACTCCTTTGGCAGTCTGTCAAAGCCCAAAGAGAGTTTTGACATGCATAAAGCAAAATACATAGGATTGCAAAAGGAAAGAAATGGTATCGAAATACAATTATCAAAATCTTAATAAAAACAAGTTCATAGACCCCAGGTCAAGAAACCCTGCTCTAGGCTGGAATACAGAACTCTTCCACCAAGCATTTAAAGACCTCTCAGAGCTGGGCCTCAACCTATATTCCCAACTTTCATGTACTCAATGTTCCAGCCAAACTGGGCTGCTATCCCTGACCTAAGTTTCCACGTACCAGAATAAACCATACAGTGTGTTTGGAATATGCTTCTTCTTCATTCCACTTTGGAGAGTTTCCTCATGGCTTAGCTAAGACGTCACCTCCCCCGTGAAGCTATTGTGACTCCCCCTGCAGAGGTAGCCCCTCCCTTCCCTCCTTATATTTTCCAGATGCACCTTGCTTCTGCATCTCTCTGCTTTGACCCTATCATACTTATGTGTGTTTGCCATTACCTGTCCCCGTATTTGATTACATAAAGGCCTCTGATCCATGGTATATGCCATGTCTAGCTTTGCCTGTCTTTCATTACATAGCACCATGTTTTTTCACGTCATAGGTGCTTAGTAAACTTGGGTGGATATAATTTATGTGCTAGTATTTTGTAAACTACATAGTGTTATGCAAGCATATGATAAGAAATATAAATAAGGTTATTAGTGATTTCCACATAATTCCAAATTAGGGAAGATGTAGTTGTTCTCTCTCTTGCAGCCATATCCTTTCTAATAGTTTTAGTTTTGGACGGATTATTTTTCGTAAGGATGCTCTCCAGTCCATGGGCCACTTCATTTGCAATATGATATTGAAATGTGATATTGAAACATACGTATTCCAGACATAGTTTTCCCAGTGTCAAGGGATCCTAGCCAGGTCAGATTCTCTCCAGAAATATTTTCATGTCAGGATCGTCTTGTGTATTGCCAGCACATAGTTAGGCAGGGACACCCAGCCTTTCTCTGTGCTACACTCCAGGGTGCTTTGCAGTGGCTCTTGTCTCATTCCATAAATCAGTGCGAGCCTGCTGGCAAGGTTAGCTTAACAAATTTAGCTGGGTGCTGTCACACCCAGGCCACACACCCACAATTTGGACTGAGTCTATAGGAGCATCTGCCTTTTTAAGCGCAGAGATACTGTACTGTATTAGAGACTTTTGCTAATAGTCACGAATTTTAACATTCTGTGTCCAACAGATTTAAGAGCTACTTTGAGTCATAATGCTACTTTCCAGTACCCGTAATCCTATCACCTGGCCATCCTACCTCTGCAGCTGAGGTGGCAGTTCCTGTCTGAAAGGAATTTGTGTCAATTTCTCTTGGGACAAATCCTGTCTGTGCTAAACTGCTCTGTGATATTTGTTCAAACTAAAATTTTGACAAAGAAATTCTGTCCACATACAGCTGAAGAGATTTCTCTTTTTAGATGCATTTGGGAGGTAACTGGATGCTGCCTGTACCTGGCAGATAAGTAAATCCTAGCATCTAGATAGTGTGATACATGCCCCTTTCCACTTGGCTTTAAATGGCAAATGTTTTCCCTCTCTGAGTCAGTAAGAGATTATAACCTCCACCAGCAATTTTTTGTCTACTTTTGTGGTGAGAGCCACCAAAACAATGATCTCAATGCTTATCAAACATTAGGCAGAGACTAGTTGATCTTCAGTCATAGCTACACCCTTTTCAGTGCTGCCGAAAGACCACTGAAGTTCCCTGTGCATGGTGTATTTTATTTAAAGAGAGATGTTTGCCTAATCCATTCTAGTAGAGTAACAACTCATTTATCCAGAGGTCACTTTTGTGGCAATGTTAGTTAATAAGCCAGAGAAGTCCCTGAACAGCTAAAATAGTTTCTAATAAACCACACGCACTTCACTCAAATTAGAGTCCCTCAAGCTTCACTCAGAAACTTTATTCTCTCACTTTACACATTATCCTAACAAGTTTTCTTAGCTTAGAATAATTTAGAAAGAAGAGAAGGGCTACTAGAAGCAACAAAGTTTTATTAGCTGTAAGTACAACTGACTGCTAGGGGAAAAAACAACAATAAAAAACTATAAGAAGTAACCAAGGAAATTGAAGAAATGAGTGGTATAGGATCATTATTGTAGAGGAAAATATTCCTACATACCCCAACATCTCCAAAGGGTATCTTGCTATATTATAGGGCAATATACAATTGAAGTTCATAGTGTTTAAAATAAAGAGAAGTGTATAGTACATTTTAGAAAATCACTGATAAAAATAATTTTTCATCATCATCACCATCATTATTATTATTTTAATGCCCAACCTTTGAGGTCAGACTGGTCAAAAAATGTTTTGAGTTCCCAATTCTACCATTTACTAGTTCCGTGACCTCTGCCAAATCATTTCTTCTACTTGGGCTTCATCTGTAAAATGAGAGGATGAGATTAGAGGGCTCTTGTAGCGCTAATATTGTGACATTATGTACTTTAAAGAGGTAGGTTTCACGTGTGTGGAAAATTTAGTTATTCAGGATGGACTAGATGGCTGCAAAAGTACCTTCTAATGCCATCAGATTGACGTCCAGCAGAGGACCCCGGGCAGTTCCTGCCCAAGCCACAGTGGAAAAGGCCACATCAGCACCTGCTATAGAATGATCTCTTCTGCTGGGTTTACTTTTCAGTCTTTCTCAGTCCAGAGTATTTCATCGTATTTTGTATTTTCTTCTCTTCATTCATATCTAGTCTCATTTTCTCGTTTAGGACTTTGTGCTTGAGTCTTACCCTTTTTCCCCTAGTATTCTTGGATGTTATGAGCAAGTCCTGCTTGGTCTTGAATATGGTGGCTGACTAGTCTCAACTTTCTGCAGGAATTCTGGGTTTTGACTCAGTCTCTTCTTTGCTCAACTTAGGTTTTGGTCTCAGCCTCTTCTCTGTCTCCTTCTCTTTGCACATTCCAGCCTGGAAATGGTTCTGTTCTTTTAAGGTGCCAAGCAGATATTTCTGATTGCACTGATAACATGCCTTTTGTGAGCACAGTGCCCACGTGCTTTGCTTCCCAGGTATTGATGTGTTCTTTTCCATTGTGGCTTGGGCATGAACTGCCGGGGTCCTCTGCTGGACATCAGTCTGACCCTGTCTTCTTCTTGTGGATCTGGGCTGAACATAAGGGTTTTGCTTTCTTCCTGCTCTGGATTGTCTTCACTCAAAGCCTCTACAGCTGCTGGTGGTTGTGTCTTCGTGCAGTCCTGGACTGGATAGAGGAGGCTGCAGACATTTTTCTTTGGTTCTCTTTATCAGTGTTTCTTCTGGTGCATTTTTTTTTTTAGCTTTGTTGTGGTACTTGTTGAGAACCAGGGTTCCTCTAGGTCTCAACACACTGCCATGTTCTTATACCTCCCCTATGCCACTTTCTTAATAGCAACTTGATGTTGCCAATTAGTGGAGTATTATTGTATTTAGTTAAATTCAGAAGACAGTCTCATGTAGTCTTGATTTGCTCTCCAAAGACTACATCACTTAAGTATTAATAAAAAAAGAAATGCTTTGAAAACCTACATAATATAGACTTTATAAGGAAATAAATCTGACAAAATGCCCTCTCATGACAGAGCAACTGATTTTGTTGATAGTGAATCTCTTTTTACTAAATAGTCCACTTCCTTTAACAGTTTGGTAACAATGATTAAGACAACAAAAAACCTAGCTGACTTTTCATTCAATATCAGAACTTAATCCAATCATCCACATCTGCTACATATTTACGTAGCACTTCACTTGAGCTGTACTAAACAATGTTTATCAGGTTCAAGCCCCTCCATCCTATTTTGCATGAATAATCACAACTAACATGGTTCATGGGATTTAGAGTTGGAAGAAGTTTTAGAGATCACCTAGTATAGCCTTCTTGATGAGGATACTGAAGCCAAGGGAGATTAGGTGCCTTGACGTCCATGGGACTAGAACTGTAGATTCAAACTCAGTTCAGTGAAACCCAAATCTAATTCTCTTTCCTGAAAATTCTTTCCTCAAGCATATAGTTCATTCTTCATGCATGTGGTAAGCACCTATGTGGCCAGTACTATTCCAGAAGAGATCCCCCAAAACTGATCAATCATTTCTGTCATCTGTCGCATACAGCCTAGTGTGAAGATGAGACAAATACAAATAAATATATACAAAAATAGAACATCTACGTTACAGAGTTACACAATGAAGTGATATGAAGTCTGAGAGGGTGTTCTTTACTAGCCTAAAGAAAGCTTCATAGAGGAACAGATACTTGAATTGGGCTTTAAAGGATGACTAGGAATTCAGTGAGCAAAGAGAAGGAAGAAGGAGATGCCAGACATAGGGAACAATGGAAGAGAGGCAAGAAGAATGTAGCACATGTTCAGAGGATACGCAGTGGCCCAGTTCACAGAAGCATAGAAGGAGTAGATTAGAGTGACATGAGATAAAACTAGGAGGTAGTTTGGTGCTACCTTGTGAGTGCAAAAAAGTTTGTACTTGTATTGATCCAGCATAGCTATGTAAACATGAGGTGAAGTCCTTTCCCCAGGACTTCCGGAGTGAGAAGGTGGTAGTATAGGAACATTAAGGGAAGAGAGCATGAGGAAAAAGTTGGGGGATAAGGGTAGGAGAGAAAAGAATTTGAAACAGCTGTTGAGGATAAAGTACAGAATCAATGTGGGATTACCCAACAGCGTCAAGGACTATGTAATTTGTAATCAGTAAAATCAGCTTGATGATACAGTTTTTTCCCAGTGATGCTCATGATCTTCTGGTCCTGGAGAAATTAGATGCGAAGGTTACCCCAGGGTTAAGGATTTACAGATCATTAGTGGCAAAAGGTAACATGGACCAAGGTTTCTTGGTTGGTAGCCTGTTTCATTGATCTCTCTTAAGCACCTGTGTCACCCAAAGCAACCATTTGAAGCAAACTGTTTCCATATGTATGATCGCAAAATCTGTGAGTATAAGCCCCCATATCTCTATTCCTTCCTGAAAGTTTTTTGAAGGAGCACCATGGCTTTGCCTACTCTAACCAAGGAGACCAAATGCATAATTTTTCATTTCTTTTTGAGATGGATCCTCGGCTTTGGTGAAGCTGTAACCTCTTATTAGCATTCGTGCTCTGATGCCAGCCATGACTAGCAGGGTACTTTCCCTAGTATAACTTCACATTGTGCCTAGTTAGAAGGTGCTTGTCAGTCCCTTCATGTCCTTTTCAGGAGTGACTCTTCCTTCTGTTCATTTTTTTTCTTTATGGCTGTCATAATAGCCTCTGCTACAGTTGTGTGGCAATGACCCTGTCCTTCATTCCACCTGTAAGCTATTCGTCAGCCATTGGATTGTCCTGAAGAGGTCAGATTAATTGTGCAGATACTAAACCCCTCTACCTGACCTTTTGCCTGGTGGCATATAAGCTGATTCCAGCTTGTGGACAGGGTTGGCTGCACTGCCTCTGGAGTGGCCTCTGACGTCCAAAACAGGCAATAGAGGAAATAGAAATGAAATAAATGGACAAAGATGAAACAAGACACACAGTTTAAATTCTCAGGAATTAAATCCAGTAGCAAAATTTCTACTTGTCTTCTAAGGCTCATGGAAACTGATGTTCTTGTAAAATAAAGTTCAGAGGGAAACAAAATGTCCATGAATGCTTTTTTCCCCAGTACTCATTTTAGCGATATGATATGTGGTTTCTAAATCTAATTGTTTTTGTCTAAATGATGAAAAGACTGAAAATCTTTTTATCTGTACCCATATTAGGTAAGACACTTATTTAGAATGGTATATAGGCCTCTAGACATAGGCAAAATGAGAGTTCATTATTGAGTGTATAAAAGGGAACTTTGTCGTGGACTAAGCCAATAAAAGCTGTCTTCAGAGAATTCCTTTTAGTCTGTGCCCCCTTCCTTTTTTCACCCCTCCCCAATTAGGGCATTAGCTCAGGTCTTCTATTGCTTCTGCATTCACCGTGGTGCTGTATAATAAATGTATAGTAAGTGCCTATGGTATGCCTTTTGGTTAATTGTCTCAGTGTATTCCTGACTGAAAACAAAGGAATAGACTTGATCTCCCTGCCTGACGATGCTAAAAATAAAATGAATCAAATAACTGAGTACATGTTCTCCAAGAGATGGCTTGTTAACACACCCAGTAGTGATAACCAGTGCTGTGTATTTGCCAGAAACGCCTGTGAACTTATCTCCTAACTCACTGAGAAAACTTGCTTCTAAGATGAAGATATATGGATGATTTTAATGGCAGCTAGAAGATATGTGGCTATGTTAAGCCACTGTACTTTGGCATATAAAGGCACTGGCTATATGTCTTCTGGGGATATTAAGAATTCTTTCTTCTCCCCTACATAAGAGCAGCTATTTCTCACCCTTAAGGAAGCACTAAAGAGGAGGCAGGCACCTTTAAGCAGGACTCCCTGGCAGCAGCAGACTCACTGCTTTCCCCAGAAACTAGCTGATGCTTCTGAGTCATGTGCAGCCACTGAAAACACATCCCATAGACTTCTAAAACATGGTCTTGATTTCACTTTGCCCAGGTTGATCTGTTCTTCAGTTGCAGGTTTTTAAATTATGTAAACTGTTTTTCTTTGCAAACTGTAAGGAGCAATAGTTTTTAAGGGGAACCGCTAAAGAATGAAGTTTAATATGGTGCTGTGGTTTTGGCAGTTAACTTGCTATATCATTTCTTGAAAATATAGAATAGGGGATTATGAAACAAGGGATATGAAGAGGCAGGTCACAGGGGGAGGAAAGAGATATGATTGCACCAAGGCATTTGGAACTTTCAGACAGGGAGGTTTCTCACTCCATTCTTATTCACTACGTGGCGCATAGTAGGCATTTAATAAATGTTTATTGATTATGTGAATGTCAGGAGCTAAGCCTTGAAACACAAAAAGGCAAAATAATAGGGAGAAAGGTTTATTTGGCTTGGGTTTCTCAACATCTTGATAGTTACATTACAAAATTGCATTCGGTGATCATTTTTGCTATTTTGCTAGGTTGTTGGTTGGTGTGTCTGAGGTTTTTTTTTTCTTTCTTTCCAAGTAAATGAGCAGTGCAGATGAATTAGCCCATTACAGGGATTTTAAACAGATTTTTTTTTCTCCATTTACTCTTTGAAGGAACACATTTATTTGTGAGGCTCCTTCTTTGCTGTGATGTGAAAAACGGAAAGGTGTAGCTGGTCTCTAATTCATTAATAAAAGGCAGTAAGCCAGATTTCTCCTTTCAGCCTCACCCCATCTTTAGCAGAAAGAGTTAGGAAATAGGAGAAAGACAAATGGGAAATGGATGCTTTTGCTCCAAGCCCGTACTAGTTATTCAATAAATGTTTGGTGAATTAAGTTGATAACTTGCAAGGTATGTCTGTCTTTTCCAAGTGTTTGATAGTGGAACAGCTAAAACTTAAACAGAAGCACCAGCACTAAATAAAAAGGATTCCTGGGGGAAGCACCCCCCAGGCTACATCTCTCAGAGCAAATGTGACAAAATAGAATCAGAAACCAATTAAATACTCAGCTAAAGCAAGCCAAATTTTCTAAAAGCCTGAAATAACCAAAAATGGAAACATATTACAGTTATCTGCATTCACAATGCAGAACAAGTTTGGTCGTATTTAAGATAATTCTCTAGTGCCTGCTATTTTTAGTCCAAGGGTAAGCGTCTGTAAGAGTCTTTCAGCATTGCCTCTCTTTAACCTGGTCTAACAAGCTAAGCCAATAAGCTGTCTGATTTTCCTTGTACATGAGGAAGAGAGATAGCTAAAACAAACCATTTGTGGGGAAAATGTTCAGCCTATCTTATATTAAGAGCTTTCTCCGTATAGATTTTTGAAACATCCCAATATTAAGTGTTGCCCTGTCAGGGAGCAAAATGTCAATCTTTGCTGTTTTGAAACTGTAGGAGCATGGATGTAAAAAGAGGATTTTATAGGACTAGACTGATGGAAATAAACATTACTCCATTACCTTCAATGATATGAAATCTTTACAGTTGAAACTGCCATTATTAATGTCTGTGAGAAGAAACATTCACAAAGACTAGCATTTATTTATTTGTTTGGTTGGTTTTTAGAAAAGAAAGACTTTGAAAAGCTTTTTTATTTGCCCTAGAATACTTCTTAAGACATTCTCCTCGGTGAAATTGTACCCTATAATGTCAAGTCAGAAAGTCAGGATGTTTTAAAACATAAAGCTGATCACTCCATTTGGTGTTTTTGTGTTTTAGGTATTAAAAATTAATTCTACATGGTGTCGTGGCCATGCTAAAACCTGTCTGTGTTCCACTCAGTGCACAAAGACAACTTTATCATTTTGTTTCACTAACATGAAAATGAGGCAAAAGAGAAACTTTTGGAATGTGGGGGGAAAGAGTGTTCATTTAAAGCTTAATGAAATTACTGAATGCTATTCTTGGCATAATTTGGCCTTTCCCTTAGTTTATTAGATGAAATACTGATATTCCCAAATGTTTATATTTGTTTTTTTTTTAAATTTTTCACTTGGTTCAAGAATAGATATTATCAGTGTAGAGTAACCTCATTTTGTGTACCTACTGTGTGCAAGGCACTCCTTCAGGAACACCTGGTTGAGGAATACAAGAAATTTGCAAGAAAAGAAGGCTGACAATATAAAATAATCCATGGAATAGTTCTACTTCCTCTCCAGCTACTCACTCCACTGACCTTTACAATTTGCCCTAGGTCACCTAGATCAGAGGTATCAAACTTGCTACCTAGAGCAGATTAAAATGTAACTGGGAAGTGTTTAACAAAATAAATAAAAATGTTAATATAACATAGCTAATGTTTATTTGTAGTTTTCTAAGTCTAAGTTTGATACCACTGACATAGATGATACAATGGATGGAGCACTGGGCCTGGAGTTAGGAAGACCTGAGTTCAAATGCGATCTTAGACACTTACTGTGTGACCCTGGGCAAGTCACTTAACCTCTGCTTTGTTTACTTACCTGTATGATGACATTCATTTCTTCTTTTTTTTTTAGTTTGGTAAGGCAGTTGGGGTTAAGTGACTTGCCCAGAGTCACACAGCTAGTGAATATTATGTGTCTGAGGCCGGATTTGAGCAGCAGGGCCGGTGCTCTGTCCACTGCGCCACCTAGCTGCCCCCTAACATTCATAATAGTACCTATCTCTCAAGTTATCTCGAGGATCAAATGAAATACTTGTAATGCACTTCACACAGTACCTAGAACATATCAGGCACTTAATACATCCTTCTTTCCTTCAGCACCAAATTTAGTAAACTTTTTAAATTCCTCATTGTACTTGACCTTCTTCTACATTTGACCCTCTTGACTCAGTCCTTTCTTCTGGATGTTTTTTCTTTCCTTGGATTTTTTTATACTGGTCTCTTTTGGCTGTTTTCTTACCTTTCTAATTGCTCCTATTTTATATATTTCCCCAGTTCTTATCCCTATTCCTGCCCTCTCAATGTGGGTGGCCAAGGCTCTCGAGTTCACCCTCATCACCTTTCTTTCTCTTCTCTTTTTATTGGGTGACCATATCCACTCCTGTGATTGAATTATCATACCTGTGCAATTGAGCCCATTTCTCTGTTTCCAGCATTGGCCACTCTCCTTAGTTTTTGCTCTGTATTTCGAAGAAGCTTCCGGATATTTTCATGTGAACCTGTCCAAAGTTAAACTTAGCGTTTTTCTGTCTAAGCCTCCTCCTCATCCTATTTCCCCTAGGTCACCATTTTTGGTTTCCTAGCCTCAATACTCTCCAAGTCATTTTTGTTTCTTGCTTTCCCGCCTTGTGCACTTGAGTTATGAGTCCAAGCTGATCTTGCCATTTCTCACAGATGGCATTCTGTGTCTCGGCTCTATGTCTTTGCTCTTTGGTTTATTCTTATACCTGGAGCTGTATTCCCTCCTCACTTGTGCCTTTCCAAAATCCCTGGTTTCCCTCAATTCTGTGTTGAAGAACCATCTTCTGCAATGAACCCTTTCCTGAGCTTTTCTCTCCCCAACTCCTTTTGCTCTCTCTTGCTCCCACCTTCCCCCAGAATTACCTTGCATCCTTATATTTCATTTATTTATGCTTTTTTTGTATGTGCTTATGTGTGTACACGTTGTCTCCCCTTACGTGATAGAAGCTCCTCGAGGACAGAGACTATTTCATTTTAGTCTTTGTATTACTAGCACCTAACACCAGACTTATAGTTGGAACCTAGTAAGTACCTGCTGATTGATTGGTACCTTACCACCATATAATTATTATGACACGTTACTTCTATTTCCACAATATATCTCATAGCCATACCTATACTATTCTTCTCAACTTTGTCTCTGGGAGGATATGATGACAGAGTGTGCTGTGGGCTACAGTTGAAAGTCTCCGTAGATGGAGTTTAAGCCTTCCTGAAGCCACAGAAATCAGAAAGGTACGGGCCGAAAATTTTCTGTTTAAGAAGGTCCCCAAATCATCAGTTCGTTGGAGAGCTAGAAGTCAATTATTAGAAACACAGAGTGCTCAGACACCGCCTGGATAGTGATACTCCTTGTAAACCCATTCTTTCCTCCTGGCTCATAGATTTCCATCTCTTACTCCTCCTCCTATTCTTATGTTCAAAGATCAAATTCTTTTTCTTCTTCTATCTTGCCCTGAACTCTAATCCCTATGCATCAAAGCCCTATCCCTCCAGTCCATATTCCCTGCAGCCTTCCCAATCCATTGTGCCCCCAGCAACCTCTAATCCAGGGGTGGGGAACCTGTGGCCTCATGGCCACATGTGGCCCCCTACATCCACAAATGTGGCTCTTTGACAGAATCCAAACTTCCGAAGTTCTGAGGACCTAGGGGGCCACATGTGGTCTTGAGGCCGCAGGTTTCCCACCCCTGCTCTACTCTGTTGCTAAATACCCAATTCATTCTAGATATCTTCATATCACCTTTCCGTCTTGTGGCATTTATAGAAACCTGACTCCCTCCAGATTATGGTGAATCCCTTGCTACCTTTTCAATTGTAGATTGTTCATTGCTTTATCCTGCAATGCGCTGGGCCAGGAGAAAGTATCAGCTAGGTCCTTGTTTCCCATTGTCATGTGTCCTCTGCTGCTATCTCTTTACTATACAACTTCATTAAATTAAATTTGACACATATTTAAATCCCTAATATGTGCAAAGTGCTCATCTAGATGAGTATGTACGCAAGAGATATGGAGATAGGATTGATGAGACTCAGAAGCTGATTGAGTATGAGGTTTAAGGAAGCAGGAAAAACTGAAGATGCCTCCAAGGTTGTGAACCTTAGTGACTGGGGAAAGAATGGCACCCTCCAAAGGAATTAGGAAATCTGAAGAACACATTGGTTTGGAGAAAAATATGAGCACAATTTTGGACATATATAGTTTGAGATGCCTATGGAGCACCCTGGTAGATGTGTGCAGCAGAAAGTATCTAATGTGTGATTATAGTATAGGAGAATGCTTACAGATAAATAGGGTACCCCAAGTTTTAATAGCGTAAAATTGCACTAAAACTTTCGAGGTACCCTGCATTTAGATTTGTGAGTCATTTCCATCAACATAATAATTATTTAAACGCATGGGAGCTGATGAGATCACCAGCAAGAAAGGGTAAAAAGAGAAAAGAGCAGGGAGATCTGGACAGAGCCTTAGGGAGACACCTACACATAGTTAGCAGAAGGATAATGATTCAGCAAAAATGACTGAGAAGAAACAATCAGACATGAGGGAGAGTCAATCCAGGGCAGTCATGGAAGCCAAGGGAGAAAAGAGTGTCAAGAAAGAGGGTGGTGATTGAATAATCTTGGGTGCTACACTTGAGGTCACTCACCCACCTTTCTCAAGAAAATTGATACCTCACATTGTTCCTTTGTATCCTGCCCCAATCCTGTCACTTAGAATGGAAGCAAGAAGACTGAGAAGACTATCGTAATGATCCTCTCTACTCACTGACGTCCCAGTTCATTAATCTTTTAAATTCCCAAGACTTACAGTTTTACTCTACTTCAGCCACTCACAGATATAGTCATCTCACCATCAACCTTGTGGGTGCCAAATCCATGACCTTGAACTCTGAAATTACCCTTTCTGGTCAAAAACTCCATTTTTTTCCTTCTTTTCCTCTTCCTTATTCTTCCTCAATCTAATCTTTGTCTTCTCCATGATCTCCAGTCCTTTCATATTCTCCCAGTCCATTATCCTTGTTCTTGCCTCACTTTCTTCTTTTCACGGTCTTGACTCTGTAGTTGACCAATGCAACTATATGCTGTAACTTTTCCTAGAAAGTCTTGTACACTTTTCATGATACTGTTTCTCTACTCCTACAGTCCTCAACATCTGCCTTCTTCACACCAACTTTCAAACTGCTTCCAAATGCCATTAGAGGAAGCCTATTCATTCATGCTTAGTAGGTCCAACACTAATTCAAGTTGTGTGATTTCAGTTTGTTCCTCAGTGTTATGGCAGAATCGTTCTTCCTTTACTGGCTTTCTGTCATATCTTTTCAACAACTCCTAAAGTTTCTCTCTCCTCAAACCTCCTATACTTTCTTTACTCTGTCCTCCTCAGCAAATAATCTCACCTCCTTTGTCTTTACTGAGAAAATGAATGCTCTCCATCTCATGGTTTCTTATCACGCCCACTCCATGTCACAAAACCCTTCTAGATCTTTTCCCATCTTCTCTTTCTTTACAGTCTCCAAAGGAAAACTACTTCATCTTCTTTTCAAGACTAACTCCTACTTCCATATCTTATCCATCCTCTCCCATCTAGTCTGCTGTATTCTGAAAGCTTGCTACATAAATTAGCCCCACCTTCCTGTTTGTCTTCATTCTTTCCCTATCTGCTGATTCTTTTCTTATTGCCTACAAACATATCCAAGTCACAGTGTCCTTAAAAAAATGGTTTTCCTTGACCTGCCTATTAGCCTGAAGCTATTATCTAATAACTAATATCCAGTTTCCATTTCACTTAAACTCCCAGAAAGATGTGTCTGCTTTTGTTTCCTCTGCTTCCCATTGAACAGTTCACTTCTTACCCCTTACAATTAAGTTTCCATTCTAACCATTTTGCTCAAATTTCTCTTCCCAGAGTTATTAGTGATCTCTTAATTTGAATGGATTTTTCACAGTCCTCATCCTAACTGACTTCTCAACATCCTTTGATACTAGTGATCAAGGTATCCTTCTGCATAGTCTTTCCTCCCTTGACTTTTATTACATTACTTTCTCTGGTCTTAACTTACATGTATATGACTCATCAGTTATCCTTTGTTGGTTCAACATCTAACTTCTTCTCCAAAATATTAAGAGATTTATTCATTTGGAACTTAAGTGCTTTTACCATGTAGAGTTCCCAACAAAACTGAAAGTAGCCCTGAGAAATCTAATTTCTTTATTTATTATAGTGTGATACATTTGAATGGAAGAGAGTATTAGTTCATGTCTACCTTCTGAGGGACTAATAGCTTATATTAGGAGGAAAGGTATAGAGAGAAAGTCAGTGAATAAATACTAAGAGGAAAGACTTTACTATACTTTATTATATGGCCTATATCTACTTTACTTAACAATTTTACCTAGAGCAGGCCCTGCCCTCCTCCTCCTTCCCCTCTGCTTTCTATTGTATTATAGGCTCAGAAGTTTAGAAGGGGTTTAGCATATAGTTCAACAGCCTCATTTTGCAGATGAGGAAGCTGAGGCCTACTGGTCACAGAGCTGGTTAGTTATAAAGCCAGGCAAAGTTCTTTCCAGTGCACCACTGCTTGTCTCTTTTGTAAATCTCCTTTGGGTGATAATGAAAGACTGGTAGTGGTTTTAAATAATCAGAATGATAGCAGTTTATGAAGCACTGGCCTTGGAATCAGGAAGACCTGAGTTCAAATCCTGCATCTGACACAAGGTCAATCAGCGGCATGACCACGTACAAGTCATCACCTCTCAGCACCTTAGATTTTATTGAAGAGTTTGCTATTTTGCTGATGTGCGAGGATGGAGAGAGATCACGCATTTGGAGTTGTCTATACTGATGAAATCACAAGGCCAGGGGGGAAATACTATTGTTCTTGTTCTTGTTGTTATTACTCTATTCTCGGAGGCCACACTCTTTGATATGGAGTGTATTGTGCAGTTTAATGAAACATCTCCAAGTTTATGTGACCTCCATAACAGGTTCTGGTCTTATAGGAGCAGAGCACTCTAGGCAGAATCTTTTCTACACTTTGTGGCCTAGAAATTCTTGGGAATTGTTTGTGCTGGAGTTTTAGAAAAAAAGTGACAATTGCTTTCTTAATATGACCTACATAAAATGCTTATCAAATGGTGGTAGCTTAGTTAGAAAAGTACTATTAAAAGGTAAATATTCATTGTTCTCACGATATTACTAATGAAGAATTTTGGTGCCACAGGACAGCTCCTAGTCATTAGTCCTCTTCTGAGCAGCTCTTAATAGTTAGCATAAGGCTGACCAGGCAGAGCAGCTCACAGCTGATTGCCTAACTTGTGTGCTTCCTGGGATTAGGCATAGGTATAAAGCAATTTCCCTAAACACCAAGCCTTGGCATGTCTTCCACACCTCTCTGTTGTTTAATCCTCTTTTGGAGTCAGTTGCTAAATCTAGCTACTTCCTTCTTTGCCTTATAATGCACATTCATTCATTCATGCCCTCATTCATTCATTCTTCTTAGACTTTTCTGCTAACTCCCCTGTAGTTGGTATTTATGGCCTTCTCTTTGCTGTCCTTTCAGGCTCTGACTACCTGAAACCATTTTTCGGACTGCTGGCAGAATATCTCTGGCTTGTTCTCTTTCATTGTTAAGTCAACACCAACTACTGTATATATCCAATCCTGTGCTAGACACTATGGAGAATAAGAGAGAAGCCATTATATAACAGTCTCTGGCCTCAAAGATGTAAAGCCCCTTTACAAGAGAGGACATACGGAATCAGAGGACCTGAGCTTGAGGTCAAATCTCTGCTATTTACTCGTTGGGTGACCTTAGGCAAACATCTATCTTTGGGGCCACAGTGGTCCTTTTCTGTAAAATGAAGAGGGTGGATGAGATAATTGCTAAGATTTCCTCAATTTCTAGATCTGTAAAATCATAGGGAATTTTAAATCCAAGAAGCTTTGATTAATCTCACCTGTTTTCCAATATGAGAGTTAGCGTAATGTAGTGAGCAGAGAGAGCGTAGGCATTAGAGTCAAGAAGACCTGGGTATAAATCTTTCCTATGACATTCTGACTGTGTGACTGAGAACCTTACTTAATCTCTCTATGCTCTAGGCTGCTAGAATAGTAAGCTACCAACCAGTAGTCTGTTGCAGACCATTACAGAATTCCGACACAGCCACTAACAAATTCATTCCCATTCAGTCCTTATTTATGTGAACATACCAATATTGATTGTAAATTGGTTAGCCTCCCCCCCACCCAGGTGAAAGTGTACAGTGGCTATTGTGAACTCGTACCCACTACAGGAAGAACAAATCAAAGTTCATTTCCCACTGACCTTGAGTCAATAGTATCACTTTTGAAACTACGTATTCAAAGTGTGAGGACAGATTTTGTGTACAATGGATGTGCTTTGCATTCTGTGTGCACTATGAAAATGCTTTTTGATTGATTCAGACTTGTGGAAGAGCATCAGACAAAGAACCAGGAACTGCGTTCTGGGCACTTTGGCCTCTGCCTTGCTGTAAGCCAAGGAGCAAGTATTTTAACTTCTCTAAGCCTAGTTTTCTCATCTGTAAGATGAGACCATTGGGATAAACCCATCACTAATATCCCTTCTCTTTCCCAAACTTTAAAATGTTTATTAAGTTCCTCTTTTGTATAAAATTATGTTAATTTCTGTGAATATGATTAAGAATACTGTAAGAGAAGCGTTCTTCCTTCGGCAAACTTATAGTCTGTAAGGGTTAGATGCAAAAATAAATCTGCAAGGTAAGCTATATTAAGTTTGAACTTACAAAACTAAATATAAAATATATAAATATGTAAATTGATAGTGGTGGGCTCCCTGTCATTGGAGGATTTCAAATGGAGGCTGGAAAACCATTGAACAACCATTTGTTAGTAATGTTATATATAGAATGGAGTCTTTGTCAGGTACTTTAGGAACCCCTGAGGTTCTTTCTGCCTCTGACATTCTGTAATTGTGATAAGTCACACAAGGACTTTATATAAATAATTTCCAACAAAGCCAAAAATCATTGCGAGCTAGATTTTTATTAGAGCCCTGAATTGACTATGAACCATACATAATTCTCACAGTTAACCACAGAGATGGCATTGGAAGTTATAAGAATTCTAGATGGATGTTCAGTATGTACCAAAGCGGTCTTCACATTTGAAGAATGAGTAATTCATCTTGACTGGTTTGAGCAAGCTCTATCTTGAAGTTTATAGTAATAACTGACGTTTATACAGCATTCTAAAATTTGCAATGTGTTTTACAAACATCTCATTTTATCCTTAAAACAATCCTGGTCAATATTATTATTATCTGCATTTTGCAAATCAGGAAACTGAGGCTTAGAGAGATTAAGTAAGTTACCATTCATCACATAGTAAATATAGAGGTAATTAATAAATATGGAAGGTAAAATTCAAACCCATGTCTCTACTAACTGCAAGTCAGTTCTTTCCATTCTTCCTTTTGTATCAGTGAACCTCCTCTAAGACCATGCCCTAGGGACTTAATCCACTCTGCTCTGGAACTATGGGGCCTTGCTGTTTTAACCGAGTCTGCCAGTCCCACAACAAATGTAAATGGCCTGCTACTATCTAGCTAGCCCAAGATGTTAAACTATACTTTTACATCTCATTTGCCCATCCACACTAGCCATCTCCTGGCTATCTACCTTGCTCTTTCATTATTTCCCTGCAGATCTACTCACTCTCCCTGTGACTTCTGAAACTAAAATACCTTTTCCTGGCCTTCAGGCCCTTAGATGAGTTTGTCTCCCCCCTACTAGAATGGAAGTTCCTCGAGGGCAGGGACTGTCTTGCTTCTGGATTTGTTATCTCCAGCACTTAGCATAGTGACTGGAACATAGTAAATTTGTGCTTAATAAGTGATTTATTATTCATATCATTGATTCATGCAACATTCTGCTTTTTGTTACTAGTGGTAAGTAATAGCACATCCTTACCTGATTGAAAACATTCATTCCAAGAAGTCTTATTTCATATTCTATTCTTTTTTGAATAATGTGTTTGACTCCGATCATTCCTTCCTGTTTCATTCCCTTACTTTACATTCATAGGGACACACAGGTGGTGCGGTGGGTAGAGCACCAGTCCTGGAGTTGGGAGGACCTGAGTTCAAATCGGGCCTCAGAAACTTACTAGCTGGGTATGGACAAGTCACTTAACCTCGATTACCACCCCCCACCAAAAAAAAAATGATGAACTCAGTTCTATAGAGGAGGAACACACACTGAATTCAATGTCAGAAGACCTAGGTTCAAATTCTGCTTGCATCACCTGGATTCCCATGTACATCTTGCTTTACCTTTCTAGGTCTCTGTTTCCTCATTTGTCAAATGAGGCAGTTGGATTAGATAGTTCCTCCTCATGTCCTGTGATTGTATTGTTCTTGTGTTCTTGCGGATATGTTGTTCTAGATTGTTGTTGCTGTATTTTTCTTACGATATTTTATTTTCATGTGCTGTGTCCCAAGAGTAATTGTAAGCTACCGAAGGGCAGGAACGATGTTTCCATTTCCTTTTATTCATTTCACCCTCAATCTGCTCTCCTGGCATGGAGTATTCTATACACAGCATGTGCTAGGTAGATTTTTAACTAGGTAGTGAATGACATCAACGCTAATGTACCTATCTCAGGAATTCTTTTATCATTTGGAGCAAGTGTTTCAGGTGACTGTAGCCCATACCCATGAAAGCACAGATCTCTGCAAGCCCTAAAGAAACCCAAACTATTGTATGGCTGCCAAGTCTTAGTCTGGTGACTATAACAAGAGCTTTGGATAGGTCAGTTATTCTATTTCAAGTAGTTCATTCTTTCATTCAAATAATACATGTTTTGTGCATTGATTGTTAAGATAAAGTGGTGCCCATTTTGCATTTCTTGTTATGTTTACAAAACACTGCTTTATTGCTGTCTAAATAAGACCCAGTACAGCAGACTGAGAATGTGTTGTTAGACATTCCTCACCCTTAGTTACAAATATTTAGCCTTAGAGGTCATCTTCTGGGGAAAGAAGTGAAGAGGCCTGGATTCTTGTCCTGGCTCTGCCTTTTCATGAGCTGTGTGATTCGGGGCAGCTCATGCTACCTCTCTGCACCCCAGATTCCTTATAGATAGAACAGGGGGGTTGAACTGGATGACTTGTGCTGTTCTTTGCAAATCTAAAGTGAATTCATATAGGTCTGACCTGCATATATATAAAACTGAGGCATTGCTGGGCTAGCCATGGTTACTCAACTGTTAGATTGGGATAAATGTACAAGAATTCAGCTATTGGTTCCTTGCTTGTGGATCTCTACTTTGTAGTGAGATTGGTGTTGACATACACACAACTTATAAATACTTGATTAGTTTATTATCAAGCCTTTTCTCATTTCATAAACTAGTTATCTGCTACCAGCTCTTTCTCATTTTGATTTGTTCACTCCTTCCTGATTTCCTTGAACCCAAATGCAATAGTCCTCAAACTCTTCCTCCCCCTTAATTTTGTTGCCCTCCATCTCATTCTTCTTGAATAGAGTAATAAGAAGACTCCTGAACTGGGAGTCAGAAGACTACTTTCTGTTTTGGGCTCTGCCACTACCTAGCTGTGTCACCTTGACTACATCATTTTTCACTGTACCTGTTTCCTGTTCCTTGTGAAGCTCCTTGGTTTTGAGGCTCTCTCACCATTAATGCATATTACAAGTCATTCACATTTTTTTTTTTGCCTCTGCAATTTTCATCCATGTCTTTCTATAAATCTTGCATAGAATATACACCCAACACACTGAAGGCTTTCCTCTGAGTCTTTTTGTATTTTGTGAACGCCAGTATAATTTCCTGGAAAATCAAGATCAACCTTCACAAAAGTTTTATTCTGATATATAATCAGAAGGTTGCTCTGGCAGCTCTTGACAAGTTAAATAGACTTCAGTTATAGTCCTGGGCATAGATTGGATCTGTTTTTCAAGGGCTAGCCTAGCTAAATATAGAGAAACATATCACCAGTAAATTGACAATACTGTATGATAAGGATTGTACTTCCACATTGGTTTCGGGAATCCCAGATGAAGATGTCCCCACTACCAATGCATGTAGTTACTTTTGTTTGTAATTCATAATCTTACATAATTGCCCAGAGCATGGAGAAGTTGGGTGACTTGCCCAGAGTCACACAGCCAGTCTTTATCCACTTTATCTACTCTAATCCATGACTCTGCTCTCTCTGTTGACCATTAGCTAATAATTTCTTTGGTCATAGCAGACAGTGAAACCTTGACAATTACAAAATGGCCCTCCCTCTTCGAGTGACAGTAGCAAAGTGGTAGAAAAAATGGTGGAGGGTGCTTAAAAAGCCAGCTTTTAAATAGTCTATAAATGCTAATTTAACTATTGGTATGCTAAATATTAACTCCTTATCCAATGATCAGTGAGTCAACATTCTGTTGGAGGCACTGAACCATATAAATTATTAACAGTCCTGCTATAGGTGAAACCAAAAAAAATTTTTAAAAATAACTAAATAGAAGGTTGGTTCATAGGTTCTATTTTATAGGCAAATGAAAGAGTTGATAGAGTTGACTTCGTTGTGTGATGGTAGTAAGAAATCATTGCATGGCTATCACTCAGAAATGCTTGTGATTAACATAAGCAAAAAAGGCCCTCATGAAGATAATTGCAATTTATGCCATAAAATTTGTTGCAGGGCATAAAGAGTTAGAGAAATTCTATCAAGAACTTGATGTGAATCTCCACATTATGTCAATATATCTTATTATTTAGTGATTTCATTGCAAGCAAAACTGGCTGTGGTAGTCTGCCAGAATTCACTGGAAGATGGTTTAGGATTAAGAAACAAAAGTGAAAAATTTCTAAAGTAATCAAACTCTTCATACTTAGATGTTTTCTTCAAGAGAGTCAAAAGATGTTAGACTTGTTAAGCACTAGACAACAGCACAAAAAATAAAATCGATTATATCTTAGCAAACAATTACTGATTGGCTCTTGATATGAGCCATTCATTCCTCCATCAGCTATGGGGAGTCAGACCATTAACACTAAAGTAGAAGAATAAAGATACAATTGCACATAAATAGGCATATACCCCAAAGAGAGAAAAGAAAGAGGGCCAGTGGATTAATATTTTAGAAAAATACTTTCATTAGCACTTTTTGTTGTAGCAAAGAACTGAAAACTAAGAAGACTCCCATCAGTTGGAGAATGGCTGAATAAATTATGTTATATGAATGTAATGGGATACTGTTGTACTGTAAGAAATGATGAAAGGCTGGGGACATTTGAATGAACAAATATAAGATGAAGTGATGAGCAGATCCAGGAAAATAATTTTATAAAGGAAAACCTCTGGATAGGCTGATGGAATGTTGATGAATTTATGAATGAATGAATAAATTAATGAAAAAAACATCTATTAAGTGCTAAATATATACAAAACATGGTACTAAACTCTGGGAACACAAATAGAATGATCAATGAAGTTTCCAACTTCAGCTCCAGAAGGACAATGATGAATCATGTTTCCCATCTCTTGACACAAAGGTGGTGGATTAAGGGTGTAGAATGGAGCATGTATTTTCAGATGTGGCCAATGGGTTTATTTGTTGCAAGGGACATCTTTTTTGAGGGGGAAGGATGGCAGTTAGGAGTGAAGGTTGCCAAAGTGTCAATAAAGTATTTTTAAATTGTGTAAAAGAAAGCAGAGGAATATTCAAAAGAAGACACAGACTAACAGGACAGTCCTGGAACTACCATGGTGAATTTGTTATGGTTTAAAAAATAAACATCTATTGTATATGATAGAGATTTGTGGTTTCATATATAATCCTATTTTCTGGGTTTTTTTGTATGTGTAAATATTAACGATTATTGATTTTTGTCACATTCATAGTAATAGAAAGAACATCTTAAAAACAGAAAGTTATAAGAGCTCCAGCTTCTATTCAGATAAATTGTTGAATTTGGAAAATGGAACATGGATAAACAAAAATTCACAATATCTTTGCTATTACCATCAGCATTGCCTTATATAAATTTGGCTAATATAAAGCATTTACCACAATGAAGAAATCAAAAGAGCCTAGAAACTGCCTGAGCCAACAAACATATTACCTCCTTGCCAAGTGGAGATAAATAGCATCCAAAAGAAACATTGGCTTTAGAATAGAAACTCATCTGCAAAATCTTATGGAGGATAGTAGAAGATGATGGCCACTGTTGCCTCATAATATAGCAAATTGTCTATGGAGAGCTTAGAATGTGACCCCCTTAAACCAAGTCAAGCAGACAGCAATGACTTGTTCCATGTTTGCTCTGCGTTGAGTATCTGCCTTCTCCATTTCCTTGTGTCCACTGCTCTTAGATGATTCTTCCTAAAGTGCAGTTCTCCCTTACATAGAAATGTAGATTGGCTCTCTACTGATTCTAGGATAAGTATAAAAACTCCTTAGCATAGAATGTCAGGCCCTTCATCATCCATTCCCCAAATACTCTTTAAACCTTTCTTTCCACTACTTGTTTTTCCCCCAAAGATATCTTTCCCTTTGCCATCTGTGTACCATAACTCATATTCTTCTCTTCTCCCCAAATGACTCTCTATTTTGTTGAAACTCTACCCATCCTTTAAGTCTTTGTTCAGTGGCTATCTCCTTCATGAAATCTTCTAGATCGCTTGAGTGATCTCTCTCAAGACTCTGAACTTTTATAGGGCCTTATTTGGAACTTTCTTATGTCACTCGGAGCATCATAATCACTGGAACTTGATGGGGATGGGAAGAGGAATATCTTATTTATGATGCCCAGGCCCCAGCTGGAAGTATTTGCCCTTCTGTACCCCACTCTCAGTTATTTTTATGCCTCTAGCTATTTATGGGGATTTGTTTCTGAGATGCTCAAAGATTGAAATTACTGTACTAGAACCATGATCAAAATCAGGCCAGACAAATTTCCCAATTCATAGACTGTGTCAACATGCTTAGTGGCAGGTGGTATTCATCATAGACTTGCTTTTTAAAATACTTATTTATGTACAGGCCATCACCCCTGGCAGGTGGTAAGTTACCAGAAATCAAGGGTTACCTAAGTGTTTGTATCCCGTAAGGCTTTGAACACAATGCTTTGCATACATTAGGCCTCAGTAAGTACTTCTTGAATGAATGTGTGAGTCACTTGATAAAAACTGGCACTGTGGCAGGGTTTATTATAGGTTCTGGTAGAAAGAATATTAGCCTTTAAAAAGAATAGAAAGGTGATGATGAGGGAAAAAAAAAAACAAGGAGGGGCCCAAAGGAAGAGGGAAATGGGTCTAACAATTCCTTCAAGGTAGATGCCAAGCTGGAGTCTCAGGCATTACCTGGTTTACAGCAACTCAACAGACTGGTATAGCCTGATTTTTTGTCACATTCATAATAATGAGAACATTTTAAAAATATAAGCAGTTATAAAAGCTCCAACTTGATCTAGTTAGGTAAACCATTGACACTGAAAAAAAATGAGAAATGGATTAAAAAAAAACACTACAACATCTTTGCTATTAACATCAGCATCCCCTTACAGAAATTTAACTAGTGTAAAGCAATTACCACAATGAAGAGATCAAAAGAAGTGAGAAAGCGTTACTGTACAGGTTGTGCCTACTTGCTTGGTGGCAAAATTTTGAGATCTTTGCTCAATCTGCTTAACTCTAGTCCACCCCTTTTGAAACAGACATAGAGACAGACAGAAAGACAGACAGACAGACAGACACACACACACACACACACACACACACACACACACACACACATCCAGTCATTTACTCCCTGTGCATAACATTATGATGAGCAGACACCCAGGAAGATGAGTTGCTCTAAATATGCACCACTTACACTAAAGCTGATAATTTTAACCAGAAGTTACAGTTGGAATGGTTCAGTAATAGTTCTGCCACTGAGCATGTCGACACTTGTCTATGAATTGGAAAACTTGCCATTTAGTAAATAACTTTGAGATAGTCACTTTAAATTGTGAAAAACTCAGAAATATTTGAAAATACCCTGTTAAAATCATCATTTTCTAATTCATAGAGGCAGTTAAATCACAGAATTTCAGAGTTGTAAGGGTTTAAAAATCAACTTCTTCAAACCCTCATTTTTAACATGGAATTTCTTCTGTAACATCTCAAAAAGCAACTACCCAGCCTTGGCTTTAGCACATCCACTGATGGGGAGCTCTCTACTCTTACAAGACAACCCATTCCATTTTTGTTAAGCTTTAATCATTAAGTTCTTTTGTATTGAAGCTGAAACCTGCCTCCATATAAATTTCATCAACTGATCTGAGTTCTAAGATTAATTCTCTATAACATGACTGCAATTTAAATATCACCCTCCCCCTTCAATTCTTTCAGCTCACATCACTCGTATGTCTTTTGCCACTGTCTCAATCTTCACCTTATCTCACTTGAAAAAGTGGCCCTTCTCCATTCCAAGGCAAACCCCTCTACACACACAGGTGATCCCATTCCATCCTGTTTCCTCCAGCAGATTTTCCCCCTCCATCATTCTTAGGCTTTCAGTAGTCAGCAATCTTTTGCTATCTACTGGTTGCTGCCCTACTGACTAGAAATCTGCCCCTGTTCTCCAAAAAACACCTCTTGATCCATCCATTCCACCATCTAGCATCCTATAGCGCTCTTCCCTTTCATATCTAAGCTCCTTGAAAAAGCTGTTTCTATTTCCTTTCCTCGCATTATCTTAATTCTATAGACTGACAGTGGTCCTCAAACTTCTCTCCAAAGATACCAAAGACCTCTTAATTGCTGAATCTAATGACCTTTTCTCAATCCTCAACCTTCTTGACTTTTCTTCAGCCTTTGACACTAATTACCTTCTTCTCCTTGATATTCTCTTCTCTCTAGGTTTTCGTGACACACTGCTCTCCTCTGGTTCTCCTACTTGTCTTATCACTCCTTCTCAGTGTTCTTTGAGGGATCTTCAACCTGGTCACACTCATTATCTGTGGATGTCCTCTGAGTCTCTGTCCTGGGTCCCCTTCTCTTATCTTCTTCCTCTATACTGTTTTACTAGGTGAATTCATTGGCTTCCGTGGATTCAGTTATCACTTTTCTGTAGATGATTCTTGGATCTATTTGTCCATTCCTAACCTCTCTCCTGAGCTATTGTCTAGCATATCCAATTCCTATTGGACACCTCAAACTTGCATCTCTCACAGACATCTGTGTACAAAACTGAAATAATTATCTTTCTCCTAAAATTCTCCTGCATTCCTAACTTCCCTAATACTGTTGAGAACCTCCTCCATCCTCCCAGTGACCTAGGTTCACAACCTAGGTGTTATCTTCAGTTGTTCACTCTCTCTCACCTTCTATATCCAATCTGTTGCCAATTTCTTCCAACCCTGCCATTTCTTATGTCTTTTGTATAAACTCTCTTCTTTCCTCTGACATTGCCACCACCCTGGTACAGGTCCTCATCACCTCATGCGTGGTCTATTGTAATGTTTTTCTGTTTGCTCTCCCTGCCTCAAGTCTCTCTCCATCAACATTCTTTACTCAGGTACCAAAGCGATCTCCCTGAAGCTCAAGTCTACGATTCACTTTTTTTTTTTTTGGTGAGGCAATCAGGATTAAGTGACTTGCCCAGGGTCACACAGCTAGTAAGTGTCAAGTGTCTAAGGCCAGATTTGAACTCAGGTCCTCTTGACTCCAGGACTAGAGCTTGATCCACTGTGCCACCTAGCTGCCCGGATTCACTTCTTTTCAGTGAATTCTGGTGACACCCTGTCACATCTCGGATTAAATATAAAACCCTCCGTTTGGAGCTCAAAGCCCTTCCTACCTTTCTAGTCTTTTAATACCTTATTTCCCTCTTCTTACACTGGTGGCACTGGCCTCCTTGATGTTCCTTGCACAAGATACTTTATTTCCCAACTCTAGGCACTTTCATTGTGTGGCTCTTATGTTTGGAATATCCTTCCTTCCAATCTCCAACCCTTTTTTGCTTCTTTCAGCTCTTAGCATAGTACCTGGGATATAGTAGGCTTTTAATAAATGTTTATTGATTGATTGATTGATTGATTGATTGATAAAAGTCCCACCTAATGCTGCACCTTAAGAAGCCTTTTTCAACCCTCCTTCATGTCTACTGCTTTCCTTATCTTGATTATCTCTCATTTATCCTCTTTATAGTTTATTTATATATTATACATGGTCTTCCAGAGATTATCTCCCTAGTAAGTGGCTTGGTTCACATTTCTGTGAGGTGTTCCCTATAGTTTAATTTTTATTGATTGCGCATGGTAGGAATGAATGGTAGCTAGTTGTCAGATTGTTTTTTACCACAGACTTTGACACACATCTGTTGTATAGGCTTTTTGTAATGCCTATCATATGTCCCATTTGAGTGCTTCACTGCATCAGCCAGTGTTTATTAAGTCCTGTACCCCCATGTTAAACACTTTGTTAAGCTCTTGCTGAGGGGGTGTGGGGAGGGTATAGGAGGATAAAAATGGAGCTATAAAACACAATTGCCATACTTAAGGTGCTTATAATTTAAATGAGGAGACATCTACACACCACTGAAATTAATCACACCATTTGGAATACCTTTTGGCACAACTATAATGTGAATGAAGCCATTTACTTCAGACATGACTCAAATTCGTGTGTCTTACGGTCCTCTTATCCGATACACCATATCATAGCTTGTTGTCTATGACACAGTGTTTATGCTTTGTATGTTAAGTAGCACATATTTCATGCCTGAAGAGTAACACAGACAAGTAACAGCTAGCGACTTCAGTGGAAAGACACACATCGTTAAGAGATTTGGGGGATTAGAAAAAGTTTCACCAATGAATGCTTTCAATTTATTCTGTGCATTTGTGCACACAGATCCAAAATCATGAAAATTAATTGAAACATCTCCTGTTCTGACATCCTTAACTTTGAGTTTTAAATGTAGACTAGAGTTCTGACTTAACCTCATTGGAGTGTCTTGATGCAGATATTAATTTCAGCAGGCTCAACAAGCTGTATACCATTTGGTAGAGATAAGGAAGGGAGATAAATAGCTATAAAGCAAATGCAGCTCCTCATTGTAGTTCTGTTCACTATTCTCATGGAAGTATTAAGCATTTTCATAGGAGCTCTTTTCAAGCTATTCCAGTCACAGTGGAAGTGTTTTAGGAACCTGCATGCAATTGTGGTCATTGGAGAGGTCTATAATGAAAGTTTATGAGAACTTCAGATATAATTACAGTGTGTTGATGTTGTCATACTCCAGGTCTGAGGGAATCCTTGACTCTCAGCAAAGGCTTAGGAGAGGTCAGTTTTGAAACATTGCCTTGACCAAGAAGATGCTGCTTTGTTTAAAAACAAACAATACAAAATAAAAGAAAAACACCATCCTGATCTGTGCTAGTATCTGTTTATAACTCAAAGGATCTGTCATTCCTCTGAACTCATTAACATTTACTGTCTGCACCACTGATTTGCTACATATCACATTCTGCACTATGTAATAATATAATAATCTTCACATGTGTGAGTTTATCTTCATTAGATTATAAGCTCTCTGGGGTCAGGAATTATGTCTTATATCTCTGCTGCACCTACAAAAGGATATTTTCTCTAGTCAGTGCTCATTCATTAAAGTTGTATGTGTTTTCTGTGTTTTTACATCATCTTCATTTCCCAATGCATTTTCTTCACCCCCCCACCTAGAGAGTCATACTTTTGTAATAAAGAATAAAAATTCAAGAAAAAATAGAAGATCAGTCAAGCCTTATAGTATATGCTATTTCATTTTCAGAGTGTCCTGCCTCTACAAAGGAGGGAGAGGGATACATTCTCACAGGTCTTCCTGGGTGCCATGCTTGGTCATTACAATTAACATCCAGTTTTGATTTTTGTTGTCCTAGTTATTGTTCATTTCATTTACATTGTTGTAGTCATTATGTATGTTGTTTTCCTGGTTCTGCTTACTTCACTTTGAATTAATTCATATGAATCTTTCCATGCTTCCTGATAATCTTCATATTCATCATTTCTGACAGTGCAGTACCACTCCATTATATGCATGTACCACAGTTTGATAAACCATTAGCTTTTCTATAATGCTGCTATAGATATAGATATCTTTATATATTTGACTTGGAAAGAACGTCCGTCAGTGGGATTTATGTATCAAAACAGTTGCATACTTTTTTTTTTTACTAGATCAGCCCATAGCTCCATTAACACTGTATGGTTATACCTGTTTTTCCATAATCCCTCCATCATTAATTGTTCTCATATTTTATCACCTTTGCCAATTTGTTGGGCATGGGGTGACAGCTTGGGGTTATCTTACATTTTTCTAGTTATTAGTGAATTGGGACAATCTTTCATAGGTTGTTAATAGTTTACAATTCTTTTGAGAATTATTTATTCATATCCTTTGACCACTCACTTATCCATTGAGGATTGCTGATTCATTTTTGAAAGTGTTTATAAAATTATGTTTTACTTAGATCATATTTTTGAATGCCACAATATAAGCAGAAAATGCAAAGGAATTAATTTTGTCCTAAATTGTCTTTGAAAATGTATGGTTTTTTTTTTACGATGACCAACTCTCATCAATCTTTAGTTACAGCAAAAAAAAAAGTTTATATTGAAATATTTGTTTTATATTCATCATCACCATCACGACTGCTTAGTGATTGAATACCCACTAAGTATAACCCAGCAGCTGCTTTTTAAAATACATACCTGAACTGCATTCAGTATCATCTACTTTTCTCATGAAGTTGTTCTCCAAATCATGAAATTCATCGATCAATTCAGTATTTCTTTTTGCTAACAAAAGGAACGTTAATTTCTTAGCCTATTTAGAATTTTTTTAAGAAAAGAAAGCCAGAACTATGTGAATGATATTTTAAGCCTTATATTTGTTTTACATTTATTTCTGTTATCCTTGTCTTCACCAAAAGAAAAAAATATACATTAAAATGGGCTAAAATGGAACCTATACTTGCTTTTTAAACTTACACTTGCTCTTTACTTAATTAAGAGCACTTTAATATTTTTGACTTTTTTGTATGCCAAGTATTTTTTCCTGTATGTAGAACCTTTATCCTGGATATAATCTGGCTGAGAAATTTTGTTGTTCTTTTTGTTGAAATCCATATTTATAAATAACTGGAGAAATAGTGGTTTGTGAGGAAAAGTCTAGTATAAATTAAAAATTAAATTAACAATCATTTATCAAGGACATATTATATACAAAATTCTGTCTAAGTGTTGGGTAAGGGACACAAAATATGTGAGAAATGTGCTTTGCTCTCAAGAAGCTCACACTCTATTTGGAGGGGCATTATCTTAATTTTTTTATTTGCACATATGATAGCTAAAACACAAAGTAAAGGAGTAAGTGAGAAACCAGTAGTAAAGAAAATATTGCAAATGCTTGACAAATTCAAGGGAAGGGATTTCTTGAGGCAGAGACCTTAAGTATCATGTGAACTAGACCTTGAAGGATGACTAGAATTTAGATGGTTGAATGGCTGGGATAAATATTTTGGGTAGGGGAAGATTGGTAAGGCAATGTGCAAAAATGGCACAATGCAAAATATGTCCAGGAACAGTGATAGGCTTAAGTATAACGAATACCAGAAATATAATATGGCAACATAGAATTAGTTGAAAGTATATAAATAGATTTCAGAGCCCTCACTGAGAAAGGTATGCCATGGCCATGCCGATGTACTTCCCTATATTGACATATAGACAGAGTTAGGGAATAAGTGGGATATCTGAGAGTAACATTACTCCTTTTGAAACTTCAGTGTCACTTCTCAGTGATACCTCTTAAAGCAAAGATGTAAACAAATAATAAGATCATTTATTGTTAAGAGTACCTATGATAGCCCTGGGATAGCAAGACTTGCACCAGAAGTCATTCACTTCTTAGGTTCCTAGTGTTACAAGAATGCCATTACTATATAAATGTCAAGATGTTTGGTATTGCTTTTGCAGTGTCAAATTCTTTGCAAGTTAAGTATATTTCTGGTGGGCCCAGTACAGTGCAAAACCTGTGTAATTCATTTATTTAGTAATCAGCAAATTACCTTATGTAGCCAGTAAATATTACTGATAAGATCATTTACTTTCAGGTATTTTCTCAGTATTGAGCAGAGCATCGAGTATAAATTGAATAGAGTGACCTTTTGATGCTGAATCAAATTGACTACATTTCCAAAGATTCGGCAGTTTCAATTACCATCAATTTTTTGATATTGGGTCCACAGCCATTACACTGGCGCCAGCCTCACCGTATCTTATCGTTGGTCCTGTTAACACAGTCAGAGGCGTGATAGCTTCTTTGAGATCTGAGGGTGTGTTTGCATATGTGTGTGTGTGTGTGTGTGTGTGTGTTCTCTGAATCAAAGCTTTCTGTCAAGGACAGGAAAGATTTGCAATTTACACAAATTAAATCTAATCATTAAGTGGCTTGCAAAATGTGAATGATTTTTGGTCAAATGATGTGAAATGTTTTCTAGGTTACTAGCAGGATCTGGAGTTCATGAGATGGATAAGTCAATTAGTAGTTCCTCAGTTTATTAGCAACTTAATTGTCAGAATGTAATGGAAACTCCTGAACTGCAACAACTCATTAGAAGCAATGAAACATGTGACGTTTTTTCTAAAAGAATATTCAGTGATCTCTCTCTTTTTAAGGCCTTCCTCCTATCCCCCCACCCTCCCAAAAAGTTTGATTTTTTTAAACTTTTAGGTGAATCAAGGCTTTAAAAAATGTCAGTGAAAAAAAAAGCCACCTTGGAAAAGTTTCACTGTCAAATTATTCTCAGTTCTTTCTCTTCAGCTTGCTTTAAGTTTGTTTCTGTGGCATGAATCTTTCTCCGAATTTAAACACTGTCAGTAGTATTTGGTCGATAAAAGACATTGTTGTTCATGTTTCAGTCATGTCTGACTCTTTGTGACCCTTTTGGGGTTTCTTGGCAAAGATATTGGAGTACTTGGCCATTTCCTTCTCTAGCTCATTTTACAAATGAGGAAACTGAGGCAAACAGGGCTAAGTGACTTGCCCAGTGTCACACAGCTAGTTAGTGTCTATGAGTCAAAATTTGACCTCAGATCTTTCTTAGTTGCTGAATTTGACACTTGGATTGACTTAGGTGATCATTTAGGTATTGTTGGTCTGGCCATTATTGTGAAGTTCACATAATATTTTGGATTCTCCAATTAAATACAATCCAACAAGCCCTTAATTACAACTACTATGTGCAATGTGTACCAGGAGCTCTAGATATAAAAACAAAATGAAAAATCCTCCCTGCCTTTGAAGGAGCTAATCCTAGACTGTCTGATATTTTGAAGAAAAAGAACAGTTGAAAGAATTAATCAGATTTCCAAGGACAAGTGATATATCATAAAAACCTTATTCCCAAATGAAGAACAAAGTATAACAAAAATAGTTTACCTCCGACTAATACAAGAACCTACATCATCATTCTCTTTTTAGTTGTCTTTTCCTTTCTCCTCTATACTTTTCTCTTTCTTTCCATAATTCCTTCTTTCCTTTCACTGTTACCATGCCTTTAAATGGCAGAATAAAGTAAATATTAAACTATTTTCAATATTTATTGGAAAAATTATGTTTCCATTTTAAAATTATAAAACAAGGTGCATTCTACCGGTTCCCTCTCTCCTTAAAAAACTATACAACATTTTTTCTAAACTAAAGTTTTGGTTTCTTTTTAATTGAATAGGACTCACTCCATTTTTTTTTCTGAATCAGCAGTCCTTGAAAGTAAAAAAAAAAGTTCTCCATTTCTAATCTAAGTTGTGACAAATCGGGGAGGTCCTTGTAAGGATTTTAATACTCTCAATGTTAATGAAAAATCCCATATTACTATTTAGAAATTGGCACTGTGTACTCAACTTCACTTTATAAGGCAAATACATATGGCAAATGTTTCCCTTTTACTTTCTATCCTACTATAACCAGAGAACATGCAATGAAATATCACCATTAAATAATCAGTTTTTAAAATATCATTATTAATTTGGTGATTCCTTGATAATGATACTTCACTGAGAGTATTACTGTAGAATTTGGGTATACCTCTAATGTAGAAAATGTCATTGCTGGGTCCTACCAACAGTGTATGCCTTGGTCATAGTATTTCTGAATTTCAACAAATGATGGTACAGTGGAAAGAGAAAGCTATAGAGTCAGAAGTCCTGGGTTCAAATATACATTTCCCTGGTATGTGTTTCCCATGGCTGCAGTTTCCCTCATCTGCACAGGGAAAAGATTGGACCAGATAGTTGCTTGAGGTCCTTTCCATTTCTAGATCCATAAGCCTTCATATCCTGGAAACATTTGACAAACCATTTCATTAAAATCTCCTGTACAAGATGGAGAGATGTGAACTGAGTTATATTCAGGTCTGAATTAGGCAATGTTTAATTCAACAAGTGTTGCTTGATATGTCTAATGTCAGTCTGGAGAGAAATCGGTGCTGTCCACCAAGGCTCTCTTCTGCACCTTATTTTGTTTAACTTTTTTTAAAAAAAAAATCTGTAATGTGGATAAAAGCATAGATGGTGCTTAGCCTAAATCCCAACTCTGAAACTTATCTTGAAGTGTTACCGTGGGCAACTTAACCTTTCTAGATCAGTTTCCTCATCTATGAAATGGGAGCAAAAATCTTGTATAGTATCCTCTTGCTATTTCTTCCCGGTCACTCTCACCTGTGTCCAAACTAGGAGAAACCATTAGCTCTTAGAAAAGCTATTTACTTCAATGATGCCACAAGAGCAGCAGTTGAACAAATTTCTTCATAGATCTAGTGGGCACTCTCCCACAAATACAAACAGAATTCCTTGGCAAGATTGGGCTTAGAATGCAGTGATTGTGATGCACATATGTAGGAAGAGTGTGTGACAGCTCCTGATAAAGGGATCAGGATATGTCTCTACAATTACTTTAATACCTTATGGTTCTATTCTGGGTCTTCTGTGATTACATCAGTTTAGGTGGGGAGAGAAATCCCCTCCCTTTTCATATTCTAGAACTACCTTATGTTACAGGATAAGGGAACTATGTTGTTCTCTCCTTTTCCTACCATAAGCAGCCCGTCTCCCTTCTAGCCCTAAAGCTTAAAGCGTCATATAAATGTGAGATTTTGTTGTTATCACTTTTGTGGATGAAAGAATAACTAGCATTTATATAGCACAGAGATGACACAGTGGATAGAGTGCCAGGTCTAGAGTCAGGAAGATCTGAGTTCAAATCTGGCCTCAGACATGAGTGGTGTGACCCTGGGTAAATCATTTAATTTGTGTGATCTTACTTTCCAGAAAAAAAGGTATGTAAAATCCAGAGTCCTGAAGTACACTTTGCCCTGTCCTATCTCCATCTAGACTTTTATGTTAAGTTCAGGATGCCACGTTTTAGGAGTACTATCGATAAGCAGGGTTATGGATAAAGATGATAAGACTAGAGATTTAGGACTGTAAGGCAACTCTCTGTGCCTTAGTTTCCTCAGCTGTAAAATGGAGATAATCACCCACCTCTCAGTATAGCTATGAGGATCATACGAATATAAGTAATTAGTACAACATCTAGCGCATAGTAGGCACTATCTAAATGCTTATTCCCTTTGCTTAACAAAAAAAGTCTAGTCCAACTCCCTAATTTCCTGCATAAAGAAATTCACCTGACCCAGAGAGGTTAAATAATGTGCCCAAGCAGATATTTGAAACGAGGTTGATTCTAAGTGATACTCTCCACTGCACGATTCTCCCAGAAACCACCATGTAAAACAGTTGAAAGATCAGGAGTTTTTAAGGCTAAAAAAGAGAACTTTTGAGAAGCCATTAAAATAACTTTCATGTAACTGAAGAATTTTTACATGGAAAGAGGATTAGGCCTGTTCCGCCTGACCCCAGAGGCATAGAAGTAGGACCAATGATAGACATGTAGATTTGGACTTCACATTAGGGGGAAACGTCCTAATAATTAGACCTGTCTACGAATGGAATAAATTTCAAATGAAGGCAATGACTTTCCGGTCACGATGCAGGCAAGGGGAGGGGGAAGAGAAATTAGGTGACTCCTTATTAAGACTGTTGTAGACAGGATTCCTAATTATCCAAGTAAAGGATGGGAGGCAGCAAGGTAGTGTGACAGAATGATTACTGGACATGGAGTCAGGAGATGTCGTTTGGATGCCAGTGGTGTGGTCATGGTCAAATCAATTAACTGCTTTGAGACTCAGTTTTTTTTTTTAATTTGAAGATGAATATGATAATATTTTCCCTACCTACCTAACAGGGTTATTGTGAGGAAAGTGCTTTTCAAGTGCTGTGTAAATTCAGTTATCATTATTCCTGATGATTCCTGTAGTCTTTCCAACTTGAATAATCCATTATTTTATGACAGGAGTAGAAAGAGGTGGGAGATAGAACAATATAGGCTCCTGGATAGAAAATTCCTAGCATGGGCTAGACCAAGCATGTTCTTTTGCTGTTTTTACATTTCTACACAAATGTCGATCTTTATTAAAGACTAGCATGTTTAAATCAAATTATCTTGGCGATCTTATTTTGTCAGAGCCCTAGTGATATGATAAGAATATGGTGACTCATATTTCCAGAGCACTTTAAGGTTTGCAAAGCACCATCCTCCAATCAGCTCTTTGAGCTGGCGAGTACAAATGTCATCCTCATTTTTCACGTGAAGATGATGACACTCATAGATGGTATTACTTGTCCTTGATCACACTAGTAGGAGTTATCTTGGGCAGGATTCAAACCCTTGTCTCTGGAACACCAAGTCTAGCCTTCTGTTAAACTATCCACCTGGTTTCCAAGATGAAGGGAGCATTTATGAGCTAACTTATCTGTGAGGGGATGATTTTAGCGGTAATCTCGGACTCACAATATTGTCCTAAGTTACGACTGCCAAAACAGAGGTTAGCTGATGAAGAAACTATTAAATGTCTGTATTTAAATTTTTTTTGGCTGAAAATATTATATAAAATCCCATCTCTGATTCTTTCTGCCCAGGTGACCCTAGGTAAGTCATTTAACTTTGCTCAGCTTTGTCCTCTATAAAAACGAAGGGCTGGACTGAATTGGTCTTTTTGGTCCCTTCCAGCTTTAGATAACAATACCATGCAAGCTTCTGTGACAAAGGATGAAGGCTAATTCATTAAGTAGTTTGTATCAAAAGGAGTTTATAAAAATTGCATATTGCTAGGGAGAATTATAATTTAATTCAGGTAACATTTACCCAGGAGCTATGGTGATAGAATCCTTTTCCAGCATTTCAATACCGTTAAAGTAGGTAAAGTATTGAGTTAAAAGTGTTTTTGTATTCCAATTCAATTTAATTAAATTCACCAATCATTTATTGAAGATCTAATGTGCTGGACACTTAGAAGGGTCCAGAGTTGAATAAGACAAAATTTTTGCCTTAAAGCAGATTAGAGTCAAATACTAGTGTCTGGAAATCCGCAGTTTTAATTCTGCCTGAAACAATTACTAGCTGTGTGATCGTGGCAAAGTCACCAAACTGTAGAGCCTCAGTTTATACAACTGTAAAATGGGACTAATAACTCTTATTCTATATTCCTAAAGGGCCAGAAATGTTAAGGATTAGTCAGTAAGGCAGCTATTGTCTGTGACTGCCAATTAGTGTTTACATTTAGCTACTTCAATTAACCTTCCCTGAAATGCTTCATCTTTGAATAGAAGTGACTGTGACTTCTCAAAGCAGCAAAGACAAACTTTGGCAAGATCTACCAAGCGGGAAAAACTTGGAATGTAGGCCTGGTGACTCTGTCTGTCAAGGATCTGTGATGCTAAGTTGGGTTGTAGGGGCATAGATTTGGAACCAGAAGGGATGTTAGATGTTACTTTACCCAACTTCATCACTTTAAATATGGTAAACTGAGGCTCAGAGAGTAGTTCATTCAGACTGTCTGCTAAGACATATAAGAGTTACATGGGCTGCATCAGTGGAGAGAGTTCTGATCCCAATCAATTTATAGATTCTTAAATTGTTTTAAATAAGAGAAATAGTTTGCCTAAGTACATGCATAAATACTATTATGTTTGAATCTCCAACTAAGTGAGCCCCCACTGAGATGTATTAGCTCTTTACACAAAGCATTTTCTTCATATATCTGCTGATAGGGATTGGTAATGTTTGATTGGGGCCAAGTTTCCACATTGGTTAAACTTACTCTAGATGTAGATAAGTGAGAACAATAGGCATATACTATTCAAAACCCTAAGCGATCCCCAGCCTTCCTCCCACCCAAAAAGTCACCTTCTACTTATCCTTCATAAAATTCTTCATCTCTCTTCTCCATGCCTGAAAACTTCTCTATATTTTTACCCATACTCTCCTTCTTTGATCTAGTCTCTCAGGAAGAGGTGAGCTTTCTCCTCACCAAGGCTATTCTTTCTACCAGTAGCCTTGAATCACTCCTCCCCTATCTCACCTAGGAGCTTGCCTCCTCAGCCAATCCCTTTTTTCTCTAATCTTCAATTTCTCCCTTTCTATTGGCTCCTTCCTTGCTGCCTCCAAATATTCTCTGATCTACCAGTAGCCTTGAATCACTCCTCCCCTATCTCACCTAGGAGCTTGCCTCATCAGCCAATCCCTTTTTTCTCTAATCTTCAATTTCTCCCTTTCTATTGGCTCCTTCCTTGCTGCCTCCAAATATTCTCTGATGTTCCTCATTCCTTAATTTTTTTTCACTTGTACCTGCCATCCTCTTAATCTATCATCCAATGTCTTTCTTTAACTGCTAAACTCCTAGAAAGGGTTTGCTCACTACCTCCACTTTCTCCCCACTAACTCACTTTTCATCCCCTTCTAATCTGGCTTCTGATCCCACCACTGCTCTTGTCAGAGTCTACAAGTTATCTTTTAACTGAAGAGTCTCATGGCCTTTTCTCAGACCTTAGTCCTTTTTTGACCTTTCTTTTTTTTAAAAATTTTGTTCCCCCTCCTCTTCCTGATTCTTGTCCCCCCGTTAGCATTATTTTCTCCTGGTTCTTTTTCCATTTGACTGTCTCTTCGGTTTACTTTGTTATTTTTTCTTAGATCTCCTACATCTTATAAGTAGTTAGGTGGTGCGGTGGATAGAGTTCTGAACTTGGTATTGGGAAGTAAGTTCAAATCCACTCTCAGACACTTACTGCCTATGGGATCCTGGATAAGTCACTTAACCTATGTATGTCTTAGTTTCCTCATCTGTAAAATGAGGAAAATAATAGCACCCACCTCCTGGGGCTGTGGTGAGGATAAAATGAGTAATATTTGTGAAGTACTTTGCAAGCCTTAAAGTGTTGTATAAATGCTAGCTAGCTGTTAGTATCTCCTGCTTCCAAGCCTGGGCATCCCCTTGGCTCTTTACTATTTGGACCCTCTTTTTTGGTGATCACATCATTTTTCAGCGGTCTACTTATCATCTTCAAGTAGATGAGTTCCAGATTTTTATGACCACAAAAATCTGGCTTCTACATTGCCAATTAACTTCTAGTCATGGTTATCTAGAAATCCCATTGATATCTCAAACTCAATATGTCTCAAAACAGCATTCATCCTTTCCTCTGGCCATGTACCAAAACCATCCTTCCTCCATATGTACTTTTTTCTTCCCCATCATTCAGATTGTAATATCAGAGTCATCTTTGATTCTCTCCTCCCCCTCACTTCCCATATTCAATCAGTTGCCATATCTTCTTATTTTACTTCTATGATATCTCATATCCATCTCATTTTTTCCACTTACATTCTCACTATGTTCCTTCAAGCTCTCATCACTTTTTGCCCACTCTTAATAATATCCTACTAACTTGTCTCCCTTTTTCTAGTTTCCTGTCTCATGAATGCTAACAAAAGAATTTTTCTAAGCCAGAGTTCACTTTGTTGTTTAGATGTTCAGCCATGTCCAACTCTTTGTGACCCCATGGACCATAGCACATCAGGTCCTTCTGTCCTTCGCTGTCTCCCAAAGTCTGTCCAAGCTCATCTTTGTGTTGCTTCCATGACACTGTTTATCCATCTCATTCCCTGCCATCCCATTTTCCTTTTGTCTTCAATCTTTCCTTAACATTGGAGTCTTTTCCAGTGAGTCCCATGTTTTCATTATGTGGCCAAAGTATTTAAGCTTCAGTTTAGTGTTTGACCTTCCAGTGAATAGTGTGAGTATTAAGTATTTAAGTATTGACTAATTTGGTCTCCTTGCTGTTTAAGGGACTCTCAAAAATCTTCTCCAGCACCACAATTCAAAAACATTGACTCTGTGGTGCTCAGCTTCCCTTATAATCCAACTTTCACAGCCATATATTGCTATTAGAAAAACCATAGCTTTGACTAAATAGACCATTATTGGTAAGGTGTTGTCTGCTTTTTAGTATGCTGTCCAGATTTGCTATACCTTTTTTTTCCCCAGGCAACAAGTGTATTTTAATTTAATGTCTGTAGTCCCATCTCCAGTGATCTTTGAGCCCAAGAACATAAAATCTGGCACTGCTTCCATTTTTTCTCCCTCTGTTTGCCAGGAAGTAATAGGATCAGATGCCATGATCTCAGTTTTTTAATGTTGAGCTTCAAGACAGCTTTATCACTCTCCTTTTTCACCCTCATCAAGAGGCTTCTTAATTCTTTGCTTTCTGCACATCTGAGATTGTTAATATTTCTGCCAGCAACCTTAATTCCAGCTTTTGATTCATCCAGCCTGGCACTTCACATTATGTACATTACATTCTGTAAATAAATAAGGTGATAATACAGCCTTGTCATACTCCTTTTCCAGTCTCAAACCATTCAGTTGTTCCCTGCTCAGTTCTAACTGTTGTTTCTTGACCTGCATATAGGTTCCTCAGGAGATAAGCAAGATGATCTGGTACTCTCATCTTTTAAAATATTTGCCACATTTTGTTATGATCCACACAGTCAAAAGCTTTAGTGTGGTCAATAAAGCAGAAGTAGATGGTTTTTGTGTTTTTCTTTTTTTTCTGGAACTCCTTTGCCTTCTCTGTAATCTAGTGAATATTGGCAATTTGGTCTCTAGTTCCTCTGCCCTATTTGAAAATCAGCCTGCTCTTCTGGTTCACATATTGCTGAAGCCTAGCTTGCAGAATCTTTAGTACCTTGCTAGTGTGTGAGATGAGTGAAATTGTTTGGTAATTTGAATATTCTTTGGCATTGCCCTTCTTTTTTTTTTAAATATAAATTTATTTATTTTTAGTTTTCAACAATTACTTCCACAAGATTTTGAGTTCCAAATTTTCACCCCATCTCACCCTTCCCCCCACCCCAAGATGGCATGCATTCTGAATATCCCTTCCCCTAATCTGTCCTCTCTTCTCTCCCCCCCTCTTGTCCCCTTCCCCTTCTGTTTTCCTATAGGGCAAGATAGACTTCTGTACCCCATTTCCTGTATTTCTTATTTCCCGGTCGCATGTGAAAACATTTTTTTAAACATATGTTTTTAAAACTTCAGGTTCCAAATTTTCTTCCTTCCTCCCACTCCATCCACCCTCATTGAAAAGGCAAGCAGCTCAATGTAAGTTATATATGTGCAGTTATGCAAAACACTTCCATAGCAGACATGTTGTGAAAAACTAACTCTATTTCCCTTAATCCTATCCTGCCCTCCCATTTGTTCTGTTCTTTCTTTTGACCCTGTCCCTCCTCAGAAGTATTTGCTTGTGATTACTCCCTTTCCCAGTCTGCCCTCCTCACTATCATCCCCCTGCTTTCTTGTACCCTTCTCCCTCTATGTTCCTGTAGGGTAAGACAGATTTCCATACCCAATTGAGTGTGTATGTTATTCCTTCCAAAAGCCAAATCCTATGAGAATAAGATTCACTCATTCCCTCTCACCTTCCCCATTTCCCCTCCACTGTAAGAGCCTTTTCTTTCTTTTTTTTGTGAGATAATTTACCCCATTCTACCTCTCCCTTTCTTCTTCTCCTAGTATAATCCTTTCTCAGCCCTTAATTTTATTCTCCAGATATGACCCCTTCATCTTCAACTCACCCTGTGCCCTATGTTTATCTATCTATCTATATACAGACATATAATTTTTCCCTCCAACTACCCTAATACTGACAAAGGTCTCATGAGTTATGAATATCATCTTTCCATGCAGGAATGTAAACAGTTCAACCTTAATAAGTCTCTTATGATTTCTCTTTCCTGTTTACCTCTTCATGTTCCACTTGAGTCTTGTATTTGAAAGTCAAATTTTCTATTCAGCTCTGGTCTTTTCATCAAGAATGCTTGAAAGTCCTCTATTTCACTGAATGACCATTTTTTTCCCCTGAAGGATTATACTCAGTTTTGCTGGGTAGGTGATTCTTGGTTGTAATCCTATCTCCTTTGCCCTCTAGAATATTATATTCCATGTCCTGTGGTCCTTTAATGTAGAAGCTGCTAAATCTTGTGTTATCCTGATTGTGTTTCCACAGTACTTGAATTGTTTCTTTCTGGCAGCTTGTAATATTTTCTCCTTGACCTGGGAACTCTGGAATTTGGCTACAATATTCCTAGGAGTTTTCCTTTGGGGATCTCTTTCAGGAGGAGATCTGTGGATTCTTTCAATTTCTATTTTGCCCTCTGGTTCTAAAATATCAGGGCAGTTTTCCTTGATAATTTCTTGAAAGATGATGTCTAGGCTCTTTTTTTGATCATGGCTTTCAGATAGTCCAATAATTTTTAAATTCTCTCTCCTGGATCTATTTTCCAGGTCAGTTGTTTTTCCAATGAGATATTTCACATTGTTTTCTAATTTTTCATTCTTTTGGATTTGTTTTACAGTGTCTTGATTTCTCATAAAGTCACTGCCTTCCAATTGCTCTATTCTAATTTTTAAGGAAGTATTTTCTTCAGTAATCTTTTGGACTTCCTTTTTCCCTTTGGCCATTTTCTTTTTAGGGCATTCTTCTCCTCATTGGCTTTTTGGACCTCTTTTGCCATTTGGGTTAGGCTATTTTTTAAGGTGTTATTTTCTTCAGTATTTTTTTGGGTCTCCTTTAGCAAGCTGTTGACTTGTTTTTCATGATTTTCTTGCATCACTCTCATTTCTCTTCCCAGTTTTCCCTCTACTTCTCTTACTTGCTTCTCAAAATCCCTTTTGAGCTCTTCCAAGGCCTGGGACTGATTCATATTTTTCTTGGAGGCTTTGGATGTAGGAGCTTTGCCTTTGTTGTCTTCTTCTGGTTGTATATTTTGATCTTCTTTGTCACCAAAGTAAGATAATATAGTCTGACTCTTTTTGTGCTGCTTGCTCATGATCCTGGCCAATTATTGGAGTTTTAAACTCTTTGTTAAGGTAAGAGTCTGCTTCCAATGTGGAGAATGTACTGTCCCAAGTTTCAGGGGTTTGTACAGCTCTTTTCAGAGATAATTGTAGGGACCTGTAAATTATCAGTTCTTCCAAGGTAGTATGATAAAGGGCAAGGTATTTGCTCCTTTCCTATCCTGTGCTCTGGTCTATTAGTGACCACAGGCACTCCTTTCTGTCCTGGAACTGTGAGGAGGGTTTCCTGTCCATAGTCACTCCAAGCTCCACCTCGCCAGTGCTCCTCCTCACCCCAAGACTGCCGCCCAGAACTGTGACCCAGATCCAAGCATGGGCAAAGCAAGAGAGTCCTGCTTCAGCACTGGCAAAGAGATCCCTGCAATCCCTCTCTGATCAGCCACATGATTTCCCCTTAGTCTGTGGGCCAGAAGTTCAGGAGGCAGCTGCCTCCCTTCCCCCCCCCCAAAGGGCCGTGCTCTCAGGGAAGTGGAGCTGAGACTCCATGAACCTCTCTCAGCACCACAGAAACAGACTTTTCCCACTGACCTTCTAAGTTGTCTTTGGTGTTCCTGGGTTGAGAAGTCTGGAAGCCACCATAGCTGCCTGCGATTCAGTCCTCTGAGTCCTGCTCCAGGTTTGCTGCGGCCTGCATGCCCGCACTTCGCTGCGCTCCCAGCCGGGCGCGATACACCTTTCTGATCAATCATCCAGGTTGTCTTGGGCTGGAAATTTGTTTTACTCTGTCTTTTTGTGGGTTCTGCTGCTTTAGAATTTGTTTAGAGCCATTTTTATAGGTATTTGAAGGGGTTTGGGGGAGAGCTCAAGCAAGTCACTGCTTTCACTCTGCCATCTTGGCTCTGGCCCCCCTGGCATTGCCCTTCTTTAGAATTGAGATGTAAACTGATCTTTTCCAATCCAGTGGTCACTGTTGAGTTTTCCAAATTTGTTGGCATATTGAGTACAGCACTTTAACAGCATCATCTTTTAGGATTGAAATAGTTTAGCTGAAATTCTGTCACTTTCACTAACCTTATTGTTGGCAAGGCTTCATAAGGCCCACCTAACTATTGTCCAAGATGTATGGCTCTAGATCAGTAACCACACCGTTGTGGTTATCGGTAATGTTAAGGTCTTCACATAGTTCTATTTGTTCTTCCCACCTCTTTTCAATCTCTTTTACTGTTAAGCCCCTACGATTTTTATCCTTTATTGTGCCTATTTTTGCATGCAAATTTTCCTTGATATTTCAAGTTTTCTTGAAGAGATCTCATCCTTCCCATTTATTATTTTCTTCTACTTCTTTGCATTGCTCATTTAAGAAAACCTTAGCACTCTTCACTATTCTCTGAAATTTCGCATTCAATTGGGTATATCTTTCCCTTTTTCCTTTCCCTTTTGTTGTGTTTTCTTATTTTGGTAAGGAGGTTGGGATTAAGTGACTTGCCCAGGGTCACACAGCTAGTAAGTGTCAGGTGTCTGAGGCCAGATTTGAATTCAGGTCCTCTTGACTCCAAGGCTAAAGCTCTATCCGCTTTGCCACCTAGCTGCCCCTTCTCCTTTCTCTTTTGCTTTCTTTCTTTCTTCATGTATTTCTAAAACCTCATCAGACAGCCAGTTTTCTTTCTGGTTCTTCTTTTCCTTTGGGATTTTTTTGTTGTTGTTGCTGCTGCCACCTATATAACATAGTGAACCTCTATCCGTAATTCTTCAGGTACTCTTATCTACCAGAAGCTTTGAATGCACTTTCTCTACTCTGTATCTCAGAATTCTTATCTTTCTTTGGGACTCCATTCAGCTTTAGCTTTCTTGTGAAGTTTTTCCTAATTCCTACTCTCTACACACGAACAAACAAACACATATGCACACACACACACAGAGTTAATAGTACCCTTGTTAGGAGTGTGTACATCTAGCACCACTAGCCTCATAGCTATTCCTGACCCAAGACACCCCATTTCCTGACTCCAGGGATTTTCAGTGGCTGTTCTCCATGCTGGAAACATTCTCTGTCCGTCTCCCTCTCCTACCTTCCCTTCTTCCAAGTCTCAGATAAAGTCCCAGCTTCTTCCAGAAGTATGTCCTGATCCTCTATAATGTCAGTGCCTTCCCTGTTTATTGTCCCTAATGTGTCTTGTACAGAATTTGTTTGTACGTAGTTGTTTTCATGTTATCTCCCCATTAGACTGTGAGCTTCTTGAAGGCAAGGACTGTTTCTCTGCCTCTTTTTGTATCTTCATTGTTTAGCACAGTACCTGCCACATAGTAGGACTTTATAAATACTAGTTGACTGTATCATTCCCTTTAGAATATAATATTTTCAAGGACAGGGGACTATTTGGTTTCTTTTTTTGTGTCTCTATTACCTATCTAGTGCCTAGCATTTAGTGGAGACTTAAATGTCAGATGAATTGAATTAAGTTAAACAATGCTTTAAAATACTTATTTAAAGAGTATCTCATCACAACACTTAGAGCTGGAAGCAATCTTAGAGATCACCTAGTTTACACCCCTTATTTTCTACATGAAGAAAATAAAGCTCAGAGAGGTTAAGGGATTTGTATATGGTCACACAGGAAGCGAATGTCACAGCTGAGTTAGAGGCAGTGAAACACGCCAAGGAACGAATCAGGATTAATTGAATAGCCATGTTGAGAGGAGTCAGTCTATGAAATTGCAAATCTGGGTTCAATTGGAGTTTCTTGTATCTGCTATATATTACGCTACCTCATTTAAATTCTATTCATAAGCTATGAAATATTTCAGTTAAAGTAGCACAAGTTACTTAATTTTATATAGGATTTTCAAAAATTAGCTTAATTTCTATATCTCTAACTACGGGTGTATTCTTTCTCCCACAAGTTACTTGAGAGCTTTTCTTGGTTCCTGGAGCCATTGGTTTCCAGTTTGCACTTGACTGTTAGTTAGAATCCATGCATTATGTAATAGGCACATTTCTGTCAGTCTTCCTGAACACTGACACCTCCCTACCAGAAGCTTTTAGATTCTCCTCCTTTGAAAAATAATTTTCCTAATTATTCCCCCCCTCATTTTTTTTCCTTCTTATCTCACTCCTGGTGCCTTGATTTGAGTGACTCTGAATTAAAATATAAAGGTATTTTAGGCATGCTGTTAGTCCAATCTTAAAAGGACTAGTGAATACTTAATATAGTTATTTAGCTGTTCCATTTTGGGATTTCAAAACTAATTTATCTTGAAGAAAAATTGTCATATCTATAGAATGATTGTAAGATAGAGTGAAAATAGCTAACATACCTCCACGATGTCAATCTTATGAGAATAAACATGAGAATATGATATGAAAGCATGTGTAGAAGTTGTAAATGCAATAGATTCAAAGTGTTATTTTTAAAATTTTCATAACCATAAACTGAGAGATACCAGAATCATAAAATGTTAGACCTGTAAAATGTCCAAACCCTTCATTTTAATAGTAATAATTATGGCTAACATTTATGTGGCTCTAATAGTTTACGAAGTGCTTTAGCCTCACAAGTTGTAGGGTTGGTTGGGATCTTAGCGACTTGCCAGCACAACCCCTTATTTTTACATGTTGGGAAAGTGAGGCCCAGAGAGATGAAGTGATTTTTTTGTGTCCAACAAGTTGCAAGTAGCATTTAGAAAAGAATGAGCTGGGAGCTCATTCTCAGAACATTACAGCCTCCCTAATCAGTCATCCCTAAGAGCTAGCTTATCTTCACAAAGAGTAAAGTAATCCAGCCTCCCTTTTCAGTAAGTGAACTCTCACAAACATCCTGTGAAGTTGATAGTACACATATTATTATCCCCTCTGGAGGCTTGGAGAGGGTTGAAACACTTCTTTAGGGGTTTCCTAGGATGTAGCAAGATCTGAATGAAGGTTCTTTGCCTCTGAGTCCTGTGCTCTTTCTTCTACACCATGGTTCTCTGACTCTCAGTCCAGTGTTCTTTCCACAGATACCAGCAGTTTTTTCCAGATGAAACGATTGAGAGTGGCACCACTAGGAACCTTTGGGATCATAATCTTTGGTACCAGAACCAAAAGAGAGGTCATTGAACTGCTAACTCTGCTAAACATGACAACATTGAGGATTTGGGGGATTTGGACTGATATAGACAGATTTTGTTTTCAAATGCCCAAACCTACTAACTTTTGTTGTACATAGAAAAAGAGTAGGGCTACCACTAATACTTTGTACCCAGTGTTTCCAACCCTGAACACAGTAAGGTTGACATCATCCCAGCAAACAGGAAAACATTTGGATACTGAGATTTACGTCAGCTGCCAGGATCTGGGTGACAGGTTAGAGGTTAGAGCAGGGTCATGGGAATAGTGTTCTTTGACTGTGACCCTGCTTTGCTGTATTATCTTGGACCAGAACATTTTATTGGTTTATTGGTTTATAGATTGTTACAAGCTATTTTGCTTCTTGAAGTTATTCTAAACTAAGAATTAATTTTAATGGTTTCTGTGACTCCATAAATACACCATTTTTATGTGGTGTGTATTTAATCCAGAAGAAAAAAAATGTTCATCTCCTTATTTGCTCATTTGTTAACATTTTTTAGCTGCTTGTTAGAGATGTTGTAGAAGTGATTCCTATTTCAGTTAGTGATTTGGACTGATGACCTCCAAAATCCCTGTAAAATCTTAAGATTTTGTGATTCTGTGAATACTAATAGTTTTAGGAACAGTTAGATTTGAGAGGCAATGAGTTATGGAAAGAGAACTATATTGGGTGTTAGGAGTCTCAGTGTATTGGGTCCTGCCCCTCCTACTGATTAGCTGTGTTCCCTGGGAAATGCTACTTCATGCATCTCTGAGAAATCAGTGTCCTCATCTGAAGAGTAAGGGAGTGCAATTGCATCTTCCTTTTCAATTCAAACATGGAATTCTGTGATGTGTGTCACTTTTTACTTTACTTTATAATGCTTATCCATGTCACATTTTGCCCTCACAACACTGGAAAGTAACTTTGGAAGTTAATGTTATTCCTAATTTACCGATCAGAAGAATAAGGCTCAGAGAGGATAATACTTGACAAATTTCACATAGCTAGTGACAGAATGAGGACTGCAGCCTAGGTCTCTTGACTCCTAGCCCATTGCTTATTATTTTCGTGCAATTATTGTTCAAATCTCCTAGTATGGTGATTCATTCTATAACCTTTCCTGGTATCTGCCCCAGGGTCCCTTCAGATTTTATACACAACAAATTTGTTCTTAATTTTAATTAAGCTCTCTGATTCAGAACACCATCATGATAGAAGAAAAATGGATGAGCATTTACCTAAATAATTTCTAATATCAATAAAATTGGTTATTAAATTAATTTATCACATTATCTTTTACAGTATAAATATTTCTATTTCATTTTACCTTTCTTCAAAAGATCTAATTTTTATTCCTTTGCAGAAATGGAGATTGTATGCCCCTATATTTTGCAATTGGTAGCTTCCTAGAAAGTTTAATGTAAACAAAATTTATTTCAAAATAATATTTCTGTTATACCAGAGGAACTTACTCTATAAGAGAATCCATTTGTGGATTTTGCCGTAAGGGAAATTATCACCCTCAACTTTTATTTATAAATCTGGAGTTTTGTATTTACTTATAAAATGGAACATCTTTCATTGATTTGATTTTTCTGAATGCTCCTTTTCCCAGGTGACGTTAAGCAATGCAGAAACTTAAATGAGTTAGTGGAAGAGAGACTATTTGTTTACTCTTCTCCGTCGTGTTCTTATTTGTGTGTCCTAAGGGTCTGTGTTTGCTCTTTCCTGTGATTTCATTTACAGGGATCCTCAGATCTTTTTATTCTGTATTTAACCTCCCTTACCTTTACCTATCAGACTTAGGGTCACAAGCCACCTCTGAAGCTTACTATTTGTGACTTTGGTTAATCAGTGAACAAGCATTTAGTGACTACAGCGTTCCCAGCACTGGGCTAAATGCAGAGGACACAAATACAGAACTGAAACCTTTCTCCAACTCTCTTCTCAATTCCTTTGGTTGCATTGTCTCCCTCCATTAGGATATAAGCTCCTTGAGGGCAGAAGCTGTATTATTTTTTGCTTTTATTATCATCCTCAATGCCTGACACATAGTATGCACTTATATATTCTTGTTTCCTTCCTGCAAATTCTCCCTGCCTGCCGGGGAGCTTATAGTCTAGTACATGAACAGTACAGATGTAAGCTAGGACTTCACTTCCCTGGCTTTCTCCTTTTTCATCTGTAAAATAATGATGTTGCTAACATCCCTCCTAGCTCTAAACTTGTGATCCTAGGCTCCTTTCTAATGCCCAGGGTGGTGTTTGGGGCTCAACCTCAATATACCACTTTGCACTGACTTCAGAGGTTTGGAATTTTGAATAGGTGTTAGACTGGAGAAGTCGTGAGGTGCTTTCTCTTTCTACACTTCAGTGATCCTATGAATAACTACAATTTAAGTTGTCTTCTTCATGTATCTTACCTATTCTTTTTGTGTTTCCGTGTATTATTGGATATTGACATCAGTGTCATTGCGCTTCCTGAGGAGACTCACACAAAGTTCATGGGCTTAACTGAGTCTGGATAGCGTCTAGCCTGGTGTCATGAACACATTCTCCGGGGCACTTCAATCTGTTGATGATGAGTTCAGAATTACTGTATTATCATCTTCAGCACTCATTAAGTTTTCATTTGATGGTAAGTCATGAAGGGTTGTGAATACCTCAGGAGAAACAAAGGAACGGCACTCAAATTGACCTTGATAAAGGTCTCCCTCTGCCTGAAGAGTGTAGCGGTTGGACATGGGAGAGGGCCTCTCTGATCCTCTGTCATTGAAGGAGGGCACTCAGGGCATTCACCTCATCATTTCCCACATCACTGACCTCCTGGGTTTCATGATCTCCTGAAACATCCTTCTGAAAGATAAAATCAACTCTGAAACTCATACCTCTTCAGATCATTTCCCAAACTGACAAAGGACTTCAGCATACCCTGCTGGGTAGCCCCTCCTCCTGTCCATTAGCTTGTCAGTGCCTTGAGGACGGGAACTGCCTTATCAAGGGGTGGGGAACCTCTAGGTTCTTGGGTGTGGCCTTTTGGCTGAGCCCAAATTTTGCAGAATAAATTCTCTTATTAAGGGGATCTGTTCTGTGAAGGTTGGATTTAGTCAAAGGGCTGCACTTGAGGACCTAGAGGGCCACATGTGGCCTCAAGGCCATAGATTCCCCACCCCTGGTTTTGCCTTTCTTTATATCTCCAGTGCTTAGCATAGTGCCTTGCACATAGTCAGTGCCTAATGAATGTTTAGAAATCTCTAATTGATAGAAAATTTTTCTACATATCAAACTTAATTCTGCTTTCATTTAATTGTCACCCCCTTTTCCCTTTGTTTTCTCTAGGGCCAAACAGAATAATTCTTTCATTTAATAATCCTTAAAATATTTGAAGGTTACTATGCCCTACCTTCCAACCACCTCCCCTCCTTCCTGCCCTCTTGCCTTTCTTCTGTGTGCTAAACACTAGCCATCTTTTACATGGCAGGTTTCAAATCCTTTGCCCTCCTGGTTTCCTTTCGTTTGATATACTTAAATTTCTCAGTGTCCTTTCCAAAATGGGTCACTCAGAACTGGATGTGGTAGTAGGGTAAAAGCACTAACAATTTTTATGTCCAGACAAAATGGTTCAAAATGTACTCTGAGTTTCATTGGGAAAGGTGGAGACCCCAGGATACTGTGAGGCTTCTTTGGGTATGAGAAGGAATATGGTGGTACTGGGACAGGAAGGGACTCACTAGAGGCAGGGGGAGAACAAGCTGTCATTTGGTAGCTTCCTATTTTAATTAATTATTTTTGCTAAAACAATGAAAATGCTGCTGAAAATATTAGTGCACTGGTATAAAACTCTGATTGCCTCACCCTAGTTATGGCTCTAGACTAAACCACAGTACCATTGAATCGTAACCTGCCTTATTGTGGTTACTAGCTTCTACTAATACAGCCTAAGATCAATTGGCCTTTTTGCTTGACACATCACACCGCTGATTTATTATGAGATTGCTTTGCTACCATGCCCTCTGGGCTTCTCAACTATACCATCATGCCCTCTAGAAACTTGAACCTTGTTGTATGCTATTCTTCTATTTCCTTGCCACTCCACTCTAAGGAAACTAAGGCCACTGGATATCAAACCCTAAAAACTCCAGGCCTCACCATCTGACTTGTAACTCCACCATCCTATATGCATAATTTCTATTTTTTTTTTTGGCAAAGCAATCAGGGTTAAATGACTTGCCCAAGGTCACATAGCTATTAAGTTTCAAATGTTTGGGACCAGATTTCAACTCTGGTCCCCCTGATTCCAGAGCTGGTGCTCTAATCACTGCGCAGCCTAGCTGCCTCTGATAATTTCTTCAGTTAGAATGTGTACTCCTACAATTCTGGAAAACAATTTTGAATTATGGAAATAAAATGTTTAAAGTACCCAAACTCTTTGTGATGTTCTACTGCTAGGCATATACCCGAAGAAAGTTATTGCCCCCCCAAAAAAAACCCAACTCTATGTACACCAAAATATCTATAGCAGCACTTTTTTTTTATGGTAGTGAAGAACCAAAAACAAAATATTTGATTTTCATCGATTGGAAAATGACTAAATGAATTATGATGCATGAATACAGTGGAATATTACCATTATAAGAAACAATCATGATAAATACCAAGAAAAAGGCCTTTTGTCATTCCGTGGGTACCGCTGCAGTGCTCAAGGTAAATACATACTTGTTCTCTCTCATCTTCATTACATTAGTTGTCTATTTCCTTTCCTCATCATACATTTCCTGGATGATATACACCAATCTGCTTCTTGGGGCAAGTTATCATTGATAACATGCCACAGCTTACTCATTCCCACCTTGTCTTTCACTGTGGCCACTTTGTACATTTGGGAAATGAATAAGTGATATTGTACTTCAAAGCCATTCAATTAGTCTGGGAACATCAGCGATCAGTGTAGATTACAATCTCATACCTCTTTGTTAGATAGTTTCCTGAGTTTTTGCTGTAGCTAAAGATAACTATCACCTTGTGACCAACCTTCTTAAGGCGAACCCCTCCAGACATAGATAGTGTTATAGAAAGGGTAGTCCACTTGGAATCAGGAGAACTAAGCTTAGATCTTGCCTCAAACACTTATAAGCTATGTGGCCATGGGCAAATAAATTTCCTAAAACCTCAGTTTCCTCATCTGATATGTAGTGATATAATAAAGCTTGCACTACCTTCTTAAGGTTGTTATTAGAAAAGCATTTTGCGTAATTCATGTAGGGCCTCTCACATTTCTCTGAATTCCTCATATGTGTAATTTTTTACTATATTTAATTAATTATCCCAGTTAAGTGATTACCCAGTCAATGGGCACCCCCCCTTATTTTCCAGGGATTTTTTCCTCCTACAAAAATTGCTGCTATGAATATTTTGGTATATATAGGGCTTTTCTATCTTTGGCTTTCTTGGAGCATATCCCCTGTAGAAGAATCATTAGATCAAGTGATATAAAAGTTTAATGATTTTTCTCAAATAATTTCAAGTTTTTGCCCAGATTGGTTAGAACAATTCAAACTTCCACCAATAGTATACATGTGCCAGTATTCCCATAGTCCTTCCCCAAATATTGAAGGTTTCCCTCTTTTATGACTGTTGAGAATTTGATATCCCTCAGGTGAAACATCAAGACTCTTTTAATTTTCATTTCCCTTGTTTTTGTTGATTTGGAGTATTTTTTTCTTATGGTTCTTGGTAATTTACTTTTCTTTTTTTTTTGAAAACTGTTCATATCCTTTGACAACTTATCTTTTGGGGAATGATTCACATTATTATATATTTTTGTCAATTTCCTATATATCCTACACATTAGGTTTTGATTTATAAATGCTTAATACAAATTATTTTTCACACTCAGGTTACCTTTTATTTAAATTCTGTGACCCACTTTAGGCCTTGTCTATAGGTTGGTTGTATGTACATACAGTTTTTAACTAGTCTAAACAATTTCCCAAGGAGTTACCTATATAATTAAGTGCTCTTTCTGCTTGTCACACATCCTTTGCTATAGGTCAACTGCAAGAGAGTAACTCTTCAAATATGTTGAATACAAGTGAGTACTTTAGGGAAAGAGTGAAGAGGTAATAATGAGGATGAGAGGCAACATGGTTACCCAGTAGCATGTACACAGAGCACATTGCTTGAATGGAGCTATAGGAGGGGTGCATTCGTGGGGCTTTTGGGGTGATATGTCCTTTATACAACAATCTAATATCCTTTTTGACTCAGCTATGCTTGAGATCTTTGGTCATTTCTAGGCTATGTTTATCATGACCGTGGCCCTAGGACCCTTACTACAGAAACCAGTTAGATGGAACCCACTGGTTTTCAAAAAAAATACCTGAGACTCAAAAGCATATAATCAGTCTTTCAACAAGGCCCTGGAACTGATTACTTAGTGACAAGGCCTTGGCCCCCTTTTCACATGTATCTCATGCTTTGAACTCTGTATACACACACACACACACACACACACACATATAGATATAGATATAGATATATATACACACATACACACACACATATAAGACTACAAACCCTTTGAGCTCAATAAATGATTTTATATTATTTTCATTATTTATCTCTTTATTATAAATAATGCAATTATTAGTTTTCTCTCTCCCAGAGCTAGCCTAGTTCTGTACATACAGTAAATTGTTAGTGAGCCTCATACATAGTAGATGATCAGTTTCCATTTGTTAAATGAATATCCAGTGTCCTTTTGTGACTCTTCTCCTTTCAAGGCTGAATGATTGAAGGAGGAAAGGAATGAAAAAGCATTTATTAGGTATATTCTAGGAACTGTGCTAAATTTTGGCAATACAGATACAAAAGTGAGACAGTTCCTGGTGTTCAAAAGCTTATATCCTGGTAGAAGATACGACACATATGTGTTATAGGGAAATGATTCCAGGGAATTTTGGTTTGGGAGGTCACAGGAACAGTGAGCTAATCCATAGAGCAGTTGACCAAGTAACCCTTTCCAGAAACAATGGTAGTATTGATTTGACTCTTCTTATTTGGATTAGATTTGTGTTTTCTTTGGTTTAGGGAACTCCTGGTAATTAACTCTTTTCACTGCAGCAAATCAGCATGGTCCTAGAAAGTTGTTTGATCACTGAGAGGAGAAAGGACTTAACCAGGGCCACACAGCCAACATGTGTCAAAGGTGGGACTTAAATGTGGTACTTCCTGACTCCAAGACTTGCTCAAAAGCCATGATGCCATACTGCTTCTGAATTGATTACTCTGTCCAGAACAAGAAGTCAAAAATAGTTTGGGGGCAACAAGGTAGATAGAAAGAATAATAGGGTGGATGGCCAAATAAGATGTAAAGTCTGATCTCAGATTGGTTGCCTTTGATGTTTGTTTTTGTTTTGTTTTATTTCATTTCCTATGGATAAAAATATTATTTTTGGGAATAGTGAGAGATCCAATGTTAGTTGCTGCTCTGGATCCTCATACTTCCCTGATGAAATCAATGAGTAAGCATGAGGATATTGTAAGGATTATTTAAAATTATATACTAGAAGCAAAGCACTTTTAAAAACTGGACTGTTGCAATGACCTTCCTTCCTCAAGCCATTTTCCACTCTAATCGGTCCTCCACACAAAGTTGTTTTCTTTAACAGATCTGACCAGGTCATTCTCCTACTAAATAATCTCTATTAGTTCTCTATTACTTTCAGTGTAGAATATAAATACCTCTGTTTGGTTTTTAAAGCTCTTCACAGTATAGCATCAACCTACCTATCTAGCGTCACTACATTTTACTCCCCACATAGCATCCTGTAGTCTAACTCAGCTGTCCTTCTCTTCCTCCCCATGGCACTCCATCTGTCATGGCATCATTGACAGGCCTCCATGACTGAAATGCATTGTCTCCTCACCTCTGCCTCATAGAATTCCTCCCTTCCTTCTAGAAGCAGTTCAGACACCTCCTACACAAAGCCTTGACTAATCCCCACCACTGATAGTGTTCTCCATCTATAACTGGGAAGGAAATAAGCATTTATATAGTACCTACTATGTGCTAGGCACTGTGCAAGAGCTTTATGAATATCATCCCATTTGATGTGATCCTCATAACTACGCTGCAAGGCAGGTGCCATCGCTATCCCCATTTTGCATTGGAGGAAACTGAGGGAGGTTAAATGACTTGCCCAGGATCATAGAGCTAGTAAGTGTCTGAGGATGGATTTCAACTCACATCTTCCAGACTCCAGGCCCAGCACTCTGTCCACTACATTGCCTAACTTATTCGTATTTAGCTCCCTTGCATTTATTTTGTATGTATCTATTCTGTATCACTTTATGATCTCATTACCTCCCATGGGTTCAAATATCATCTCTCTGCAGATGGTTTCCAGATCTGTATATCCAGTCCTAATCTCTGCTGAGCTATAGACACATTTTCAACTGGTTCTTGGATATCTCAAACGAGATGTCTCATAGGTATCTCAAATTCAACATACCCAGAGCAAAACCCGATGGTATTTACCCCCCAAACCCTCCCCTTTTGAATTAGCTTCCTTGTTATGATTGAGGGCACCAGCATTCTCCCGCTTACCCAGGACTGCAGCTAGAACGTCATTTTTAACTCCTCACTCTCACTCGCCCCACAGAGCTAATCCGTTGTCAAATCTGGTTTCTATCTTCACGTTGCTCATGCGTTTTGCCTTCTCCCTACTCATATGGCCATAGCCCTAGTTCATGACCCTATCCCCTCTTACGTGGATTACTGCAAAGCCTTTTAGCCTTTCTCCCCACCTCAAGTCTCCCACTCTACTCCATCCTCCATTCAGCTGCCAAGGTGATTTTTTGAAAGCCTAGATCTATCAGCGTCACCTCCCTGTTCAGTGAACTCCAGTGGTTTCCCTTGGTTCCTTGAAAACTGAGCTGAAATCCTACCTTCTCCCAGAGACCTTTCCTGGGTTTCTCTCCTCTCACAAGCTAATGCTTTCTCCTCTTAGATCGTCCTCTCTCTACTCTGTATGTGTGTTCTGTACGCCTAGTCACTGAAATTTGTCTCCCCCATTAGAATGTATACTCCTTAAGGACGAGCCTTATGTTTTGTCTCTTTTTTTGTTTTGTATCTCTAGTGCTTAGCACAATGTCCGTCACATAGTAAGTGCTTAAAAATGCTTACTGACTGCCTCTGTGCCTGTGATGTGTATATTTTGCCTCCGGTGATAGAATATAAGCTCTTTGAGAATGAGCATTCTTTAATTTTTGTCTTTATATTCCCAGCAGCTAGCATAATGTCTGACAAACAGTAGGTGTTTAGTAAGTGCTGTTCATTGACATACATTGTAATTGTATGTATAAGAGAAGAAATCTGAAGTTTTTGTTTTCTTTTCAATCCTCAGGGATCTCTAAATAGGTGCAGAAAAAGTCAGGTTTGAGTTCCTAATAATACTTTGCTGAAGCCAGAAGTGAATCAATTTTGCAGCCTTTGAAACTTTAGAAAATAACCCATTCTAAACCCTTATAGGACACATGTGCCATAGATTGTCGTTGCCTGCGTTAGGAGTAAGAGGACAAATAAAGACTGAAATGGCCTCTTTGTCCCAATTTGCTTGTAGGGGTCAAGGCAAAAATGATTGCATATAGGTCCATCTAATTAGAGATGAGCAGGACTGTTGGGTTCAACCTGGAATTTTCTTCTCCTATGTCTTTTCTTATAGAAAATGACCAAGTTTGTCTGTTTTGGACTAAAGTTTTTTAGGACCAAATCAGATTTTAAATTTCTCAATACAGAGTACAAATACATCCTTTTACAAAGATAATTTTATATACAAACTGTTCTAGTAAATGCACTGATTTTTTGATATCTGTATTCATAGAATCAAGCAGATTTTATTTCCTAATTATGCCTTACTTAAGTTAAAAAGTGAAATACGTTGCAATTTCTGAGGACAAACCAATTGGCTTAGTAGTATATGTTACATAAGGACATAGGTAGCTGGTAATGATGGGATAACTGGCCCAGCACTAAAAAATGTCAGTGAACAAGCTACAATGTGTATAATCTGAGTATACATAATCAAGAAGATGAATGATAATTTATTTATATTTTTAAGAATTCATATCTTATGGGGGCCAAAATTTTGAAATCTTACGTATGGGGAAATGGAATCCCAAAAAGGTGTTAAATGATTTTTAGACTGATTGATCATTTAGTAAATAGTATTTCAAGTATTGAATCTGATTAATGAATGATGAAAAGGCCACACCATTTCTCCTTCTTATTGATGATTTGAATAATGAGAAAGCCAGTATTTTCCTGCCCTAATTCGCATTAAGAGAGCTAAGATAATGAAGCTGTGATTAAATGGCTATTAAACTATTTTTATCAAACAGAGATCAAGTAAGTGTGAGAATCTTGGGAAGCAGAGTGTAATTTCCATTCTACAAGATGCAGAAAAAAATTACTATATTAAGCAGGGCATGGTCTTTTCATATAACCTACATTTAAATATCATTGGAACATCACATACAGTTTTTTAGTCCTTAAGCAACTGCTGAATATTGAACCCTTTGTCTCCCTCATTAGTTTAGTTGATGAGTTCCTCTCTTCCTCTCCCACTACAACTTGGAGTAAAGGATTTTTATTACTTTTACTGTCCCTAAACACACACACACACACACACACACACACACACACACACACACACACTCTTCTAGTAGAGGATCTCTGGTTGCACTTCTCCAGAGTGGAATAGCCCAAGGTTTAAATTCTAAGGTAGTATTTAAGAATCCCTTAAAAGTCAGAGTCTACCTTCTTACAGGAACACCCCTACAGAACTTTGAGGGACTCACAAAGCTCCCGTGGGTTATTAATTCAATCATTCAGCATCTATTAAGTATCTACTATGTGCAAAGCAGGTGGCTAGGTCAGTAACATAGAAACTCAGCAGATATGAATATTGTTAATGTAAGGGTGGGGATTTTTGTCCCCACTCCAATTAACATTATCATAGGAAAACTAATTGCTAACAAATTCTTAATCAATTTGAGAGGAATAAAATACTTTGATCATTGAATGACAGTGCACAGGAAATGTCTTGTGATTGGCTGAAAGACTCACACACACACACACACACACACACACACACACACACACACACACACACACATATGGCCCTATACATAATATAGCAAGCCAGCTCAGAATCCTGCATTTCAGGAAAGTAATAGTTGAATCTAATGATTAAGGACTCCTGAAAGGGAAATAGTCTGTGGGAATAGTTTTTCCTTTTCCTACCTCCCATCGACCAAGAGACAGCCTTGTGAACTTTGAAAGATCAGAAGTCCCCATTGGAGTCAGAAGGCAGTATTTGCATTAGAAACTAAGAGACACATCAACTAAACACACCAGCTCCCAAAAACCTATCAGTGAGTTACACCTAAGAAGATTTTCATAAGAACTCCATGAGAGAATGTCTCCAGTAACCAGGAGCTGTGAATTTATTCTTTGTCCACATGTGATCTCTAAGTTGGAAGTTATTCTCTTCAGGGACATTGTTGTTACAAGAGGAGAGGGCACTCCTGATTTGAGGTGGTGGGGAAAGGAGTTCTATAACCACTTTCCTTGCTATATACCTGCTTAGTAAATAAATACCTTTTCTGAAAGATAAGTATTTAACTGATAACCAATAGTGAGCACACTGATAGGGGCTCATTAGTGACAGTACTAGAAAACCTTTAGGAGTTTCCCCTAGAATTCTAAAGTAAGTAGTAACCAGCCCTTAAGAATTACCTCTAGAACTCTAAAATGAGTAGTAGCCAGCTATCTCTAGGGACTTGACATACTAGTACAAGAGTAACCACAGAGAGGGTACCATATTAGGATTTATCATAATTAGTTAGAAGGGATTGTTTAGTTACTATTATAATATGTGATTAGATGATTTTATGATTGGAGACATTACTCAGCTCTAAATCGTTTTTATTATTGCTGAATAGTTTGTATAAACTTAGCCATATTTATTGTTTACCATTATAAATACTACAGACATTTGCAAAAATAAAACTTTTATCTCGATAATATTGTGTGCATTTTCTGAATACCCTGGAGGGCATCATCTTATTATCAGACAGGCCTTTACTTAGGAAGAGAGTGGAGTTTCATAGTACAAAGGAGAACAGGAGGTTGTATCCCAACATGGGAAAATTTCCCTTAAAACTGCAATGCTACAATGGGAAAAAAGTTGTGTCATGCTATTCTATACCTTCACTTTGTCCTTCCTGCTATCAATGTGAGGATTCTGATTCCAACATTGAGTCAGAGCAATATAGCCCATTATATTATTGCCCATTGTCAGTTACAGTTTCTATCTCTCCTCTCTCCCTCTTCTCTTATCTTTGATGGAGCTAATAAGCATATTTCAGTTAAAGCAATAATTTGGGGCAATTAGAAGCAATAGCATAGTCAAGCTTTGGAAAGGTTATCTTGCAATGTCATTTTACTGACTAATGTGCTCCCCACTGCCATGTCGCTTGTGAACAGACATGTGTTCACAGGCCAGTGTGCTTCATCTGTGGTGACTTTGATTTATTTGCTCTGTAAATTGGGACTGAAGCAATAATAGAAAGTGACATTAATTGTTTAACAGAGTCCTCTTTGTCACATCCATTGCTTTCTCTGGGGTGTTTGATTGTTGAAACTTGTACAAAACTAATTGAAATTGCCATGATGAGGGCTAGTGTCCACTCAGCTTCTCACTTGGGAATATCAGTACATTTGAATATCTGTTTAAACCTACAACTTAAAAGATCTACCAGCAGATATTGGGCTTTCTTATGGCATTATATGATTAAAGAAAGCATTTGAGGTCTGAAAAGAGAACACGTAATGTTTCCTGTTAATTACATTTATTTTTGCTTTTCTGTCTTTTAAAATTTTTGAGTATTTTTTAGCTCCAATCTCCCTACTCCATTAAATAAAAGAAAAAAGAAAAACCCCACACATAGTCAAGCAAAACTAATTCCCTTATTTATTGTCCACATCCAAAAACTTGTATCACATTCTGCACATAAGCCCATCAACTCTCTGTCATGAGAGAGTTTGATTATTGTGTTGGTCTTTCAGAATTGTCCATTTTTGTGTTATTGATGCCATAGGACAAAATCTTCATCTGATGCTATTGATGTTATAGTATAAAATCTTTATCTGGTTCTGTGCACTTTACTCCACATGCGTACATCCAGGTTCTCTGAAACTGTCTCTTTCTTTACTTATTAAAGCATACAGTTACATTCATATGCCATGATGTATTTCCATTCCTCTTTTGATAGGATCCCCCAGAATCTTCAATTCTTTGCCACTGCATAAGGAGGCGCTACAAATATGTTTGTACCTTTTTTTCTCTTCCTTGTATCTCTCTGGGTATAAGACCAGTAGTTGTATTGCTGGGTCAAACGGCATGCACGGTTAGTAATTTGGGGGACCTTGTTCCAAATTGCTTTACAGAATCATTACAGCAATTTCTAGCTTTACCAACAGTACATCAATAGGCCTTTTCCCCCTGTAGTCTCTCCCAACATTGTCATTTTCCTTTTTTTTGTCAACTTTTCTAGTCTCAGGGATGGGACTTAGAACCTCAGAGTTGCTTTAATTTGTATTTCTCTAATCTTAAGTGATTTGGAACATTTTAATGCATATATCTTGCTTGGATTTCTTCCCTTGAGACCTGTCTGTTCAAATCCTTAGACTATTTATCAATTGGGGAATGGTTCTTAGTATTAAAAATTCTTATTAGTCTTAGAAATGAGACCTTTATCAGAGAAATTGGCTGCTAAGATTTTCCCACACACATAATTAATGATTTCCTTTTAAATTTTAATATAAGCAAATCAGTAAACATTTATTAAGTGCCTATTACTTGCCAGGCACTGTGCAAAACACTGGGGATATAAAAAGAGGCAAAAGATAGTCCCTGCCCTCAAGGAGCTTATAATCTAATGGTGGGGACAGCATGCAAATAAATAAATAAATACAAAGTAAGCTATATACAGGAATAGTTGGAAATAATTAACAGGGAGAAGACTACTTGACAGAAGAGTATGTGTCGAGGAATAAGGTATAAAAAGCCTAGAAAAGTGGGGGGGGGGCTGGCTTATGAAGGAATTTGAATGCCAAACAGAGTATTTTGTATATGATCCTGGAGGCAATAGGGAGCCACTGGAGTTTATTGAGTAAGATGAGGAGGGTTCCAGATGTGTCCCATGATGGGATCTGAACTTTAGGAACATCACTTTTGGGGCGGAATGAATGGTGGATTGTTGTGGCGAGAGATTTGAGGTAGACAGATGCACCAGCGGACTGTCGCAGTTGTCAAGGCACAAGGTGATGAGGGCCTACACCAGAGCAGTAGCAGTGTCAGAGGAGAAAAGGGGACATATTTAAGGAAATGTTGCAAAGATGAAATCAACAGGCCTTGACAAGAACTTATATGGGGGATGTGGGTTGAGAGATAGTGGGGACTCCAGGATGTCTCCTAGGTTGTCAGCCTGAGGGACTGTGAGGACAGTGTTGCCCTCTACAGTAAAAGAGGAGCATGGGGGAAGAGGGTTTAGCTGCATTGGATTTGTTCATGAAAGAACTTTTTTTTTTATGTCATCAAAATTATACATTTTATCACCTGTGATCCTCTCTTCTTGGCCATGAACTCTTCTCTCCATTTATCTAAAAAGTAATTTCTTCCCTGCTCTTCTAATTTGCTTCTAATATCACTTTTTATATCTGTTGTGCATCCATTTGAAATTTCTCATGCTATGCAATATGAGATGTTGCTCCATACCGAGTTTCTGTCAGATTGCTTTCCATTTTTCTCAGCAGTTTTTTTCAAAAAGCCAACCCAGGAACTCAGGTGTTTGAATTTATCAAACCCTAAGCTAATAGGCCCATTTGCTTCTGTATGTTGTGCACATAATCTGTTTCTACTCATCAACCTCTCTATTTTCAACCAATACCAAATTGTTTTGAACATTCCTTTTTTTGTAGTATAATTTGAGATCTGGTACTTCTAGGCCCCCCTCCTTCCCACTTTTTCATTATTTTCTTTGAGATTTTTGACTTTTAGTTCTTCTAGATAAATTTTGTTATTATGTTTTGTAGTTCTATACAATAATTATTTGGTAGTTTGATTGATATAACACTGAATAAATAAATTAATTTGGTTAGTATCATTTTTCTTATATAGGTCTACTTATGAGCAATTAATATTTCTCCATTTATTTAGATCTGTCTTTATTTCCATAAATAGCATTTTGTAGTTATAGTCGTACAGTTTTTCTTGTTAGTTTCAAGAATAATTTTGCTGTAGCAGACTCTGCTCAAGAACTTCACAAAATCATCTACTAACATACATGTCATCACTATTTCAGTAAAAAATAGAAATAATTATGTTTAATCAGGTCCTAAAAATGAATTATGAAATGATCAAATTCCAAGATCTTTACCATTCTAAGGAATATATGGCTTTTCAAGACTCGTTAGAAGGAAACCATGAAACATAGTTAATTTAAAAGTATTTTCCCATGTATACTTGCTTAGAATTACACTGCATTCATGGAAAACCATTTGACTATGTTACTGAAAACAAATAGCATATAGCATACCTGGAATACCAAATATGAATTTTAAATTATACTAACCAAAACTTTGTTTATTGGCAAACATTATTAATCTTTTGCTTTGAACTATTTAAACTACCAGGGAATGAACTGTATTTACAAAATTATGGAATATGCAGAGATTCTGTCTGATTTAAAAAAAATAATAGATATGCAAACTCTCTTTTATGAAATATAATACAATGATATATTATTCTAAAGTCCACATGCTTATCATTTCTAATAGCACAATAGTATTCCATTATATTCATAAACCACAACTTGTTCAGCCGTTCCCCAATTGATGGGCAAAAATTTCCAATTCTCGGCCACCACAAAAATGAAACAGATTTTACTAGAGAAGATAGTATTTACCTTAGATTAAATCAACATTTGGTTTCATTGTAATTATGTTAAGAGTAATTTTGTAGCTTACTTCATGACTAGACTTTTTTTTTTTGTAAATAGAAAATATTTCCAGGTACTTGAAAGGCAAATTATATTCATGATCATTTTTTTTTCTTTTAATCTTAAACAAATTATAGGATTTAGAACTGGAAAAAAGCTTAGAGGTTATTGCATCTGACTCTTATATAACAGATAAAGAAACTGAGAGTCCGAGAGAAATAATCTACTAAGGTCATACAGGTACTAGACAATTTGAACTTAGGTCTTCCAACTCCCATGCTCTTACTGCTAGACCATGAAGCTGGCACCCATATTCTGGTAGTCTTAAAAGTAATTTACATTTTAGAGGACTAAGTATTTTAAAACATTAAATAAATTTACCCATCACATAAAAAAAATCAACATTTCCAGCACTGATTAGCTATTAATCCATCAACTGGGAACGTGATAAAACTAAAATAACAATGATACTGTTCCCCCTACATAAGTCATTGACAAGGTCAGCTTCAAGGACTACAGAGTTGAAGCATTGATAAAAACCCAAAAACAAGATCAGTCATTACTTTAAAGGTGGGTAGAAATGCTGCCAATGGCCTCTAAGACACATAGGAATATTCACTCGAGATTTTTGCTTATGGACAAAGACTCATCAGTAATGAAGAGAAACAATTTTTATATGAAAATAAAATGTATACGTGATAAAGACCTGCCTAATTTCTCTAGTAATACAATTTGATTTTCTGATTAGCTGTCTTATTCTCGCATTCTTGTAATTTTGTCAGGTCAATTAACTGGAGTTGAGTACCAGAGAGAGAGGAAGTCTGGGCATTGCTGGCTTCATTAGATGTCAGCAACTTAGGTGCATTTTATAATACAATCTGTGCAGGATAATTTAGCCTATAGTTATTAATAGTATAGCATCGAATTTGAGGTGTGCGTGCGTGTGTGTGTGTGTGTGTGTGTGTGTGTGTGTTTTAACATTCTTTTGAAGAAAATCACATGGGTCAAATAAAATGAGAAAGAACTGATAAACAGAATAAATATAGAAAAATTTCACATATATGTGTATGTATGTATACACACACACGTATTTGTGTCTAATGGTAGCCATGTCTAAGGTGGGGGAGATGGGAGGAAAGAATAAAAGGAAAAATTTAAAAAAGTTGTATGATCATTTTATGATATATTTAAAAGGAATAGCAGATTGTACCAATAGATTTGCAGTTTTGTGTGTAATCACGCCCCCCCCCCAATTCTACTATGCTATGGAAAGCCTTGTTGCACATCTTAAGTTCAGAATAAAATGAATAAAATTTTAAGAAAAATGAATTGTAGGGAATGGAAGAGGAAAATTGCCCTGCCTGAATTCAATTGCAAGTAAAAAGCATAACATAGAAGGAGTCCAAAATTCTGAGTTTGAGGCCCAAATCTAACCTTGTACTCTGTAATCATGGCAAGCAGTTAACTTATTTGAGTCTCAGTTTCCTTATCTGTAAAATTGGAGTAATATTTTTAAAACCTACTTTGCCTGCCTATTAGAAGGAAAGCATTCTGCAAACTTTAAAATGCATTTGAAATAAGAACTATCATTATTGCATTTAGTGAACATTCACTATGTTCCTAGCCCTGTGACAATGATTGTAGGCTTCGAAAAGAAGCTGAATACATGGACCCTGCTCATGAGGAGCCTACGTTTCAGAAAGGAAAAGTGGCCACATCCACATGAAACCATTTGTGAGCAAGGTCATGTTACATATCAACATTCAAATTTAATAACGCTGATTCAGTACCAGGGTACGAAACTAAAGTCAGTGTGGTGCCATAGAGAGCCAGCCTCAGGGTCAGGAAAAAACTTGGGCTCAACTTCTGCCTTTTACACATGGAAGGGTTCTTAATTTGGGGTCTGTGGACAAGTTTCATGGAGTCCATAAACTTGGATAAGAAAAAAAAATACATCTTTATTTCAGTTTAATTGGTTTCCTTTGTAGACCTCTGTATTTTATTTTATGCATTAAAAAAAATTCTGAGAAGGGGTCCATGGACTTTGCAAGGCTGCCCAAGAGCTCCGTTAACAAAAGGTTAATGTGTGTGTGTTGTGTGTGTATATGCGTTATATGTGTGTGTGTGTGTGTGTGTTCAGTTGTTTTTCAGTATTGTCTAATTATTTGTGATCCCATTTGGGGTTTTCTTGGCAAAGATAGGTTTTCCATTTCCTTCTCCAGCTTGTTTTACAGATGAGAAAACTGAGGCAAACAGGATTAAGTGACTTGGCTAGGATCACACAGCCAGTAAGTATCTGAGACCAGATTTGAACTCATGAAGATGAGTCTTTCAGACTCCAGGCCAGCTGCTCTATCCACTGGTAATACATACTGGCTATATGACTCTGGGCAAACCATTTAATCTCTTAGTGCCGTAGGTATCCTTTCTAAGACTGTAAATTGCAGAACAGGCGCTGACCTGCGGTACCAGATTCCTCTACCCCCACTCTCCCTAATCATGCCATGTGCAAAGTGGTCTGCTAGTAATTTGGAATTTAATTAAAAATTTAACACTATTTTAAAGGAACTTATAGTTTAATTATACATAGACATGATAAAAGTGCTAAATAACATAATTCCAACAATTAGAGGTTAGTACTGTACAACAAGGTTCCAGTTGTATGGCCAAGACCATAAAAGGAAATGGAGTTAGTGAAGGGAGAGATTACTGTGGGCTACTGTGGTCAGGAATTACTTCATATGCATTGGCACATTTGGCTAAATATGTGTTCCTTCCATGCTGATTAAGCACATTCTCTTGCCCTCCCCCTCTCTCTTTCTGTTTCTGCAGAAGATAGATGAAGAGAATGAGGCAAACTTGCTAGCCGTCCTCACAGAAACATTGGACAGTCTCCCTGTGGATGAGGATGGATTGCCCTCATTTGATGCACTGACAGATGGAGATGTGACCAATGACAATGATGCTAGCCCTTCGCCTATGCCTGACGGCACCCCTCCAACTCAGGAGGCAGAAGAGCCGTCTCTAGTAAGAACCCTTCCTACTGTTTAACAGGAATTGGAGTTGCCTCTGGCTACCCGCCGCATGGGTATGATGTAACAACAATAAGGTTTGGATTCTTAATTTAGACTGAAACAACAGCAGAGACCAAAAACCTGAGAGCATACAGAGTATGAAATATTAAGAATTTCTCTCTTTCCTGAAATTCTTGTGTTTTTAAAATGTGTAAAACAAACAAAAAAAATCACCGAAAACCCCCAAAACCTAGATTGTCAGTATAATAGGAACAATCTATAATATTTTGGATAATAGGTGGTGAATTTCATTTGCTTAGCTGATATAACTTGGTTCATTCATTAAACTGTTCAAAAATGAGTTATATTCCTGTTCCTAGTGTAGAGCTTTACAGATAGCATTAACTCAGTATAGTTACTGCTATTTGCAAAGCTCTATGTTAGGAACTGAATATGATACAAAGGCAAATAATATGTAGTTTCAGCCCCCAAGACACTTAACAGTCTAGCAGGGGAGATAAATCATATGCACAAGTAACTATAATAAAAATAAACAAAACAATGAATACCTAAGAGAGATATTGGCAAGATGAGAATTCACTGAGCTCATACTATGTGGAAGGTGCTAGGTAAGGTATTGTAGCAATACAATAACAAGAGTTCCTGTCCTTAGGAAACTTACATTTCACTGAGGAGCTGAGGGGCTGACTTTGTACACAAATAAATATTCTTTAAAAAAATTAGAGAGAGAATACTAATACCTGGGATTAGCAAAGAAAGTTTCCCGGAGCCAGTGATATAGGAGTTGAACCTTGAAGGAATAAAAGGATTCTGAAAGGGAAAGATGAGAATGGGATGCTTTCCAGATATGATAGATGGGTGAAGAAATATAAAAGATTTCAAGAACTGGCTAGTATTCCAATTTGGCTGAAATATTCAGTTTATGAAGATGATTTGTATGAAATGTGGCTGGCAAAATTGTTTGGAACCAAATTATGGAGTACCTTAAATGCCAACAAGCTAAGGAGTTTTGTATTTTATCCTATAAGCAAAGGAAATATTTTTGAGCAAGAAAGGGACACGGTCAGGTTTGTGCCTTAGAAAGATTATTTTGGTAGCTGTGTAGAGGATTGGTTAGAGAGGGAAAAGGCTAGAAGCAAGGAGTTCAATTAGAAGGCTATTACAGTAGCCCAGGCCAGAGGCAATGAGGACCTGAACTAAAGTGGTGACTAGGTGAGTGGAAGAAGGGAACAGATGCAAGACATTCTGAGGAAGGTCAGATCAAGACTTGCCAACTGAATGGACATGGTAGGTGAGAGAAAGAGGTGAAGATGACTCTAAGACACAGGGAGGACCATGAACAGAAATAAAAAGGTTTGGAGAGAAGATAATGAATTCTGTTTTGGACATGTTGAATCTGAGATCTCTTTTTGTGGACCAGTCTGTGTGCTGCTTGTATCCAATTCAGGGATGACAAATATTTTCCCGTCTCAAAATATAACTTTTATTTTTGTGGTGTTATCTGGTCCTCAACTCATGAGCTTAAAGAATTGCAAAATTAGAGCTGACAGGGACCTTCAAAGTCATCTGGTCCAGTTCCTCATTTTACAGATTAGAAAATTAAGGTCCCTAGAGATTAAAGGACCTAGGAAGGTTTTATAGGTAGCTAATGGCAAGTCCATGATTTAAACACATGTTCTTATTATGAATCCAGCACTCTCTGCACTGCCCCCATCATCCTGCTCTCCCTAAAAATGTTCGTGATGCTTCTGTTTTACAAATCTGATCACTCTCATTCCTTGTTCCTGAACCATACTTTGCAATGTATTTCTCAGTATCCTCACCCATTTCTCCTTTACGTGAAAGTCAGATTAGCAACTTAGATTTGAATTTAATTGAAGATTCTTATCAAATTCTTCAGAGAATTTTACTGTCTCTTCATCCTCTACAACCAATGTTGATGTATTTGCTGCATCATTTTCAAATGCTTATCATGGGTATTACAATATGAGATAACTAAGTATCCTATGAAATAATGGCTCTTGTTACCAGTGGATGTACAATAAAACTGTCTCTACCAACTCCTTTCCATCCTCTTCAAAGAGTATCTTTCAACCCAGTCAGCCATGTAGATACAACCTCCTTCTAGTTTTTTCTAATTTTTAAAGAGCTTAGAAAGATATTAAGTTAAGAGAGATTATCCTGAGGGCATTTAAGGAAAAAAAAATGTAAGGAGGAAAGCAAAGAGAAGAAAACTGGAGAAGATCTGCAAGGATTTTTGTAACAGAATGATTTCAATATCAAGAACAGAAGAGTTACTACACTTGGACTCTAGCATCAGGCTACTGGATTTATTTATAGAGTAAGTAGAAATTACATTAAAGAGAACAAAGATGGAGAAAATAGCCAAATTGCAACAAATATCTGTATTTGTAGAGATAGATGCTTCAGGTGATACAATTGTGAGATCATTGAGGGAGCAATCACAAGATATCTAAGGAAAGGGAAGATTCCAAAGGCAAGAGGGAAAATATGAATATTTACTTGTAAAGAAGTGCTTGTTTAAAAAAAAATACAAGGGATTACAATCCATAACTACTTATTAATACTGAAAAAGTCAGCTGAGAAAACCTTAACAATCCACCTATATGGCTACTTTCCCATTTTTACAAAATCTTTATGAGATTTACCTATTAATCAGCTAACAAGCATTTGTTGAGCACTTACTACATGCCAGGCACTCTTCTGTGTGTCTAAGATAAAGTACAAAGATGAAAAATGAAATGGTCCCTGGGACAGACAGTACAAATGACTCAGTATTGAATAATAGGAGGAAGATCGGTTGAATTGCCTTCAGAAAATGATCAAGCTCTTTTAACATCCCTGAGAGAAAGCCCAGCTTTCTTAATGCCAGACTTCTATCCATGGTGTTGTATGGCTGTGAGACATAAAATACAACAATCTCTGAAGAATTGAAAATAATATCAGAGAGAATAGTGGAGAAACCCATGGTAGCTGAATGTAGCTGCAACATGTAATTGATGAGAAACTCTGAGAAGAAGAGTAAAAGATGTAATCAGAGAAATGTAAGTCAGGAAGAATAAAATGGGCTGGTCACAAGGACGAGGAATGCTAGATGGACAGCCAGGGAACTCTGCTTGTCTTCTCTCATTGCCATGAGAAAGCAGGGAAGGCCTCCAGTACATTGGGTGGACTTGGACGAGAGACCTACGGAATTGGCAGTCATGGATGGGTTGAGATCTGCATCATTGAGGAGAACATCCAGACTGATTAAAGCAGAGATCCATTTGAGCCTTTTGAATCAGAACCTGAGATGCCTCCAAGACATCCAGATGATATCTAGCAGGCATTTGATAGTTTGACTGGATTATAGGAGAGAGAGGAGTACTGGATGTATGGATTTGAGAGTCATCTACATGGAGATGGTACCTGAAACTGTACTGATGAGTTCTCCAACAATAAGATTGCAAAAAAATTGAGGAGGGCTAGGGAATAATAAGGACCCAGCAAAGCAGAATAAGAAGTGGTCAGATAAGCAGGAGGAGGAAAAAGGAGTTTCATGATAGGTGAGGAGAGAGTGAGTATCCAAGAGGAAGGGGTGTTCCTCACCGTCAAAAGCTGCCCAGAGAAAAGAACAAATGAAGATTGAGAAAAGACTAATGACGCTTACCATTAAGGTCTCTTTAATAAACATTAAGCAGGAGTTTTTGTTGAGTTATAGGGTTAGAAACCATACTGCAAGGATTTTCAGGAGTGGGCAGTGAGGAAGTGGAGCCTGCATAGTTTCTGTTGAAAAAAAGGTGATTTTATGGAGGAATTGGCATTTGCCTGGTCCTTGAGGCAGGATAAAATTTCAGCAGATTTAGGTAGAGCGGAGAAAGATGCACTAAATGATGCCTGGCATTTCTGTGATGTTTTATTGGTATACGTGACTTCCTTTCTCATCAGCCATAGCCATGTTTCATTTCTTTGTCTCAGGTTTCATATTTGTTTCATTTGTAACACAAGGGCATACCGTGTATGGTTATCTAGTGTCGCAGCCCTACAGATTGTTCATATCCTGTCTATACATTTTTAAAACACCCCAGAATTTTAGGAAGCAGACTTTGTATTTGGAGATTTCTAATCTAGAGGTGGAGATGATGACAGGATATGCTTCAATTCTGAGATTTTCCTTAGGCACATAAGTGTACATTCACCTTAACACGAGCACTTCATTTTCATGTTAGATGCTCTACTCCATTCCTTTCACCATGACTTGTATGTTCAGCACTAGCTAAATAATAGAAGATGACTGACTTTGTTGTCTTGGGAAGGGAGGCCCAATGGCCTGGTGGAGAGTCCTGGGTTTGGAGTCACAGGACCTAGGTCAAAATCCTACCCCTGTCACTTACTGCCTATGTGACTGTGGACAATTCATCTAATCTCTCTGTTCCTCAGTTTCCTCATATGTAAAATGCATAGGTTGGTCTGGATGTCTCCTGTCATACTTCTGGCTGTAAATCTATGATCTCATGATGCTTTACCGTTCTTCTTTCTTCTATAAGCAGAGATTCCTATCCTACTCCCTCTTCCAAAGTATGTTATGGCACTCTAAGTTTTAATAGTGCCAGTAGATAGTGTTCAAAATGATATATTCCTCCATTCAGTAACAAGCCCCTCAGTTGGACAATTTAATTTTTCCCCTATTTCTCATGAAAGCTTTTCTTATTCAAATGAACTATAAGCTAGTGGTAGTGGGTGGGGAATTCTTTTGGGGAAGGGGGAAAAACAAAACAAACAAAAACAAATGAATCTTCACCAGTCACCCACCCACTCCCTTGCACCACCTAGAATGTCAGAAAAGGAAGCACCTCCATTAATCTTTAATATAATTTCAAACCCTTTTACTTAAAGGTTGTTTTTTTTTTAATTCCTTTTGAGCTGTGTTCTACTTGTTCAGATTGATGTAGCTAATTTTAAGTAAATATGTAAAAAATTCTAATAAGGTATTCTAATCCTTAAAGATGCATAACTTTTCTTTCTTTTCCCCTTCCTTGATATGTTCATAGCTTAAGAAGCTCTTACTGGCTCCAGCTAACACTCAGCTAAGTTATAATGAATGCAGTGGTCTCAGTACTCAGAACCATGCAAATACTAATCATAGGATCAGAACAAACCCTGCGGTTGTTAAGGTACGAACTTAATCTTTGTCATAAGGGGAAAAAAAGTAACAAAGAGTTTTATGCTTTCGATGTAGAGTGAGCAACAGATCTATATGTATTAATCTGGTGAGCATCTTGCAAAGATGTTGAACATGAAATGCAATGGGCTCCAGAAAAATCACTTAAGCTACTTTAAACTATGAAGAGTTTAATTTTGCTTCAGTTTGGGGGTGGGGTAATGGGGAAGTCTCATTGTTTGTTACTCAATCTGCATTATTAGTACATGGACTTGTACAGTGCCCAGTAAAATTTTCCTGATCGATTGGCCTTGTTTATGAGCAACTCTAAGATATAGGATTATCATTTGACCAGCTGTCTAACTTCGAAAGATAATTCTAGAGTCTCAGCGAAAGATCTCTATCAGCTATTAATTGGATGGAGAGCTGGCAACGACGTCATTCTGTTAGTGGGCTGCATTAAACAATGTTTGTCTTGCCATTCACTGTAACTGAAAACGGAGCATTTAGGGGTACTTAAGAGAGTTGTGACTACTAGGCCCAAGCAATCAGCAGCTAATTAAGGTTTAAACCAGCCTCTCTCTTTTTGGGTTCACAGTAAAGGCGCTGTAGGGTCTTGTTAGTTACATGTTGCTGAGTAGGAACATTGAAATGTAGGAGAAATGAAATAAAACGCTGCATAAATGTCATTTAGGAATTTTAAATGTAATTTTCTTTCCTTGTTCTGCAAACGATTATTCACAGCTCATAGATCTAGTACACTTAGACTGAACACTTCATTGAAAATCTCATCTCTTCAGAAAACCTATATCCATTCTGATAAGGTTCAGTTCACTAATTTTACTTTTTTTTATGCCTTGTTTTTAAGACCGAGAATTCATGGAGCAGTAAAGCGAAGAGCATTTGTCAACAGCAAAAGCCACAAAGGCGTCCCTGCTCAGAGCTCCTCAAGTATCTGACTACAAATGATGACCCTCCGCAGACCAAACCAGCAGAGAGCAGGAACAGCAGCAGAGACAAATGCCCTTCCAAAAAGAAGCCCCATCTCCAGTCTCAGCCGCATCATTTGCAAGGTAGGCTTGGGACTTGAAGACAGGATGTTGGCTGAGATGTCAGTGAGGCAGCACTGGAACTCAGTGACTCTGAGAAAGATCGCTGCTTCTCTTGCTTGGGTTATTATCTGTGTACAGAAAAGTCAGAAGCTCCTCACTGGCGAAGGAAGGACCAGGAATAAAAGACAATTCTTCCTTGGAAATTATCTTAACATCATGTTTTTAAGCTAATATGCAGGCTAAATCATACCTCACGAAAGGAATCTGAAGTATAGAACAAGAGTGCTGGAGGTGGCGGGGATTAGGGGTAAGGGGAGAAATAGTGATGAAGAATTACAACATCAGATGATATTTACGTGAATGTTACTAAGATAACTGAAGTCCTAACAGGCTGGTCCACGCAGCTCATTAGTGAGATTTTTTTTTTTAATGGGGGGGGTGTTTCCTCCACCAGCATAAAAATGAAGGAAGGCATGATTAATTTGTCATATATTCCTTGAAAAACAAGAAGCAGTATCTTTGTAGTTCCTCTCCTGAACATAAATGCTTAATTTCCATTGCCTATTGCATTGTGTATATTTTCACCCTTGATAAAATACAAATCCTTGAGTTTAAGGACTGTATCACTTTGTATTCTTTGTATTCTTCACACTTAGCCCAATGGCTGGCACACAGTAGGTACTTAGTAAATGCTTGTTGCTTGATGCTAGGTGATATAGTAATTTTAGGAATAAGATTTTCGAGTCTTCATCTCCCGCCTCGTTCTTTCTAAAATGCTGATCCTCGAGACTGAACTGAACGTTCGATGTCAGTTGACTTTTCTCGTCTAGCCCTACGCTGGAAGAGTTAGAAGCTCAAGTCAGACCCAGAAGATGTTTTTGAATCTCTGCCAATAGATTTGACTTGGATCCAAGGGACCTGGGTTTCAGTTCTGGCTCTGACGTTTACTAGCCACTCTGGCCGTGGGCAAATCATTTAACTTGTCTGAGTCTCAGTTTCCTAATCAGTAAGATGGAGATAAAACACTCTACTACCTACCTCACAGGGTTGTTGTGAGGAAAACATTTTACAGAACTTAGAGCATTATAGAAACACAAGTTATTGTTATCTTGAGTAATTTTCAAATTTTCCTTTATTGCCCCAGACACAGTATAGGTTTATAGTCCCAAGAGAACTTGTTTGAAGTTACTGTTTACTTTAAAATACGCCTGTTTCCACTTTGAGTCTACCTGAAGAACTTGTTACAGTACAGTGGAAATAGGTGTATTCTGAAGTGGCAGGTGTAAAGATACCCTGTTTTTCTTTTGTTTCCTATAACTTCCCCTTCCAGCTACAGGTTCCCAACCCCTGATCCCTGTTTTGAACCATGATAATTACATACAGGTATGTTAATTGTTTGGGGGTGGTGATGGTGGTGGTGGTTTTTTTTCTTTTCTTTTTAAGTAAACATCTTCATTCCAGCTTACCAAATTGCTATTCCTTTCCCCTTCCCTCCCTTGTATAAGCATAGCATCTTGTGAGAACATCTTTTAATACTCTAAGTAACTTCTCCCTTTGGCTTTCCATGATACCTACTAGCTCTTAGTCACCCTCTAGCCCTCCCTTCCTATCTAGACCCTGAAATAAAGTTCCAGACTCCTCTGTTTCCCAGTGACCCACCTTCATGCACATTTGAAGGTTTGCCTGCGTTTGAGCAGACCAAGCAAGTCGAGCAGGGCAGAAGTCATCAGGTGAAGTCTGGAATGGGCAAAGCGAAGGGTCAAGAGGCTTGATTTCTCATGGGCCATCCCCAGGTCTCTGTTCCAGTGTTTGCAGGAAAGCAAACCTGGCCTTAGATTTTAAGAAAGATGCTTTCTTGGCTGTTAATTAGAATGCAAATAGTTTCTTTCCCCTACTCTGTAGAGCACTGTTGGAACTTTATAAAGTGCTAAGTTTATTAAATATAATATAAAGGGCTATTTTAGAAGAGAAAATGTTTCCTGCCATTGATGTCATTAGCTTTTGCATCATTGTTTCTCTCCCTGTGAATATACTGTGAATAGTCAAATAAGGCTTATCCCAAAGCAGTAGTAACTGGCTTATGATGTGCTGGGAAGGGTTCTAGGCTTGGATTGAGAGCATCTGAGTCTGTCAGCTCTACTGCTTACAGGTGTGACCTGGGGCTAGTTACCAGACCTCTCCCATCTTCAGTTTCCTTATCTATATTGTACAACACAAGGTCTGGACTAAAGGACCTTTGAAGTCCCTTCCAGCTCTAAATCTTAGCATCTGAGGAAAAGGCATTCTTTTCCAAGTAACATGTTGTTGATGCCTATTAGCCAGGAAGGAATTGCCCAACCCTCAGGACTTTTTTTTAAATCAAGCGTGATAGCAAGCACATAAGAATGGGGAAAATACTGAATAAGCCATTACCTTTTTAAAGGCTACACTATTTTATGTGTGATGCTCATACTTACTGTTTTATAAAAACCATGAGATTAAGCTTGCCTTTGAGGTGCATATGCTTTTGGTTTTTCCTTTAGCCTTTAGCTCTATGAAGCTGAGACTGGGTTCTTAGCTCAATTGCAGGCCGGAAGTCACCCAGTAGTTACTTCTATGAGGGCTAAGATCATTTATAGGTGAGATACTAGATAGAGGAGGGGGCTTAAGGTAGGCATCATTCTAACTTTTTGCTATTTCCTGTTAGAATTTGATCTTGTTAAATGTAATTGCCCTCTCCTTTCTTGCATTTGGAATTTTTGACCAATATATAGCTCCCTGAGAAATGTAGTGAATGGTGGAATAGCGTCAGAGATGGGAAAATTTGGGTTTGGATTTTGCCTCTGACACTATTGGTGTGAACATAAGCGAATGATCTAACCTTTTAGTGTACTAATCAGATCTTGAAGACTATAAATTTAAAAAAAAAAAAGGTGCCAGTCTACATCTGTGGAAGAAAGAGTTTCTTATACTAAAGAAATCAGAGGTTTGGAACAAAAATGTAAGTGAAATGAAATAAGGCACCTACCTTTTATGTTAGCATTTCAGCCGTCATAAGCTAGTAGGTATATTATTTTGTAACATAACAAAAGGAAGTGCATACTCAGTTTTGTTTTAGAAAAAGTTTTCTTCCTCATGATGCTTTTGAAGTTTACTACCCTAAAAAAGGCCTATTTATAAATGTGTTAAATAATTTTAAGGGATTTGTTATATTGAATATACTCAAACTAAAAATAAAGCCAGTTCATTAATCTATATTTGAGAAACCCAATAAATCAAAGTAACTAATATATAGAAGGAATTGTGAGGAATGGTACTTCTTCCTGCACACCCGATAGATGATGATATAACATTTGCTCATTTTAAAACATAAATCTAATCTCGTGACTTCCAATTTGTAAATAAAATTCGTCTTTGTAAAATACTTTATTTCAGATTTTAATTTGGACATAGTAACACAGTTTCTGTCTATCTTAGCAACTACAGTTGATGGATTGAATTACATGAATATTTGTTGAATATTGTCTGTGCATTTAGACAAGCAAGTAAAGGGGCTAAATTTTCACTTTCCTCTAAGGCAAATACACCCATACGTACTTTTTTGATCAATCTTTTTTTTTTTCTTCCCCTCTGTTCATTGTACACGGCTGCCAAAGGAAAAGCAATTGTCAGTTATGTTTAGGTGAGAAGAGTTATCTTTTAATCTTTCTAATTTAGGAAGAATTCCTATAGGAGATAGATTTGGAGATGAGCTTTGAAAGAGGGGAAGAGAGTTTGCATTGGAACTCTTATGGGTGTCACCAGACAGAAACGCAATATTTTGGTTTAGTTTTTCCTCATACTACAGTATTGGAGGGCTTTAAGACCCTCTATAAGCCACCTTTGCAGATACCCATCATTTTCTAGAATCTATAATCCAGCGAACAATTTCCTGTAACTTGGATCATTCTGAACTGAATTTTGGCCTTATAGAAGCAACCTATTCTCAGAGCTAGATGTAAAATTGTACATTGTTGAAGTAACATCAGTTGAATATTCATAACGTTCTGTTGCCTTGTAGTTACTCTGCTGTTCTCATTTCTAGACCAACCAAATCCTATATTCTCAATTAAATGAGAAAAATGCAATTTCCTGTGGTATTGTGTGAAATTTCCCTCCTTTAACATGGATCACATGTCTTGGGGAAAGTTTTAGTTTTCTGTGTTTTCAAATGACTATAAACATAGTGTCCCCATTAAACAGTTGCTCTTGCGCTTTGATCAACTGTTCCCTCATGAACAACTTAGCTTAGTCCTTGGGTTTCCAGGCAGATTCCAAATTCTGCTATTGGAAGACACAAGTGTAGAAAAAAAATCTTCATCATTTTCAGTATTTCATAATCAATTTCTTTTTTTCTCCTTTAGCCAAACCAACAAGTTTATCACTTCCTTTGACACCCGAGTCACCAAAGTAAGTATTAAGAAGGGTAAACAGTATAAAAAGGGGAAGGGAGTATTGATACATTGGCTACAGCAACTCCATTTCAGCTTGTTTTTATAAATGTGCCCTATCTTCCAGTGATCCCAAGGGTTCCCCATTTGAGAACAAGACTATTGAAAGAACCTTAAGTGTGGAACTCTCTGGAACTGCAGGTAAGACAGGTGTTTTAAGATTTTTTTTTAATGTGGTTGTTTTGTGAATTTTGTAGCAAAATGTTACAGTGATCTCCAAGTGGCTAAGAGAGCTGAGCATAGGTGGTTAGAAAAATGAAACCAAAAGGAAAACTGAGCATCTAAATATACTGGGTGTCCTAAAAGTCTTAGTACAATCTTAAGGTATTAATGTATTAAAGCTTAAAGCTGCACTAAGACTTTTTGGGACACCTGATATTTGCACATGTATGTTTTAAAGACAGAAAATGTCCATTTGTAGTGCTTAGCCACCCAGGTACTGCAGTCACGTCACAGAATATCAACAAGCTAGGAACAACATCTTAACAAAGCAGAGAAACTGACAGGTTTCTATCCACGGAGAACAAAAAGAATCTTTCTGTATTGAAAGAAGAGTAAGTACCTCCAACATTTGGGACTCCTGGCCTTCTCTGTGGTCAGTTTTAATTTGATATTCTAAGCCTCATAATGCCTCCATACCAAATATGGTGTCTGCTGACCTGCTACTTGCTCACAAGGATTGAATGTGCAACAGTGTCTTTTGGGGTTTGGTGTTTGAACTCCACCTAAAAGTGACTCCCAGCCTGTCTGAACAAGAACAACCCTGACTGGTTATTACTGATAAGAGTAGAAGAAAAGCAAAGTGACGAAGGGACTTTCAGCTGGAACTGTGGTGCCTGCATACACCATGGTCATTGTTCCTAGGTCTAATTTCACAGTTCAGGTTTGCTAAATTACCTTCTAGGGAAAGGACCATTGCATGCTTTGGTCAAGAAGCAGAGAAATTAATCTTATATGGCATGTCCATTGAGATTTATATAGGTATAAATGTTTTGTATACATATATAAATTCCCTAGGTGTATGTATAATGTGTGTGTGTATACATACACGTTAATTATATATACAACATATTAGTATTGTATGTATTTATAAAATTTATCTATGTATAAATTACACACTTATTTGTCAATTCCAGTCATTTTATTGGGAGAAGAACATCTGGTATCCTAAAATAGCTTTGTAGTTTTAATTATACTCTATTGGAAGACTGAGCATTTCTCTGTAACTTATTGTCCAGCAAACGTTGTTTTATATTGTTTAGTTATGAGTTTACTGTCATACACTCTATGGGAGAGGAATTAGCAATTCTGAAAAGCAATTTCATAGTTATCTAGACACATTTAAAGCATCTATAACAATATTTATTTATATCAGCAATCCAGTATTCATATTATTACTGAGGTATGTTTTCTTTTGGACGTTGCTGAAAACTTTTAGTTAAAATAGGAACCAATCACTAAATATTCACTTATTCATAAGTATTCTTCTTTGTAAAGCAAATGTGTTAAGTGCTATGAGGACACAAAGAAGCACAAAATACTTGTCTCTGTTCTCATGGAGCTCACGGTCTAATTGGAAAGGTATATACAAACATATGAAAAAGTAAATAACAATAAAAAATGGCTATAGTTCAAATTCACTTGCCCCAAAAGAAATGACCTTTTCTCCTAAATCACCTTCACTCCTCCTCTAGACTTCCCTGTTTCTGTTGAGGGCACTGTTAATCCTTTCAGTCAGCCCAGTTAACAACCTCAGTTTTAACCTTCATTCTTTCCTCTCCTTTCCCCTTCCACATTCCTTTTGACCATCTCTTCTTTCTCTTGCATGATCACAATCCTAGGACAGATCTTCATTGCTTCTCAATTAAACTGTTGCAAAAGCCTCCTAATTGGACTCCTAGCTTCCATCCTCTTCTTTCTCTAAGCCATCCTCCACACAGCTGCCATAATACTTTCCTTAAAATGCTAACCTGACTATGTACCTCTTCTGCTTAGGAATCTTTACTTGGTTTTCTATTGACTTTAGGACAGGAATTTTTAGCATTTTCATGTAATGGACCCCTTTGACAGTCTGATAAAGCCTATAAATCCCTCCTCAGAATAATGCTTTTAAATGTGTAAAATAGCATGTATAGGATTGTAAAGGAACTCAATCATATTGAAATACATTATACGTGCATATATGTATATTTTATATATATACACATGTGTGTGTGTGTGTGTGTGTGTGTGTGTGTGTGTGTGTGTATACAGACCCAGGTTAAAAATTCCTGCTCTAGGATAAAGTATTAATGCTTCAGCTTGGAATTTAAAGTCCTCACAACTTGACTAAAGCCTGTCTTCCTAGCTTTATTTCCCTTCACACACCCTACGTTCCAGCCAGATGGGTCTGTCTGCTGTTTCCTGGTCTCAGCACTCCCATCTCTTGCTCCTCTGCTTTTGCATAGCTTGGCCCCGTATCTGGAATGCAATATAAGAAATATCACAGTGTGCGATTAATTGCCAAGGTGGTGGTACAGACAATGAATGCTATAGGGGTTCATCAGAAGGGAATTACTGAGTGCTAAAATAGTCTCAGAAGGCTTCATGGAGGACAAGGGAACTGAACTGTATCTTAAAAAGATGAATAAGTTTTACATAGGTGAAGAAAATGAGTGAGCCCATTTAAGGTGATGGGAAAAAAAAACTAAGCAAGAACATGCTGGGAGGAATATGTAAGAAATATTTTAGGGGATAGTGAACATACACCAATTTGAAAGTAACAGAGAGGTCACAAAATGAACCAAATAATGGAATACATACCTTCTTCTGATTTGGATGTTTTCCAAGGCTCTTTTCTACTACCTTGCTCTTCATAATGTTATTGTTGCTGCTGTGAATAATCCTTTGCTCATCTTTTTTTGATGGAGTTCATGTTTGAACAGCCCCAAAACGAGTTGCTGTCCTGCTATTACTTTTTTATATTTATTCTTCTATGGACTCCGATCAGATAGATAAAATAATTGGGTTTTTTTTTTGTAGTTGAAATGTGTATTATTATGTAATTGCATCCTCTGTAGACTCTCTGAAAGCATCCCTGGTAGAATTCCAGTAGTAGACAAAAAAAAAAACCCAGGAATAATATACACTTTTTCCTGTTCCCACATGATCTTGATTTCTGATTTCTTTTGCTAGGTCTCTGAATTTTGAAAACTTACTACCTGAAAATGACTAGTATTTGTTATGGTAGCATCTACTAAAAACATTGTTCACAAGTTTTTCATGGATCAGTGTTATTTCTGGGAGGTGGTGAATAACGGTTTGGTCTGTGATAATGATTCAGGCCCAGTGTAGTTTAGTGATGGGGGAATGGGGAAGGGGTGACATGGGTCTCATTCTCATCCTTCAATGAGGATCAGATAGAAACAGTCCTGGGACAAATTGCTATGGTGTCCATTCTTTTCTATTCCTGTTCTATGGATTATTATTGCAAGGATTCTTGTTCAGCTACAGGCAGGCCTTTAAGGTCCCTTCCAACACTGAGATTCTACCCTGTTTTGAACTGTTAGATACACTGTGTATATTATTCGTGTTTTTCAAATGAGGAAACTAAGGCACAGAGGTTAAGGTTACAGAGCTGGCAAATGTCAAAATCAGGATTGGAATGTAGGTCTTAAGAATTCAAGTATGGTGCTCTGTCTTCTACACAGAAATCCCTCATTCCTTTCCCTATGGATAAGAGATTATCCTAGGTAGAATCATAAAATTGTAGCTAGAAAAGAGCTCCAAGGTGATATAATCCAATCTCTACCTAAAGGAGGAATTTCCTCTTTAACATCACTGACAACTGGTCATCCAGCCTCTCCTTGAAGAATTACAGAGATGTGAAGCTTGCTATCTTTCTAGGCAGCTCATTCCACCTTCGGACAGCTCTAATTATTAAGAAGTTCTGTGTCTCTGTAACTTTCACCCAGAGTTCCTAATTCTGCCCTCTTGAGTCAAGTAAAACAAGTCTAATCCTTTTTTTCTTCCTTTTTTCCATGTGACAGCCCTTCACATTTTTTAAGATCACAATCATGTCCCCAGTAAGTCTTTTTTTTTTTCAGCCTAAACATTTCTGATATTTTAAGTGGACCTTTTTATAGAATGCTTTTGAGTCTTCTCACAAGTGCGGCCTCATCAATATTCTTCCTGCTCCCCTGGCCATCTTCTCAACAGCATCACCAACAGCCTTCCAGATATACCCTCTTCCTTCACCCTGTGAGCTTTTCATGATCAGATCAACTCTGCCATTATTCCTAGAAGGAGTGTGTCAATTCATCTCCTTAAAGTTCTACTGTAATATTCTGCACCAAAGTGCCCTTTCCTGACCACCACTCTCCCAGTGTCTTCCCCATTAGAATATAAGCTTCTTGACTTTGTTTTTGTAATTATTCTCCTCCCTCCCTGCCTCCCCTCCTTTAGCGGGGAGCTTGGGATATAATAAGCATTGAATAAATGCTTTTTCTTCTTTCATTCACTCACCTTGAAATTTAGTGCCCAGAACTATTCTAGATATAACTTGATCAAGGCAGATTACAGAGAACTATGACTATCAAGTTAAGTCAATAAGCATTTATTTATTCTGGAAACTATGCTTCTATTAACAGAGCCCACAATTATATTCGTTTTTTTTTTTCTGGATCCATTGTCACAATGTCAAACTCATGTTGAGATTGTAGCTGTTTATAAATCTAGGCCCTTTCCACATAAGGTGCTATCTAGCCATAATGTCTCCCATCCTGTGCTTGTGCAATAGATATTTTTAAACCCATTTCTCTATGTGCCTATTAAGTTCCGTCTTATTAGATTCAGCTTGTTAGATCCTGATTCTGACATCCAGGGTGTTAGCTATTCCTGCCAGTTTCATGTTGTTGGCAAACAAGCTGTATATGTTTTCATCCAAGTCATTAATACGGAAAAATATACAGTAGTACAGGGATGAGTACAGAACCTTGCAACACTTCGCTAGGTACCTTCTTCTAGGTTTATATTATATTTGTATTATTTCAAATGCAAAAGTACTAGTTAATACTTTTAATATGAAAAAGATGAATTTCTACATGTGAAAAATAATGTTCATTATGTTTCAGAAACTTATTGTGGAAGTGCAGATTATAGAATCATAGATGTAGAGACCTTAGAAAAGGTCACCTAGTGCATTCTCTTCAATTTATGGAACTTAATATGTAACAAAAAAATTAAATTTAAAAAGAAACTAAGGTAATCATTTAGTAGTAAGTGGCAGAACCTAGGTCCTCTGACTTCAAATTCAATGCTCTCTTCACTCTACCATAGTGATAGGATAGTCAACAAGATTCAGATACCTCTGGAACAAATAAATGTTTCCTTCCCCATCTGTAATATCTTTGGAAGAACAGGAGGAATGGGAAAGGAAGTTTGCTTTATTGGCTGATGCCATCTGGTCTGTTGTCTTTCAGATTGTCCTAAACTAGCTCTTTTTAGCTAAAGAAAAAAAAAAACACTTCACTTTACAGGTGTAAAGCTAATTTGATTTCAAGATGGCTTGAATAAAGCAAGAAGAGAGTAAAAAGAAAGCTTGCTTGGCAGAGAGCATTTAAAACTATTGCAACCTCAGAGCTCTGCGTTTTGCACCTTGAAGTGCTAATAGGAAGAAAATGCCAGTTCAACAAGTGTGTCCATTTCTTTCTATTTGACATGAATAAACATAGCTAGGAAGTGGAATGACAAATCTCCAGGTGACATAGATGAGTGTTTTCAATCAGTATCTTTAACAGAAGGTGACTTCAGTGGCTCCTTTCTTCATAAAAATCCTGGTCCAGATAGCACCAAACTAATTTGCCAATTTAATTATTTTTTATGCCACCTGTTACATAATGTTACTCTTGATAATCCTGTTTTCAGAGGCTTTTGTGATGGAGAAAAATCTTAAGAACTTAGTATGAATTTGGCTCTATGTCAAGTTTAGTAATTCTCCCCTGAAGTGTTCTACACCACCATATATGCTCTTTGCGCAGTCTCGTACTTGTACTGGGGCACAAGGCTTTACCACGAGTTCTGGATTTTCTAAACAGAATCAATGCATTTTAAAGTGACTTCATAGAGGTCATTTAATTCATTTTTGTTCCCATAGAACCTTAGAGAAAGAAATTCAACAGGTTTACTTATTTGACAACACTTGCTGTCAAGAATTTTTCCATATGTCAAACCATATGTTGTAGTTTCAATAAGATTTCTCCTTTTTTTTCTGCCCTTGGTGGAGATAGATATTTTCGTATACAGAATCTGGAAGTTATGGTTAAATTGTCCACAGTTTCTCTTATGTAGACTGAATTAACCTTGGTCCCTTTAAAATTTTCCTCCTCCTTTCCCATCCCATATTCATTTTTGTGGCTTACTTCTGAACTTGCTTCACAATCTCCACCTTTATAAAAATCTGGGCAAGGCAATTCACTTGCTTCCTTATTCATGTAAGGGAATCTATCGTCTCTTGGATTTCCGAGGGACAACATTCCTTATGTTGTCTGTAGAGTAGACATTGTGTTTATAGTTAAAAGCTAAACACTGGCATCTGATCTCGTAGTTTTGTTTTGTTTTTTTTTTCCTTCAGAATACATTTGACAGTTAAATTCAACACACTTACAAAGTTATGGACGATTTATTAGTTGATTTTGTGAAATGACATACACTATTTTAAGCAACCAAAAAAGCCCAAATCAGCGGGTAGATAGTAGTGTACCTCAAATAAAGAACAGAACTTATCATTTTCCAATTAAAAGAAAAGAACCCTATAACGAAAAAGGGGTTTACAACATGTCATGAAAAAATACTTTGTCTTTTACTTTAAAAAAGACTTTAAAAGGATGATTGTAGAGTGTGTCCCACTTCTCCCAGATTTGCTGTGCAGAAGTACGTAAGTGTGAGTGATATAGAGGTACTTGTTTATTATAGAGCACATTTCAATGCAGTAATCATAAATATTGCTAAGGTTGTGCTCTGTTGAAATATGACCTACATACTCTTGATTGTTTGTGTTACGTGATTTGTCTGACACCCATTACATTCTGGGTAATGGCAGCCATTTGTTGCTGTGCACAGCAGGCTCTTTTGACAAAAGAAAATAGGCAGCAATAAAAAAGCTATAGTCTGAATTACATTCTGCACAGTGCTGCACTGCTGAGAGTTTGTGCAAGTGTGTTAACAATGCTCTGAACTGCCTCTTGTCAGCCTTCAGCCTGTAATGGCCATCTGTCCTCACATAAATCTGTCAAAATCTGCTAAGTTCAAGAGGGAGCAGGGTATATACCTTGTACTGTCAACACCAAAATGTACACATTCACCAAAAAATCAGGGTGCAGGGAAAAAAAAATCCAGAGGTTATAGAAGGCATTAGCGCTATTGATTTGGGCTCACGGCATGAAATCAAGAGTACCACGATTATGATGAAGATGACAAAAGGTGTTGGTGTTCGTGCATTAAGTGGCAAGCTCCTTTCTCCCTCCCTGCCTCTTTCTTACCTTATACAAAATGACTTCTGTGCTCTGTCTGATAGGTTCCTACCCAAAATGTTCAAGGGATATGAAGGTTTCCCTGTTTGTGAGGAATTTTTAAAAGTTTGGGTCCACTTAGAGAGAGAAAAAACTTCTTTACTTTCTGCTCTCAAACAAACCTGAGAAACGTAGCTCAAATAGGCAGCACCCGGGTAAGAATTCTGTCCTAGGATTTTTCCTCATAGCTCTGTCAAACTGAAAAGGTATCAATCAATGACAAAAAGTTTAGGTAGTTGTCTGACTTGCACTGTTTTTGCTGTTGCTTGCATCATCAATTCTAAAATATATTCAATTTCTTTTATTATTTATGTTTCTTTCAATAATGAGTAGTCCTAAATTTATTGAAGACAGTGAATCACAATCCTGCTCGTGTGACACCCTTTGCTATGTCCAGTTACCAAGTTGGGTCTATCATGAAAAAGTTTTCACTTCAGAGAATCATTTGTATTATATTTGTTTATGGTATAATATGCAATATTGTGTTTACCCACATACATATATATATGGCAGTTTAAATGGAGTGGTAGTTGTATCTAAAAATATAACCACAGTAAAGTTTGTCACAAAATACTTTTCCCACTGCCCAAAAAAATTTTTTAGAGGTTTGATGTGATTTTTAAACTCAATGTGAGGCTACAGTATGAAATGGTAGCTACATATGCAGAATATAATACTAAGAGCAAAGAAAGTAATAGTCCCACTGTACTCTGTGTATTTGGAGGTACCATATTTTAAGAGGGACATTAACAAGCCGGAGGGCAGCCACCATAGTGAGGGACTCTAAACATGTCCTATGAGGACTGTTGAAAGAATTAGGTATGGTTAGTCTGAAAAAAAGAAAACTCAGGGGGGATATAATAAGAATCTTCAAATAGTTGGAGGGCTATTATGTGCAAAAGGGATTAGACTTAGTCTCTGTGACTCCAGTGGATGTAACCAAAGGGTAGAACTTATTTCTGTTCAAAATAAAGAACTTCCTAACAGGTAGAGCCATCTGAAAATAAAATAGGTTATCTCATGTGGTAACCTATGAGATTCCCAGCCACTATAGAGATAGTATACTCAAACAGAGACTGGTTCTCTGCTTTCTAGGGATTTTGTTGAGTATATTTATGTTTAAGGTTGGACTAGATGAACTTTAAGGACATTTTAGCCACATGAGTTTGTCATTTTAGAAAGTTGGGGATCATTTAAGAGGTAATAGACAAAGAATTCAAGTTTTTAATACTGGAAAGAATTTCTAGGTTTTTAGGGGATTCATTTCGTTGGATTTTTGTTGTTGTTTTGGACTTATTTTCTTGAGCCTAGGAAATTAGTAGTATAAAAATTCCTTCTACTTATTGGCGATATGTCTATAACTTATAGATTAAGGGGCTGAGGGACTTGTCCATAGTCACAAAGCTAATATTTATAGATAAGACTTCAACCCAGGTCTTAACTACTCCAAGGTTGGCTAATCTTCTTTCCATTATAGCCAAGCCACTAGAACTCAGTTTCCTTATCTGTAAAGTGAGAAGATTTGCCTAAATGGTCTTCAAGGACTTTTCTAGTTCTAAATCTATGATCCTAAAAATCTATTGAGAAGCAACACTATTTCCATTTTAAATTGGTGGTACTTTGTATTATATAAGAGATTAATTTCTTTTTCTGTTTAGTTTTTTTTTTCTTTTTTAGGCAATTGATGTTAAGTGACTTGCCCAGGGTCAAACAGCTAGTAAGTGTCAAGTGTCTGGTCTGAGGTCACATTTGAACTCAGGTCCAGTTGACTCCAGAGTCAGTGCTCTATCCGCCGTGCCACCTAGCTGTCCCAACTAATTTCTTTTTAACAGTGGTCTAATTTCAGTTTTATTTTTAGTATTTATTTATTCGGGGTTTCTTTCTTTGAAATCCAATTCGATCAACAGATGTTTTTGAACACAAAGCACTATGGCTTATCAAAAAAATTTAGAAAATCCCTGCCCTCAAGGAGTTTACAGCATATAGAGTTGGAAACATATGGATATGTCCTTAAAATAAGTAACAATGCTGTTATGTTCTGTATAAGAGCCAAATGACTCTTGCAAACAGCAAGTGATACAGAAGGTCTAAGGAAGAATAGGTGACCTATGGCCTTAGACAGTCAGGGAGAACATCATGCAGAAAAAAGACGTTTCCATGATTTTTGCCCAGGACCTGTTTAGTTAATTTGCTATGACGGGTTAGAGTCCTAATTTGTCATTATGTTGCTTGCCCAGTGTTCTCTCTCCCTCTCTCTTTTTTTTTTTCTTTTGGTGAGGCAATTGGGGTTAAGTGACTTTCCCAGGGTCACACAGCTAGTAAGTATGAAGTGTCTGAGGTCAGATTTGAACTCAGGTCCTCCTGACTCCAAGGACAGTACTCTGTCCACAGTACCACCTAGCTGCCCCTTACTCAGTGCTGTCTTGAGAGTAATTTCATCTTGCACCAATCAGATAGCTAGTGAAGCTTTATCTTTACTTCTTTATCATGGCCTCAATTGTCTCTCCCTATATTCATACCCCTTAGCTCACAATTAAATATATATTGATCTAATCTAAGGCATCCCAGCCCTCTACCCACTATCTAGATCATAAAGGGCCAGTTGAAACAACCTCCACATCAATCAGTTGTCCCCACATCAAGAAAAACATCCTAGGAAAATCTGCCAGAAGCTACCTGTGCCTTCTTCCGTCTCCATGCCCCGTTTGGCTCCATTCTCCTCATTCTAAAACAGGAAGATTATTAAATATAGTTTCCTCATTTCTTTAACCATTCCCTTCTCTTACAAGGAATATCATTAAGATTCCTCCCATTTTGGAGGAAATTTTACTTTTGCATCTGATTTTTTTTTTCTGTATGAACTCTGTATTCAAGAAAGCCTGTGTGTTGGTGCCAGAGACAATGTGGATTGAATGGGGAAAGGGGTGCTTTCAAGGAAGAAACTTAAGGCAATTTCAAATTTGACTTATTTGCAGATGAGAGATTGAAAGATAATGTGTGTTGCTGACAGGTGTTCTATTCTGAAAAATAAAAACCTATCAACTGTTATTTATCCACAAATGGATCTGCTGCATTGTATTTTATCCGCCAGTAAACTGGAAAGGCCAAACCCAGACTACTGGAGAGAGAGACCGGCAGGGTATCCCAGCTAAAAGAAGGAGGGTTATAAGTGCATAATTCTTGAATTTTGATGTGTGTGATGCCTCATTGAGTGTATTCCTTTGGCTAGATTCCAGAGCCAAATATAAAAGTGTTTGGAGTAATAGCTAATGTATCTTTTCTGGGCCTTTTGCCCCCTCAATTGGACAGATTGTACTGAAATACCGAAATTGCTCAAATGATGAAATAAAATAGAAAAACAAACAAACAATTTCCTGTATCCCTATGCCTTTTTTTAAACGGCTAAAGAGGGAGATAGGCTCACCACAAAACTCCAAGTGCTTTTCTACGATGTACATGATTTCTTTACACCATTTTTGAAGTAAGGGCAGACACTGCTTTTTCTTGAAACATGTAGTTGCCTTAAGTCTATCCTCAGACATATTAGTGTACTTTAGGTTCTTTTTGCCGAATACACATTTTCCTACGTAGAGCTAGTGTCTTGTAAACCAGCACGTTCCTACATAAGCATAAAGTCTGTCTGACTGTAGCCTATCTTTTTCCTTAGTTATTTGGTCTCAGGGTCCGATTCACTGTGGCTTACAATGAGGTCTATTCATATAGGATGAACTACTACTCCTTGGTGTAAAGACTCCTACAGAAACTGGTGACGTAGCTTCCTATCATTCTGAACTGCTTTTTCCCCTTTCCTAATTCATTTTTAAAAATTTATTTAATTAGTCACTGAAGCTCAGAGAAGTTTCTATCCCTCAGCCTCACAACAATTACTAATGTTCAGTTCTAAATAAAATGGCTCAGTGCTGCCGCAATATTTAGTGTTACTATTCACTTAGTTTTCTGTTGCAGAGCCATATTTTAGACAGAATGTATTAGTTATGCTTACAAGAATGTATTATACCTACATTAGCCATGGTTTACTAAGTTAATGAACTGTGGAGACAAAGAATCATTGCCTTCAAGTTGTGAAGTTGCTTCGGTTCCCTATATTAGTACACCATGTATTACAGAACTTATTTTGAAGGTGTCTGTTTCATTTTTTTCTCTACTAATTTGCCTTCATATTGCTTTTTTCTTTTTTTTTTTTAATGTACTCTTTTTTTTTTTTTGGCTACAAGGTGGATTTTCTTGTTTTGACAAAGAACCCTGAGCTTTGAGCATCTAATGCAGCATCTTTATCAAGCCAACTCCAGCAAGGCTCTTCTGTCATTCCCCTCCCCCAACCCTACCACCTTTGTGTTCTATGTCGCAGCTTGTAGAACGTCCTTGACCAGATAGCACAAGTAATGCTATTAAATAGGCCAGTGGTAATACACTAACTCTAGGGACTGGTACTGTTAGCATTGGTGTTTGAAGTATGAAATGCTATGACTCTTCCTGCTCCCTGGTAAATTTTAGTTCTGTTTTTGGTAAAAGTGGAGGAAAGCAAAAGAGTTTTTTTTTAAGTTTTTTTCTTTTTTCCAGATTCTGTCATAGATTTAATTGCTTTCCCTTTACATGTTTTGTATTCGAGATTTGAATCTTGAAAAAAAGTTACAAAAATCATTCTGCACTTCAAAAGAGCCACATCTTTCTTTCCATCTCACTCTTTTTTTCCCCCCTCAGGCCTAACTCCGCCTACTACTCCTCCTCATAAAGCTAATCAAGATAGCCCTTTTAGGACCTCTCCAAAGCAGAAGTCACCGTGTAAAGCCAGTGCGCCGCCTTCAAAGAAACCCCGCTGCAGTGAACCTTCGGGTACCCAAATAAATAACCCCGCTAAGAAAGGCCCAGAGCAATCAGAGCTGTACGCTCGGCTCAGCGAGACTTCAGCGCTACCCAGCGGACGCGAGGAGAGGAAGGCGAAACGGCCTAGCTTACGGCTATTTGGCGACCATGACTACTGTCAGTCAATTAACGCAAAAACTGAAATACATGTTAATGTATCACAGGAGCTCCAGGACTCTAGACAACTAGAATATAAAGATGCCTCCGCCGGACGTCAGGGGCAGACTCATTCTTCCACAGATTCAGACCAGTGCTACACAAGAGAGACTTCTCAGGCGAGCAAGCAGGGTTCCCCGTGCGGCCACAGAAAACAGCTCCAAGACCAGGAAATCCGGGCTGAGCTGAATAAGCACTTCGGTCATCCCAGTCAAGCTGTTTTTGATGATGAAGCAGGCAAGACCAGTGAACTGAGGAACAGTGATTTTAGTAACGAACAATTCTCCAAACTACCTATGTTTATAAATTCAGGACTAGCTATGGATGGTCTGTTTGATGACAGTGAAGATGAAAGTGATAAACTAAGCTACCCTTGGGATGGGACACAACCCTATTCGTTGTTTGACGTGTCACCTTCTTGCTCTTCTTTTAATTCTCCATGTAGAGATTCTGTGTCTCCACCCAAATCCTTATTTTCTCAAAGATCCCAAAGGATACAATCTAGATCAAGGTCCTTTTCTCGACACAGGTCATGTTCCCGATCTCCATATTCCAGGTCAAGATCAAGGTCACCAGGCAGCAGATCTTCTTCAAGGTAATCTAAGTTAGAAACAGAAACAAAACACTGATGGATTGACTCAGTCCGAAGTCAAAAGCGTTCGAAATCCGTAGCTATTCCAGTTCTTGCCACTGAATTACAGCGAGATGCCAGAGCTAACAAGATTGTTGTTGCACTTACATTTCTTCTCCTCTTCTCTTAAATCTTCCAGCCTTGAACATGCCACATAGAGCCAGTCAGATCAGAGAGAGCAATTTGTAAGAAACTTGCTCATCTAACTTTTTCCATTACCTGGAGAGCTGCCCTATGCCAGTATAGTTGAGATCCGTGCAGGATAAAGCTGACAGTGTACCAAACCTGGTGCTCAGTGTTAACATCAATAAGAGACGCTGAGAGAGAACACATCACTCCAGACCTTTAAGCTGACTAGATGATCACAAACTGTCACTGGGAAATCTCCCTGGTAGGGAGGAGGAAAATGCCCATTTACGTAAGATGTAGTTCTAGAGTCTTCCGGAGCGCTGATAAACTCAGGCTCGGTGGCAGGTACAAATGTTATTTTTTTTTCTCCTTCTGTTTTGTTTTTCTCCTCTCCTGCAGATCTTGTTACTTCTATGAGTCCAGCCACTGCAGACACTGGGGACACCGCAGCTCTCCCTTATACGCAAGGTCACGCTCCAGATCGCCCTATGGCCGTAGGCCCAGGTGATGATGCCTTTGGTTTTCCTCCACCTCCCTTTTCTTCCTCTTGATAAGAAGATGCCCAGAAATGTATTCTTCATTTTGTACGGGCAAATTGAGGTGCTTGATTTAATAATTAAATTGTGTTTCCCAGGTATGACAGCTATGAAGAATATCAGCATGAAAAGCTGAAGAGGGAAGAATACCGCAAAGAGTATGAGAAAAGGGAGTCTGAAAGGGCCAAGCAAAGAGAGAGGCAAAGGCAAAAGGCAATTGTAAGCAGCATGGAGATTATTTACATTCTAAAGGAATTTATTGCATTTTATTTCTTCATTTTGTAGATTAGAACTAAAACCAAGGTAGACCCTCTGGTAAAATAACTGCCAATATCTCTTAGCTTTAAAAAATCACATAAAGCTATCTTCAACTTCATGATATTACTTACCTCTAGGCAAATGCCAAGTTAGGATGTCTTCTTCACCTAAACTTTTACTTCATGTTTGATGCTATAGATTAAAACATTTAATCCTCATTTAAGAGAGTAAAGATATATTGAGCAAGAGAAATTAATGTGGTCCAGGATGAGTTCCCAATTATTCCCCTGTTACATTTGTACCCACTATAAGATCCAAACAGAAGAGACCCAGGTGACATCATTTGATTTCCTTATTAGTTTTATTGACTGAGACCACAGAGATTGAGTAGTCATTGAAGAGATGGGCTTAGGTTTTGGGAAGGTGAAACTTGAAGGATTAAGAGGAATTTTAGGGATGATTGTCATTCCTTGACATTTCTATGAATATACAATCAGATTGTTTATGCACATTTATCCACATCTTCCAGCTGTTTTCTTTGAAGAGCCCATTATATGCTATAATACAATGTTTTCACAGATTCTCCATAGACCAGGTCTAGAGGTAGTAATAAATTTCTCTATAAAAATTCGGTTTTGACCTATCCTTACAGTTTAGGCTGACTCTCATCCATCCCTTACCATCTGCATCCAGTTGGCCGCAGGGTTTTCCCCCAAACAGCTGCTGAAGCTGTTGCTAATATGCATCTTCACCCCAAAAAACCACTGCAGTTCCCTGGCTCATTAGCTAGCCATTGCTTGAACAATCACTGGCAGCTACTTAAATAAGTCTGAGGAAAGTTCTGTTGCATTTGGCTATGGGTGCAAAGAGCCAAGGGAGGAAAAGTTCATTTGTATTCTTAGTAATAATTATTTCAATCACAATTTTAGGGAAGACTGCAATGTTTGCTACTCTGAGACAGACATACAGATAGAGAGAGAGAGAGAGAGAGAGAGAGAGAGAGAGAGAGAGAGAGAGATAAAGGTTTGTGACCATGTGACCAAGGAGAAACATGAGAAAGCTGTAAAAAGATAACCAAAATCAAACTGTAGCCTCTTCATATATACTCTGGAGAGAAGATGACCAAAGATAAATGATGGATTGGTCAACGGTAGGCATGAAAAGGAATGGCATTGAAATTTGGAATGAAATATTGGCAAGGTGAGAGAGTTAGTATATGTAGGGTAGTTGGGGCTTAGGCATAGACTTTGGGACTTGCAGAAACTTGTCATAGCTCTCATCCTCATTTTCCCTAGCTATGAAATGAGCTGTGATTTTAACAGAGTTTAATTCATTAACATTTGTGAATACTAATGAAATTTCAAAGTCTCATTTGGGAAGTGTATTGGAAGTATATTTAATTAGTGACCAAGCCAAGACCTTTTTTAATAGGCAGGAAACATATTAGTGACCTGTGTGGAAAAAAAGGCACATTTTTAGTGTTTTCAGATTTGGTTTTTATTAGATTTTTTTAAAAAAAACCCCTTCATTATACTACCTTATGGACATTGCATACCTCTGCAAAACAGAGTGTGTTTTAAGTAGTAATTTTTTTATGACTGGCTAGTAAGCAAATCAATCAAAAAAGGTTTTTTATGTAGACTACTGAAAAGCTAACATTAAAATATAGTTCATAAGTATGTAATGGCCCATCTATGGGAAACCTTTCCTTTTTCAGGGAGATATACCTGTATGTCAATGACTGAGTGGGCCATTCTTGCAGAGAACTATTTAGGGCCATTAAAAACTTTTGAGAAATTTTAAAGAAAAATTAGGGAGCTGGGGTTCAAAATTTTGTAGCTCTTTTGAAATAAACAGTAGATAAACTTAAATGATTACTAATTGAGGCTTACCATATCAGAGACATATATGATTAAATTGTTCATTGCTGTTGCATTCATTTGGTCTGTCCCATATACCATCCTAAGAACCACTGGGGTCTTTCTGCAAGTCATTTCAAGCTCTATCTTTTAGGTTTAAAAGTGTAAAGTCATTTAAGCTATTTTAGTGGAACCTTGTGAGCCAAAGCTCAGTATTTTATATCTAAACCACAACTGTTTTAATTTCCTATGGAGTTTTCAGTCCAGTCTATTTGCAATCTGTACAATTTGCTGCCAAAAAAACATGATAATGAGATGTTAATTTAAAATACGAAAAAAGAAATTATGATATGGCCTGGCAATTTAAAACCAAATCTTTAGTGCTTGGGCAATGACTCTGGGCATTTTAATTTTGCCAGGTCAACTGTGCCCAAGTTGACCTAGCAAAACAAAACTCAAACCAGTAACAATGCTTAGCAAATGACAGACCAACAGTATCTTAGAGTCTTTGATGTTAAGATAATTGTGCCATATTGCTGATACTCATTTTTGTAGGGAGGAAATGTTTTTTTATATGCAGTGGTGTTGCACTCTGTGGCTAAGAGCATTGTTAACCCAAATGTACTCCCAAACTATTCTTAGGTCTAAAGGGCCATCATGAATGCCTGTACACATGCTGCTCTCTTAGGCAGCCATCCATTTTTCCCTCAAGGGTATATTTGTTTCTATCTTAAGTCAAACATATACAGTAGTCCTGAGCATGCCTAATCTTGATTGATCTCAAAAGATAAGCAAGACCAGTTCTTGTGAGTACCTAGTTTGGAGACCTCCCCTTGAACCAATTGGAGGTTTCTTTTCAAGATTCTAAACATAAAATTAGGACTCAGTAAACACCAGTTGAAAGAATTTATGTCCTCCAGGCTCAGCTATCTGAGCTCATCATCATCATCATCATCATCATCATCATCATCATCATCATCATTTTCTTATTAAGAAGAATAGTAGAAAAATATGTTTTAGACCAGGAGTCGGGAGCCTGAGCCTTCCAGGTCCTTGGGTGTGGCTTTTTGACTGAGTCCAAGTTTTACAGAACAAATTGTTTTATTAAAGGGATTTGTTCTGTGAAGTTTGGACTCTGTCAAAGGGCCACGCTTCAGGACCTACAGGGTCACATGTGGCATGGAGGCTGCAGACTCCCCACCCCTGTTTTAGACATTTCATTGGAGGCGTCTGGACAGTTCTTTTTATCTCTCCACATCTTTCCTTTCATTTCTATCCCCCTCTCTGACTTTTGTCCAAGGAATCATTTTCTACTATGGGATACCTTTGTTCTCTTCATTGGTAATGTTCCATATTTGTATTGGAACTGTTAGGAAGTATCAAATCACCTTCAGCTTGAAGAATGAGCTCAGGAGTCTTTAATTGTTCGGATTGGAGACAAGAAGTATTTTCATGTTAAATGTTTCTTAAGAAACAAGTCCGGAAGTGAAAATCGGGGTTTAAATTTGTCTCGTCTTTTCAGTTTTGTATCTAGCACTGCAAAAATAATGTCTAATGATTTAGTCTTTAGCCAGATTCGACTTATTCTGGGTAGTTCATAATTTGAAACAACAGCTTTTCCCCAGTTTACTAATTGCCCTCATACTGTTTTTGATATTAGATAATGCAAAGTCAGTTAATATAAGCCTGTTTCTTTCTGTATTTGTCCCCTGTGTTTTGACTTAATGAGGATTTACTATTCTTGTTAATGCAACATAAACCTTAAGTTTTATTACATACCCCAGCAGCAAACTATTCTTTATAAATGTAAAGGAATTTGAAAATGAAAGATACTTGTCACGTTATATTCATTCTTATAGAGTATAAAAAATTGACTGAATACTATTTTGAAGAAGTGTTGTTCAAGGCTTTTAGTACTTCAGTTCTATAAGGAATTTTTTTCCCCCAAATGTCACTAATAATAATAATGCATATGCATATAGTGCAAGTTAAGTTTTATGAAGCAATTTCCTCATGTCAGTGAAGACTGATATCGTTTTGTCTTCAAAGAGATAAAATGGATTGCCCCTAGTGATGTAGCTACTAAATATGAAGGCTTCTTAATTCTTTGAAGGCCAGGGCTCTTTCCATTTCACCATAGTATCATGAAGCTCTTGTGAAGTCACCATTTTTAACATTTGCAAATATGACCTATAAAATTTGCCTGCAAATTTTGTTTTAAATTTCAGGCATATTTCTTTATCTGCCTAAAATATAAATTGTTAAGAAAACTAAAACACACTAGAAATAAAGGGGTTTAGTAGTTAGCAGTTCATTAACATTCTGTACTTAGTGCTTTTATGTACAACAAGATACTTAAGGGTTTCATTCCATAGCCCTGAAATTAGGAGAATCAAATGCTTTTTATTAGTTAGTGCTCTGCAACAAAGATTTTAGCTTGGGTTCGAGTGATTGTTTTTCTCTAGAGATAGCAGGGATCTTGCCTCCTTCTTGCTTTTTTGTAGAAGAAAATCAAGGACAGACAGTTGAAGCATTATGCCTTCCCTTAGTCAGAGAGGGACCATGGCACAGCCAGAATGGATGAGTGGTGAACTTTGGATTGGGAGGAGATCTAGATTGAGGGCTCAATTCTTCCTCTTACCTGGGTGATGTTGAGCAAGCCACTTGACTTGCATGAGCTTCAGTTTCCTCATATTGTAAATGAATGGGGGGGTTGGGGGAACAAAATGATTTCTGAGGCTCCCTCCAGCTCAAGAATCTGTGGTTCTTTATATTCCCAGCTAATGATTTAGGTCCATCCACTGCCTGGGGACCAACATCACCAGTGATGGTAAGCACTTGTTGTACTCAGTAATGCCCGCAGTGCAACAGAGAGAGGTTCTGAACCTGGCCAATTCTGTCTAAACACGTATGTGAAGTCATAGGGCTGAGGACTGGAAGGGACAGCGTTAAACATGATCTTGTGCATCTTCCTCACCTGTGCAGGAGAGGAAAATCTCTCAGAGGCAGCAAAGTGACTTGACTGGGGTCACACAGCAATATGAATAGCAGGGCTGGAATTTGAATGGGAATCCTTTCCAGATTCAATGCTGCTTCTTCCCCACACCGGTGCCATGAATTTCAGTTTAATTTCAGAATTGCCTTAAGTTTATTAAATCCTTTAGTGGTAATTCATATAGATTTTGAGCTAGAAAGACTGTGAAACTCACATAGTCTAGCCTTCTTTTTTTAAAGGTAAGGAAACTGAGACCCAGAAAGGGGAAATAACTTCCTAAGATCACAGTGTCAAGATCTGAACTCAGGTCCTCTGATTCCAATCTTCTTACTGCTACAGTATGGCTCTCAGCTCAGAGTGGTTCCTTTGTGATTCAGTTTTTTATATTTATTTCTCCCCACTTTTCTTTTTATAGTTGTAACCTTCCTAAAATATGTTTTTTTTTAAAGCACATAGCACACATATGTGTACGTACTACTGGAAAATTTACATGAGAGTCAGTCTGTGCACTTTGCTGTTTTTGTCATTTTTTTAAAGTAAATAAAATGGAATGTGGTATTATCATTTCACTGCCAAAGGGGGTGCAATACAGTTCTGTGGTTATTATCACTAGCCACTTAATATTTATTGACCTACTCAATGTGTTAGGTACTGTACAGTAGCCCAATTAGTTTTTGGAAGGGGATTGAGATATACGGTATACACAAAAACAAGACTGGCAGCCTGCTTTACTTCATCCAGTCGGCTCCTGCAGTTCAGTAACTAATATAAGTAGAACTGTACTTTATCAACTGTTTCAGCACGGTAAAAACTCTGATTGCCGAGGCACTGTTTAAGAGTGATTCCTGTGTACATTTAACCTAAATTATAAAACTGTAGAAATTCCGAAAGGCAACTCCCTGTTCATTTATCCAACCCTGTTACCCATATAGGATTGTTACTATGAAAATCTACTTTAACTTAGCTTTTATTCTGCAAATATAAATTTCTAGAATCCTAGCGAATTCAGGCAGAAAACATATCTGATGTTTTTCTTGGGTCTATTCTATAGCAATTAGAACAAGAGTGTTTGATAGACAGGTGAAGAGATCTCACTAAGACATGATGTTTGCTCCCCCACTTCTAACTTGAATTACTTGTTTTTATAATTTTATTTTTGTTTTCAATTTAACAAAAATCAATGAATATTTTAATATAGAAAAAAAGAAAGAGGTTTGTATAAGAAACTAAATTTCGGTTGAGTACAGTTTTTTGTTGTTGTTGTTATTGTTGTTTGTTTGTTTATTTGGTGAGACAATTGGGGTTAAGTGACTTGCCCAGAGTAAGTTGGGTGAAGACTAGAGGGCAGCCACCTGGAAAGACTGAGTCTCGGAGCCAGGAAAACTGGGCTTTGGGTCCTGCCTCTGACATATGCTTAGTAAGTGTTATGTGTCTGAGGTCTGATTTGAACTCAGGTCCTCCTGACTCCCGGTCCAGTGCTCTATCTACTTTGCTGCCTAGCTGCCATCTAGTACAGTTTGTTTTTAAGAAGTACGTATATAATATAAATATATATAATCCATATATATGCAAATTTAACAGAGTAAAAATAAAACTGCTCTATATCCCCTTCTGCACTTTTTTTTTGGTTTTTCTGTACATTTAAAAAATGTCTTATGGATGCTTTTTTGGGGGGTAAGAGGATATTTATCATTACTCCCTAACCCTTTTTCCTCTTGTAGTCCTTCCTCATAACAAATACATATAGTCCAGCAAAACAAATCAGCCCGTTGGCCATATTTGCAAATACATAACACCTTCTGCATCTCAGTCAAAGGGTGGGAAGTGTTTTATCCTTTTAACAAAGAAGAGAGTTGTTTTATGTTTAAAATCATTTAATTCTTATGACTTTTATGTAAAAGAAAAAAATATAATTCTCTTACCAGCATCCACACATAGTTAACCAACCCTCTTTGAGTCTAACCTAAGTCTCAGTAATTTAAGTGCATTTCTTTTTGTTCTGCGCTAAGTGGAGACAGAGAACAGTTAACCCCTTTTAAGGTACCCTTGGAGTATTTTTGGAGACAGTTCTAAGCTCTCCATCTTTTCTAACAGCCAAATAACACCATTACCATTAACTCTGTCTAGTCCATTGGAGTTTCACACATGTGATTGCTTCTTTCCAGAAATCAAAGAATCACTTGTTATTTTTAAAATTAAACTCAGGCTATAAAAGTGACCTTCCTATGTTTGTAAGCTTATAAATGGCTAACAATACTAGAGTTTAATAACATTAACTAACACTGGGCACAAAAGACCAGGTTCTTATAAGTATACTAGTTGGTGACAAGACATAGGGAAGGAATAAGAGCTTTATTCCCCAGGGTTCATAGTCCCCAGGGCTTTACTCTGATGAGAGATGTCAGTTTTCATGGGCCGTGTTTTCTCAGTATGTTAAATTGAAGATGAACTTTACAACTTTTAAAAATGGACATTTTTCCTTATCTATTTCTGATGAAAAACAAGCACACAGAGCCAAATTATTTTTCAGCAAAGAGGCCATTAAGCCAATGATGCAAGAGTTGTGTCTATGGTTTTTGAGATCTATCTTTGTTCTTTATTTGACCTGGACCAATGCTTTCATTGGCATTGAGAATTCTTGCTACCAGTGGTCACTGCTCTGCAACATAGAGTCTCAAAGCATTTCCTGGGGGCACCTAGGTGTTAAGTGACTTGCCCAGGTCGGTCACACAGGCATATGTCAGAGGCAGGACCCAGAGCCCAGTTTTCCTGGCTCCAAGACTCAGTCTCTTCATGTGGCTGCCTCTCTAGTGTTCATCAACATGAAATATTCCTATCCAGCATAAAAAAGGTGATGTCTAAGAGAGATAAAGGAGACAGCAAAGAAGGAGAAAGAAATGCATTCGGGAAATTAGAGTGAGAACAATATAAACATAGTCAAAGCGTGGAAGGCCGTGCCTGCTTGACTAGAACTTGCCTGGCCTGTGAGCTCGTGTTAGGCAAACTTGTATATTTGTCTCTAGGTCCACATGTAGATAGAACTTCTTTGCCTCTTCCTCCTCCAGCACTAACAAGAATGCTCCTCTTGTTTTCCCTATAGGAAGAGCGTCGTGTGATTTATGTTGATAAAATCAGACCTGACACCACCCGGACAGAATTGAGGGACCGTTTTGAAGTTTTTGGTGAAATTGAGGAGTGCACAGTAAATCTGCGGGATGATGGGTGAGAAGCTTCAAGATTATTTCTTGTTTAGAAGCTGACATTATGTAAAAAATTATGGCCATAAGATTCCTGGTATGGGAGTTGCCAGTGTAAATGCTTTGAAAGATGACATGTTGAGTTCAAAACCTTATTTATTTTCTTTCATCCCTATTTATTAATCTTTCTAGTTGAGATTTCCTGTCCCAGAAAGAAGTATTTAGCTGCCTGACAGGACAATCACCCTGATAAATGGAGGTAGAAGTTTAGGTGTTGCACAAGGAAGGGGCCTCTTGAGGTAGAAAGGGTTCCGTTTATATATGTTAATGCTTTGTAGCAGTCACTGAACTTTTCCAACCCTTTTTGTCCGTTACAGAGACAGCTATGGTTTCATCACCTACCGCTATACTTGTGATGCTTTTGCTGCTCTTGAAAATGGATACACTTTGCGCAGGTCGAATGAACCTGACTTTGAGCTGTACTTTTGTGGACGCAAGCAATATTTCAAGTCTAACTATGCAGACCTAGGTATGGATTTTTATTGTACACGGGATGAGGACTGCAGAATGTAAAGATCAAAATGGGAGTGAACATAATCCATGGACACCTGAGGTTGGACTTTAACTTTGTCTTGTTGGAGAGAGTATTCAAATACAGATTTTATGTATAAGGCAACCTCAGAGGCAAGGGGCTTAGGAAAGAAGTCCACACCTCTTAGCTCTAAGTTCAGGTTCTTATTTTCTGTGGGATGTGTATAATTTTTTGAAATTAATAATTAATACTGAATTCTTCTGAGCAAATATAATATTGTAATCATTATTTTGTTCAAACAACTGTCTAAAAGTCCTTGTTTTCTCATCTCCCCTATTCCATCCCATTTGCTATGAACTGCAGCTCATGAGGGAAAATATCTAGCTTTTGATATACATATTCTCCTTTTCACTTTATAAAGTTTAATTTTTTCCCCACAGCATGTAAATCCCTACATAAAGGGGATTTTATGAGACTTATTCGTCTCTGAGATTATTAAAAAAAAAAAAAGCATGCTACTACCGAGGCATCTCACTTAAAATTTTTTTTAATGAATTAATGGCTATGATCATTAAAATTATTACATAGTCCTACACCAGGACATTAACAACTTCTTGTTTATATAAAGCCTTAGGCTTTATATAAATGAACGAGTGAATACAACATGTTGTTTTCTTTTCCTAAACCAAGTGTTGTCTTCTTAGAGTAATTGACATAGGTGATGTGCATTGTTGAGAGTGAATATGCCATAATTCACTTCACTGGATAAATGGATGGTTTAAAGCAGGAGAAAGGTAGCTGACTGTTAGAGAGATAGAAGGCTGATGATGAAAATATAAAAGGTGACAAGTCATTTGTTCAAATGTTGACTGATAAAAACAGCCAAGACAGATTGAAGTCTCGAGTTAATTTGACTTATTTTCTTCAATGATGAAGGCCAAGGTGTTTCTAGTTTCTCAAAACTTGTAGAATTTCAAATAAGCTAAATAAAGGGATTCTTTATAACCTGGTTCATCATTAAGAGAAGGAAGTTTGAATGGATTTCTCAAATTGAACTTGGTTGTCCTTGAGATATTTCAAGACAGTTATTATCACTTTACCTTCCATATCATAATAGATTTTAAGCCCTTTCTAAGTCAGATCTTTGTTTTTGGAAAACTATATTTGAGATGCATTCTCTAACCAGCAACTGCTTGAGGAATGTTTTTAGTTAACAAAAACATTAAAAGTATATTAAAAATGGAAGAAATACAGTGGATATCATATCTGGGACTGATCAAAATTTACCTGTGTTGGGGGATTTCAAAGATGAACATACTTGTGGGGAAAAAAATCATATCAATAGTAATGGAGACAAAAAGGCTCTCAAGTGTGTCAGGGGAAAATAAAAATGCAATCAATCAATAAGCATTATTAAGCACCAGTGCTATGCACAGGAGCTGTTCTAGGTTCTGAATATGCAAATGCAGAAGTGAGACAGCCCCTGCTTGTAAGAAGCTTGTATTCTACCAAAAAGATACAGCCTGTTCACAGATGAGTAAACAAAGGAGCTAAACAAAGTAAAACTTTGATTAGCCAGAACTAAACTAATCAGAACCTTCAACCAAGCAGACATTTTTACTTTGCTGTACATAGAGGAACAAGGTGTACATAAGAAGAAAACATGCTTATTGTTAATGTTTAAAGGAGAATCCAAGGCATATCCCAAGGCCTGTAATCATTGAGCCTAATCTTATATATAACATTTAGCTCTTCAGTCTTGTCCAATGAAAATTCATATTTAGAATGATGATGTTGAAATACCACCAGATCCCAAATTGTCAACTCAGTTTAATTCATCAAACGTTTATTGAACATTTATGACTGTCCTAAATGTTGGGATTTGGAGACAAATTCAAAACAGTCCTTGCTTTCAAAGAATTTATGTTCTACTGAAGATTTATATTATATACATATACATAAACATATACATATATGTATATAGACACATGTACACATGTACATATATGTATAGATACATACATAGTAAATTCAAAGTAGTTTTGGATGGAGGCAGGAGCAGGACATTAACACTTGAGGTTTATAGGAGAGGCCTTTGTAGGAGGTGGCCCCTGATTTCAGCCTTGAAGGAAGCTAAGAATTCTTAGCTATTTAGATGAGGAAGGAGACCATTCCAGGCTGGGAAGAGAAGGCAATAGGCCCATAGGCAGGAAGAAAATGGAAAGTCATGTACAAGAAAAGCAGACAAACCAGTTTGGCTAAAACTTATTTTGCATGAATAATATGAAATAAAACTGGAAATCTAGACTGAGGCAGTATTAGAAAGGGCTTGAAATGCCAAATGGAGGAGTTTATTATTGATTTTAGAGTCAATTGTGAACCACTGAAACTCCTTGAGTAGGGTGATGGCAGTCATACTTGTGCTTTAGGAAGATCTATTTTAGGAGTTGTATGGAAGATGGATTGGAGAGGAAATTGGAGACGGGGTCAGTCAGGAAGCTTTTAGAGTAGAACAGGTAACAGGTGAGGGGGACCTAAACTATAGTGGTGATTAGGTAACTGGAAAGATAGAGATGGATACCAGAGATGTTTTAAAGGTACAGTTAATAAGACTTGGCAATTGATTGGATACAGGGAGTAAAGGAGAGTGAAACAAGGATAGTGATTGAGATTATGAACCTGGTTAAATGTTGATTATTGTTTGAACAGAAATAGGGAAGTTAGGGATAAGGATGGCATAAATGAAAAGATAATGAGTCCCATTCTGGACATTTAAGAGTGAGATTGCAATGGGACACCTAGGTGGAACAGTCCAACAGATAATTAATAAGAGACTGTAACATAGGAGAGATATGGGGTAGATATAGGTTTGGAAATTATCTGCATATAAATCATAGCTGAATCTATGTAGAAGTTGATAGAATTACTAAGAGACATTGTAGAGTGAAGGGAAGAGGGTCAAGGACAGAGCCCTGGAGTGTCCCCAAGCTCAAGGCATGGGACGTGAATTGAACAAAAAAATAGGCTAAGGAAGAGCAGTAAAACTGAGGGGAAAAAAGAGAATCGAGAAGTAGCATTTTCATAAAAGCCGAAGGAGGAGAGGATATCCAGAAATAAGTAATGGGGGATGGTGGTGAGGGGTGATGTTAGCCATGTTAGATGTTGTCCAAAGGTCAAGAAGGATAAGGATGATGGAAAGCCTAGTAGAATTAGCAGTTAAGAGACCAATTAACCTAGGAGAGAGTAGTTTAAAGGAAGTGACTGAAGTGATGAATATGCCTCAGCAGACATTCATTGCTAAGTGAGAACTGAGAACTGGTTTTTCTAGGCCTTATCTTCAGATGTGAGTGTATAAAAATATAATTGTATCTTTATACAATTGCAATTGTACAATTAGTACACATCAAATATGAAAGACATGAAAGAGGGCAATAAGTTCAAGTGATTGAAAAAAGTGCAAAAATAATGAGAACATGACATTACATTTAAATTATGTGCGAAAATGATTTGAATGAAAAAATTCAGAAGGGGAAACAAATGGGCAAATTTTTTATCATGTTAAATTTAATATTTAGATAAGAAGCTGGATTTCAAGAAGTTAATAACTAGGTGAGGACGTAAAGGAACGAAGGGTAGGTGACTTTTTTTCTAGGAATTTGTCCATGAGAGGGAGAAGATATAAGACAATAGCTTGAGGGGATGGCTAGGTGAAATGGATTTATTTTAAGAATGAGGAAGGAAAATGCTCATTAGATTGTACTTCCTGAGGAAGAAAGGGAGATTAATACATTTTAAAGAGATTTCTATGAAGAGGTTTCTGGCAACCACATTAACCAGAACTTTTAATTATCTACAATAGCCCATTACTTCAACTTACTGGTTAATTGAGGTTTTGCTGTAGTGAGGCAAGGAGTTGCCTATAGCTTTCTGAAAATTTTATTGCTAGTTTCTTCACAATGTTTTATAATATGGCTTGCTTTATCAGCAGTTTATAGTAGTAATAACAACTATCAATATGTAGTTTGGGATAATAATGTTTTACCTTTCACCACTTAGCAAAAGTCAGACAGATTTACCCCTCACTATCATGAGAGAAAATGTAAAAATTCATGTAAAATTAAAAATGTTGGAATAGGTATATTGTATTAGAAATCTTTGAAAATTAACATACCAGGCCTGCAAAGAACTAGAAGTAAAATAGGTGCCCATCAATTGGAAAATGGCTAGACAACTTATGGTATATGAATGTAATGGAATATTAATGTACCATCTGAAATGATGAATATGGTAGATTCACAGTAACTTGGAAAGACCTGTGTAAATGAATGTAGAATGAAACAAGGAAAATTATTTATGTGAGGATCACAAGAATGTACAATGAAACAGCTTTTGAAAGTTTTAGAAATTTAAAGTCCTTCATCCTTACCAAAGAACTTAGATTCTGCCCCAGAACCAGCCTGGGTTCTGATTGGTGGGCTTTCACTTGATCTTGCCTAAATCCAGGCCTTCATTTGCCTCGCTTGTCAGCCATCTCCAGATGTCTACCCACCATCTGCATGGTATCCTCTCGTTTACGTTCCAGCACCCCTTTATGAGTTGTCATCCTAGAACCATCTTGCTTTGGGATTTTTATCACCAGTCTGTCACTGTATGTGATGCATAGTAAATGTTTAGTACATTATCTACCTATCTGTCCATCCATCCATCCATCTATCCATTCATCCATTTATCATCTGTCTTCTGTCTATCTATCATCTATCTGTCTGTCAATCTACCTGTCAATCTCTCTCTCTCTCTCTCTCTGTCTCTCTCTCTACTTACCTACCTATCATCAAAGCAGTGACCACTATATCTTCAAAAGACTAATGATAAATTATTCCTACTACCTTTTGTCAGAATGGTGATAGACTAGAGAATATAAGACACATATTTTCAAAAATGGTCAATATGTTGATATGTTTTCCTAGACTATACAAGGGGATGTTATAAGTGAAGGCTTGTCTTGGGGGTTACTTGTCAGGGAGTGAGTTAGTGGATAATGTTTGAAATGTAGGAAGGGAGGAAGGAAGAAATCAAGTAAGAAAAGAAAGAGCATCAAAACTTTTTAATACACAGAAGAAAACAAAACAGGGCAATTTTGTTACCACCATGTTATATGTAATATACACTTTAAAAGACCTATGTTTACAGAAGTTCAGTTTCCTATATAATATTCTTGTTTGTTCTTCTGTGTCTATTGAAATATTCATGTTTGTTGATGACTTAGTTAATAAAACAGAAAATTAAAAAGATAAATCAATATCAGGCATGTCTCAATTGACAGAACTTTACGTTACAAAGTTTAAACTTAATTAATTCATGAATTATCACAGATTCACTGTAAGGAATTTGGCAGTCTGGACTTACAGTATTTCAAACCCTATTCTGCCATGTGTTCTTCATAATGGCGTAAGTTGGAGGTATTGGCTCTTCCAGTCTTTATTACAGCTAAATTCTGATAAGTGGATAAAATTTCACAGTAACCAGTATTGACACTACACCTGCCATTTTGATTTGATAACAGCTCCATGAATACTAGCTCTCAGTTAAATAAGGAAATCATTTGTCTGGGAATAAAATAGTCAATTCAGTTTTTCTTCACTAATTGCGTGTCTGTTGGTCTGGACGAGGATATGCCCCAGCAGTCACTGGGACAAAACTCCATTGCTAAGTGAGAACAGTTTTTCCTAGTCCTTAGCTTCAGATGTGAGGATCTGTAAAGATACCATAATGAAACAATTATTATGTCTCAAATCTGAATAACTCAAAGGAGGCCAATAAGTTCAAGTTATAGAAAAAGTGCAAAAATTGTGAGAAAAATGACATTGCATTTAAATTTTGTGCTAAAATGGATTGAGACTGCTGAAGAATTTTAAAGATTTCTCCCCACCATAGTCAACAGTATGCGAGTCAGTCAGTTGTAACACCAGAATTTCTGGTATTATATTTTATGACTTATGAATAAAACATAACAGTGTTTATTAATATTATTGGTAGAAAAAAAGTATGATGGTCAATATTTTATCAGAAAAAAAATCTAAGCATAAGACACAAATACAAAGTAGGAGGCCTAGGGGGAGGTATTCTATTCCATTCTCTATGTCAGGTCTTCTAATGAGCCATATTACTCCTCACTGTCATGAGAGAAAATGTAACCTTTCAAGTTTCAAAAGACTGTTGTGCATATAGGACTGATACGTACACACATATATACACATGCATATAAATATGCACACAGAGATATGTGCATATGTGTATATACCTATGTTTATGTTATATTATTATGTTATATTACATTATATTGTATTGTATTATATTATGTCTCCTATCATATATCATACCATATCATGCCATATCATATCATGCTATGTCAGATCATATGTCATACCATACCATACCATATTATATTATATTATATCATATTATATTATATCCCCAGGACAGGTGCAAGAGAGACAGCCTAGGCTGATAGGAAGAGGATCAGAATAGGAATCGGATCTAGGTTCCAGTTACACTTCAGCCTGTAATATATTTCCTGACCTTCAGCAATAATAATGATGCTATTGGGTCTCTCCCTCCTCATCTCCTCCTCTTTGCTCTCCTGGCTTCCTTCAAGTCCCAGATAAAATCCTACCTTCTACAAGAAACATTTCTCAGTCCCTCTTGATGCTAGTGTCTTCCCTCTGTTGATTATCTCCAATTTACCCTGTATAAATCTTGTTTGTGCGTAGTTATTTTCATGTCTCCCCCTTTAGACTGTGAGCTCTTTAAAAACAGAGATTACCTTTTACCATTCTTTGTAGCCCCAGCATCAAATACAGGGAGTGGCAAATAGTAGATGCTTAATAAATGTTTGTTGACTAACTGACATTTATATAGCATTTAAAGATTTATCAAATGAGTTTTTCACACAACCCTATTGTGATGTAAATGTTATTTTTATTTTCTAGATGAGGCTTTAGAAAGAGGTTAAATGCCATTTCCAAGGTGGGGGGCAGGGGAGAAAAGGGAGACAAAAACAAATTTGCATGATAAATTGATAAATGATAAATTTATTATATATTTAATATATTTAAAAGGAATCTATTGTACTTAATAGATTTGCATTTTCATGTACAATCCTCTTTTTTATCATACTGTGTTATGGAAATGCTTGTTTTATTCCATAAATTAAAAATTAATTAAAAAATTTTTAAATATTATATCATATCATATATATAGTTTTTTAAAAGGGAGACATGAAATGATTTGCTCAGTCATACGGCTAATATGAAAGCCGTTACTCCACATCAAGCCTTCTGTCTGCTATACCATAATCATGCCTTCTAGAGAGCAGGAATTGTTTCATTGTTAGTATCTGTTTCCTCAACAGCTAGGACAAAACCTGGAATATGGTAGGTGCTTGATAAATACTTGACAATTGGTTAATCTGTTTGAATTGCCTCGTTTAAAATACAAGGAGAAAAAAAATACCTGCTTATCTTGCAGAAATGTTATAATCATAAAAGGAAATGAGTTTGACATGTTATACCTGTGTCGGATATCGTTATTGTGCTTTGCATCTAATGGCTAATAGATGTTTGTTGAGTTGAATTAACATTATGATGATTGTAAATTTCCAATGAAGTAAGTCATCTTATACTTGTTTTCAATGAGAGTTTGACAGTTGTCTAGGAAAGCTGCTTCTGACTTGCACTAATTTTGTTTCAGATTCACACTCAGATGATTTTGACCCTGCTTCTACCAAGAGCAAATATGACTCTCTGGATTTTGATAGTTTACTGAAAGAGGCCCAGAGAAGCCTGCGCAGGTAACAAGCCCACAGGCTGAGGATAATGGAGGGATGGTGAATACCTCACAGGACATCACGTCCTTCAATACGGACTCTTGAAAGTCATACCTAGGAATTTATCCTACTTTACACTCTCTGTACAAAAATTAAAAAAAAAAAAGGTTTACATGAACACGGCTGCTGATGAGGGAAGAGGCCAAAGGGACATCGAGTAAGCACATGTTTATCCATGGGGGTCAGCTTTGCTTTCCTGGGATGAAAGTGGTGGTTGTTGTGACATTTTGTGTGTGTGTGTGTGTGTGTGTGTGTGTCCTTGTGTTTAGGGGGGTGAGGGTACAAGCAATGGCTGGCGAGAGTGCAAATGCAAACCACTTGAAGTGACAGCAGTTCCATAGAGAGACACTTTAAACCTAGAACTTCAAAATGTCTGTGCTGTATCTAAAAAGAAAAAAAAAAGGAAAAAGCAAACAAACCGCAGATCACCCTGTACTGACCATGGGTGATTCCTGGGCTTCAGCTGCTGAGCTCTTGTTTTTTTAGAAAGAGAAAACACAAGCAAACACAACCTTCTCTGGTATTGTAATGATGATGTGACAATCCTGAGGAAAGGACGGGTCCCACAGACCTAACATCCTCTCTCTCTCTCTTTTTTTTCTTTTTGTTTTTCCTTGTTGACCTTGGAGCCTGGATGGAAGCATAAACAGCGGGCATCGGCATATTAAACCTCTTAACATTTTGAAGTTTCTGTAGTTCATCCTTTCTCCTGACACCCATGTAAATGTCCCAAATGTGGATCTTCCACAACAGATGTTAAAAGCCTTGTCAATGGTCACACGTGCAGCTTGTTCAGCAGTCCTTTCTGATGAGCGGACACGATGTTACGTCATTAACGAGAGTTGGGTAGAACTATCTGGGATGTGTTCAGATAGTGAGTGTATTTACTACATTCTCCAATGTAGTTAAGTATTTACAGATGTTCAATGGAGTATTTTTATTTTGTGTACATACTCTATGACAATGTTCTTTTTTTGTTACAGCTATGCACTGTAAATGCAGCCTTCTTTTCAAAACTGCTCAATTTTTCTTAATCAAGAATATTCAAATGTAATTAGGAGGTGAAACAATTATTGTACACTAACATATTTAGAAAGCTGAACTTATGCTTATATATATTTGATTGTACAAAAAAAAGACAGTGTGTGTGTTTGTTGAGTGCAAAACAAAAAAGAAAAAAAAAACACAACCGTTGCTTTATGCACATTCATCCCTTCTTCGGTGAGCTTTGATCTAAGCTTCTTGTCAAGGAAAATCCTAGCCCCCAAAAGGTATTCACCACTTCTGCGATTTTTTCCCACATTTTCTTGTTGCTTGTTTTTCTTTGAAGTTTTATACACTGGATTTGTTAGGGGGATGAAATTTTCTCATCTAAAAATTTTTCTAGAAGAGATCATGATTTTATGTAAAGTCTCTCAATGGATAATCATTAAGAAATGTTTTTATTTTCTGTATCAACAGTAGTTTTGAAACTAGGGGTCAAGGATCTTTTTAAAATGCTGTTTTGTTTTATTTTTCGTGATTTTAATTTGATACAAAATGCTGAGGTAATAATTATAGTATGATTTTTACAATAATTAATATGTGTGTATGAAATCTATCTTTGAAGCCAGTATCTCTCTTCATTGGCAGAGTTCAAGAATGGTATTTATCTATATTTTTTACAGTTATGCATCCTGTATAAATACTGATATTTCATTCCTTTGTTTACTAAAGAGACATATTTATCAGTTGCAGATAGCATATTTATTATAAATTATGAGGTGGCAAAAATAAGAAAGCCAGTGGAAATGTTATACCCAGGATGCATGACACTTGTCAGGTTCGAATTTTAAGCACTTCATTTGGGAAATTCAGCTTTTGTAGAAGCAGTGTTTCTACTTGCACTAGCATGGCCTCCCAGTGTGACCATGACATTGTTTTTGATAACATTGCTTCTTCTAAATTAAATGGAAACTTCTGAAAATCTCCATCTTGAGCATCCGGATTTCATCTTGAGTGTGGAGTCCCTGGAGCTGAATCAGTAAAGTCTGGAGAATGTATTCAAGCTTATAAATTGATACTCGATTACTGTTTGGCATTCATGACTTCGTTTTAAAGATATGGTATACCTCCCTACTTAATCTTTCTGTTCTCTCCCCTTCCCCCAAAGCGATCTTATAAAACTGATTTCACCCCCAGGCTAATGCAGCGGATTTTGATAGCTGCATTCATTTATCACCAGCAGATTGTGTTCTGAGAGATTCCACTGTCTGTCCTGTCGGATGCTTGCTTGACTTTTTGGCTTCTTATTTCTAAGTAGATAGAAAGCAATAAAAAAAAAATTTAAAAAATAAAAACTTGTTCACTGGTTCTGCGTTACAACAGTAACACCTTTAATCCGCCTAATTCTTATTGTTCTGTAGGTTAAAATGCAGGTATTTTAACTCTGTGTGAACGCCAAACTAAAGTTTACAGTTTTTCTTTCTGAATTTTGAGTATCTTCTGTTGTAGAATAATGATAAAAAGACTATTAAAAGCAATAAATTATTTTTAAGAAATCAATATTTAGTATATCATATTATGTGTTCAAGGACCACCAGATGCATTACCTATTTTGCCTTTAAATTTTTGTGATCCAGTTTTAAATACATTTTCTCTTTTGCCCTGAATTGCTGACATAAATTTTTTTTAAAATTTATTAAAAGATAGCAACACAGACCTTATGTCATGGTTTAATTTTTTCCCCCTACTGCCCTGATGAATATTCTTTCCATGAAGATAGCTTTCCTCCATGGACTTCAAATTGCCTATAAAATTAGCGCAAAGAAAGGATCACTAAACCATCCAAATAGTGCTTTTTATATCTAAAGCAGACACTGTGGGTAGCCCATCAAAAATATAAACTGTGTTCCCTTTATTTTTAAGAGAACATTTCAAATGAACACATGCACCACATCATTATTGGAGGCCCATTTCAGCATAGATCTGTATGTCTTTTAGATGAATGGTGTGATGTTGCTTTCATGCTGTGGTAAGTATTCCATCTGCAATATTGGTAACTAAACTGGTGCTTTATACACGTGGGCCTTTTAAAGAGTCATATAGCAGGGTAGCTTCTACCTAACGCAAACTGATTAAGACCCGAAAATAAGGCATCTTCAAATTGAGGGGTTGGGGGAGAGGGAAATCAGTCTATGCTAAATGACTTGGAACAACCTTTGGGCTATCAACGCCCAAGACAGCATGGTAAGGAGGGTCTACTCTACTAGGGCATGATGGTTGGGTCAGTTGAAAAAAAAAAAAAAGAAAGGAAACCTTGTAATGCCTTTAGGTGTAAGTTTACAATAGGTAATGATTATGTGTCCTTTGTGATGGATGTAATGAGAACTTCAATCACTGTAGTCTAAGACCTGATCTATAAATAACCTAGAATAGCCATGTAATATAATGTGATGATTCTAAATTTGTACCTCTGTGACAGACATTTTCAATAATGTGAACCACTGATTGGATGGAGCTACTTAAAGATTTGTAGGTGAAAGTGTTATACTGTTGGTTGAACTATGCTGAACAGGGAAAGTGAACTTTTAGTTTAGCCCTCCATGGGCTATTTTCCACCTGCCAATTCTACATGTACTGTTGTGGTTTTATTCATTGTATGGAAATTCCTGTGATTTTTTTTTTAATGTGCAGTACACATCAGCCTCACTGAGTTAATAAAGGGAAACAAATGTTTCAAATCCACTTCTGTTTTCTTATTTATCATAACTAAACCCCTGACATGTTTCTTAGATTGGGGCACATTTATTCTCTCATTACTATGCTATTTCTTCCTCCTTTCTCTGTTTGCCTCTTTTCCATACCCATAGTAGGACTTCAGCTTTAATATAACATAAACATTGTAGAGTTTGCCTTGTTGTTTTTTTTTTAAGACAGAGCAAAGATAGACACAGAATTTATAAAAATGAAATATAATAGGTAGAAACCTGACATGTGATATTTTTGTAGGAGTTTGTCCTGTTTTATTATTGTAATCTGGGCAAAACACATTTTTAGGCAACAATCATTGCCCTAAGGGAGAATATGGCTTAACATTCAGCTTAGGAAAAAATTCTACTTAAAGCATACAGAACTCTCGGGCACTTGTAATGTACCTTAGTCCTTCATTCTTCTGTCATCAGGTTGAATCTGGGACAAGTTAATAGCTAATGATTATGATGATTCAACTCACAGGTAAAGAAGGTATCTATTGGGGGCAGGGAAAATAAACCATGTTCTTATCCCTGTCCTCTGTGTAAATAGGACTGGTGCTGACTTAAATCAGTATAGCTGACAACATTTTCTCTAAACAAAAAGAAGGCCTTAGAGAACATTATAAAATTGACTTGCTTCCTTTGCTGACCTGATGACACAGATTTCTAAATCACACATGGTATCTCATCCTTTTTGTTGACGTCACAGTTGAACTTTTCTTTAAGGCTTCATTTTTCTGTCTACCTTAAGCCCCTTGAGGGAAGAGAGGAGAGTAAATGAGGAAGACTTCGTTATCTGGGGAGGTCTTGAGACATCTTGCCCAGAAATAAAGATAATGCTGTTTCCTGCAAAATATTAAGTTGTCTCTGACTTTGATGTTTCTAATGGCAGTTACCACTGAAATCAGTATTAGGCAGGTAAAGTAAATAGGAGTCTTTGATACAGAAATAGTCCTTGACTTGATTTAAAAATCACTCAAACTAAAATAGCCATCAAAACCAATAATGTTATGTTAATATTGAGTCCAAATTCTATTTGGGGTGTAAAGAGGGTTATCATTTTTGTGGAATCATTAGCTTGTATTGCATATTATTTATGAGATTTGATTTTATTTAAATGTTGGTGTTACTGGCTGTCTAGGTATAACTCAATATTAATTATAAATACATTTTAGCCAAACTGTACTCAGTTGCTATATTTATTCTACATCTGAAATTTAAATAACCCACATTGATATCTCTTATTTTCAAGCAAACTACACAGCATTATAAATCAATCTTCTCTACTTTATCAAACAGTAGAAAGCAATAAAGAAGGTCACAAATAGTGCAGTAGTTCCTTGGAGGTTTGTAACATTATGATTTAAACCTTAGAAAGATTTAATCAAAAGCTGAATTAATCCCTAGAGGGAAAGGATTCTGTATAGATTCTATTGATAGACTCACTGCATCCCATTTTCATTTTGCTAGAATGTGTTTGTTAATATATTGAAACAAAAGAAAGCTTCTCCAAGAGAGATGTGAAAAGTACTTCTTTGTGGGAAAGGAGTGATAACATGCAATCCACAACTTCCTGTTTATTTTCTCTTCCATTTGAAAGATCCTGTGTCATTGAACTTGATTGTGGTTTCTTCTTTTTAACCTGAACAATACATTTAAATGCCTCTTTTTTTTTTATCATATGTCTTTGGATACATCTACTCTCTTCCAGATATGCTACATTTTAGTCAAACCTTGGAATGTGGCACTCTTTCATATTGGTTTCTAACTTGCAGTATTGGGTTCAGATGGTCTCATCTTAATAAATTTCTCAGAATTTATAGTCATTAGAAAATTGAGGGTAAAGTTGGCTATGAATATTCGAGTTGACAGAGAGTGATTCCCAGAAGCAGGGGTGCATGGTAAAGGCTAGGTCTGAAGTTGGCATTGCTTCTCTGTTACCTTTCCAAACCCGTTGAATTGACAAGACTCATCTAATCCTCATTGCATCTGCAGGAGGAACAAATTTTAATTAATTAGAGGGCAAGTGTGAAAAGTTTTAGAGAAGACCAAAAGATCCTGTGTTCTTTTTTCATGATTAAATAAAATTAGAATGATTACATATGTACACCTAGTCTTTATTAAGGAAAAAAACCCTAAAGATTGTTTTGTCTTTAATTTATGCATATAGCACTTACTGAATGTGAGTATTTTGTGTGATGTTTAAATCTGCATATTGACCATTTTCATATATTTTCATGTATTAACTTCTACTAGGGAAGAAAGTAAATTATTAGAAAAATCCTGGGATGACTTTCAGGAAGATACTGTGCTTCAACTTGGTTTTGAACAAGGGCATTTTGCAGAATTATTATTTTTTCCTACATAGTTTTTCTCTGATGGATTTGCAATGAGATGACGTCCAAGTGAAATCCAAAGTTAAATGGGAAGAGGGGGCAGCTAGATGGTGCAGTGAGTAGAGCACTAGCCCTGAAGTCAGGAGGACCTGAGTTCAAATCCAGCCTCAGACACATAATACTTCCTAGCTGTGTGACTCTGGGCAAGTCACTTAACCCCAACTGCCTCACTGAAAACAAACAAACAAAAAAAAAGTTAAGTGGGAAGGAAAGATATGTTAAGTGGTAAAATCCTAAAAAAAAAAGCTCATTGAAGTATTTAATTGGATGACATTTATTTTTGCTGCTCTCTCAAAGATAAAATACTCCAACTTTTCTCTCTTAGTGTTATTACTGGGTAAAAACAATGAAAATTATTTTAGTCCAAAAGTTTCTGCACTATACCCCAAGCAAGACACTTAAGAAAATTGCAAGGTATTCCTATATGACTGACTTTGACATTGGGGAAAACAGGCACCTGCTTCATTCATACTAATGCTTTCTCATTTTGCTTTCTTACTTATTCTTACCATTGCTTGGCAGTGAACTGTAAAGGCTCCCTCAACCCTAAAACATGATGTTTTGCTTGTTCTTGGTTTGACCATTTAGCATTATTAAAGCTTGGCAACTGTACCTTTTCATCATCTGCTTGAGTAATGTATCATATTACCTAGAGGCATTGCCCTCTGCTACCACTTCCCTACATGCTAATGGGAGTGTGAGTGTGTGCATGCTATTATGGGATAATGATTAATTACTCACCTTCCTGAGGTAGTCTAGGTTACCAAACCGGTCACACAATCTGTGATGTGAACTTTCAAATCAAGTGATTTTACAATCAGATGATAACACCCTATTAATCCAATGACATTGTCATGTAAGACTGACCACCACTCTTTGATGGTCCTCTTTTCCAATGAGTCCTCACATAAAGCAGAATTTGCTCTTAACTTTAATCTCAGTTTTGTCTGCTCCATCTAGAGGGAAAGAGAAATCCAGGTAGTGCTCCATTGTATCTGCATGATAGCCAGCACCTGAATTTGAATTAATCACCTGAATAATTGAATTTTTCACTTTTTAACTATAGGTATAATAACATGTTGATGGAACCCTAGCATGAACCTGTTAGATAAAACAATTATTAATAAATGTAGAATATCATCATTGTCCCATGTTGCCACTAGTTCACTGGCTTCCCTTTTAGCATTCTGGTAGTAGTGAAGACAAGAATGATCAGTAAAGCAAAGGGGGAAATGATCACTTACTCATCAGATTAAAAAAATACCAGTTTGGGACAGAGTTTTTAAGTTTAATATGCCAAATAATTCCATAGGGCTTTGCTAACTTCAAGTAATTGTAGTAGTCAAGGCAATAAACCTCTCAGAAAAAGATGTGGTCCTTTCAGCACCAGGTCCCATGACTACAGATGCACTATGGCCATTTGGTATAGTTGCTGGCATGGCATTTGCAAATAGGGACTGGCCAATTAATGTGTTTATTGACCAAACCCTTGGCAGTCTTTCGTGGAAACCAGTAGCCCCCCTGGACTAACAAAGGAAGCTTTACTTGTATGTGCCATAATTGTGGAGCTCTAGGTTAATTATCTTCCTCAGATGCAAGTATTTGGAGCTTCACTGATACAGTTGTGATTCCTGGCTTTTTCTTGACACCTTCCCCAAGACTGACCTTTGTTGACCAAACCCCGTCCTCAATGAGAAAACTCTCCACCTTCCTAAAATTCGACAGATGCCAGACAGTGGCATTCAGATCCTCCAAGGCTCCTGGAGCCTCCTGCATTTAATATCCTTTTAAAAAAAAAAAGTCCATGAAATTGACCAGCACCCTATGGGTAGATCACATGGTCTGTTGGGCTCAACCATTGAAAAGGTTTGGCCATGCTTTCCTGGATAGAGCCTGACTCATTTTTGTATCACTCCCTACCTGTGGTCTTTGAACAAAGGGGAACTTTAACTCCATTGGCAGGAATGTATACATGTCTCTTTGTGGACTGTTTTTTACATACAGCTATTTAAATGGCAGCTGAGACCAGTATGTCTCTGGGGCCAGAGAGCTTCACAGACCAGTGATCTTTGTGTCCTAATCTTCTAAAATCTCTGTGAGTGGGAAATGGACATAATACTTCTAAAGAATTGTAGAAATGTTCGGCACATTTCAACACAGCCATGGAAATAAACACTGGCACATGTGTTATCTTCTTTCTTTCACCATTGGTGTGATTTCTGTGTGTTTGGGAGGGAGCATTTCATCTAAGATGGTTGGCTTATGTGCCAGGCTCTTTGCTAAGCACTGGAAACACAAAGATAAAAATGAAACTATCCACTTGGCCTCAAACCTGAGCTGCCTCTCTCTAGCTTGAGTCACACTGCATGTGGCATCGCTTACAAATCAGAATACATAAGGAGTGTGAATTGTTTATCACAAATCCATCCACCATTACCAGAGGAAACAATCCTAATGGTGATTCAGTAATGCAAATAAATAGTTTTCATTTGACAGTGTGACCAGTTGGTAAGAGTAAAGACTCTAAACACTTTTTAGCCTATGAGATAAGAATGACCTATACAGAACTAAAGAGCGCTGAAAAAATATAGACAGGGCCAATGCTATCAAGCGCATTGGAATCTCATGTGCTTGGTAAGTTTTCAAGACTACACACAAGACTGTTTCCTGGACCATTGGATAGGTGCTGACGTCCTTGCCCAAAATTTGAAGGACAAGGAACAATGCATAACTTTGGTAGAAAGAGAACAGTGCAGTGTAGTAACATTGTCATGTCTCCCTCCTTTGGGTCTGACATTACATTTCATGTTATCTCAAAGTGCTAGTTTGACTTCTGCCTATTAAGGGTGGAAATCCTCAGCGATTTCGCCCAGTAAATTTGTCCGGTTTTCTCTCCACAATTCTGTTCCCTTCATTACTGCCAACACCATCCTCCCCCCTCCCCTTTCTCATCCCTTTCCCACCTTGCCTAAAGACAGAAGATCTTAGCTGTTCCTTTCTAATATATCACCTAAATCCTGTCTTTCTCTTTCTGGTTGGGTTGGCTTACTTGACAGTGCCCTTGATGCTGCTTAACCAGAAAGAGATATTAATCAGTTGTCAACTTACAATGAACATCAGAATATCCAAGAAATGGAATCACTAATTTTTCTGCAGTAACTTTGCAAAATGTGGAAAGCAGTTCTTAAATGTCGTTCCCTCCCCCTTGCCACTTCTCTGCCAACCCCAAGGTGGTTAATACTTCCTAGACCTCCCCAGCTCTCCGGGATCCCTAACAGCGAGAACTGCTCAAGCCTCGGCCTCAGGGAACTATTCACAGTTCCAAACCTTCCCAGACGCCTTTCCTACCTGCATTCTAGCCTCTGTTCCAGTGTTCCCACCCTTTGCTCTATGGAAGGTCAGTTAAACTGATCAGTCGCTATTATGTTAATGTGTCACCACAACCAGCTAACACATTTGCATTTTAGTGGATGTTTTTCAGTGCTATTGGTAACCAGGAAGTCTGTAGGAACTAACTAGTATTTTTGCTTAGGGGAGAAAGGCCCAAGTGGCCTAAAGTGATAATCTAATCTAATGTCATTTTAGTTTTTTGAATGTTAGGGAAGATGGAATTTTTACAAGTCATCTAGGGAACTGAAGCCAGACAGGTTAAGGTATTTGGTCTAGTGTGGCTAGATAGTATTTGACCTGGAGACAGAATGGAAGCCCTTTAATAACAATTAAAAACATAAATTGACCTTCTAAGAAAAACATTCTTAGAATCTGGCCACACCCAACAACCCTTAAAACACCAGCCCACTAATTAGAAATCTCCCTGTCAGTGTTCGGAATACCAAGAAGGCAAAGGCAAGAGGCAAGAGGTAATCACCCTTTTTCTGGGTTCGGGGTAGTCACTTTAGTTTCATATTTATCACTCAAGCTTGAGGAGAAGTACATTTATGTAATAACTTTTCAAGTCTTCAGCCCTTGATCCACTCCCTCACCTTGCTTATTGAGTGGTTATAAAAATTGTTCCAGGGATATGGGAGGCTGTAAAAATCACAATGTCAGATATAAACTCAGCTCAGGCAATTTGGTGGTTCTGGTTCCTTTTTTTTTTTTTTTTGAGCGGGAGGTTAATTTAGGAGAAGGGAACTTTCCCTCCGTTTCTTGGGAAGCCAGGGATCATACCTCCCAACTTCTCTGACCTTAGGACTATTTGCCTTTCTTTCCCTTTCACATGCCTATGCAAGAACATGTCTTCTCCAAAGGGCAATTTTGCTAGCCCCTAGCACTTCAGGCATTCTTGTCTTGTAATAGTAACCGATTAAACTAGTTACCAAGAATGGAGCATGTTCCAGTACTTAAGTTAATTGAACTGTTACAAACTAAATATGATTCTAAATTGTTTCAGTATTCCGAAGCACTTCATGCATGCAGATAAAAATGAAAAAAATGACCAAATTGGTTTGAAATGTGCAAATCAGGCATACAACTCTGACATTTAGATCCATGACCTGATAACAATGCAGTAAGTACCTTGAAAAACTTCGCAGCTCCTTTCCCCACCCCCTCTGACTCTTCTCTGAAACTCTTGAACCCCTACTTGATGTCATATTCAATAAGTGGAAGCCAGGCTGCAATCAGACCAGGAGCTGTCTGCATCAGGGTTTTACTACCAATTTGCTCAGAATAATCTCTCCCTGATTCATTTCACGGGCCAAGTAAGAAAGGAACTGTTGAAAGGAGGATAGGCTTAGTGGAAGAAACAATGTACTTCATCCTGGAAGACCCTAGCTGATGTTCATTTTGGGAATCTGGCTTGATTGAAGTCCCACAACTCCACAGTCTTGGTATCCCAGTGCCAGGAATCAGATGGGCAAGCTCAGACTGATTTAGTCTGCAGGTTGTAGGTTTTATTTTCCTTTAAATTAAATCTCTCTCTCTCTCTCTCTCTCTCTCTCTCTCTCTCTCTCTCTCTCTCTCCTCTCTCTCTCTCTCTCCATTTAAAAAGCATCTTCTCTCTCCCTCTCCTTCCCCCACCCCTGGAAAAAAACAAAACAAAACAAAACCCTGGTAACAAATATTCAGAGTCGAGCTATGCCCCAAAATGTGTCTTATTCTACACCCTGTGTCCATCACCTCTCTGTCAAGAGGTGGACAGAATTCCTCATTACTGGTACTCCAGAATCAGGGATAATTTTTGTGTCAATCTGAGTTATTAAGTCTTTCATAGTCATTCATTTTGATGTTGTTGTCATAAATTAGCTTTGTTCTGCTCACTCCACTCTATTACACTCCACATCTAGTCCATTTCATTCTTCCATATTTTTCTAAAACTATCATCTTCCTCTTTTCTTTCAACACAATAGTATTCCATAACATTAATATACTATACTTTATTCAGCCATTCCCAACTGATGGACACTTCTTAGTTTCTAGTTCCTAGCCATCATAAAAAAAAAGTGTTATAAATGGTTTTGTACAGATAGGATCTTTTCCTCTTTTGAATTCCTTTGGGGGGTATAGGCTTAGTGGTGGTAGTATTTGCTAGGTCAAAGAGTATACACAATTTAGTAACTTTGGAGAATGATTCCAAATTGCTTTCTAGAATGATTGTGCCAGCTCATAGCTCTACCAACAATGCATTAATGGGCCTGTTTCCTATTTTGCCAACTTTGAATGTGAGATGAAACCTCGGAGTTCTTTTAATTTGTGTCTCAGTTAGTGATTTGGAGCGTTTTTTAATATGACTATAGATAGCTCGAATTTCTTCCCTTGAGAATTGTCTGTTCATATCCTTTGACCATTTATCAATTGGAAAATAGCTATTATTCTTCTAAATTTGAATCATAAGCTATACTTTTAGGACAGCATTTTTCAGGAAGGGGAGAAAGCAAGAATAGAAGAAGGCTGAGTTTATCACCATAATTGGCAGCTGATCTTTTTATCTTGTAGCTTTCTCTTTATTGTGAACACACTAGGATTTCTCTCCTCCATTCCACTCCTCACCTCCACATTCTAGCAAGGGGGAATTTGATGACCATTTGTATCTCAGAGGTTTCCCTGCATACTTTCCCTTTCTGAAATGTGAGTAATTACCTCTTAATTGGTCTGTTGTGTAAATACAAACTTTTCCTTTTTCCCCAAGCTCCTTATTTTTGTTTTCTGTAGGCAATTCTATGAAAGCCTATGAAATGAAATAAATGTCCAACTTCCAAAGGAAAAAAAAAACTGGACTAAAACTAATTTTCTAAGATTCTAATCTCATGTCTGCCTTTAACTTACTCGGTAACCTTGGAAATGTCGCTTAACCACACTGGTTTTTCTTTTTCCCCATATGTAAACAAGGGTACAGATGTAGATGATAGCTAAGATTCCTTCCCATGCTAAACATCTATATTCTAAGGTTTCCCAATAGCTTTAGTGATTTGCATTCTTCCCTATATCTTCTGCGTAAGGCTCCTAACACCATTTTAAAAAATCTGATTTAGATCATAAGGTTTAAACTAGACGAACAAATAAGACAGTGTTTTGTAAGACTATTAACCTATCAATATGAGCAAACCTATCGATATGAGTAAAATGCAAGCTATTTCAGCAAACATACTGTTCAGTCTGCACTCCCATACTTCAAGTGTACCCTCTTAGAATTCCTGTCCTCCTATAAGGCTCAACTGAGGTGCCTCATGAAGCCTTTGCTGACCCCCCATTTTGGTCTTTGTGTTCTGGTTAGCACTGTCCCTTGCATGTAGTAGGCGCTTAATAAATGTTTGTTGAATTGAACCTCTAAGATGTACTTTACTTCCCCCCCCCAATTTTACTTAGCATTTGTCATAATAGAGTAGTTTCCTACAGTATTAATAATGACTCTATATTTTTGTGGAGCTTCAGAATTCACAGAGTACTTTCCTCACAACAATTCTGTGAAATAGGAAGTGCAAATATTACTATCCCCATATTACAGTTAAACTCTATGGTTGCCTCATTTTCAGATTCCTCTGCTGATGGTCTTCCACCTGTCCTGAACATACCTGAAACAGAGCTGCTAGACAGGAGTGAGTGCCTCTATAATAACTCCTGGACTGTTGACCACCATGGGGTCTGTCCTTTTTTAGACTGTCCTCTTATCCTTCAGAATTTTTTATTCTTTATTTTTGTATCTTCAAAGCCTGCCACAAAGTAACCTCACAACCATTTGCTGATTGATTAGCCATATAATTTTAATTTCAGATTCTTTGGATTGTACATTGTACAAGTCAAATCATAGCTTTCCACTTCTCCATCTATGGGGAAAAAGAAAAAGTAACTAGTGTACTGTAAACTGGAATGTAATTTCACTAGAATTTGGGGTGAATTCATTGAGCTAAGGGACTACTTTCAGTTCAAGTCTCTGAGAATATAGTGATTTTTGTTGGGCTTGTAATTCAAAGCAAAAATCAAAGCCTAGCTACCATGGACAGAACCTAGAGAGATTTGCTTGTCCTTTTCATATGCCCTGCCTGTGAAATGTGTCATTTCTCTTACTCCGCAGCTGCCTGAATTGTCACATCCACATGCATCCCCATCACCAGTAATCTGTTTATCAAGAAATAAGAGCTCGTTGCCTCCCAATTTCGCCTTTCCAGGTGACTGATATTAATTAGGTTTTCAGTAGGCCTGGTTTATCTCAGACTGAAACCAAAGCAGATGAAAATGCTGCTTTGCAGTAAGATTTCTTTTCTCAAAACGATGAATGGGATGAAGATACTTATCTAAGAGAACAGGTTGCAGGTGGAGCTTCCATCAGCAGAGTTCTGAAATGCATTGTTAGGCTGTGGTTGTTCTGAAGAAGAAATAAAAATAGCATGTCATCCAGTGACTACATTAACTCATTTCATGCACACAAAGTTGGAGTCCCTGAGGGGCAGCAGACTTGCTATGCAAGTAGAAACTACACAGATTCATTAATAACTGAATTCTATTCCAAAATGTTAGTGTTTCCTAAAAGAGGGATGCTAATTCCTCCAAAGCCCTGTCTCTGTTTCTGCACTATCAACCTTCATTTATGGTCCAAAATTACTTTTCTATTAAATTCGGTTCATCAGACACTTGCTGAATGCCTACCATGTGCAACTGCATTATGTTATATATTAAGGATACAAGGATAAAAAAGCTTTCAGTGTTGGAGAATGAAACTATATACTATACAAATAAACACAAAATAAGTTAAAATAGGATTGTTGATCTAGAACTGGCATCAAGATCTAGAACTAAAATTCTAAACTAACTTCATTTTGTAGTTGAGAAATACCCATAGAGGCTGTGACTTACCCAAGGTCATGCAGGTTAATAAGTGTCAGGCAAGATGTGAACCTAGGTCCTTAGACTCCAGAGTCAGTACTCTTTCTACTGAGTATAGGAAAGAATAAATTGAATGGGTTCAAAAATTCAAAGGACTACCTCTAGCTGGAGAAAATCTGAGAAGGGGTCATGAAGGAGACAAGCTCAGCTTTGAAGAAGGGGGCTGTCAGCAAGTGAAGATGACAGGGTAGTTTGCTGGGAAGGCAAAAGATCAGGGAAAAGGGAAGTAGTATAGTCTGGTCTGAGAGTAAAGTAAGTCTAATATAGGAGAACAATGGACTTGGAGCCAGGATAATTCTTTTTAGGTGGAGCTTTGAGGTAAGTGGCTTTGAGTCTCATCTCCAACACATACTAACTGTGTGACCCTGAGGAAAACTTCATCTCTGAGCCTCAGTTTCTTCATCTGTGAAATGGAGATGATAACACTTGTGCTACCTACCTCACAGGGTTATTGGAAGGGGAACTCTTTTCAATCCTTGAAGGTCTATAGAATTGTGAAGGGAAAAATAGAATGAAATGAGGCTGAAACGGTGGGTTGGAGCCACTGAGTTTTGAGTAGTAATAAAAAAAAAAGTAATATGATAGCTAACATTAATATAGTGTTTTACATGAAACAAAGAAGGAAACAAGCATTGATTAAGTCTCCACTATGTTCCGGCATTGTGCTAAGCACTTAATAAATATCATTTCATTTAATACCCACAACAACCCTGGGAGATAGGTGCTATTGTTATCCCATTTTACAGTTGAGGAAACTGAGGCAGACAGAGGTTAAGTGATTTGCCCAGGGTTACATGGCTAGTAAGTGTCAGAGGCTGGATATGAACTCAGGTCTTCCTGACTCCAGGTCCAGTAGTCAAAGAAGCGTATGTTTTATTTGGTAGGCAGTGGGGAGCCACTGAAGCTTCTTCAGAGAATGGTATGATAAGATCTATGCATTAGGAAAATTGCTTTGATAATGTTGTGAAAAATAATCAAAGAAGGGAAAGACTGTGATCAAGAATGTAAAGTTTTCAATAGTCCAGGTGAGAGATGACAATGATGTGAACTGAGGCATTATCAGTATGAATGAAAAACAGCTTTTGTTTTTGTCTCTCCCCGCCCCTTTAAAAAAGAATCATAAAGCGAGGGATGAGGGGAGAAAAAAGTGGATGGAAAGGATGTGAGAAATGTTGTAGACAGTGTCAATGAAACAAATGTAATGGGAGATTGGGAGAGAAAAGAGTCAGAAATGAATTTGAGATTTTGAACTTGCGTAACTGGTAAGAGAGTGGTACTAACACCTACACATCTGCATCTATAGCTTAGAAATGCCTTTCCAGAGCACAATAAATTGACCCTGCTATAATAGGTAAATGAAAAGATCCTATCTGCAAAGGGAGAAACAACTCTTTTAGTGGCCACCTGTGCCAGGAAACTAACATTTAGAAAACTAAGTGCTGTACCAGATTGTTCTATAAAATGCATATTTTGGAAGAAAGAAATACCAGTACAGCATGGAGGAAAGGAGGTTGGGACAAGGACTCTGGGATCTTAGCCATTCCCAAATGTTCAAGAAATTCTATTGCTATTTCCTGGTTGAAAAAAGAGGAAGGGAGAGGGAAAGAGGAAGGGTGAAGAGACAGTGAGACACACAGAGAAACAGAGACAGAGAGAGACAGAGACAGACACACACACACACACACACACACACACACACACACACACAGAGAAAGAGAGAGAGAAAGAGAGAGAAACAATAAAAAGAGCACACATCTAAACAGGAGGTACCAAATCTTCAAGGGACTAGAAAGCAGATGCTCCAAGGCTCCTGGAATCCCTAGCAAATGCAAGAGCAAAGTGATAGTGACATAAACTCAGAGGCACTAGAGTCCTGGAGTAGCTAATATATGGATTTAAATGTCAAGTGAAGCAGTTGTCACAATTCATTTGACTACCTTGAAAGGGTGCTAGAAAACTGACAAGAGATTGTTTGTCCCCCAATTCCAAACCAATGTTTTGTTCAGTCATTTTCAACTCTTTGTGACCCCATTTGAGGCTTCCTTGGCAAGGATATTGGAGTGGTTCATTTTACAGATGAGGAAACTGAGGCAAATAGGGTTAAGTGACTTGCCCAGAGTCACACAGCTGATAAGGGTCTGAGCGCAGATTCGAACTCAGGAAGATGAGTCTTCCTGACTCTAGGCCTGGCATTCTGTCTACCGCAGCAAACCAAAATTAGCAGGCTCTATTTCAAAGGGTATTTGTGGCTGCCATTTAGTGTCCTCCCCCTTTATGCATTTGTCTCCCCTTCTTGTAAATTATCCAGTGGTAGCTCCTCCAACTTCATGGCATTTCTAGCAGGGATAGAGTATAGTCTCAGTGCACTAGGCAATTCTAAAACTAAACTACAGAGGAGGAGCTGATAACCTGCATTGGTCCTCATTTCCTCACCTGTGAAATCATAGGTCTAGTTCCCCTCCCTATCTGATGCTGGAGTTAACATTAGCAATGTGGGCAAGTTGCTTCAACTTTCTGAGTGTCATTTGTCTCATCTGGAAGCTGAAGGCACTGGAACATGATCTCTAAAGGTCCTTTCAGTTCTGAAATGTTAAAAGCATGGCACCTTTTCCACTGTGCCATATGGAGGAGTTTTAAAACTATGGCCTGCCTCCTCTTGGAAGGAATATTCTCAGGTAGTTGAAGAGGTAGGGCCTGAAGAAGGGTGATTCCAGTGGGGTTGGAAAGGAAGGGCTGTAGGATTGTGCTGAGGCCAGCTCAGAGTGGCTCAGAGAGCCTATGTGATAAATTTTCAGAATTTTCATTGTGAGCATTCACACTTCAAGAAGTAGGGAATGCTACAAACCAGGGCTTTATTGTTTTTGTTGATTGTCTAGTTTTAAGAAAGTGATGGAGAAAATGTTAATTATGTTAATTATCCAAATTAAACTTAAAAATACATCATACATACACTTTTTTTGGAGAGCCAAGTTGTTAAACATTTACTAGAACACCACTAGTTGCGTGTGAGAGAGGTAGTGGAGACGGAACTTGGTGACTGAATGTGGAGGGTGAAGGGGAAGAAAAGTCAAAGATGGCACTGAGGTTTTGAGCCTGTGGAACTAGAGTAATGATGGTATAATCAAAAGAAATAACGAAGCCAAGAGAAGGTGCAGCTCTGGGGGTAGGGGGGGGAAATGATGAATTCTGTTGTCAACATGTGGAGTTTGAAGCATCGGCAGGGCACCCAGTAGAGGTGCCCATTAGGCAGGTGAAAATGCAGAGGCAGGAAAAGGAGGGATGAGAAAAGGAAGGAGAGAGACAGACAGACAGACAGGGACAGAGACAGAGAGACAGACACAGAGAGTTTTAAAGAGAGAAAAGGGCCAAGGATAGAACTAGAACCTTGGGGGATATACTTACAGAGTGAGAAGAAGTAGAAAAGGAGCCACCAGACAGGTAAGAAGAGAAAGTTATAGTAGCCATAAAAGAAATGTACTTTCATGAGTGGGATGCTTACCTCTGATTCTCAAGAATTTGTTGCTTCCTATACAGTATTCAGGTTGTCCATTTCAACTCATTCTCAAACAGGTGTACCACCTCTTTTTCTGATTGTGTCCTTCATGATGTCATATATGCAGCTTTTTACGTGAAAGTCTCATAGGGCCACTATGTGTGAGTGTGTGTGTGTTTTCTCCATCTTTTGGATCGTTTGCAATTTTCATTGGTATCCCATGATTCATCCATAGAAGGTCACTGGAAAAAAAAATACTGGTCCTGGGTGGGAGAAGTCAAAATTGGCACCAAAATGATGTGCTTTGATGGAAAGTTGGCATTATTATCTTGAGCCATTTCCTAAATGTGATTCAGCCTACTCTGCCCCTCTTTGAATCTGACTTCAGGATCTGCCTAGGGTGAGGTAATATTTAAAAAAAAAAAAGAGGGCTATGCTAAAATTTCAAACTCCTAAATACTGGCAGCTATGTAGTATGGTGAATAGAGACCCAGGTTTGGAGTCAGGAAGACCTAATTTAAAATCCTGCCACAGTCTAGTCTAATCATTTAACTCCTCAGCCTCAGTTTCCTCATTTGTAAAATGGGATTGTCATAGCACCTACCTTACAGGGTTTCATGAGGATCAAATGAAATAACATATTCTGACCTCCATACCTGAAAGGTATGGTAGCCATTTATTTATTCATGTTATTTTCTTATTTTCATTATCATCATCATTATTATTGTAATTATTTTCAGTAGAGCTCCTCTGATCACTTGATAGGACTCATTCCCCAGTGGTTATCATACTCCTGCTGCCTTTACTCTGCAGATCCCAGTGATATTCAGCTACTACCTGTTACAGAACAAACACCCCACCCCACCACACCACCTTCTGCCCCAGATATCTTCTCCTTCACTCCCTGCACTCCAAATCTGTCCTGCCACTTCCACTTTGCCCTCTGAAACCCCCACTCAACCATCAACACATTCCTCTTGATTTAGAGCTCATCCTTGATCATGTTTTATATCTTCTAGCACTCATGGAGACCTGGCTCCCACTGAATAACATGGTATCCCTAGCCATTGTTTTTCCAGTTCGGGTTTTATCTTTAATAATGATAATAACAATAATCTAACATTTATATAGCACTTACTATGTGCCACGCACTATGCCAAGCACTTAACAAATATTGTCTCATTTGATTTTCATCACAACCCTGGGAGGTAAGTATTATTATTATCCTCATTTTACAGATGAGGAAACTAAAATACTTGCTGGTCCTGGTAGGAGAAGTCCAGTTGCTACTAGCTCTCCATTGACTATTCCAGACTCCTTTTCTAATGCCATCACATAGTAACCTCTCCTTCTTTTACTTTAACCAAATTTATAACCCAACCCATATCCTGACAGCTATTATCTGTTGACCCCTGCAATATTCTCCCTCTTTTCTCAATGAATTAAATATCCTAATTCACAGCCTTTCTATCCCAACTTCTGCATTCGTATTAAAGGACTTCACCATGCATCTTCATGTTCCCTCAAACATCCTAATTTCCCACTTCCTCAGCTGACTTAGTCACCTCCTTGTTCAATGGGAAATAGGGAGCAATAAAAGTTTCTAAGTAGGGGAAATTCATGTGATTAGTACAATGTAACGGAACGGTGTCATCCACGTGATGGTTACTTAAATGTTTTTTGAATTGTTGACACTTGTGGTGGGCAGGGTCTTTCAGTGAAGCAGCTAGATGGGGCAGTGGACAGTGCCCTGGGCTTGGAGTCAGGAAAACCTGAGTTCAAATCCAGCCTTGGATACTTAGTAGCTGAGTGACCATGGGCAAGTCACTTAACCTCAGTCTGCCTCAATTTCCTCAAGTGTAAAAGGCCAATTATAATAGCACCTACCTCACAGAATTATTGTGAAGATTAAATAATATTTCTAAAGCACTTAGCATAGTACTTAGTACACAGTAGGTGCTATATAAATGCTTATCCCTTCCCTTAAGTCTAGTACCTTGCAAATCATGTTTTGTAGGCATCCACCTGAATGGAGTACCATTATCATTATTACATATTATCATTATTACTCCACACCCCAAAAAATGTGAGCCCTGGGCCTTTGAATTTCTATATTCTCAATCTAGGTTTCTCCCCCTTTCTCTCTTTCTCCCTTCCTCCCTCCCTTTCTCCCTCTATCTTCTCCATTCTCCCTTCCTCTTCATATGCTCCCTGTTTCTTCACCCTCTCTATTTCTCCTCTCTCCCTTTCTTCACTTTGGTCCCTCATTGGTCCTCTGCCATTTAAGAAAGCTGTCCAGAAAATACCAAGTACAAGGCAAAGGAGATGGAAATAAAAAAGAGAGGGAAATTAGTTTTAAATTGCTCATTTAGAATTACTAGTTTCAATCAATGACAATTTTACAACATTAAATACATTCAGGGGTAACTTGTCAAAAAAAAAATAAAACACCTCCTGTCGTTGCTGACATTCTCTGAGGTTTTCTAATAAGATCAGGGTCAGTGACGGGAAAATAAGCAGGGAGAGGAATAGGATGTCAGAATGAAATTGAGTTCTGGAAGAGTTATCTCAAGTTCCTCAGTAAACTGAGCTTGCAAAACTGGTTCTCCAGTGAGAGCAACACTGCAGGTTTGGGCATTGCAGGTATGGAAGAAGGTTGCCTCTGCTTCTGTCTATTCCCAAACTTTTGCATGACATTTACCTTTGATCTTGAAGGGAAAAGTAGGAAGCTGTCTGTCCTCTGATGTGGGGGGAGGTGTCTGGAAAGAGGGCTAGGCTTGGAGTCAGGGCAGGTGCATTAGAATCTCGACCTCCTTACTTACTCCCTGGGTCACCTTGGACAAGTCCCTTGAACTTCCTGGGCCTCAGTTTTCTTACCTGTAAATTGCTCTTATGATGCTTGGACTGGATAATCTTTAAGGTCCCTCCTGGCTCTAAATCCATGGTCAGTTGCTTGGAATTCCATCCCGCTGAGGTAAATTCAAGACAAATTCTCTCTATCATCTCCAAAGATATTCATATCATAGAATGTTATTAAAGGTTGGGAAATCAATCAAGAAAAGGTAATTTTCAACTGGCCCTATGTTCTTGGGTTATTTTTGTAAGGTATTGCTAACTCCTCTACAGTGAGAACCCATATACACATCCTACTATTATCATCATCTTTGTTCATCAGATTTCCTCAACAGTTCTCTTGAATTTTCACTTTTAAACCTACTTGTTCAGGGCTAATTTAGTCTGTTGGTGTTACTAGGGTCATTTAGGGGAAAAGATTAGGCTAGGAGGTTAGGACCAAGGCTCAGCACACAGTGTTGTACTTTATTAGTCATGTCTACAGGTTTAATTTTAGTATTGGCTGAAAAAATATCACTGGGAAGAGGACAGCAGAAGGCATGAGAGCAATGCCACGGCGGAGCAGGAGAACTCCAGCTTCTCCCCTCCCAATGCTTCACCTGATCCCTTCTTACACATTTCTGGGCATGCCATCTAATGTGGTTTTGCCTGGGGGCCTCTCCAACTCGTCTAGCCTTTGACAATGTCAGAAATCCAAAATGTGATTCCTGGACACTTTGCTCATTTTCTTCCAAATAACGGAAAAGGACTCAGGGACTGTAAAGGATGTTTACCAGTATTTCAAAGGGTAAATAATCCTTGCCACCCCCATTTTTTCCCCGAAATGCCCCAAATTTCAGACAGCTGTAACATTGCTGACTCATTTCCGGTTTCCGGAGGAGGATCTGGGTTGATTCGTCATGCTCTACCTTCATGAGTTTCTGCTTGTATGACAAAAAGATCAAGGAATGTATCAGAGGAACCCCTTCAGTGTAAACAGAGGCTATAATTAAAGAAGGACCCTGTAATTCTGGTTGTGTCAAAAGGAAAAAAAAAGAAGCTAACAGTAACCTTTAATATTTTTAACAGAGAATTGTTCCTTTGTTTCCTTAAGGAAGAATGAGGAAAGTTAGAAGCCAGCTTTATTACTTGCTTAGCAAGTTCCATCTCTAAATATGACTGATTATCCTGAAATTTTGGAGGGCTTCCACAAGGTTTCATGGGGCCTCTTGAGCCCATACAGGGCAGAAGTATGTCAGGTGTTTGACAAGAGCCATATTTTCCATCTCTAAGGTTACAGGGTGACTGTCATCCAGGCCTCCAACCAGGCCAGGACCTAACTGTCTTCTGTAACTGCCAGATTTTCCTGATTTGGTATAAGATCTGGACTGCCTCCAGCTTTTCAATCTATATTCATCCACATCCAACGATATCCAAGAATCACAAATATTCTTGACTAATGTTTCAGCTTGTCAACCTCTTTACCTACATTCCCTAGTATGGTGACTTATTCATAACAGTCACTTAATAAATGTTTGTTGAATTTAATCGAAATCTAGTCCCAAACCATTATGGCTCTGGATACTTTTCCTTTCTGTCAGTGAACTGCTTCAAGAAATATCCCTATGAGCAATATGGGGGTCAGCCACAATAATAACTCATTCCTATGTGCAAACTTTCATTTTCCAAGATGACAGGGCTGATTTTGGTCATAGGAAAAGCAGATAACTGCTTCTCTGGTATGGTCTGCCAGGCATTAAGAAAGGATTTTGGCTCAAAATTTCCTACCCTTAGTCATCTCTTGGGGTTTTCTCTATAGGAAGTGACAGCAACTTTACCTGTGGCTTCCTTTTTAGGGAACTTCCAGGTGAGGAAATTCCCTTTATTAATCCAGGTTGGCACCTTCTCTGCAACTTACAGTCTTAGGACACTGAGAGATTAAGTTACTTGCTTAGGGTTACTCCGCCAGTCTGTGTCATAAGCCAGACTTGAACTCGAGTCTTCCTGGCTTCCAGGCCATCTCTCTAGCCGCTATGCCAAGTGGCCTCACTATTCAGGAGCTACAGAGACTTCTAAATTTGTTCAGCTCAGTAAAAGAATCCTGGGTCCAAGGATGTGTTGCAATCTCATCCTTCGTGTTTTTATAGGGCTATTTATTTATGCTGTGAAACTCCTTCTGATCCTAGTCCTAGCAATTAGCAGAGCTATAGCTAGCTAAGGCTAGGTGACCAGGCTTTGCTCAGGGCATCAAATTTAGAAGGTGCTAAAAGGGTTTGCAGACCTTCAACTGCATAGAAACAACAGAGCTTAACACCTAGTTTGCAGGGAGACCCAGTTAAAATAGGAACCCGGGAGACAGTCTACTTCTTTATCCATATACATGCATTTCACGTGGCCTCTGGCTTGATCCCCGTTCATCACATACACACACACACACACACACACACACACACCCCCATGTATGCTGTGTCTCAGCTTCAAAAGTTGATTGAAGGCACATGTAGCTTCTTTTGCCACTTGGTACAAAACCTGTTAGTTACATCACTGCCTCTTAATCTTCATAAGTTTGTGTTCACTAGTCTCCTTAATGACAATATATTTAAATCTTCCTGCCTTCAATTAATAAATAGATCTGGCTGCTTAACATTGCAACATATTCTGTTTTACCAGCCTTGTACTCTCTCCCACTATAAATGTGGAGAACAGGAATGCAAGTTTCACTCCAACTTTCTAACCTTATCTAAGCTGGAGGTAGGGAGACATACTTAGTCCTCAAAATTCACATCAGGATCTATATCTTTTAACTCTGGATTGTACAAGAAATTCCCCACTAACATAAAAATTCTTTCTCTTTCTCTTCCTTCCTTCCCTCCTTCCTCCCTCCTTGTTTCCCTCCGTCTTTCTTCCCTTCCTCTCTCTCTCTCTCTCTCTCTCTCTCTCTCTCTCTCTCCTCTCTCTCTCTCTCTCTCTCTCTGTCTCTCTGTCTCTGTCTCTCCCTTCCTATCTAATAGATATAGATTATACGTGAGGTATAATATGCAACAGCAATCTATCACATTTACATCACAGTTTACAAAGTGCTTTCCCTCACAATGTTCCATAAGATAGTGGGCTCTAGGGTCACCATTTTAAAGATAAAGAAATGAGTTTCAGAGAGATGGAGTCAATTGTCCAAGTGATGCAATGTCTGGCCATGTCAGGATTTAAGTACGTCTCTTCTGACCCCAAGCCTAGGGCTTTTCTGACTAAATTCTGCTGCTTGCTTGGCCTATTACAATCAGTTGAAGAAGTTGTGTGTGTTTATCCCATGGAAGTGAGAGCCAAGGGAACTGTCTTCATTTATTTGAAAGGCTGTGATGAGGAAAGATTAAGCCTTTTTGACTTGGCCTTGGAGGGAAGAATCCAGAATAATGGGTAAATGTTGCAACGAGGCAAATATAAGCCTGCTATCAAGAAAGATTCTCTAGCAATTAGAGTCATCAAGGGACAGCTAGGTGGCACAGTGGATAGAGCACCGGCCCCAGATTCAGGAGGACCTGAGTTCAAATCCAGCCTCAGGCACATAACACTTACTAGCTGTGTGACCCTGGGCAAGTCAATTAACCCCGTTGTGTAACCAAAAAAACAAACAAACAAGCAATTAGAGTCATCCCAAGGCAGGGCCCAGTGGAGTTGGAAGATCCAATGCAACAAGATTGGTAAGCCTTGGTATATGAGTCAGGCACTATGACAGGTGCTGGACATACCGAGACAAAAATAAAAGCAACATTCTGTACCATCAAGGAATTTATATTCTCTCTCAGGGAGGCAGATCAAAATGTATCTGTATTTTAAAAATACAAAAAAAAATGGAGTAAATACAAAGTCATTTCAAGAGAGTGATAGTAATTGTATGTGGTAGGGGGAGAGCTGGGGAAGGTGTCAGGAAAAGCCTCTCAGAGGCAGGGGCACCTGTACTGAGATAACAGGCATAAACAGAACTAGAGATATCAGTCAGTATGAGAAGCATGAGAACGCTTCAGAGGTCTTTCAACCCAAAACATCTTTTTGTCAATCCATAGTATTTTCTATATAGCGCCTAGGAAATAGAAGCTGCTTTGCCCATCGGCGGACAGATGTGACATCATGTTGTAGAATAAGCATTAGACTCAGAGTCGGAAGACTTGGGTTCAGGACTGAACCTTGTCATTATTTTAGCTGTGTGAATAACTCACTTGCATTTTTTTGAGTCTCAGTTTCCTCATCTGTAAAATAGAAGTAATAACACAGTTTATCTCCCAGGATTGCTGTATCAAATAAGAGGCTAGAAAATGCTTTTAAATCATTTGAGAAACGAATGAATTATGGAAGTGAAGAACAAGGCCCCAGTTCCCATGCCTAAGTCTAGTAGTCAGTGAGTCAGTCAGCTAGCATCAACTAAGTCCCTATTATGTGCCAGGAATACTGAGTTGCTAGGCACTAGGATCTAAAAGTGGGGCAGTCATCAGTAGGCATATTAAACTTTGGTCCTGGGACAGAAGCTGTGTTGTCCTTTTAGTAAGTTACCTGCTGGGTTTGTCTTGCCATGGACCTACCAAAGGTCATTATAGTCTGAAGGAGGTCAGTCAGCGACCAGAGGTGAAACCTGACCTTGGCTGGCCAGGAAGCAGAAATGCTACTATGATCTAAAGATGGAGTTTGGTGTTTCCTTTGTCTGGACAGTAGAGTCAGGCCTCCGTAACAGAATGCTTGCTCTTTAAGTAAAGGGGACAGAGTTGGAGTCAGAATGAAGTATCTCTAGGAAAACAAGATGACAAGAGGCATAGGGAGAAAATCCTGAAAGTTTACGTTGGATCTGAGATTTTTTTTTTAAGTGAAAGACTTATTTTCCATCTACTTGCTATCCAGCATGTAAATAGATAGAAATCCTTCACTGGTCTTGCATTGGTTCCCTGTTGAATTAAATCTTTGCCCAATTGAAAAGCCCATTCATCTCACCAGCTAGCTATTCAGCGACCGAGTATTTCCACTCAAGGACCATTTCTTTGTCCACAAGACACTTCATGGCATGGACTCATTACCTCAGTGCTCCCGGCCCAGCTCTAATCACAGATCTGTCAACATTTCTGCCTCAGAGACTTCTCATCTTTTGTCTTTTTTTAAGCTTTTCAGTGCAGGTCTTTCCACTGAAACACAAAAGCAGGGAATAGGACCAGCTTTGCCCATAGAATGAGTTCATGGCTTGGAGTCAGAGACCCAGATTCAAGGACACTTAGCTGTAAGATCCTGAACAAGTCCCTTAGCTCTGAGCCTTAGTTTCTTTATCTGTGAAATGAAGATAATAAAATACCCTTAGCTACCTCACTTTCTCATAAGGATAGAATAAATAGACAATAAAAGATGCAGGTGTGTTGTGTAAATAATTTGAACAATAAATAAATGTAAGCTATTATATTATATTAATTAAGCTATCATATAATGTGGTGAAACTTAAGAAGATTTGGGAAATTCAGCTCCTCTTTCTTTCCACCAAAAAATAGTCTCAAATTTTCCCTCCTGGCCTTGTGGCTGAAATGACTGAAACTGCACTGAGCCCAATTCTTTGGGGTTGAAGCATCATTCTCCTAGAAAACATAAATGTTCTTGTGAAGTTAGTATATAAAGCTATGAGTAAGTAACAATTCAATGTGCATTCATTCATTAACAAACACTTATTAGGCATGGAAAGGGAAAATCTGGAAAGAAGAGAAGTCTGCCCTGAAGTAGCTTATGACATATTATAGAAGAGAAGACATCTGTACAGATTTATATAGCTCATATTAGGATAGAAGTACAGAAGACACACAGTATGAGCTAAGAGCTCAGATAAAGGAGGCATCAGGTCTATTTGGGAGGAAGGAAAGGAGGTGTAGAATGGGGATTTTCCTAAAGGCCAAGTCTGACCATGTAACTCCCCAGCTCAACTTCAATGGCTCCTTATGTCTGGGGTTAAATCCAAATTCCTCTTGTTGGCATTGAAGTGCTTTACATGCTGGCTGCAACCCATCTTTCTAATCTTATTCTATATTCTTCCCTTCATGCATCCTCAGTCTAGCTTAATTGGCTTTCTTGTTTCTCCTCATTGATGTGACCACCTCCTGTCTCTGTTCCTTCCCACTGATTGTTCCCAATTCTGGCACGTACTGTCTTGACCTCTGCCTCTCAGAAACCCTTGTTTTCATCAAAGCTCAGCTCAAGAACTGCCTTCTATGCAGAGCCTTCCATAGATACTAGGACTGCTTTCCTCCCCCAAATTATCTTGTATTTTCATATTTACTCATATATGTGCGAATGTCATCTCCCAATAGAATTTGATCTCCTTGATGGTGAACACAGTTTCATTTTTTCTCCCTCTTCATATTCCCACGGCTTATTGAAGTACCTGGTATGTAAGAGGTGCATAATAAATGTTTGTAGATTGATAAAATGGTCAGGATATCATTAAGCAATTGGGTGGGGAGAGCACATCTTCTGCATCGCTATAAATTTTTATTTATCCTGGTGGAGTGGCCCTAGAAACTGATTTTTAATAATCAGGGAGTTGTGTAGTCGTTCCACTTGGTGGCTGTTTATCTTGCATTACATCCATTAGAAGATTGGGATAGAGACTGCACCTATGATTGCCCACTATAGAACCATCGTGTAGGTCTATTTGTCTGTTTCTCCCTCCCTCTCTCCTTCTTTCCTCTCCTCTCCCTCCCTCCCCCCCCCAATCTCTCTCTGTCTTCCCCTCACACTCCCTGTCTCCTTTTTTCTCAGTAGGCAGCTTACAGAGGAGCTGATTTGAGGAGGAGAAGGCCTTATGTGCCCCAAATTCTCCCTCCCACTGAGGTCTTCTAAGGACAAATGAGAAAACTGTATTGAATTACTCAGATTAAAAATAATTTTTAAAAATTCAAGGTGATGATGTTATTATAAGATTTGTTTCAAAATAGTCATCTTGCCTTCTCATTCAGAGTGTGTAATATCAAACAGGCAAAGAAAATGAGATACTTATTATAGGCATTTACTGATTCAATCCTAAAGGCAATAGTGGCAGGAGCGCTGACCGTGGGGCTGGAGGATTTGGGCTGAAATCTCAGCTCTGCTTCTTACTACTGCTGTGAATCTGGACAAGCTGTGTTACTTCTTTGGGACTCAGCCGTAAAATGAGGCAGTCTGGCCAGGTGGCCACTAAGGTCCCTTCCAGCTCTAAATCAGTGACTCTGCAATCTTCCTTCAGTTCCTATGGCTAAAATCATTCCTTTTAGCTGAAGCCCAATAGTGGATCTTTAGGGAGATGTAGGGAGGGTGATACAGTTAAAAAGTTCTGGGCAAAATGCAGGTTACTGAGCCCTTGGGAGTGGAGGGAGCAAAAGCCATAGAAGAGGGACTACATATGTGACAGAATATATATGGCTGTATGTGCATGGGAATGTATTGACTCTGTATGGTAGGTATCTATATACACATACTCATATTTATGTATATCAGACAGACAGACTTGTAGTCAGAAGATCTGAGTTCAACTTCTGGCTTTTTTGTTTGTGTTAGCCTAGCAGGTAATCTTGGGCAAGTTAGTACTTCTCTGGGCATCTAGACACATATTTCCTTTCCTTCCTTCCTTCCTTCCTTCCTTCCTTCCTTCCTTCCTTCCTTCCTTCCTTCCTTCCTTCCTTCCTTCCTTTCTTTCTTTCTTTCTTTCTTTCTTTCTTTCTTTCTTTCATTAGGGTTAAGTGACTTACCAGGGGTCACACAGTTAGTAAGTGTCTGGGGCCCAATTTGAACTCAGGTCCTCCTAACTCCAGGGCTGGTGCTCTATCCTTTGAGCCACCTAGCTGCCCCTTGGACATGCATTTTCAATGATATAGAGGATTCCCCAGTGAAGAAACTCCCTCTGCCAATGAAGCTTGACCCCTTCTCAGACTTAAAGAATGGCCTAGAGCCCTGAGAAGGTAAGTGATTTGTTCAAGGTCCCACAGCCAGTATGTGATGGAGGCAGGATTGAACCTAGATTTTCCTAGCTCTACAGTCAGCTTTCTTTCACTATGAACTCCTCACCCTCTCTCACCCTACCTCATCCCATGTCTAATCAGCTGCCAATTCTTGTCATTTCTCCCTTTATAACATCTGTGGCATATGTCCCCCTCTCTCCTCTGCCCAGCTACCACCCTCATGCAGGCCCTCATCACTTCACATGATCTATTAAAATTGCCTTCTGACTAGTCTCCCACCCTCAAGAGTCTCCCCTCTCCAGTCCTTCCTCCTCTCAGCTACCAAATTGATCTTCCTAAAGTACAAGTCTGATCATATCATCTTCCATTCAATAAACTCCAATAGTTCACTATTCCCTCAAATATGAAGTCCTCTATTTGGCTTTTAAAGCCGTTTATAACCTGGCCCCCTCTTACCTTCCCAATCTTCTTATACCCTACTGCCCTTCATATGCTCTTTGACCTAGAGAAGCTGGCCTCCCTGCCATTTCTCATACAACATACACCATTTCCTGAGCTCATGACTTCTCACTGGCTGTCCCTCAGGTCTGAAATTCTCTCCCTCCTCATCCCTATCTTTTGGCATCCCTCAGGTCAAAGCCTTTTCCAATCCTCCTTTATGCCAGTGCCTTCTGTCTGAGATCATCTCCATATCAACTTGTCTACATCTTATTTGTACGTAGTTGTTTGTATGTTATTTTTATCAGACTATGAGCCCCTTGAAAATAAATGATGTTTTTTCAACCTTTCTTTGCATCCCTAGAGCTTAGCATAGTGTCTAGCACATAGTAGGTACTTAATAAATGATTGCCAAGTTGATTTTCTTGATACCATCCTGCCTCTTTCATTCATCTGCAATAAGGGTATGATTTTACTTTCAATTTCCTGTCTCATGTGTATGTGCAATGTATATAAGGTGCTTTTTCGCTACAAAGCACTAAATAAGTTATTATTCATAGTAATATAGTTAAGTCAATAAGCATTTATTAAGCAGTCACCAGGCACTGTGCTAAGCCAGGGGCTTACAAAGAAAGGTAAAAAGAAGAACAGCCCTTGCTTTTAAGCTTTTAAGGAGCTTACATTCTAATGAAGAAAGATAATAAATAGGTGAAAAGTAGGAGTTTAGGGGAAAAAGGTACAGAAGATGTGTATGGTGGGGGGGGGTGTGGAAAGGAGGGTGATGCATGGTGGAGAAACAAGTCCAGAGAGTGAGGAGCAGAACCTGGGGAGAAGTGAACAAGTGAATATGGCTACCTTGGACACTTTCCTTAACATGAAGGTTCTGGGAGGAGCTGAAGAATCAGAGAGGAAGGGACCATGGGGGGCAGCAGAGTGATCTTCTGGGATAAGAAGGCTGAATATAGAAAGTGAACTCCCAGGATGAGAAGATGTGTATGGATCATTTTGCAAAAAGAGATATTCTTGGTGAGGAGAGTGAAAGAAGATGAGGTCCTGGTGGCGATAGATTCTCTTTAAGCAGAAGTAGAACAAGAATGGGGCAACTGGGACTTAGTTCTAGGGTAAGAAATTTAGAAAACCCTTCCTGCCCTCTTCTGGGCTTACTTCCTTCTCTGCCCATACTACCCCAGAGGTGGTGATAGCAGCAACAGTTTCATGGGGTTGGGGGCACCTTCTTCCATCTCTGAAGCTTAGAAGCTTGCCCAATGTCCCAAAATACAATTCTCCTCCCACTCACCCCCAGCAGCTGCACTACAGGTGAGTTTATCTCTCCCCATCTCCTTCCCACTCATCCCAGGTATAGAAATTATTAGTCATGTTTATGCTCCAAAGGAAGGATTAGCTAAGAGCAAGTGTGAGGCACCAGGTTTTGCTAGAGTCAAGGAGTCATCCCTAGGGTCCTGGAGAAGTAACAAAGGAATGAGAGGGAAGAGGCGCAAAGGTGTGCCCCAGAGCTCAATGCTGGCCTGGGAGCGTTTGCATATCTCTGACAGTTCTGTTCTCATGGGCAGAGAATGTCAGCCCTGCACTTTGTGCCTTCCTGAGGCAGTAAACCTGGCTCTCCCTGGTAATAGCAGGGATAATTGCTGTGGGCAGCCTAAATTGGTCTGGTTAAGGTTTAACTCCTTTCTTGCTAGAGTTCACCCTGAAGCTTCCCCCCAGCCCCTGGCTCCAAAGGCCTGAAGTATTTCTGGTGTGAAGTTGAGGATTATAGTGATGGCTCCTGGAGGGAAGGCAGGGAACCTAGGCTATTTATAGCAGGAGGCAACAAAGGTTCCTTTCACTGCCTTAAGCACGAGTTGTATCTTTCTGAAATTCTGCCTGTGTTGTGCAGAACTCCAAAGGGCAAGAGAACATGTTCCTCGGAGCCAGTAGAAAGTTCCTGGGCTGTTTTTAGCCCAGAGATGCCAGCTTTCAACCACCTAACGAGTTTAAATCAGCTTGATGGCAGTGCTGCGAATGGATGCAAATGAGGGTCAAAGCTATTTCCATAATGAAGAGCACTAACTATTCCAGCTCTTCTCTGCTTCCCTCAAAGTTGCTAGAGAACTGAGGGGGGGAGAAAAGGAAGGAAGGAAGGAAGGAAGGAAGGAAGGAAGGAAGGAAGGAAGGAAGGAAGGAAGGAAGGAAGGAAGGAAGGAAGGAAGGAAGAGAAGGAAGAAGAAAGGAAGAAAGAAGAAAGGAAGGAAGGAAGAAAGAAAGGAAAGAAGGAAGGAAGAAAGGAAGGAAGAAAGGAAAGAAGAAAGGAAGGAAGGAAGGGTGAAAGAAGTAAGAAGGAAGGCTAGAGGAAAGAAAGAAGGAAAGGAGGAAGAAAGGGATGAATAAAAAGGAGGAAGGAAGTTAAGGAATGAAGTGAAGAAGGGCAAAGAGGGAGAAGAGGGGAAGGAGGGATGGGAAGGACGGTAGGGAAGAGGGCTAGAGAGGAAAAGCAGAAGAAGAAATGAAGAAAGGAAAGGAATGTAGAAGAAAGGGTGAAGAGGAGGGGAGAAAGAAAGAAGAAAAGTAAGTAAAGAAGGAGGGGGAAAGGAGGAAAGAAGGAAAAGAAGGAGAATGTGAGCTTCCAGAGGGCAGGTGCCATGTTTTTGTCCTTTGTATCCCCAATTCTTAGCACAATGCCTGGCACATTGTAGGAGCTTACTAAATGAATGTTAACTGATTGAGGGGAAGGAGGAAGGGATGGTGGGCAGGAAAAGGGGAGAGGAAGAGAATAGTAAATGAAGGAAGCTCAGACATCCCAGTACAAGCCAGCCTCAGGCGGTATCCAGGCACTTGATGTTTGGGGCACACCCTGACATAGGCCTGGGTGTTTCCCACAAAAATCACCTCCAGAAAGGGTGAATTAGGGATAGGCTCCAGATTTTCCAAGATTCTATGCCTGGAGTCAGTCTGTTCCCCTCCCTTTACCATGTAGATTCTCTTGGCCCACCCCCTTCCTTCCCATTAAATAATCTGTATGATTTGGCCTTTTCAAGCTACACCAACATGTGGACCATGAGCATCTTCTTTCCCAGAGGATTTCCATGTGCTTAGCTTGTTCCTTGAAAATTACATGAATATGTAGATAATAGTAACATGGCCTAACCTTATTACTCTTCTATTAGGTCTTTGCTCACTGTGTTCAGCTCCTGATATTCCTGCATTTCAGAAATTAGCTTCATGTCATTCCACTGACACTCTCCTCAGCTGACTTACATTTTAATTAATCAGTATTTTTATGAGGCACAATACAGAGGCAGGTTATTTTGGCTCCTTTGGCACAGTCAACGAAATTGCATATGGTTTACCCTCCTATCTTCCAGAGAAGGGAGATAATAGATGCTTTAATACATATGGAATACATATCCCTCCATCTGAGAAATTCTTAATTGGAACAAAAGCAGAATTCAATAATTGATATGGATTCATTATTTTGAAGTAGTCTGATCCCTGAGAGGGAATGAGTCAGATAGTTGTCTTCTGAACTCCCAAAGTGCCTTGAGATCCTCTGACCTACTACCCTCCAGTACTTCCTGATAGAATCCTAGTTAGTCATTAACCCTTAGTAGGGAGGGACTGAATGCCTACTGTAATTTACTTGGATGTTTGACTCTCTTATTTTTTTCATTGTATTAAGAAGATATTGTGAATTCCCCATCCTTCAATAAACAAGGGAGGGGATGCTGTAACCCTTTCCCCTGCCTCCTACCCAAGAAGTACATGGTCTAAAATTATGCAAGATAAATCACTGAGAGCAAACTCTGGATTGTCCAGCATTCCTTTCCTGGAACCCTGTTGTCTTGTCTTGGGTATACCATCAATGCAAAGGTAGCTTATATTTCCCTGATAATGATACTAAATCACTAGTAGGAAGAACCCTGAAATGCTCCCTGAATCTTCCAAGGAAGATTCCATTTTGGTCATCATCACTTTAATATCAAATGTATTTTAAAATATTTTAGTTTTTACAACTGGATATTCTGTGTATGGTATTGATGAAAACTCTATTCCCCAGCACTATAATTTAATAATTGTAGTGCTGCTTTCTTTAGCTATGCTAGTGGAAAGATAATTTAGCTCATGGGTAAAGGATGCAGTGAAGGGTAACAGGGAGAAGGGTGGATGGAGTGTGAGTCTAAAGATGGGGCCCTGACCCTGGCTTAAGTACTAGTTAGCTGATTTTCAACTTGATTAACCCTGGGTAAGGTTTCATTCCCTACTCTGTAGGGAGTGGGTCTGTACTAAAGGATTTCTAAGATCGTTTTGCCTCTGTGTGTGTGTGTGTGTGTGTGTGTGTGTGTATTTCCAGTTCTTAGCACAATGCCTAGGATACCGTAGGTGCTTAATACATGTTTATGATTATCTCTATGTGGCCTACCAGATATCATGCAGGACTCAGAATCAAGAAGGTCTGGATTTGAATTCTACCTCCAATACTTATTATTGATGTGACTAAAGACAAGTCACTCAGTCTTTCAGGGCTTTGGTTTTCTCATCTATAAAACTGAGATTTAAAACAAAACTAACTACTGTCCCTACCTAGTTACATCATGGAAATGTTGTGAGGCTCCACTGTTATAATATATGCCAAGTGCTTTGCAAACTTCAAGGCAATATATAAATATCAGCTATTATTAACCCTAAAATTATATACTAGAATTCTATGATACATATTTATATATGCATATATGTACATATATAACATATATGACTGAAATACAAAAAATTTTTTTTTGTTTTGGGCCAGTGACTTTATCAAACATCCTTACCGATACAAATCAGCTCATACTTTTTAACTTAAGAGTTTCTGAGAGTTGTCTGAGGCACTGAAATATTAAGTGACTTAGGAAGGACCTGAACCCAAGCCTTTCTGCCTCCAAGGTTGGCCCTCTTTCCACTGCATCCTGCTGCTGTTTGAAATTTCTGTGATTACATTAACACCTATGCATAAAAACAGAGATATAGGAAAGCATCGAAAGTGGTTGTTTGTTAAATGGCATTTATTAAACTCCTACTATGTGCCAGGCATTGTGGTATGGAGGAAGCTTTCTTGAAACTTGTTCCCAGAGGAGTTTAAGAGGGATAGTCAACTTCACTACCCTTAGACATTTGCCGATCATTAATTAACCATGGGTTTAGGATCAAGCAGAGCTAAGAAGGCTGTTATGGAAATGTAGGCTACACTTTTTAGCAAGAATGTAATTCAGTACAGTGTGGTATACTTGAACAGCTTTGGGAAGAGGTTTCATTTCATATTCCCCACAATGGTTCGGTAGCCTAGGGTCTTGTGTTTCATTTGGTGCTCTCTTTTTACCTTGTTCTGTTTCTTTGCTCAAGTCAGCCCACATCAGCTTAGTTCGACCTCAGTGAAGACTCCCCAGCATAAGAGGCTGAAAGGGTTAATAAGAGAAAGTTGGGAAAGTCTATGAAGTACTGTTTATCAGAATGTCTACAGTCTACTGCGATAGGCAATCTACAAGTATGTTTGATAGATAGCAGAGGGCTATATAAGTACTAAGATAGATTACCTGGCACAATTATCTCTTTTCCTTGAAAGCCCTCCACTCTCAGGTCAGTGAGCACCTACTTATTGGTAGGAGCCCAAGGTCACATAAGAAACAAAAGCTCTCCACCAGTATGATATCAAATCAATTAATTATATAGCAGTCTCTTAGTAGCAGCCATTACAGGCACTTGCTTGTCCTTGTAGCAGCCCAGAAACTGCCATTTACACCTGTGCCCTCAACTCTTTCATATACAAATTTCCTTTGTGAGGTGAAAACCCATACTCTGCCTTCTAAGTGGACAGTTCAGGTAACTGAAGTACTGGAGGCAGTGATCTGGGCTGCAATAAGCCCATCCATTCCCTCCTCCTTTTTCTTTTTAAATGCTCACAAACTACCATTTTAATAATCCATTCCAGAATTTTATCAGAAATCAATGTCAAAATCACCTTTCTGTAATCTGAAGTATTCACTTTCTTCTTCTTTTTGAAAATCAGGACATCAATTTGCCTGTCTTAAGTCCAGTTGAATCCAGTGACACAGTACCCGGCACTTAGTGTTAAAAAAAAATCCATCTCTGTCTCTCTCTCTGTGTCTCTCTCTGTCTCTCTGTCTCTGTCTCTCTCTCATAGATGATTAAAGAAATTGTCTGTGGCTAGAATAGGAGCTGATGATCCCTATGAGCCATCACAGGTTCATTAAGAAAGTAATTCCACACTGACTTCATTCTATAGAATCATAGACTTAGAGCTGGAAGAAATCTTAAAGGTTATCTGATCTAACCCTTTCATATTACAGGTAAGTAAATCACAATACAAAGAGGAAAAATGACCTGCCCAAGATCACATGGATAGTAAACTCTAGGGGTTGAACCTCAGTCATCTGACTCCAAATCCAGTGTTCTCACACCTTAGCAGCAATTTAAATATTTGTAGCATTTAATTTGATTCAATGTGACAGGGTTCCTAGAGAGATAAGGCAGGGAAATTCTATGGACAAAGTATATCTATATTTCAGCAAGGCAATTGAATGGTTCCTCAGAGATGGTGGCTCAGAAGTCATATCCAAAAGTTCATTCAGTGCCCTGCTATGGAGCCTCCTTGGGCCAGATGGCCTTGAATTCATGAAAGTAGATGGCTGCTCTCTTACCATTTTTGCTTGCCTTGGGTTCTAATTCTCTATTAACTGTTTTGGTTCTATCCTTCCCAGTCTTAAAATACCTTTACTTGATTAAAAAAAAAAAGGAAAAGAAAAAGGAAGTAGAATAATAATTTAGGAATTTTTCTTTCTTCACATCTTATGTCATCTTCTTCCCATACACTCCAAATAGAGGTTCTATACCTTCCTTGAAATACCTATTGCCTCCTTTCCCCTCAACATAGCTTTAAAAATCCATTTTTATTGTCTTTACCATTTGTCATAAGTCACAGCTTACACTGGGCTTTAGCTTTCCTGGTAATAGTTTTCTAGAACTTTGCCACCCTCTTGATTGTTCTTATTTCTATCTCTTGTACTTTTCTTTTGAAGTCTGAGTCCTTTGATGAGCTTCCTGTTCAGTCACATTACTATCTTTTCTTGCTCATAGAAATCAATTGTAACTGAGTCACCAGAATTTTGCTCTTGAGAGCCTTGTCCCTCTGATTTAGTATCTGAAGCCATGGAATCTTATTGATTCTATTTCTAGACACTTTGAAATCTGCATTCCTAATATCTAGGGGTACACATCAGACTATGACTGGTGTTCCCTTCTTTATCTAGCACAAATGTTAATATGGCATGATTCCCAACTTCAAAGGTCACCCTGATCCCCTTTTCTCTACTCTCAAGGCCACCACCCTCATTCTCAAACTCATCGCCTTATGCCTGGACTATTTCCACAGCCTCTTAGCTTCTTTCGCTGCTTGTGGTCTCTTCTGTCTCCAATCTAGTCTCCACACAGCTGCCAAATTGATATTCCTAAAATACAGATCTGATCGTAGCATAGCTCTGGGGCTCACTTTCCCAGTTACTACTTCTTCTAGTAGGCTGGTTCCCCAGAACACAGATGTTCCCTTCAGAGTCTGGGGGGGTATCTTTTTTAGTGCTAAATCCCATGAACACCACTGGTATGTTTCCCCTATAGGCTATGAGTTAATATCAATTAGTCAACTAGACTTAATTAGATTTTAGTAAGGGGTATTTACTGAAGTTGTATAGTAAGAATAGTTGGTACAAAACAACCCACCAACTACACGAATCTTTGAAACGCTCTCCCACCAGTATGTTAGTATATATAGTGGGGCCAGAGAAGAAGAGGAAATCAGCTAACTCTTAGAAAGCACACGTTGAAAAGGGGTTTTGAGAATTATTTTCATCCACTTTATGGGGGCATTCATGAAATTCCCCCTTAGCTAGGTATGGATTAGCTCTTCCTGTTGTAGACCTGCTTCAGTGTTTTTGTGGAGCCCTGAAATTACCTTTCCTCATGGAATCTAATCTTTTCTTGCCTTCCAATGCAGAGACTGCCTCTAATAACTGCTTTCCTGAGGCCACTGCTAAGATGATGTTAAAGAAAAGTCCAAATTCTCTGACCCTCCAAATTTCACAAGATCTTCCCCTGGTTGAAGGGTTTGGGGAACAGACTGATATGGAGGCTGATGGGCTTTTTCCTTCACCCCCATCCACCCTATCCCAAGTGATTCTCAGGGGCTCAGCTAGAGAGACTTCCATCATTAAACTCCTTGATGCTAGAATCTCTGGGTCCCAGGTTAGCCTGCTACTTTATAGGTCACTCACAGGGCATTACCAAGTTTCCTCAACAAATACAAACACATTTCCCATGTGATGCCACTCCAATTCACCCAGTGGTTTTCAAGGAGACCCAAATAGACCCATGACTTTTTTTTTGCATAGTCTCAAACCTGTGGCTAATTGATTTAATCAAGGAGTGTTCTTTCTTAAGGTATCAGAGCTTAACATTTTTATACTTATTTTAAGTGGGGTGCAGTAATTTATTGGTCCACTTAATAGATCCCCACCTTTATGGAACTATCTTACCTCCTTCCTCAGAAATCTTTAATGATTCCCTCATCTTCTGTGGTAAAAGATAGACTGACATTTAAACCGTTAACACCCTGGTTCTTGTGCCTTCCCTGTCTCTGCTTAGCACAATTCAGATGCCGCCTCTCATATCAGATATTTCCTGATTCCCCACCTTCTAGCACTTTCTCCCTCTTGAAATTACTTTGTATATATGCTCTATTTATTTACTTGTGTATATGTATGTATCCCCTCTCTTATCCTACCCACATGGAATATGAGCTTTTTAAAGGCAACTACTGTTTAATTTTTGTCTTTGCCTCTCAGCACCTAGCAGAGTACTTTGCACATAGTAAGTTCTTAATTAATGTTAACCAAATTGACTTTTCTGTCTCATTCATTTGGCACTTAGAAGATGCTGTCTATATGACTGGTTATTCCTTTTGTGTATGTATATGTCCTGTTTCCAACTACAAGAGTTTATTATTTTTGTTTTCAAATTCAATACTTTATTTTCCACCAATTACACACAAAAACAATTTTCAACATTCATTTCTCAAAATTTTTGAGTTCCAAATTCTCTTCCTTCCTCCTCTCCCCACCCCAACTGAAAAGGCAAACAATCTGATACAGACCATACATGTGTGGTTATGCAAAACATATTTCCATAGTCATGTTGTGAAAGAAGAAAAAAAAACAAAACCAGGAAAAATAAAGAAAAAATATGCTTTGATCTGTATTCAGACTCCATCAGTTCTTTCTCTGGAGATGGATAGAATTTTTCATCATAATTCCTTCAGAATTGTCTTGGATGATTGTATTGCTGGGAATAGCCAAGTCATTCACAATTGATCATCATACAATATTGCTGTTACTATATACAGTGTTCTCCTGGTTCTGCTCATCTCAAGGGGTTTATTACTTATAAAATAGGCACCTAATGCAGTGCTCTGTACACAGTAGGTATTTAATAAATGTGCATTGTTGGTGATGAAATGTCTTAATTTAATCATTTCAGACAGTCAACTAATCCATCGCCCTTTATTCCAAGTCCTAGTTTAAGGATTTGGCAAGACAGAGTAGGTATTAGGGAAATAGGGGAACCAAAATAGCTGCTTGCATGATGGAGCCATTTCTACAAATGAGACTTTGGCATCTTTTGGTATCTGTTGTTATCCTAATCTCATATCTCAGCTGTTTAGCACTTAATTCAATGCCTCACTCTTAGTAGCTCTGGAAGGTGTGCAAATCACTAAATTTCTCTGAGTTTCAGGTAACTTTCAAACTGCATCAGGTATATACATTGGTTACTCTCTGATTGTGTCAAGACAATCATGGGTCTTTGCTAGATTGACACATTAATGAGATCTTTCCATACCTTTGTAAGTTCTCTTGTCCTACTCCATTCCATTCCCCTTTCTTGCTCTTGGCTCCCAGCCTTCTGGAGATAGATCCCCATCTCTGTTAAGATCGCTGAGAGTCTGACAAACATGCTGTCAGAAATCCATAGGGATGAACAATTAATCAATAAGTACAGAATCCTCAAGGTCTTGTCTGTTGCTGTGGTTCAGTCATTTCATTCATGTCTGACTCTTCGTGACCCCATATAGGGGTTTCTTGGCAAAGATACTGGAGTGGTTTTCCATTCCTTTCTCTAGCTTGTTTTACAGATGAGGAACTGAGGCAAATAGGGTTAAGTGATTTGCCCAGGGTCACACAGCTAGGAAGTGTCTGAAGCTGGATTTGAACTCTAAAAGATGAGTCTTCCTGATTCTAAGCTCAGTGCTCTATCTGCTGTGCCACCTATTAGGGAAGCTTTAAGCTAAGTATCTTAAACTATACTAAGATGTTCAGGACTCCCTGTACATCAGGTTCCATGCCCTAAAATAGCTTATAATCTCACTGGGAAGACAAATAACATACATGAGACAATGAAAGGAAAAATACAATATCATTAAGTCCTGGATTGTATTGTACACACTACAAGCTAATCACAAAATCTTGAAAGTTAAACGTCTCCTTCCCTCTTCACTTCTCGATCTGCATTTTTTCCCACACTTGGACACCAGCCTGACCAATTGCTAAGATTTGTTGATTTTACCCCTATAAAATCTGCTTTTTCTTTTTCACTGACACGACCATCCTCGTGTAAGCTTTCCACCTCTCCAGCCCTAACCATTGCAGCAGCCTCCTCACTGGGATCCCAGCTTCCCATCTCTACCCTCTTTAAGTCATCATGGACTATGGGCTGACAAGATTGTGTTCCCATAGCCCAAGGCTGACTGGGTTCTTATTGCCTTTAGGAGAAAAGAAAAACTCAGATTGGTGTTTAAAGCCCTTCACAATCTGGGTCCAGCCTGCCTACTCCCTTCATGCACCACTCTATGTTCCAATCAAACTGGTCTGCTGGCTATTCCCAACACTCAGCGCTCTATCTCTCATCTCCATGCTTTTGTATAAACTGTTTCCCATCCCCAGAATGCACTTCTTTCTTGTTTCACTCCCTAGGGCTCCTTCATTTCCCTTAGTGCTCAGTTCATCAGCCATTCTCTGCAGTTGCCCATGTTCTATTCCTTTTCAAATTACCTCATCTACAGCTAGTTATTTTTATTTATATCCTGCTGTTAGAATGAAAGATTCTTTTCATTTCACCTTTGTATTTTGTTGTTTTTGTTGTTGAGTTGTTTTTCAGTCATGTCTTACTACTCATGACCCCATTTGGTGTTTCTTTGGCAAAGATACTGGAGTGGTTTTCCATTTCCTTCTCTAGCTCATTTTACAAATGAAGAAACTAAGACAAACAGGGTTAAGTGACTTGCCCAGGGTCACACAGCTGTCTGAGGCCATATTTGAACCCATGAAGATGAGTCTTCCTGATTCCCAGCCCAGTATGCTATTCACTATACCACCTAGCAGCCATGTAAAAGATATAAATGTAGAGAAAAGGGACTTGGGCTTTTCTCTAAATCCTTCCTCCCTCTCCACCCAACCCACAGGGATATACGTAGCACCATATATATATATATATATGTGTGTGTGTGTGTGTGTGTGTGTGTGTATGTATATATGTGTGTATATATGTATATATATGTGTGTGTGTATATATGTATATATGTGTATAGATATGTATATATGTATGTATACATACATATATAATGTGTGTAGTATATATACACACACATACATAGATATAATCTCCCTCATTAGAATATAAGAACTTCGATAGAATTAATCAATCAATAAACATTTATTAAGCACCTACTGTGTGCTAGACACTGTGTTGAGTACTGGTGGGGGACCAATCCTTTCTTTGTATCCTCAGTGCTTAACAGATTTCTTCTTGATTAACAGATTTTTGAGATTTTTTTTTCTTTTTTACCATCTTTTCCTTTGAGGTTTCCTAATTCTTTCCTTTAGGCTCTCAATCTTTTCTTTCTGGTTTACCTCTCCTCAGCCTGAGAGGATGCTTGAGAGGAAGGGAAAGAGTTGTGAGACCTTCTTTCTCTTTTTCATACCTAAGCCTTAACTCTTGCTCCTAATATTTATTAACACAGGCTGTGTAATTCCCGAGTTTGCATGGTGGTTCCTTTGTAAGCCCAATGAAGAGCTGTGGTGGATATGGGGAATTGGCATGATTTCTAAAGTTCAGAATCAGATATGCAAAGAACCCAAGTGTGCTGGAGAAGCAGCCCTGCCTGTACCACAATGCCATTCATATGCCCAGCTTCCACTGACTACTGGAAGGAACTTCAGTGCTTTGATACAGAACGAAGGCTTGTGTTTGCAGTCAGCACCAGAGGCAGGGTCTTACTGGCCATTCAGGGAGGTCAGATCCTTTTTCTTTTCCTTTCTAATAGCTTGTGTCTGAATCTTTCTTGTGGGGGTGGCGGTGGGAGTGGGAAGAGAATGTGCTTAGATTACTAAATCTGGTCTCAGCCCTGTGGTGAAATTCTGGCACTTCCTGCAACAACATAAATGTATTCTCTTAAATGGAATGAACTAGAATTAGCCAGTATGTACAGAGCTTTCTTGTATCAGCTCTACAAAGAGGGAAAGATGAGTATATTTAGTAATTAAATCTCAGAAATATTTATTGATCCAGACCTGCCATTTTACCAGAATAAGGAACTACTGAGGTAGCACAACCTTGCACATGTGCTCATGGGCAACTCATCTGCAAATTACAGTCCTTAGAAAGGTGACTGTGGCCCTGAGATGTTAAGTGACTTGCCAATCACAGCCAACATGTGTTCAAAATAGGACTTGAATGTAGGTTTTCCTGGCTCTAAGACATCATTTTGGTCACTAACCCATGTTGCCTCCCTGCTGGGTGAATGCTTGACACACGATAAGAATTAACTGAATGAAACTGAATTGAATACTTCGTTCATTTCTACTTGCATTCATCAGCCACTCATGCATCCATCACTCACCCATCCATCCCTTCATACCTTGTATCCTGCCATTCTTTTTACCTGCTATATTATTTGGAAAAAACTATCTTTCATTTGTTATTTGTTATGTTCCCTACGAAGTACTGGGCATGACCTGGGAGGATACAAAACAACAACAACAATAAAAGAAAACAAAATAAAACCCCCAACAACTCAAGACAGGAGTCCCACACAAAGGAGCTGGCGGGTTTCACTGGAGAGACTAGACATACACATGAAACAATTAGCAGACAGCCAAAACCAGTAAATAATTAAGAGCCAAAAAAATGTGTGATAGAGATAAGAGCTGTAGGAGGTCAAAGGAAGGAAAGATCAATGTGGTGATCAGACAGTTCAATATGAATGTCTTTGTCTGAACACCAAATCTGATAACTTACCATCTGTTTCTGTGTGTTTGTTTAAGAATTTGCTTCCATTATGTAAAATACCATATCATGGGGTGTTGCTTGTATTAATGACTGTTTCTGCTTTGGGGGGCAGCATCCTCCACTTCATCCATCTCTGGCTGATCCTCCAGAGTCAAGCTGTATTAGGCCTTCATGCTGTTTGCCACTTGGCAATCCCAATCCGTGGTTGGGATAGTATACCTTTGTGCTGGGAGCCCTTGGAGGAGGTTGGATGGGAGGAAACTCATCAGCTCCTTCAGAGAGACAAATCAAGGGCACATACCTCCTAGTCCCATATTAATGGTTCAGAAAGAGCCCTGCTGGGCCACTCTAGGCTCTTATTTTTGCCTGGGGAAAAGAATCTGCAAACCCTGAAACTTCAAAATGTACACATTTTCCCCCAAATGAGATGTAGTTCCAGGGGAGTTAATTATCATACAATTACTGTAATGGAAAAGAAAACCCTAATCAAACATGAATAGCTTGTCTAACCATTAACCAGGCTATGGTGAACCATTACTTAGCTCTGACTTTGGTGATCCATCATTGGCTTCTTGGTTCTCAGTTAACAAACGCCTAAATGAATTTAAAGTTATTTCTAGCTGAGAGGACTGGCAACGCTCATCTCAGAATTGTTTAGTCATTAGATTTTACTAAAACCTTTCTCTCTCTAACCTTTATTAGGGAGTGCTCACCCTAGACAACTAGGGCAAAGGCAGCAATTCCTAGGACTTTGCCTTAGTAAAACCGTGGTGCAGTGGTTAGTGATTTGGACTTGGAATCAGAAACACCTGGATTCGAAACTTATCTCAGAAACTTACTAGCTGTGTGAATCTGGGCCTCAGTTTCCTTGTCCATGAAATGAAGAGGCTGGACTTGATGACCTCAAAGATTCCTTCCAGCTGTAATTATATGATCCTATGACTTTGACATATATTCCCCTTAAATTACTAAAGATAATCTTGGGGGATTCCCTATGCATGAATCTTCTAGTGTTCAATCAGAATTTTGCTGGTAAAATGAATGTGAATCCAGTGACAAATTACAGGCGGCAGCAGGTAAAACCAGTCCATAGTGACTGCGTACAAAATACGCAGTTACCTTACTTTTAAGCTGTAGGGTAATTAAATAAAAAAGCAGTTGAATTTTATGTGCACTGAAGGAGACAGAGATGAGTTGACCTTTGCCAAGGTGGTGTGTCACTGTGTCTGCTTCCTACTATAGCCCTTTCTTATTTAAATCCGATTTCCTCGCAAAGTCACAGCTAAAACTGATCTACTTCCTATTTCCTATCCATGTCATTCCATCTCCCACCTTAGCCTTTGTACAAGCTTTCCACCACACCTAAAATTCTCTTCATCTTCATCTCTTCCCTTTCTAACTCCCTAAATTTCTTTAATGCTTAATTCAGGTACTACAGTCTCCTAGAGGAGGCCTATTCCGATCCATTCAGTTAGAGTTCTTCTCTCTCTTAAATTACTTTGAATTATTTGTATATGTTGTACATGATCATACTGTTGTTTCCTTCAGTTTAATATGATCTCATTGAAGTAAAGGACTTAGATTTTTGGCTTTGCACTCCCTCTGTATCTAGCCTAGAAGAGGGTTCATTATAAATGCTTATTCAATTGAACCGAATTTTTCACTGCGCTCATGGATGAACCCCAGTGGCAGTGCTGACGAGGAGGTAGTTGGTAGGTATTTTGGGGTAGGTAGATAGAAGCAGGGCAGTATGGGGTAAGGGATGAATAAGTTCTGATAGAGCCTCTGGTGCCATGGTAAGTACCACTGATAAGCTCCCCAGAGGCTTTTCCCCTCTGAACAAATTATACTATTTGCCCACAAGCACCCACCTCCTAAAACAAGATCAGGATGCATATATTGTGCTTTCCCTTCCGTGACTTTGGTGCTTATGCTAACGAGAAGCAAAGTCTAGAAGAGCCAGACATAGACTTCAGGTTTGGGAGGAGTGAAGAAAACCAGGCTGGGTATTCCAAAATGCTTTGAATGTTAACGCTTACTTCCCAGTCCTGTTTTTCTTCTCCTCAAGAGTTTTGAAACTGAAAATTAGCTTTGGAATAGAGCCTGAGTAGGAGTTAGTGCAGGGAAAAGACTCCTGTGGCAGGCAGACTGCAGCATATGAAAAGAAGGCCCAAGGCAGAAGCTGGGAAAGAGTCAAGTGAGGAAAGAGATGCTAGAATTGCAATCATATTGATAGCTTGTGGTGAAGTCTGGAATACACAAGAAGGATGAAAAAGACAGGGTGGGTGGGGGTGGAAATGGGACCGTGTGAAACAGCAAAGCAAAGTGGAAATGTTTCTGTGAGTATAAGTAAACATTTTTGGACATGAACAAGGTGGGAATTTGTCATTTGACTATGAGTATTGTTGCAAGGATTTTGTTTTTCCTTTTTCCTTCTACATGGAGACATGGTGGGGGGGAGGGAAGAGAAAGAAAAAGAAATCCTTGTTAATCGAAACATTTTTTAAACATCTAAAGGAGTACATGAATCCTCACCTGATGTGCTCGTGTCAATCTGTGTCATCACTGGCATAAAGAGGTCTGTCAGCATGGGTACATCTATTCCTTGCTATAGATGAGGCTTATAGAAGGTGATGGATAGGCTTCTGCTTGGGCCCCGCCGAAATATTTTTAGTGCCAGGTGATGTGGAATGGCCTGTCTCCAAGGGAGGTGGGGGCAACACAGATGGGGGACTTGAGATTTCATCTTGGACTGATTACTTGGGTGGTGGCCCACAGAGATACTTCCTGCTGTGGCTCCGAGTGATGAAGCTTTCCTGAAAGAGACTAGAAGAGCATCCTAATGTACTAGATGCATGAGGTAAGCAGGAATTCATGAAATTTCTTGTTCCTAGGTGATCACAGGGGCTGAAAGAAATAACACCCAGCCCTTTGTGTCCAGCTTATCTCTGACTCTCCTGGTCTCAGAGCCAAAGAATGCTAACTGTAGCCCCTTTTGAGTTTCTGTGTCAACAAGTAAATTGGTAAATTAAATCCTTTAATGAGCTCCGAGAGGCAAGCAAGGTGTCGTGGATACAGGATTCACCTTTAATTCAATAATCATGGAAGAATAGTATCTGGGACTTAGAGACAGAAGTATCCATAGAGATAGTCAAGTTCATCCCCATCATTTTATTATTTTTAAAATATTTATTTTTAGAAACATTTATCTCTTCTTCCTTATTGAATGATAAAAAAAGAAAACTACCACAATAAATATACATAGCCCAACAAAACAAATTCTATTATTCGCTTCCTTCTCTTCTTTCTCCTCTTCCTCATCATCACTGGCATTATATTTCTTCAAGCAGTTTCTAAATATTATCTCATTTTATCCTCACAACAACCTAGGGATATAAATACTATCATTATCCCCATTTTACATATGAGGAAACCGAGGTAAACAGAGGTTAAATGACTTGTTCAAGATCATACAGCTAGTAACTGTCCGAGGTAAAAATTCAAGTACTCCTGACTCCAGGTCTAGCACTCTAGTTACTGTATCACCAAGCTTCCCTGTTCAAAAAATGGACCAGCCATGTCCAAAAATGTATCTCTCATTCCTCATTTTAAGTCCATCACCTCTCTGGCAGGATTTGGAAAACATGTTTCATCTTCAGTCTTTTGGATTTGTGGCTTAGCATTACATTGCTCAGAGTTCTAAAGTCTTTTGAAATTGTTTTTCTCTATAATGTTACTATTGTATAAATTATTTTTTTCCTAGTTCTCACTTTGCTCTGGATTTATTCATTGAAGTCATCTTAGTTTCCTCTGAAATCATTCATTTAATCTTCTCTTATGGCCCAGTGATATTCTGTTATATTCATATACCATAATATGTTTAACTATTCACAATAGGTAGACATTCCCTTTGTTTCCAGTTTTGGACTACTATGAAAAGAGCTGTGAAAAATATTTTCGTTCCTTTGGGTCATTCTTTCACCTTCTTCGATATATTTGAGATATGGGCCTTGGGGCACTTTCACTGGGTCAAGAAGCATGTATAGTCTGATGACTTTTTGCACCCCCATCGTTTTACAGATGGGAAATTGAGGAACAGAGAATTAAATGATTTTCCTGTGGTTGTACATGTCATAAATATCAAAGCAAGGAAATGAATTAAAGTCTTTTGACTCCAAATTTGACATTGTTTTCACTACACTCTGACACAGACTCTCAGTGTCCCAAGTATCTCTCCAAAACTACTTATTACCAAGAAATAGCAGCAGATCTGTATCACTCAAGGGGGCTTCCACACTGAGTGTTCCCTCCATGGATGAAATCACATTCCTAAAACAAAACAAAAACTCTAGACCTTACTTTAGCTACATTAGTGTGGGTCTGGCTTCCACACCAATCAATCACCAAACATTTATTAAACACTTATTATATTCTAGATACTGCACTAGGCACTTAGGATATACAGATGAAAATGAAATAACAATCTATGCTCTCAAGAAGATTGCCATTCTAGAAATGGAGATGTAGTGTGTATTTTAAAATACATATAAATCAATACAAGGTAATTTAGGTTGGAGAGAATGCTAGTAGCTGGACAGGATCAGGTCATCAATGTTGTTGTGCTTTGTCTTTCATTCTCGAAGAGGACCATGACATCAGGGAGCTGGAGGTATCAGGACAGGATTCATGAAAAAGGTAGTGCTTTATGTAATGGAAGGAGTTTTGGATTGGAAACAAGAAGGTGGGGATACTGGCTTTGTTGCTCACTTCCCCGTGTGTCTAAGATGAGGCACAGTACCTGGAGTCAGGAAGATCTGAATTCAAATCCAGCCTTACTTACTGGCTTGGTGACCCCGGTACATCTCTTACCATCATTTCAATTTCTGTAAGTCTATATTTCCACAATACTAACTGTGCTAATAATAATAATAGTTTTCATGTAGTACTTTAAGATTTACAAAACACATTACAAGTGTTATCTAATTTTGTCCTTAAAACAGTTATGGATGTAGGTGTATCATTATCTCCAGACAAAAGTAAAGTGACTTACTCAACTGGTTAGTGTCTGATGCTAGATTTGAACTCAGACCTTCCTGACTGCAGGCCCAGCATTCTATCCATTATGCTACCTAGCTGCCTTTTATGTATATATATGCTGATATATCATTGTCATTTTCATCTCTTTAAAATTTCCCCTTCTTCATTTCTTGGTTCTCTTGAGATACCCCCATCTACTTAGTAACCTAGGCAATTAGCTTATGCCCTGGATGCTTCTAATTTCATCCTTTCCTTCCCAGACTTTATTCACACCATCGCTCCCCACCCCCACACTTCATGTAGACTCCCTCACATCCTCTTGTCCACCCATTGCAAATGCTCTCCAAGACTCAACTCAGTTGTCACCTTCTCCTTGATGTCTCTTCATGATCCCACTAGTAGAAATGTCCATCCAGCCTTATAAAGTTTGTGCAGCTGGTTCGTATTCTCCCAACCCTCTAACTCCAGTCTCAACACTCTTTCCACTGGACCATGCCCTTCTGATGTGTGTGAAGGAGAGTGATAGGCAATTCAGTTGAAAGAGTAAGTTGGTTCAAGGTTGTGAAAGTCTTTAAATGACAAACTGATGAGTTTATGTATTATACTAGAATCCATAGAAGAGCCCCTGAAAGTTTTTTAATCAAGGGAGTGATCAAGGGGTCAGACTTGTGACTTGGGAAGATTATTTTTACAGCGACATTGGAGGAAAGATCGGAGAGGAGAAAGACCAGAGCTAAGGAGATCAGTTAGGAGATCTGTGTGGGTAGTAGACTTGTTGGAGGTGGATGCAGAGATACTTCTTGTATGGAGGCAATAGCAGAACTCTCCTTTCCCTTTCCTCACTGCCATGACTTTCCTCAGATTTCATTAATCAGTTTTTTGTGTGTGTCTGTGCACATAGTCTACAATGAAAGCACATTTCTTTTTTGTTCCCCTGACTACTTCCATCTTCTTCTTCAATACAAAAACTTTCTTGGAGAAGTCTGGCAGACTTGCTCATTAATTTCTCCTTCTAAGATCAAGGGATCCTGTGGTCTCCTTGCAATAGCTGCGTTCCCATATGGATCCCTTCATAATTCTCTGAAATGGAGGTTGCTGATTTAGATGCTGATGAGACTCTGGATTTTCCTGGGTATATGTGTGGAGTATACATCCTGAGCTGTTCAACAGCTGCAAGCCAGAGTATATCACTGTAAATATCTCCTGTCTACACAGAAACAGAGTTTTGTTATAGCACTAACACTGTACATTGATTCCTTATACATCCTTTCTATCAATGACAATTTTTTTGGTAGTGATCAAGGTTGGGAGAGCCAATTGTGGGGCCATTATAAATGAATTTAGATTTCAATGAATCCGTAAAGTAGCTACTAATGGGATATATCGCCATCCCAGAGATAGCTTAAGTGCTGCTGTGGCTTACTTAATTCAAAGGGACATTTCATAATTCTGATGGAATTGGAATCACGGCTCAGATGAAATTTAGGAGCAAATTACAGTGATCTTGCCCTCTAGAGGCTTCGAAAGAATATGTCATTGCGACAGCTGGGAATGGCTTTTGATGAGGCTTCTCTAGCTGGAGAGGGAAAACTACTATTTCAGGCAGTTGAAAGTTTCTTGGGTCAAATGCCAGAAATGATCAATTCTTTGCAAAGCGAGAATTATGATTAAAGAGGGTGAGAAACATTAGTGTTCCATGGAGCCGGATGAAACCAAAGTATTTTTAGGAGGGCAGTGAGTGTCTGGCAAAATGTCCACAGATTTGGGGGCCTCTTCTCCCTTCCTGTGGGTTCGAAAAAGAATTGGTTGTATCCCTCTTCCTGGTTAGGTCTGACTGACCTGATATAAAATGGTAGAGGAAGGAGTGGCCTTTGTCATCTTCCTACCTTTCCTATCAATGTTACTTTTATTTTTCCTTTCAGCACTCTATCTTTCCCAGAGTCCATCCAACAATTCAGTTCAACAGGCATCTATTTACTAAGCACCGACTAAAGCCAGGCACTGTGTTAAAATGCTGGGGCTATAATGACAAAACAAAACAAAGACAAAAAAGTCTGTCTCCAAAAAGAGCCCTGTGGGAAATATGGCACCTTTTCTTTAGCTGGATGATCAGGGCTTCTCCTCTGCATGGTGCCCTGTCTGGCTGTCTAATGTTCTGGTACTTTCCCTAAGTCCAGTCATCTCCATCCCTCCTATCATAATCTACACACAATAGGACTCATTTCAGTGATAGCTAATGTGTATATAACAGCTCTAAGGTTTATGAAACATTTTACACACATTATCTTATTTGATTCTCACACACACACACACACACACACACACACACACACACACACACACGGAAAAAGAAAAAAAAACAACCCCAAAACAATGACCCTATGTAGTACTTGCTATAATGGGGACAATGAGTATAAATGGGGATGACCGTTTAACAGATGAGAAAACTGTCTTCCTCAGAAAGATCAAGTGGCTTACAAAATTAGTTAAGAATCTGTGATGGGATTTGAATCCAGGTCTTTCTGATTCTACTGTGCCTCACTGCCTTTCTATATAAGAAGCTAACCCTATGACTAATTTCATCTAAGACATTAATGGCTACTTATGACTTTTTGTAGTTAACAGAGATCTTCACAATCTTAACTTGCAGCAATGACTAATGGCAGACTCAGACACTGGAATACACCAAAGGAGGAGGTTTTGGGGGAGATTAAAGGTAAAATTAGCTTATCACATTAGGGTGGCAAATCAAGACAAAATTCTGCTCCTGATTGTGCAGAACCCTTGTGAAAAATAATGTTTGAATAGAATGCAGACTCAGTATGAGTTGTCAAACAAGGGGAAAAATGTGAATATGATCTTAGGTTGCATAATAATAATAATAATATCTAACAATAACTGGCACTTATTTAATCTTTAAGGTTTGGAATATGCATTACAAATATCACGTCATTTGATCCTATCACAACAGCCTTGAGAAGGAGGTGCTATTGTCATCCCCAACAGCTAGGTTGCACAGTGGATTGAGTGCCTGGTCTGTAGTGAGAAGGACCTAAGTTCAAATCCAGCCTCAGACACAAACTATGTGACCCTGGACAAGTCACTTAACCTCTTTTTGCCTCAGTTTCCTTATCTTCAAAATGAGGATAATAATAGCATCTTCCTCAAAGGGTGTTGTGAGGAGCAATGAAATAACAATTGTGAAGTGTTTAGCACAATGCCTGGCACAGGCTAAGTGCTGTATAAGTGCTAGCTATTGTTGTTGTTGTTGTTGTTGTTGTTGTTGTTGTTGTTTTACAGATGAGGAAACTGAGGCTGAGAGAAGTTAAGTAATTTACCCAGGGTCACATATATAGTGAGCATCTGAGGCTAAATTTGAACCCAGGCTACACCAAGAGAAGCTTAGTATTTAGGACAAGAGTAATTTCCTTTGGTACCCCGATCCAGCTAGAGCCCATCTAGGATGTGATGTTCAGCTCTAGGCATCCAATATTAGGAAAGCCTTTGACAAACTGGAGGCCATCCAGAAGAGAACAATCATGTTGGTGAAAGCACTTGAAACAGTACTACAGGAGGATGAGTTAAAAGAAGCAAGGATGCACTCAAAGAGGAGTTCTTCGTTAATAGCTATTTGAAGGATTGTGGTTTAGAAGAAGGCTTAGATTGACACTACTTGACCCTAGAGGGCCAAACTAAGATGGAAAAAGAGAATTTATAGGAAAGCAGTTTGGTGATCAACAGAGAAAACTTCCCACCAATGAGGGCTGGGGTCCCTTCCCCTCCCCCACAAAGGAAGGCGTTCTAGAATACAGTCAGTTCTTTGTCCCTGGAGATCTCTTCTATCTATGATTTTGGTGCTTTCTTCCCACTGCCAGATCAGGGACTGATGGCTTGGGTTTGTTGTACATGTAAATGCCGTATTTCCCCTTAGAGCTCTTTGAGGTGAGAGATTTCTTTTTTGGTTTTCTTTTGTCATTACAGCCTTCAGCATTTTAACATAATGCCTGGCTTTAGTTGGTGCTTAATAAATAGATGCCTGTTGAATTGAATTGTTGGATAGACTCTGGGAAAGATAGAGTGCTGAAAGGGAAAAAATAAAGTAACATTGATAGGAAAGGTAGGAAGACGACAGAGATGACGTGGTTATGTCCCATTTTTATTGGACAGAGTGACATCGAAGATCTCTTCCCTTCCATGACTTAGATTCTGTGGTTCTATGATCCTCCTAAAATCAAAATGCAAGGTCCCTACAGTCAAGGATTGCATTTCCCCCTCTTTTGTATGTATAATTTCCATGCCACATGTGGTTTATTCCACGAGAGTCAGCCTTGGAGTCAATAATACTTGGATTTCAGTCTTATATCTGGCACCTACTGGCTGAGTGACTCTGGGCAAGTCACGAAACATCTCTGTGCCTCCAGACAGCTCCCTAAGAGTATACATTACAGATTTGTGGGCAATCTGCATTAGTACAGGGAGATTCCACACCTGTATGAAATTATAGGTCTGGACCAAAGAACAAGCACTCCAATGGACATGTCAGATTGTAACTGCCCCTGAGGTAGGGCCCCAGGCCACAGAACTTCCATTGACCATCCTCAGAGGACATTGTTATGTACTGCTTACAGGTTCACACAGTGTCTTTCTCATAACAAACTATTTTCCAGTTAAATGCAATCCTTATTATCCCCATTCTACAGATTCCATACCCAGCTGTTTCTAACTTGGGGGCCCATGTTTTTAAAATATATGTATATTTTGATAACTGAATTTCAATATAATTAGTTTCCTTGGTAATCCTACATAATTTATTTTATGCATTTAAAAAACATGGTGCTGAGACTGCCCAAGGGGCTCGTGATTTTAAACAAAATAAATGAAGAACTTCTGTTCTCAAGGAAAGTGGGGCTCAGAGCAGAGAAATGACTTCCCATCATCTACTAGCTAGTGAATGACAGAGACAAAAAATAAAGCCAGATGTCCTGGCACTCTTCATGCCATCACACTACCTGTCAGTCCCCTATGGCACAGAAGAGGCAGTAGGCAAGGACTTGTTGATTGATTGATTGCCCCTTGCATTTCCCTTCCTTCATTTGGGGATGGATCCTGGGCTCATCACAGACACTGAGCCACTAACAGTGGTTGTTTTTAGGATTTCAGATTTTGTAATTCCCTCATAATTCCATTAATACATGGAACTGAGAATTGCTGTGGGGGGAATGCCAAATGGGCATGAAGGGAAGCCTGCTCTATTTCAGGAGCAGTGGATAGTAGTCTGAGAGCTCATACGTTTTTTCCATCTGTAATTTTGGTGCTGTTCTCTCACAGCCAGCTTTTTCTTTCCTGCTGCCCAAGCCAGGCCAGGGAAGTAAAAGGCAAGAAGACGTATATGGCAGAGCTGTTGATTTCATCTTAAATAAGCAAGTCTCCAAGAACCAAGGTATTTATGGGCTGTTGATTTCTGCACCTGCAAGTTACCCTTTGTGACACGCAAGTCAGCCCCCTGCTACTGCACCCCGACTCAGGGGTCATCCTTACAAGAGCATTAGGATTTCAAATATGACAATCAGTACCTGGAGATCTCCAAACCCCTCCCAGCTCAAATAAATGCTAAAGCTATGATTTTCAGAACAGACTCAGAGAGAATCCACATTTCTCCAAAGGTGACATTTTCCCTTGGTTAACTGATGTGAGGTATATAAGATACCAATTCAACCAGAAGGAAAGTACAAAAATGCAGGCAATAGCTGTTTCCAGGAGTTGCAAGGGCTGGGAAGTAGGAAGACCTGTCCCTGACACCCATTAATTAAAATCCTGACTCAAAGGCTTACTGTACCTAAGTGCATATTGTCTTCCCCTTTAGAATGGAAGCTCTTTGAGGGCAGGGACTATTTTTGCTGTTTATTTGTATACCGAGCTCTTAACAAGTGCCCAACACACAGTAAGTGCTTATGAAATGCTTATTGACTAATTGATTGATTTCACAGATGAAGAAACAAAGCCTCAGAAGGTTGGCTTGCTCAGTCACATAGCCAGTGAGTAACAAAGTTCAGATAGGCTCTTTTGATTCCAAATCCAACTAAAACAAACAAACAAACAAACCTTATAATTATCTGCCTATCTCTTCAGCTATCAAATATACTGTAAAAATGCCTTGATCCATAAGTAGGCAGACATGTGTTTTCAACTTCTTGGCCCATGTGTTCTTGTGCATCTTTCAGGAGCATTTGGTCTTTCTCTCCACCTGTGAGAATTGAAAGGCCTTACTCTTCCTAGATAGCTTTGATTACACAGCACTTAACAGTTAGGTGCCTGATAAGTGTTTTATAATGTGGGTGTTTACTCTTTCTTATCTGGCCCCTCCATTGTGCCTAGCAATGTGTTATTCACACAGAGAGCATTTCAGTCAGTGTTATTGGAAGACTGAGTGCCTATCTGATAAAGCCTGAATTTCTACATATCTGCTGCTCTTGAAAATCATATTTTTACAAATGCACCTTTAAGGCTCCCCACCAGGAAAATCCATACTGTGTAACATCTGTTTCACTCTACGCTTCTGTCTGTTTGTGTCATCCCTCCCACCACGTCCCATTCCCTGTCCTCTTTCTCCAATACCATATACTGTGGTTCCTTAACTTACATTTCCTAAGGAAGGAAGGAAGAAAAAGGAAGAAGGAAATTAAGAAAGAAAAATAAAGGAAGGAAGGAAGGAAGGAGAGAAGGAAGGAAGAAAGGAAGAAAGGAAGAGAGAGGGAAGGAGGGAGGAAAGAAAGAAGGAAGGGATAAAAAAAGAAGGAAGTGAAGGAGGGAGAGGGGAAAGAAGAAAAGAAGGAAAGGAGAAGGGAGGGAAGGAGGGAAGAAGAGAGAAGCAGGAGGCAGGGAAGAAAGGAGAAAAAAAGAAATGGGTAGAAATTGAAAAGCGGCAAATGTAGGTTTGATGTGGGGGGCGGAGTGTTTCAAGTGAATTTGCTTTCATTAGAGGTCATTAGAGGTCTTCAAACAGAGTCTGGTTGACTGATCATGAGTGCTGTCCTAAGTGAATGAGTTGATCAGGCATGAATTGAACTGGAAGACTTTCCAATTCTGACATTCTTTTTTGTTTGTTTGTTTTTGTTTTTGTTTTTGGTGGGGGACTGGGAAAGATAATCCAATCTAATCTAGGAAACTTTCCATAGCTCAGCAGTTCTGGTACAGGAATTCCTCATCTTCCCATAAGGGACAATTGTCACATATGGCCAAATGCAGGAAATTTTTCTTTTGTTTCTTATTGAATATATATCCGTGTTTTTATTTATTATTATTATTATTATTATTATTATTATTATTATTATTATTATTATTATTATTGTGGTTGAATGAGGGAATTAGATAGGTTGGCACTTGCCACAGGAAAAAACAATGATTTCACTTAAATGCACTAACTGGCAAGTCCTATAGATTCATTTATCACCTTCCCTCCTCTCTTGCCCCACCACCAAAGAGAAAGCAGTGGTGGTAACAAACCTAAAACCAAGGGCTTCCATCAGTTAGAATGCACCCAAATCTCTAGAGTTTCTACTAATGCCGTGCAATCTGTATTGTACTCTGCTTGGCCAATATTGCCATTTCCACCCCTCACCTTCTATATGATTGAATCACAGAGTGTTAAAACCAGAAGTGACCTTTGAGATGACCTCATTTCCTCCCTCTTTTTCCAAAGGAAGACAGGGAGACCTAGGGAGGGGTGTGACTTGGTCAAGGTTGTATATGTCCGTCTGCATAAGCATTCAATCTATTGTATAATGCAAACCCCTAGGGCAGAGGTGGAGAACCAGTGTCCCTGAGGCAACAAGTGGCCTTCTAGGTCCCTGGGTGCAACCCGTTGGCTGAGTCCAAGTTTTACAGAACAAATCCTTTCATTAAGTTTGGATTTAGTCAAAGGGCTGTACCAGAGAACCTAGAGGGCCACAGGTTCCCCACTCCTGGCCTAGGGCATCCTTTTGCATATTGGAACAGCGGGCCTATGTTTATTGGCTTTGGAGCAGAATCTTTTCCTCAATTAAAGTGGTGCTGGGTGGCATTTTTTATTTTTAAAACTAAGGTGAATTGAAACTAATTTTATTTTGACTTCTTGAGATCACTAGCTCAGCATTAAATGAGGATTTGGTTTTAATTGGCCTGATCCTTGATGATAGTAGGAGAATTCCTATCTCCTCATCTCCAGATTGATCTACTACAGACTTTCTTCACTACTGATGGCCTGTCTTTTTCTTTTTCTTTGTCTCTGTCTCATTCTTTTCCCACTCTGCTTCCCCCCAACCCAGGCTCTTTCTCTCATTCACTTTTGGCCTTGGAAGGAGCCTGGCAAGCCTTTCCAGCTGATAATTAGAAGTGAGTTTGGATACAGAAGAACCAAGTAATCAACAAACATTTATTAAGAGGATCAAATATCCCTAGCCCAAGGAAGGGTTTGGAACTCAGACCAACATTGGCAAAATTGTGGCCATGGTTAAAGGGTATGTCTTTGTTGTACCTTCCCCCCTCTGCCCTCTTCTGTGTCCCTTTCTTTTTTCTTCCTCTCATACCATACTGGGACCCTCCCGGCAGCGTGGAAGACTTCTGGGAGGGAAGTCTCTCACAGCTTAGTATGACAATCTGCAGCTGGCCTGTATTTTTTAAAAGAGTACCACTGCTAAAAGAAAATGCTTAGCTTAAGGAAATTTAACTCTAAAGCTAAAATGTCATATTTTCTGACTCTTGAGGGAATTCAGGGGAGGGGAGATATTTGGAGGCGGAGGAATCTTTCTGGTGCCTCTATGCTACTGCTGCAGCTGCTGCTACTATTACTGTTGCTATTGCTACTGCTGCTGCTTCTGTTGCTGCTACCACCACCACCACCACCACTACTACTATTACTACTACTACAACTACCACTGCTGCTGCTGCTGCTGCTGCTGCTACTGCTGCTGCTGCTGCTGCTACTACTACTACTACTACTACTACTACTATTGCTGCTGCTGCTAATAATGATAACAGTAACTCACATTTATGTAGCCATTAAGGTTTCCACAAAGCTTACATATATTATCTCAGTTTATTCTCACAATAGCTCTTTGCAGTAGGTGCTATTATTATCTCCAATTTACAGATAAGAAGAGATTGTCTGTAGCAAGGCTATGAGCTGTCCAATAGTGGAGCAGGCTAACTCCAGACACAAGTGGGTTCAGAAACAAAGCCTCAGAAACTGAAGCTGGAAGAGATTGTGAGTCTTGCCCAGGGTCACCTAGTTAGTATCTCAAGCTCAGTGAAAACCCAGACCTCCACTCTTCCCTCTGTGCCACTTAGCCACTAAATCACAGAATCACTATTTCCCTAGATTTACTGTATGGCTCTCTGTTTGTAAGACTAACTCATATTACCAAGTCTGTTTGTGTGTTGAAGGATCCTTTGATTATTTAGAGGAGAAGTGCCCATTTATTCCTCTAGCAAATTAATGACACACAAATCCTGCATGAGAGGGTAGGCCTATGGACCTTAGGTCAAGGCCTTGATTAAGAAATTATTCTGTGGATAGGAAGGACTTTGAGTGAAAATGGTACTGTATTTTTCCAGTCTACTGATGCCTGTATTTTTCCAAGCTGCAATGCCCTAGATGGAAGGACCTTTGGGAGATGGGCAAATGTGGGAAAGCACCTTGAGATTCTGGTGAGCTGGTGACTCTTTTGAAGGCCATTAGGGTTTTTGCAGCCCATCTCCAAGGCTGCATACCCAGAGAAAACTCTGGAGTCTGTGATTTTCTTATTCTGCAAGGAATTCTTCTCTCACTAGAAAAACCAGATGCTCCATGCAGCTGGCTTCACCTATTAGCTCTTTAATCCATCCTAGAAGCTAGCTCTGCTTCGGTAATAACAATGTGCTCAATCTGGGTAGACGTACAAGATGCTAGCTTGACAGCGTTAAATTGCAGAGGAAATCCCAGATACCAATTCTCTTTCTTAGCATCAATGCTTTCTCTCCCCTTTTCCCTCCTCCTCTTAGGCCCCTCCCCAGCTGCACTGTATTTTAAGGCCTGGAACAGTGTTTCCAGCTACTTAATTTCAATCAATCTCTCAGCTTTCTCCAGATATTGAAAGACTCTTTTCATGTTGTTTACTTGACCACCATTTGCTTTTATTCTACTCACTGTTCCAATAATTGGGAAATGGGATCTATGCTGGCCAGGTATAAGTGAATACAGTCTAATAGCTCCGGTTCAGCAAACACTATGGCAAGCGGATGAGGGTTACAACCCTTGTCAGAGGGAGATTCGGGGCTTTTATGAAGAGCATATATTTGAACAATTGCAACTAAATGCAGCCGTCCTAACCCCTGCTCCCAGGCACACCGATTGTAATAGTGCCCTTTAAAAAGAAGAAAAAAGACCAGCTTTCGATGTGGGCTGCCCGTATGATTGAGTGATTGCATTCCCTGCATTACCTCTGCAGACACATTTGGGTCTTTTGCTTTTAGGATGTGTGCTGTGGCTTTTTTTTTCTTGCTTTTGTAACAAATATTTCTTTAACATTCCCTCTCTAATTCTCCCTCCCCACCCTATGACCTTGCCTTTGCTCTGCCTTACCCTTTCCTTAACTCTTTCATTCTACCTGACTTCCTGATCCCCCTCATGCCTAGGTTAAGAAAACACACGAATGTAATTGCCTATGTTCACAAATCTAAATACCAACCAAAAAAAAAAACCTGACCAAAAGTCATTTGAAGGAGAAACAGACCACATTGAAATTCCTCCTGGCCCTTCTCCTGATTTCTTCCAGGCCCTGGGCATGTGAGCATGTGCTAATTTGCATGGTTGACTAAATGGTGTGATTAACCCCCAACTCTGGGTCCCTTCTTGGGCTTCAGATGGTTACCTGAGCCTGATCCCCTGGCGCCTCAGCATTTACCCTGTGGGAGCAAAGCTCACCAGGGGACTGCTTAGCCCACTGAAGCATGAATTTTTTGGGTCTATCCCTTTGATGAGATATAGGAGCCTGGTACCAAGCACATGGTGTAAAAGCGGAGAAGAAAAGGGAAAGCATAGGAGGTGTATATGGTGAATATGCTGGAGAGCTCTCCTGGGTAGATACAGATAGCCACTTACACCGGAGTTTGGAGGCAGAAGGAAAAATGACGTATGTAATAGAAAGAAACTGGGCAAGAGGAGTCTGGAAGAGACCACGTGGAGGACATGGTCCAAATGTCACTGTTCCAAATGGCAGGCATAATTTTGGGCAAGTCTGTGGCACGACGTAAGCCATCTAGATAAGAACTAGGAGACCCAGGTTCAAAGAATCCTCCTTCCACAGACTTAATGACAAATAATTTCACTTTTCTGAGCCTCAGTTTTCTTATCTACAAAATGAGAGGGTACTTTCCAGTCTTAAGTCTATGATCCCATATCCTAAGCTCCTGGATTTCCTTGTGCAGAGTGGTATAGTAGAAAGAATGATGGATTCGGAGTCCTAGAAACAAGGATTGTTTGTGCCAGGCACCATGCTAAGCACTTTACAAATACTGTCTTAACTGATCCTTACAACAGCCCTGAAAGGTAGGTAGGTGACTTTCCTAGGGTGACACAGTTAGTAAGTGTGTGAGGCTGGATTTGAACTCAGATCATCCTTAATCCAGGTCCACTGCTCTGCCCAGCTGGATGGGACTTGAGTCCAAATCTAAGCCCAACCATTTAATGGCTCTGTGATCTCAAGCAAATTACTTTGCCTCTCTAGGGCTGTTTCCTTATCTCAAAAATGAGGGAGTTGGACCAGGAGACCTATAAAGTCCTTTTTAACTCTGAGTCTGTGAGACCATGAGACACACTTTTCTTATCTGTACAGGAAGGGTCACTGGACCCACACTGTCAAGCATCCACAAAACCACCAGTGGGACTTTAGAAATGGAAGAAAAGTTAGATATCACCTGTTCTAATCCTACTGGTTTGTCATTGAGGGCATGAAAGCCCTGAGAAGAGCACGGACTTGCACACAGGCACCAATAAGATAACACAAATGAAAAGTGATTTTCAAAGCTAGAAGCACCATACAAATGCCAAGAAGGATCCTGAAGCTTTTTCTTCCTTTCCCTACTTAGGAGAGGATTGAGGCCAGGAAAGGGGTGCTGGGTTATTGGTAGCCCATTCATAAAGCTGAAACATTAATTTATTATTTTGGGGAGACTGTGGCAATGTCTTTTATTCACTCGGGGTTTTGTGACCTCAAAGGAGCCATTTGCTTTTAAATGTTCCAACTGGAAAATAAAAATAAAAATGTAGAGGCATAAGCCTAACTTGGACCACAGGGATGGTGTAAAAATAATTAAGATGACAATAAGCTTTTCAGAAGGCCTCATGTACATTCCAGGTATTGTTGGGATTAGAAATTCAAGGTAACCTAATTGCACAGAAACCATTTAGGCGGCTTCTAAGAATGGTGCTTTGTAAATCAGTGAGCCATCATTATGTTCCTTGGGAAAGAAGATTTTCAAAAGAAAATAAACATCTCAGAAATTAATTGTATTTTTCTTATGCTAAATACCTTTTTGCCTACAGATATGGCTTAATGCAAATTAAGGAAATGTTTTCCTCTTCCTAATGACATTCAAGTTTTAGTTGTAACAGAGATTTTACTTCTTGACTAAAGTGCTTCTCTGGGATCTTTCTTGCCTTGGGTTTCCAAAGCCGGTGCCAGAAAAACACAAGCCCTGGTAGGTCTTGTCCACTTTGGAAAAGGGTTCAGTTGTAGACTGGGTTTGGACAGCAAGTTCAAGAACCAGACTGGATAAACTTGGGTAGGTCCATCACCAAAAAGTTGGCCACTTTTTATAAATTTCAAAGTAAGTAAGGGGAAGCATTGCATAGTCACCTGAATGACATTGGGTAAGTCACTGGACCTTTTGGGGTCGAAGTTTCTTCATTTGTAAAATGAGACGGTTGGGCTAGATGTAGACTAGATGGATAAAGGTCCCTCACAACTTTAAATCATATGATGACTATTAGCAATAGAAGAGATAAAACAGCACAGTAGAAAGAATATTGGCTCTGGCCTCAGAGGACCAGGATTTAAATATCTGATACTCACTATCGGCGGCCTTTTTCTGGGCCTCAGTTTTTTCATTTGTAACATGAGGGGGAGGTGGGGTTCCACTACATAAATTTCAAGGTTCCTTCCAGCACTATTTTAATTATTCCATGACCATGGACAAATCACTTAATTTTCCTAGGCCTATTTCCTCACCTAAACAATGAGGAAGTTAGAAATTATGATTTCCTGTGTAAAATGTGCCTTCCCTGTGTCTAGATCTATGCTCCTATGATAAGAATAAGGGATCTAATAACAATCTTAGGGAAATATATTGTTACCTCCCCAACATCATTAGAGTGTATTCTCTCCCTCATGTTGTGCAAAAACTCTACTTGTTTGACTTTCAAATGACAATAAAGAGTGGAAAAAGCACTGGATTTGGAACCAGAAGTCCCAGGTTCAAAACCATGCCTTGCCATTTACTCCCTGTATGACCTTAGGGGAATTTGCTTATCAAAGTGGGCCTCATCTTTCTCCTAGGTCAAGTGAAGGGGATGGGTTAGATCTTCTACCCTAATCCATGATGCTGTAAATTGATGAAGAGTGCCTATGAAGGAAGACTGTGAAGGGAAGGAAGGAAACACTTAGTAAGTGCCTACTATATCTTAAGCAGTACACCAAACACCTTATAAATATGTCATCTGATCCTCAGAACAACCCTGGGAGGTAGGCGCCATCTCTATTGTGTAGCTGAAGAAACTGAAGCAAAAGGAGCTTAATTGACTTGCCCCGGGGGCACACCGATAGTGTCTAAATTTGAACTCAGGTCATCTGGACTCTTGGGCCTGGTGCTTTATTCATTGCGCCTCCTAGATGGGATGTTGAATTTGATGCCTTTTAAACCTCTAAGTCACCCAACTATTCACATTTTGTCCTAAAACTCTTAGACTGATTATTAAAGTTGGGTATAAAAATTTCTCTCTCAGGTTTCAATATTTATTAATGTGCCAACAGCCACTTTAAGAAGATATCCATCAATATCAAATGGGGTTTTTAGCAGAACCCTTGGAAAAAAATTGCAGAAATATCCCCTAAAATATCACTGCTATTATTTCTTTTGAAACTGCAAGAAAATGTTCTGCCATTTCAGATCATTTATCTCTGTTAATGAGACATTTTTTTAGTTGGAAAGATAATATACACCCATCTGGTCGGCAGTTTCTTCATTTACTCTGGTAACAATAACTGAGGGCATGTCGCCATAGCTTTAGCATTGTCCTGGTGAATCTTCAGTGGTTTTGCCTCTCCTGCTGTTGACACAGAATATCAAGCAGAAGAGAAATGGGGTTCTGGTTACAACACCTAGGAATGTCATCTAGAATGTCCTGTCAGGTAAGAAGGAAAAACGGCCTGAGTGCTAATGAAAGCCAGACGTGTTTAGAAGGTTCCAAGTGGTGCCCTAAGGATGTTGGGGATGTAACCAAATATCCCTCTTAACCACTCACCCACATTCATCCCCACTCCCCTATTCTCTCATTTATCTATGCTATTTCTAAGGATTTTTAGAACATGAAGGGACCCAAGAAGTCATTTAGCCCAACCTCCTGTCCCTCATTTCACAGGTAAGTAAAGTGAGGCCCTAGTGGAAGAACTGATCTGTTCAAAGTCACACAGTAAGGAACATTTGGGACTGTCCAAGGTACAAAGGACATCTATCTGGGAAAATACGCCTCAATCATTTTGCTTGAATTACCCAGATTTGGGTGGAGCTGGGTTGGAGAGGAAAAAAAAGATGAGTATGGGCCTAAATTAACATTCAGTTAACTTTAACTGGGTCTACAAATTCAAAGGTGTGTATGGGTCATGATTTTCACTGTTGGAGGGTGGATGGCCCAAGCTATAATCAGGGCAGGTTAACTGGTACTTTGCTCCAGAACCCTAAAGATAGTCAACCTGGATGGGTGGGTGGGGGCAGCTTATCCCTAAGGAGGACCCTTACCCATAAGACTCTATTTCATCTACCTGTCAGCCCTAGGCTTTTACCCCAGCGGGTCCAATTACCATGGTTTTTTGAGGAACCACTTTCCCTCATTTCTGTGGGGGTAGGTGGCTCCCTCTTCTGGCATGACTTTATCCTGCTTACTGATTCCCCTCAACTGGATCTGCTCCAGGTACAGAGAAATAATCAAGTCAGTCACGTGGACAATTCCAAGCCAAAAAAAAAAAAAAGAAAAAGAAAACCCACATTTGGCTCAAGTGTCTGGAGATTTAGGCAAAAGAACTTCTTGGGGGAGGTACTATAGAGAAATGGGATACATTGCCTGCATTGTCTGGATAACCACTTCTGTTCTATGATTCCCTTTCTCTATTTTGGCACAGAATGAATGATGGGGAGACCTTTCCTAAGAATTCTAAACTGGGATTTTATAAAGCTTAAGAAATAACACAAAAGTATTTTGACTTTCTGAAACAGCTAAATAAAAACATTTCACTCTGCTTCTCTGTCTCTGTTTCTCTTATCTTTTCTCTTTTCCTTTCTCCATTCACTTTTCCTCCCTTCTCCTCCTCTCTTCCTCTCCTTCCCATCCTCATTTTTTTCTCTCTATTATTTCTAAAATTGTGTCTAAAAAGGACAAAAAATTCATTAACTTAAAAAAAATACCATTTATTTGCATCAATCTCCCTCCCCTCCCCCATATCATTTCTACATTGCCAAGCACTTCCCAATGTGTAATTTTGGGCTTTGTCTACGTGCCTCCTGAGCTCATTTCGGTTTTTTCCATGTAGGCAAGCACACATTTCTTACTCTATTTATTAGCTAGAAGCAGAGGCTTGTTGTCTCTGAGAATTCATGCAAATCCTCAAAAACGAACAAACAAAAAAGGTAGAGGGGAGGGAATGGAATCTAGCCAAACAGTTGTTGTTTTATTGTTGCTTTCACTTGTTTCAGTTGTGTCCCACTCTTTGTGAGTCCATATAGGCAGAGACACTGGAATGGTTTGCTATTTCCTTCTGCAGCTCGTTTTACAGATGAGGAAACTGAGGGAAACAGGATTAAATGACTTGTCCAGGGTCACACTGCTAGTAAGTATCTGAGGCCAAATTTGAATTCAGTTCTTCCTTACTCCAGACCCACTCTACCACCTAGCTGACAAACAGTTGCTTATTTTAAAAATGATCAGAGATGGTTACTAAATAGTTACATAACTGAATTTAGCTATTAAAAAAACCCAAGTGTTTGAACTTGGCTGTATTCAAAAACAAACAAACCCCAAACACAGTAGTATTTCAACAGGACTACCCACATGCCATTGGATTTCTGTGGTCGTTACTGCCTTGCATTTTTGGACGAATTGGTTAAGAAACAAAAAAGAACAAAATATAGGTGAAGAATGGTGCAGTCTCTGTTTCCAGAAAGCAAGGAGAGGCTGATTGGAGCTTCATTAGACTGTGAGTTGCCAAGAGGTTTCTGGATCCTACAGCACCTCCTGTCTTGCAGATATGGATAAGATTTGTTACCTTCCAAGATGAGATCGGGACTTTTCTAGGGTCATTCAATCCAAAGTATAAATGGACTCCCATTTTAAAGAAAGAACAAAACTCTAGAGTACTGGAATTTATGAGGCAGCTTTGAGATCACGACAGCTTCTTCATTTTTCTGATGAAGATTCTGTGATTCAGAGGTTTAAGTGGCTTAGCAAAAAGTCAACCCAGCCAGTAAGCACTCTTGGAATGACAGCCCAGGTATCCTTGATTCTAGTCAAGTATGGTACCACTATCCAGGGATGGGGAACCAGTGGCCATGAAGCCACATGTGGCCCTCTCAGTCTTCTATTGCAATCATTTGACTGAATCTAAACTTCACAGAACAAATCCTTTTATTAAGGTGAAGTTTGAGTATTTGTTGAAGTTTAAAGTCAGTTAAAGGGCTGCACTTGAGGTCCTAGAGGGCCACATGTGGCCTGAGGCTGCAGGTTCCCCACCCCTGTGTACTGTTTACATTCTCAGGAGTATGGGAATTTATTATACAATTAGTCACAGTCAAGTGCTGGTAATACAGAGATAGGTAAACACAGTCCCTTCCTTCAAAGAGATTGCATTTTAATGGGGGAGACAAATTGTAAACGACTAGGGACATACAAGGTACATGTAAAGTTGTTGGATGGTAATCTGAAAGGGGAAGGCACTAAGAGCTGGGGAGGACCAGAAAAGACCTCCTGGAGAAAATGAGATTCATTTAAGTCTTAAAGCAAGCCATATTCAAGGAACTACAAGAAGGTCAATATGGCAGGGCTGTTGAATGCATGGGGGCGGGGCGTGGGGGGCAGGGATAATGTGTACGAAAACTGGAAAAATAACAAGAAGCCAGGATGTGAAGAGTTTTAAATGACAAACAGAGATATTTGTATTCTATCCTGGAGCACTCAGCCTCAGTTTCCTCAACTGCAAAATGAGACAATCAATAAAATATAGCACCCACCTTGTCAGATTGTTATAGGGCTAAAATAAGATGATGCAAAGCATTCTGCAAACCTCACAGTACTGTATAAATATGAACTATTATTATTGTTGTTGTTGTTGTTAGTAAAAAACATAATATTTTAGATGGAATTTTAATAGCAGTATTTAAATGTAAATTCTACTAGTATGGTTATGAGGAAGTAAACAAGAGAGAGGCTTTTAGATTCTCCTTCATTTCATGTATTTTCTTTAGCAGGAAATGTTCCAAGAAACAAGGTCATGAGACACCCACACAGATATTGGCAGAAGCATAAAGAAAGATTTATCAGGTAGGACTTGAAGATTTTTTTTTTTTGCTGTTGTATAGGTCCGTCCCAACCGAGTTAAAAATACAGAATCCTCAAAGAAGCAAACACCATCTAAACCACAGCATGCAGATCCATTCTCCCCCACCTCCCACCCCCTTACCACACCTCATCCACTCCCGTCCTCTACCCCTTCTCAAATTCCTCTTCTGTTGTTGCCAGTTGGGGCTACTGACTCTTCTCCATGGCAGTGCAGGGCTTGGGCCTGGGAAGGCTACCTGAAACTTGTTCTGTCAAACCTTGGGACTGGTTGTGTGTCAAGTGAAAAGTCACCTCTCTGAAACCCTGAGAAAAAGGGCAGAAAGGGAGAAAAATGCATAGTCGTACCTGCCCACCTTCTCTGGCTATGCTATTGGGTGGGTCTGGGAATTGTGTTATGAGGAAGGAGTAACTCAGAGAAATGAAAAGTATCATCATGTGCTTCCTTGCCTGCTGTTTTACATCTCACATTCCAGATTAGTATGGCAGGTGGCACAAAAGTATTGAGCCACTGTTGTTTTTTTTCTTAATTATTTAAATTTTATTTTTTTAATCAATAGAAGTCTATTTTCTTTTCCTTTAACTCCTTATCTCACTGGAAAACAAAACAATAACAGGAAAATACTTGCAATAAATGTGTATAAAGTAAACAAATTTCTTCAGTGGCTATATAAAAAAAACAAAAACAAAAAACAAAAAATAAAACAAAACTGTGCATCATTCTGGATCCTGAGTCAAGAGAGAGCTACCATGCTTCATCACTGGTCTTTTGAAATCAAAGACAGTCATTAGATTGATCAGAGTTCTTACAGCTTTCAAAATTATTCACTTTTGTAATATTGATATTATAATTTATATTGTTCTCCTAGCCCTACTCATTTCATTCAGCATCAGATTACATGTCTTTCTGTGTCTCTTCAAAAATCATCTTATTCCTTCATTTCTTATAGCACAATGGCACTCAGTCACCTTCTTGTGCCACAATTTGTTCAGCCATTCACTAATTGATGGACATCCCATTGGATTTTAGTTGTTGAGTGTTTTGTTTGTTTGTTGTTGTCACCACAAAAAGAATTACCATAAATTTTTTGTCACAGGACTCATGTTGTGCTCTGCAAATTGTCTGGTTCTTCATTTGTCTTTACTTTCAAGTTTAGTTTTTATATCCCAAACACTTATTAGCCTGACCTCTTGGGCTATCAAAGTCCTACCAATAGCTCAGGCCTGGAAAAAAAGAGACTCATACACTTTGACTAGAATGCAAATTCATTGAGGACAGGAGCTGCAATTTTGTTTTCTTATGCCCAGGAGAAGATGCCAGGGGCTTGGAACACAACAGGTACTTAATAAATGCTTTTCAAGTTAAATAAGAGCTGGAATGTCCCTTGGAGGTTACTGAGGCCAAATAGCTCATTTTATATGTGATGAAATTGAGGAGTAGAGAGGATAAATTATTTGCACAAAGTCACACAGAATCAGGATTATGGTACTGGTCATCTGACTTCAAATAATTAATATTATGCTTTAAAGCTTGCAAACTGTTTTAAATATCTCATTAGATCCTCGGAACACCTGGAAGGCAGGCACTATTATTATTATTATTATTATATCCATTTTACAGATGAGGAAACTGAGTCTAAGAGAGGTTAAGAGACTTGCTCTGAATAGGGCAGGATTTGAATTTAGGTCTTCCTAACTCCAAGTCCAGTGTTTATCCACTATGCCTCATGGTGCTAGCTGTATGAACCTGAGCAAGTCATTTATTTTCTCTCAGCCTGTGTTCTCATCTGTAAAATGGGCACAATGTTAAAACCTACCTCACATGATCAAATTATATAATCCATGAAAACATACATACATGTACATGTGTGTATAATAGTGCTTTATAAACCTTAAAACACTACATAAATATTAGCCATTATTATAATTTCAGACCTCCCTCCAATGCTTGTGAAAGGCCTCTCATACTTTTGCCATTGTACCATGAAATAATTCAGGTTATAAAAAAGTGTTTTTATTAATTACCACAAACTGGTTTGGGAAGGTGCTTCTATGCAGGAAAGCATCTAGCAAGCTTTTTGCAGAGGGGCCTCACTGGTCAGCAGAAAGTATTTCATTTGTGATATTCTCTTTGCAAATCCTAACCTGCTGGTATTGCTTTCATCTCTTTTGGGCGACTTATGCCTTGTGACTCAGGGTTCTCAAAGGCTAAACCTGCCAGGTATGAGTTATGGCAGATACTATCAAACTGGCAAGAATGATTTAAATGATCAGGATTATAGTGCTGGTCATCTGACTCCAAATAATAATAACAAAAAAAGCTTGCAAACTATTTTAGATATATTATCTCATTGGATTGGCAGATCACCTGGAAGGTAGGGGCTATTATTATCTCCATTTTACAGATGAGGAAACTGAGGATGAAAGGTTACGAATGGCCTATTAAGTGTGACATCTGAGGACCAGTCTAATTTGGTTTGGAAAGATTCATCACCAGAGAGCTGGACACTGGGTACAGAGAGCTGGACACTGGGTAAGAAATCACTTTATTTTTGTCCATAGCAACTCTTGAAAAGATAAAACTACAAAATGGCCTTTTGTCCTGAGCTCTCTCTTTCCCCTTCTGTGATGGTGGCAGAAGACACCTCTCAGACCATTCTCTAATATTAATTTAACAGTTGGTGCTCTCAACATGGGATCGCTTTCCACCCAACAATGAGTTGGCACACTTCTAGAGGCACTGACATTATCCATACTGACATTCCGTTGGTCTCGTTGAGTCTGAGCCAATTCACTGTCTTCTCTAGACTAGAACTAACCAGATTCCTTGGCATCTGAGGAACCATAGTTCTCTGGTTTGAATAAGGACATTCTCAGCACAGTATGGTCAGTGCTCCTACTAATGGTCCAGCTAGCCTCTGAGATCAATACATTTGGGAGGTTCTTCCATTTTTAAAATAAATAAAACTTTTATGTGAGTATCTTTTGACCATCACTTCTTTTAACTAAATCATAAGGCTCTGGAGACAAAAAAAAATGTGACTACTAAATGGAGCTATAATTAGGGGTATATAACTACATTTCAAACTCTATTCCAGAAAGGATTAATCAATAAGCTTCTATTTAAGTATCTATTATGTGCTGGGCAATTGGGATACAAAGGTGAAAATGAGATGGTCCCTACCTTCAAGGAGCTTATATGCTATCCAGAAGAAGGAAGAAGGGAACATCTAAGGATAATATTTGAGTAAGAATTAGAGGAGCTCAGGGGTGGAGACTTTCATGTGATACAGTAGAGATAACACTGGAGTTGGAGTCAGAAAGACTTGTGTTCAAATCCTTCCTTCACTTACTAGCTATGTGATCCTGGGCAAGTCATTTAACATCTCTAGGTCTCAATTTCCCCATCTGTAAAATGTTAACAAGGGCACCAACTTCACAAGGTTATTGTGAGGATCATATAAGATAATTTGGGTAAAGCACTTTGCCAACCTTAAAGTATTATATAAATGCTAGGTTAAAAAAACCCATTAAAATGCTCAATAAAAACTGGGTGTAGACTAGTACAAAATATTAAGCTCAAAATATCGTAAGAACATAGATTTAGATTTTTAGGATTCGCTGAAGTGAACAATAGAGCCATCTAGGAAGGAAGGAGAGGAGGTAGAAAGGAAGGGAGAGAGCAAGGAAGAGAGAAGGGAGAAACCCTGTTGTCCAACTGGCCAGTTGCAGTTGAGTCCCCAGTGATTCAGCTCCAGCTACTACTCATAGAGATTGCTCAGTGTTGCCTCAGTCAAACTGAGATCTGGGGAAGACCTTGGCTTAAAAAGGCCATCCAGGGCCATCTCCAGTAACCCTGATCTATATCTTGCCACTGGACCCAGAAGACACTGGAGGAGAAAGTGAGGTTGGTGACTTTATACAACCCTCCCTCACTTAAATCCAATTCCCTTGCATGTCATAATATCACCTCCCTGATGTCATGGTCCTCTTCAAGAATGAAGGACAAACAACAACCTGACATACATTAAGCACTTAATAAATGCATGTTTCCCTCATTAGTGAAGAATCAATGATTTCTACATATCAAAATTTCAATTTGATTGCAACTGCTTAACATATTGCCACCACAAGTCCTTGTACGTAAATGGATTCCAAGAATTTTTAGAGAAACATATTCCTTGGCTTTTTTCAATCTTGTCTTTTTTTTTTTTTAAGATTTACATTCCTTTGTTGAAGAACCTAATAAATACGTATATCCTCTACTGAAGTCCTGCTATAATGTCTTATCATATCATGGAAGTGATTCTGGGGCTTTTGATGTGGCTCTCTAGGTTAATCAATTTTCTTTGAGGAATGGGGTTCACATTTATTATCTACGTGCTTCCTTCTTTGGCCTTGCAAAAAAAAAAAGTATAAACTCTGCACCCTGCCCTTGCCCCATCTCAGCATAGTTTATAGATGTGGCTCTTAGCGGCTTGCTATGGATGAGACCTTATTAAGGGGTCAGAGTTCCTTCAAAAGAGAAACCTTCTCTCCTCATTAACTCATTCGATCAGCAAACTCAGTGTCTAGGGGGGACCCTTGTCTTACAAGGTTCCAAGCTATGTCTTTTTTTTCCCCTTCTTATTCCAAACCGTGAATGACTGTGCTATTGGGGTAATAACCATAGTCATGACAGATAACTTCTTTATTGGGGAAAGATGAGTAACAATGACTGCAGCACTGATATCATACTTAAAACCTGAAAGAGAGAAGAAGAAAAAAAGTAATGGTGGATATTACATAACACTTGTCCATAAAGCTGATGATTCATCATTCCCTGAGAGTTCTGCAGAGATAATACATTCATTGTGTCATGGCCACCAAATCTTCCCCGGTTTAATAGCTGCTGCAGACCCGTGGTACAGTAGAAGGCTCTGAATTAAGATGATTCAGTGGGTTCCAATTCATCCTAAATAAGTGGCTGTCTAGATAAATGAAGTCCATCAAATTGCAATGAATACCGTCTAACAACCTTTCTGGGATTGGATGCCCCTGGGACATGGACCATGGCTTACTGCGCTATGCAGCAATTCCCATACTGGGGCTTTGCAGCTGGCATTAAATAATAACAATATGACAGAATATTTGCCCAGAGTCATTTTTTTTTTAAAGCAGCAAAGTTAATGCTTTAACTGCATCAATTAAGTCACTTAAATTCAATGAAGTAATGAAAAAGCACCCTTGTGAAATGCAGCCTTCTTTTTTCTTTTTTAAGGTACAAACAAAAGAAAAAAACACTCATTTCTAATTATATTTATCTCATTCAATTCATGATGTTAAAAAAAACCAAACAAACAGAAAAACAACCAGCAACTCAGATTTGGTCTTGCTTGCCAAATATGTATTCCTAAAGCATAGGTCTGACTATGTCACTCCCTTTGTCAAGGAGTTCCAGGGGTTCCCTATTGTCTCCAGGATCAAAAACTGAACTCCTGTGTTGGATTTTAATGAACTTGGCAATCAGTTTCCCTTTCCACATGTGTGACTCGTCATTCCTTTTCATGTACTCTACATTCCAGCCCAGTTGGCCCATTTCCTGTTCTCAATACAAAGTTTGCTATACTCTATCTCCCTGCCTTTAAACAGTCCCTTCCCAATGCCTGTTGAGCTCTCTCTTCTCCCCACATCTTTTAGAATTCTGATTTTTCAGATTTTTTTCTTTCTTTCTTCAGATCTGTCTTCACATCTCAGCTCGGGTGCCACCTCCCGCTTGAGACCTTTCCTGATTTTCCTAGTTGTGAGTGCCCTCTGCACCGTGGTCCTTTACCAAATTTATTTATATTTGCTTTGCATGGATTTTGCATTTCCTTATCTGTGTACATGTTATTTTCTCCCAACAGTGTGTCAGAGAAGGGATTGTTTCATTTTTGGCTTTGTATTTGTACTTGTTATTGTTTGGTCATTCCATCACATCCAACTCTTTGTGACTACATTGGACAATGTTTTAGACACTTTCTGACCTAATGGACTCATCTTCTGATGTCACATCTTTTAGTATTTTAAAACTGTCCATAAAGAACTATCCATGGGGTCTTCTTGGCAAAGATATTGGAGTGGTTTGCTATATTCTTCTCCAGTGGATCACCTATTGTTAGAACTTTCCACTATGACCTGTCCATCTTGGGTAGCCCTGCATGGCATATCTTATAGTTTCATTGAGCTACCAAGCTCCTCCACTATGATAAAGCAATAATCCAGGAGGGGTTGGCTTTGTATACCTAGGGCCTAACATACAGTAGATGCTTAATAGATGCTTAATAAATGGTTGTTGAACGAATGAGTGAAATGATCATTGCAATGGAATTTTAGCATCAATGAGATTTCCTCTGCCACCAGAAGATATCAATGGATTGTCCCAGACTTTAGGACACGGAACCACTCCAAACAAAGATTCTGCACTTCAGAAGTAGCAAATGCCTTTGGTGAGGGTGGAGGGGGTCAAGGGAACTGCCTAGCTGCTATCTAGTCCCATGCCTGTCCAATCACTATAGCCTAGAGATCAACTATACCTCCATCACGTAAGACCTTTTACTCTGGGCAATCCACTATATCACTGGTGCCACACTCGCCTGTGGGGAGCAGGTTTTCAACTCACCACATTTTGACATTATTAGTTTTCCCATGAACCATTAGGACATTGCTACTAAATCTTTCCATGTCCTGACTTCTCTTCCAGCAAATAAGAGAATTACCATTGTTGGTATTTATTTGTGAGTTGAGAGCCAATCTCACCCAGTTTGCTTTGCTTTGGTGGTGGTGGTTATGGACAAATATGTGGGCTCCCTCCTTCTGAACTGTTGCCCAGCTGCCATCTATTCAGTAGCACAGGGGTCCTAGGGATAGCTCTATGAAGGACATCTGATAGCCCAATTGTTCTGTGGTTTCTGTCGAAGACTGAAGCAGGAAGTAGAAATCCTGTCATTTAGTAGCTTGCTTTCATTTCTTCCTGGTCATATATTGCCTGCCCTCTAAGATGTTAAAGCCTCATTTGACCAAGATTTGATTGGTGTCTGTTTACTCCTTTGACTGGGAAAATCACAGGCTTTAGTTCTTCAACTTCAAGATTTCAAAATGCCTCTTATTTTAGAAAGCAAAACCCCATAGATCAAGATTGTCAAAACAGCTCTTTTTATGATAGCCAAAAAGTAGACGCCCATGAATTTGGAAATGACTGAATAAGCTGTGATATATGAATGTAACAGAAACAACAAATAAAAGGAATTTAGAAAAAACAAAACAAAACAAAACAGGTGACGACATGTAAATTGATGCAGAACGAAGTAAGCAGAACCAGGAAAATGTATAATATAAATTAAAAAAACACTAAAGTGAAGGCATCAGTAAAGGAACAAATAACTATGATTTCATCAGTGTGGGTATTCCCTCCACCAACAAAATCATAACTCTTCCACATCTTAATGAATGGTTTTATGAGTTAGTAATCTATATGAAATATTCATTGCCTGGTAGCCAACTTTCTGGCACTGCACCTCTACGAATTTAGCCAGGATGGTTCTCAGATGATATCCCATTGCCAGGACTATAATTGAAGCCAGCTTGGTCAGAACTTCCAGAGCTCATCTCTATTGGCATGGCCTTTTTTAACCCTGGGTCATCCCCAAGGCCTAATGAGTCTGCGGAACAGGATTTGAATGGTCTCTACACTACTTTAAAAGGTAGGGAGTGGTCATCTTGGACTTAATTTTTTAAGCTCTTACATTTTTTGATTGTGGTAGGAGGCCCTAGTATCCAAGATTTAGAATCCCCCAAGAAAAAAGGAGGAGTATGAGGGAGAGACAGTGTGGTGCATTGGGAAAAGAATGGGGTTTGGAATTAGGGGAGTCAGAGGACCTCAGTTCAAATCCTGACTTGCTACTATAGGAAAGTCACTTATCCATTCAGGGCCTCAGTTTCCTCACTGTGGAAAATGGAAGGTATGGATTCAATGTTCCCTAAGACTCTTTCCAGTGCTGAGTCTATAATAATATGACCTTACTCATCTCCAACCAAAATAGCAGGGATCATTTCTTCCTGGATTGGCAGAGCACTGAAAGTTATAACTGAAAAAGCACGTGCAAGAATTTAGAGATAACCTTCAGTGTCTGCTGATCACTATAATCAAGCTGTGACTCCCAGGAAATTGTCAGGGACTTCATTGAGTTTTACGTAGTTTATTTGGCTCACTATGTAAAGGAAGAGTGTTGGACTAGAGCCAGGAAGACCTGAGTGATAATCACAACTGAGATTTACTAGTTGCGTAGCCATGGGAAATCACTTCACCACTGTGTGTCAGAGAATTCTTATCTGCTAGGTATCAGAAGGGTTTTGATCTGTGTGGGTGGATGGAGTCTCCACCAGGGAGTTCCTTATGCTGATGAAAGCATAGATCCTTCCTGTATCCATCTTGTAGAATAGCTCATAGACTCATAAAACTGGAACAGGCCTTAGGAATTATCTAACCCAGACCTTGATCTCATAGGTGATGAAATCCAGATCCAGAGAGGTCATAACTCATATTTATGACACTAGTTAGTGACAGATCTTTAACTCAAGCCTTTCATTATTTAGGATTTGATGAAATAGCAATTGCTTTCTATTCTGGCAAGAAACTTTGAGAGTCTTCCCTCCTAGATTGATATTTTTGTGATGGTAAATTAGGCTATCTTTTGTCTCAGTTCTTGCCTAGCCCTTAGTCATTGAATGGGTGTTGCCACAGACACACTAAGAACAGAAAGGTCCTTGATTTGGAAAGGCCAAGGTCATTTACTGCATCCTGGGCCATTGCCAGTCACCTTGACTTTTGTCTTGCCATTGGACTTCAATGACTCTGGAAAGCGAGAGGGAGGCTGACAATCTTACATAGTTCTGCCTCACTTAAATCTAATTCACTACCCTGCACGTACCCAGGTGAGCTCTTCTCTAGCCAGATCTCACCTTGGTCCCTCCCTTGATCTCCTCAGCTGGGGTCTTTAGATGTCCCAGGGTTAAAAATTGATATAAGGACACTGTTTTGTCATTGTTGTTGTTTGCAGTCATTTTGTAGTGTCCCCCCCACCCCATGTACCAGAACTGCCAAATACAGCTCTGCCAGGTTATCATCTGGATTGGGATGCCTTTACCTCTTCTGTGACCAGTGTGTTGAAGAGGATCATTCATTTTAGCAACATAACTAAACTACCACACCATCCCTCTGTGTGTAGGGGGGAGTGGGGGATGGTGGTGGTGGTAATATAGGCTGAGTCATGCTGATATAATCCTACTTCAGAGAATTCATTGACCCCTCGGTATGAAAACTTCCTGAATAGAAATAGGTTGTGACCTCCTCTGGTGGCCCACGTTTTTTGGTGATGAGCCTCTGGGAGCCCACTGAACCTGGTCCTGGGACAACAGTCCATCCCTGGGCTCAAACCTGAAGCCTTTCCAACTTCCTGCCAGAACTTATGCCCCATTGTCAAAGCCATTAAGACCCCAGGGTCACCTCAACACCATCATTAGGCATCAGTGGAGGGTCTAATTATGTGTCATTAATATCACTTGGAGCCAAAAGGATGGATGGTGCACACAGGTAGCATGCTACCACAGAGACACTGAACATCTTTTTCTCCCTTTCCCCAGTATTTCCTTCTGCTCTCTTCGCAAGAAGACCTGTGAGTTTAGGGCCCCTTTTCCTCTCATGCAGAGCACTTTCAAGTGGGCAACTCCCTGACTACCTGACAGAAACAGAAATAGAACACTTTGAAAGTCACCATGACTGTCAATATCAGAGAGACATCAAATGCTGTCACTCAGCCAGAAGGCTGGTTTGGAGGAATCATGCAAATGCATCATGACAGACAATCATCTGCAGTGGTGACATTAAAGATGAAAGACAAGGGCTTGTGCAAACCTCAGAGCCATTAGCTAGAATCCCTGGACCAGGTGGCTGAAGAATTCACCACCAAGTCCAATATGGTCTCAGCACTGCATGGCAGAGGGTCCTCTGCATGTATGGGCTCTTTTCATTTGGGGAGAAGCGTGTGCTTACTTAGAGCTTGGCATTCTGGAGCTCCCTGGCCATGTTGTCTTCTCAGTGTGGATTGGATGAGAGAAGTGAGAAAGCAAACAGCAGATTCTTGGCAGCTGAAGATAGGCAGGCAGCTGAAATAAGTAGATGAGAAGACTTGTCAGGGGACTGTGGGGAAAGTCATGCATCTCTTGTGAGATCTTTGCTGCTTCTCTCAAGCATCAGCCTGCTTTTTGCCAGTGTTGCATCAAAGCGCCAAGGGCAGCATGGAACTCCATGGATGCGAGAGAGATCAAGAGGTTATCTTATCTATCTCTCTGTGTGTTGGTGGAGGGAAATAATTCAATTCAATAAATATACATTAAGCCAAGAGAGGTAATGGGGCTTAGTGGAGGGAGGGTCAGACATGAAGCCAAGAAGGCCTGGGTTCGATTCCTACTTCTAACACTAGCTGTGGACAAGTCCTTCAGTCTCTTAACATCCTTACCCAGGGCTCTAAGATTATAAGATAGAGATGAATTACCCATATGTTTCGGTGGAAGGAATTTTTTTTTCATTGGGAGTTCCCCAAACTGATGAAACGTCAGGGCCAGACTAAAAATCCCAATTACAAAGATTTTTAATATGCTATAATAGAAGAGAGAGAGTTAAGAAACCTAGCTTCTGGTCCTGGATGTGCCACTTGTCAGCTATGTGACCTCAGACAAGTCACTTGAGCTTCTCTAGGTTTCCTACGTAAAATGAAGTAGTTGTATTATCAGGGGTTCTTCATCTAGGGCTCATGAACATGACTTTTTAGATGCATTTTGATAACTGAATTTCAATATAATTGGTTTTATTTCTAACACAAGATATTTTATATTGTGCATTTACAAACATTAATCTGAGAAAGGTTCCATAGGAACCAACACATTGCCAAAGGGTTCTTTCTGCGACACAAATAATTTTTTTGTTTTGTTTTGTTTTGTTTTGGAGGCAGTTGGGGTTGTCACATAACTAGTAAGTATCTGAGGCTGGATTTGAAGTCAGGTCCTCCTGACTCCAGAGCTAATACTTTATCCACTGCACTGCCTAGCTGCCCTAACACACCCCTGCCTCCCAAAAAATCCTTGGACTAGATGATCTTTTATCTCTAATTTTGATGATTCTAATGTATTAAAATTTTTTAAAGTGGCATAGGGTCTCAATTTCATGCCATCACCCCACTCCACCCCCCAACAAGAGAAAATAGATCAGGTGAGGTCCTACTGAGTTTAGCTTTGCCTTCAAGTCATCAAGCATTTACTAATAAAAATGATAATTATTAATAATATTAATAATAATGGTAACAATAGTTAGCATTTATATAGTGCTCTCAGATGCAAAGCACTTTGCAAATATTATCTTGTTTTATCCTCATAGCAGCCCTGGGAGGTAGGTGTAATTATTATTCCCATTTTACAAATGGAGAATCTGTTCTGGCAAGAAACTTTAAGGATCTTCCCCTCTCAGATTGATATTTTTGTAATGGTGAATTAGGCTATCTTTTGTCTCAGTTCTTGTCTAGCCCTTAGTCATTGAAGGGGTTTTGCCTCAGACAAACTGAGAACTGGGAAAGGACCTTGATTTAGAAAGATCAAGGTCATTTACTACATCCTGGGCCATTGCCAGTCACCTTGACTTTTTTCTTGCCATTAGACTTTGATGACTGGAAGAGAGAGGGAGGCTGACAATTTTGTGTAGCTTTACCTAACTTAAATCCAATTCACTTGCAAGTCAAGATTTTCCTGACTCATGGGTGGATGTGCTTTCTAATATAATAGACTGCCCAGGGTTGTAACTTGGGCAGGCAAGAGTCCCGGGCACTCTAGGAATTAGAGGATACCAACAACAAAATAATTGAACATAGCACCTAGTTCACAAACATAGTTTAAATGGGAAGCTGAAAGACAAAAGATAAAAATAAAATGGAACCTAAAAAACTGAGAGAAAGAACTTAAGTGATCTGCCTAGGGTCACAAAACTAGTAAGTGTCTGAAGCCATATTTGAACTCAGGTCTTCACGACTCTTAAGTCCAGTGTTCTACCCACTATGCTATCCAGCTTCTAGGTGCTATACTAAGTTCTGGAAACATGAAAAAGGGCAAAAACCCCATGAACAAACAAAAACTCAACTTAGTCCCTGCTCTCAATGAACTTACAGTCTAATGATTGAGACAATAAATAAATGGCTTTGTACAAATAAGTGATAGATGTAGATACAGATATGATGAATAAGAGATAGTTACAGATGGAAGATTCTAGCAATAAGGGGTATCAGGAAAGGCTTCTTATAGAAGGCAGGATTTTATCTGGGAAGGGAAGAAATCCAGGAAGGCCAGGAGGTGGAGATAGGGAGGGACAACATGTCAGGCCTGGAGTGTCTTATGTGAGGTATAGCAGAGGCCAATGTTACTGGATCACAGAGTGCAAGATGGAGTAGGGGGAAGGGAAAGTAAGGTATAAGAAGACCAGAAAGCTGAGAAGGGGCCAGATTATGAAGGGTTTTCAAAGCCAAAAAGAGGATTTCATATCACCAACATCTTCCCATGGGAATACTTTAAGAGTAATTTTTTTGGGGATTTTCTAATAGCCTTTTAATGGCCACTGGCCCAAGCATACTAACTGTTGAACAACAGACATTAGCCATTTTTCTTGCTTGACAGGGGACAAGTCAGGCTAAAGCCATTTATGGGTCTAAGGCATCTGAAAGAAAATGGGGAATATTGAGGTAAGAGGAAATTGACTGAACTTTGTACAGAACTACTCTTACCTTGCCATCGTGCCAATCCTTTAATTCTCACCCATTGCCAAGTGATCCTACACTTACTCTAAACCAATATTCAATGGCAGACATCTATGGGGAGATCCTTAAGTATCTGTACACAATGATGCATTAACCTAATTAATTAAAAACTGGCTTATAATTAAGAAAACAAATGAACAAAGAAAATTTCATGATGCAGTAGCCTTGATTTATTGTCATTTTTTTTTCTTGCTCATTTGCTAATTCTCAAAATTCAATAATCTGCATTGGGTCCTCCAGTCATTAGTATGAATTAGCAAGGCTGCACTGTAATTCACCAGAGACTGAGTTTTGATAAATGGAGAAAGGATTTTAAAGGCGGTCATTGCAGGAAAGCCAAATTGCTGGAAGAGCCATGCTCCCCAGGTTGTTCAGTATTCCTTTTCTGGGCATCCCTTTCCCATCTCTTCCCACCTCAACAATGAAAAGAGAAGAAAATAATCAGAAAAGTCTTAACAAAAGTTAAACCCAGACTTAATTAATACCTGAGTTATGCAGATTAGCATAAGGACTTGAGATATGATCATGGTAATAATTGCATTGGCTGTTTATTTTCTTTTCATTTGCTTATACAGAATGAAATGGAAGATGAAGTCTGGAGACTCACACAAATATAAATTAAAACAGTGGCTTTCATGGATGATTTTACATAAAACAATCAACATCTGAAGTGAATAACATACTTCACCAACAACATCAGGGAGTTACCCATACTGGAAAGGAGAAAGCATGGAGAAAAGATCTGAACTTGGAGCCAAGGAGGCCTGGATTCTAATGTTGCTTCTGACCCTTATGAATGGCCTTAGGTAAGTCACTTAACCTCTCCAGTCTTCAAACAATGTCCTGGGAGTTATCTATGAGTTAGAGATGGGTTTTAGCCTTCAGTAAATGATAGTCTCACACCCAGAATTTCCAGTGCTGATGAAATCATAAATCTTTTACCATTTATCTAGATACTAAAACTGATTACAAACAGTAGGTTTCCCAAAAATTGGGAAGCATTTATGTGTTCAATAGGAATCTTCTTAGTCAGAGATTCTGATACTGGGTTTCATAAGATCATAGATTTATAACTAAAAGGGACCTTATAGGTCACCTTACTTTTAAAATAAGTATTTTGACCCCTCTCCCTGAAGTGATCCATCATCATATGTAGAACAGATGTTCTAGTGAGTTAGATGGAGAAATTCTACTTTGGAGTAATGTGTTCGCCATATCCTAACCTGGAACCAAGACATCTCCATTTGGCACCTTGAGAGAAGTAATTTGTCTTACATAGGAAACACAACTCTTGAAAGCAGTGCTGGAACTAGACATGCTGGCCCAGAAGGAAAATTTTTTAGAAGGGGTTTCGTGATGTTTAAACACACTCTTTTCCGGATGCAATGTAACTGTATATGTACACCAGGAAATTGGAAGGAGCTGACTCTATACCTCTGACTGGATTATTTTCTACATTATTTGCTACTTTCCCTGTAAAGACTAGAACTACTACCACAAGCTGGGTAACTGATCTTTTGCAAGCGGGCATCTCCTGTGAGTTTAGAGTTTTAAAGGGTCTTATATTCGTAATCTTTATGGAGCCTTAATGCTCTCTCAGAACCTTCCCCACAACTACTGAAGAAACAGAACATTTTTAGTAGGCAACCAAACCAGTATGACTTCTAGCCTCTAGATTACCAGGAATTGCCAATACTCACAAAGCTATTTTGTTTTTCCTACCCCACAAGATATTTTGAAATATCCTTTCACTCATGTTTTTCCCCTAACCTTTGGCACGTTTTCAGAACAGGTCCACCTAATGTCTTTAATGGCTTTCATGAAAATGTTATATTAGGGGAAATTGTGTTATGAGGGTGGGAGATGGGTAGGAGTTAATTTTATAGGAAAGAAGTTTGAGCACACCCAGAATATAATATGGCATATAACAGAACATAGTAGGATATTATAATATGATATGTTATGAAATAACACGATATATGATAATATGATGTGACATGACATGATTGATATGACATGACATAATATGATGTGACATGACATGATTGATATGACATGACATAATATGATGTGATATGATATGATATGATATAATATAATATAATATAATATAATATAATATAATATAATATAATATAATATAATATAATATAATATAATATAATATAATATAATATAATATAATATAATAATATAACAGAATAGACTAGAATGCAATATGGCAATGGTAAGCTGATTGACATGGCAAGAAATAGCTCAAGGACTAGCCCAGATCACTGCTAACCATATGACAAGTATCTTGGGCAATTAGCCAAATGATGTTATAATGGGATTTTGTGACTTTGCAGTGGGGTTCAGGTATGGTGCATCAATGGTTTTACTTCAAAACAGCATTGTTAGGGAAAAGTCATATGGGGTATGTACCTGTAATGACTTCCTTGGTGAGGGCTGGCGTGCCACCCAACTTGACCAAATAATCTTATCAAAAATAGTTCATGTTGCCAGGGGTCTGTGTACAGTGTTGTAAGAATTAGTGGAATAATTTATTGATTTATACAATAAACCTTACAACTTTTTACATTTAAAATAAACTTTTAATATGCAACATGTGCTATTTCTGTAGCCACTTATTTTACATTTTTGGTGTTGATTTTACATGCTTTTTAACATATTCTTTAATTCTTTACCTTGAAGCCACACTTTTATCACATTGGATATTAAGCATGATTTTGACCAACAGTTTATTTTTCTAAGTCAAGCATTGATTCCAGCCCATAGATTTTCAGTAGTGTTGAAGTCAAGTGAATTCTCAGGCTATTCAAGCTTGTTTATCTCCAATTCTTAGGTAAATTTCTTAACCTTTCATGATGTATGGCACAGAACAAGTTTGTTTTGCAGTATTCGCTCTCTGCTTAGGAATTTCTATAATTCTAGAACAATTATGCTTCTTAGTATATCAATATATATATTACAATTCATCATTCATTCCATGGGAACAAGACATCTAAGAACAGTGGAAGAGAGCAATCTTCAATTTTTTTTTCTTTCCCAGTAATATTTTAGTCCAATAAGGGTGCCCAGATCTTACAAGCTCATCTGGATTGTTTTTTCTGACAATGGTTTTGAGATAACCTAGTAAAAAGGAATGAGGTTCATTAGTTAAAATATCTTTTTTCAATTCAATTTAGTCAAAATATCTTTTTATTGTATTGCCCATAATAAGTATTTTCCCCCCACAGCAACAGTTAGCTCCTGATTTTTTTTCAAACTGGTCTTCTCACTTTTCTTTCAGCTTCAAGAAGTTTATTCCACACTATATAGGAATTAATAACAACTCATTTAACTGTTGCTTCCCTGTGAAGGTCTTTGCTTCTTTTCTGAGGATGGATTGGGCTGTTTTGCAGCAATAGTTTGTCAGTCCTTGATATTGTTCTTTGCTTTGCACTTTGGTGTGACTGATCCTGCTGAGTGATCCTTGATATGCCACCAACAGCCACTGTAATATCTCTAATTGTCACTGAAGTGTGCTCTTTAAGAGCTACAACTTCTGCATATTTCTCTGGAGAAATATCCATTCTTTAAAAACCACAGAGTTGAAAAAACAACAAAAGAGATCAATAAAACACATATGCATGTCAGTAAATCTATTGCCAAACTGACAGAGAACTAAAGTTGGCGAAATCATCTCAGTCTGGTTTTATGTGGCTTAAACCAGACTAGTGTTAATAACAGGAACACTCCTAAATGACCGTTGCTGTCACAAAATGAAATGATATCTAGATTATCACTTATTCTAAGTAATTCACACACCACTGTAGTGCTGGGACTGTGTGATAAGAGTTACTAGAGAGCTTTGATCCAAATTATATGTGATGGTCATTACCTCATAATATACTGTCAGTATTTTGTTTGGTTTCCCCTGTTGCCTCAGCACTATCTCTGCATGCTGCTCATTTTCTCTGCTTTGTTCTGTAAAAGGTTACCCTCAATGCAAAGCTATCTCCTGCATAACTGAGGCCCATTGCTGTTGAATCCTCAATGTCACCTTAAAAGGTATATTCCTATTGGGTTTGCCCAGGAGTAGTTGATGCCTTTGTGAGCAAAGTCAAGCTTGCTGTTTAAGCAACACTGCTGTGGAATCTAATCAAAACTTTGCCAGGCTCTTCCCCAGTTCAGCCGGGTGACAATGTTTGAATGGCAGATAAAGCCCCGGCCCTTTATCTGCATAGCAGCACTTAAGTGGCATGCGTGGACATGCATTCCTATCTGAAAACTCTTGGTTGTTCATGACATTAAAAATGCATTTTCTGACATGCTTTGAGCCTTGACTAAAAGAGGTGCAAGTTTTGAACTACTTCCTAAAAGACCAATTTTAACTTTAGGGATTGGAGGGGGGAAAAACAAAACAAAACAAAACAAAATGAAAAAAAAAAACACAACCCAACACCTGTGTGGAAAAGGTGGTATGTGTGTCACATTCAAGGTTGGAGCCATCATAAACTGCAGGGCTGTTAAATTCAGAAAATCAGGACTTGTAAGGGAATGCCTTCTCTGCTGATTGCCCTGTAACCATTGCAGCAGTAATAGGCTCCAGACACCACTAGAATAGCAGATATCTCTGTGTGACTACAGAGGAATATATAAGAAAGAAAGAGACAGATGGTATACTTAGGTACACTTAAGTCTGATTGCACGAGTTGGTAATGAATGTTTAAATATGGTACTCCCATAAAATCAGATACCTGTAGATAATGCTGGAACAAGTCCAGACTTACTAGGAGGGAGAAGGAAGAAAAAAAAAAAAGGAGAGGAGACTGTGGAATCTAGTCTTGGCCAACATTATGATTATGTGTTTATTTACATGTGTTCATTACCTTTTTATAGTTTATGAAAATAGAATCAGTAACATTAGACTTTCAGAGTTGAAAGAGCCCTCAAAGATTATCTAGTTAAAACATTCGTTTTCCAGATTAGGGAACTGAGGACTTGAGAGGCCAGGGGACTTGCCCAAAGTCACTGGCAACACCAGGGAAAGAATTGACTTCTTCTGATTGCCCTGTCATGGTCTTTCTATCATACCATGCTACCTCTCCACCATGACACTAATAAATGATGCCTTAACTAGGAATTTTTATACTCCAGGAAATGACACAGACTGTGCCTCAGGGTAGAAATATAAATTTTTCCCCACCTCCACTTAAGGCAGGAGGTTGATATTGGCTTGTTAGGAAGGACAAAGACTCCAAGATACTGGCATGGGAACACTGCTGTGTGGGGCTGGTGGAGGGAGGCTTGAAGAAAACAGGGAGCCCAGGGCATGGTGAGGGAGGAACTCAGCCCAACCTGCTATCTGGTAACTTTCTACTTTCCTAATTTTCCCTTTTTTATAACTACAGTAAATTTTAAGCTCAATTATTTCTATGCTGCTAAGAACTGTAAGTGCTATCAGCACCCCCTAAAGTCAGCACCCTATTGCAAAGCTCTGATTACCCTGCCCTAGTTATGGCTTTGCCAAAAACTATAATTTAGATCAGGAGTATTTTTGTTTAACCTGGGGCATGTGAACTTAAAAAAAAAGATAACTATATTTCAATATTAAATCATTTCAATTTGATGTGTGTGTATGTGTGTATATATATATATAATATTGTATATATATATATATTTCAATTTGAAATCCTATTTATCATATTTGATTTACTTAAAAGTTTCCCCCTCGCCCTGGGAAAGGATCCATAGGCTTCACCAGACTGTCAGAGGTGTCCATTACACAAAAAAAAGACTTGTGACTTAGAAAAATTCCACCACTGATACAAAAAAAAAAAAATGAAAACCAGGGGTTTTTTTTTTGTTTTTTAATTTCTCCATAAAATAGAAAGAGGTCTGTTCACAAAAGCCAAGTGATAAGATAGTTAAAAAAATAAAGACAAAGTTTAATTCATATGGTGCTAAAAATTGACTATAGATTTGCTTTAGTATAAGAGGAAAAAAAATTTTTAGCCTTTAAATGTGAATGAAAGGTAGCCTTTGCAACTTCCACTCAACTTTACCAGATGAACCCAGTTTTCATATGTTGGAACTACCTTAGGTCTAGTTACCAACTGTCTCAGCTAGCTTTTGAGTTTTCCTGTTGAGACTTCCAAGAGTAAAGGGCTTGCAATTGTCCCTAGATCTGCCACCAAAGGGATGATCTTGGGACCAACACACTCACACTTCAGATGACTATAGGGATGATGAAGGAACAGAAAGGAGGTAATTTAAATCTGAAATACATGCTCTATGTAGAAAGGAGACATCGATCAGAAGCTGTAAATAAATTGGATCTGGCACTTTAAGTGCCTTAAATGTTTGAAGTTAAACCTCAAATTACATCCTTCTTCTTAAAGGGAGCATGTGAGTCTCCCATTGAAGAGAGTGGTAGCATAATCAAAATGAGTGATATTGCTGGATGCTAAAGAGCCTTCTCCACCTTAGTCAGAATCACAGTCTCCACTCTAGGGAGTATTCAAAGCCCACAAGCTTACTTATGAGGAGCAAAAATCTGGGTAGAGAAAGATGCTCCTTATTTGAAAAGCAACAAATAGTGACAGGTCGAGGTACCTCTGGGGATATTGGCCAATCACCATCTAAAGCGGCAGTGTGGTGGCTGCTATTGCTCTTGTTACCAGGGCGTACAGTACTTTGAAAACTTGGTACCTTACATTCAGTGTTTCAGGAAATAAATTGAAAGGAGAAAGAAGTGGATATATTTTTCTGAAAGAAAGGAAGGTAGAAAAGAATGAAAGAAAGAGAAAGAAAGCAATATGAAGGAAGGAAGAAGGGAAGAAAAAAGAAGGAAGGAAAAGAAGACAAGAAAGAAAAAAGAAGGGAGAAAGAAAGAAGAAGAGAAAGAACCAACAAATGGTTTCCATGGTCACAAAATAGCTTGTGAGATAAGATAATTCTCATGAAATCAAATCTTTTGTATTTAATTTACCCTCATGGATGTTGGGGAAAGCATAACCAGAAGACACCAAAATCTAACATGAGACATGAGGACCAGGAAGATTCTGCCATTGAAGTGACTTCCCTATTGTCAAACATAGGTTTCTAGAAGTTGTATTGGATATCACATTGAAGAATGTCGGATAACCCTAGGAAGGGTGACATATTTTGTTGCCTGAAAAAAAAAAGAGAATGAGTAAGAGAACCAACAGAAGATCATTACAAAGAAATGGTCTGGGCAATTTAAGGTAAATAATAATAGTTAGCATTTACATAGTGCTTTAAGCTAGGAAAAATGGCTTATGTTTGGTCTTCACAACAACCTTGTGAAGTAAGTACTACTATTATCCTCATTTGACAGATCATGAAACTGAGGCTAGAAGAGGTTATGTGACTTATTTAGGGCCTCACAGCTCGTAAATGTCTGAAGCAGGATTGTATTTTAGGTCTTCTGGACTCTGAGTCCAGTGTTCTATTACCTGCTCCACCTAGTGGAGCAAGGATGTTGGGATGGAAGGCAGGGTGGGGTGTGAGGTAAGTCTGATATTACTTAGCATATAGCTGCTACACTTAAAATAATAACTTTTATTAAGGTTATTTACGAACATGCTCATCTGTTCTATTAGACTATAAACTTCTTGAGGGTAGAAATCATAGCTAGATCTATTCCCTATAGGACTGAACGCAAACGTAGTGTGTGTTTAAGAAATATTTGAAGAAAGAGGGAGAGAAGAAAGGAAGGGAGAGAGGGAGAAATAAAGGAATGGAGGAATCAAGGAGGAAAAGGAAAATAAACAGGAAGGGAGAGAAGGGGAAAAAAGAAAGCAAAGAAGGAGAAGAGAGAAGGAAGATAGAAGAGGAAGGAAAGGTAGATAGATAGATAGATAGATAGATAGATAGATAGATAGACAGAAGGATAGATAGATAGATAGATATTGCCTTTGTTGACATTGTATTCTTCTAGAATCTCTTCTGCGGGTGTGTGTGTGTGGAGGAGGGGGGACTTTGTCAGCACATGTCATGTGAGAAATAATCTGAATATAGGGAGCAATGTGTTTTTGAGAAAGGGCCTTGACACGGTATTTAAATTAATTTTAAATTAAATATTTAAATTAAATAATTGTAATAGATGTTTCCTAGGAATGCTGATGTTCAGTGGGCATTAACTGCTAACCTCCCCAGTCATGGGAGGTGACCTGAAATCATATATCAAGCCAGGGTGAAACCCACAACTAAGTTCTAGGGGTTTTGAGGCTGAGCCTGGTACTTAAAATATGTGGGAATACAGCAGTTCACCATGACTTCCATCAGTCCTAAATAATAATAGTTGGGTATGAGAGAATCAAGTTGAGACATGAGTTTCTGAAGAATTCAGTTGGCTGTTTAACTCCAGCCTTGGTAGGCCTTTTTGAAAGTAAGCCGTGAAATGATTCTTGCTTTCCATTTACCCTTTAGTTGAAGTGCCCCTTTGATGGCCCATCTCCCTGTGCCATTACTGTCATGTTTGACTTTCCCTTGTTTAGACACCACTGTCAACATGGATAAAGCTGAAAACCCTATGATGCTTCCACTGGGCAATATGGCTACAGGGAGCCATGCAACTCCGAGCCATGAGGTATTTAGGGAGGACACAAAGAAGCTTTCCCTTGGAAATGCATCAGCTGGCTCGACTATCTTTCCTATTCAAATTGTGTTCCTAAATAGAGTACCTCAGAACAGCTCTTCCCTAGGCTGTGTAATCTTAACTAGGTGGATTGTGTACTAGTGAAAAGTAGCCCTGATGTTCTGAGGAAATGTACATCCTTTGGCCCAAGGTATCTCCCTTGTCCTGGTCTCTCTGATGGAAATGAGTCAAAAGCAACCTCCTGGTGATTTGAACAGCCATTCTCTTTGTGAAGAAACATTCTATTCCTACAGTCTGTTTGGCTCCCAGGGTTGCTTTCTCGTTTTATCCTATCTAATAAGCCTTCTCCCACCTACTGGGTGGTCTTGTGGACATTTTCTGGATGTTTGGATTAATTAGCCATGTTGGCACTGTGCATTATGAGCCGTTGGTTGCTGGTGATCTGTACTCCATCGTGTCTGCCTTGCTCTGCTATTTCCTTTCATATGACCTACCAGTGATCCGCTCTGCCCAACTTCCATTTAAACTATTCAGTGTTGTTTTCTTTTTTTCTTAAGAATTTGAATAAGATGTTTGAGCTATTTATCATGGAGTCACAAGATTGTTTTGCATAAACAATCCCCTGACCTCCTCAGACACCTTTCCCAGTTAGCCCCTCCATCAATGCATAGGGCTGTCTATGGCATATGGTTCCATCCACAATATTACAATTCACTGCCTACAGAGATTCTTCAGGTCAACTTGGAGGGACAGTAATTACTCTTTGCATTGAAGGAGCTATTTTTGGCAGAGGGGGCTTATGTAATTTATGGCTCTCGCTGACGTTTTTTAAAATGATGCTCTAGAAAGCTGCAGTTTCGTTTGTTTAAGTATCATTTGCTTCTTCTTTTTATAAGCACCTGATATCTAATGATAAATTTAGCTCATTTTTAGAATGGCTGTGAATTCAAGACTTAATAATGACAGCTATCTGCTGGCCAAAACGGGTTCCAGGCGTCTATGAGAAAGAAATCACATTTAAATTATTTATGATTTTGAAATCACATGCAGAAATCGTAAAGTAGCTTCAGCATTTGGATGTTATCACAGAGTCCACATTTCAAGGAAAAACATTTTCTTTCTTAGGCTTTGAAGACTAGTCCTTTCATTTTGAGGCAAAGCACCATCTCATTTCAAAATATTAACACTCAGAAATGCCAGTCATTCCCACATCTTTATAATAGGTCCTTGCCCATTTTACAAGACTTTAGACTCCTAATAACTGTGTGCATGGAAATTATAGGGGAAGAAGCTTAGTTGGGCTAATATGAGTGTTCAGAGAAAAGTTTTAAACATGTGCTCAGCTGATAGAAGACCTTATTTGAAGAACATTATAGCTAAATTGGAGAGAGCATAGGGCAACAGAAATGATAAATGGAAAGGAAGGGATTACGGAGCATATGAGAAGAGATTAAGAAAAATGGGGTTGTTTAGTTTTGAAAGAAGATGAGTCCAAGTGAATTGATGGAGGTATTTGAGCTAGTTAAGGGCCACAATGCAATTAAGTTTGATCCCTTTGAAGGAACACCTTTAAGCAGAAATGTGTGAAAGGAGAATTAAAGATTGTTATTTTACAGAAAAGGGTGGTGATAAGCACAGAAAGGCTTTGTAAGCAGAGAGGTAAAATAATACAGTGTCAGCATGCCTGCAAGTATTTTTATTGGCTAATTGAAGACTCTGCCAGACATGGGATTAAGCAATAACTAACCTGGGCTAGTCCTGCTACAAACCCAAACTTTAATTCACAGGCAAGTTCCTTCCATTTACCACTTACTACTAGAGACAGCATAATTCCCCTCTGCATTGGAGAGAGCTATGGAGAAGGAACAAGGAGATCTGCATTTGAGTTTGTCAATAACCAGTTCACTTCAGGCAGTCATTTAACTTCTTAGCCTTAGGTTTCTTATCTTAAAATGGTGACAGCAGTTGGTAGGTAGCAAGGTAAAGTGGGAAGGGTAATAGCTTTGGGGGCAACATGTGTGGGCTGGGCAAATCTTGGGCCTTAGTCTTCTTACATGTAAAATGAGAAGATAAGATTAGCAGACCTCTAAAATCCCTCTCCCTTTCTGTCTGATCCTATGATGATGTGATTTGCCCCAGCTATTTCACAGGGTGGAGGGAAGGTAAAGGGGAAAGCAGGAAATGGAGATCAAATAAAGAATATGGGAAAGAGCTTGGAAAAATTATGAACTAGAAAAATATTAGATATTAGTGATATTTTATATTTATTGTTTGTTAACGAAGTATCATTTCTTATTTACATATATAGGATATTAGAGATAGCGTGGCTAGTGGATAGTAAGCTGAACTTGGAACCAGGAAGCTGTAGGTTTAAGGCCCATCTCTAAAACAACCTGGCTATGTGATTTTTGAGTGCTCTATCTAGACAATTATCAAGTTATATGCTGCAGGAAGATACTAATCTACATTGGTAGAGACTATTCCTTGCTGGGAATTCCCAATGCCAATGGAATCACAGGCTCAGTCATTATCTTATCCTATTATTTACTGAAGTCTATTCTCCTTAAGCTTCCTCCCCCAAATGTGATTAAACATATTTGCAATTATAGAACCTTAGCATCTCAGAACTAGAAGTGACCTCAGAGGCTATGTAGTCTAAGGTAAACTTTGCCTTAATAAGAATGTCTTCTACATTATACCTACCAAATGGTTATCCAGCTGTGCTTGAAGACTACTAATAATACTACTAATAAAGAGGGATATTACTACTTCAGGAGACAAGTCAAATCAAGACAACAAACATTTATTAAGCACCTACTATGTCCTAGCACGGTGCTAAGCCTGGAAAGGCAAAAGAGAGTCCCTATTCACAGCTATTTGGAAACACGTTATAGGTAGGATAAAGTGGAGATAATCTTAGTGGGAAGTCACTAGCATTAAAGGAGATGGGAAGGACTTTTGTAGAAGGTAGGATTTTAGCTGGGATATGAAGAAAGTCAGAGAAGCCTGGGAATGGAGATGAGAGATAACATTCGAGGTGTTAGACTTTTCTCTTTTATATGGCTTTCATTTTTTAAAACAATTTTTCTTCACATCATATTTAAATTTGCTTCCTTCCAACCTCTATCTATTGTTCTTGGTTTTGCATCATTATCATGTTGATGTGAGCTTTTCAAATGTTAAAAGACAATTTTTATGTCTGCCTTACATCTTCTCTTCTTAGGCTAAACATCCCCTGTTTGTTTACTTCATGTGGCATTATCTTGAGGGTCTTTCTCCTCTGAGTTGTCCTCCTCTGGATGCTTTCCAATTTATTGATGCCCTTCCTAGAATGTGATACCCAGCATTGAACTAAATATTCCTGCTCTTATCTGATCAGGACACAATCCAGCGAAACTACCAAATCAATAAGTCAACAAGCATTTATTAAGTACTTACTACTTGCCATGCACCAAGCTAACAAGTAGAAAGGTAGTCCCTGCCCATAAGGAGATCACATTCTAATGGGGAGAAGGCAACACATAAAAAGGAAATGAAAAAGGTGAGAAAGGTCAAGGTACTTGATTGGAATTGAGAGAGTGGTGGTGGTGGGGGAAGTGGCAGAGAATGTTCTATGGAGATGAGTCAGCAGTGTAACTTGAAGAGGAATGAAGATATGACTGACCTGGGCCTCCGCCTTAAATGGGAGTTTCTGGCAAGAACCAGTGAATCAGAGCGAAAGGGTACCTCTAATGTGAAAAGTAGCCCAGGGGTGGAGTGAGCTTCCAAGATTAAGAGGTTCCTATAGCATAGTAGAGAAAGTCCTGAGGAGATGAGTCAGTAGTTCATCTTGGAGAGGAACCCATATATCATCATTAACCTATATTGAGCTTGTAGGCCACTAAAATCCTCAGATCTTCTTCAGAGAGACTGCCACCTACCCACACCTCCCTTTTTGGAAACCTGATTAAAACATACTTTTGCTACTTAAAGATTAGCTTTTGTTTTTAAGAAGAAGAGACTATGAAATCAAATAATCTTGGCTAAGGCTTAACAATAACTTGGAGATGATCTAATCCAACTCCCACTTTGTGTACAGATTCTTTCTGTAAGTAGGCATCATCAATTATTAATTGACTGGCAATAAATTAATAACTAATTAAATGTTTTTATACAAGGGCCTTTCAAAGAGTAGGCAATCTTGGAGGATGGGGTTTGGCACAGTTCAGTACTCTTTGCCTTCTGTAGTAAGTGAGGGAATTTTCATTGATAGTCTGTTTGCCTGCCATGTTCTACAAAGGCCAAATGGATAGAGCTACTATTTCCCCTTCCCAGGGATACAATGTCTAAGGCCTATTTCTGGACTACTCTCTGGCTTACATTTTTATATACGATTCAGTGCCCAGCACTAGGCCTCACACAGAATAAGTGCTGAAAGAGTATTTATTGCATGAATGAATGAATGAATGAAAGACCCTACCTGAGCTCTCTTCATATCCTCTTCTTTTCAACATAATAATATGAATTATTCTCTTCATGGAAATGATACCCTGAACTATTCTGCCCTTGTAGGTAGCTTGCCAAGGAAGAGTCTATCATGTCATCGCCAAAATGCACATGCCAAGATACAGATGTAAATGGCCCCACATGATGTTTAAAAGTTAATGTTAATAAAACAGAGAGACTGAGAACTGACTCCACTAATTGATCAGAATTGGCTCTTGACTCCCTGGAGAGTTTATTGGTATTCAGCAGACAGCACTCTGTAATCCCATTGAATTTTAGGGAGTTATTTGGCTTAGGGTTTTTTTTAAATTTGTTAACAATGCTATTTTCTCATCTTGATTTCCAACTGAGAAACATCTCTTGGCCAAGGAACATTTGAAATGCCAGGATCAGAAATAGAGCCACGCAACTTAATGTCTTTGGAAATAACTTGCTGTATAAACCCCTTCCCTTTCCCCCCACTCCTCAGAACAGAGCTACCCAATCTCTTTCTCTATGGAAATCTTGAGTATTTTCAAATGTTGGAGCCACATTTCTGGCCCAATGGCCAGCACTGTTATCTCCTGGGGCTTTTTCCTCCCCCAAAATAAGGCAGTTATCTAAGTGTAACACTCCTGGGATTTAGAAACCACACAGCTGAAACTTATATGAATTTGCAAAGACGAAAGCAAAAAGGAGAATAAATGTGGATGACCACAATAATGCAAAATTGAAGCAACAAGCATTTATTAAGTGCTTATTATGTTCCAGGTAGTGTGCTGCTAAGTGCTGATAATAAAAATACAAGCAAGAAGACAGTTCCTACCTGCAAAGAGTTTATATTCTAATAGGGGATAACAGCATCAAAAAGGGAGATAAAGGGGAAGTGGGGTGGAGAAGAAGTTACCTACTAAGGACATGGTGGGAAAAGAAGTCTGGGAGTCAGGAGCAAAGCCTGGAAAGGAATGAAAGAATGACTTTGTCTGGCCTAACCACTTTTTTAAAATGGAGGTTTGGTGAGGAATTTACCAATAAGAGGAAGGGGTCACAGGGTCAGAGGGATCTTCCAGGGTAAGAATGATGCTAGGATATGGTAGAGAAAGATGTCTGTGAAACCTAGAAAGAGATAAAGGAGGATGGAAAATAAAAATATTACTGAAAGGTGTTAGAACTGATTAATGCAGTATGTTTGGGGAACAGATGTTTGATCTATTTGGGCTAGAATATGGAGTGATGAAGGAGAATAATATGGAATAAAGCAGAAAAAGTAGGTTGGAACCGCATCATGGTGAGACTTAAATGTCAGATGGAGAGTTTGTATTTTATCATAAAAATCAGTAGGTAGCCACTGAAGATTTTTGAGCAGGTCAGGGGGCAATGGCATGGTATTCCCATTCTTCTTGATACATTGAAGTCAACAGGAAGTAAGTGAACTAGATTTCTAGTGATGGGTGAAGACTCTGGACTAATTATTATTGTAGGCCCTACATATTTCACCTCCTCAATGGTACTTTTTTGTATGTGCCTGAGCTGAGACAGTAGGTGATGGTAATTCAAAGACTCATAGAATTATGGAATCACAGAGTGAGAAGGGATCTTTAGTAGATATGTAGTACAAAGCAGAAATCCTACCTACAGGATCTCTGACAAGTAGTTATCTACCCTCCTTTTGAACCCCGCCAGTGATGGAGATTGCATGATCTCCACAGGTGGCCCATTCTATTTTTGAGCAGTTCTCACTCATATGAAACATTTCCTTATATCAAACCAAAATTCACTCCTCTGTAGCTCTGTTGTACCCTCTGGGGTTGAGCAGAACTAGTCTAACCTTCATTTCACAAGATGTATCTTCAAATATTTGAATACAACTATTATCTCTTTCTACTCCCCACCCCCAATTTTTCTTCCCTCCAAAGTAAACTTTTTTCATTTCCTCCTATTTAACCTCCTATGGCAAAGTTCTGAGTCCTCTTACAATCTTGGTTGTCTTCACAAGTTCTAGCTTATCAATGTCTATTCAAAAACATGGTACCTCGAACTAATTTAAAATAAGGCTTCACCTGTGACAGTGCTCTGGACACTCCCCTTCTATTAATGGAACTTTCGATCACATTCCATTAGAATATATATCTGAAGTCTCATCATAGTTTGAAAGTGGCCCTTGGCTCTTCAAGACATTAGTAAAACTGGAATCGAGTATCTGGCAGGTCCAACCAAGATGGAATGGCTTTAAGTATGGGTCTATCAATAAACTAGTGTCCCAGCATTTAATATTTCTATGTAATATATGCAATAAGAAGAACATTTTAAAGAAAAAAACCCCCAACTTTTAGAGACTGAAGAACTCTGATCAATGAAATGACTAATCAGGATTCAAAAAAATTGATGATAAAGCATGCTTCCCACCTCCTGACAGAGAGATGATAGAATAAAAGTACAGAATGAGACACATTTCTAGCCATGGCCATTGTTGCAATTTTTGTCTGATTGTATGTATTTGTTAATGTTTTTCTTTTTTTTTTCCATTTGTGGGGAGTTAATCAATCAATAAGCACTTATTAAGTGCCTACTATTTACCAGACACTGTGCTAAGTGCTGAGGATACAAAAAGACACAAGAGCTTACAATCTAATGGAATTTAAGTAGAAAGGAGAGAAGGAAAACTAATGATAAGAAATTAAGAAAAGAGAGTCACTGAAGAATTTTTGAAAAGAAATACACAGAAGAGAACAGAAAGAAGGCTTGAGGAAAACACAAATAAGCAAGATAGCTTTGAAAGTTACACATTAAATTTATTGTATACTTAAAATAAAAAGTAAGCTGTATATAATAGAAATTCACAATTTCATGTGCAACTATTTTTTTCTGTTCTTTTTTTTTGAATGTGGAGACTCTCTATTTGGTGCTTGTTAAATTCAGAATTTTTTTAAGTTAAAAAAAAAAGATGTCCAGTAACGTGTAGAACTGTTGTGATTTGTGTTGTTGGCTATAAAAATAATCCATCCACTTAGTACAAGCCTTCTGGTCCCAAATGTCTCTGATCTCAGATAACTGGGGTTGGCTTAGGCCTTTCGTTGGCATCAGTTTGTATATCCATCCAGTGCTCCCTATCTGTGAGGCATCCAATGGACAGAGTTTGGTCTTCTTGGTTGGGTGCCATCATATGTCATGGGAATTGCCAACTGAGGCATGAGCACTCAAAGTCCTTTCTCTCTCTCCACATTCCACTTCTGTCAATTTATTTATTTTTTTCAAATATGCAAGCAAGTAAGGAGTGGCTGTGAGGGGAGGCAGTAAGGGTGACCCGGTTGCAATAATATCTCAAATGAAGGTGGATAGTTGTCCCTGTTGTGTCAGGCATGAGTAAACAGGAGAGGAACAAGGAGAACATCCTATGACAGGCCATTTATTGCTGAAAATGGAGGTTGGATACAAACCCCATCCTGGAAACCACTCCAGCATACAATATAAAACTCAAATTGTGCAAAATGCCAAGAGAGCAAAGTCCAAAATGTTGCACTGCAGTTGCTCCTTCTGTGTGTAGATAACAGAGAGTGCCTCAGTGGAATCATATTGGATATTTCTGTGCTGGAGCATTTGGGGCTCTGAGAGCCTCCAGTGGAAATAGCAGAGATGGTGATGAGAGTCAATGGCAAGAGTAAAAGATCTGCTCTGGGCCTTGCCCAAGATTTGGTTTTGGTTTGTTTGCTTGTTTTGAAAGCAATTGGAAAGCAACTGGTTCTGGTATTTAAGACTGAACACTAAAATCCAAAGGATAACAACAAGGGCCATAAGAGCAGTATAGCCAGGGAGGGAATGGCAAAGATTGTAGCCTATGTGTTGTGTTGGTCCTTCATTCCCGAAGAGGACCGTGTCACTGGGGAGATGATGACATGATTTGCTTGACTTTGATTTGAGTGAAGGAGGGCAGTGCAAGGTTACCAGCCTTACTTTCTCCTCCAGAGCCATCTGGGTCCAGTGGCCAGATAGTCATCAGGATGATTGGAGAAGGCTCAGGATGCAATGGGAGATCCTGGCCCTTTTAAGTTAAGGTCTTTTCAGGTTCTCACTTTGAGTGAGGCAACCCCCATTCAGTGAATAGGCTTCTTTAAGAAATGAGTTAAGGAGGAGCAGCTAGGTGGTGCAGTGGGTAGAGTACTGGCCCTAAAGTCAAGAGGACCTGAGTGTGACCCTGGGCAAGTCACTTAACCCCAATTGCCTAAAAAAAGAAAAAGTGAGTCAAGGGATCAAAAAAATAATCAAACTTGGAGGGGAAGACCCTCAGGGTTTCTGGCCAAGAGAAAAAGATTTACTATCTACATTCACTCTGAGCCAGAAGGGCCCCAAAAACAACCATTATGTGGTGCTTGGGCAGGTTCATGTGACAGAAACCACTTACTCAAGCCAAGCATGTCAATAAGATTTATTGACTGCCAACTTTTAGAAGTCTATCACTAAGCACTCCACTATGTACTGGAGGAGTTGGGGTGAGGAAGAAGAATGCAGAGGGAATGGAGGACAACGAAGGAGAAAAGCACTGAATCTGGACCCAGCCCTCCTGGATTTAGGCTCTGGATCCTTGTGACCATGGTCAAGAGAGACATCGTACGTCTCTGAGCCTCAGTTTCCTAATGTATAAAATGGAGGCAATAATACTTTCACTACTTACTTCATGGGGTTATCATAAGGAATGTGTTTTATAAACCTTCAGCCACTATACATATGTGTAAAGATAATGTTCTTCCTGTTACTTATTTCTTCTGATTCTTCTTTCATCACGACTATTAATTAGCATTAGCTAAGAATCTTACTGAAATAATTATGAAATTCAGGAAAGTTTCAGGATATAAAATAAATCCACATAAATCATTAGTAGCCTTTCTGGTATATTACCAAGGAAACCAATCAGAAATATTTAGGAAGAGAAATTCTATTCTAAATAACTACAGAAGTTGTTAAATATTTTGGAATCTATCTATTTAGACGCACTCAAGAAATATGCATATGGATAAAACACTCTGAAAAAACAGTGAGAGAACCAAATAACTAGAAAAATATTAACTGCTCATGGGTAGGTTGAGCCAATATAATTAAAATGGCAATAAATATAAATTAAGTTACTTATTCAGTGCCATACCTATCAAATTGCTAAATATATTATAGATCTAAAAAAAAAATTTACGTAGAGAAACAGAAAGCCAAAATCTCAAAGGTAATTATGAAAAAGAAGTAGGAAGGAATGATGTCTAACTGTACCAGATCTCAAATTATACTATATAGCAGTAATGAATAAGACTATTTTGTACTGGTTAAAGAATAGAGGTTAATCAGTGGAACAGATGAGGTACATAACATGCAGAAACACACAAACCTCATCACTTAGTGTTTGACAAACCAGACCCCCCAAAACTGTAGCTAGTAAGAATTTACTATTTCACAAAATCTTCTGAGAAAGCTAGAAAACAGATGGGTTGAAAGATCTGTTTCCCTTCTGATTTTAAAAACATTACATGTGTAAAAATTTTAATGTAGTCAAAATTGTCCATTTTATCTTCTATTATCCTCTTATTTAGTCTTGAATTCATGCCCTTTCAACTGGCCTGAAAGGTTATATCTAAGTCTGGAATTTATCTTTATACACAGTGTGAGATGTTGGTCTATACCCAATTTCTGCCAGACTGCTTTACAGTTTTCCCAGTAATTTTTGTTAAAGAGTGAGTTCTTTATAGCTAGAGTCTTAAAGTCTGTTGGTTTCCCAAACACTAGTTGATGAGGTCCATTTACTTCTATATATTGTGTATCTAAATTGTTGCCCATTTTTTAACTGTCCACTTTTTAAAAACAAGTACCACAGTGTTTTTTGTGATTGCTGCTTTGTAGTAGGGGAAAACAATACTGAATTTGGAGTCAGATGACTTGCATTTGAGTCCTGGCACCACTTCTTGCTACCTTTGTGAATGTAAGCTCTTTGAGGGCAGGGACTGTTTCATTTTTTGTCTTTGCATCTTTAGCACCTGTACAATGCCTTGCACATAATAATCCTCTAGTAAACATTTATTGAACTTAATTTGTGGGATCTGTGACCTTTGAAATCTCTATGACTCAGTTTCCTTATCAGTAAAACAAGGAGATTGAACTAGATGATCTCTAAGGTCCCTTCTAACTGAATTGTGTAATTCTGAGATCATTGCTATGTTGACTTCAGAGGCGAAAAGGGAGTCACTGCAAATAGTATACATTTTTACCCTGACTACTGCTTCACACACACACACACACACACACACACATACACACACATGCGCATATATGTCATAATTATATCTTCCCAGATGCAATTAAAGTTAGCTTCCCATTGACTATAATATAGTTTGCATAGAATGAATGACTGTAATATATCATTATTCTTTCAGAGAAACCTATTATCATAAATCACTGATTTTTTTTCTCCCCATGAATATTTTTTTTTAACATTTTTCCCCCCATAAATATTTTGGGCTGAACAAATAAATCCAAAACAGACATTAACAATAGTATCTAAAACCCTCATTTGCTTCATCTCTATAAGGAGAGAGATGTTCAGTGTTGACCTCTGTACCTTACTGGGTTTAATAGTACTTAACATTCAGGTGGCACCTCTTCCTTTCCAATTGCATTCTCATTAATTAATTATTTCTCTCATTAATTAGTTATTTCTCATGGTGATTCCTGGGAGGCAGGTCCCATTTTACAGATGGAGGAATTGAAGCCCACAGAGGTTAAGCTCCATCCCTGATGCACCACATTAAGTCTGTTCTCTGGAAGGAAGTGGGATATAGAATTCCTGATCTCTTTAGCCCACTAGGCCTTGCTGCTTCCCTACTGGCTCAACTTCTTTCCAAAAACAGGAATGGATGCTGATGCATTCATATTAGGATCTTCCAAAGGTATAGTTTCAAACAAGAACACAGGCACTGCCTATAAACATGGGATGATCGTTTGTCAGAATTAGCATCAGCCAGAACAAAGATGATGAAGTACAAACATAAACATATCTGAAATAATAACAGGTGAACAGATGGAATATTGCCTGGATAGTCACAAAATAGAGAAAGAATCAGAGTATGTTGGGTACCCAATATGTTGAATTCCCAAATACACAAATACCCAATTTCTGAATACTCAAATTCCCAATACCCAAAGGGGCATTTACTAAAAAGACATAGCAAAAAACAACACAAAACAAAACATGTACACACACTAATGTAAGTACAGCTCTCTAATCAGGAGACAAACTCTCTCCTCTATCACCTTGGTTCCTGAAGGAGACTTAAAATGGCTATGACAAAGAACTCACCTTACCATATTCGCTTTTAAATGTGGCATAGCTGATGGACCAGCTTGCTTCCTTGCTCTCAGATGACAGCGTCTTGCTGTCAGTTCCCCAGGCAGGTGTATACCCATCAGGAATTAGCTCGATAACAATGCCCGTTAAGGCTGGTACTATTCCCTTTGATGGTCTCTGTGCCCTCTATGTCTCTTTCCTTCTTGTTTAGAAGGAACATAATGGATCTAGGACTAAATCTCAGACTTCTTCACTCCTGTGTAGCTCATTTTTTTCCACTACACTGAACAACTGCATTCTACCCTTTCCAGGATCCCTACATGAGACTGTTTTGGTGGTATTGCCTCACTGAATTTTTAGACTCCTACTTTACATTGCAAAGAAATCTTTTCCAATTCTGTATGTCAATGTTGGGGATAAAATGGGGTGATGTTCCTTTAAAAAAGTTTATAAATGAAACTTGTATAAACTTATGCAGATCAAAGACAACAGAGCCAATAAATCAATCAACAATTGTTAAATGTTTCCTATATGCCAACCATTGTGCTGGGAGCTGAAGAATCAGGAAACAATTCATACAGTGATGACCCCAATGTAAATGAAAGGAACCCTAACATATGCTAAATATTATGTAATTGCAATCATCAATCTTGGCTCCAGAAAGGAGATGAGAAAATGTAACTTCTTCCTTTCCTTAAAACAGTGGGGGCTATGGATACAGAACAATGCATAGGCTATCAGATGTGTTTGTTATAACCAATTCATTTTACTTAGTTATTTGTCTTTGTTATAAGAGGAGGCTCTCTGGGTAGGTTGATAGAAATGGAAATGACTGATGTAAAGACAGAAGGCACCAATAAAACATTGACATAAAACAATAGACTTCCAGTTACAGTCCTACAATTTCAAGTTGTAAAACTGGACATCCAGTACATATTTAAATGGTTCCTTTTTGTTTGTAGAAGCAAGGTCCAGTGCGCCATACTACTAATAATTTCACCAAAAATCATGCACACATTCCTGGAGATCTTCCCATGTGCTGGGGGAATGTGTTCCATCTGAACCTTCTCTTCTATTCCAAGGCTCATTTTTCATTAATGGGGAAATCAGGGAGCCTTCTTTTCTTGGCAAGAATGATAGAATTTAAAATCCCATCACAATTGACCTAAGAGTAAGTGTTTTAATTGAGCTTCCTTTATTCACAGTCAGTACGTAGGCACATCCCAGTCAGGGTGCACTTATATTAAATTTTCGTAACACATTTTAAAATAATATTTTTCCTATTGATGTAATTATCATCAGATTCCCTCCTACCACTCACCATAGCCAGGAAAATTCCCTCTGGTTGAATGCAAGATAGTTTCACCATAAAGAAAAACAGGTCATTTCATTAGATGTAAAAAATCCCAGATAAAGGCAGCAACTTTTGGATTGTTTCCCTGTTGATTTCCAAACAGACTGTCAAAGTCAAATTGATGAAAACAATGACAGCCTAATTTCTACCTTACTACTGTAGGGTCACTATGTCATAAATGTCAAGCTGAAAGACCCCTTTGTCATTGTTTATCTTCCTTTCTTGTAGGTGCCATCTAACCCAGAACTCTCATTTTATAGACTAATAACTGAGGCCAAAAGCTGTTAAGCAATTTGCCCAAGGTCAGTTAGTAAATAGCAGAGCTGAAATTTGAACCCAGGTCTTCCAAAGCCAGGTCTACTACAGTGGTCATATCAATTTTATACATAAAATAGAGGCTAAGAGGAAGGCTTCTAGCATATTGAATTAGATCCCCTTTGGCCTTGAGTAAAAATCATCCAGAATGAAAAGATATGCATAAATCATGACATGAATTAGTGGAGGCGACACCCACATCAAAGAAATAATAATAACAATAATGCTGACTATTGTTATTATTATTATTACGATATATAGGGAGAGTTCTGTAAGTTTTGCAAAGCACCTTTATGAATATTATGTTGTTTTATTCTCACCACAACCCTGGGAGGTAGGTTCTGTTATTATCCCCCAATCAGAGATCTATCAAAGTATCAATATAAATCAATGGTAGTCCTCTTGCTCTTGCCTCTATAAGTTTCTTGTCACTTATCATTTCTATCCAACACAAAGGAAATATGGTTTATGGGAAAAGCTGTATGTTGAATGTCAGAAAACCTGGGTTCTAGTACCAATTATGCTACTAAATTAATGTGTAACCTTGGGCATGCCATTTAATCTTTTAGGGCCTCAATTTTCCATCTCTAAAATCAGGGGATTCGAATAGACGAAGTGTAAGGTTGTTTCAAAATTTAACATTCAATTACCATTTCAGCTATGAATGCTGTGAAACTGTGGTTTGTAAACCTATCATGCTTGTGGCCATCAGAATCAGTACTTCCTGTCTACATGTAGCTGTCTTTGCTTGAGATATCTATCTATCTATCTATCTATCTATCTATCTATCTATCTATCTATATATATATAGATATATATAGATATATATATATAGATATATCTATATATATATATAACCATAACCAATGTTCTGATGTGCAATCCCATTGTTGAATCTGAGCCTCTGGTTTGTATTACATCGGTATGCCATGATGCTGGTGTAGTCATAAGGTAAATGCACTCTCACCTCACAAAAATGAACAACCCAGCTTTATAATTGCTTCAGGAGAGATGATTGCCTATTTTGTGTCTGCTCGAGGTACCCAAAGGAAATCTTCTAGGGGTCATTAAAAATATTAGAGACCACAGACGGAGAACATAACTGTAAGGTAGTAGCTATATATTTAATATACAACGGATGGAAACTGATTCAAAGGAGAGAGCCAGGATTGAAAATGAATGCTTGATTACAAGGGTTGATATTAACAAAGGGGATAATCTGTAGGAGGCTATTTTACTCAGGCAACAACTGTCATATGAAAATGCATTTGTTCTCTAAAAAGAGGTAAAACCATATAGTGGTTGGAGCACTGGTCTTGGCCTATAGAGAAGTCCTGGATAAGGAAAATCTCTCTTCTAATGAAGGATAGCATCTATCCTTATAGTCTTGGAGAACTACCTAAAAAGCACGGGAGAGGTT